>NW_026848226.1:2830000-4245000 GCF_030549165.1 Lasiosphaeria miniovina
GCAAGTCGACGCCCGTGCTGCTGGCCGAAGGCAAATACGACATCCCCGGGAAGCCGCTGTGCCTGCTGATCTTGCCCCGCGTCAAGGTCGAGGACTACACCACGGCGCACATCGCGACCATAACCTCGGAGAAGCAGGGGCTCGTCTGGGAGGTGAAGCTGCCCTTTTACGCCACCCACGAGAGCGGGGCCCCCCCGGCCAACGGGAACAGCCACCAGCAGGCCACGATCCGCGAGTTCGTCAAGTTCGAGCTCGAGGATGCCGGCGACCTCGGCTACGTCCTGCCCGTGGATCCGGCCGGGGCGTCGCCCATCGTGTCGGGGTTCCTCGACGTGTTTGCGCGCGACGTGGCCATCTCGTACACGCACTCGGGGCGCGTCGAGTTCTGGACGGCGCGGGTCGGGCACGAGGGCAACGGGGTCGAGTGGCTCTCGACCAGCTCGATGGAGACGGGCGTGGCCAGCCCGGCGCTCGTCAGCGGGAGCACCATGAGGAGGGCGGCGCTGGTCAACGCGGCCAGGTCGTCGCTGACCATCTGGGACATACGCGGCGCGCGCCTCGAGTATGCCGACGACTTTGAGGGCGGCCGGGCCATCCAGGACCTCGACTGGACGTCGACGCCCGATTCGCAGTCCATCCTAGCCGTCGGCTTCCCGCACCGCGTGCTGCTGCTCTCGCAGATGCGCTTCGACTACCTCAACAAGGGCCCCGCGTGGGCGCCCCTGCGCGAGATCAACATCCACGGCCTCACGCCGCACCCCATCGGCGACTCGACGTGGCTGGGCGACGGCCACCTGGTCATCGGCGCCGGCAACCAGTTCTTTGTGCACGACCGCCAGTTCGACGTGTCGAGCTCCCTCGTGGCGACGCTGCGGCTGCCGCAGCGCAAGGGCGGCAACTGGGACCTCTTCGACGTGGTGCAGCGCCTCAACGGCCCGCTGCCCGTCTTCCACCCCCAGTTCCTCAGCCAGTGCATCCTGGCCGGCAAGATCGCGCTCGTGCACGCCGTCCTGCTGGCCCTGCACCGCACGCTCAAGTTCTGGGTCGAGGGCGAGCCCATTGACGACTACCTGGGCCTGCCTACTGAGGCCTTTTACATTTCGGACAACGTATGTCTTCCTTTTTTCTTTTTCTCTCTTCTTTTCCCAGAGTATATCCGTTTCCTCCCATGATCTCACAGTGTTATCTTCATACTATATTAAAGTCGCTAACTCTTCCTGTCGACCCACCCAGGCATCCAAAGCATCGTCGGGCAAGGGGGCGCTCGACTACCTGAGCCGGGGCGAGTCGTACGACAATGGCGGCGGCGGCGGCGGCGGCGGCGGCGACGACGAGACGTTCAGCGAGGAGTTGGCGGGGGTCATCAGCGAGAAGCTGACGCGCGTGGGGATCCCGCAGCTGTCGGGGCACGAGCAGATCCAGCTGGTGGACATTGTCGAGTGCGTGGGCCTCGTGGAGAAGCAGCGGCGGTCGCTTGACGAGAACGGCGCGCGCTTCACCCTCTTCTTCCGCCAGCACGCGCTGCGCAAGGGCCGCACCAACGAGATCCACCTCTCGTGGCGCGAGATCAACTGGGCCTACCACTCGGGCAGCCAGGACATCCTGCTCGACTTTGTCGCCCGCCAGCACCACGGCAGGATGCTGTGGGAGGACGCACGGGAGAGCGGCATCTTTATGTGGCTGACGGACGGGGCGGCGGTTGTGAGTTTTCTCTCCTTTTTCTGACAAGTCATTGACTGACTGTTTGTCTTTTGATATCAGCGCGCCCAGTTCGAGGCGATTGCTCGTAACGAGTACACTAAGAGCGAAGTCAAGAACCCCGTCGACTGCAGCCTCTTCTACCTCGCCCTCAAGAAGAAGACGGTGCTGCAGGGGCTGTGGCGTATGGCGTCGTGGAACCGCGAGCAGGGCGCGACGCAGCGCTTCCTGGCCAATAACTTTGACGACCCCAAGTGGCGCACGGCGGCGCTCAAGAATGCCTATGCGCTGATGAGCAAGCGGCGGTTTGGTTAGTGTTTTGCTTTTTTTTCTGACTCTGTGGATTTACTGACCGACGGGCAGAATACGCTGCCGCCTTCTTCCTGCTGGCGGGCCACCTCGACGACGCGGTCAACGTCTGCTTCAACCAGCTCAAGGACCTGCAGCTGGCCATCGCGGTGGCGCGTGTGTACGAGGGCGACCACGGCCCGGTGCTGCGCAAGCTGCTCGAGGAGGAGGTGCTGGCGATTGCGGCGCAAGAGGGCAACCGCTGGCTGGCGTCGTGGGCGTTTTGGATGCTGCACCGCCGCGACATGGCGGTGCGCGCGCTTATTGTCAGTTTTTTCTCCTCCCCCCCTTTTTTTTCTGGGTCGTCTTCTAATTAGGCTCTCGACAGACGCCCGTGTACACGCTCCTCGAGACGCCGGGGTCGCCGGACCTGCGGTCCAAGCTGTTCCTGACGGACGACCCGGCGCTCGTGATCCTGTACGCGCAGCTGCGGCAGAAGACGCTGCAGACGCTGCGCGGCGCGTCCAAGGTGACGCCCAAGGTCGAGTGGGAGTTTGTGCTGCACAACGCGCGCCTGTACGACCGCATGGGCTGTGACCTGCTAGGCCTCGACCTGGTGCGCAACTGGGAGTTCTTTGCCGGTGCTGGTGCGACGCTCGACGACAGCACTACGCCTGCCACAAATGGTCTTGGTGCGCTTAGTCTTCTTAAAAGAAGGGGCTCCCTCGTCGTGTCGGATTTGCTGGCCGCGTCCCAGTCGCCTGTTGCTGCTGGTGGTCTCGCGCAGTTCATGCCCGCCGAGATGAAGTCGGGCGGCCACCTCGGCCACCATCAGCCATCCCCGGCGCCCGCGACCGTGTTTGAGGAGCCCGATGCAAACTCTCTGCTAGACAGCTTTGGGTTTTAATGGTCAGGACCAATTTGCCGGGTTAGAGGTGGCGGGTGAAAGAGAGACAAGGGGGGATAAGTGCTTTTGTCGTTGTAAGCATGCTGTATTTTGTTTTGTGTTAGGGGGGGTGCCAGAATGGTGTTTTTTTGGGGGATAGATAGATGAGTGGTTGAGTGGGTGCATCACAGTACGTATATTCATTGCGGGGAGCGGTTAGGTGTTTATTTACTTTCGGTCTCTTTTTTGGGACTGGATTGAATTATATTGAATCAGGACGGATTAAAGCTGTAACGGGACGAATGGACATGCAAGTTGGAGGGTGCTGCAGCCTGTCTACCTGGGCCCGCTGTTTGATAAGGGTGTGAATGGTGTAACTAGAATCGAACCCTAACCCTCGCCGCAATCGGAAGGGGGTCTTGAATGACAGGGCTAGGTTGGCATCCTCCTCTTCCGCAGCGCAGCGGCGTCCAAGTGCTTAAACTGATTACAGTCAAGTCGAGCAAGTCAAGTGGAAATGGGGCACGCCACCAACCACCAGACACAACACATATCACCAGGTCCCCTATTTACGTGCGCAGCAGTGATGTAATCGAAATTCATTTTGTCACTCTACTGTCTTGACGATGGACGACAGCAGCAGCAGCGGCGGTGTCCGACACAGAGTCCGAGTCCGAGATGACGACACAGACTCACTTCCAACAAGAAAATATGGCGACGGCGACAGCGACAGCGACCCCAGCTTCACGTGGCGCGGCGTCGGCGTGGGCCTGCTCGTGGGGCTCGTCATCTGCTTCTCCAACATGTACTTTGGGCTGCAGACGGGGTGGGTCAGCACCATGACCATGCCGGCCAGCCTGATGGGCTTCGGCATCTTCAAGCTGCTGGGGCGCCGCGGCCGCCTCCTCGACGGCGGGCCCTTCACGCCCGTCGAGAACGTCCTGGTCCAGACCGTCGCCGGCAGCATGGCCATCATGCCGCTCGGCTGCGGGTTTGTCGGTGTCCTGCCCGCCATGAGTTACCTGCTGCGCGACGACGAACAAGGCCCCATCGTCCTCTCCCTTCCAAAGCTCATACTATGGTCCCTCGGCCTATGCTATTTTGGTGTTGTTTTTGCAGTGCCCCTGCGCCGCCAGGTCTTGATCCGGGAGAAGCTCAAGTTCCCCAGCGGGTTTAGCACCGCTGTTCTGATCAGTGTCCTCCACGGCCGCACCCCCAACGACAGCGCCCAGCCCGACGCCGCCGGCTTCGGCAGTCTTGCCGGACCTGGTCCCTCCCCCAAAACCAAGTCTGTCCCCAGCACCCCCCTCCTCCTCGGTCCCCCAGACAGCAGCCACAAGCCTACTGCTGGTGGAGGTGACGCCGATGAAGAAGCCGCCGATGCCCAGGAGACGGCCGCGTCGTGGCGCCAGAACGTGCAGCTGCTGCTCGTGTGCTTCCTCGTGTCGGGGCTGTCGACCTTCGCGACCTACTTCTTCCCCGTGCTGCGCAGCGTGCCCGTGTTCGGGCGCGCGGCCGCCGCGACGTGGCTGTGGACGCTCAACCCCAGCCTGGCCTACGTCGGCCAGGGCATCATCATGGGCCCCGCCACCACCCTGCACATGCTGCTGGGCGCCGTGCTCGGCTGGGCCGTGCTCTCGCCCCTGGCCAAGGTGCGCGGCTGGGCCCCCGGGGAAGTTGATGACTGGGAGCACGGCAGCAAGGGCTGGATCGTCTGGACCTCACTGGCTATCATGCTCGCCGATGCCGTCGTCAGCCTGTCGTATCTCGCGGTCCGCTCCGTCCGCCCCTACCTCGCCGTGCCCGTCAAGCTCAAGGCGCTGGTGCCTAGCTTGACGCCTGGGCGTAGGCGTGGGGTCGGGGCCGGCTACACGCGCATCGACGCCCAGGACGCGGATCCTAACGCAGACGCAGACGTGGATACCGACGACGCCGACGCCGAAGAAGAGGACGACGCGCCGGTGGACCAGCAGATCAGCGACCGCGTGGTGGGCGTGGGGCTAGTGCTGTCGGTGGCGTTCTGCATCGCGTGCATCCACGTCGTGTTCGGCGACCTCGTGCCGCTCTATGCCACCGTCACGGCCGTGCTCATGGCCCTCGTGCTCAGCATCATGGGCGTGCGCGCCCTCGGCGAGACGGACCTCAACCCCGTGTCGGGCATCAGCAAGCTCGCCCAGCTGTTCTTTGCGCTCATCATCCCCCAGTCGCACAAGTCGAGCGTGCTGATCAATTTGGTGGCTGGCGCCGTGGTATGTGTCCCCCTTATATTTCGTTCCCGTGTGTGTTGCTGGGATCTGATTGCTGACTTTTTGTTTGTGTGTGGAATAGTCTGAAGCGGTATGTCACGTATCTTTTTTCTATGGTGATGATTTCTCGGTTACTGATTTACCGTCTTTGGCGAGCTACAGGGCGCCCTGCAAGCCGGCGATCTCATGCAAGACCTCAAGACGGGCCACCTGCTCGGCGCCGCGCCCAAGGCCCAGTTCTGGGGCCAGGTCATTGGCGCCACGGTGGGAGCCGTGGTCAGCGCTTTAATCTACCAGCTATACACATCGTGAGTTTTTTTTAAACCCCTCCCCTTCTTTCAAGAAAGGAAAATAGAATATTGGCGCCGAGATCCAGGGCTGACTGACATGTGTGACATGTGTGACATGACAGCGTGTACGACATCCCCGGCGACCTGTTCCAGGTCCCCACGGGCTACGTGTGGTAAGTCAGTCTTTAACACTAAATGATGGAAAGCTTTATCTTTTTGAAACTGTTTTTATTCAGTAGCATACGTTAATAGAATAATCTAGGATCTCCACCGCCCGCCTCGTTACCGGCGGCGGTCTGCCGCCCATGGCCAAGGAGTGGGCCATGGGCTCCGCCGCTCTGTTCGCCGCCACCACTGCCCTGCGCATCAAGGCCACCGGCAAACCGTGGCAGAATCTGATCCCCGGCGGGATTGCCGTCGCTGTTGGTATGGTTTTCTCTCTCTTTTCTACTGTGTTCCCTGATGTTTCTTTGGTTTTTGACATGGCACTAACTGTTGTCTGCTTCTAGGCATGTACAACGTCCCGTCATTCACGCTCGCGCGCACCATTGGCGGCATGCTCGGCTGGTGGTGGCGCTCCGTCAAGGGCTGGCAGGACACGCCGCTGATTGTGCTGGCTTCGGTGAGTTTCTTTTCCTTGCAACTCAATCCGTTTTCTCTCTGTTCCGTATGCGACGTACAAAACCGCTTGCTAACGGGATTTTATTGTCACTGTGCTAGGGCTTCATTCTGGGCGAAGGCTTCCTGAGCATTGTCAACTTGATCATGCAGAGCGTCGGCGTGCCGCATCTATAGAACTAGAGCGACGAGTCTAATATTACTTTCTTCATCTTTCTATTCTCTTTATTGGGAGAAACCACAACAAACACATGGCGTGCGTGTGCTTCGAATTTGGGGGAATTTGCATACATATGTGTGGAGAAAAGGAAAGATAATATTAATCCCGAGAGTACCTGCCTACTGGGGCACCATCGCAACCCCAAGCTTCCGCTTCCCTAGGCCAGACATCAAGGCAGGTTGCTAGGCACCGTAGCTAGCATTCCGGTGTATGCGCCACTAGATCCCCACAACCGAACCGCGGCGGGCCGCTGACTCCGTCGTTCTCCATCCACACCGCAACGAGCTCTGATCAAAGGCTTCAGTTGAAACCCAGGGGGCAGATCGTGGCCGGGTTTGGTCCCGTTGCCCGGTTCAAGATCGGTGCTGTCGGTATTCCTACCTACCTAGGTGAGGGAGGTAGGTAAGTAAGTATGCACGGCGTCTGGAACAAAACCACGGACCCGCCACAGTTTTGGCTTGCCTCTTTCTCCATATGATGACGGCTTCGAGTTTGCCACGAGGAGACCCAAGATATGGATACACCCGAGTTCGGCGGCTCAAAGGCAGCGCGAGAGGGTTTAAAAGGCTCAGTCGACTCTGTCGTCTTCCACAAGGCCATTCCGCTTTTAGGACGCCACCGCCCTAAGGGAGCCACATGTTGGACAAGAAACGCTAACAGAAGTCGGCGACATGTTAGCCCTTGGTGGTTCGCAGCGCAATTCCCGGGGTTAGGGCCGAGGGACCCCTTCAAAACGACTTGTACTGGTTGAAGAGGTTCCAGACGCTGTCGTTCCCAAAGTCGCCTTCAAACTGCCAGGGCAGCGCAGCAGCCCCCATGTCGCTGCCGTCCCAGGCTCCCGCCAGAGCCGTGGACGATGAATGCACAGCGGCGCCCGACGGTGACGAGTCGTCGCCCATGGTCATGAGGTCATTGTAGATGAGGTCGCTGGTGGCGTAGATGGGCTGCAGGCTGGCTAGGTCAAAACCGCTGGGTAAGGTCCCCCAGTCGAAATCGGCAGTCGCCGCAGTCGCCGCGGCTGTTACCGCCGCCCCACCGTCGGCACCGTCGTTGCTACTATTACCAGTCGAATACACGCCGCCGCCGACAGCCACGGACGGCGAGAATATGCTGCTGCCGTTGGTAAAGGTGGAGGAGCTGCCGGGCTGTGGGCTCGCGGAGCTTGTCGTGGCAGCCTCCGGGTTGGCGCCGGATGGCAGGATGGACGTTTCCCAGTACGACGAATACGGGGAAGGGCCGTTGTTCTGGTCTCCGACGGACGCGCTGGGCGTGGTCGAAGCGGGGGACGGGAGGGTGGGCTTTGCGGAGGTGCCGGGCTGGCTGGAAATGCCGAGCGACCTGCGCAGCCGCAGGTTAATGGCCCGCAGCACGCCGAGAGCCGCCTTGGCCAGGCCGTTGCGCACCGACATGATCTCGAAGCGTTCGACGGACCAGTCAAACTGCTGGATGGATTCAAAAACCAAATCCGGATGCTCCTTTGGGAAGAGAATGTAGATGGATGCGATCATGACGATGGCGTCAAAGGTGCCAAAGAAGAGAGAGTGGCTACCTTGCATCAGCTACAGCCAAGTTTTTTTTTATTGAACAAAGGAGGACGGGGATGATCAAGACTCACGCTCTGTGCTGCTGTGGGGGCAGAGATTTGAAGTGCGCCTTTTGGGCGTGCAGCATCCTCAAACTCGCGCGAAGGGCTTCTGTCCGGCTCTTGGGCCTCGTGAAGATATACGGCCGGTGGAGCGCCATGAAGTTGAAGGCTATGAGCTGGGGCAAAGTGGTGCGGACAAAGGGGAGCCAGTGACACTCTGGCAGGCCGTCAAACCTGGTGTCCGGATTCACCATGCGGAACCACGATGGGGTGCGGGCGTCGAGGTCCAGCAGCTCCTGGTGCAGCCGGTTTACCCTATAAAAGTCCTTGGGACAGGGCCCTTCCTTCTCCAGCTCCAATACTTCGCGCAGCGGCAGTATGATCTCATGCGCCCACAACGACCGCGTCAGGGGCGTTGGCGGGTCATTCTCGCCCCGGGGCAATACGGGGGTCTTGGAGCGGTCCTTAGGGATCGGCGCGTCAATAGGCAGCGTAGGCGGCGTCATGCCGAGGCTGATGGTGATGGGACGGCCGAGGATGAGGCCCGTATGAACATCCCAGCCAATAAGAATCATCCACATCCTTCGCCGGCGCTGGATTTCCCACTGGTTCTCGAGTACCGACTCGGCATCGTCACTTCTCGGCTGGGGATCGAGGCTGTCTCGATGAAGGCCGATCTCCTGCGCGTCCCTGATGGCGCCGCCGATGGCATGCCACGCCTCTGTGACCTGGGCGACGTACTTCAGGAACGAGGCCCTCACGAAGCCGGCCATGACCGTGGTCAGAGTCATCTGGCGCTTTCCCAGCAGCGACAGGATGGCCACGCCCGACTCGCTGTAGTCGACGGCGAGGTCCTCGAAGCTCATGTTGCCGGCATACTTGAGCGATTCAAACAAGTGGTCGTCGCCGGGGGTCAAGACCAGCAGCGCCATGGCCAGCACCTGAAACACCAGGCCGGGGAAGACCCTCAGGTCGGGAGGCAGCGCCTGGGGCCCGCCCGACGTGAGCAGGCTAAAGGGCAGCTTGTACCAGTCGGCGAGCTGCTTCTCGAAGATGTCGCGTTCCAGGCCATAGTAGTGCCAGTTGAAGCCCTTAAAGTAGATGTCTCCCAGCTTCTCGATGTAGCTTCGCGCGGGGAGCTGCCTGATCAGGCTCTTGTAGCGCTCGCGCGTGTTGAAGAGGTCGTCTTGCTGGCCCGACGTCGGGTTGAGCGTCGACAGCGGCTCGTCCGGGTGCGCGCCCTCGATCTTGGCCAGGAACCCGAGCGTCGACGGGCCCGTATACGAATACCCAAAGTTGACCACCTTGCTTGGGATGCTGTCCTGGGGGTCCTCGGCCTCGGGCGATATGGGCGCCCCGTTGTTCGTGTTAGACCTGTGCGCCTTCGCCGTGGGCGCGCCCGTCTCGTAGGTGCATGCGCCCTGCTTGTTTCGCCCCAGGCAGTTGGTGCATGGCAGCTTCCGATCGCACTGTCAATGGCAAGGCGAGAGCAAACCATGGGTTAGCCGGAGCCCTCATATGACAACCAAGACAAAATTCCCTACCTTCTGCTTCCTGCGATGGCATTCCGTGCACGAAATGACGGTCCGCCTCCGCTTCTTAGGCGGCGGCCTGGACTCGGCGTCGTGGCCGGCCTCGTCCTTTGAGCCGTTTTTATCAGCCGAGACGACCGTCTCGACAGGCGGACTTTCTGAGCTGGAAGACATTGACATGGCGCCGACACCTCTCGGCGCGGGCGTGTAGGGGGGCTCGACTTGATTAGTGATAAGAGATAATGTGTCAACGTCAACAACCTAGACCGAAGCTCGAAGCTATCAGGTACTGTATGTTAATCGAGCAAGCCCTGCAGCGTACAAATGCGGTACTAGTCGAGTGCAGATGACTGACAGGTGACTGAGACAATCCAAGATAGACGATTGCTAGTGGGTTTAACTAAAATCCCCGTCCTGACGGACTGATGGGCTTCCAGCATGTTGCTGAATAACGCAACTCCAATCACCGCCGTCCACAGGCCAAAAGCCGTGAGGGAGAGACAGCGAGCGGGATTGACCCCCGCCCGCCAAGCTTCCCATGTACGGCCTTCTATCTCCTCATCCGGCGCATCTGTTACGTCGTGAGGTGCTTAGGCCCGTTAACTCCGCGAGAGGAAGAGTGGTGTTATGCGTCACTTCATTCAGAATACAGGATTATGCAGAGTACCTTGTGTGTTATATTATACTCATATCCTTTCTCTCCTTCCATTGCCCGCCTTCGCTTTTCAGACAATAATTTCGCCAACGATTCCGAAGCTCAAGAAGGTTGTTGCCATGGTTGGTGTCCGCTCTTGGTGGGCCGAAATCCGGCCCCGTCTCGGGCCGACAGCAATAGAAGGAGAATCGAGACATGTGAATCTTTGTTCTGCTAGGTTTTCAGAGGGGTCAATTGCAATTGCAGGCAGGTGCCTTGGGAAGACCTATTGTCACCGAAACGCCCGTTCCTTCGGATCACGACTCCGTGGTCGTTTCCCACTTTGCTTTTCTCCCCGAGCCCCGAAAGTTCTCAGCTGTGCTCCGGCCCCTTATTACCACCCATATCTCGCGAGTGTTCGGCCGTTTCGGCCAACGCCACAGACAAGAGCCGTCTTTTCCCCGCCGGATCATCCTCATTGGCCGATACGTCTCAGATAAGCCCTCCAGGCCTCCCTTTGGTACCGTTCGGCCTCCTTTTGAGGGTCCATGGCCGTGGTGATACCCCGCCCTACAATTACTATGTCGACTCCGCAGACATTGATTAGTTTTGACGGCGTGTTGTACTGCTGTCCCAAGCCATCACCTTCCACATGTCCGTTTTCTCCCTCGCCCTGCGGAGGCAACTTGCAGCCAGGCGTCATGTGGATGAAGTTGTCCTCGGGCTCGGTATTCAAGCTTTCCTGGGAGACGAACCCCATGACGAAGATCTTGTGCTCGCGCGCCGCCTCAACGCAGGCCTGAGTGTACTCCTTGGTCATCAGGCAGCCCCTGGACGACATTTGGGCCAGGAGCAGTAGCCCACGGTCAGACGGAGGCTCCTCAATGCCAGGGAAGAGCACTTCGTCGCCCTCTGTCATGTTCTTGGACAAGCGTGGAGAGTCGACGGGTTCGAACGACTGCGTGACCGTCGTGATGGAGACGATGCTCCCTTTCCTTCCGTCGGCGTCCCGGCCGTCCCGGTAGAAGCCGCCATTCTGCTCCCTGGGATCTAGCCTGCGTCCGTCCTCGGACAGCTCCTCTGCGTCGTCAAAGTGCTCCAAGACGGGGGTGCCGACTGTGACAGATGTCTTGACCTCGTAGTTGATGCGCTCCTTCCACTTCGCCGCGGCCTCGGCTAGGGCGCGAACCATGTCCTTGCCGGCATCGATATTGGCGTTGGTGATGTGGGCCCACTCTATTATGCGGGCTGTGCCGGCTGTATACTGCATCTGCACCGTCTTGCCAATGTCGACAAACTTGCGGTCCTCAAAGATTAGGAAGCCGTGCTTCCTTGCGAGGACGGCCAGCTTGGCACCCGTGCCTGTCTGGGGGTTGTAGTCCCAGCCCGAAATCAGATCGTAGTGTGTCTTGAACACGACAATTGCTGGCCCAGCCTTCTCCGCAAGATCGAGGAGCTGCCGGGCGCTCTGGACATCAGCGCTAAGACAGAGGTTGGACCTTTTAAGCTCCATCAAGCGGAACAGGTAATTGGTGAGCGGGTGCGTGGCTTGGTTCGCCCGCTCGGCGAACGGCGTCGCCAAAGTCGGATGCCTTGTCGACATCTTGGGGTGCGTCTAGGGGGTTGCTTTTCTACTCTCGTACGACGACGAGAAGAACAAAGGTCTAGGGACTACTATCGTAGCTATTAATGTGTCAGGGGGTTTCGGATCGGGAAATATTGCAATGTTGTGCTCCTCAGGAGGATCTAGGGGTAGGGATCAATAAGGGTATGGTAGGGGCATGCGGCTTATTATCCGAACAGCTCAAGCCGAGTGGGGGAAGGGGGGCGGAGGGATGTTCCTGAGATCTGGTATCTCAGAGAAGCCTTACTTATAGTGGATGTTTAAGGCCACGCTTCGAGGCTGAAGAGCCGGACCCTGGTGGGGAGGAGCAGCAGGCGGCGCGAGGTTTCACCAGATTGGCTGCTGGTTTCGAGGACGGAGACGGGGGAGTGAGTACGAGGCGGGGTCGTGCGACAGGGTATCTGTCGACTTTTTGGTGGGTTGTGGGAGCTGGAGACGGACAGTCCACAAATATGCGATGGGAGGCGGCAGTGTCCGAGGAAGAGAGAGAGACAGCTACTCAGCACGGTAGACGGGGCAGACGTTCTTGTAATTAAGCCAAGACGAAAGCCGTGACAAGTGCGAGAAAATGTGTGACGGGCCAGGTCGAGACTGAACGGCAAACTTCAGACAGCAGGACGAGTCGAGAGCAGGAGAGATCCCAGCACACAAAAGGCTTGGCGCCGAAGCGAATTAGACAATTGGACAATGCTGCAATGCCGTAATGCAGAACAGGTCCCGGAACTCGTCGTGTCAGGGGCTGGCTAAGTTCAAGCGCCCAACACCGCAAGACAAAATGCAGTGACAGAGCCGAGTGTACGTTCCTCATGCAAGTGGGAGCAGGAGGAAAAAGCAAGCAAGCTGGCCGCAAACAGCTCGGGGAGCAAGTGGAGGCAGGGCAAGAACGACTGGGCACTGGCGATGTCGGATGGTAGGCGCAGATGGTGGGCAGACCAATTGCAAGTTTTTGAACTTATTGGAGAAGGTGCTGCCGCGGCGCCGCCAGACCCAGGTCCCCTCCTCTCCTGCCCGGCCTTCCCATATCCGTATTTGGCCTTTGCGAAAGCCCACGAAATTAGAATTTCGAGTCTCCCACCAGAGGCCGCTGTGCCCTTTTTTGGGGCTGATCGGCTTCACAGCAAGTGGCGTGGGGTCAGCTTGCTTGTGTTGATCGCTGAGTGGGTGTCCAGCAGTTGGTGGCTGCCCCAGTCACATACCCTGCATCTCAAGTCCCGGCGACGGGGTCGCGCAGGGCTGCCGCCCCTGCCCGCCTGGTTCGAGCCTGGCTCGAGCCTGGCCTGACATCCTGGGCCCCGTCCGGCGTTTAAACCGTCGTGGACGGCTCAGGCCTTGAACTAACGCACATCTGCTTGATTGTCGGCTGAGATAGGAGACTAGAGGTAGACAAAGACGCCGATGCCTTGCAGCGCATGTCGCCATTCTGGGCGTCGTAGACTCTGAAAACTCCCGAAGGTAGTCCAGTCGAGATCGACATCCATATGTACTGTACCTACCTAGGTATCGTTGCATCCGCGGCCTTTCTCCCGTTTTTATTTCTTATTTTAGGTTGAAATTAGAACACCGTCGTGTGATTCAATTATTGCTGGGCTGCAGCTTCGGGAGGGAGGGCTGGAACCAAAAGGCCAATGCTCACTGGTGATACATAGTAGGCTGCTGTGGACGTTCATTCGGTGTGCTTGGTGTCTGTGTGCTAGTGTGGTGTGTGTGCTCGTCCCACAGCCAAGTCCCGGGCACACTGCAGGGAGACGAGAGCAGGAAGCGAGAATCTAAGCAGGAAGCATGAACAGGGAGCAAGCGACCACTGAATGCTGCAGGTGCTTCGGCATAACCCGACCTGCTGCTCCTAGACTGCCCAACTCGGTCCGGTCTAAATCCAATTGGTCGTGACGGAACTCGTCCATAGCTTTCCTCGGACTGAAAGGTTGTCTGGTTGGCGATAATGAGAGTTGCATACACACAGTACGAATAAGTTTGTTTGGCGGTGTACCAGGTATTTGGTATATACATAGCCGTCGTCTGAACAAAATAAAAGGCGGGCAGGCAAATTCGCCGCCCCACGACAGTCAATGCCGCTCAAAAACCTAGAGTAGAGGGTAATCCCCCGAGCCCCTGAGCACCGCTGGGAAACCTTAAATGTGCCTCTGCCTGGCAGTTGAACTTGAAGCTTACCTGTAATAAAGTGGGTTGTGCCTGCTGCTGCTCAACTCCCAAAGTTAAGGTGGAAGGAGTTGCACAGACTTGATCAAGGTTCCTTTCGGGTCAGCTAATTTGTACATACCCATAGTTTCCTGTGGTTCGACGTCTTATAACTGCCTCTAGGTCTGAAAAGGGATTCAAGACACCAATTTAGGGAACAGGAGAGGCGTGGTTACGAGGCAAGAGTGGTGAAATGTTGGTCCTAAATGGAAACGAAAAAAAAAACAGCTTCGGTCATGGCGCCCAAATGGATGCGATGTCCTTTTAAACTTTTCAATCTGCTTCAATACGGTACAGTGCACCCGCGCCTCGCCCACTTCATCCGACATTTCAGTTCTGACTTAGTGTTCAAGCTGTATACGGCGGCCCCTCGTTTAGTCCGAGGTCGGAACCACAGTGTTGCCTATCACTGTACCCTCGGCCCGAGATACCTAACCTGGTATAAGAGTAGAGGGCTGGAGGTTCAGACAAGACGCGAGCCTGGTATAAACTCCACGAAGGGGGGGGCGGGATAATTCTTGACAAATATTCAAATATTATTAGCAACTACAATATCAAACAAATCGGCGGCCACATTCGTGATACAATTGTTCCAGTCGCCTCTGCCCAATGGCTACAGCTTTGCGGCGGGGTACGGCACGTTAGTTCGAACCCTCTGAAGCTTATTAGCCAGACTGAGGAGGTAGTCAGGTCTTAGTGGCCGGCGCCGTTGGATAGAGCAAGGGACAATTAAGTCGAGTGGTTCGTCTTGAGAAGGGGACATAAGAGTTGGAGGCGGGAAGGAAGGGAGATCAATGTGGATTGAGGAAACGCAGGGAAAGTTTCAACCTTGCGCAAGCCGAGAGGTAGAATCGAGATGGAGACTTGGCGCACAAAGTTGCAATCCTGTTTATATATAGGTATTTACCATATTTGCATGCGGCAGGACGCTCCGGAAGAAAGCAAGACGTACGGCATGAAGCTGCGCTCCTCGTCGCCTTGTCGAACAAGGCTGCAACTGATGAACTCGAGCCTTTCTGGACCATCTGGGGTCCGTGTCAGCCTATCAGGGGTGCCTTGCCTATGCATGGCGCTAACCTAATATGTGTACTATGTAAATGTAACTCGAACGTTGAAGCTGAGCCTCCAAAGCAATTGGATGCGGGGGTTTCGGTCCTTCCTCCTGACCTTGACTGAAATGTCTTAACGCATTCCGAACTTGAGTTATCGAAGGAGGCACGGCGAATCTGCGCCATCGGCGTTTTATCATCGCATTACCTGGGGTATTCGATACCACAGCTCTAGTACGTACCTAGCTAGGTGGCTTTTCCTGCTTCCCGACGCTAGTAGTTGACAGGAAACAGACAGCCATCCAGGCAGAATCTCAAGACGACATTTGGATACGAAGCTACAACCATCCATACTATTCCATACTCCATACTTCTCCCAGTTATCAAAGTTATCAAATCTGTAGGTAATTCCAGCGCACCTGATCTCCACTTTGCCATCCCATTAACAAGCTTTTGTACCTAGTTTCTTCCGCCTCCCGAAGAACAAGTGCGGAGCTTCCCTGCCATCCCCCCCACGAATTATTATCCCCACGTTCTGACAACAGCGCCGCGCCTTAGAGAAGCAGCCTCTATATATTTCGGAATCATAGCCACTTGGGCTAGCATCATCAAAGAAACAATCCAACGTTATATAACAGCAACAAGCGCCGAAAAAGTCAATAAAGATCGAGGGTATGGACATAAGCGGGGGAATCCTGGACTTTGTCCAGAGGTTCCGGAACCTCGAAGTTCAGACGGACTCCAAGGACCAGTTGATCAAGGTGTGCAACCCAGAGCCCATCTAGTTGTCTGCTGTCTCTAACATGTAGCGCCCAGGACCTTCTCGTCTATTCCGAAGGAATCGAGACTATCCTTCGAGCCCAGAACCAAGGCTTGCTGATCGAGCTTCGCGATGCAAAACTCGACCTCGACGACGCGACCAAATCGAGACGGGACCTGCAGCAACAGTTACAGGAAGTGGAGACCCGCAACATGTTAATATCGCAAGACAATAGCCATTTGAAGGTTAGACACGCGGCCCATGCGTGCTGGTGATACGGTTTTTGAATGACGCGTCTGCAGAACAACAACCCTTACGTTATTGTCCTGATCGATGGCGAAGGCTTGCTTGTACGTGCTCGCCTGCTTTGGCCCCTCGTCATTTTTGATGCCGAGCTCCCAGAATCTCGCGCTCATCAGCTTCTCTGCATATAGTTTAAACAAGCCTTCATCAAGCAAGGAGTCGAGGGCGGTAAACGAGCAGCATACGCGCTGCGGACCGCCATTCTCACAGAATGCGGCGAGCATGCTTCCGATGTCGAGGTGGTGGCTAAGGTCTATGCTAATCTTGCCGGTCTATCGAAAGCCATGCGCCGTGACGGCAGCCTGGAAAACGAAAGCGATTTGAAAGACTTTAGCCTGGGATTCACGCAGGGCAAGGCCACGTTTGATTTTGTCGATGTTGGTCACGGTAAAGAAAGAGCAGATAATAAAATAAAAGGTAGGGAGAAGGAGCTCCCAGTATTCAGTCGAGCCCGAATTGACTTGGACTGCCTGTTTGTTAATACGAAGGCCAGAATCAACGAAATGGAATCTCCGCAATTTCAACTGCAAACAAGCCATTCTTGGGATCTCTCACGATGCTGGATATGCGCCGTTTTTGGACGAGCTGTTCCATGACGACGCCGCCCGCCGCCGTGTCACGGTGCTCGAAGGCTTTCCCACTGTCCGAGAGCTAATAGCGACGGGCGCCAATATTTTGAACTTGAACGACGACCTCTTTCGCTCCGATAAGCTCGTGGATAAGGTGCCGACAAGCTTGTCATTGCCGTCGGCCGGCGGCGGTGGCGGTGTCGGCGCGAACGGTCTTGGAAACGCTGCTAATGGCGTCGTGGGGCCGGGTACCATTCTGACGCCTGCTGCCTCGGCCACGTCGACACCGAGCACCGCGCCGGCGACAACCTGGGCCAGAGCCATTAGCAATGCCAGCCCCCCTCCGCAGATTACGCTGCCGCTGCAGCCGAGACCAGTCAACACCCCAGCTCGGGCAGCGGCGCAACAAGCCAAGCCTGCCCCGTGGAATCCGGGCCCGCGGGGAGTCGACTCGCCCATAACGGTGGTACAGTCGGCTTTGGACAACATCAAGAAACGAAAAGACAACAATAAACTTTGCAACAATCATTATTTGAGAGGGCCCTGCGTCAAGGGTGATGCCTGTTGCTTCGAGCATAGGTACAAGCCCACCAAGGACGAGATTGTGGCCATCGCATTTCTGGCCCGCCTCAACCCCTGTACTAGCGGCCAGGAGTGCGAGGTCAAAGACTGTATTTATGGTCATCATGTATGTGTTTGCTATTTTCTTAATGTCTCTAAGTATATGATGCTGGTCAACATGCTATTCGGCTTCTTGTCTTCAACTCCCGTCTGAAGCGGTGGTCGTTGCGAGTCATGGCCTCTCACATCCTCATCCTTCGCGCAAGCGTTGCCCTGCTAACCGTCCTCCCTCTCTTGCTTCAGTGTCCCAGCGTGCGAGACGGGATGTGCACCCATCCGTACTGCAAGTTTGGAACTGCAGATCATCCGCCGGGCACCAAATTCCGAACCAAGTCTCACGACTACTGAGGCGTCGCCTGCCTCGTACTCTTACCTTTTTATTTAACTGACTTTTTTTTCCCCTTATGTATTTTTACGATTTTGACCGCAGCCCGAAAAATAGCGGGCTTGCACTCTCCACTCGTTTTTTCTGTCCGGTAATTGTATCGGACAAGAATCCCTTAGCTTCTTGGCTACTTCATGGGTTGGGTACCGGCCAATGTGTTGGGGGCTAAGAGCAATACGAACAGAAGGATTTTTAGTATACTGAAAGAGGGATGCTGGCGGTAGAATTCAGAACACCATAGTTGGATTTAGTTGATATGGTTGGGCTGGCTTTGACGCCGTGGCGAGGGGATATCTCATGACAGGGCAGGTTAAGCCGATACATAGGCATATGATTTGTATTCCGTACGCTCGCTCTGTACAGGCACAGAAATTGATTACCAAAGAGGCAAACACGGTAAAGAGCAAGAGGTGTGTGGACGGACACTTTGACTGTCAATGAAAAACTAAACCGACCTTTTTCCAACTTTGAAGATGGGACACTGGAAGATGCATACCGCCTAAATAAATAAGGGGAAATAAATGCCTTTCAGTACCCGTATTTAGTGCAGTCCGTATGGCTTTCCCATGTTGAAGCCCCACACAAGTTACAACACCTACCCTTGTCAAAGGCTTAGCTTGGCGCGGTGCACTGAACCAACCTTATTCCATAACTGCATGCCACAATTCACCCCCACCATCCATTCCACCCACGGTGAGGGGACAGACAGACAGCAGACAGCAGCAGCAGTACTCGAATCTGAGCACTTTCAACAGATATTCGCCTTGGGTTGTCCAACCGCCGCCAGACGTCACCACCATAGCCGCACACTGGACAGAAATCGCTAGAAAGCACAATGCCGTCCCACCCGCGCGTCGAGGAGGTCGAGGACAGCGATGTCGACATGTCGGACCCGTCCGAGGGCGACATTAACGACTTTGACGAGGCCGACATTCTGCGCACACGGCAACCCCAGCAGCAGCAGCTCTCGAGACAAGCACCTCCACCTACAGCAGCGGCGCCCACACACCAGCACCAGCACCAGCCCCCCATACAGCAGCCGCGCGGCTACCCCGAGATGATGCCGGCGACGGACGACTCGGCCTACCGCGCCTACCAGTGCCTGTACCCGGTGTACTTCGACGCGCGCCGCAGCCGCGCCGAGGGCCGGCGCGTGCCCAAATCGCTGGCCGTGCTGAACCCGCTGGCCACGGAGATCGTCAACGCGTGCGCCGCGCTGCGCCTGCCGACCGTGCTCGAGGCCGGCCGCCTGCACCCCAAGGACTGGGCGAACCCGGGGCGCGTGAAAGTCGCACTCAAGGAGCAGCACGCCGCGCAGCCCGCCGTGATGAAGGCCCGCGTCAAGAACAAGCACCACCTGTACGTGCTCGTCGCGCAGCACCTGCGCGCCCACCCGACGACAGATGGCTCCGCTGCGCTGCGCGTCGTCGTCCGCGGCGCTCCCCCGCCCCCGCACGATGATGGGAGCGGCGATGGCAAGTGGCCGCGCCCGGCTGTCCCGCGCGGCTGGAAGATGAGTGATTTGCTGCCCTACTACAGCCCGGCCATGACGGGCGGCGGGGTTAGTGAGAACTTCCTCAAGGACATGATGAAGGAGATGGGCGGTGCCGGCGGGCCCGGGGGAGCCGATATGGCGAGCCTATTGGCGGCGGCGGCTGGTGGGGGTGGTGGTGCGAGTGGGAGCGGGGGCACGAATAGCAGCAAGAAGGAGAAAAAGGGCAAGGGGAAATGAACGATTGCTGCTGACTAGAAGAGAGAAACAACCCCCCCCCCTCCTCCCCCCCCCAAAAAAAGAGGCAAAGACTAGTTGGGGTGCAGCGCAGATATTGATTGTTTGCACTATGATGAAGACAGCGAGTGTGCCATGGTGGAAATTGAGGGAGGGGGACTTTGCAAAAATGACATTTTCAAGTGGTGAATATGCTGTGACCTTTGGTGTCTTGAACATTTTTGATCCGGGGCAGCACCAGCATGGGCATGGAAATCAGCACTACATTGCACGGGAGAGGTAGAGAGGGAGAGGAAGAGGCGGCATGCATGATACTATAGAAATAGGAATAGCAATAGAAGTACCAATAACTGACACCCTTCCCCCCCCCCCCCCCACAAGGGAAAGGAGAGGGCTAGTACCATGCTACTAGATCAAGACTCTCTGAGACCAAACCCATTGCAAAATGAATCAAGCCAAGTAAATGGACAGAGACAAAGCCAGCACTAGGTATCGTGACATGGGCAAGTTAAGAAGACAAGACGTCAAGACGTCAAATCTCGCCCACAATCATTCCAACACACACACACACACACACACATACACACACACACACACACACACACACACACACACACACATAGAGAGAGAGACAGGGAGAGTGTTTACAGAATAAGCATAAACCGCTTCATTTTGTGAGCCTGCCACCGACTTCTCTATTTACCAAAGACCCAGACAGACAGACAGTCTCCTTCCAGTCCCTTCCCAACAAACCAAACCCAAAGGACAAAAAGATAAAACAAAACCAAAACGAGGGGTATATATCCGAATGCCATGCTACATATATACACGTCCGCATCCACGCCCACGCGGCCGACAAGCCGCTAGTTAATTAGAGATAGTTCTCAACGGCCTGCCTTCCTCCTAGGGAGTGAATAGCCCACCCGCTGGCTGGCTGACTGACTGACTGCCTGCCTGCCTGGCTGACTAGCTGGCTGGCTCACACAACCGCCAAGCGCCCCTGCAAGCCCTCCCACTCCCTCGAGCCGACAATCTGCACCTCGCCCGCTCGAGCATGGAGCTTCCTCTCCTGGCTGCCGGGGAGCGTGATGTGCAGCCTCGCGGCGGCGGCTGCCGCCCTGGCCTTCTTACCCGCGGCGGCATCGCTGCGCGCCGACGCCGACGCGCCGCTGCCGGCGCCGGGACGGCCCATCAGAGCGTGCGACTTCTTGAGCACGGCGTCGTGCCAGCTCTTCCACGCGGCAAAGTCCTCGAGCTGCTTGGCGGCGTGGTACTGGGGGGTTGTCTTGGCGGGGCGCCACGCGAGCTTGTCTTGGGGCAGCGTGTCGAGACTGTACAGCGTGGCCGAGGTGGCGAGCTTGACGAGCTCGCCGAGGACGGCCTTGCCCTCGGCGGCGACGGCGGCCGTCTTGCGCTGGTGCTCTGCGCCGGCACCGGCCCCGAGGGCGGGCGCGTGGGTGGCGGTCAGGGGTTCGGCGAGCCAGTCGTAGTTGGGCTGCTCCGTCAAGCGGGCGCGGCGGTTATCCTCGCGCAGGTAGCGCAGGGCCGACTGGAGGGCGACAATCTCCAGCTTGTGAGCGTCCATCTCGCGAGCGGTGGCGACGGCTCGCTCTTGGCGGGCCCTGAGGCTGGGGTCGCCGCCGGGAACACCGCCACCACCCACCCCTGCCATGAGGCGGCTGTCGCTTGCAATCTTCTTCCACTTGTCGCGGTCCGCCTCGAGCGCCCGGAGCTCGCGGTCTTGCTTCTGCATGCTGTCGACGAGGCCGGCCGCGTGCTCCTTGGCGGCGGCAATCTGGGCCTCGAGGTCGACGATGCGCGAGGCCTTGGCGTTCGCGTCGCGCATGCGAGACTCGAGCGTCTCGATCTTAACTTGAGCGGTGCTGAGGCTCTCCTCGCGGATGGCAATGTGGCGCCGCAGGTCGTTGATGTCGTCCTTGAGCCGGCGGACTTCCTCCTCGGCGTCGACGGGAACGGTGCGGAGCGCCCTCAGCTCGCGGCTGCGGAGGAGCCAGGGCGGCTGGCTGCTGTCAAACTCTTGCGTCTGCGCGAGATCCGCGCTGAGGGCAGCGAGGTCGGTTATCTGGGACGTCACGACGCGGAGTTTTGTGAGGTACGCCGAGAATAAGTCTGCCTCGCTCGAGCTAAAGGCCGCTAGGGCCGTCTGCTGGACGCACGCCTGCACTTCGGCGTAGCTATACGGCTCCGTCCTGCCCTCTTCGTGCAGCAGCTTGTGCAGGTCGAGCCCGATCTTGCGGGCCATGTCCGCCAACTCCTGCGTAGCCGTCTCGCACTGCTCGAAAGCCCCCAGGGTCTCGGGCATGAGGGACAGCGATCTCGACTTCAGGTCCTCCAGCGATCGGACAGTCTTTGCGGCGATAACCTTGGCGCTGCGCGTCTGGCTGACGACCGCCTCGGACCGCTTGGAGAAGTACTGGGCCAGTTCGTCGCCGTCCTCGTTCGACTCGATGGCCCTCTGGACCATGCCCCTGAGAGATGCAAACGTGACGGCGGCCGAGTCTAGGTTGCTCTGCATCAGCAGAGCCCTCATGTGGGCGTCGTCGGCGAAGCTCTCGAGATCGTTGGCAATGTGAACCTCGCCCAGATGCGTCATGAGAGCGATGGTACGCTGCAGCTCAGTTGCGCACTGCTTCTCCTTCAGCTCGTCGCGCCTCAGGCCATCGATCCAGCCGTTGAGGGCTCTCTCGACAGGCTCCAGCTCGTACAGCGCGCCCTCGTACTTGGCGAACTGCTCCAGCGAGCAGTGGCTGATCGCGTTGACAAAGCGGTCGCACATGGCCGAAACCCACGTGAGCTTATCAATGGCGCCGCAGCCCTCAAACACGTCATCTTCGTGGCCAGGATGAGGCTGCCCGTTGACGCGCTCCTTGATGAAGCCGTTGACAAGATTCGCCTTGAAGGCCAGCCTCTTGAACCGCAGCAGGGCCAGGACCGAGTCGCGGTCGGACTGGTACGTCTCGGGCAAGAACAGCTTGACAATCTCGAGGTGCTGGTCCGCCTCCTGCGCCTCCATGCGCCGTAGCTCGAGGTCTATCGTCTTGACCTGGGCCTTGGCGGCCGAGAGCTGCAGCTTCATATTGAGGTCCATCATGGCCCTGGAGCGGCTGTTCAGCTGCTCCGACTCGTTCTCGGTCACGGCGTGCGAGGCGCGCATGTCTTCCAGGTCGCTCTGCAGATTTACCACGAGCTCTCGGAATCTCAGCAAGGTGTACTCCATGTCTTCCATGCTCTCCTTCTGCTGCGTGGCCTGCCGGAGCTGCTCGGCGAGCAGGGCGTCTCGCAGGTCGAGCTCCTCCTGCATCTCCTTTGCGTTCTGGATGTGGTTGATCTCAAGCTCGTCGCTGATTTCCTTCAGACTCTCGAGGTCGTCGATGACAGCCTTGAGCTCGTTGATCTCCTCGTCCTGGTTCATGACCCTGTCGCCAAGCGTCTCGATCATGTCCTCAGCGCTGGAGGCGTTGTTCAGCTGCTCTCTGAAATCCTCCACGGTAGCCTCGGCGCGCTCCAGCTTTTCCAAGGCGGCGGCGTGCTGTTCCTTGAGCGTCTCGAAGTCGCCGACATCTTCCTCTAGCCCCTTGATCTGGCTCCTCAGCTCCTCCTCTTGGCCCTGAGCCAGGTCACGGAGACGGATCAGGGCATCGCGCAGGCGCTCGTTGTTCCTCTCCATCTGCAACCAGCCGGTGCTAGCTCTCTCGTCGGGCGACATGCCCGTGGTGAATTCGGCGTTCTCCTCGCGAAGAATCTCGACCTCGAGCTCCAGCTCTTCCGACTTTTGCTTGAGGGCATCGAGCTCTACCTTGAGCACCTCGGCCGTCTCCTCGGCCATCTCGCGGTCGAGGGTGGCGAGCTCCATGGCGCTCTCATGTTCGGCTTGTATCTCCTCGATGTTGTAGAGGCTTGTTTCGGCCTCCTTCAGCTGCTTCTTCAGGTCGGCGATTTCCTGTTGCTGGGGCTGGAATTTGATCTGCAGAGTGTGGATGATGCGCTCGAACTTATCGCGCTCCCCCTTGACCTTTTCCAGGCTGTTGAGCTTCTCGCGGTCCTCCATCCTCTTTTTCTCGAGGATACGTAGCTTGGTCTTGAGGTCCTCAATCTCTTTGTTCGTGGCGGTACTAGTAGGGGCGGGGCGCGGGGCGGCCGTAGCGGCTAGCGGCCGGGGGTTGGAGAGCGGTGCGGCACCCGCGAGCTTCTCGAGAGCCATCGTCTTCATCTGGACGGGGCTGGTGGGCTGGGGCGACAAGATTTCGTCGTCATCGCTACTCTTCTGGGGCGAGCCAATGGTCCTGCCCATGGCGCCGCCTTTGCCAGTCGAGCCGCTTTCCAACCCCGACAGGGAGCCCGACGACATGTTCCTCCCAAGGCCTGCACGCATCGGGGCGGGTCTCGGTGCTGTGGCCAGCCGACCGCTGACGGTCCTCGACGGAACGGCAGCGGCCCTTGTTGTAGACGAGCCCGACACTAGGCGACCTGCTTTGGGAGCCAGCACGGGGGGCGGCGGGCCCATTGAGGTCCGGCTGGGGCCAACCGACGGGCGGGGCTTGGTGCCGAGAGGGGGCTTGGCGGCATTGGAGGGTGTGCCGGTCCGGGAGGGAGCGGCGCTGGACGAGGCGGTTGCGAGCTGTTTGGTGGGCGACTTTGTGGGGGACCTCAAGATGCTGGAGGGGCGGGCTGATTTGGGGCCGGGACTGGGGCTTGGGGCATTGAGGCTCATGCGCTTGGTCAGGCCGGAGTCCTGGGGGGTGGGGCCGCGAGCGGTGTTGAACAGACTGCTGGGGCGGGCAGGCTTTTTGGCGGCGGGCTGTTGCTTGGGGGGCGGAGGGGGGGGGGAGGCTGGTGGGCGAGCACGGTGATGGTGGAGGGCCTCACGAACATGCCGTAGCCCATGGGGCAGTCGAAGTAGCGGTCGCCCTGGACGCTGCCATCGTTCTTGCCGGAGCCGTCGTCGAGCTCGACGCCGACCCATTCGCCGGCGGCGAAGGCGGTGATGCCGACGAAGCGGATAGTGGCATTGCGGCCGTCGTTCAGCACGATGCGCTGGCCTACTGCGAGCTCCGCCATGGTGCGCGCCTCGAGCCAGCCGTCATGCCCTGCGTCAATGTCGATGTCGATGTGGATGTCGATGTCGATATCGATGTCGATGTCGCTGTCGGTGTCAATGTCGCTGTCGATGGTATTTGTCAAGCAGCTGCTGTCAGTTGCGGTTCCCCTGGAGTCTGCCCGGCTGAGGTGCCCTGGTTTCGGGGACGAGAGATATGGACCGCGCCAGATTGGGACGCGACGGACAGCTGCAGCTGCTGCAGGTTGCAGGGGCGGGAAGCTGACTCTCCCCCCTGTCGAACACAGTGGGCGTGTCACAGCGGGGCTCTGATGCGCACTGTCCGGAACATCAGACGGAAACCAGCGTAGAAGCTTTGAATACGCAACCCGCAGTTCCAAGGCAGTCCAAAAATATTTACAGAATATATTCCCTACATTGCGCGGTACGAACTGGAATCTCACTTTCAAAGAAGGCCATTTACTGCGTGGTCGTGCCTTACAAGGATAAGGCGTCGCGAGGTGCACAGCCCAATCTGACCCTTTATTAGCCCGTGACCAATTTCGTCAGAGTCTTCCCACTTCCTCTACTCCCGTATTTATTTCAACCAAAATTTCCATACCATGTAATTTAAGTAAGCAGCCATCAAACACTTTAGTTGTGTGAGGTTCATTTGAGAAAAGAGGGGGGAAAACAACAACAATATATGGGTTGCAATCTCAGATCCCGAGACACAGACATGGCAATCCGCGACAGGCAATTCACGGATCCATTTCTACCTTGCCGTGACTACCTACTACCTACTTGCGTAGAGGTAATCAACAAACCCAACAATTCTGCGGCCGGTTATTATCAAGGAAACCGTCGATAGGCTTGGGTTCCTTTTATTGTTTTTTCTTGCTCGTCGACAGATACTTTGGTACCATCAAGGTGCCTGCCCGCCCCTTTTTTCTTCAAGTAAATAAATAAAAGCGGGGCGCTGGCAAGCAAACACAACCCCTGCCGGTGTGTGTTTTATCTAGCAAATGTATTTGGTATTCGTCGTGAACAAAAAGTGAATCGAGAGTAAAAGAGTGCCGGGAACGGAAACGAAGAAGAACGGGGGTAGGTAAGGTAGGTAAGATAGGTACGTGCTTGAAGTGGTGAAAAGAGAGAAAAGAAAAGAAAAAGAAAAGATTTAAACAGAGAAACAACCCCATTTCAAACAAACCCCGGCCCTCCTCTGGAGCGGCCCCTTTTCCAAACTTCAGAGCCAAACACAATACCCCACCTAACATCCCAACCCTCACACTCTAACAGCCATGACAACAAGGCAGGCAAACCCCTCAGCCCTCCCACGCCCCTCCTCCTCCCCCTCCCTCGCCGACATCCCTTGCGCCGGTCCAGCCGTCCACACGCCACGAGCGAGCCCGCATCCACTCGACAACCTCGAACCCCAGCCGGCGCTCCGTCTTCTCGTCCATGCCCCCCGAATCAACACCGACGCGCACCACCATGAGGCCAGGCGTCTTAAGCTCGACCCCCTGCTGCTGCTGCTGCTGATGGGCGGCGAGGCCGGGATCATCGACCACTGCCGCTGCTAATGCTCCAGTCCCAGAAACAGGCCGCACGTAGACGACGAGGTCGGCGCCCGCGATCCCGCGCCACAGCGTCGCCATCCACTGCCAGTGGTCGACGGGCGCGTACGCGTCGGCGATGGGCACCGCGCAGGCGAAGCGGTCGGCGACTGTGAGGCTGAAGCCGGCTGGGAGCAGCGCAACGGGGAGCAGGGGTGCTGCCCTTGCCTTATCTGTGTCCATGTTCTTGTCCTGCGCCTCCAGTCTCTCGCTGCTGCTGGCGGTAGCCCTCTCTTTGCTGTCCCTCTTCTTGCCGCCGGTCTCTGCAGCGGTGTCGTCAGGCAGGGACAAAAGCGGCGACGACGAGTCTGCCGCCGCCGCCGCCGCCCCAGTAGCAGTGGCAGCGGCAGCAACAGTCGTGTTCCGAGACAATGATGACGACGACGACCCCGGATGCTGCGCCGTCGTCACGAACCGCACAATCTCGGCCGACTTGCCCTGCCACTCGAGCATGGTCTGCAGGTACGCCGCGAACGGGTTGCCAGCGGCGGCGCTGTCGTCGGCGGCGCTGCTACTGCTCACACTCATGCTGACGCTGGCGCTGGCGCTCGCGCTGGTGACGACGCTGCCCGTGCGCGACACCTGGCCAGTTCCTGAAGCAGCAAGAGGAGGAGCAGCATCGGCCATGTGCGTGTCGTGGTCGTGGTCGTCGTGGCCGTCGTGGCCGTCGTTGGTTTTCTCCACCACACCTGCGCCAACACCGGGGTTCCAAGACGGAAAGGATGACGACAAGCCGTACTCGCCATCGCCATTGCCAACCGACATCCATGTGCGCACGTCGCACTCGCCCAATGCGGCCAGCGCCTTCTCGACGGCGGCGCCCACGAGCCGCACCAGCCGGCGGTCGGGGCCCTCGACGGCGATGATGGGGCCGCGCTCGGAACCGCCGCTACTACCCGTGCTTCTCACCGACGACGACGTTAGCGGCGGGCTGATGCGTTCCAGCACGCGCAGCTTATTGAGGTACGGGATGCTCATGACCATGGCCTCGATGCTGCGCTGCTGCTGCTGCTGCTGTTGTTGTTGTTGCTGCTGGCTGACACGGTAGTACTGGGAGTGATGATTGTGGTGGTGGTGTTTCTGCTGCTGGCGATGACTGCCGCCGCCGCCGCCGCCGCCGCTAATCCCCAGCGCGTTGTTGGCCAGCATCCCGCCTGGGCCGGCGGTGCTGACCTCGGACGCTGGCGAGGTCGGGAGGTGCATCTGCAGCGGCGGCAGGCGCAGCGACTCGTCGAAGGCGCCGCCGCCGCCGCCAGCAGACGACAGAGACACGGCGTGGTGTTGTTGTTGTTGGTGCGCTGCCACCGCCGAGTGGACGTGGTGCGGCACGACCAGCGACGGCCGCGGCGGCGGGCCCATGTGGCCTCCTCCTCCTCCTGCATGCCCGGTGCTCGTGGCGCGCGTCAGCATCGTCGATGGGCCAGGCAGCGGCGTCCCGCCTCCACCGCTGTACCCCGGCGTGGGCGTCGGCGTCGGCGGGCCCGAGTGCACGCCGCCACCGCCGCTGCTGCTGCTGATGGACGACTGGCGCACGTTTTGCCTCAGCGGGTGCCCGCCACTGCCGGCCCCAACCCCACCGTAAGCGGCCCCTGGTGGCGGAGACAGCATGGCCGCCTGGTAGGCGCTGTTGTGGTAGCTGCCGGCTATGTTATAGCGGCGGCGCTTGGCTTCGGACGGCGACACAGCGGCCGACGCCGGCTCGTAGTCCTCGTGGATGTCGTAAAGGCCGTGCTGCGGCGGCGGCGGGCCGTAGCCTTGGGACGTCGTACCTGCTGTCCCGGGCGTTGCTGGCGTGGGCGGCGGCGGCCATGACGAGCGGCTTGCTCGCAGCTCGGCCAGCTGCTGCTGTTGCTGTTGCTGGCGGAGAGGGAGGAGGCCGTAGCCTGGCAGTGTAGGCTGCTGATGGTGGTGGGGGGGGGAGGAGTGCATGTGTGGCCGCTCGGCAATGGATGGCGAGATGTACGGCGGCGGATGCTGGTGACGCTGGTGTTGCGAATGGTGGCTGTGGTGGTGCATGTTTCCCGACCCGGACGACACGGAACCGGCCTTAGCGGACAGGGACGAAGCCGACGACGACGACAGCGGGAACGGCGTAGACGGCGTGCGTGGCGTCGCAATGTACCGGCCGCCGCACTTCAGGCAGCGGCCGGGGTCCTCACCGGGACCCACCGAAGGCGACGAGGCGGGCCGCGCTGACGCCGGGCCTCCTCCAGCGCTACCCCCCTTGTTCCCGCGCCGCGGCTGGTAGCGGTAGTCGGGGTACTGCCGCTGGTGCCGCTGCTTCTCCTCCTCGGCCAGCCGCTTCCACTGGTTCTTGCGCTCCTCGGGCTCGTCGCGCCACTGCTCGCCGATGATCTTTGAGATTTCTGGGTTGGCTAGCCCCGGATTCTGCGCCACCACCTGCGCTTGGTGGTGTTGTCGGTAGAGGATGAATGCTGTAGTGGGGTGGGAGCGGTTAGCTGGCCGTCTCTTTTCTCTTTTCTCCTTCTTTCTTGTCCGTTCTCAGCCTGGGCCTTTTAATGCAGTGACATGCGTGTCTCGGTTCCATGTCTTCTCCTGTTCTCTCTTTTCTTTTATCCTCTCTCCTTTTTTCTCCGCTAAGTGGCTCATTTGAGACTTGACTCAAGTGACAAAGGATAGACCAAAAAAAAAGAAACCGGAGGAAAATTAGGCAGATGATATGCAGAAAGGGAGGAAAGCAGGCAGCAAAAAACACGCCTTCCAACCAAAAACAAAAGAATACACCCAGCGTCCCAGGGTGAGCCGCTTCTCAGTCAGGCTGCAGCAGAAGGCAAGAAAGGGGAATCATTCAAAAAAAAAAAAAAAAAAAAAAAAAAAGCTCAAGACGTACCGTTTCGTGGCCGGGGGATCTTGGGAGCCGGAGTACAGAGGCATATAAGGTCTGCCCTCGCCGGCTCCAGCGGCCGCGGGCTGCTCCTGCTCCCTGCAAAGTCGATGGGCGTGTTGAGGCTCAGGCTCTCGATCAGCGGGTGGTTGGCCTCGTCCGTGTTGATCGAGGCCGCTCGCTTTCTCGTTAGCGGGCCTCTGGGGGAGTGAGGCGGCGGATGGCGAGAAGTTGAGGATGAAGAGGGAGGAGGAGGGCGATGGAGACTTGAAGATGGGGAAGGAGAAGAAGTAGTACTAGTGCTAGGTAAGGGAGCTACAGCCACCGAGGTCTCGGAGCGGTGTTGTTGCCGTTGCTGTTGTTGCTGCTGGTGATGTGTTTGCAGTCGTCTCGCATTTGCTGCCACTATTCCTGTCTGCCTGGCCGACATGGCTGAACGAGTTACAGGCCCCGAGATGGCAGGAGGCGGCAGCGATACAGACGAGGTCACTACGACTCCTGTCATTTTTTTCAAGAAGGGAGAGGTGAAAGGGCACTAGGTAGGTGGGGAACGTAGGCGCAAACGCAGACTTAGGGAGCGAGGAGCGAGCGAGAGAGAAAGAGAGAGAGAGAGAGAGAGAGAGAGAGAGAGAGAGAGAGAGAGAGAGAGAGAGAGAGGAGCCCAAGACCGAAAGCAAGCCGGCCTGTCAAAAGAGCCAGGGGCCCGCGGATCCTGTGTCTCTGTCGTCCGCCGCACCGCTGCTGGGATCGGCTTCAGGATGGTGCGTAACGAGCCCACAGAACAAATTCAAAACAGGCAAAAAAAAAGGAGACGGGAATATTATTAGAAGAGGGGGCGCGGAGGCAAATTTCACCCGTCCATCAGCAGGAAGTGAAGAACAAGTCAGACACAGATAGCAGGAGCGACTTGTTGTTGGATTGTCCCCTTTGTGACATGATTTCTCATTAATGGGGCGGGCGGCTAGACAATGATACTGCCTCCCACGCTGATGACCTTATCATTGCTATCCACCCACGATCAAAAGGTAGCTATTATGACGGACGGGGTGGGCGGGCCTGAGCTGGAGTGGTGGGCAGTCTTCAGATGTCTCGGGAATGTACCGAGCCCAACCAAGCTGCCCACCTGAGGATTCTTTGTCCAGCGTTTGCAGGATTCCGTTCGCAGTGCGAAGTCGCAGCCAAATGGCAAGAGACAGAGAAGCCATGTTATAGCCTTTAGTCCAACCTCCCTCAGCCATGACAATGTCAAAGGAATGTGGCAGAGCGGCCGGCGTGGAATGCGAAACTGGACAAAGACCATGTCAGCTGAACTTGGCCTAGCCACCCCCTCACCTCTCTCTCTCTCTCTCTCTCTCTCTCTCTCTCTCTCTCTCTCTCTCTCTCTCTCTCTCTCTCTCTCTCTCTCTCCCGCCCGCTTGACTCTTGTTGCTTGTCCATTCTGCACTCTGCGCCAGCCCGGCTGGTATCCATGCCTGTTTTCTTTGAGGGAGAAAAAGTGCTTTCAGGCCCAATCTTTGAGGGTATGGAAACTTAACTGACTGACGAGCGAAATCCCGCGCAAATCCGCCCCACTCGCCCGTTTCCCCTGTTCTCCCTTGTCGGAGAAAACAAAAACAAGACATAACAAAACAAAAAATAATAAAAGATAAAAAGACAAAAAAAGGTTGGAGAAAAAATATAGAGACACGCCAACGACTCCAGCCGAAAAGGCAATTTTCCCAACCGACCGTATCCCCTCATCTATCATAGTTGTAAATTCGGATATATGACGAGTCTCGTGCGAGCGTTTGTCTCTACACCGCACGGCGACTCGTCGTCTTCTCTTACAGCTGCGCGACAAAATCATGAAATTAACCCATGGCTAGATTCGCTCGCCAGCACCTTGGCGCTTCGCCGGGCGTCCAGGAACAGGTCTTCGCACTCCGCAACGTCGAGGAGGTCGATTTGGCTGCGGCCATTGACCCGTGCAAGGATGCTGTTTCTCCGTCAGCACGGACCCGCACCGCCAAACAAACAACCGAGACAGCACCCGACCAACAACGTACCTTGCAGGGGTTAGGAGCTGGAGACAGTATCTCAGACTGATGCGAACGCCGTGTTCTGAAATCTTATCAATAGCAGGGTCCGTGATTTGAACACCCTCGGTGGCGGCGCGGATGCGCACGATTCTCTTAATCTCTTCTGGCTCGTACGGGTGCGTGGGAATGATGAGCAGCCGGGTGAGGAAGTCAGGGGGGACACCGTGAGCCGCCACGAGGTCATCGGCGCCGCGGACCGTCGCCATGCCCCGGTTCGAGGCCAGAACAACGATTGGCGAGATTGGGGACTCTAGGGCTTTGTTGAGGTAGGTGAAGCATTCGACGTCAAGCATGTGCGCCTGTCGTTTGCGTATCTGTGTCAGCATGGCGCGTTCGCCGACGGCAAGACATGCACTTAAAGATCAAAACGTACCTCGTCGATGAACAGAACGCCCGGAACAAGCTCGGCAACGCCCTGGTCGATATACTTACTAACGACCTTGTTGATCTCGGTCCGCAGCTTGTCTGTGATCTCGGTCATTTTGGGCTTCATGAGCTGGCCCATCATGGACATGATGTCCTGACCGCCCTGGGGGCGCGCGTTGGCCACGTCTAGGTCGTGTAGCGAGACATCCTGGACAATCTCCTTCTTCTTGTGCACCTCGCCCTTGGGGATGGGGACGTATTCCTCGGCCTCGAGATCGAACTCGGTGGCGTAGGCGTCTGACCGGCCGACGCGCTTGCAGGCGCCCGTGTTTGCCTCGATGTAGATGACGTCGCCCACCGTGACTCTCTCCTTCTGGATGGCTTCGTATATGCTGGGGTCGAGGCGCAGCTTCTTCTGACCCTTGGCGCTCTTGAGTCCTATCAAGAGCGTGCTGATGGTCTTTCCGTAGCCACCGAGCGGGTTCTCGGCCTCCTCGGGCGTCAGCTCCGTCACCTCGCCCTCGTACACCTCCTTTGTCTCGCGGACCTTGAGGCCAATCGCCCTCCGGAAGTTCTCCATCAGCACCTCGGTCTTCTTGACTTCTGTCGAGTAGATTTCGCTGCCCGTGATAGGGCAGAAGGGGATCTTGGTGCCGAGCTCCTGGCTGATGGCGAGCGCCAGGGCCGTCTTTCCGGTGCCAGGGCCGCCTGCTAGCAGCACGCCGCGGCCCGACATTTTGTGTGCTCTGATGAGATCGACGACGACACCACATGCCTGGTTGGTTCATATCATGTCAGTTTTTTCCTCTTTTTCCTGCCATCGCATCGCATCGCGTTGCAACTTGCAGGCTGCTTGCTGCAATTTGCATCTCGATGGCCTCCCCGAGTTCAAAACGCGCCGCTCACCTCTCGCGCCGTGGCCTGGCCCACGAAGCCCGCGGCCTGCTTCTCGGCAATCCCCTGGGCATTGAGACCGAGACCCTTGATGTGCGTGTGGGCGGCGGTGCGGTTGTCGCGATTGTTGCCCTTGACCTCGCTGATTTGTACCATTGTCGCGCTTTTTCTGGGTGCTAGTTTTCTGGAAGGGAAGGGTGCAACCTCGAGAGCAATCGGCGCGGGGAAAGTTGGGGCGTCTTGTTTTTTTTGGGAATCAGCGGAGGGCGAGAACAAGAGTGGCTGTGAGAAATGCTGTGAGAAATTCCGACGCAGGCAGGCACCAGTGACAAGCTCCAAAAGCTTCAAATTTCCCTGCGCAACAGCGGCCAGAATCCGAGAGGCCCGTGCTTAAAGCTTACACCTCGGTGTGCAACGCTTAGGCCTTCCTTTGGTCATGGTGGGCGCTGAGCAGGTAGAGTGGGTCTATTTCCAAACACCGCTGCGATCCTCCTTTGTGAACCCTCACCCCTTTTCCCAAGGTGCGTACGCAGTATTCAGAATCATAATCCTTTTGGCCTTGCATTCTTACCGCTGCGATAAGCCGTACCCAGGTAACCCAGATACAAGCAAATATTGCTAGGGGTCTGTATTTATTTATCTGTTTGTTTGACTCGTAATTACCATCTTGATACGCCTTTTTTGTTTCTTCTCATCTAGATTCTATCTAACCTGCCGCAACACAAATGCTCCATCTTCGTCGTCTTCCTGCTCGTCTTCACCACCATTGTCTCTGAGCATGGGGACACTCTCCTCCACCACCTCGCTGCTGTTCTGCTCCATATCCACTCCCGCCTTCTTTGCCGGCTCCTTCTTAGCCAGCGCAGCCCAGAGTGCGCTTCCAACGATGAGTGTACACCCGATGAGGCTGATGACGCCCATTTCGTGCCCAAACACCCACTTGTCGAAGCCCGCCGCGAACAGCATGTGCGTGTAGACCATGGCCGTGGCCCGGTTCGACTTCTCTCCCCCCAGCCCGGCCGTGAGCATGAACTGCATGATGAAGCCGCTCAGGCCAAGCGAGAGCAGGAGAAACCACTGGTATGCCGAAGCCGGCATGCCGAACCGGATCTCGGGCTGCCCAATATCGAGCATCGGAAAGAAAAGCAGGGCCGCCGTGCTGACCAGCGTGCTCCAGGTTGAGAAGTACGTGACGCTTATGAGTGGATGCGCTCGCTTCCCTATCCAGCGAATTAACGTAAACGCTCCAGCTGCCCCAAGCACACCAATGAGCGCAACCCCGGTGGCGAACAGCCTCTCTGCTGGCGTCGGCTCGTCACCTTGATGAGGCGTCGTGTGGGTGGTGTTGGTGCTCCTGACCGTGACGTCAATTGGGCCTGTGATGATCTCGCCTGCTGGTGTTGATCCGCTAAACAGTGACGTCGGCCTCGCAATAAGAATGACTCCGCCGAGGGCGATGAATGATGCCAGTTGCTCTTTCCGCGTGAAGGGGTCCTTGAGCACGAGGTGACATATGTACCCCGACAGACTCGGGGCCAGAAAGGTGATGACAGTGGCTTCGGCAAGAGGCAAGTACATCATCGAGTACCACATGGAGAAAATCCCAAACTAAACAGGCCTTCATGTTAGCGGCGCCGACGGGCAACCTGCGCGGATATGCGAGTTGGGGGATAAGTGACGGGCACAGTTTGACATACGAATCCAGTGAAGCCTCTCGCAAGCAGCAAGCCTCTCACTCCCCTGGCGCCCAACGGAAAGTGCGGAACCTTGGTCCACCACATATAAATACAGGCCAGGACGGTGGTTATGCTCATGCGGCCGAAGAGGATTTGGAAGGGGTGCATGCCCTCTCCGTCCAGCTCGAGAAGCCGTGCAGCCAGATTCATGAGGGCACCGAAAAGCTGGGCGACTCCAACCAAAACAACGCCTCGGTTCCGGCCCCAGAACCGGGCCCAGGCCTGTTCAAAGAAGGGCCTCGACCATGTGCGCGGATGGAGCGGCGGTGGGCACGGGGACGGGGCTCTCGACATTGCCGGCGACAGTGGCCCATGTTCGGAGAAGGGGCTGCCCGAAAGTGAACGAAGAGCATCCAAGCTCAGCAGCGACGAGTCCTGCTTGTAGGGACTGGATGGGAGGTGGCCGGTGATATCGTCATATTCACCGTCCTCGATCCTCGTTTTGGAGCGAGGAGTCTGGGGGATTTGGAGGAAATAGGTCATGGTCGTCAGGAGTCAACCAACCCAGGGGCCACGACATAAGGGGGGTGCACAAGTTCAAAAGCAGCGAGCCACTGGAAGGGGGTGGTTGATGAGAGGGGAGGGGGGGGGTTGGTCTGGTCCCAGGTTACAGGGAAAGAAAACAACTGCAATTACTACCTAACGAAAGACCTTGCAGCAGCATGCTCCCAAAAACCAAAGCGCGTGTGTAAGCCGGAATCCTTTAAACTAAGATACCGGGTAGGTAAATAGTGAGGACGAAGAAGTAAGGTAGGAAAGAGAGAAGGAAACTCGACGAGAGCTAAAAAAAAAAATCCCAGCACTGCCTGGTAATCGGGCCTCCCCACACAGAAGTTCGCCATTCTGGGAAACGCCATCCTGAAGGAAGCCTTTTAGCGCGTGCGGGAGAGAACGAGAGAGGGGGGGCGATGCCAACCTGAGGCGCCGTTAACAGGCAAAGGCGCCGACCGACCTATCCGCTCTGCAAGCTGCATCACCGTGAACCGGGATTTCATCATCAAATCATACATTGAGTGCCTGACCAGCCCGTGCCCCGATGTCGCTGAGGTGCCTTTTCCGATAGCCATGCGTCTAGGTAAGAATGCGCGCCGGCCACTAGCCACTCGTCTACTCCCAGCTGATAAGAACCAGGGCCTGTTGTCAGTGTCATCATCCGCTGCGGCTGTGGCATCCGTGTCTGTGGCGGGACGAGGTTGGGACTTGGTAGGTGCGGTGTGGAGCATAGCGAGAGGGGGGGGTGCGGGGAGGTGCAAACAGGCAAGGGCAGGTCTTGTCAAGTGCTCTCCCACGTTTCCTAGTTTCCTGCAGGGCAAGAGCACTCTCATCACTACTCCTTATCTCCATTTGCACGCATTCTTATTTCCATTTATCCTTGAAGAAAAGGTTGCACTGTCTAAAAGGGTCCGAAATTATTCCAGACTCCTTCAAGCTAATTGCGTACATCGCTGGCTTCAAGAGACCGGGATCGGTCTTTTGGCACCCAACCTCACCTATTTCAATCAACCACTCCGATGGCACAGCAGCACAGCAATCTCAGCTCAAACGGCTGGCACACATGACCTCATTAGATACCCGACGGTTCGGCTGACAAGAGTCCGAGGCTCTGAGACGCTACCCATCCACCCGTCCATCCATCCATCCATCCTACAGGGCGGCGCGGGACGGCTGCGGCCCTGCAGCCAAGGTATTCGTAGGTAAGGTACCTAAGTTGCTGTACAAACATACATCGGTCCCTTAGGCCTTAGCGCCGCCTCTACTATCTTCAATTCTACACTAAAGAATCCGGCAACGTAAGACGGTGTCCTGAGTCCCAGGTCTGAATTGAGCTACCAATGAGGCTCGTTTGGTGTAACCGAGTGAGAGTTGCGGAATGTCGTAAGCAAGCTATGTATTCATATCGTGTCCCAAACACCCACCCCCTTTTCTCTCTAGCCACAGTAACAACAACACAAACAGCTGTCCCTCGAAAGCAGACGCAGATCTCTGCAAAATGCGCAATCAAGCAAATACGTTTTCAGCGGCAGTAAGGAAAAGAACAAAGACAACCCAAGGTCGATGGGTCCGTTCCAGTGCGTACTCTGCCGGAACGGACTCCCAAGAGAATAGAATACGAACAAAGGACAACAAAAGACAGCTTCCAGTGCCCTGGGTCGTTATATAGGTAGCTTCACAACTTGCAATGGAATTAAGTTGTTTGGTATGCACCTCACCCCCTTGACCAACAGTCCATGTTTTGTTTACTGAATGAATAATATCCTCAGCTTCACTTCCTGATTGATCATGCCTCCGAAGGTCATGCCTCCGAAGGTCATGCCTCCGAAGGTCATGCCTCCGAAGAAGGATAAGGTAGCTAAGAAGGCGAAGAGCCGAGCGGGAGCTAAAAAGAAGGGGGCCAAGGCCAACGCGGCCCGCCCAGCGCCAGTCAACGAGCAGCATCTGCTCCGTGCCCGTCAGTTGCTTCGGTTCATAGATGCGGGCAATGCCAACGCAGACAGGATCGTGGAGTCGGACATAGCATGGGCTCGCCGGCTTCAGCCCAACTTCGACCCGGGCGATGCGGACCAGCTTGACGGCGACGAGGCCTACCCGCCAAACTGGGCCACCAACACGAGATCACTCTCGTCTTTCCTCGCCAGTTGGCGGAGGCTCATCCACGCCGCTAGACAAGACGAAGAGGAAGAACAAGAGCAAGAGCAAGAGCCTAAGGCCGAACCTTCACCACGGCCCGCTGCTCCCTCCAAGCCCCCCAAATCCCAGCCGAAAGTTGGAGCCCAAAGAGAAACCCCTGCCGCCGCCGGCACGTCTCTCAAGTTCAGGTCCACTCCGTCAAGCAGCCCCAGTGTGAACCGCTCCTCAGCCTCGCCCCTTTCACGGAAAAGAAAGCGAGGGCCACCCTCGCCCATCTCGGCAGTCGTAAAGCGAGAGCCGGCCCCGTCTCCTTCTCCAAACGCAAGCCGGGCGCCAGCACGACCCATCAAGGCGGCTACGGACACGAAGGGCAAGGGCAAAGCGACCGCTGCCGCCGCACCCCCGCCGACGGTCAAGAAGCAGCTCCGCATCGTCGAGCGAGTGGGCGACATCTTCGCCGCGCCGGCCAACTCCGTCCTGATCCACACGTGCAACTGCATCGGGTCGTGGGGCGGGGGCATTGCCGCCGCGTTCCGGCTGCGCTATCCGACGGCCTTTGCTGTCTACCGCGACCACTGCCAGCGGCTGTCGCCAGACGAGCTGCTCGCGACGGCGCTACTGATCGCGCCGCAGGAGGCCGGTTACGAAAACGACGACGATGACGATGATGAAGAGGAGGACGACGGTGGCGCCACGAGCAAGAAATCTCCGCAGCGACGGAGGAAGTCCAAGTCCGAGTCAAAACAGCAGCAGCAGCAGCGGAAACCACCGCCGCACTACATCGGGTGCCTGTTCACGAGCAGGCGCGTGGGCCAGGACCGCGACTCGCCCGCCAGCATTCTGAGGGCGACAAAGCCTGCGATGCAGGACTTGATGCAACAGGTTCTGGCGATCGACGCGGAAAGTCACATTATCTCCGAGCTGCGCATGTGCCAGATCAACACGGGCCTGTTCAATGTGCCGTGGGCGAGCACCAGGCAGGTCATTGTTGCGCTGCACGTTGATGTTCCTAGTAACGGCGGCGACTTTATTGACGGCGATGATGATGATGACGAGCCGCTGCTCCGAATTGCGGTGTGGCATCGCCAGGCTGACTGGATTCCGAATTCATAAAGTGATATAAAAAAAGATTTAAAGCATAGAAAAAAAGAATATTGCATATTGTGTGTGTCTTTGTCTTAATCGTCTTGAACAAGCTAGCCCGCCGACCGGATTTGCACCGGAACTCTCTCACAGGGACAAACCATCTCGGGTGTTACCCCCTTGGGGAGAGGACGACCTCATCCCCATGTGCTATAGGCCAGCTGAGACCGAGTGCAGCTGCTCACCCACGGTGAGCCCAACAACTCGTCCTCCCAAGCCCTTAGCCCCACAGAAGCGCGGTCACCCTGAGCCCTAGAACCCGAGACGTTCATCCCTGAAGCATCATAGGAAACGAAGGAAGTAGGTGGGGCTACGCACTTCCCTCCAGCACGGGCACATACCATATGCGCCGTGGAGGATCCCCTCGGAGAGTCTAGGAGGCCATTAAACCAGGTGTGCGACATGTGAATCGAAGACCCAACCTCCCAGGTTCCCACTAGAATCCTGAAACCCCCCGTGCATTACTGACTACACCACAGCGGGCTTGGCTTGTAGACTTTCGGACGGACGTTTCTTGGTGCTGGGACGCCCTGGTAGCTGGCGCTATATGGGCAGCTGCCTAGGGTCAGGTGTGCGCCAAATTTATCAGGGGAGACCGGATGACAGGTACCGCGCTGGGGTCACGGGCTAGCGGACGAGCGCGCTGCTGGGCTGGCACTGGCAGGAGAGGGGATTGGTGGCAAGCCCCTGCATGCGATACCGCGGTCACTGTGGCTCGTCGCCCATATTTCCATGATTTTCGTATGTCCATGATGCAGTTTCGAAGCATCTTCATTCCCGACCATATTTTGTCCGTCCTGTCCTGTCCTGTCCTGTCCTGTCCTGTCCTGTCCTCTCTTCTGCTCCCCATTCGAAGGCATGCCACTCTCCGTGATACAAACCCAGACGCCAGTCGCACTCCCATAAACAGAAGTCACCCCCCCCCCCCAAAAAAAAAAAAAAAAACTCCATAGCTATGCCATTTTGTAAATAAACCGGGCCACCGAGAAGAAAGGCAAATAGTCAAGACACTCTCACTGACCCACCCACTCGAGAACGCCTACCCCCCGCTCATCTCTTCGTTGCCGTGTCGAAATCAGCCTCTCTTCTTCGTCGCCGTGCCAATGTCTGCCTCGGCGTCCAAATCGTCGTCGCCCTCGTCGAGCTCCTCCTCGGTAGGGCGGGGTCGCTTGGCGCCTCGGGCCGCACCTCCAGCAGCAGAGCCGCCCTTGGATCCTCCCTCACCAGCAGAGCCACCTTTGGCGCCACCTTCCTTAGCGGAAGCTTGCTTAGCCTGCTTCTCCTCAGCGTTGGTTTCGCGGACCAGCTGGTCGTCAATATTAAAGTTCTTGCGGGCGGCCTCGATCTCCTTCTTCTTCTCAAATACCTCCTGGATCTTGCCCATGTAGCGCGGGTTGCGGCGCATGGCGAACTCGAAGTCTTCGAACTTGACCTTTTGCCGCCCCGCGTGGTGCGCCGCCCGCGTCGCCTCGAAGCTCACCCCCTGGATGAAGTCGGTCACGATCTCGTCCAGCACCCGCACCGTCTCCGGCAGCGGCGCCTTGACATCGCCGTCGCCATACAGCAGCTGCGCCACTGACCCAAGCAGAGTTAGAATACTTTTCTGGTAGAAGTTGGTGAGGTGTATGTGACAGGCCAAAGGGGGGAAGGACGGAATGGGAAGAGGCAGAAATGCTTACGCTCGTTGTGCGCAAAGTTCATCTTGCCGACATTCTTGCCGGCGCGCGCACGAGGCTCCATCTTGTCGGGTTGCTTGGATTTTTGTGTGGATGCGTATAAAGACTGGTGAGCGGTCGTGAGAGGGAGATGAGATAAACGAGAGACTGAAAGAGAAGGTCGCGCGAGCTCGGGCGGCAGTATGTAAGGTAGTACTGATGAGAAGATTGGTTTTTTTGTCTTATCTTATTCGGTCAGCCTTTTTTTGCTTCTCGTTGGGCAGATACTGCTGGGTTCGGGAAAGTGAAGAAAAAAGTGCGGGCGTAGGTCGTGAAGGAAATGCGTCGCACCTTCCACTGCACGGGATGAGCAGACGTTTGCAAGGCTATATGAAATGTAGTTGAGGCTCTGGAATGACGAACCCCCGGCAGACGACAGCTCGTGTAACAGTGGGGTGGTAACGGTCCAGGTTGTGAAGTGGGTACCCGTGGACCCACCCTTCACTCTTCGTCCATTCAGTTTTTCAAGAGAAGGGACAGAGTGCTAGATCCAAAGCTCCGTTCGGGATGACGCTTTTTCTTTCTCGTAGTTGATGTATTTTTCTAATGAAATTTGTCGTTTGATGCCGCGAAACCAGAGGTTCTTCTTTCGCCTGCCACTGGAGGCCCACTAACAGCTCAGCTCAGCCGGAGCTGAATTGCAGTGGACAGTGGACACGCTGTCGGGCCCAGCCGCAACGAAGCTCCGCAGGGGTTTGCCTCGCTTAATTCTCGGGGGGCGCTTGGTGCCAAGCCTCCCCAAAATTTGGCGGGGAAAAAAGGTGTCCCAATTCGAAGGAGCTATGACACCCTGGCCTCACGCCAGTCTCCAAAACCGAAAACGAGCATCATCGGGATCGACATCATCGAAAGCGCGACACCCCGACCAGGCGCAACTACAACTGTCTTCGATAGATACGCACCCCGGCTCAGCCGCCGCCGATACTTAGCTGCGCGTGCTATTGCGATCTCACTGCCATCCTCCCACAGCGCATCTCTCTCAAACCAGCTCTCGCCGCGCGTCGCCGCCACACGATCAGCATGGTACGTTTTGAACACCAGAGGAGGTGGGCAGGAAAGAATCGAGGGGGGAAGACCAGTGGCTAGAGCGCAGTAGCTGGCGCAAAAGAACCATTCCTCAGGAGAAGGCCCCAATAAAGTTCAAACACAAAAACACATGCTAACATGGCCGTCGTTGCCTTTTACCTACAGTCGGCGCTCTTCAACTTCCAGAGCCTGCTGCTCGTCCTGCTGCTGCTGATCTGCACGTGCGCCTACGTGCACCAGATATTCCCCGCGATCCTCGACCGCAACAAGACTGGGTGAGTTTATATGGAGGAGGGGGGGCAAGACAAGAATAAAGCGGCAAGATCTTCCGCAGGCGGACTGAGAAAGGAGGGAGAGAGAAAAAGAATCACACGCATGCATGCTAACAGCTCTTTCTTTTCTCAACAAACAGCCTCACGGGCGTCTTTTGGAAGTGCGCCAGGATAGGCGAGCGGTTGAGCCCCTACATAAGTCTGTGTTGTGTCTTCATGGCGGTAAGGCGGTCCTCTTTACCTTCTCTTGCTTTTGCTGGCGGCAGCGCTTGCAGCAGCAGCGTGAGCTTTTTGACTGACTATGATCCAGATCTCTGTATTTGTTGGCAACTGAAGGACTGGCAATCGTCCTGCTATTTCCATCCTTCTCGGCGCTTCTCGGTCGGCTATGTTGGAGTCCTGACTCTTGTTGTTGTTGCTGTTTTTTTTACTTGGGCGCGCGGGTCAGGAGTTACCGGTATTAATCTATTCTTTTTTAACCCGTTGTCCCCATCTAGCCCCTGTCTGTTGTTGGGGCGATACGGCGTCATGGCTTTGTTTACAGTCAGTCTCTCTCCCACTCTGTATTCAGGAACATTTCACATGTAAGAGGAAAGCGGAGGAGGCGAGGCGAAGCTATTTATGCTCTTTTCTTTTCTTGCACGAGCCCGTCAGACACCCCATGGATCAGATGAGACGTGTGCATAGGGCGAAGGCTACGTCAATCCGGGACTGTTCTAGCCCCGTTGCCTGAAAATGTGTGAACGAGAGTCGGCAGCTGGAGACCGATATCTGCGCTTGTATGCTCCGGTATGTACCAATGTGCCAAGTGTAACTTTGATTCCAGACGGTCACCATCAATTATCCCCTGGCCAGCAAGCGGTGTTGGGGGAAAGTACTCGCGATGCTCTCATCAACTCTTCACGGGTGACTTCTCAAGGTTTAGGTAGAGGCTGCCTAGTGACAGTCGATCGGCATTTCAGACAATGATAACATTCTGGACGGATCTGGGGCCCGAAACAAAGGAAATCGAAAAGGTCTCAGTCAACACAAAACATATTGAACTAAACTACATGTGCCAGTCGGCAAACCAGCCAGACACGAGCAAACTTTGGTGATAGGACAAGGGTGAAGAGCAATTGCCGAACAAGAAAGCGCTAGAGTCAACAAACCGCTTCCCACGGCGAATGTTTCTCACCTGTTGTTTACATTGGCAAAAGCTTTGTTTGTCGAGCCACGCTCAGATAGTAGCCCCTAGTGAAGATGAGGCTGAAACCCTGTCCATCTCCTGGAAGCATCCGAAGGCCCTGTCCTGCCTGATCACCACATCGAGCCAGGTTTGTTTCGAGCCCTGGAAAGCAGACCGAGACTTGAAGTCAACCCACGAGCAGGACAGCTGTGTTGTGCCAGTTGTCCTGGAACGGTGGATTATGCCTGGCTTTGGCGGCCACTTGATACGAACTTAGCCTACCTACGTGCAGCGGCATATTCGTCTATGAAATGGACGTCTCTCTTCTTGTTTTTTTCTCACGCTGTCTATACATATCAAATTGTGGATTACGAAGCAGCTGTTGCCCGGCAGTAGATCAACACTACGATAGACCAAGGCAAGTTGAGTATGACACATGGCTTTGTCCTCGCAAGGGATATTAGAGATGCGTATATCTACATCTAATAACCGGGCTGCGGACTACCTATGCACTACTGAGCCAGGTATCTTGGTTTATCAAAATGCCTTAATATGTGCCTGGCCGTGCCATTGCTACCCGAAACATACATTTTTCTTCAGAGTACTATTGTGTTCAGAGTGAGCAGAAAAGCCCCAGCCGTCCTCTTTGTACAGCATGCGGCCGGGTCTTGACATTGCAGTGATCGCCGAGGGCATGCAACATGCGGCCCAGGGATGGGCGCAATTGCAACAAGAGCCAGTCGACCACATAGCGCGGAGTATTGTTGAGAGGCAAAGATTGCAGTACAGTATGGACGCGAACTACTGAGGCAAGGCAGCTTTCGGAATTGCCGTGCATTCCATTTCTCTCTTTTATCCCCTTCTCAACCTGTCTCACGCAAACCATTCAAGCTTGACCAAGGTGGTGTCACTTGCAAGTAACTTCCCCAAAGAGAAACTAGGACTTGATGATCATCGACTCCTCCCTTGCCCGCGCGCGTGGACATGCCAACCTAGGTACCTCGACCTAAAGGATTACCAGTATGGGTGCGGCGGGGGACAATGGAGATGGGCATATTGAATAGACAAATACCTCACCTAGCTACACACAGTGTTTCACTGTCGCCTTTGCCAGGTTCAACGCAACCAAGGGCAGTCAATGGAAGGGTATGTGTTTGCGGTTTAGGGCGGAACTGAGGCGCATACATACAAACAAGACAGGAAGAGAGAGGGTTGTGTTCCTGTTTCATCAAAACGAGAGAGTCCGCCTACTACCCGTCCGTCTGTCCGTCCACAAAACATGGACCTGTGCGAAGTGAAATGAACAACACGGAACCTACGTACCTTACCTACGTACCTTACCTAGCCCAGGAATGCATGCATACGTGCTAGGTTCCTTACGCAGTGGCGTTGCACAAACCAAAGTCCTTGGTCATGTATGTATCCGTAACTGCAGCATACCTACCTATGGACTGGCTTGCTTGGACAACCCAAAGCAAAGCCAAGCGAAGTGAAGCAAAACAAAGCAGCGAGCCTGCCTAATCTAAAACCGCCTGCAGGATCCGTCCAAATGTTCAAACTAAGTGGGCGTTTGTGCGCTTGGGTGCGTGGTGTGTGGTGCTCGGGTGAGGTTGGTTGAAGGGCGCACAGTTGCGGCGCTGCGAGGGGTTTCCCTCCCTCGGCTCCTCAGACAGCTGCTGCACGCCCATTCAACTCACTACCTACCTTACCCTAGCTTGGGACCAAGCTTGGGACCAAGCTTCACGATCCGCGACAAAGCAAGAGAGTGTGTGTTTGTAAGAGGCGACCCAGGACTGATTGGCCGATCAATGGCTGTGAATGGGAGACGTAACAAACAGAAAATGCGGACATCGGTTCGATTATGTTTCGGGAGCGGCCGCGGTACCAAATAAAAAATGTTTGTTGCAGCCGGCTCGGCTACGTCAAGCCGAGAGAGAGAAAGCTATTTGTAGACTGATGACTGCCCGGCAATTCCAGACTCTAGACAAGTCTGGTTGGCAAGTTTTAGTGTAGAGCCAGACGGCGGCGGGGGACCAGTGACGAGTCGGCGATCGACATGAAACAGCGGCACTTCTAGAGGTGAAAAAATGTGGGCCGGCTAGGTTTCTTCAGACAGAGACAGCCGGTGAAGAAATGCGACGAGCTGCCAGCAGTGTACGTAGCAGGCAGAAATCAAAATCGAACCAAAAGGAAGAAAAAGAAAGGACGGACGGATGGATGGACGGACGGACGGACGGGCGTGGTGGCACTAGGTTAGCCGCCCCAAGATGTGAGAGAAATGACATGGAGTCATGTATGGAGTATATGCAAACCTGCGGGTAGAATGGAATTAGGAAAGTCGAATTTGTTACACGCCAAAACTCGAGACAAGCTGGGTAGGTTATTATCGTCTGTGCCCACTGCACGCTCAGCCCTTCCGTTCCTGGTGTTATGTTGGGTAGGTAGGTTGGGACGTGGGAGGAGGCACGCAGCAGCACGAGGGATTCGACGGAGTAGGCATGTCGTAGTAGTGCATGCAGAGTCTTTCAGTTGTATCAGATCTCCACTAGTTGAGGGCTTGCCGGGCGGACTGTTGGGTGGCGGCGGCGGCTGCGGGACCTGCGGCATCGGACCGGGGTCCAAGGTTGGAAGTGGTGGACGCGGGGCCTTCAAGTTCCATTGCGAGTCGCTGCGGTGAAGGCGGCATCAGAAAATGCAGCCAGCAGGCGCGAGGTGAGCAACTGCCACCTCACCTTACTTACTTCCTTCCCTGTTAGCCGAGCGGGGACTAGGACTCGCGAGAAGGCTTGCCATGACACACAAATGCAGAAGGTGGATAGGAAGGTACCCGCCTTCCTTGTCTCGGTTTCCGCCGTGGCCTCAGGCGTAGCCATCGCCAATTGACAACTGACAAGTGATTAGAGACAGAGAGACAGGCATAGTGCAAGGCAAATGTTTCGTCCTGGCTTGTGGCGATACGCATATGGTACACGCGGACAGAGCAGGGCGGCGTGGTGGCCTTTGTTGGATCTTGGGCTTCTTTTAGGCCCTAGCCCAGCCCAGGCACTGGTCGCACCCCCCCCCTATATGCTATATGGGTTCCTGTGGAAATCCCTGAAGCCGAACCCGGCACAGTTGTCGGCTTCGACGCAGCCCGATGAAGATGATGCGGGGATGCCAGCCCGGTCCGGTCTCAAGCCGCATGCATTCATAGCACTGCAAATCGGTCCACGTACTCGGCCTCTCGCTCCTCTCAGCTCCGAGAGTATCCGTAATGTGCTGCACATGCCCGGTCCGTCCTTTTGATACCTTCCATTTCACCTATGCGGTCTGACTCGCAGCCCGAACAACAACAGCTTTCTTGACAACGCATTGCTCGCTCGCCCGCAACAATGTCGCCCTGTCTGTCTGTCTGTCTGTCTGGCTGGCTGACTAGCTAGATGCGACTTATGTCGGCTTCCCAGCAAGGTAGGCAAGGATACTTCCTCCTGTCAGGTTGCACGGCCGTCCATACCATACCTTACATACATGCGGATACGGCAATGCAAACCGGCCACGGCGTCCGGCGAGTGCGGTGGCAAACCGCGCCCAAACATACGATTGATGCATCATATCATGCCGCCGACCGCTCCGAATATTGACGGGCCGCCGCCGCCCAACCTATTTCTTGTCTTCCTTCGGGCTCTCGTTCTGTAGTTGCAGCCCCGTCGCAGCCCCGTCGCAGCCCCGCCGCAGCGCCTTCTCTGGACCAATAGATCAAGCAGTCGAGTACTTAAGCAGGTCGTCTATCTGTCAGGTCCCAATGCGCAGAGCTGGCGATGATGATGATGAATGTCTAGCAGGTTACCCTTATGGTGGCTCCATATTGAGCCTAGAGGCGCTAGAAGATTGCTCAAGTGCCATACGCGCAGGTGTAATAATATGTGTAGCCTTTGGTTGCAAGTAGGTTCTCAAATTATCACTAGATTCGGCAAGCCAGCGGCGGTTCTCTCGCGTGCTAGTCAGCCCCGTGATCACTTGTCAGATCCTGATCGCCTCTCGGGAGTTACGGTCGAATCTCGTGATGACGATCACCGCCGTGGCCAGCCCACACGGCGGTCTGCGACATGTATCTGGTACATACAGGGCAGATCCTGTGATACAGATCCCGTACTGACGGGCTTATTAGTTATTACTCTGTCGCGTCCGTATGGTCCGGCCAGCAGACGGGCTGGTTGCAGGGCGGCTGCTAGGTGTGGGCGGGCCTTTGTGAAGATCATGAGAGATCTGGCGAGGAGGGGAAACAAGAGAAGAAAAAGGAACGAATCGCAGAATCAAGGAAAACATGACGGCCCTGCCCCTGGCGAGTTGGTTACATGGTCAGCTGCCGGGATTTGGGATCTGCTGGCTATCCGCCTTTTGGCTGGTTTGCTTCACATCTCTCTAATCTCCATGTCTCCTCTAATTTGAGGTGTGCGCGTATGTACGGATCCGTATGGACTACTGTATGTACATGTACGCATTTATGTATGTGATAATGACTGAGGCGGCGGCGGCGGTGGAGAGAGGCTGGCTGTAAAAGCTAGGCTATCCCGGCTGGACCAACAGGCCTGCAAGAGGCTGGATTCTGCTTGTCCGAAACTGCGAGGCGGCGAAACTGTTCGTTGCTGGCTTATGAAACTTGGCGGAGAAGCGGCAGTGGGCAGCCAGCCCACGGCAGCTGAGGGCAGCTACTAGCGAACGGCCAATTGGCCACATTTGGAATTGTACAGCACTGTAGTAGGCTGGCGGGCTGGAGACATCACACAACGACGTAAGGATGATATTGGATACTCTGTATGCAAGGTAATGTATGCATGTACATACTATAGTCATGAGGTTGCTGTTGGCCCTCCTCGTTTCCAGAGAATCCGACTTGCGGTCGAAGCCCCCTCAAGAACAGCATAGCCGGCGGGCCGATGGCTGTCGAAACTCTGAGAGGGCTGCCCTCTCATCAGACCATCAGCGGCGCATGACATGGAAGAATTTGAAAAGACGTTACCACTGCAGCCTTGAGGGCCGATGTGATGTGATGTGCCTGCATCCAAGTGCCATCAGTACCTTTTGTAACTTGCATCAGTGGGAAGGCAACTTGGTTAAAACACTGCGCAAGCGGCAACTTAGCTGGACAGGCCCCGTCTTTGGCATTGGATCTCGAGGTGCGCATCAAGTTCGACTCGCACTGTGCTCAAAATGCCCGCCCACCTCAGATATTATAGGAAAAGAAAAGCCTGGGATGATGCCAGAAGATAGAAGACACTAAAAACGGGCAGCAAGGCTCATCAACTTCAATTCGAAGAGATTCGGGACCCTGATCAGCAGACGTCGATTGCCCGCTTTGGACGGGACAGGCCCCCCCCTCCCTCTACTCCGACCCACACACTTGGAACTCCTTCTAACCCATCTCAATCCCGCAGCCACCAGTCCACCACCGACCTCCAAAGAAGCCAAAAAGGGGGTCAGGCAATCACAGACCACATGTTCCACTTCTACACCTCCTTTTCCTTCCGCCTCTGGCTCTGCTTCAAAAGGCGCCTTTTGCGGCCGTGTTCGAATCAGATTTGAAATTTGCCTGTGGGTTTCTCGCCCATCCTGAGGCTGGGTGAGGCCAGCTAAACTCAGTAGGGCACATACGAGGTTCCACGCCATCCATGATGGGAGGTGAGGTGGCTCCGGTCCGTTCGGTATGCGGTAGCCCGTATCATGTAATAAGGTATGCAACTGAACACCACCTTCTGCTATTACAGTTCAATACGAGACTCAGCCGTGCCTGCAGCTCAGAGGGTGCAGTCAGTGCAGTGCAGTGCAATTTACCACGGCTGATGGCTGGCCTCCTACGGTGCCCCTCCATCCTTCCCACCTTTACCGAGCTTACCTAGGTGAGGTGAGGAAAGGGAAAGTCACACGCTGAATGCAGGGTGGGAATGTTTCCTTCACACATGCGACACGGATAGAGTTTCCTGCCCCGTGAAATAATAAAACAGCAGGTTAATCCGAGACTGGCTGCCCTGGGCACGCCACCCACCTTCTCCATCGGCCCATGCAATCCATCCCATCCCATCTCATCCCATCCCATCCCTAAAAAGTGCCAGCCAGCCAGCCAGCCAACTCCGACCACTAACCTGAAGGCATGGCCAATTCCATGGTCGTTGCTCTAGTCTGTTCCCACCTGCAGCTCTTAATGAGCAACCTATGCGCGGCGGGGCAGGCATTGGCGTTCTTGTGGGCGGCGAGAGGCGAGACGCAAGGACACGCCCCTCCAAAAGTTCCCAACAGAGGCGCTTCTCTTACACCTCCATCTCTCTCTCGCACTTCAGCAGGCAAAAAATTTGGTTACCGCACACGCCTAGATACGAGTACCTTGAGTAGTTGGGCTAGGTCTGTTGGACAAAGTCCCCCACAGGGCCAGGCTGGCGATCTTGTGATTCCCGGCCCGCCACATTTCAGAAGCGCAATTGTGATGAGGGATAGCGGGCTAATATCAGAACTCGGGCAATTGGCGTTCGTAGACCCCGTCGATCGCTTTGGGTGGTGGCGGTGGTGGTGGTAGTGGTGGCGGCCAGGCCCTTCGATCTGAAGAAATAAAAAAGGAGCCGGAGAGATAACCGATTCCGGTGTTTAGCAAAGACGACATATACCTTGCATACCTGACTTCGATATACCCAATGCAGGTAACCTTACAAGGTGGGAATCTAGGTGAGAGGTAAGGTAGGTTTCTCTACCACCCGACCCGGACTTGCAAGTCGTCGTGACAGTTTCTGCTTTTGGCTAACAGCCATGGAACGAACAACATGGCATTGGATACAAACAGCCTACAGTTCAAACTGTGCGGGTTAACCACGTTGACATTTCTAATACGAGGCAGCGGGCTATAAGCCAAACGACCAAGAACGACGGAGAGAGCCCGAGAGAGGGCAGCAAAGACGGCAGAGCCAGGTGCCAAATTCCATTGTCTGTGCAACAAGGCGGTCTGGTCCATTCCAGTGCCAGATATGCGCTTCTCCCGATCTTCCATCGTCCGAGGCCGACTAGTGCGTGAGTTGCGTGCATGTGTGACCTTGGACCCTTGGTTGGGTTTGGGTTGACAGCCCAGCCAAAGCTTTAATAGAAGAACCCGCGTGCCTTCTGTGCGTTGCGTGCGTACGTGCACGTTGCGTGCGTGCGTGCGTTCGTTCGCGTGCGTGAGTGCGTGCGTGCGTGCGTAGCCAAAAAGTGGATGACGGGTGGTGGGAGGAGGAGCGGATCGGCAGTGCATTGAATTTGATTCATGAGCCGGCGCCAATTTGTGCCAGTGGAAGAAAGGAGGAAGTGGATGGCCAACAAAAACCAACGGTACAGTACCAGCGCCTGAAGAAAGCCCAGGCGTTCCAAAAATGCCTTGAAGGAGGATGAGCGAGCGAAGCAACAACTACCTAGGTGGGTAAGGTAGGGGGCACGCCGCACCCTCCGCCGTCCAACAGCAGCCCCGGCTATTTATCTCGGTGCCTTTTTCCTTTTTTTCTTAGAGCCGGGAACCTCCTGCCCCAAGGTGCAACAGCAGTTGGCTCAGACAGCATATCTGGCGCGGCCACGCCGGCTCTATGTCCCACAGAAGGAAGCCCCTAATAACGCAGAGGCAAGGCAAATGAATCATGGCGGCTCAAGCACCGCCAGTCCAGAAGATGAGGGCATAGAATCTCCAATGCCACCTCACACTCCCTAGCCCGTCCAAGAACCTAAGAACATACGTACCTTACATACCTGAGGTGCCTCACCCTTAAAGCTACTCCGTATAGTAGGCAAGGTATGTACCTAGGGCCAGCGCTAGCATCGGGCAAAATGTTAGTGCCACCACCCGCTGCCACTACACTACCGGATCTCACAGGTGCCAATGTCGACGCCAGAGGTACGCAATGCCCGGGCGTGCGTCTGCGGGTTCGGGTGCGGGTGTCTGTGTGAGTTGCCAGCGCGCGCGTCGGTTTGCTCTCGCCAAACATACCCAACTGCCACACACTGTTAGGGAAGGTCACAGTGGACGTCCGGCACGTCTGTCTTCTAGAGCAAGAAAGCTCGTCGATGCGTATGGGTGGATTGGGTGAGATAGACAACTGGACCGCATATGGGTGACGGGAGGTATGGAGGTCGGGTAGGTTGTGCTGCCCTGGGCCACACCTCCAGCTCTCACCTACATTAGTAGCGTCGTGAGACGCCTCGCGACGGAAGGTCTGCGTCGCCGAACGCCCACCGTCGTATGTGTTGCATCGCGGCGCCGCCCCGACCGATCTGTTGGGGTTCCATTCCTCGGGTTCTGGCGTTTGAGGCGTGCCCTGCGGTGCCTCTCTTGGTTGTCGCCCGTCAAGCGAGATGGATGATCAAGCGAGATGGATGATGGAAGTGGAGGAGGTACATACATACATACGGATATGGAGGTAAGGTTCTCTCAGCGCTGGGCAGGTATACATACAGTGCGGAGCCGCGCTGGCTGACACGGGCATAACTCTCCAAACCGGAGCCCGACGACTAATTCACCCGACTGCGTTCGAGGCTCTTGCACGACCGTCTGTGGTGGCCTTGACAAGCACGAGACGCAAACGACATGACCACGCGGGCATCGGTGGGTGAGGTGGACAAAAGAAAACCTAGAAATGTACTGGTACGTACATGCATACCGGCGTAATGGTGCCCGGCCTTCCAGCTTCTTCACCTGCGGCCCTCCATTCATTGTCTGCATGCCTTCCATGCCTTTTTTTCCTTCTTTTTTTTTTCCGTCCTGTGTCTGCTGCAACTTGAGGCTAGGTACCTCACACCCTACACCCTGCTTTTGGTCACGTTTGAATTCAGATGCATGCCTCCCAGGGTTCAAAGGGCGGTGCCTGACGCTGCAAGGCCCTGCGCTGCGCTGCATATCCATTCGCCTGGACGCGCCTCAGCGGGAAGGAGGCGTTTCCAGAAGCGGCCGCGTGGGGGGTGGAAAAGGGGGGGTGTGGATGCATGCATATAGTTAAATTCTCACTTTCGTTTTTGTAGCAGCGCAGCCCGCCAAGGGGACGACTAAGGTCAAACTAGCAACCGAGCTGCGTTCAGCCAGCGCTGTCACCGTACCGCAGCGCAGTCGTCTGCTGAAAGTCTAGATGAACGATGAGCTGCTTTTCCGCCTCGCCTCAGTCAGGCAGGGCAGTCAGTCAGTCAGTCAGTCAGTCAGTCAGTCAGTCAGTCAGTCAGTCAGTCAGTCAGTCAGTCAGTCAGTCAGTCAGTCAGTCAGTCAGTCAGTGTCAGCGCGGTTGGGTGCTTGGTCCGCTGCCGGCGGTGGCAACCGCTGGCGCATGCCCTATTCTGCTGCAGCGCAGCTCTGTTTGGGACCCAGGCCGTGGTCCATCAGGCCCATGGGGTCAATGTTCCAAAGAATGGACAGCCGACGGCCCACGGCGCATTCCCACCTAAGGGTGTGTGCATTGGATCCATCCATGGATTGGGGTACCTCACCTTGGGTATTCCGTACAGCGTACTGTACGGTACCACGCCGCCCCTCCCTAGGAACGTCCCCTTGGCCCACGACTTGACTCACGAACCCACGGCCCACGGTCATCATCTCCTTGCCGCCTCCGGCATCGTGTCGCTCTTTCCCTTCCCTCACCATCCCTTCCTTGTACATTACTGTCTACTAGTAATATTACGGTCTCTGCGCCCCTGGGCATGCCACTACCTGTTTGTTTCCTCTCGCTCCTTCCGCCTTTTTCTGACCTTTTTGTCTGTTTCTCTGGTCGACCTATACATCGTGTCGAACCTTCCTCCAGGCTTTTTTTTCTCCCTCTCCCTCTCTCTCCTCTATCTCTCTCTCGGGACCTGGTGTCTGTAGTTCCAGCTGTGCGTCACGTTGCAACTGAGCGCCCCCTTTGGAGCCCGTCGCCGTCGCTTTTTCGCCTCGTCTTGCCTCGCCGCCTCCCGAGCTCGACGACCAGCCAGCCAGCTAGCCGTACTGTACCAAAAACCTGCCGGTACCTTTCCACATCCTGGGCCCTTCCGGTCTTCTCTGTCTCGCCAGCCCAACCTCATGCCATTGGGTCCCAGCTCGAGACGTCTTATTTGTGCTTTCTGAGGGCAGACTGTTTTACTTTTCTCGCCCCATCTCAGGCTCAGGCTGCTGCTTCTGCTGCTTGCTTGCTGCTTTCCTCAAGCTAAAGCCAACGGCAAATCAACGCGGACGGACCGAACCGACTGTCTCTCCCTCAGTCTTCTTTCCCTCTTTTCTCTCTTTCAATCTCGTCTCGTTACCTACCACCTCTAGTCGTATACGCAGCAACAATCCTTCATCGCGGCCCTCTTTCGACTTTTGCCCGGCCAGTGTGTGTATGCGTGCGTGCGCGTATGTGTGTGTGCCCTGTTTGTACACGTCTCGGTCCACGACTCCCGGCTTGCTGCAGCCGCCCATTCTTCAAAGCTGTGCTTCGAGTCGCCTCGAGGTCCCAATAACCTGCCGACTGCCGGGCAATCATCACGAATCCTGCAGGTGAGCGCGGCTTTTTCTCGCTTGCTAGTGACCATTACACAAGGCCCTCCCCCCTGTTTCCCTCTAGGTCCATCTGCTTCCGATCACAGGGCGGCCACGGCTTCCGTTTCTCATGCAGCCTTCCGCGTCCACGAGACCTAGTCTTCGCGATTGTGTCCCCCTAATACTTTTGTTTGCCCTCCTCTTCCCCTCTCTTCTCCCCCACCTGAAATAAAACCTAGACCGTGTTGCTGATTCTTACGGCTAGCCGCCCACTGCGTCCTCTAATAATACCTCTCCTCACGAGGCCTATCGCTGTTTTCTGATAATACGGTCTGTGATATCAGCCTTTGTCGCACACCACCCCGCTTCGCCAGACCAAGTAGTGGCAGCCGGGAAGAGGAGCCACCGCGTACAAGATGGGCGACCAAGGTGCTGGTGGGGGTATTGAGAGCCACATGCCCACTCACAGGCGACAGGACTCCGGGGAGGAGCCGATACCGACCGAGTCCGTACCAGAAACACGGAACCCGCCTCCCGAGCCCGACCAACAGGAACAGTACTCGCAGACGCTCCAAGAGCTGCCACGCGGCTCCCGAGAACTCGTCGAGGATGGGGCCGGTGCCGCCGCGCCTGTGGTTGTTGGTGCTGCGCCAGGACTGTCTAGGAATCCGTCGACGTGCTCGACCAGCTCACACGCCAAGCCGAACAGCGAGTACTTGACGGCTCATACAAGTGAGCGCCGGCCGTCGCCGTTGTCTCGGAGTTCTACGATTGCGTCAAACCGCCCGCTTGAACCTCCGGTCACCAAGGCGACGCTCAGCGAGCTTGACGTCAACAAGATTATCCACAACCCAAAACTGCGCCACGATATCAACTTCGACCCAGAACTGCACTTCCGGCCAAACCTAGATGGCGAGAAGGGGAGGAAGAAGCAAGAGAAGGCAAACCAATTCTGGAACGCTCTGTTGGATCAGCTGATGCAGTTTGTGACGGATCGGGATGGATTCCACAGGAGTTACGGGAAAGATGAGGACTGGTGCCTGCCGCTACTCTTGAGGGCGGTCAAGGAAATAATCCAAACTTTGGTACCACAGCGGGACCGGGAATTCCTCAACGAGGGGCTCAATGTCGACCTCTTAATGCAGCAGTTCAACCGGGGAGTGGCCGATCTGGAGAGGCTAGCGTCGTGGCTATCCGGAGTTCTGAAACTCCACTGTGCCCCGATGCGCGACGAATGGGTCGACGAGATGTACAACGAGCTGAGCAGTGGGAATCGCAACAACGACATGGCCGAGCTTGTCAAGGGGATGCGGAGCCTGCTCAGCGTGCTGGAAGCGATGAAACTAGATGTCGCGAACCATCAGATCCGGTGTCTGCGTCCGGTGCTTATCGAGGATACGGTCCACTTCGAGCAGCGCTTCTTCATGAAGAAGATACAGGCGAGGAAAGTCGACATCCGAGAGGCAAGGATATGGTACAGAGGAGCCCGCGAGTGTGCGGAGAGGTCGTACATGGGCTCGGCCATGCCCTACTTGCACGCGTTCGGCGAAACGGCCGTGTTCTTCGAGGCCCTTTCCAGACTGGTGCTGCCGTCGACCGATACGACCAAGGTGCCGACGACATTCCTGTTTGACGAGGAGCGCATCATCAAACTACGGTCCGACATGTACGACAACATCTGCCTCGAGATTTGCATGCTCAAATACGAGGATTTGGAACGGCTGTCGAAATTAACCCAGCTCTACTCGAGGGTACCAGCATACGTCCGCGAGAGTTCGACCTCGAGCGGGCGGTCGTCGGCCGAGTTCAACTTCAACGCGCCAACAACAACATCACGTCCATCCAGCCTCGCCCTTAGCGACCACGGGTCAATCAACTCGTCTCCTCGGAACTCGGGTGGCCTGTTTGCCCAGCCTATTTTGGATCTCGCCGAGTCACGATCCCGGTCAGCCAACCTCTACAGCTCCCTTGTAGCGCTGCTCCACACAGCGGCTCCTTCAAGCCGCCCGGCCCAGAGATGGCAATGCCTCGCCCAGTCTGTAGCCCCCCAGATACTTCGCTACGTCAATGCGCCCCATTCCCTTCCAGGATTTGAGGACCAACTCGTCGAGTGCCTGGGAGATGTCCAGAATGAGGTTTTCCGCGAGGTCGAGCTTCAATTCCAGCAGCGGCTGCTTGCCGCACTTGCGAAGCGGGTCAAGGACTACAAGAGCCTTTCAGGAGTCGGACTTTTCTCGGTAGCCACCGGGGGTCGAGTCAATGGGTCGGGCCGCGACAGAGAGCAGCGCGACGTCAGCTGGTTTGCAAGCCTTGACTCATCGCGGCCGTTGGACCCGCGCGAGGATGCCGGCATCGATGACATGGCCACCCGCCTGGCACATCTTGGAATACTGCACTGGAGAGTATGGTCGCAGCTGGCATACGAAGGCGACGTCAACATGGATCTCGGTGGCTCACCTCAAATGACGGGGATATGACCGGGTGGGTAACTGAAGAAAGAAAAAAGAAGAATATTAGAGCACCATAAGGCCACGGGGCGCTCAGCAGCTTCCTTTACGAGGCTGAGGGCGTCGCGACAGGGGGCAGGCTTCCGACTGGCTCATTACCGTTCTAGAGACGTCTACTACAGACTTTGTTTCCGACCACTACTCCTTTTAATCCCGAAAAACACGCCCACCACCTTTTCTCACCTCACGGCAGAATTGGAGGGTTTTCCTGTCGTACACGTGGACTTTGGCATCACGCCACATCATTTCTCTCTTATTTCCTGGGTGGTTTCTTGTCATCGGAATACCCCCTTTACGAGTTTAATATGCATTTCTTGAGGCTTCCCCGGCTGTGGAAGAGAAGCTATTCATTGTCTGGGTTGGAAGCAAAAGATAGAACCGGAGTTTCGAGTACACAGCATTGGCGTTCTCTTTTTTGGTGCTTTGCGGAGCTGGCGGAGAGGCACTTATTATGTTTTGTTCCCTTCTTATTTCTCTTTTTCCTTTTGTCTCCCCTGATTGGCTACAGACGCCCAGGGATTGTCTATCATCATACATCAGCATGCAGAATAGATTTGGCTCAGAGCTTGCATTGGTTCGCTCCAAGAAAAAATCGTTGTTTATATTTGTCGACGGGGGCCGTCCTAATAATCAGCCTCTTTCTTGCTTTTATTTTATCTATGTGTCTGTGATGCGGCTGTCTCTGCGAGGTTGCGGGCTCTGGCCTACTGTCTACATTAACGACGGGTTTGGGTCCTCTTGGAGGCTTACGCCGAGTATCTGCGCATCTCTCCATAGGTTAGTAATACGCGGAGTGAAGACCAGGCTAGGTTTCAAAGGCAAAGCAGGTGGGTGGGCTTGTTGGTGTGTGTGTCTATCAAGAGCAAGCTAGTCGGGCTGTCCCCTGGTTGGGCCCATCCCAGATTCCCAATTCGCAATCATCCCTAGCAGCGATCGGGAGAACCGAGGAAGGTTGTCATGGATGGTTTGGCCAGCGGCGGGGACATGTGGAGAGGGGGCGTAGACACCTTTTTACTCAAGGTGCTTTACTTGCAGGGCAGGGGGGTGTTGAGAAGTTTTCTAGGGGTTTGAAATACGTATATACATGATACATACTACCCCAGGTGGTATGGATGGATGGCTGGATGGATGAGTGGGATTACCCACTGCGCTATGTGCATAGGTACATGTACATATGTGCCAGTTAGAGGGATTGCGGGTTTGCGAGCTGCGGATTTCAGATGGCAATCCGATGGCGATGCCGAGGAATGGAGACACTGTGGAGCACTGGAGAATGTCGAAGGGGAGGGAGGATATATGATTCGTGTTGATTGATTGTTGCTCATGTTTGTTGCCGCTGGCTGTGTCACTGCCGTTGGCCATGGAGTTGTACTACGGAATTCCTTATTTGCAAATCCTATATAGGAACTAACCTACCCTGTGTGTTGTACATGCATAGACAGGTCGTTAAGGTGAAATACCTTGGGTATGGGGGAACAGTTCTCATTCACTTTCAAGCAAACACCTACGTATCTACGCAGTAGTCTCTCTCCCCTCTTACTCGCAGCGGCCATCCTGGGCGTTTCTTGGGCTGTGGGTTGGGCCTTGGGTTGCGTCTGTCTGACTTGAGTCGGTTCTCGAAACTCTGTCGACCGCGTGTTTACTAATTATTAAACTGATTACCGAGAGCAGAAGAGGTGAGAGTGTGTGGGTGGGTGGGTAGGTGCGGGGCCATCTTTGAGAGACAGATGCATCTCTGCCCGCCCATCCGCACCGCCCCCGGGTGGACCGCGTTCGGAGGCTCATGGGTGAGATCCGGCTGCAGGGCACGGCGTGGTATGGCATGGCCAGGAAAGAGGTGGAAACGGAAAGAGAATGTGAGAGAGAGACGGCAGGTTGGTCCCGGACCCGAGTCTTGCATATAGGGTGGTGGTGTGGGAAGGTAATCAAGATCAAGGTGCGGATTATGGACTGTGCCCGGGTAAGCTGAGGTGTCCATCCGTACAGGCACGCGCAGCAGACGAAATACGCGGCAAGCGTACGGAGTAGTCAGCCGTCGGCTGGCTGGCTTAAGGAGCTCGCCGCTTAGTATAGGGTTGGGTGGGAGCTATGTATAGTATGTGTGTAAGTGGGTTTGGTATGTTGGTTGGCTGTTAGTTTTGCGAAGTTTCGGTTGCATGGTTCTAATTGATGACGATGGGCGGCAGGCAAGGCAACCTCGAGGTGGTGGTGGCAGTGGTGGCGGCGGTGGCGGCAGGGGAAGCAAGTTGGATGGGCTTTGCCTTGCCTCTGTCTCGGTCGGGGTGGAGACGAGGCTTAGGGGAGACGAGACGGACCGCCTCGGTCGCTCGCGTGCCAAGTGCCTGTTTCTGGAAGGAAGGGAAGAAGCTTCTTCGGGTCTGACTGGAGGGGATGAATGGGTACTAAGTAGAGTGAGACACGCCAAGAGCCAGAGAATGGAGAAGGTGTATGTCTAGTGCCTTTCTCGGGGTATGGTACTGTATGGATGTATGTACATAAATACAGTATCGTGTTGCACCAGATCGGATCAGATCAGATCTGGACCGGCTGTAGGATTGATAAGGTACGCAGAAAATGTGGTAGGTTTTAGAAGTAAGCCGCCGTTAGTGATCTGAGGTGGGACTCGTTCCATTGGGTGTCTGTTGGTCGACAGTCGACAGGCAGTAATGGGGCGGGCAGGAATGAGGCGCAAAACCCGACTAGCAGTCGCACTTCCAACCCTTCTCGAAACCTTCCGGATTCGGACGAGGGGTATATTCGGGGTTCCATCGATATGCTTGCTAAAATATACCACACCATAACATGGAATACCATGACATAATACACAAATGGAACTCGAAGGCATTAAATGCCCGATGCACGCCCGGAGAAGCTGCAAAGTAACCACCCCAAACCACAACCACGCGACGCTTCCCCCCGAGAAAGCCAAGGCAAGGGGGCGGCGGGCGAGGGATTTTGCCTCTGTGTGCAGCCGAACATCTCTCTCCCTCCCCATACCATATCCAGGGGAAGAGGCGAAACGTGGAACATCCACGGATGCGTGGCCGAGGAGCTGTATCGTGTAGGTGTTTTTGGTAAATAAAACCCCCCTCGACACAACGACACACATCAAACAACCGCCTAGACAAAATAAATGCCTCCACGTTCAACAACGCCCGGCCAACAACCCCTTGCCTTGTCTCGGACACAGCCAATCGATAAAGAAGCACCCCTTTCCACCTGTTCAGATGACATTACATAAAAGCCCAGGCACATACCTACTTGCTGAGAGATCTCGCCCGGTTTATACTGCGTTATTTTTCTCATTATGAGTGAGATTCCTCCCAAGCAGCGACTACTTCTGTGTCTCCCTCCCACCCAGAGTGGCTTCGACATTTGTAAATGTTGCGTAAAACGTTGCGTAAATGTTTCGCTCATCCCCCCTCTTTTTATCTTTTTTTTTTAAAAAATAAATAAAAAAAAGTACGGGGCTGAAGTATATACCTAGGTACCTACCTAGTATTTGAGAGATATGATTCCATATACGAAGACTTCCACTTCGGCTTTGATGCCTCAAGTCTAGATTCCTAGATAGGTTTGTAGCCAAAGCTTTTGTACGTAATGCATGCACATGCCAGCCTGTCGTGACGCCTACCTTACCTTATCTTTGCCAGGTTAGGTACCGGAGTAGTAGGAACCTACCTAGGCAAGGTATGCAAAGTAGATACTGAGGTCAGAGCAAGTGTGAGAGTGCTTCGGTGTCGGGAAAGTACCTACCTACTTTACTTAGGTACATGCTATGAACCCAGACTACAGTAGACAGGTAGGCTGGGCAGGTAAGGTAGGTATATCAAGCAGCGGCGGTGGCATCAGAGCTTCACCCAGGCAAGGCATCTGTAGAAATGACGCCAAGCCAACACACGGAGCACATAACAGACAAACAAGCCAAACTGCCAGAGACATGGCGGCGATTCCGCGACTTGTCGGTTAACTGTTTGACCCAGGTTCCTACCTAGGCAACCTTGTCAACTACAAGCAAGCATATTCCTGAAGTGAGCACGCGGAAACCAGCCACGCGTCAAAGAAGGGAGGAAACCGCCACAACCGCCCGGAAAGATGCCATGGTATCAACTACAGGGCGACTGAATATATCTGTCCATATCTTACCACCTTCATTCGTTCCCCGCAAGAAGGTGACAGGCCACAGCACTCTCCCTACTCGTATTAATCCAACCACCATATCTCACGCGCATTATACACTACACACATACACACATACACACACACATACACACACACACACATATATATATATACATATACACACACACACACTGAGCAGAAACAGAAACACACAGAGATAACGCAAGAATAATAGAACAATAGATACAAACAAGACTCCAACCACCAGACGCCAAACGCTATGCATAAGTAGACCAATACCCGTGCCGCGCATTTTGGGTGTGTTCATTTCTCCGTCCCTCCCTCACGCCATCGAACCGCTTGAGCTACACCGTAAACTGGGTATAAGGAGAATAAGGTTCATCCGCTGCGGGACATCTTTGGGAGCTTGGAAATCAATATCCTGCTCCCCCCAGCCACACCCCATTGTCTCATCTCTGCTGTATTTCGAGACCTGACCTCTGCCAAATCAGTCAGTCACTTACGATGCCTTTTTCGGCTTCTCTACGAGCTCTCCCGACTCTGTTCCAAAAGTCGACAGGTCCATATTCAAAATCTGCCAGCGCTCTTCGGAGCCATGCCGCTGTCCAATATTTGCACGCCACTCGACCAATTCCTAAGGGCCGTCTGCAGAGGCATCCAACTTGTCATCTCCATCCAGCACCCTAGAGAGGGGTTGTCAGTTGTCAAGGGCCAACACACAGAAACGCACGGCTAGATCTAAGACTCACGAAAATTGCTTCACCAGATATCCCTCGCCCCCTTTCTCCATGTCGATATTGAAAACGTAGAATCCACCGTCGCTCGTTACCACCATGACCTGTGGGGAGCTGCTGCTCATGGCGACCACGCTTCGGAGAGGGCCGGTACCTCCTCCCAGGCCGCCTCTAGGAGTTTGCGTAGCGGCATTGGCTGACTTTGGGATCTTGATGTTGGCAAAGTCTCGTTGGGGCTCCCACATCTCTGTGACAGACTGTGGCAGGTATGAGCCAACGACTCCTGCGACGCTGCGGCCCATTATCTGCGACGACCGCCGGAGCATGCTGCTGAAAGTTCCGCTCTGCCTTCTGTTCGCTGCTGTAGAGCTACCCCCAGGGGTCCCTGATCCGCCGGCGCCCTGGTAATCAGCCGCGTCGCTGCGGGGCGAACCGGCATTGCTGCTCGGCGAGTTCTCTATACTGTCGACGCTGCGGGACCGCGACCAGCGGTTCGTGCGAGGGGATCCAGGACCCTCGGCCTCTGCCGTGGCCGGAGTGCCAGGCGCCTGGCCATTAACCAGGCGGAAGATATGCACAGTATCCGAGGTAGACGACACGCACAGCAGAGTCGAGCTGAGGTTGAAAGACATGCTGTATATGGTCGAAGGGTAAGTACCGCGGCGGAACTGGAAGAGCTTCTGGCCGCGGGGGACCGAAAAGACGCGGATAATAGTGCCCGTCTCGGAGGCCGTGGCCAGAAGCGTGCCATCGCTATTCAGCGCTATGCAACACAGGGGCGAGCGGTGTGCTTCGATGACGTTGACCGCCTTGAGAGTGACCGTGTCGAAGATGAGCACCTCGCCAGACGTTGGCGGCACGAACATGGAGAGAGGGGGGGCATGAGCGGGGCGCCGTTCGTTCTGGTCCTCGCGCGGCTTAGGCAGGGGATATGCAATGAAGCAATTCTCTGAGGACGGCGATAGAGCGCAGATCGCAGTCGGGTTCGGCGATGTTGCGATGGTGTAGAGCAGGCTCATGTTCGCAATGTCGTAGAGGTATATCTCTTCCTCGAGCACTACCGCAAGTCTCTTGCGGTTCAGCCGCACAGCGAGGACAGCAGACGGGAAGGTGAGCTCGCAGATAACCGAGCCTCTCTGTAGAGGAGCGCATTAGAGAGAGCGCGGCGGCTGGGTTGGGAGCTTGGGGGTTTGGATGAAAACGATGGGCTGGACATGCCTTCGTGTTCTGGATTATCAGATGTCTCGGAGAGAGGATCAGGGCTACCAGCGAGGTCGAAAAGAGCATCTCGATGATGGAGACATTGCCATCGCTGCTATTGAAGACCTTGGAGAAGGGGTCGCTATGGTAGATGCGGAAGCCTTTGGATGTGCCAACCGCAAGGCAGCTGTGGTCCTGATTGAACGTGACAAAGTTGAGCGCGCCGCCCGACATGATGGGCGATGCTCGGCACAGCGTTGAGGCGCCGAGTCCTCCAGCAATTGGTTTCGCTCTGGCTGGAAACGCAGGGCGCAAAGCGGCCGTCGAATCCGGATTTGATGTCAGTCGACAAAGTACGGCCGGGTCGTCGTTCAGTGGCAGTAGCCAAGGTAGGAAAGTCTCGATAGGGGCGAACGGTGGCGTCGTCGCCCGCGGGTTTGTTGGGAAAGAAGCTGCGATGGAAGGCGCGCAAGCTAGCACATCTGCGCCTACCTGGCTGGGGCGAAAGACGAGGTGCTGGCAATGCTCGCTTGAGATTGAATGGAAGATGACACTTTACGGGTCTGGCTGCCTGGAGCTCCAAGCTGCGAAGATCAGGTGTGATGGTTTAGGGTTTCGGTGAGGGGAGATGGAGCTCTCTGCTGCCTTGTCCACTGAGTGCAGCGTAGTTGGAGCCGCCTGATAGGTGAAGGAAGCTTGGGCCACCACCTAAAGACGGACGTATAAATCTGGGGATCGGCGGGGCAGTGGAGAAGGCTACAGATGCTTCCGGTATCCGTCCGTATTTGGTACGGGAGACTCCTCCAGCAGAAAGCCGAGTCAACGCCGACAATCTTCCAGTCTCCTTACACACTCACCCGAGTTGTGGCATTTTCCATTTTCCAAAGGTTTTACTACGCCTCACATGGTATTTGAGGTAGGTAAGTACCTTACAGACACAATCAAATTCAATGGCTCCCGTCCACACTCAGATTTCTCGAATTGTTGTATGAGGGTCTACGTATCACGGTTGCCAAATTACACTGCACCAGTGAAGAAGGTGGTATGAAGCCCGAAACAAATCTCAATTTCTCGCCCAAGTCAGCATTGTGCCCCAGTCCCATGCAGCAGAAGAAATGTGCCATTAAACGCCTCGAGAAGGGGATATGCATTTCTACTTCACTTCCAGTGCTTATATGCTTACTTGCTTACTTGCTTGCTTTGCTTTTCTTTCCTTGAATTGCGTGCGTGCTTGCTTGCTTGCGTCAATGTCTGACAAAACTCGATCACTGCTAATTAAACCACGGCCCCTAGATGCCAAAAGTACGGCGACCGAAAGCAATAGGGCTCACTCTCTCCATCAATACTGGCTATTCCAACGCGCCCCATTTTCGTCCTCCAACTTATTCTTCTAGTCTCACCTAACCATTATGTTCCTAAACGAGTCCGTAATCTCGCTTGCCGTTGGGGCCGAGAACTTCTCCGGTGTTGTCGACAGACCCACCGAAAGCCTCTCTACCATCAGCTTCAAGAGCACTGGCGGCAGGGTGTCGTCCGTTGCTCTGATAGTCAGCCGGATCATCTGCACACAATAGTCAGCAAACATTGCATACTCAGCATAAGGGACAAGTATTTACCTGGCTGCCATAGTTCGGCTCCAGCCTCAGTAGGCAACCGAATTTACCAGCTCCAGAGGTATGGACAACGCTGGCTCCAACGAAGTTCTTCTGGTTGGGGTCAACCCCATGCAAAAGACCCCACCTGAAGCCCTCGAGAACACCCCTCACGAAGGCGTCATTGAGCTCCCTCCCGCTGTCTTTGGACCCTGATAGCCCAAAGACCTCCTGCGCTTCCCGGGGAGCACCGCCGATCTGCTTCCACCGCTTAAAGAAGTCTTCGGCTGACAGTTCAGCCGGGTCCATGAACTTGTGGATGGATATGGGGAGCTTGAGTGTCAGGGCCTGGAGTGCGCCCGCGAGGTAGCTGATCCGGATGGTCGGGCTCTTCTCGAACACCTTCTTGGCCTCAAAAACAACCACTTGCTGACCTTGGGCTCCCTGAGCGATGGTGGTATCGGGCAGCCCCTTGACGTCCCATGACAGGTTCGGTTTCTCCGATTCGTCTAGGTCTAGAGTCGTGGTAAAAGAGCTGACGAGGGCCGGGGTTTTGTTGGTGAAGTACATAATCAGGCAGGCCATCTCCCCCCGGTACTCGGAGCGAACACCGACCTGCAGCTGCCCGTCCTCGAAGAGAACACCGTCGGCTTTGAGAAGCAGCCGGGTGAAGCCCTTCTCCCAACCGGGCGACAAGTGAGCAGCACTCGCCAGGTTAGGAAGCGGCTTGAGCGCCTTCGCCTCTGCCGGCCCAAGGTTGTTCATGTCGAGACCAAGAAGGTCGGACACTGACGAGTGACCATTGGCCCCATTCGGCTTGCCGTTGGCCTGTCCATCCCCACCTCTCTGCCCATTGGTGCTAAAGGTCCTCCTAAGACCCGGGTTTTTGACCATGGTGAGCTCCGTCTTGTCCGCGTTGGCGTCTTTCCCACCAACAACCCAGGTCCGCTTGTCGCTCGTGTTGGCGTGTTTCTGGTGCAACCTGGAAAGCAGCGCTGACTGGCGCTCGGGGAAGGGGGGCATCTCGTCGCAAATTGCCCGAAGCAGGTCATCCGTGGGAAGGCTCGCCAGGGTTAGATACTCACATGCCCGCTGTTGGAGCTCCGAGTCGAGCGTGTGGCTGTAGACATTGAACACGCCGATGAGCTGAGGCTTGATCTCGGGGAAGAGATTGACAAATTTTATGAAGCACGACAAGATCATGGCCCGTGTGCTTGATGAGCAGGCCGCCAGCTTGCCCTGGAGCGCGAGGAACTGCTCAATCGGGCTGCAGCCTTGCTCTTCCGCGATGAGATGACCAAACTCTCCGATAATGTAGGCGCCGATCTTGACCAGCGTCTCGTGGCAGTGGTCCTGCTTCGCGTACTGGAGGATGTTCTGGGCAGCGTACACCTGCAGTTCTTCGTTGTTTGTGACAATCTGGATCACTCGCTGCCACACCTCATCGCTGACATGGTCTCCTGCCATGGCTATAAGGCGCAGAGAGATGTCGACATACCACTGCACGTCCGTGGCGTACTTCTCCGTCAGAATGGCTATCTTGAGCACCATTTCTTCCCGAATAGCAAAGTCAGCATTCTGCAAGTAGTGCAGCAACTCGCCAACAATAACCCGCGCATTAGTAGAGTCGCACATGCTATAAAGCAAGTCCAGTCCCTTTCGGCGGACGCTGATGTCTCTGTCCTTGAGGGACCCCAGAATGACGTCTTGGTGCTGCTTGATAGGGTCGAGGGTGTCGGTGCGGGCTGCTAGATGGGTCATAGCCTCCAGTCCCAGGTATCGAACATTGGTCTCCCTCGACTGGATGAAGCGACCCAGTCGTGACGAGATCTGCTTCATCAACGCCTGTTCCGTATCGAGATGGATAATGAGGTTAATAGCCTCAAATAGAACGGCGTTCTGAGCATTGTTTTGCTGCACATTCTTATTTGTCTCGAGAGCTAGGTTAAGTATCTTTTGGAGTGACTCGCGGATCATCCCCCGGACATGACTATCATCTAGTATGCGTTAGATTTAGTCACGTCAACTTTACGAAGGGGTGTAAGTTGCATACCTGATGGGGGGAAGTACTGCAGCAGCCGCAGAAGCTTCACTTGAATCCAGGGACATGGAACCTTGTAGTACAGATAGTCAGGGCCGCACTCGCCGTCGATTAGAATCCGCTTCATCCGGGCGGCAGCCTTGGCATACGCGCCCTTGTACTGCTCGAGGTTGTCCTGAGCCAGTGCCATGACAAGAGAGGTCACGGATATCGCCACACCCAAGTCGACGTCGTCCATTAAAGATATTATCCGCTCTGCCCATTGGGGCTGGATAATGTCTGTATGTTTCCGGTACAGGCGGAGCAGTGTGAGGGCGGCCTTCTTTTTCACAAAGGCCTTGGATGTCCTACGACGCGTCAGTCTAAACCTTGCAAGATACGAAGGAATTGGGCTCTCGTGAGACCTACGGTGAGATTAAGAGCCTGTGGACCTCGCCGCTCAGCGCCTCGCCCATTTCTCGGCTGCCAACGTTGGCAATCGCGTGCAGCGCAAGGCAGTTGAAGAGTTCATTGTGGTCCAAAAGGTCCTTGCGTATACTGTTGACCACGAGATGCAAAAGCTCGTGCTTTTCATGCAGGAAGAGAGTCATGGCCAGGTAGCCGATTTGCTTCTCCGAGTACTTGTTTGCCGAAATCAGGTTGACGGCCTCGAGGTGGCCAAAGTCGACGTTCCATCCCAAAATGTAGATGTACAAAAGCTGTAACGGATCTTGTCAGCCTGCACCCCCTTCAATGACCAGCAGGGCCGTGCTTGCCAGGGGACACGCACCTTGCAAACGTATTTCTTCTTGTGATATCCGCTCAGGTTACCGTCTAGAACAGCCACTGTCAGCAGGGGTCACACGAGAAAAAGGAGGAAGTGCGAGCAACAGCACAGCGGAAGGGATGCTCAAACCTTTGAATTTTTGGCTTTGAGACGATTCGGGTCAGCAAACATGGACGCAGACGCAACCCCGACGGGGCAATTCCTTGTGGGTGACATACCGGATATTGGCCAATTCCTTGTTGATGCGCTTCTCCTCGAGCTCGCGGGCGCGGGCGTTCCGCAGGTCCGCAATGAACTGCACCAGGCCGCGCATGTTCGCATTGCTACTGCTAGACCGGCCCAGAAAGCTAGTCGTAGAAGAAGACGCCATCTTGACTAGACTTGGGATGTCTCTTGTCGCAACTTCAAGGGGTGGTGGGGTGAGGGGGCGCGCCTTCTATCGTGTCGGCATTCGTTCGAAACCACAGCTCGATTTCTCAGATGTCGACAGTTCGACCTCGAATCCCAAATTCGCTACAAACGAAGCCAAGCTACTCCAGAACCAGAAAACGTTGCAGCAAGCCTTCAGTAGCAGCTATACGGCATGGCAAAGGGGCATTGGCCCATCGAGTTCGGCGGGCAGCGGAAGGGCAGAGGCGCCGAGGTGCGGAGGTGCGGAAAGGCGCGCGACAGGGCAGCTTCGAGGGCTGAGCCCGTCGGTGGATAGATAGGGGGGCAACAGTTGTTCGATCGACCACACGTCAGCAAGGCAGGGCCAGTTGCGTGCGTGCCACGGGTCGCGAGTCGAGAAAGGGGCGTTGCGACGGGGACTGCAGGGAAGTATGCGACGTGCAACTCTTGGGTCGGCCGACTGAGATGCTAACCTACCGACGCTGCTAGTCTCAGGGGAGGTGGGATGGGCGACGGTTGTTCCGGGACGGTCAGTGGAGACTGGAGGTTATTATTATTAAACAGAAAGAGTGCCCGGACGCAAGCGCAAGGTTGCATTTGGGGATCCCTGGCTCTGGCTTGGGGGGGGGCATCGGATAACTCGTAGAATTATATTCCCCGCATGGGGACGCTTGGCACGACCTCCAGCCCAGAGTATTTAATAATACGCCACTCCGCAACCGTACTATTGGACATATTTATTTGCGCTAGCCGTTCATTCATAAAGTCGACTTTTGCACGAGTCACAGAGAGAGAGTATTCTGTACTGTGTGGCTGATTTGTTCAACGATTCCATCCATTTTGTGGCTTGGCGGGGTGTGGATTTATGAATGACGAATTGACTTCGTCAGGACGACAGGAACCTACAACTCGAGTCTCCGTCTCCCCCGCGGAATGCCAGGCCACCAAATCCTCCCACCAGCAGCAACTGGAGGATGCGGCTGAACGTTGCCCGAGCCGTCTGCAGGCCGCAGACGTGTCTGCAGCGGCCACTTGCACCACCACTGCTTAGAACCGCGAGCGCCGCGGCGCGGCGAAGCTACGCGTTCCAGGCGGCGGGCAGCCCCGTCTTCGACGTCTTCAACCGCAAGACGAAATGGCTGCAGAGGGAGCGCGCGGCCGCCCACGTCGAGCAAAGCCGGCAGGCCGACTACTTGAAAGATGAGGTCGCGGCGCGCGTGTGCGAGCGGCTGCTGGACATCAAGCGCCACTTCCCGCGCGTGCTGGACTTTGGCGCCAACTCGTGCAACGTCGCCCGCGCCCTGGCCGCCGACAACCCGGACCCCGACCCGACCATGCCCGTGTCACCGCCGCTCGCCGCCAAGATCTCGGAGTTGGTGGCGGCCGACTCGTCCGAGACCGCGCTGTACCGGGACGCCGACCTGCCCTTCAACGAGAACGGCCAGATGCGCGTCTCGCGCCACGTGCTGGGCGACGCCGAGAGCCTCCCGTACGAGCCGGCGTTGTTCGACATGGTGCTGAGCAGCATGAGCCTGCACTGGGTCAATGACCTACCCGGGGTGCTGGCGCAGATCAACCGGGTGCTGCGGCCCGACTGCCCGTTCATCGGCGCCATGCTGGGCGGCGACACGCTATTCGAGCTGCGCACGGCGCTGCAGCTGGCCGACACGGAGCGGCGGGGTGGCATGTCGCCACACGTGTCGCCGCTGGCCGACACGCGCGACGTCGGCGGCCTACTACAGCGCGCCGGCTTCAAGATGCTAACGGTCGACGTCGAGGACATCATCGTCGACTACCCGGACTCGTTCGCCCTGATGCAGGACCTGCAGGCCATGGGCGAGAGCAACGCCATCCTGGGCCGCGAGATGGGCGCCCTGAGCCGCGACGTGCTCCTCGCCGCCGACGCCATCTACCGCGAGCTGCACGGCAACGACGACGGCACCGTCCCGGCCACCTTCCGCATCATCCACATGATCGGCTGGCAAGAGTCGGCCGACCAGGCAAAGCCGCTCCCGAGGGGCAGCGGGCAGATTAACCTCAAGGACTATCTGGAGAATAAATGAGGCCCTGTCTGGGTACTCAGCTTGGGTATATTACACATGTACGATATGTATTTGTAGAATCTAAGTTCCTGGGGCGCGCCCTCCGGATATAGAAATTGTGTAAATATTTTGTCCAATTTCAGCGCTCATGGCTGTCCCAGCCGGCCTCTGCGTAATTTTTGAGGCGCCATGCGCAGGTGGATATAGCCTAGCTATCTGCCCTCACTTTCATGCGAGTTACACGCTGTCCATGGATATCGGGTAACCGCAGTCGAGAGAGCAGCGGCAACGTAACAAGGTCCCAGCTAGCTCGCTCCCTCAAGTGTTTGCAGCCAAAGTCGTCTTGTGTCTCGTCGGATTTCTTTTTCTCTTGCCATACAGGAACCAAAAATAACTCCCCTCCCCTCCCCACCACAGATTCATACCTTCCGCCAGTCCGTCATGCACCGCCCTATGCAGCCCAGCCCGGCCACATCTACCACCTTCTCGTGCCAGCTGAGGAGCACGCTCATGGCGCCGCCCGTCGACTCGCTGGACCCACCGGGCCGCCCGCTCATCTGGCTGAACCCCGTCTGCTGCGGCGTCATGCGTGTCGGTGTCTGCGGGTTGCTCTTGCCGGCGCCGCCCGACGTCGGCGTCGACGTCACCGCCATGCCCTTGTATCTACAAGACAAAGAGAGTATTGTCAGTGTCTCTCTCTCTGTGTGTGTTTCATGCTATGCTATGGGCCGCCACTCACAGGTACTTCATCAGCACGTCGAGGCACTCGGTGCCGCCGGGGCTGGCGTAGATGCGCTGCAGCATGGGGGTCATGTCGCTGGCCTTGATGGACTGCAGCACCTCGATGACGGTCTGCAGGTGGGCCTCCTTGGCCTCGTCGCGGCCGCGGTAGACGGGCGACTCGAGGCAGCCGCGCAGGGCGCCCTCGGCGTCGCCGCCCCGCAGCAGCTGCCGCACCTGGTTGGTGAGCTGCCGCACCTCGGCCTCGCTCGTCTCGGGCAGCGCCGGGTGCAGCGTCGACGTGTCGAAGTTGACGCTCGAGTCCTCCTGCAGCGCGTCGATGTTGATGGTGCGCCACGCGTCGCTGAGCGTCGCCTGCGTGTGCTGCTGGATGATGGACATGGCGGCGGCTGCGAGGGGAGGAACCTTGGGTAGATAGGTTGACAGCCCGGGGCTGTTAGGTTCTGGCAGCTAGGCGTGTCTCGGAGCTCAAAGGCGGGAAATTCGTTTGTGGGTCGTAGGTCGCGAATCGCAGTCGCAGTCGCAAATCGCAGGTTGCAGGTTGCAGGTTGCAGGTTGCAGGTTGCAGGTCGGCTTGGGGAGCTCGAGAGGTGTTCTGTGGGGTGGTGGTTTCGTGGGGATGCTGCCCAGCGAGGCTGATGAACGATGGCCTGGGTGTCGTTGCAGAGGATGAGCCCTCCCCGCACTGCTGTGGGCCTGGTCTTGGGTGGGGCTTACGAAGTGTTCCAGGGGCTGGCCAGGCCGTTGCACAAAACACTTTGGAGACTAACACCTTTGGCTTATCACTTGAAAAACGGTACGATACTAGATATTATCTTCTTTTCTTTTATATTCTCTCGTCTATGTGCTGCTAAACTATGGACTATATAATCCTTGACATATACCGGCTTTACTCCCTACACTGCTGTACGAACAAGCGGAAACTTTTCACCCGTCCTCCTTTTCTTACTGCCGTCATCACATACAACCCAATCTGAGAGTGTTACGTCTCATCTTTAGTCGAAACCCCAACCGCAAAGTCATGCAGCCGATGAACCAGTGAGTGAATAGATCGATTAGGGATTGAGACAGAAACGACGATATTGGGTTTGACTACCTAGCTTAAACATGTTGGGTTGTGTTAACCAGTTTCCACGGCCTTTTGAGTATCTATATGTCTAGGTACCAAAGTACCTTGTGTATGTGCCTTGTTTCCTCAGGCTTCGGTTGTCTTGAGTTTCTGTTGTCTGAACGCCATGAGATTCCTGTGTTTCTTTGCCGTCGTGGTGTATGGCGAGCATAGGCAACTTCACATTGTGCAAGCACGCTCTTCCGCGACGTCAAAGACTGTAATTGTCACCGGAACCTGTTTAATTTTCTCCAGACTCCATACCACATGCAAGGGGTGAGTTAGAAGAGTAAACCGTCCAGGACATCAATCATGTTTATTTTAGCGCATTTCCCGGGGGAGCATGCTAGACAGTTGTGACACTTTGGCTTCGACGATAGGCATAGTGGCCGACCCCGGTGACTACCGTGTAAGGTTATTGAATCCTACGAGTCCACAGTGACTGCTAACAGGTGCAAAGAAAGGTAAGTAGTATCGGCCATTCACATAGATGTCGAGTTCTTTGGGTTTCAACCCACGGAAATCCACATCCAGCGAATCGTAGGGCTACTGCCACTGTGTCGTTGACAATCACGGCTGAGTCTTTGCTTTATTCGAAACTACCTAGATGCCGAGGCAGGTCATCTATCTAAGGCTTTCTAGGCCATTCTAATGTCTGTGTAAGCGGGCACTTGGATTTCTGCCAAGCGAAGAAAGGGCTGGTGGTGACTGGCGGTGACGAGAAAATTAAAACGTCACATTACACCAAGTTGAGCCACAGGGTCTGTGAAGGAACTAGAAACCGGCGTAGACTTCTGGCCGAATATCACGAATGAAATACAGCCAGAGGATCGAAGAAAACTCGTCAACATATGGTGAAAAACAAGCAGAAATTCTAGGGCAGTTGAGCACCTCATAATGAGGCTGGCGTTGGTTTAGGTCTTGTCTAGGCTGGATGAGGATTGGTATCATCAGGACATTATCGAGCTTTACTCCGCCTCTCTTTCTTCCCACATGTGATACCTTGTGTAAAACCGATTGTCGTCTTCCCAATAGCACTGTGGCAATGTGCTGCCAAATCTAGGGCGTAGACTTGGAGAAGCCTTTTCCCGTTGTATTCCCAATATCAGACTCAACATACCCTCGCAGTTTCAGACCCTTCAGCTCACAACCAAGTCAAACTTTCAGATCCTAGTTTATCTCACGCTATTCTAAACATTCATTAAACGTATCAAACATATCGTTTTTACTACGATATCTAGGCCACGGTAGTAATGGCAAACATGTCATCCACTACTGCAGACAACGACAACTAACTACCTGACTTGTGACTGCCATGCCATCCTAAAGAAATGAACAAGACAGATCCCAGCTACATCACACCGTCTGCTGACACCTACAACACGCATCCCCCATCCACGCAGCAGTCCCTTCCTGTAAACCAAGCACCGCACGAATATGGTTCACGGGATTCAGAAGACCTGGGACGGCGGTGCACGCCGGACCCACACAGATAGGAACAGCAACAAGAAGTGCGAAAGACATACCGGCATGTCGTGACACACCACTACCAGAAAGACTCCGTCATAATCGAACGAGGCGGAGAAGGAAAGATAGAAAGAAACCTCGGGACCGAGCCTCGCAAAACGATCCCTTCTTACCTACCTTGGGTACCCACCTACCTGTGGCTTCTCAAGCCATGTGTGCACATAATTCCGCGATTAGAAATCATTCGCCGACTGGATTGGACTGGATCGAACAATTGGCGTATGATTGGGGGCGTTTCTTATCTCTCTAATGGGAGGTGTGTTATAGTTACACAGTACAACAGCCATAGCCGACCGGCTCTTGTCAAGGCTTGAGAATGAGAGCCTGTGTGTGAGGTAGTACAAACCTCCCAACCAAAAAAAAAAAAAAAAAGTAAGGAAAGACAACCACGCCGCCTGGCTGTGTGCCATCGCCATGCAACGCCGCGGAAATAATACTCGCATACATTTAGAGCAAGAGTATATATGCCAAGATAACGACCAGCATGCGTGCCACGCGAGAGCCAAGAGCTCTTTTTTCTGTCGTGCCGCTGTGCTGCTTTCTTGCTTGATTTCCAGAATCCCTCTCGGCTGCTATAGGTTAGTTTTGTATAGCCCCAAAGGCCCGATCATGCCGGTGGTGGCGGCCACGATGCGGCACGGGGGGCTTTTCGTTATTCGCTACCCCCTCGCCGCACGCCCGCTTTCCATTTTATCTGGCGCTTGCCTTGCCTTGCCTTGCCTTGCCTTTTAGCGCTTCCGTTCGTTCTCTTGCCTGCCGCCACGTTTGCTTCTTCCCCTTTTTTTGCCTTTTTGGACCCGAGTAATCCGGTCCGAAGGATTAAAACAATTATCTTTTTGTTTTCTTGGCTGCTTCTGCATGGGATTTCCCCCCCTTCTTCCGGTTTTGGGCCCAATATTTTCATATTTTCATTTACCGCCAAAGCTAGTATTCTGGAGGAAGGCTCGGGACAAGGTCAATACATGATGCAAAGCCACGGTGTGGAGGGAGAGCCGCACGGCAGAGGATCCGCTGAGGAGTGGGGCCGGATTCCCTCCCGGCTTGGCGGGGCGCCCGGTAAGGGCCGGCCGGGGAGGGAGAGCCGGGTGGCGGGTAGGGATTGGTCTGCTGACTCCGTGTGGATATGTTTGGAACGGAGGCTGCCTCCGTTTTTTGCGGCATGGGGGGGGGGGGGGACTTTTTTATCCTCGTCCTTTTTTCGCGGACTGTGTCAATACTGTGTACATCGTTGACCTCTATGTTACCTCTGCCTCTTGACCTACGGAATACTCCGTTCTCTACGGTTCTCTTGGCTGCTTCTCCTGAGCCAGAAGTGGCGTTACGATTATTTCTGTTGATTGCGCCTCGGTTTCACTTTTGTTTTTCTTGTCCCGCTGTTGCTGTTTATCGGCCAACAAAAAATAGAGACCAAAAGTTTGCCGGGCCGTTTGTTTGCTCGCCGACCCAACTTTTTTCGCAGCTCCCCTGGTTGGAATATGAGCGTCAGTTCTCAGCTCTTACAGCGAAATAGAGCCTGCCAATCGTTGGCGGGTTTTCAATGCGGTGGCATCGCTGCAGCTGTTAAATCGCTGTTGTATGCCCCACTCCGTGGAAAGACATTCAGACGCGTTGAGGAGGCCGCTGAGGGCCTGTTCGAGTCTGAGACAGGAGAGGGCAAAAACAGAGCCTCGTCGCCTTGGCAAGATTAGGTTCGGATTACGGGAAACCTGGGCGCGGCTCGATTACGTTCGAGATGCTGGATCCAGCCACCTGATGGCGGAATGCTATCTCGGTGGGGTGAGGCTTTGGGAAAAAGAAACGAGAAAGATAGATGCGGAACGACGACAAGGGCCGCTTTTGACAGGTGGAGTTGTAAACAGCTCTGGCGTGGGATCCACACCAGGTTGTTTGAGATTGGGTTTTTTTCTTCTTTCTTGCTGCCTCTGAGAAGCTGGGATCCGGCTTCTCACATCCGCCAGGAGCCCTGGTTTACTATTGCAAAAGCAGTTACGGCTTAGGTGCTGGTCAAACCACAGAGGCTCGATTGAGGCGGCATTGGGATGGGCATTGGAAGCTTGGAAGCAAGTCGAGGCGAGCGGCAGGGCGGTTTAGCGGGTCTCCGTTTTGACCTCTTGTCCAGATGCAGCCTCGCGAGCCCACTTGCAGCTCGTTGGTTCCCGCTACGGATTACTAGTCGGTGGACCAAACGCCGGGAAGGGTCCGCGGTGCCGGGAGGAGGAGAAGGCGCTTGCATGTTGAGGATTAAGTGGATTTAGAGTGGTCCCTGATGCTCTTTGAAGTTTGGTCGTCGATCTCGGGGCTAATCGAATATGACCATGACAAGACCCCCGTTTGGTTGGACGGAAATCGCAGGGTGCTGGAGAGCCAAGAGACGCAAATGATGGCTGGTTATTGTGTTCGTTCAGGTCCGGACAGGACGAGAGAAAGGTGCAAACAAAAGACTCGGGGTCTTGTCATCCTGACTCCACTCCGTGTATCATGACGCAACGGGGCAGGGCCGGACCAGAGACGTTGGTCGAAAAGTGTACCGGGTACAATAACATACGTCTCGAAACGGGCAAAATGGTCCCGCTAACAAGGAACAATGTGCCTCAAAAGGGGGGTATTAAGCGGCTGGCTCACAAGAACAGGCGTAAACGTAGTCAGCAACAGCAACCCAAACAGGTTCGCCAGTACGCCACGGAAGGGACGAGGTCCCCCCACGGTTTCCTTCGGACGGGAGAGGAGATGACGGGAAAAAAGCTAAAAAGTGGCTGCCTGGTCCCAACAAACATTCTCAGCACGTGGTGGCTGCAACCATCTCGAGATGCGTCAAGTAATCCTGGAGTGGCTGTGCCCAGTGCCGAGTGTGGTGGGTGAAGGGACGGAGACGAGCTGGCTCGGACCGGATGGGGATAAGTTTAAACACTCATTGGACAGAACGAATCAACCTGAGGGGGATAACGTCAGAAGGAAGCACAGGTAAGCAGCCTGTTGCGCCGCCTCCCAAAAAACAGTCCGCGTTTTGGGTTTCAGTGTCAGTGACTGTGGGGACTCTCGTGCCGATGGAGGACGGGTGAACGGTCTGAAAAGGGCACGACCATAAGAAAAGAAAGAAGGAGAAAAGAGTCATTGAAAGAAAAAAAGAAAAAAGGCCGAGTCATCCCGGGCAAACCACTCCTTGCTTGTGTGCGACGCGATGGGGCGGCCGACCAATGGAATCAATAGGAAGATCCCGTGTCCGAGATGCCATGCAACTTTGACATATTTTTCTGGAAATGACGATGGGGATTGCCAATGAGAGGAAGCGTGTGTGTGTGTGTGTCTGTGTGTGCGTGAGTATGAGAGTGAGTGAGGAGAGTGAGGGGACAAGAGAAGGAAAGAAGCAACAAGCTCCACGCAGCGCCCGCGTCACCTTCTCCCCCGTCGCGCCACTGGGTGCGACGCGAGAAGACGACCCCCCAAGCCCCGTCCCTGGTGACAGTGGGAGGGAGGGGGCCCACCAGGCCCCCCAAACCGACGATGGGCCCGAAGGGGCGGCGGCCTTTCCCGGTGGCCAGGACCCAGGACTGCGGTCCTGGTAACCCGCTGTCCGAAGCCCTTGCAACTCCTTAGAGCGTGCATTAGTTCCATGCTGCGGCCCTTTCCCCCACCTGCACTTTTGGCGGCCCCCCTGGCACCTCAATTGGGGACACAGCACAAAGGGGAAAAAAAAAAGTTACTCGTAGTTCGGTCTGCCAAAAACCTGTCGGCGATTGACAATTTTCTTTTCTTATTTTTTTTTCTTTCGGTGATCCGACTCGGTTAGGCTGCACACACTTGTTGATCACTGACTTATTTGGATTTCCTTTTTTGTTTCAAATTTTCTCCTCTCTTTTCTTCAACATTTTTTTTTTCCAAAAATTTCTTATCTCCATCTTGATTCCCGCTTGCTATTCTTCCCGAGACATCTTTTTTTTTCCTGATAAGATTGGGGAAGTCTAGATTATCTAGAGCAGCCCAGGGGGGCTGGCTGAGGCGGCCAGACATCCCAATCACCGACGTGGGCGGCCAGTGGCACATGCACCTCCACAACACACCTCGGTGTCTGACCAGCCCGGCCTAGGTTGTCACACTAATTCCCGGAGCCAGCTCCGTCTCTTGGGGATCCGAAACTATTCCGCTGAAAACAAAACGGGGTCCTCATGTGGTTGTGCGATTTTCGCCTGCTATGCCTATAGGTAATATAGAATATTTTGACTCATTCTTTCGTTGCCAAACTCGCTTTTGGTTTGGTAGTAATGGGGGTTAGGTTTTCCTGGACGCATGTTTGGAGATCCAGCCCTTGCGTGCCGGTGTCCGCCCAGACTTTGCTGTCCCGTGTCGAGGATTCAAGATAGACGAGAGACAGCGAGAAGCAAGTCAACTTGTGGATTGTTTTCCCTAGAGAGAGACAAAATGAATGAACTAGCGTTGGTGCGCCGTGTAGGGCATCGTGAAAAAAAAAGCAAATCGCTAATCTACCTTGCCGATGAAACATGCATCTGTGGGCAGAGGGAGTTTTTGTTGATTGGATGTCGCAAATTCTTGTTTTGGATTGTGTGCGTCGTGTGACTGTGCGCGCACATCCCTCTTACAGCCCAAGGTGCTGTCTGGTGACTTGTCGGGCCACAGCGCCTGCTCTTATAGACATTTTGTGAAAGACCCGAGAATTGCGGCATTGAAAGAGAATCTTGTTTGAATATCCGCGCAAGGTGACCAGGCTCTGAGCTGTGTAGCTATCGGCGTCTTATATAGTAACTAGTATACATGAGTCTAAAACCAGGGGGTATCTTCTTTGAACCTGGATCCAGCCCAGCACCCTTCGCTGGCCAGAAACACATAGAAAAAATCCTCCAAATCTCTCGAGCAGCTTGTGTACAGTAGTGATGACAATGAAAGAAAAGAGACAGAAAGGCTATAGCCGCTCTCGTCAGTATGCCGGCCAACAAAATGGTATGACTAGGTCATCTCCGCGAGGAGACGAGCCCAAAAACAAATGTGAGGATAGAAGCCAAGAAAGGGGTTGTAAGAGAAGAAAAGTCTATATGCAAACCAGTCAGTTTTTCCAGCCTTCCAGTCTTCCCAAAACAAAAATCCAACCAGAACCCCTGACCATTTGTTGATCCCGAAAACTGCCCTTTTTATTTACCCATGAAGAAGGAAAAAAAAACGCTGTCATCCAAAAGCAAACGAACCCCCTCCCAATGATTAAAGCTGAGCTCGAACCACAAATGTGGACCCGGACGTTGGTTCCAGATGTTGACGATGTTATTAGGCGGGTCGGGTCGGTTGGGTCGCAAAGTCGCCCGATGAGCCCAAGAAAGCCAAAATGTGAAAGCCGTCTAATGAACTCCGAGGATCCGACCAAGGAAATGTGCAGCCGGGAATGAGATGCCAGGAGTCTTTCCTCAATTCTTGCTGCTGGGAAGCAAGTGGCAGCGAGCCAAACTATTTATCGTGAGAGGAACTGTAATTAAAATGCTATATCGAAAACGAGACAACCGCCAGAGACTGGGATCGTGTTGAAAAGGCGCAATAAATGTGTTGGTACAGGCGATATCATGCCGAACTTTCGAAAGGCGGAGAATGCATTGTCCTTGAGAAGGTGCAAACTGCTGAATGCACGGTTTGGGTCAAGTACTGCCGCCGGCCGAGGTTGACATAAAGCAGTCCCAAACTGCAGAGGGAAGGCCCTGTTGTGCGCATCGCACGGGATTGGCCCACGGCGCGACTCGTCGCATTGGTGCGAATCAAGGGATGAGTTGATGTCACACTCCGGTCCGAGTCGATCTTGTTACCGCGGCTTAGGCTGAGGTGGAGGCTTTGGTACTCCTGTCGTGTCATAGGCGCCTCGGCCGAGGTTGAGAGGAAATTGAGACTCTCTGACAATCATTTTGAAGTTTGAAGGGCGGGAAGCGTGGGGAGGCTGCATTGTGAAAAAGTTGCGAGGTTAGCCATTGAATGCAACAAGACAGGCAGCGCCAAGTATATACATATATAAGGAAATAGCAAGCGTATAAAGGTACGTAAATGGAAGCTTCGGGAGCTAAGCCGCCAGGCAGCTAGTTTCGTAAAGCCATGGGAAATTGATTTCTCAGGTAAGCGGTCAGGAAGGCGCCGCAGCTGTGACTCACAATTTGGACGTCGCAGGGCGACGACGAGGTAGAGTGGGATTGGCGACAGTTGAGGCGGCGATGCAAGGGAGCGTTAAATTCTGCCGAATTGCATGCGATGGCAGTCGAGGCGAGTGCCGGTCAGATTCGGGGCTGTCGGGGGTTTGTGGCCTTGGGGAGCTGAAGGCGACACCGAACGCAGCCCAAGAGTGCGACGTGTGTTGCACTATGGCAACTGTCTAGGAACCTTGGTGGCAGTTGGTATCGTGATTGAGGCGCAGTCACTGCGATCAAAAACGATGGTCGGCGCCGAGTGCGTAAGCGCTGCTATGTATTTCGGTCTGCTCTCTCCCTTTCTGTTTCCTTTTCGGGCCTCTCCGGCTAAGGCAGGCAGGATCGGTCGCGTTGGCGCAAAAGGGGGCCGTTGATGTGTATGGCCTTTGGGCGGGCTGTCAGGTACCGGCTGGACACTGCAGCAAAAGAAAAAGTTGGGTGTGGGCTGTGGATCGCTCAGAAGGGGAACTGGGCTGGCTCCGAGGTTGGCAGTTGGTGCAGTAGTTTCAGGTATAAGCCGCAGGAACGGTTGCGACAGTAAAGAAGATCGAAGTCAGGAGATGTTGACGACTGCAGGAGCTGTCCTGATGGCAAAACACAGGATATAGGGGCCAAAGGGCTGGAGAACTGTGGAGGGAGTCCAAGAGAGAGAACGTCCAAGACGGGGATGGGAGTTGGTCTTATAATGAAGGATGGGATTGCTGGGACACGGCGGCGGGAATGCCAGGATGGAAGGGGGACAGTTTTTTTTTTCTTCGAGACTCCTGTTGGCGTTGGCGTCAAGCCCATTTTGCCAGGCCAGCCATGTACCCGGCTACAAAGTACAGTACCCCGGCGGACCCCAGTCCACATTTCGCGTGCCAGGGCTCCGTTTGACGAGCTCCTCAAGAGAAAAAGGTACCTAGCGCGGTACTGTACCGTTGCCCAAAGCACAGAGGCTCTCCTTTTTTGGCGGTGCCCCAGGTCCACAGGGCCTGCTCGAGAAATGGAGGGCTTCCATTTTCAACGGAAGACCCAGCGAACGGCTCGGTGGATTTCCAGGTCAGGGGTACCTTGCCGGGCCCACTGATTCTCTCACACAACGGAGCCTGCGCCTAGGCTCCAAGACGGGACGATTTGGGCACGTTCGCACACTGTGCACTCGACGAATACGGTCGCCCAAGTACACTACTCAGTGACATGCCACAGCTTCCACGTTGAAGCCCAGGCGGGCAGGGATTCCGAAGCCACCCCTCTGTGTAATCCTGGGTCCCTGGCAGTGGACCAGAGTTCTCTCGGTTTGGTACCACTCCCCCTGCTCGGTGCTCATCCATGGAAGTTGGGAAGTTGGGAAGTTTGACCTGATTGCCTCACGGAGAAGAGAGCACAAAACAATCAAATGCAATGCAATCAACTGTCAAGGAAGGCCATTGCAAGCCTGCCTCCCTCGCTGTTCGCGTTGCGGCAGCGGGATAAGCCACGGCAACACAAACGCAGCCGTCGGGAGGGTCGTTCTGTTTGTCATTACTACCTTGAAGTAGACTCGGGCGCATGTCGTCTTGGTACATGCATACGGAATGTATTTATCTACTACAACTCGACAGCCACGGTTTGTCGTGTAGTTAACCTCATGACGAGAGACGGTATCACCCATGAGGTTCTTGGAAGCGCTGAAATGCAATCTCGTTTCGGTCCGGCGTACTGTACATAGTACGGGCATACGCCGTGTGTACGTGCCTTCATATTGTAGTCACCGTAGATGCGGGCTACGGAATAGAGACCCGACTAGGAGCTCGCACAGCCTCATACTCAAGGTATTGTACCTTGGGAGTCAAGCAGACATCTAACACTTGGCTCTGTTGGTTCTTGCAAGTCACGACTTATGTTGGTGAGATGGGAACCTAATAAGGTACGGTAATTGGTTACATCACTTCTGAGTGGTACTTGATAAGTATTTGGCTTGTTCAAGTATCATAAGTCGCGGTATGTTGCGTGCTGGGTAGTAATTTTGCTTTCATCATGACATCCATGTTGTGGGATTTGAATTGAAATCAGAGTTTTCTTCTTATCGGTCCAGTGCCGTCAGACGGGCGGGAGAGCGGGAGACGGCCGGCAAGGTAACCACTTTGATATTCCCAGCATCCGAGCCATCCATACTTTGGGTGCGTGCCCAGGCGCCATCCTCACGTATTAGTGTTTGGTGGTGTAGAGGTGCCGTCAAGTTCGGGAAACATGGAACTCGCGGATAAGCATTACCTACATCACATTCACCACCCACCTCCCCGTCGAGCAGAAGACTCCAGGCATCCCATCTCAACCTAAGGGCGAAAGGCCCAAGGCACTGAGTAAGATTCGGGATACATGAGCCACAGTTTTGCTCCCGACCTGTCGGCTGTCTGATGGAACCCCCCCTCCCCAACCCAGCCCTACTCAGAACACGTGTACGGCTTACGTCCCGACGTCGACGAGCCACAGACACGCTGACGGGATGGAATGGGGTGGTGGTGACGCCCATGCAACGGAACATACTCCGTAGGAAGGTACAGTTAAGGTAGGTAAAAAGAACGGCGCTGCACCGGCTACGCACCGCATGGGATGGATGCAACGTGCTACATCAGGTACATGGCTTGCCGGGCGGTGACTTGAGGTAAGGCACGGTGCTAATCACCATGTGTCCCTGGATGGCACAACAGCGGGCAAAGATGGAAGAGCTTGCTGGTGGTCTCGATTTGCGAGGGCTGCGCCTTCCTCTAATTCCGAGGGCTTTTTTTAGTTGTGCAAGTCAGTTTAGGTTGCTGGTTAATAAGGTTGGGACGGGATATTTCGTCTGGCAAAGACGCGTGGAAGGTGCCCTGGTGCTGTGGTGGGTGGTGCGTGCCCTTTGAGGGCGCGGCACCGTGGTGGCTGTCCGCTCTCTGCTTGCTCCCTGCAATTTCAACCTTCTTTCTTCTGGCAGTGAGAGACGCCTGGAGCCAGGCCATCTTAGCAATCGCCTTGCGTGCGATTGCGGTGTTTCGGGGGCACATCATCTGCTTTCCATGCCCCCAAACCACCAAGTAAACCTCAAATCACCCCCAAAACGGACAGGACGATGGGACAGCAAACTGAAGTTAGATGAAACCTGAGCTGCGCTCGAAACTCACGGCCCCAAGCCCCCAAAACTCTCTCTACGCACAACTATCAACTACCCGCCCGACCTTAGGCGCCGAGCTGGGGCAGCATCGTGCCTCACCTCAATCATCTTCATCTCACTCACCACCTGAATGGACTTACAAGCCTCCTTTACCTCCAGGTACCTACGGGGCACTTAGACTCGATACATGCAGTGGGCTGCACTGCACTGACTGCACTGCACGACTGCGGTCAACCAAAGCCTACTCCGTACTTCATACCTTACCTTAGTTCAGAATCAGGATAGGCCAAGCCGGAAACGCTCCCATTTGATCTAACTCGGAAGCAGCCAAATGCGCAATAGGGTGACGTTAGGGCTCCTCTACTACACTACAGAGTACTTCGCTGGCTGGCAACAGCCATCGGGAGATGCTCGCAACTCCCAACACATCCCCCGGAAGATCCTTCAATGCGCCCGTTGACTGCATACGCCTTTCCCTCTGCCTTTCCCTTGCTGCTGGCCGTCGTGGCACTGCAGCAAAATGTTTCCTATAATTAGGTGTCGCTTGCTAGTGAAGCTGCCGGTCCCGCTCGGTGCTGGCTAACATGGCGTCCACGTTTCGTGTCGTCGCCAGTATCTGATGATTTTCGGGGCTTGGCCCAGATCGGTGGTCCCGGCCAGGGCCCCGTCGAGCACGGCTGCAGCCAGTCAGCCACCAGTATCCGGCCTGCTGATGCCCATTCGGCCGCCTATGGCAAATCAAAAGAGATACAACTTCCTGCTTGCGCCTGCTCTGCGCTGCTCTGCCCGGCTCTGGTTTATTTTGTCAGTTCTGTTCTGCTCTGCTCGTCGAGTCAACGCCCGCCGGCCTCGAGAACACGAGCAGAGTCACAAGAGAAACCTGTCATCATCGTGCATGAAAAGGTCCATTCTACACCGCAAGACCAAGTTGCAAACCAAACAGCACAGAAAATCGAGGAAATCACTGATCTGGAGGTGGCTGCATGCCTTGCATCCGGGCACACTGTCCAATTATGCCAGGCTGCCGTGACGCAGACCACACTCTGGCAACATACTGGCTCTTGTTATTACGATAGATCTGGGGCACCGGGGAATGCTCGGCGTGCCTGCGTCGTGCAACAGTCACATATGTGACGGCGACTATGATAGGCAGGACAGACATCCGGCCGAGTGTGCGCCAGTTGTGTTGTCCAGTCGCTGCACCCCCGAGCCAATTCATTGCTCGCTAGTCTCCGCGCTATGTCTCACGGCCCCTCGTCCCAAGACCGGATCGGAGCTGGTCGACGAGAGCAAGGGCGGACGAGAATGAGGGTGTACATACTGTACCGGTACGGGCCAAGGTCTCGCACAGCGCTCAGAATGCCCCATAGAGGGAACTCCGTATCCTTAACTCAACACAGCTGAGAGAGGCGGCTGTGAGCTGCACGGTTTGGCCCAGGCCGAGGCAATAAGGGGAACTACTAATACTCGGACGGCGCTATCCCGGATCTTAGGTGCAGTGCTCCTGAGTACAGTGCACCGCTTTTGCGGCCTAGATGCCGCAGCAAAATACATCGTGGAGGCTTGTAGAAGCCGACGCATGTTTGAGGTGCCGTCCTCGGTGCGGTCCGTACGGGAATAATGACACATTTGACAGCATGCTCAACGGTTACAACTCATCCATCAAGCAACCCACCACCACAACAGCCGTCCGAGGTGGATACGGTGGCATCTCGCACTGTGTGTCGGCCTCGTTGTCTGCAACAACGGGCATGGGTGGTGTTCCGTCCGTTTAAGCATCAACATCCGTCGACCACGCACACCCGATTTGTTTCTTGTGATTCAGTCGAGGACATGCGGCCGGAGGGTTGCCAAGAAGTAGAGGGGCAACGCTCACTGATGAGAGAGTCTATCCCCAAGACTGAAGATCGTCGGCTATCTGATCTGTCTTGCTCGACGAGGAAACACAGCGGCCAGCGGCCAGACGAAACTTTATGGCAGCTGACCGAGATTCAAAGACTTTGTTTCAGTCGATTGATTAGGAATGTGGAGGGCTGGTCTGTGACCAAAAGAGGCAGGCCTTGATATGCGGCCAACTGTGTTGTCCGGTCTACATGCTCACCGCAAAGGTCAAGAAACTGAGGAAACGGATCGGAAGCGATGCGATGATGCCCAACAGACCTGCCCGCGGCATGCAGGGCAGCCAGATAGGCAATATCTTGCAGATCCGACCAGCCTAACACCCTAGTCAGCATACAGGGACCGTGGAAGTCAAGACACAGAGAGCGGGGTACGAGACGGTGGAGGAGAGGGAGACCAGTCGTCGACGCTGGACCGAGAGTCTCAAGCATCGCGTGTTCCGGCCACAGTCAGTCACCAAGGTCTCTCTGGACATCCGTCCGTCTGCGCACAACAGCCTAGTTCCGGATCTGACTAGCCTGGGCCTGGGCCTGGGCATGGGCATGGGCATGGACTTTGTGTGCTTCAATATTGTCGCAGGAGCTCAAGAGCTGGATGGGTTACATACGCGACAAGTAGCCAAAAAGGGGTGTTTGATTGAAATCCGCCCGGGCCGTAGTCGGACGGACCTGGCCGGGTCCGCAGCATTCGGATGCGGGGCAACAGCGGAACACACAACGGGGGATCGCACAGCCGAACCCCGCGGAGCCACCGCCCCAATCGACAGCCCGTTGACAAAGACTAGTGGCTTGCCGTGGGGCGCAGATTTACACGGCGTATCGGTACGAGAACTGGTATCCGAACACAAGGTACATACCAAGATGGTATACTCCGTATAGTATAGGCTATGCTAAGCAAGGTCGGTATGTATCGTACAACAGACGGGGTTATTCCGAGGGCGATGGTCGATATACTAGGCCTTCTAAGACACGAGCTAATGGGCTCTTGCACAGGACGGCGACAGGCGAGACAGGTTGTTCGCTTCAACGGCTCCGTCGAAACTATTTCACGGGCGGGAAGCATCCAGCCGTAACGAGAGATGCCAGCCAACGGACATGACTGTCTTGGTCCAAATGATAATGCTCAATAAGCAAGGATTTCGGGTCGGCGTATATTGGTCGGGGAACAGCCCGCTGCATTGGGCCATGTAGCGCCTTTTCGTTTATGGAGAAATCAAACTTTCGCTTCTCAGGGCGGACAAGACAACTCGAGCTGATAATGCTGCGCCTGGTACCCGTATTGCCACGAGGACCGGGCCCGACGAGGGCAGCAGGTCAAGGCTCAATGCTCGTGTGCTTGTTTCGAACGGGCGCGCGCGGGAGGCCTTCGAATGAGCTTCTCCTGCAGCAGGAGACTTCTAGAAGCATGGCATGGCCCGATCTTACTACGCTACAACTGCCATCTCTACACAGTGCATGCATGATGCTGGCCGGCTAGTGCCTAGCGCAGTCAGCACCAGCCTCGGAGTACCAGCCGCCCAGTACCAGGCAAATGGACCAGCGTCCGGTTCGTTGCTTTCACTTGCGGGTTTCCCCACAGCTCGCGAAACAACCCGACCTCGAGTCACGTCAAAAAGCGAGGGCAACGGTTTCGGCGGGCCGCGACACCCTAGCACAGGCATTAGACGTGGTAATAAAACACCGAGGTGAACACCAGCACACTGGGCCACAGGGCCATCATCTGTCAGTCGGCCACGACACGGGCGCACATGTGTCGCCCGCCATCGTATTCCATGCAATGGATCCCAGACAGCCAGCAAGTCTAGCGACGCGGTGCGCCCAACTGGAAATAGATGCCGTCGTGCAATCATGGCAGCCATGCTTCTCCTTTCGCCCTCTCGCTCGCTCCCTCTGTGTCTCCCGTTTGAGGTAGAAGCGAGGTTTACAACTTCAGACGTTTATTTAGAACTGACATCATCATCGAGAGCTGCTTGCAGTAAGTATACTGACCTGACTGCGTTGCTGACGGCACATCCACCGCCAAGGCTGAGAAAAATATTAACAATCCAAGAATAGGTAAGTAGGCAGCTTACCGGTCAACTTGCATTGCATGAATCCGTGGAACAGTGAGGTTTGTACGACCCGAAGGGACCGTTTCCAGCCCCGACTTGTGTGAATGCGTGGGCCTTTTTCGTCCTCCCACAATCGCCTTATTGCTTACCGTCGTCGATAGGCATCATGAGAACCGGCACAGGACTCGCAGCGGGCTGTCGCGGGAGTTTGACGGTCAGCTATGGCATTGTCGCACCAATCCCTCGGCAGAACGGAGCAGCACCACCCACCCGGCGATGGATTTTCATTCACAACGAGACCTTCTTTTTCGGGGTTTGGTTTGATATTGATGGATCCCGGCCTATTAAGGGCGATCCAGCCTGAGAGGAAAACGGTTGTTCTTGGAGCAACGACCGCAGAGCCGTCCATCCGCCCGCACACCTCAGCAAGGTGACAGCAATACTAAGAGACAGCCTGAAGGTACCTTAAGCACCTCACAGCACGTGTAGGTGAACGTATTGTATGGAGTACCATACTTGGCATACAGTGCTGACGGCCCGTCTCGCACACTCGTGAGATGACCCCTTTTGGGTTCTGCCCCCCCATTTTTGGGACTGGCTGGCTGGGCAGATGTATGTACTCGGTACTTGATGCCTAGCCCAGGTCTCGGATACCTCCGCCCGTCGTACCTTACCTGATGGGGCGAGGACTCAGCTTCACTTTCTGTTCCTTGCAGGTCCCACACGCCCAAACGGGACGCTAACCTTTTTTCTCTCTTTCAAGGGTTGGTGGTTCCTGCATTTAGCCCCCAGCAAACCACCACGCAGGCGACAGGGGTCCCACAAGAGGGAAAACGGACAAGAGACCAGCGATGGGGGCTCGTTGACAAACGTGGAAGAAAAAATAAAAGAGCTATCTGCGGGATCAGCTTCCTTCATTGATCATCCCGCCCGCCCTTGTTTTACACGAGAAGATATCGTCATTGTGTGGATGTCGCCGTGGCAATTCCGGGAGACCTTATCTTGAAACAGGAGAAGCTTTGCAAATCCCACTTTTTTCCCTCCCCCATTCGTTGCGCTCAAGTCCAAGAAAAGCTGAGAGGGCAGCAATTCGCAACCATTGGGTCCCGAGGTTTACCAGACACGAGGCCTGTATCCCCTCTTCCTCCTGCACTGTGAGGCTGTCGCGTGATTTCTCAGGCAGCGGTTCAGGAGAGGTTCCCATTCATCCGCGGCACAGCCAGTCAGAGTCCGGCATTTGGGTCTAGGACCAGCGGAGCTGAAGATCTCCCATGGAACGCGATGCATTCGTGCCTCATCATGTGATGGGTACCTTGCACACCTAACTTGAGAGCCTGGCGTGGGAGGCTTTTCTCCCTCTGCAGCCCCGGATTTGAGAATCGCAGTCGCAACGCAAACGCAAGCATGTGAGACGAAGGCACGAATACATACCTTATCAAGATGCCCAAGGGCCAAATGTATTGCACAGTATCCGTACCTACCAAGGTACTCGGTAAGGCAGAGAATGGGCTTTTTGGTATCGGGGAAATGTGCCTCGGTCGCCAGTCACGTCACGCCTGGGCAGTTGTAAGGCAAGGTAGCTGCCCAACCTTTCTCTTGCCTGGCCTCGCCTCGCCTCATCGCGTCGTCGTCATCTCCGTCTAGTCGCGCTGTTCCTGAGTTGTCATTCCGGCCGCAATCACGCGTCAGTCAAGACTCGGGCGCCCTGCTGAGTACCTGCCTACCTTGCACAATTCAGGTTCGCGCAACACACCAACGGGGAGAACAACAGGCTGCTCGGTTAAGCTGTCTCACTCTTGACAAAGCCATGTCTTGAGCATGATATGTATGTCTCTCTCGTCTCTCTCCCATGTTCATGTCCGCGTCCATGTCCGTGTCCATGTCCATGTCCATGTCCATGTCCATGTCCATGTCCATGTCCATGTCTTCCAGCAACGTCGGCACAGATTTATATTTCATTCCGGCTTGAACATGCTGGTGCGGCATATCACTTTTGACCAGACAAGTCATTAATCCTCATTGCGATTTTTCAAGATTCGCGGACAGCCATAAGAACCGCGCCAGTCATCCGGCCGGCCCCCCTCGTCGTCCCCAGCAAACGAAACGCACCTGGGACTGTTCTCTGGACACAGTGCAGTACCAACAACCCAAGCCGCCCACCGAGGATGTCACCGGTCACCCAGTAAGCCAGGCCTACCCCCGGCCCGCGAGTTTAAAGGTATGTGCAGTTACGGATACCTTGTCTTGCCTGCACTGTCAACGGCCGTTTGAAAGCCCAAATCCCCGGGGACGAGCCCTGGGAAACGGTGTTGGGAAGGAAGGTGGGGCGTTTATTCCTAACAAGGTGCACAGTCAGGCCCACAACTCTGCTTGATCTGGCGGGAGGTCAGATCCAAATTTCCAGCAGGGCCCAACAGAACGATTGGGATTTCGCTTTCTCGGGTCTCCTTCCATGACCCATGGCGAATCTCCCTGGGGCCCTAGAGGCTAGGAGGGATTCGAGAGCGAGCGAGCGCGATACTAGGCGTGGATGGTGCCCGGCCGCCCGCACGCGTCTAGGCTCGATTTAGAGAAGCGCGGCACGAAAGTTGCCAGGTTCAACTTTTTCAGGCCCTTTGAGGTTTGAAGGAGTTTGCGATTGCTCGCTAAACAACACCACCCTTGCCATTGAGATTGAGATGCTTTTTTTTCTTCTTTCTCATTCAAGTAGCTCTAGGTGTTCCTCGGGCTCTTCAGCTCAACCCCAAATGTGTACTGACTGTTTTCTACGCCGCGATGCGCATGACAAGCATGTTACGACGCCTCGTGAGAACGAGAGAGGTTGGCAAACAGGCCAAGATCTTCTTACTGGGGCTTCCTCAGAAGTTCAGGCTTCGAAATAGCCACTTGGTGGCGCGCGCGCGCGACTACTAGTTCCAAGCAAGGCGTTTTGGGGGCTGGTTGGCTTCTTTTCCTCCCACGGAACGGAATTCTTCCAGAAGCTTTTTCGAAGCTTACGTGGAAGAAGATCCTCTTCTTCGCCGGGTCCCGTCTCCCCGGCCAGGCTCCACCTGTGGCTTCTGTAACACAAGCGCGGGCGCGGATGTTGGGACGCCTGGGCGGGTAAGCGAGCCCACAAATCAGCGCCATGCATCGCGCCCCAGGCTAGGCCAACCTAGGGAGAAAGAGGACAGAAGAAAATGCAAGATAAAAACGTAAGAAGCTGAAAGATAGAAAAAGCAGGCCAGGCCAGAGCGGGCAGACAGAGTTTCGAAAGAAATGGGTTTAAACCCCTTCCCCCCCCAAAAAAAATATCCACCTACCTTAGTTAGGTAGTTACAACCTAGGTAGTAGTTTGCCGGTTTCCAGAAGCCGGTTCCCGCCCTAGTGTAGTAGACCCAGTCAAGTTTGGACGACGCCCATGCACCTGGACGGAGCAATCTCATGGATTGCTCCTCGGGTCAAGCAAGCCCCTACCTGGGCAACTGCCTGCAAAAATCAGGTGTGCAGGTCAAGGCCCCTGTTGCGGCTTGTTCACGGCTTGCTTGCACGCCCCATTTTTGTAGGCAGTTGCTAGGTGTATGTACATGGGGCATGGCATAGAACCGTCAACCGTCGCTCTCCAAAACGGGGCCCGCAGTGGAAAGGTCTCTATATCCCCCTCCTGGTTTTGCTGCAAGGCGGAAAGCTTCCCCGAGGATGCCCTGTGCGCCCGTCTTGGCCATGCGCTCCTTCCTCTGCCAATTAAAATAAAACAAAGAAAAGAAAAGAGAAGATAAAAACGGAACCTCTTGTGACTCTTTTTTTCTTCTTTTCTTTGGGGTTTTCTTCAATCCTATGATGGCCCCTGGGGGATGGGAATGGGGATACCGTACCGGGGGCATGGTTGAGGATGTGCGTGCGTGCTTGCGCCGTGCATTTGGGCGCTCGCTCTCTTCTATCGTGGTGGAGCTTTCCCTCCTCTCTCTCTCTCGGCCACTGAGGTTTGGATGCGGAGTGTACTCCGTCCTCGGTGCAATTGGGCGACGACGGCTTTTCTTTTTTTCTTTTTCTGTCTATTCCCCCGCGGCGCAACTCGATACAGATTACAGACAGACAGAGAAAAGAAAGATCGTCTGTGTCCCATTTTACTAGCCGGTAGCGCTATGGAGCAGACGGACACTACGGCATTATTACTCGGGACCCGGCCAGACTACGTATATACAAGAGAAACTTGAATCGAAGCGAAAAAGAGGATTTATTTTCTATTTGCTTGATGTTGTGGGGTTCGGCTCATTGTCGATGTTCGACCCGTGGTTCCGCATTCCGCATTCCGCATTCTGCCTCCTCCTATTTCGTGCTCCCCAGCTTTTCCCGCTATTGTGTGTTGTGGTATTAAATGATAGTTGGGAAGGCGGGATGGAAAAGCCGCATTGGGAACTACGGAGGCGGGTTGAAGAAAAGCTGGGGAAAGGAAACCTGAAGGTGAGTGAGTTGGATTGGAGAAAAATTGAAAGGGAGGGAAGAGAGAAAGAAAAACACGGGTCGCAAATTTGGCCGGACCGTTTGGGGAGGGAGAAGGGACCCGCTAGCCCGATCTGACCGTTACATTACCTTCGCGGTTGTAATGTCGCAGTCAAGCTTGCAGCCGTTATATGTGCAGCGCAGTGCAGTGCAGTGCAGTGGACGTTTACGAAGTTGGTCTAGTGTATGGTACATCACTACGCAGTTGCTGGATTAAGGCTCTTAGAGATCTCTCTTCCCTGCCTATCTATATCTTAGACGCGGCAGCTGGGCCGTCTCTCGCGTCGTGCGTGTGACTCTGCGAGTGAGTGAGAATCTGGAAGAAGAAAAAGAAGAAGAATGGAAGGAGGCAGGCAAGAACTGCGGGAAAAAAAGGCGCTGCTGCTGTTCCTGGTCGTTGTCAAAGCCATGATCTGATTTCCGAAATCTCGCCCCGGCTTCCTTGTCCGGCACTGGCCCAGACTCGGACAACTAACACACAGACACACACCGGTTTTGTCCTGTCTTGTCTCTTTTTTCTCTCTCCATCTGCCCAATCTTCTCTTCCCTGTATGCGCGTATTGTGTGAGTGAGGAGAGCGTGTACTATGTATTGCGTAAGCTTCATGTACCTGCACGTCAACACCAATTATTCTTTCTGCCTTTTTTGACCCCAACGACAGGCCAGACGGCACGAAGGGGAAGGGAAGGCAAACGAGGGAAAAAAAAAGCCAAGGCGCAAATGGCGCTCGGACTGGTTTCTGACGTTCTCTGCCATATCTGCCGGAGATACGGGTAACCAAGGTGTCTAATAACGAGAGAGAAAAACCGCGCATTCTCTAGGTACGTTCGTATTTTTACCTGAATAAGTAATCCCCGTACATGGACACGGACAAAATGGTTTCTTATCGACAGCAGCTCCTTGCTATAGAACTTTTTTCCCTCCGCGATGGCACTAAGAACGGAAAGAAGGAAAAAAGCCCGTTTGGTGGTGGTGGCTCGTGGGGTCACATCGAGAGAATCCGCCCGTGAGAATCCAACATGAGCCCATTTTTCCTCGTTTTTTTTCTGTGCCGGTGAGCGCGAGGGTGGTGGTCGCGGTCGGGGTCGCTGGGGGTTTGGAGGGATGGATGGTCGGTGAGCAAGGTCAAGGTCTGACCGACACCATCCCATACCCATCCCGATCGAATGCCCATCGAATGAATGAATGAATGAATGCCCACCCCCGGAATATCAGAGCCCTCGGACCCAACCAGAACCAGCCAACCCGTCTGACTTTTAACGGAACCTCCCCCCTGCTGTTGCGTTGCCCGACGCCCTGGTGCCGGCGGCATGAAACTGGTCTGACATCGATTGTCGAGGAGCACCTAACCTGGACAACGAACTGCCCTCGCCCAACCGGAGCTTGCTCCGGTCTGAGCCTGGCCACTTCGGGCCGCGCCTAGTACTTACTGTACCTGCATGCTATGTACCGTCATACTGGTCGTTAGGTGGCTGAAGGAATGGACGGCGATGGAAAGCACGGGAGGAACGAGTTGGACACAAAAAAAAACAAGATTTCTTAATTTTTCCCCCCCTCCATGCTTGCTGAGCTGCAGATAGAAGAACATGCTTTGGTGGTTGGTGTTTGACGGCATCGCCGTCGTTTCTCTCTCTAAGCAACGATCGAACCATGTTGACGGGAATCGGTCCGTCTGGGTGCATCGCAGGTGCCTAGAGAGGGAGTAGCTATACAGCTAGAGGACCTAATGTCTAGATTAGGTAGGTCACCGTTTATCGACGGCGACGGCGACGGCGACGGCGACGGCGATGACGGCCTATGTCGCCGCCGTCCAGGGCCTCTGTTTCAAACTCCCTTGTTCCTTGCCTTGATCACTGCCTGCCTGAGTAAAGGACACACATACACACATGCACGAGCGCGCAAGTCAGAGGCAGTCAGCTATTCGGGTGCTTCATCATCTCCAGAGACGTAAAATCAAATCACTCTAATTCAAAATTTTTTTATTTAAAAAAATATTTCGTGCCGACGTTATCGTGCGTGTTCAACTCTTAGCCACCTGCCGTGTTCGACCACATGTTTCCGTGGTTGCTTCGTCATCGCCTCACATCTCATCAAAAGTGTCGACGAGAGGGGAGGGAGGAGTCGAGAGGTCCATGGAATTGTCTGTTGCTTTATCATCGCTAGCGGTGGGTTGAAACAGGGAGGCATGCCGCTGCTTCTGTCTCCCTGGTTTAATAATATTTATTCCAAATCCCCGAACTACCCAAATTGCCGAACGGTGAGGGGTGAAGAGGTTAATAAGCACAGAAAAGACAGCTGCGCCGGTTTGATGACTAGTACATGTTGAAGGCTAGCAGTTTTAGCGTGCTTACATGCTCCCGTCGCTCCAGGCGTGAGGGTACGACGACGGCATCACAGCGGAGGCATTGCCGTACGTACGGCATCTTTCTGTGGTCTCCCAGATTCACTTAGGCGTTGAGTCATCCAGCTTCAGATAAGCACTCTGAATCGCCCGCGTGTCCATGCCGTCCTGTTCCAGGACCGTGACCCAATCTCGGAGCTGTATGTTTTTGCCTTTTTGTTTGTCTTCTCGCCAGACGCCAAGCCGCGTTCTCCCATCTATCGTGAGGGCTGTACTCTCGGGCGCTTTCAAGCCAGGTGTCGTGGCCGCCGATGTCCCGTCTAGCGCACTGGATCTAGGAGTGGCTGGGCCGCTATTCCCGGCCTTCATCCAGGAATACTGCTTGATCTTCTTTTTACCTCCGAAGCCGCCCATGAGGGTGCTGAGGGTCTGATTGGCGCTTGCGGTGCTGGAGGCCTCCGACATCCTTGCCGCCGCGGCTCCCTTTTTGAGCTCCTTCTTGGAAGGTGCTTTTTCGGTTTCGAGAGCAGTCGAGCCAGGAGTTCCAGGAACCGTGGAGCCTGGTCGCGAGCCGCCGGGCGCCGCTTCTGGGTTCAAGCGCTTCTGACGCTTCTTCATCCTTGCCTCCTCGATATCACGGTCGAGCTTGGCCGCGGCGTTGACGGCTTCCTTCAGGTTCTTGGGCAATGCTTTATCGCCTGTGGGTGGTGGGTTATCAGCATTAGCGGCATCAAAGGAGCCTGCGAGAACGAGTTAGCACGAGCAAAACAAAAACACAGGACCAACATCGGCGTACGCTTGAGGGGGTTTGTTTGCGGGGCCACACCGCCCACTAAATCGTCCGGGAGTGACTCGAGTCCGGTCTTCAGAGGCTGCGATACATCCGCCCACTCCTCAGGCACTTCTCCATGTGACGTTGTCTGGCGAATAATGGCCACGCTGTTGGCCTCCTCAAGCATTTCCCTAATACGATGTCGTGTTGCAATCGACAAAAGCGCCAGCTGGTCTGCCAAGTAGGAGTCATGGGGTATCCACGAGCCCGAAGTCATTACCATGGCGCCATCCGGGCCGACTTTGGTGCTCACCGTGACTTTGGGTTGTGGAAAGTCTTGGGGAAGCCTCATCTTGCCCATTTGATTTTGAGTCTTGAAGTCTACATTGAGACCGATGCCATGTTCCTTGGCAATCTTGTCGGCCCTGTAGTGTGCAATGCTGACTTGTAGGAAGGGGTTTTTAATCTCGACGATGCGTTGGGTAGCCAGCCTGTTGGCCGCGTCTTCCCAAGACTTCTTGGCTGCCTCGGCAGCGAATTCTTCCTGGGAGGCGTCGGTCGCCTGGGCGGGCTGATTGGCCCAGCCTGCGCCATAGAACGACCCCTTGCCTCCAGGCGCATTGGACGGTGCGCCGGTCTTTGCCTCCTGAGCAAAAGAGCCGGCGTAGTAGTCGGCCAGAGCCTGTTCTTCGGCGCGCAGATCGATGCCGGTACCAGCCAAGGAGTCGCTCACATCGTACTCGTATTCCCTAGTCGGACGCTCTGCGGGTTTCGAAGGAGGACCCATGGTGCCTGGCGTGGGGGGTGGCAGGTTCAGCTGCTGGTGAATAGGCGCCATGGTCGCCGTGGTGTACTGTTGTTGGCTTGGTAAGGGAGCCGGAGGAGCTGAAGTCGGCGTGTAAACTGGGCGCGACTCGGGCAAAGTGAGAGTGGGTGTTGCCACAGGGCTCGATGCCGAGTTGCCATTGCCATTAGCATTGCCGTTAGTGTTGCCATTCGCGCTACCGTTTCCGTTGGCGTACGACGGAGGGAGGTAAAGTTGCTGGTGAGGCTGAGGCTGAATCGGCGCTGGTATATTCGGGGAGCCGAGGGCTGGTGAGGGCGCTGGCGCCGGTGCGGGTGCTGGCAAGGGGCGCGCTGCCGCTTGGGGATGTGCCGGCGCCTGGGGATGTGCCGGCGCCTGGGGGTGTGCTGGCGCCTGGGGGCTCATAGCATATGGTGAAGCTGTGTAAGGAGACGGAGGTTGAGCGAGAGGCCCAGGCGAATTGCGCGGACGTTTGTTAGGGGGCATCGCGAATCCTGGCTGAGGCGTCGGCGCGGGTGATGGCGGGTTCTGGGGTGGTGAGTAGGAAGGCCGCGGGGCCATCTGAGGCAGCTGCCCCATCTGAGGAGACATCTGGGGGAGCTGGCCCATCTGGATTTGAGGCGACATTTGTGGCAGAGGCGACATCTGGGGAGACATCTGTGGCAGCTGCGGCGACATTTGGGGCATCTGCGACACCTGCATGTGCGGCGGAATCTGGGGTTGTGGTTGCGCCATGGTGGACGATGTGCAGTCGTCGCGCCAAAGGAGCGGCGAGTTGTTGGTCGGTCGCGCGCAGATCAGGAAGAATCTAAGGCGAGGTCGAGTTGCGGTGAATGCGAGAGGTGGAGGTCGGGAGGGGCAAAAAGCCGGGCGAGCAGAAGGTGAGGACTAGGCCCAAACAGCGCGATGGGTTGATAAACGCCAGTGGCCTTGCCGACCCCGTTGAAGATGCCTCAGTAGTGCCTTCTTCCTTCGTCCTAGGAGGAAGACAAGGCAGGCGAACCTGCGTTGCCGGTCAAACCGCCCTTCACGGTGCCCATCCGACGCCGAGGGTTTTGACGGCGCAAAGTCGAGTCCGAGGTTCTCGAGGTGCTGAAAAAGCTGCGATTCATGCGGGTTCCGTAGCAGGCAGGCGCGGGCGATGACGCTGGCGATAGTCGAATGGAGCTCGAAATGCGGTTTGGTATTTGAAATGAGAAAAGGCACCTGCCATTGAGTCTGTCGCGTCCTGGGCCGGTCACGTGCGAGGCTTAGTATAGTTGCAGCGTGAGACAGGCGGTTTTGGCGCTCAGATCCTTCAGAGGCTCGTGCCCGTTCATGTACCCGATTTCAAGGTGCCAGTGTTTCCTGCCTGGCACCTGCCTGCGCCTGCGGGACGCTTGCCTTGCCTGGGTACTGTAATCCATGTGTTGCCGTCGAGGCTTCCGTTGGTCGACCGCGCTCCGCCTGGCCGCGGCATCCGCCAATCACAGTTCAGCGTACGGACCTAGATTTTGTCCTCATTCCTAGTGCCCCTTGCTGGATCGCGAGGTTAACTTTGACGATAATATGCCCTCGTCCCTCGCCCCTTGCTACGATTCTACCTTTCCTCGTACTCTTTTCGTTTCCTCTGGCTTCGTGTCCTAACTAATGGTAAAAATGCCGCACTCAAGCTCAGACGCCCAACCTAATGTAACGTAATATACGACCCGCTACCTCGATACCGGTATTGAAGGGATGGATTAAACTCGTCGGTACGAGTCTCGTAAGTCTTTCGAATTTGATCCCTAACTCTCCCCGATCGCCTACGTCAAGTGTACGCTTGACTTAGTTTGAGATTCGCGGATTGAGAGTAGAATGCTGGCGTCTTAGCGAGTAGCAAGTACCTCCCATGACGCTCGCGATCGAGGTCGGGTCTGGCGAACCACCGCCCAGTAGAGCTGCGTAGTTAGTGAATGCCTGAGCATGACGCATGCCAATTGCATAGCAGGAGCGCTGATGCCTGGCCTCGAGGCCATGCCGGCTAGTCTAGGATAAGGGGCAGAACCTAAGCTGCCAATGCCACGTTGGGAAGTTTGAGGCCCTATCGGAAACTAAGGACAAAGGTATCCATGCAAAGCATGACATTGAGCGGAGCGTGACAAATTGAATACCCCCTTTCCGAGGATCTCCGCTGCCCAAATTAACCAGATTATAGATATATACTTCTTGGAGCCGGAGCCGGGGCCGGAGCCGGCACAACCGCCGTGGTGCCCTCAACTTTAACTGTTATCAACCAGTTGGCAGATAACTTAGATATTTATCTATTGAACATACGGGTTAGATTGGGGAACGAGACAGAATAGGTTACGTGAGCAAGGCTACGGAGTGTGGCTCTGTTCCTCGGCGTTGATGTGGTGGTTGATAAGCGGCCGGTCTCTAATTGGAAACAGACAAGGATCAACAACTGATAGGGTGGCCGGTTGGTTCCTTCCCGATGACAAAAACATGACTCTTGCAGATCACCATCGGTACGAGGGCGCGGCACCGGTCAGTAGAATACTATCTCTAGGACGGAACGGCGTGCCTTAGCCGTGCCAGGTTTAGGCACCGAGGAGTTACCGTGGGGAGAGTCTTAGCAGGTTGCCGACCTTGAGCGACGATGTGTCTGTTGGCGCCTTTGGTTACCTGCTTCCGGCTGGGTAGATGTGGGTGTTAGGTAACGGGCTTTTAGCGGGCATAGGGGAGATGATCAGGAGCCTGAGGTCAGCGGCTGGACGAACGATAAATCAGCGGGTATCTCCTTAAGTTCAAAAGGCTGCTCGCTCGCGTCCTATAGTCACTCCCAACTTGACGCCTTACCCCTTACCTATATACCTATATCTTTATAACTATCTTACCAAAATACTCTCTTCGTATTTATCGTTTTCTTAGGGGATATTTGCTTCGCCAGAGGTACCTGGATTCATTATTAAAGCGGCGGAGACGATTCTAGTATGTTTCAGACTACTAGCCCCGCCGACACTAAACCACACCCCCCTGATACCCTTAGTGACGTTGAGGACGAGTTATCGGTAGAGATAGCTAGTGGAATGTCTCTTAGCAATCTCTACCTAAGCGACTTATTGAAGTTGGCGGAGATGCTCCGTGGAAGAGCCATCCTCGCCCTCACCATCGACTCAAGACAGTGTCCTGCAAACTGAGGTACCTACCTGATTTACCTCCTGACTGCCTGCCTGTAACATACGCAATGTGGTTGGGCTCAGTGGAAACGGCTGACAAGTGACTCAGCAGAAGAACGACGAGGCTCCCCTCCGTAAACGGCCACTTCCCTCTACCATGGGGTGGGTTCGACATTCCAAAAGAATTTGCCTCCCAAAGTCATTTAGTAAGAGCCTGGAGGTAAAGGAACGAGCTCCCCGACTAGTTGCACCCTTGGGTTTGTTTCCTCTAAGTTGACGTACGAATTTAAGAACCATGACCGCTCGGAACTCAGTCTCTTCTAGGTATTTACAGAATGATACCACAAAATAACCTCTGAGGGCCTAACGAGTCCGCTTTAGAATATATATCCTCTGTCCCACATGCGACAAGACCTGTCAGAACCGTTTGATAGTGGCGGATATCCTACGAGGGAGGGATTCGCAAAGTCTTCCAACTGTACCAAATTGCTTCCTCGCCCTCCAGATACCTTAATGAAACTCAGTTTGTAACTCGGCATCTTGTCATCCGTAACTTGGCTGCCCGTTCAGGGGCATCATCAACCGGAGTTAGGAAGAGTGACGAGACGGTCAATATGACAAACTGGAGTGAAGAAACAGTATTCTGTATGGCAGTGTCATTCGGCGTCCGGCCATATAGTGACTTTTTGGTGCGGGGTGTTGCCTGAGTTGCCGTCTTGGTATATCCCCGTACGGTTCTGATTTTTACTTTGCCCCTGCTTCGACGACTAAAGGTATGTATAACCATAATCATAATGAGTGCCTCTCCTACTACAGTTAAAACGTCCCCATGTACTGTAATCCACCACATATAACCCTAACCCTGATTACATACCACGCCCACCAGAACATCCAAGATTCTGCCGCGATAATTTACCACTTTTCACCACAACGTAACCTGGCCTATACCTTTCCACTACAACTAACCTTCAACACTAAAAGACATCGTTGGCGCCATTGATAGGGCCGTTGACGACTTCGTCAACGACGTGGAATACAGTCTGTTGCCCGCGAAGCCTTTGCTCAAAGGTCCTCGCGGTTGCGTACTATGGTGTGAACTGTAAATCGAGTGCACCTTTGGAGTTCCTAAGCTGTGAAGTGACTTTGGTAGGTACTCGGTGGCTCGAGGTCTGGGTACCTCTAGAGGGGTGGTTGAGGGTGCCGAAAAGGGCGGGCCGGGGCTAGCCAGAATTGGCACCCAGGACGGTAAAACATAACTTTTCCCTGTAATGCACTACAGTCCATACATCAACCCACCTTCACCCATTTTAGGGATCCGGCCGTTCTTTGAAGCCCGCCTTGTTTCTTCCTGTCCTCATTATTGCCCTGCGTCCCTTTGCCAGCGTATCCCCGCATCCGACGACGTTAATTCGCGTTAATCTCTTCGCTCCACTCCTTCTACACGTCGCGCAGGCAAGCATGCCTTAGGTTGATCAGAAGCACGCGGCATCTGGAAAGAGCAAGATCTGAGCTGAGCTGAGCAGACTGACAGACAATTGAGGTGGTCATTGGAGAGAAAGCGACTGGGCGAAAGACGAGAGCGACCAGCTGCCTTCCGACAAGGTAGGTGCACGAGTCGCACCCCGCCGATCGACTGCACCGAACGACTTGTCATCACAAGAAAGAGAGAGACACCGCGCCCGCCATGGCATCCAAGCGCAAAGCCTCAGCCATGGCATCCGCCGTGCCCGACGAGCCTGTCGACCCGGCTGACGAGCTCATGTTTCTTTGCTTGGGCGGTGGCAACGAGGTTGGCCGATCATGCCATATTATTCAGTACAAGGGGAAGACAGTCATGGCAAGTCTCCCTGCCCTCCCCCAATCCTGCATCTGCCCTGTGTCGCGTGCTTGCCTGTCCCAGCTACGCCACTTTGGTTATACCCCGCTAAAATGTCTCTGAGGGGAAATAGCTTGACGCCGGCCAGCATCCTGCCTACGACGGGCTTGCTGCCCTCCCCTTCTTTGACGACTTCGACCTGAGCACGGTAGATGTGCTACTCATCAGCCAGTAAGTTCCCCCTTCCCATCGTTTGCGTCCTTCTGTACCGGGCGCGAGTCGCGCTGTGTTTGGCTTGGGGCAGGCAACATTGGTAGAGGCGGCTGGCTCTGGCCCAGTCGCCGTGGCATCGTCATGGTCCTCTGACTGTGGTACATGCTCGCATGCTGCTTCGTTACCACGGCCTCGCGTAGCGACGCGACGGCCGCCTTGCCATGTCATGTACCATCCGTCCACACCATATATGTACTCAGATATCAAATATAATATCTCGTCACCATGTCCAAAGCTGCCCCAAGCTTGACCGGCCTCTGCCGCTGCCTCTGCCTCTGCCTTTGCCTCTGCCTTCCCATGCGCTCTGTAAAGCATCTCAGCCATTTTGCTTCTGCTTTTCTTCTTTCCCATCTCCCTCTCCCTCAGCCGCCCGCATAGTACTAACTCGGTTGCAGTTTCCACATAGACCATGCCGCCTCGCTGCCATATGTTCTGGCAAAGACCAACTTCCGCGGCCGCGTCTTCATGACGCATCCCACCAAGGCCATCTACAAGTGGCTTATCCAGGACAGTGTGCGCGTCGGCAACACGTCTTCAAACCCAACCACGTCGCTTGTCTACACAGAGCAGGACCACCTGAACACGTTCCCCCAGATTGAGGCTATCGACTACCATACCACCCATACCATCTCGTCGATCCGCATTACCCCTTATCCTGCAGGACACGTCCTGGGCGCGGCCATGTTTCTGATCGAGATTGCGGGCCTCAACATCTTCTTCACCGGCGACTACTCGAGGGAGCAAGACCGTCATCTGGTGTCTGCCGAAGTACCCAAAGGCGTCAAGATCGACGTGCTCATCACGGAATCGACCTACGGCATTGCCTCGCACGTGCCGCGCGTTGAGAGGGAGCAGGCTCTGATGAAGTCTATCACCGGGGTCCTCAATAAGGGCGGCCGAGTTCTCATGCCTGTCTTCGCCCTAGGCCGAGCGCAGGAGCTCCTTCTGATCCTCGACGAGTACTGGGGCAAGCATGCAGAGTTCCAAAAGTACCCCATCTACTATGCCAGCAATCTCGCCAGGAAGTGCATGCTGGTCTATCAGACTTATGTCGGCGCCATGAATGATAATATCAAACGTCTCTTCCGGGAGCGCATGGCTGATGCCGAGGCGTCTGGAGACTCGGCTGGGAAAGGCGGGCCCTGGGACTTCAAGTTCATCCGGTCGCTGAAGAATATCGACCGCTTCGACGACGTGGGCGGCTGCGTCATGCTAGCCAGCCCGGGTATGCTCCAGAACGGTGTCAGCCGTGAACTGCTAGAACGCTGGGCGCCGAGTGAAAAGAACGGCGTCATTATCACCGGTTACAGCGTTGAAGGGACTATGGCCAAGCAGATCATGCAGGAGCCCGAGCAGATTCAGGCCGTCATGTCTAGAAATGTTGGCGGCGGGCGCCGGAACCCAGGCGGCGATACTGATAAGGTCATGATCCCTCGCCGTTGCACGGTCCAAGAGTACTCGTTTGCGGCCCATGTCGACGGAACAGAGAACCGGGAGTTCATTGAGGAGGTTAGCGCCCCCGTTGTGGTAAGTAAATCCGATCTCCTTGTGTACCTGCTAGCCACGGCCCAGCTGACAGCTTGGATTTAACAGATTCTCGTGCACGGCGAAGTGCACAACATGATGCGGCTCAAGTCCAAGCTGCTATCTCTCAATGCGTCCAAGACCAACAAGGTGAAAGTCTACAGCCCCCGCAACTGCGAAGAGCTGCGCATTCCGTTCAAAGCGGACAAGACGGCCAAGGTTGTGGGCAAGCTTGCGTCAATCCCGCCGCCCAGGGGTGGCAGCGGGGCCCAGGAGCCAAAGGTGTTCACGGGCGTGCTAGTACAGAATGACTTTAAGATGTCGCTTATGGCGCCCGAGGACCTGCGCGAGTACGCCGGACTGACCACGACGACGATTGCCTGCAAGCAGCGCCTCCGGCTCAGCGCCGCCAGCATTGATTTGATCAAATGGGGCCTTGAGGGCACCTTTGGCGGCGTCGAGGAGCTCCCTCAGCCTAAGCCCCAGCATTCTTCTGCCAACGCTAATGGCAACGGCCACGCAAGCGAGGCTGGGGCTCAAGCGGAGGCCGACGAGGACAGCGATGTTGTCGCTACTTACCTAGTGATGGGCTGTGTTACGGTCCGCTACCACAGCACCGGCGAGATCGAACTGGAATGGGAGGGCAATGTCCTCAACGATGGTATTGCCGACGCCGTTATGGCCGTGCTTGTCAGCATTGAGAGCAGCCCTGCGGCAGTAAAGCGTAAGCGCCTCCCCCTTTTCCCCCTCAACTTCAGAGATGGGACTTGGAGCTGAGCCCTATTCACTAACATGACTCTGTTCTAGGCTCTGCAAGCAAGAACCCGCACTCACACTCTCACGACGAGGCGCTGTCATTCGAGCTACCCACGCGGAACCTCCATGCCAACCTCTCTCCCGATGAGCGCCTTGAGCGCTTGATGATGTTCCTCGAGGCGCAGTTCGGCGCCGAAAACGTGAATCCCGTCACGGAGCCCAAGCTGCCGCCCTCGCCACCGGCATCGGCCGCATCAGCAAAGAAGAAGCTCCTGCCCCCCAAAGGCGAGAGCGTGGACCCAGACGCCGGCGCAGACTCGGAGGGTGGTGCCTCGATGGATGTGTCGGAAGACGACGACAACATAAAGGAGGAACAAGAGACGCAGCTCAAGGCGCGCCAGCAAGCCGAGCTCGCACGCTTGCACCGCCTCGGCATCCCGGTCCCGGGCGTTGAGATCAGGGTCGACAAGATGGTCGCCACCGTCTGGCTCGAGGACCTCGAGGTCGAGTGCAAGACCAAGGTGTTTGCCGACCGCGTGCGCGCCGTCGTCGAGCGTGCCGTCGAGGTCACGGCGCCCATGGCCGGCGGCCAGTTCTAGTCTGTGCTAACTTGTTTTTTGTATCAACCAAAAGGAAAGAACTGTATGAAAAGAATCCTAATCTGGGGGACACGGGATGGATAAGGAGTTGTTTGTTTGCTAACCTCTCAAGCCAGTTCAGTTCGGCTTCAATGTGGAAATGGGACGTGGAAAGGGGAGAGCGGCGGAACAAATCTTCTATATCACTTGTATGTCAAGCTACCTAGGCTAGTGGGTGTTTTTATATCAGTGAAAATTTGGCTGTTCGGTAACCTACTATGTAAAGCGAACATGGTGACCTTCTACTATCCCCGCGACTCTGCGTCCTTGCGTCTGAACATGGATAAGAAACCCTTCATCCTCAAGTTCTCGGTGTCCCCAAATACTTATCGAGGTGAGCGAGCGCCTACCTATTGGTTCGTAGACCCCATAAAGCTTAACTCTGGGTTGAGGTCCCCCCCCCCCCCGAGCCTCCTACATAGTACATCTTGGGCTAGGATCGTGACAATTACCTAACTTTATAGGTAAGTAGGTAAGGTACCTAGGTATCGCTAACTGTTTTTGTGGTGTGTAAACGCTATATACCTACCATGAAGCTGTTAGTAGACCGAAAATCCTACACGCTAGTCCGCAAGTTCATCTAATTAACTAGTACACTGACTGAAAACTCGGCCGAGCGCTCGCTCGTCTGATATGATGAGGTATTAGAGAACGAAAGAGAGAATCAACGACCCATTTCACTAGCTTGCTCCATTAAGAGCAGTTCAAAGAATATCCGAGCAGCGCTCAAACAGGTTCGGTAATTAATTAATCACCGACACGCGGAACAGATGCTTGAAAGACGAACAACTCAGTAATTTGATGATTTAGTCATACACAATAATAAATTACCCAGGTAATTGCTTGGCAGAGTCGTTATCATTTCAAACTAACCTAACCTAGGTGCTAATCAAAAACCTTTCAGAGATAATAAAGTCAAGTCACGACTGACTGACATTTAGTTCGCAGCTGCCTAATATCTCGGGCTATATATGAATGATATGGGAGAAAAAGTTTCCAACAATGTTGAGAAAGCGAGGTGAGATCCAACCAGCCCCCCCCCCGTCTTTTCCCATGCCCAAAGTGCGTCAGCACCCATTGCACTACATTTAATCAAGCAGAGAAGTTGCGCGCATGATCGCGCTTAACAATGGGGCCGGTAAGGCCGCTGTAGGCCATGATGGCCGTCTGGATCGACGACGACAGCGAGTCGTGGTCGTCGGTGATCTGCGTCGCTCAGACTGGACCGTGTTAATGAGGCTGAATGCGATAGTCTGAATGGAGATATAATGGCGAGTCAGTCAGTCAGTCAGTCAGTCAGTCAGGTAGGTAGGTAGGCAGGCAGGCAGGCAGGCAGGCAGGCAGGCAGGTTTCTTGGGGAGTGTGATGGATGGGTGGGCAGGGGGAGGGGGTTTGGTTCCATCGATGACGCCCTCGATCCTGCGGAGCGCGGCAGCAACCGGCGAGCCAATGAGGGGCACTGTCGGGAACGAGCCAGCCTTGCCGATCAAGATGTTGAGCAGCTGCTGGTGGATGCGGACAAACTGGCAGAGGGGGAGGAACCGGTTAGGTTAGCTCGCTGTACAGAACGGCAAAAGGGATGGGGGGGGGGTTCGCTTACGTCTCTGAAAGCATCCGCAATGGCCGTGGCGTCAGCTCCGGCCGGGACCGGGAGATCACCCTGCACCTGGGCAATGGCGGTAGTTGCTGTCGTAACAATGTCAGCGAGCCCCTTGATAATGGTCTAATTATGAGCGCGGCGCGGCGCTACAGGTTAAGAGTTTATGGGGGGTGCGCCACCACCCGTAAACACTCACCGGGAATGGTCCCACGCCGATGATAGTCAGGGGCCCGTTGATGAGGTGATGCTGTTGGCAGGAGCGTGGAGGACTTGCGACTTCCGTGTCACCGTTTTAATGTTGTTCACCACGTCTGCTGGCAGGATGGCCGCGAGAGCTGGCACGGCGAAGAGGGCAACGACGGCCGAGGCCAAGATTCCGCGGATGGAAACCATGACAACATGATTGGCGCAAGACGAGGGATCCGTGATTGAATATTATGATAGTGAAAAGGGGAATGTAGACGAAGGAAGGGATGGTAAGCGGGTGGATTTTCTTTTTTCTTTTTTTGCTTTGGTAAAACGTCTTATTTTCCTCTTCAAGTTTTTAAATCTGATGCGTTGCGTTAATTACTACTCTAACGAAAATCTAGCTGGAATTTAATGATCAACTCCTTCCTTGCTCGATGCCAACCAACTAATAATAACACGAAAGGGTGATTGTTTCTTTCAGTTCGGCGAGATCGGGCAGCAGACTCACCGTACCAGGCTAATGCACTAAATATGGTATTCGAGCCCTCGCTGAGCTCTCGCTGAGCTGGCTGACTATGGCCCGTGCCCCCCCCCCCCCCTGTGCTCGCCGGCCTATCGTATTTTCACACCGGGCCGCCACACAAATGCGGCCTAGATCCCGGTCTCTTCATCCACTCGCTGATTGCGCAGCTGAGTTGGGTCTAGTACGCTAGCGCTACAGCGCTTCCCAGTTAGACAGGCCGCTGTAACTAGCCTAGCTTGGCTGATCGAGCCGCTGTGGCCCCCTATTGACCGGCCTGCTCGCGGGGCGTGCCAGCGAGTTAGCTGCTCAAATGCGTGTAAGGCCTCTCGCTCCCTCCCGCTTTACGTCCGGCCGGCCAGCCGTAGAGCTAGCCAGTCTCCCGCGCATCCTATCGATCAATTGACCTGTTTTTAACTATGGCCCGCAAGCGAAAGAGGGCGCCGGCGGCGCAGCCGGCTCCGGCTCCGGCTCCGGCTCCGGCTACGGCTACGGCTACGGCTACGGCTCCGGCTGGCGGCCAGAGTGGGATGTGATTACGGTTAGCGGCCTACCCCCTGTCCTGGGCTTGGGACGCGTGCAACGCGACGCACTCAACAACGCAGAACTACGCGCCAAGGCGCAGAGCATCCTCTCCGTAATTCACACCATGCGGCCAAAGAATACGACCTCTACGTACGAGCCAAAGCAGCGGGAATTCCAGGAGTTCTGTAGGCTGCAGCAGTATTACGATGGGGACACCGTCACAGAAGACAAGCTCCTTTACTTCCTCACTAAGAGCGTCACCAGCCGGCCGTTACGAGCCAAAAGCCGGAAGGCGGCCGCGGATACTCCACAAGAAGAGACACGGCTAGCCTGGCGATCGGTCCGCAGCTATATCACGGCAATTACGGACCTCTACCGCACGCAAAAGGCACGCGGTATGAACATCCACCCATCTCCACGCGAAGACAATGTCCGGGATTACCTCAAGTCCTTACAGCGGCGCGATGCCGAGCAGGCCAAGACCAGCTGTGCGGATAAAGGCTCTGATACTCTGCTGGATGGCTATACAGAGCTGGAGTTTGAGACGATATGCTACGAGCTGTGGGCGCATACAGCTACCGGCTCAGCTGAGAGCCACCTGCGGACCCTTGTCGACCTGCTTCTTGGCCACTATATGCTCACACGTGGAGGCGACCGGAGGGCTTTAGAGCTATCCGATCTATTTACCTTTGAGTTCCCGGACGAAGGCCCTACTCCTTGTATGCCGTTGATCATGACGACGCGGGCCGGGAAGACCAACCAGCACGGCCGGCTCGAGACAGCCGGGGCTCTACGGAACCGTAAGCCACTAATTTGTATGTTGAGCGGCCTCGCATTTTATCTCCTTTTCCGCTAGGACCTCACAGAAGAGCCGTTCCCAGACTTCAGCCGGCGTCCGGCGTGGTACGACATCCGCCTGATCACGAGTAGTAGTACGGGGCGAACGGCAGGTCTATCCTACAACTCGCAACGGGAGTGGGCGGCCAGGGCCCTCTCGTATGCCGGGATCAGCTCCCAAAAGAAGACACATATCGGCCGCAGCTCGGGAGCGAAGGTAGCCGAATTGAAGGGTGTTAGCGAGGATCAAATCCGCCGGGCCGGCCGTTGGAACCAAGAGCAGATAATCGGCTGTTACCTCAACTCCCTACCCCGTACGTTTATGCGTACTATGGCCGGCCACCCTCCGCAGATGGGATGCTTTGAGGTCCGGAGGGCCGGCGTGGCGCCGCCAGCCGACGTCCTTTCGATGATCTGGCCGCAGTTAGACCAGTGGCAAGACCGGTTTGGTCCAGGGCCTGGCCAAATTAACAATCTAGCCGCCATGGGCTTTACCAACCTCCTTTTCTACCTACGTGGGGTAGTTCTGCAAGACTCGGCTATCCTGATGGATAGGTTCCCGAATAGCCCAGTTTGGAGCCACCCAGTATTCCAACACCCAGCATATCAGCTATTCGCCAAGCAGGTGGCTGCTTTCGTACAGGAAGAAGAGCGGCCCAGCCAGCTAGCTATATTAACCCAAGCGCTTCCAGTCTTATGAGACTACTTGAAGTCGATCGATGCTCGCAATGAGGCCCTGGTCCGAGAGCTCACAGCAAATCTCCAAGCCACCGAGATGCGGCTTATCGAGGCCCAGTCGCAGCAGACATTTAAGCTCCACAATATCCTTTCTGCCGGCCTTACAGTCCATATACAAGCAACCGCTCCACAGCCGGTCCTGGCCGAAGCGGGCCGACGAACTAGCCCTATAACTAGGCCGGCAGCTGGCCCTGTGGCTGGGCCGGGAGCTGGCCCCGACGAACAAAGCCAGTATGGTTCTGCTGCTAGCCGCCTTTGTAGCCCGGCTCCCACAATCAGCTGGCTACCAGCCGAAGAAAATGAGGAACAGCCGCCACAGTACCGCATGAGCCGTACTGTCAGAACGGTGACAGACCTTTGGCGTGAGTGGACTGTTGGCCTCCAGGGCGGGCCGGCCGTAGCTACTCTTGATCGGAGATGGGGGAACCGGTGGCGGGCCGGCCGGCAGACTGAACTGCAGTGGTATTCTTTACGGTCCGAAGTTGTTAAGGGGTCCAGCGGATCGTACGAGCCCTGCGTACGAGCGAGGAAGCCGCCGTCCGCATAGTTCATCTCCAACAGCAGCAAATAGGCTGCTCCATTGACAAGTTCTGTAAGCAGCTGCGGGCCAGCCGGAAGGCAAGACTTGCGGGCCATAAGCCAAAATAGCTCGCAAATAAAACCACCTTTTGACTTGCTTTTCGAGCTATTTTTAGGGCCTCGATTAAAACCTTTGATATGCACGTGTTCAACTGACAGACGAAATCAACCTAGCTTAGTCGAAACGTTGATCACTGCCGTTCCTTTGCCGCTGCGGCTAAAGCCTAGACCGGCCGTCGGCTCCCGGGGCCGGCATTGCAGGGGCGCCGGACTTATCATGACCGGAAAACACGATTGCCGCGCCTTTTTCCGTCTGGGGAAGGGGTTTTAGCTGCCAGTCGCCGCTTCCTGCGGGAACCCCGCAATGGCATCCAAAGAACCGAGTGCTGCAAGCAAGCTGTCAAGTGTCAACAACCCGAAACAGGGGACTTAACCGGCACAACCCATTTTTGGAGGTACGTACCTTAGTTGCCTCGTTAGTTGTTGGTACGGTACTGCACTAGCCTCTAAACACTGGCGTTGTAAGTGTCTCGGATGAGGACAAGAGGAAACAGAAGAAAGAAAGAATGAAAGGGCGGGTTCGCGGGAAATGACACGCTAGGCATGGAAAGGACGAATCAACGGAACGGTGAGCATGTTCCCTTTGACATGACACAGCTATCAAGGTAGTTGGAGGGATACTTGTAAGACTTGTGCGCTCCGTGTTGAAGCCGCCGAAAATGGTACCTATAGGGGTGAGCATCCGCCAGCCAAAATTCGGCGGCCGAAACACTCCCCCCAAAGCGGGACCAGATGCACATGCACGCCATGATGCCGTAACATGGACAACGTTTTCAGCCGCCTTTTCTAGAACTACCTATCTTACCTTACATGCTTTCGGTCCAAGAGAGCGTGCCTTCAGGCAAATCTGTGGCGCACATACGGACAGACAAGACAGACAGACAGACAGGCAGACGTCTATAAATATCATGGCCGGATTCAGCTGCAGCCAGATGGTGGCAATTTGGCCCATCTTTGCCAATTCTCGTTGAAGCGGTGTAAAGGCAAAGGCACCAATGGTAAAAAAAGACGTGATTTCTAAAGAAAGACTAGGAAAAAGGACATCCTTGAAGGAGCGATGCCGACGACCTCTCATCAGGGGGAGGGCCCACCTTATATGATGAGGTGGGTGGGCCAAGAAAAAAAGGAAAATAATTGGATCCGTACTACGAAGTAGATTTTTAGTGGGTAAGGGTGATGTAAATAAACCCCTTGTTGCCCGGCCCCTGAACCCCCTGATTAGCGTTGCCGTCGTTGGACTTATATAACCATATGGGAGGAGGAACCTTGCCTACCGACCAATTCTTTGGAGCCAAGTAGAATACTCAATTGCTAGAATCGACGAAGGAAAACGCCAACTACCTAGGCAGGCGTACCCGTACGGCCTGCACCTAAACTAACCTAGATGGTGTCGTGGTATGGGGCCGCGCTGCACTTCCTCACCTTTACCCATGAATAGGTGATATTATCTACACGTACAATCAAGTCCCCTTTTTAAGCAACTTCCATTTATTGCAACTTGCATAGTATGAGCAACCGGTTTGGCCTGTCTGAATTCCCTGTTCTCACCAAAAGACCGCACCCTAGTATGTGCAGCCTATTTGGTCTGTCTGAATTGGTTGCTTAAGCAGGGGGCCTGAATGTAGGTTGCACATATTATGCAAGTTGCAGAAAAGGATGCGGTCCTTTGGTGAGAACAGGGAATTTAGACAGGCCAAACTGGTTGCTCATGCTATGCAAGTTGCAATAAATGGGGGTGGCTTAAACAGGGGACCTGACTGAGCCTGGCCATTTGACAGCCTCTACTATGTTCTAACTCACAATTCTCGGAGACCTGCGCGGAGACAAACGCGGGGTAACTCAGGTCCTCACTCTCCAAAAGGCACCCTTCATACATACTCTGTCTCTTTGGTCACACAGACACACAGACACACAGATACACACACACACACACACGCACCGTCGGGATAAACCGAACCAGGACCATGGCATCCCCAGACTCGACCTACGCCTCCCCAAAATGGTGGAAGGAAGCCATCGTATACCAAGTGTACCCGTCGTCCTTCCAGTCCCACCCCGGCAACGCGACAGGCTGGGGATCGGTCAAGGGCATCACGTCGAGGCTCGACTACCTCAAAGAGCTCGGCATCGACGTGCTGTGGACATCGCCAATCTACAAGTCGCCCCAGGCCGACATGGGCTACGACATCGCCGACTACAAGGACATTGACCCCTGCTACGGGACGCTGGCCGACGTGGACGACCTCATCCGCGAGCTGAAGCGGCGAGACATGCGCCTGGTGATGGATCTGGTTGTGAACCACACCAGCAACCAGCATGCTTGGTTTCTCGAGAGCAAGAGCAGCAAGACGAACCCCAAACGCGACTGGTACATCTGGAAGGCGCCCAAGAGCATCAACCCCGACGGCAGCCCCGAGCCGCCAAACAACTGGGCTCAGATTCTCGGCGAAGCGAACTCGGCTTGGAACTATGACCAAGTCACGGGCGAGTATTACCTTGGCCTGTTCACTCCCGAACAGCCCGACCTGAACTGGGAGAATCCCGAGGTGCGAGAGGCCGTCTGGGACGTCATGCACTTCTGGCTGAAGCGCGGCGTCTCCGGGTTCCGCATGGACGTCATCAACCTGATCTCCAAAGTGCCCTCGTACCCCGACGCACCGCTCATCCTAGGCCCCGAGCACAAGTACCAGCCTGGCCAGAAGTTTTTCGTCAACGGGCCCAAGCTGCACGACTACCTCACCGAGATGAACCGACGGGTACTGAGCAAGTACGAAGCCCTTGCGCTGGGCGAAATGCCCTTTGTGTATGACGAGGACGAGATCCTAAAGGCCGTCGGCGCCCGGTCCGGAGAGCTCAACATGATCTTCATCTTTGGCCTCGTCGACATCGACAATCCGAACGTGCGCATGGCGCTCAAGCCGTGGACGGTGCGCGAGATGAAGGCCATCATCACGCGCTGGCAGCGCACCATGATTGAGAAAGACGGCTGGAACACCGTCTTCATCGAGAACCACGACCAACCGCGCTCCGTGTCGCGGTATGCCGACGACAGCGATGAATGGAGAGACAAAGGGGCAAAGCTGCTCGCGCTGATGCAGACCACGCTGGGCGGCACCCTGTTTGTGTATCAGGGAGAGGAGATTGGGATGCGTAATGCGAGGTCGGGCGAGTGGCCACCGGAGGCCTTTCGAGACGTTGAGACCATCAACTACTGGAAGAAGGTCCAGACACTGTATGCCAACGACCCCGACATGCTGTCGCTGGGCCGGAAGGTGATGGACATGAAGGCGCGGGACCACTCGAGAACCCCGATGCAGTGGAGTGCAGCGCCGAATGCGGGATTCTGCGACCCGGAGGTCACGCCATGGATGAGAGTCATGAGCGACTACAAGACGGTCAACGTCGAATCGCAAATGCAGCAGCAGTCGGGCGAAGGCAGTGGTGGTGAGCTGACCACCTGGCAGTTCTGGCAGCGTTGCTTGAAGAACCGCGCAGAGCACAAGGAGGTGTTTGTCTATGGCGATTTCCACGACCAGAATCCTGCCGACCCGAATGTTTACGCCTATATTCGGACGAGCAGCGTGGACAGTGGAGACCGGTGGTTGGTGGTGCTGAACTTTTCCGGGCAGAAGCAGAGCTTTGTGCTTCCTAAGGCGCTGAAATTGGAGTCCTGGGCGTGGGGCAATTACGCCCCCGAGAAGACGCAACGGAAACCACCTGGGAGGGCTGTGGATCTGCAAGAGTGGGAAGGTCTGATTGGAAAAATCAGGAGTTAGGCTCTAGACAACTTTTGAATCGACTTGGCCTGTAATGCGGTCGGCTCGGAGTTCGCAATCTTTTCCGCCCGCCCTTGCAGCCGCAGTCAAATGGCAGGCATCATAGACGAGGGGCAGAATCTGCCTTGGCGAGCTGGCGGACGTTGTAGCGCGCGAATGTGCATCCTATACAGTATGTATTCTTATACACACACAGTGAGCGAGGTGGCCCGAATTGGGCGGGCCGCGCCTTCCTTGCGGGAAAGCCCCTACTGAAGAAATTGCGATCGAGATATGTCGCACGTCTGGTCATCGGATCATGGGCCTATGACGACGACAAAAGTTTCTAGCAACTTTACGTAGGCGCGATGGAGTGGAAGCTCAAGTTCGGCTTGCAGATTCTGTAGTGTCAATTATTATGTCGGTAGACTTGGCCATAAGCCATCCCAATCGCCGAGTCTCATGCCTTCGATCGTTCAGACTTCCTTCCACACAGTGCAAACAGCCACTGCGCCTTCAATTTCAGAGCCGCCTATCGACAACTCCAGTAACGCCGATATGATTTGTGACGGGGTTGCACTACCGCACCCGTCAGTTACCCCATTAACACGCCGGAGACCTGACGACAGTACGAAGTACTCCGTAACTAGGAGCACATAGATCATGATCTTGTTGACATGTAGCCGTCGCCATCGGATAATAACAGCACAAAGTCAACCTTGGACACCACCACAAGCTGAAATCTCTTTCAGATGTACTCCTACCACTAGACTTTGACTGGCCTCTCCTACTTCTTAAACTCCCTGTTCTTAGCCGGGTGCGACAGATCACAGAGGCCATCTCGCTCGCATGGGTATGTCTTGGCCTGCCCGTCGCCATTGCGCTTCTCACCTTCAGTAAACTAATCACCATCGTCCTCCACAATATCACCAAAAAAGTCCTGGCCTAGAAGAGCTCCAGCCTAGCGCCGCTGTTTAACGAGCTGGACAGCTGGAGCAGTGGCACTGGTAACACCCAAATGTCCGGGCTGCATCGGAAACAGCTGGGCCAGGGGTGGGGGCCGGGGCTGGGCGCAGATGGTGTGAACCGATGCACATTGTGCCGCCTCAACGTAGCCACCTATCTCGGTGACTACATTCTGACCAGTCAATTATTGGCAGCCTAGAATTCTGCACGCCAAATGCGACGAGATGCGGCGGCTCAAAAGGACTGGAAATCCCGAAGCAGGGCCTCACATACATGTACGGCGTTTCGCATTTTCCTTAAGTCGAGAGCTGGCGAGTTGAGTCCTGTCAGTTGTCAGTCCTCCTATTGTTAACAAGTTGTAGCCATCGAGCTTTCACCGAAACCTGCCAAACGACCTAGACCTACGTGTATCGGCGGTGTTGGACGACCGAGTCCTTTGATACAACAGCTGTTCCTACCATGTCGGAACCGTCCATCGAAGACTACGGAATCAGTTGGATATGTGCCCTGCAAGAGGAATACGAAGCCGCATGCCGGATGCTCGATGATGAATTCGACTGCCATGATATGGACGAAGTTAACGACAACAACACGTACGCCTTTGGCCGTATTAATGGGCACAATGTGGTCATTGGATGCCTGCCAGATGGTCGATACGGGACCACCTCGGCTGCCTGCGTCGCTAGAGACATGGTCCGCTCGTTCCCAAACTTGAAGTTTGCCTTGATGGTGGGCATTGGCGGAGGCGCGCCGATAGGGGAAAGAGATATTCGACTCGGCGACGTCGTGGTTAGCGTACCAGAGGGAGTTCTCGGTGGCGTGGTGCAATACGATTTCGGGAAACGCTTGTCAAACGGCCAGTTCCAGCGGACAGGCCAGCTGAACGCTCCTCCCGAGGCGCTTCTAGGAGCTCTGCCCGAGATCAGACGGCGCCACAACGACCCCAAGAAGCCGGACACCATCGCCGAAAACTTGAAGCTCATGGAGGATATGCCCGACTACCGACGGCCAGCCAAAGATCAGCTGTTTCGCACCGACTATGGCCACAAGGACGGAAAGAACTGTGACGCCTGCAAGGCTGACGGCTTGGAGAAGCGTCCGCCGCGTTCTACCCACCGTGAAGTATCTGTCCACTATGGCATCATTGCATCTGCCAACTCGGTTATGAAAGACGCCGTCGAGAGAGACCGAATTGCCAAAGATCCAGAGCTGAAAGTGCTGTGCTTCGAGATGGAAGCCGGGGGCTTGATGAACAACTTCCCGTGTCTGGTAATTCGAGGCATCTGCGATTATTCCGACTCCCACAAGAACGACGAGTGGCACAACTACGCAGCGCTCACAGCTGCAGCGTATGCGAGAGAGCTTCTCCATGTGCTCAAACCTAAAAGGGTGTCTGCGTTGCCGTCATGGGCTGGCAAGATAGAAAGCTGTGAGTTGAAGTTATATGAAATGGGGCTACATTGGATGTCTCTGGCTGGCTAACTAATCATTCTACATATGTAGTGCTGTCAAACGTTCAAACTGGACTCTCGGACATAGGAAGGAGGACAGACGACATTCTACGTCATCGTCATAATGAGGAAGAGCAGAAGATTTTGGATTGGCTCACGCCAATTGACTACGGTCTGCAACAGAGTGACTACTTCAAGCTACAGCAGCCGGGAACTGGCCAGTGGCTTCTAGATTCGAACGAGTACCAGACTTGGCTAGTCACACGCAAGCAGACGCTCTTCTGCCCAGGCATCCCGGGAGCCGGGAAGACGATACTCACATCCATTGTGGTTGACGATCTCTGCAAAAGATTCCAAGGCGACCCAACAATATGTCTCGCATATATATACTGCAATTTCAGGCGAAAAGAGGAGCAAAAGGTTGACGACCTGCTGGCAAGTCTCCTCAAACAGCTAAGCCAGAAGAGGGCTTCTCTGCCGAACGAAGTGAAAACCCTCCATGACAAGCACAAGTCTACCCGCACTCGGCCGTCGGTAGAGGAAATCTTGAAAACACTAAACCATGTCGTTACTGATTACTCTCGAGTTTTCATCATCATTGATGCGCTTGACGAGTGCGAAGCTTTCGATGGCTGTCGAGCGAGACTTTTGACAGAGATCTTCAACCTCCAGGCTGGGTCGGATGCCAACGTCTTTGCAACTTCAAGGTTTATTCCGGAGGTCAATGAAAAGTTCAAAGGGAGTAGTATTTCACTAGAAATCCGCGCTAGCGACGAAGACGTGGGCGCATATCTCCATAGCCATATGTCCCGACTTCCAGCCTTCGTTGGCCGCAGCCCCGAACTCCAGGAGGAGGTCAGGAGCGGGATCATCCAGTCAGTCCAAGGAATGTATGTAGCCGCTTTTTCCAAAGACGATGTACGGCGTTAATATATCCTCAGGTTCCTCCTTGCAAAGCTGCACCTTGATTCCTTGATTGGAAAGAGATCCCCCCTGGCCGTGCGAGAGGCTCTTGCAAAACTGCCGACCGGGTCGGACGCATACGACCGTGCATATCAGGACGCGATGGAACGCATTGAAGGTCAGGCAAAAGACCAAGAGGGCCTCGCCAAGCAGACCTTGTCATGGATCACATGCGCAAATCGACCTCTCACCACGTTAGAGCTTCAGCATGCTCTCGCTGTAGAATTAGGCAGGCGAGAGCTCAGGCGAGACAATATATCGGATGCTGAAGATATTATTTCGGCATGCGCTGGGCTGGTCACGGTCGACGATCAAAGCAGCGTCATACGGTTAGTCCACTATACAACACAGGAATATTTTGAACGAACCCAAGGTGATTGGTTTCGGGAACCAGAGTCTGATATCACGGCAGCCTGCCTTACCTACCTTCTATTCGACGCCTTTGAGGATGGCATCTGTCACACGAACTCCGAATTTGACAAAAGACTGCAGCTAAATCCGCTTTATGAATATGCGGCACGCAGCTGGGGTCACCATGCTCGGAAGTCTTCGAAATTATGTCACTTGTTTGAAGAATTCGCGGGGTCCCAAGCCAAGGTGGAGGCGGCGAGCCAAGCGCTCATGGTCGTCAAGGACTACCCCGAAGGATCATACAATAGCGAGGTGTTTCCAAAGCAGATTACGGTCCTCCATTTAGCAGCATTCTTTGGAGCTAAAGAAGCAGCAAACTTCCTTATTCAACATTACGAATCTTTTGATTTGCGCGATAGTGAGGGCCGGACACCGCTGAGCTGGGCCGCTGAAAAAGGGCACGAGGCCGTCGTCAAGCTATTGCTTGCCACAGGCCAGGTCGACGCCAACCTAGAGGATACTTTTTATCACAGAACACCGCTAACATGGGCCGCTGAAAAGGGGCACGATGCCGTCGTCCAGCTACTACTTTCCACAGGCCAGGTCGAAGCCAACTTGTGGGATACGTTTCTTGGCATAACGCCACTATGCTACGCTGCTCAGCACGGGCACGAGGCTGTCGTCCGGGTGTTGCTCGCCTCAGGACAGGTAGACGCTGATATGAAGGATAATGCCTATGGCCAAACACCGCTGAGCCATGCCGCCCAAAACGGGCACGTAGCTGTTGTCAAGTTATTACTCGCCACAGGCCAGGTCGAAATCAACTCGAGGGATAAAAAGGGCCGAACTCCGCTAAGCCAGGCCGCTGGGACAGGGCACGAGGCCGTCGTCCAGCTATTGATCGCCACAGGCCAGGCTGATATCGACTCCAAGGATAGTTATGGTGAAACACCGCTGAGCTGGGCCGCTGGGGACGGGAGCGAGAGCGTCGTCCGGGTATTGCTCGCCACGGGTCAGGCCGAGGCCGATTCCAAAGATAGATTTAACAAGACACCGCTAAGCAACGCTGCTCAGCACGGGAGCGAAGCTGTCGTCCGGCTATTGCTCTCCACAGGCCAGGTTGAAGCCGACGCGAAGGATTCAATCGGCCGGACACCACTGATACACGCCGCCACGGGCGGGTCTGTGGCCGTCGTCCGACTATTACTTGGTATAAGCCATGTTAAGGCTAACTCGAAGGATAAAAAGGGCCGGACACCAATGAGCCATGCCGCTGGGAAAGGGCGCGAGGCCGTCGTCCGGGTATTACTCGCCACAGCTCAGGTCGAGGCCGACTCGAAGGATAACGAAGGCCAAACACCCCTGAGCTGGGCCGCTTGGAACGGGCACAAGACCGTCGTCCGGGTATTACTCGCCTCAGGCCAGGTCCAGGCCAACTCGAAGGATATACGGGGCCGGACACCGCGAGGATACGCCGCCCTGAAAAGCTACAAGGACATTGTTTGGCTGCTATATAATTTTGAAAAAACTAATACGCTTATCGATTTTCCTTAGTTTGCTGATCGTCGCTTGCCAGAGCAGCTCAGGGGGCCCGAACGTCAATGGTTTCCACATTTGTACTTTGTAGTACCTATCTATCTTGCGTTGTTTGTTTCCTAACCCAATCGCATAGCAAAGTTCCACAACAGACCATAATATATATATGTCTTCTTAATTGCGTTCATTTTAGTTTGTGTACGGTGGTGGGTATAAGCCATTTCACTTTGTTGGCCCCTAGATCTAACCGTGGAAGTCGCTCCTAGAGTAGACGAAAGAAGACGAAGCGTCAGTAAAAACGCTATAAAGGACTGCATAGACGAGCACTAGTAAATAAATAAGAAGCCCAGAAGAAAGCGAAAGGAGTTAAGCATGTATTGTTTCGTCTGCTTCAATGAGGCTTTCCTCAAGGAGCAATTAGATTTATCACAAAAATGAAATAGCTCATACCCATCCATCACCGCGTACACATTAAAAGGTTAACACGGGCATTTGCCGCGGAACAGCAAAAAAGTCAAACAATTGAACAAAATAAAAGTAAGTATTTTGCTTCAGCGCCAACCAGACCCCTTCCCCTATCAATCCAATGCAGGAGACGTGCGAGGGTCGGTATGAGTGTGTATATATTATATTTATGTGTGAAGAAAGCTTTCCAATTAAAAGAAAGAAAAAAGAATCCATCCAATCCACAAACCGACGATGATGATGATTCTAGCAAACCCCGAACCTTTCTTCGGCTTTCCCCATAATGCAGAGACCACACGGAGCCCAGGATGATAAAAAAGGTAGTCAAAAAAGAACACAAGGAAGAAAAGGTATACAAGTACATCCGTCAAGTTTGCCAATCCAAGGTGCAATACAACCCAATGCTTCCTCCCCTCGTTATCCCCTCCCAAAAAGATCATTCAAGCAGTAAGGAGAGATACTGTTACAGAGCATGCTCCTGGAAAATTTTCCCGCCTCCATTCTGTAGACCGATTGAGTCTAAAGAAGAGGGAATGAAAACAAAAAGCCAAAAGCGGAAGCATTAGTTACTACGTTCGGGTCTTTTCTCGGGCACGCCACGTGCTCTCAATAGTACAAGGGCCCTTTCGTCAGTTTCATCAAATCATCCGGCATGGCGCATTGGTTATGTCTTGCGTGTGTGCTGGTGTCACCTCGGGCTGAGCGAGCTCCCCAGGTTCGTGGTACTGCGACTGCTGAGGCCCTGGCTCTTGCGCAGGGCGCGGAGTTCGTCTTCGATCTTGCGGCGTCTGGCTTGCTCCTCCTGGACATAGTTTAGTTAGGTTAGCTTTATGTCTCGTATGTGCGGATAGCACAGAAAGGGGTTTAGGTGTAAAACCAACCCTGAGCTCTTCCTGGAATTTCTTCCTTTCCTCTTTCATCGTCGCCCTGAACTGCTCACTGAGCATGGAGGCTCCGGCTCTGGAAGAGCCGGCACCGCCGGCACTACCACCCGCGGAACTAGTGGGAGCCTTAAGACGCTCAGCATCAAGCTGCTCCTGGAGCCTGGAGACTTCGGCGTCGAGCTTGTCGCGCAGCGTCTTGATCTCCGACTCGAGCGACGCCTTTGAGCTGAGGGCGTCGTCCAGCTTGGACTCGAGGTCGAGTTTCTCCTTCTCGGCGGCAATGGACTCCTTGGTGATGTCTTCGAGGTCTTTGAGCGTGTTCTCGAGCTCGGAGCGGAGGTTCTGCACCTGCGTGTTGAGCTCTGATGTCTCGGACGTCTTGGAGAGTGCCGCCACCTCGGCTGCGCGCTGTTTGCGGGACCCATAGGCGCCATCAAGCTCGGCTTTAGCAAAGGCCACCTCCGTCTTAAGTTCAATGACCATCATGTTTAGCCGGTCGAGCTCTTCGTCCTTGTCCTTGACCGCCTTAGCGAGCTTGCCTGCCTCTGCTTGGGTTGCCGTCTGCGATTCGCTAGCCTGGCTGAGCTGCGCCTTGACGCTGGCCAGATTCGTCTCGGCGTCGGCGAGCTTGGCCTGCACATTCTGGTTGCTCGACTCGAGGGCCGCAATTTTAGTGTTGCGATCCTTGAGCTGGTCCTGGATGGTCTTGGACGACGAGAATGATGCTGATTCGTTTGCCGCATTTGTCTTTTGGAGCGTCTCCATGTTGCGGAGTGTCAGTCCAAGCCTATCCATTGCGTCTTGCGCAGTTCTCTCGCTCTCGTCGAGCATTGCTCGGGTCGTTTCTAGCTCGTCTTCCATAGCCCTCATGTCCTCATCTTTTTCGGATCCGCTCTTATTATTCAGCTCTCGCTGTTGTTTGATCTGCCTCTTGAGCACAGATTTCTGTTCTCTCAGACTTGTCGCTTGCGCATAAAGCCATTGGACTTTGGTCGAGAATGCCTGCAGGGAATACTTCTCGTTCATGTCTCCAATCTCGTCGCCCGACACATCGTCGTCGTCGTCATCCACCACACCCTTTTCTGACCGCAGCTTCTTGCGCTCTATCCTTTGCTGCTGAATTTCGGAGTAGCCGGTCTGGATAATATCCCACAGGCCCATAAGGACTGCGTCCACCTGTGCGATGTTCTTCTTGCCGGAAGATGCAAGTTCTGTCTGGAATACGCTAAGAGCATTTTCAATGTAGTTGAGCTGTCCAACTAGGGTTGCCTCTGACTCAGCTGGCGGTTGGGTAATCTTGGCCTTCTGAAGCACGTCCTGGGTCTGTCGGGAAAGGGCTTTGATCCGTGACTCGGCCTTTGCGAGGGATGCTGTTGCTGCGGCTGCGGCGGCGCTGACCTCCTCAGACTCCCTCGATGTCTTTGTCGCATGTAACCTCTGCTCCTCCATGGCAGTGGCGATTCCTCTTTCTAAATACTCTAGCTGGCTTTTGAGCGTCGAGCCCGAGCCCACTGCCACTTCAGGGTAACCAAAGTCATTGTTCTTCGCTGGACTAAACGTGACGACCACTTCCCTTAACTTGTTGTTCATGGCCTCCAATTTCTGCTCGGCGTTAGATATCGAACTCCTCTGATCCCCAGTTTGTGCTCGCAGTTCGTCGGCTTCTGATTTAAGTTGCTGCTGGGCTTCTTTGAGGCGTGTGTTTTCGTCCTTGAGCTTCTTTTCCAGAGCCCCAGACTGAATTTTCTCAGTAGTAGATTCCTCCTCAGCCTTTTTGAGCTTCCAATTCTCCTCCTTCAGTTGCCGCTCCACAGCCTGAAGTCGCGAGATCTCGTCTTTTGCGCGGTCCATCTCCTCCCTGAGCTGATTCTGCTGTTCTCGTACAGGCGACTTAGTGGGTATTTCGATCGTATTTTTGCGCGGGCGACCAGGTTGCCCATCCATCTGGTCTAGTGGAAGGTAGAGACTCCTATCGTCAAAGTCGGCATCTTCGCTAGTAGCTTCCAGGCTGTTGCGAGCGTTGGAGTATGTGTACAGGCTCTCCGGGCTGCCGGGGATTCCATTCATCATCGGCTGTCCAGCGGCCGGCTGGCCAAATTTCCTCGCGGCGGCTCGGTGCGTCATCTGTAGGATTCCCGCCGTGTGCTGAAGCAGACGCCTCTGGGGTTCGACCAAGCGCTTTTCTAGCGTGAACAGCTCGGTGGCAAGTTCCTCGCAGCGGCGCTCACTTGCTTGCTTTTCCATCTCGGCTTCCTTGACAGAGTCGCTCATGCGATTGCCGAGAAGACTTCGCCTTTTACCCTCGGACTTGGCCGGCGAGTAGAGGCGGGCCATGGAGATGGCGGCGTCGCGATATTTAGACTGTATGGCCAAGTTTGTCCGGGCCTGCTCGACGCGCATCGTAAGCGATTGGATCTGCTTCTTGAGACCGTCCACTTCCTCCTGCGACAAGATCTCGAACTTCTTGCTGTCTAAAAGGGCTGTCTCGGTCAGTAGGTGGACCTGTATCGGATCCTTGAGATCGACGAGAGCGGAGCTTTGTGGCCGTTCAGGGTTCAACTAGAGAGTCGCAAGGGTTAGCTAAGGGGTCCCTAACCAGGGAGCGCATGGCACAAGGCCTGGATGTCCTATCTCGTACCGGATTGTAGCGCGGCTTTTCTTGGTCGAATCCGATGAGGATATCTTTTCTGTAGCCCTCGACGAGCGCCTTCGCGCTGGGCCCAGTTGAAGGGGGCGGCTGGACGGCCGGGGGAGGTAGCCTCGACCCTTGGGTGAAGCCATCTCCCCCTCTTCGGGTGTTGGCCCCGTTCATTATGTGAGGGGTCGGAATAGAACGATGGTGTTGCTAATAATCGTCCAAGACATTATACCAAGAAGGAGCGAAAATCCAAGATGTGGCCTCACACAATCTCCCTCTTGCTCTCCCAGTCACTATGGGCAGACCGGAACACCGTCTCCCAATTATCGAATTTCGTGCGCAGTCGTGAGCCTATCGGGACATGCAACCTAGCTGGGGTCGGGGTAGACTTTGCGCGCGTGTCCCACAATCGCGGGAAAGGAGGCAAACGGGGAGGCCTATCGGTTGCTGGGTTCGAATTCGGCGAATCGATCGTCGTCGGCAGCCCTCCAAAAAACAGGAGAGGAAGAAACCAGTCGAGGAATGACGGATCCAGGGGGCGAGCGGATGCAGGGAGCAAATCCAAAAAGGCGGTAGTATAGAGACGGCGCGAGTTGGTGCCGTTTGATTAGGACGTCAAGGTTTGGGTTATGGACGGGGACTCGGGACGGTTGAAGGAAAGAAACCCTTCCAGTGCAGAGCAGCCTGCGCGCTTTGGCAGCTGGCGGCTGGCGGGCTGCTACGTTGGGCAGGCAAGGCAGGGCAGGAGCCGTGCCAAGGCCAGAGGCCCCAGGGTTGGCCGCTGCATGACGGCTTCGTTCTTCAGCGCAATCAAGCTGGATACCAGCCCCCAAAAACAGGGGGCGGTGCTTTGGCGAAATCGGTTCCGCACTACATTGGCGTCCCCTCCCGCACATCCTTGAGCGTTGGAGCACCCACGCTTCCATCTTCCCCCTTTGGGTAGGCGGTTGCCCGGTTTAAGGCCAAGCCGATCTGGGGGCGCTGCGCTGCCCCGTGCTGCACGCCTTGGGGAGCAGCAGCGGGTCGCCACGCTGGGTTTTAGTGGCAGCCTCGTCCCCCTGTTCGCCCTTGGCGACTAACGATGCGGGCGGCGCGTATTTTTGGAGTGAAGCACACTCAACCTAATAAGACGACGATGCCTGAGCTGTTGCCAGCTCTGTTCAGCCGTCCGACATGCCGCATGATACGAGATAATGAGCTGAGTTTGAAAGCAACGTGGGATGCAACTGTACTACCGTAGTCTGCTACGCCGAATACCTGCCCTAAGTATTTAGTAGCATGCAAAGAGACACTGGGTAACTTCAATTCGTAGACATCCTAGTCTAGGAAGCGCACCGTCATCGTGCCCGGACTTGATGGCGGACCTCGAGTCAGCGGGCCGGCGTCTCATGAAGTTTGACTGTTAAACTCTCGGCGTGTTTCGTGTCTATACTAAACATCGTGTTTTGTGATTGAACGACCTCGGATTGAATTTACGATTTCCTAGCCGGGCTGTGCACGCGACACATGTCCGAATATTCCGTACTGTATGTACGTATTCATGCTCGCCATTCAATACGGGCTTGGTCCTTGTTCGTATCTATCTACTAAAGGTGGCTCTGCTTTCCTCTCCATGTTCCTTCTCCTTCTTCTCACTCCCTTTCGGACTTTGGGCTGAAATTCAATAAAACCGAATAGGATGAGTACACGTGTAGGAACAAAGCGTGTGTGGATACTCGAGTCCAGAGCGCTTCAAAGGCGGCCGCTATACAGGAAACACGTGCTGCCGAATAAAACGCAAACAAGGTAATTTGTACCATAAAAATGCAAACCAGTTTGCCTCCTGCCATCCAATGGAGGCTCACATCTAGAACGCCCCCCGGACCTCGTCCATGAGCTGCTGCCCCATGGTCCTTCTCCTATTGTCACTATCGGCAGGCTGCTGGAGTCCGGAGGCTGCGCCCGTAGACGAGCCCGAGCCCGACCCTTCTCCCTCGAGCCTGCGCCGCATCTCTTCAAAGCCCCTGTTCCTCTTCTGGCTCCGGAGCCCCACCACCCACCCGGGGACTCGCCACCGTGTCAACCTCGCTGGTATGAGCTCGTTACGCCACGAATATCCCACGACCCAGCCAACCGCTGCGCCCAGGAGAGATCCGGGCAGCTGGAAGAGTGCCAACTGCAGCGCAATGAGATAGCGCGTAGACTTGTCCGAAAAGGTCAGCCCCATCGAGTCGTCGTTGCCGGGCGCCGCCGTGGACAGCGCGATCCTGTACTTGTAGACGTGGGGGATCATGGCGTGGTACTGGGCCAGTATGGCGAAGATGATGGGCGTCGGGCCGGCCGGTAGGTATTCGAACCTCCCCAGGGACAACGGTCGGAGAACTGCTGTCAGAAGGAACGGCGGGATGATCGCCGTGAATAGGGCTGTCACTGCGATGAATGACTAGATCGAGGTTAGAGAGCGCAAGCCAGCCAACCCAGACCAGGCCGAATGCCACAGGATAATGCTCGTGGGAGGAGAGAACATCAACTCACGGCGTATTTCCTCGAGCCCCACAGCTGTTCGATAGCCCTCATGTTATATAGAGACATGGCGGCAAAGAGTACCTCAGACGAGTTGGTGTAGCACAGCTGGTATATCAGGAAGCGCCACACTTGGTGGTATCGCAGGATGTGGGTGCCGACGGATATGTAAAAGTAGTGTTTGACGTCAAACAGACTGGCCGCAACAGAGGATGCGACCAACCCCAGCACCAAGGTGCGCGTCACCGGCGTGCTTGCGAAAGACATCGTTGAGGCGAGAGGGTTCGTCCTGGCGTGCTCTCCAGCTGCTGCTACCTTGACATCTTCCTCCCCTTTTCCTTGTCGCTGTTCGTCGGGCCGCCCTATACTTGCCTGCCCGGTCGTCTGGCCTGGGCCCTGCAAAACGCAGCAGTAGTGGGAACAGCAATGAGGAGTTCGAAATATTGCTGGACTGTGGCGTTATTGCTGCTTGGTGATGATGACTTGAAGGCCGCGTTGTTCGAAACCCACGCTGAAGATCCAGAGCTACTTAGCTATCATGCAGTGGGGGCTTGAGCTTGGCGCAGATCTGCTGCCGATGACATGTGTTATCAAATTGCTTGGGGAGAATAAAAGCGGGGCGCTGCACGCCTTGACTCCACCAATTACATGCACAACTCGAGAGCTTCCTTTGCGGGAAATACCCTAGACTATCTGTACCTCAGTACGGAGAAACACCGTCTTACTTTCCAACATTACTCGCCCGAACGGGGGTGGTTAGAGGAGTCAGCTCTCAGGTCCCCGTTTCAGCCTCCCCGCGGTCTTCCACGGCGATATAGGGGTACTCTTCTTCAGTTTTCATGTTATGTGGTTGTACATGTACATGTACATCCAAATAAAAACTCACAAGGCTATTTCAGGTTCCTTGCATAACAACAGCCGCCCCAAACAATACACTGAGCAACACCGTCAGCCTACATCGCAAGTATCTGTAACCACTGCACACCAAACACTCCAAGAGCAACGCAAACAGCCAGTGCAAAGGGATAGGAACAGACAATAATATATGGGCTAGTAGGACAACCCAATAACAAGATAAACAATATATAAATGCAGCAGCTACAGCAGCGAGCAAGCGCTCCGGGTAGTAGTAAAAGTACATCTAGTTTATGAGAGAGAGATGAGAAGGCGGCGGGCAAGGTAGTCGATGGACACAGCGACTTGAGCTGTTCCGGTTGACCTATAGACACATATGAGGAAAAGTAAAAAGAAAATCCGTATTCCGTATCCAAGGCTGATTCAGAAGAAGAGAAGCAGACAAGAAAAACAAAACTAAATAGGGTATCAGGTGGCAGTGTGACAGGTAGCACGACACCCCTTGCTTTCCGTTTCTCTTGCGTCCCTTCCTTTACTGTCTCCCCGCTCCATGCAATGCCATGCAATGAACGAGCCTGCACAAAACGTGATCCTTCAGATGATATACATGTCGTCCGCCCACGAAAACAAAAGAAATGCCACGCCATGAATAGAAAGTAGATATTAGTCCCATCGTAATTAAGAAACAGTATGTCCCTCGTCGTCGCACTACGGGGCAACCAGACTCGTGAGAGAGCTCGATTGCTTAGCCGCTGCACATAACGCAGGACTCGGGGTTCTCAATGCTGCCTGTAAGGGTATACAGTTAGCACCGCCGGGGGATCAGGGCGAACAGGATCACTTACAAGCAAGAACCGCCTCGGAGTAAATATCAAGCTCCCGGACTTTGCTCTCGTCCTCTTTGTCCTCTGTCTGGCCATCTTTCTTCGCGCCGAGCGCCGGCGAGCCAATCTCCTCGAGCTTAATCTTCTCAGCAGGCTCAGTTGGCAGCGTCTTGGGGCTGTCGCCCTCTTCGACGTCCGCCTTGAAAACGGGCGGCTTCGCTGGCGAAGGCAGAGGACGAGACTTGATCTCGCCATTGGTAGGTACCTTGATCGGCGGGGGTGTGGTGCTGGGAGTCGGGATCCCGTTGTGAGTGAGGCTGTTGGGTGTGCTCTCTTTGTAGGCGTACATGGGCCGGGGCATCGCGCTGGGCGACGACATGTAAGAACCAGGGGGAGGGCTGCGCTTCTTGAGGCCTGACGACGCCTTGTTGACAATGTTGGTGTCTCGTACCAGAAGCGCCTCCTGGTCGACGGTAAACTGAATGGGCTGCGCAGCGGCCTGGGTGCGGAGGTAGTACATGCCCGTCTTGAGACCGAGCTTCCAGCCGGCGAAGTGCATGCTGGTGATCTTGCCCATGGTTGGTTCACGCATGTGGATGTTCAGAGACTGGGACTGATCGATGAAGGCGCCACGGTCGGCAGCCATCTGTACAATAGTGCGCTGAGAGATCTCCCAGACGGTCTTGTACAAGGCCTTGACATCATTCGGGATGTTGGGAATGTTCTGAATCGAACCGCCCTCGGCAATGATGCGGTTCTTCATGTTGTCCGACCAAAGACCCATGTCGACGAGGTCCTTCAGCAGCCAAGGGTTGACGACCTGGAACTCGCCAGCAAGCACACGGCGCTGGTAGATGTTGGACGTGTAGGGCTCGAAGCACTCATTGTTGCCCAAAATCTGCGAGGTCGACGCAGTAGGCATTGGGGCAAGGAGCAAGCTGTTCCGCACGCCATGCTCCTTGATCTTGGCCTTCAGTGAATCCCAGTCCCACAGGCTGCTGGGCTTTACATTCCACATATCGTACTGGAGGATACCCTGGGACACGGGGGAGCCTTCATAGGTTGAGTATGGGCCCTCTTCCTTGGCAATATCGCACGAGGCAGTCAAGGCCGCATGATAAATCGTCTCGAAAACCTGCTTGTTGAGCTCACGGGCCTCGGGGGACTCGAAGGGCATGCGCAGTGCCAGGAAGGCATCTGCCAGACCCTGAACGCCGACGCCGATGGGGCGGTGACGCATGTTGCTGTTGTATGCCTCCTTAACTGGGTAGTGGTTGACGTCAATGATCTTGTTCAGATTGCGGACGACAACCTGAGTCACATCGTGCAGCTTCTGGAAGTCATAGGTGCTCTGATTGTAGTTGATGAACTGAGGCAGCGCCAAAGATGCCAAGTTGCAGACAGCAACCTCATCGGGAGCAGAGTACTCAATGATCTCGGTGCACAGGTTGGAGCTGCGAATTGTGCCGAGATTCTTCTGGTTGCTCTTGCGGTTGCACGCATCCTTGTAGAGCATGAAGGGATTGCCGGTCTCGGTCTGGGCCTCGAGAACGGCATACCACAGCTTCTGAGCCTTGATGGTCTTGCGACCACGGCCCTCCCTCTCGTACTTCTCGTACAGAGCCTCGAACTCGTCGCCATAGCAATCGGCAAGACCAGGGCACTCGTTGGGGCACATAAGCGTCCAGTCGCCGTTCTTCTCGACACGCTTCATGAAAAGGTCGGGGATCCACAAGGCGAGGAATAGATCGCGAGCACGGATCTCTTCCTTTCCGTGATTCTTGCGGAGGTCGAGGAACTCGAAAACATCCGCGTGCCAAGGCTCAAGGTAGATGGCAAACGCACCAGGGCGCTTGTTGCCGCCCTGGTCGACATAGCGGGCCGTGTTGTTAAAAACACGAAGCATGGGAATAATGCCGTTGGAGGTGCCGTTGGTGCCGGCAATGTATGAGCCAGTGGCGCGGATGCGGTGGATGTTGAGACCGATGCCACCCGCCATCTTGGAGATCATAGCGCAAGTCTTGAGTGTGTCGTAGATACCCTCAATGCTATCATCCTTCATATCAACCAGGAAACAGGATGACAATTGGGCCTGCGGGGTGCCGGCGTTGAAAAGAGTGGGCGAGGCATGTGTAAAGAACTTGCTCGACATGAGGTTGTATGTCTCAAGGACCTTCTCGATGTTGTCTCCCCAGATACCGACAGCGACACGCATAATCATGTGCTGGGGGCGTTCGACAATCTTGCCATTGAGCTTCAAGAGGTAGGACCGCTCCAGTGTTTTGAAGCCAAAGTACTGGTAGTTGAAGTCACGGTCGTAGACAATTGCTGAGTCGAAGTCCTCCTTGTGGCGCATGACGCAGTCGTACGTCTCCTGAGCAATCATGGGGGAGGGGGTGCGGTTCTTGGGGTTCACATAGTGGTACAGATCACTGACAACTTGCGACCATTGCTTCTTGGTCTGCTTGTGGAGGTTGGAGACAGCGATGCGAGCAGCTAGGATGGCGTAGTCGGGATGCGTGACAGTCATGTACGCGGCAGTTTCGGCGGCCTAGACGGGTGGAGCGATTAGAAACAGCAAAACCGAGCTTTACTTTTTTACAGCCTAAGCGACTTGGAAGGCCACTCACCAGATCGTCGAGCTGGGCCGTTGTGACACCACCATAAACACCCGAGATAACTTTCTGGGTGATGGCGACGGGGTCGACATGATCCATGTCGAGGCCATAACAAAGTCGCGACACACGGGCCGTGATCTTGTCGAACTGGACGCGTTCCTGGCGCCCATCTGCAGCGGAATCAGTATCAGGTCTCGCACTGCTCGCCGCCGTGCTTGTTCTCGGGGATCAGAGGTATACGTACCGCGCTTCTTGACGTACATGGCGCCTAGAATGTGTGGGGAAGATGAAGCGGGAAGGCGGTAAGGTGGGAGGGCGGGCAGACAAAGACAGGTCTCGAGGCGAGGCGAGTTGCAACAGGCCGGCAAAGGAAGACGGAGAGAGGATCCCTCAGTAGACCAATGCTGTTAGCATGCGCGTCAATGTCTGTCTGTGAGGCAGCGGGGAGAGAGTGCTGAGTGCTGTAGCCAGACAGTTCTTGGTGCAGAAGCGTGGTGTTTGTGTGTGTTGTGGAGGATGGAGGAAAGAGGATGAGCGTCGAGGGGCCTTTTCGCGTGCCACTCTTTTAAGAAGCTGCGGACCGTGTCGAGACGCGTCCCACCGTTTTTTGGCGCGTCTGCCCCACTCCATTAAACAAACAGCGAGGTGGCACGGTAAATGGAAGGCTGTAACATCAGGAAGGCACGCCCCACTGTAGATCCCTGCGTCAGGCACTCACTGGTGTTGGTGAGACAAGAGCCAGCGCCAGGAAATATGACTTCTTCAACATCGTTTGCCGGGCAAAGGGCTAATCAGAGAACCCGAGACATGATCACTGTTATCGTAGCTTAATTGGATTTTTTTTCTTTAATATTGCAATCGTTCGAAGCCTATTTCTTCGTGCTTTCCTTGAGTTAGGTTGCATTGTTCCTGGTCCAATGCTCAGGTCCACAGGTGGCAGCCTCGGTGAGGTAAGCAGGGCAGTTCCCTAATGGGCAGGCACGCCAATACGTACAAAGTACTCTGTATTCCGTACATACATACATTACAATTACAGTGGTAAACGGATACCGCATTCCCGCTATGGTTACAGGTGCCTTGCAGCGAGCGAGCCAACGGCGCGCCGGAATGACTCAGGCTGAGGGACTGGTGCCTGGAGTTTCAAGGTCTCTGTTGTTGTCATTTCAGGGGAGGAAGAAAAGGATCAGATCAGAACAGCCGGCAAAGACGGGCGAATAATGATACCAAGAGCCCCTCAGTGGATTCCGCGTCTTCTTACAAATCAATTGATTATTCAGAGAAGAATTTCCGTGCTTAGCGGCTCGTCAGCGGCAGCTATCAAGACCGATTCGAAGATGGCGACGGCAACCCCAAACTCAACGAGTAACCCGACTCAGACAGAAGCAACCCTGTCACCAGCAGCAGACTACAAGCCTAGATATATCGATGTAAGCCGCCCTGGTGCGTTCACCAGCAACTTCAAACTTTTTAAAAGACTAATGGTTTTTTACCCTTTCAATGCGATAAGATTGGTATCAACTTGGCAGATCCCATCTTCCGAGGCCGTTACCATGGCAAGTCCAGGCATCCCGATGACTTGAAGGGCGTCATCAAGAGAGCCGACGAGGTCGGATGCACAAAACTCATCGTAACGGGCTCCAGCTTCAAAAGCTCGAGGGACGCCCTGAAACTCGCCCGTGCATTCCGTATGTCTTGTCTTATCAGTCACACCACCACCTAACAGAGGATGCGGATGCTCTGGAGAAATATTCCGATGCGCAAGCCCCAAGTAATCAGCTAACCACATGCCTTCATCACAAACCCTAGCCGGTACTGTCTACACAACCGCTGGCATCCATCCCTGCAGCAGCTCCATCTTCAGCTCCTCCCACCACAGGCACCACGATGAGAGCCAGAGTGAGGGCGAAGGGGCAGAGGACGAGCACACGCCTGCCTGCGACCCGGACCCGTCCAAGCCGATCGCCGACGGCGGTGGCATCGACCATATTCGAACCAAGGTTATCATTTCCGACCTAAAGACTCTAGTCGAGCAGGCCCAGCTACCATCACCATCGGCAGCGCCAGCAGCCCTCGTCGCCTTTGGCGAGTTCGGGCTCGACTACGACCGGCTGCACTACTGCTCCAAGGAGGTGCAGCTGCACTCGTTCGCGGCGCAGCTAGAGCTAGCAGCATCACTGCAGCCCCAGTTACCGCTGTTCCTGCACTCACGGGCAGCGCACAGCGATTTCGTGTGGCTACTGCAGGGCGCCTTCGGCAGCCGGCTGGAGCGGCTGGAGCGCGGCGGGGTGGTGCACAGCTTCACGGGTACTATCGACGAGCTGCGCGAGCTTATGGGCCTGGGGCTGTACATTGGCATCAACGGGTGCAGCTTCAAGACGGCCGAAAATTGCGACGTCGTTGCCGAGATTGAGCTCGACCGCCTCATGCTCGAGACGGACGGGCCCTGGTGCGAGGTCCGCCCCAGCCACTACGGCTGGAAGTACCTCGTTGAGAAGCCCGCCGAGTCAGCTCCGAGTCCTGCTACCCTCGAGGTCGGTAACGGGGAGGCGGACGAGGCTGCTGCTGGCACCTCACAGCAACAACCGAAGAATAAGCAGCAACAACAGCAGCAGGGGAAGAAAAACAAAAAGAACCAGAAAAAGGAGCCCGAGGTCCCCGAGCGGTTCAAGGTGGTGAAGAAGGAGAAATGGGAGGAGGGCGCCATGGTCAAAGGGCGCAACGAGCCGTGCACCGTTGAGCGCGTTGCCAAGATTGTGGCTGGGATAAAAGGCGTCTCGGTCGAGGAGGTGTGCGAGGCGGCGTGGGCCAACACTGTCAAGGTATTTGGCGTAGAGTAGTAGAGTAAGGTTGGTTTCTTGATGGTAGCTACCGTTACTTTGACTCTACCTCCGACTAGAACCAATCCCCTGGCTCGAGGTAAGGAAAGGGGGAATGAAAATAAATCATGAAGATTTCCCATGCTCTATATAAAAAGAAGCTGCCTAGGTATATGTATACACAGTGATCTCCACTCCCTCGCGCCTAGAACTGCACCGCTCAGACCTGAACCGACCGACTAGCCACATCCCAATTATCAAAACGCCGCATAGGATCACGTTCCAAGCGTGGGTATTGCTGCCCTGCTGCCCCCATAATTTGTACAAATCCAATATTTTCTCCCCAAAGCCACAGAGCTAGCTAGTAATCTTTTTGTCCTTCCTTCATACCCCTGACCCTTTGTGACCTCGTATTCTTCCATGCTTCACGGCGCCAACAGTGACACCCTCCTCACCCGTCATCCAGCCGGGCATACGCTCGCCATCAATAATGCCGCACTCGACGAGCTGGCGCACTCCCGCGAATACGTGCGGGCCGTGGAACGTCAGCCGCACATTCGGCCGCCATCCACCTGTCGTGTCGGCGTCGGTTATGGTGGCCACGCCGTGCTCGTCCTCTCCAGCTTTCTCCTCTCCGCCGTCCTGGATTGCTGGTTCCTGGGCGTTCTTGGTTGATCGCTTCCGCTGCGCCGGAGGTGAGGGCCTATCGCCACTTGCCGCTCCGTGTGGTGATTGTTCGTGAGTTCCCGAGGGAGAAAATGGATCCTCAATAACAATATCAACCCTCTCGACACCCTTGCCGTCATCCGGACGCGCCGTGTCAGCGAACCGGGCCTGCGCCACAACCTTGGCGCGCTTGACGGCCCGCTCCTCGCCCCGTGACGCAGGGGAGAGATCCCGCTTCTTGTGCGGCCGCTGCTGTGTCTTGGGCAGGTTGCTGTTCTCCTCGTCGCTGCCCCTGTCGGATAGCGGAGGTGTCGGCAGAGCCACTATGTCCAGAGGCGTATCCTTGGCCTTTTCGTCGGCGTAAATGCTCCACCCCCCGCCGGCGCAGTTAGTCCGCGCCGCGCCGCGCCGGTCGAGAATCTCGGTAAGGTTGCGCGTTGACAGGTTGGTCGACTTGAGCGTGACACGCTGCCGTGGCCGAGAAAGCGCTTTGGGGATGCCCTCAAAAATCAAATTTCGAAGGCTCTTGGACTCGCCGCCTCCGCCTCCGCCAACACCGAAGCCAGCCGTCCCGAATGTTTGCGGTTTGGAGATATAAATGTGTGGTGAGGCGTCCGGAAAGGCGATGTAGATGGTTCGTGACGTGTCGAAACTGGCGCCAGCGGTGCTTTGGCCGCTGCCATTCGCCAGCCCGAGACTGGTGCTGTAGGGAGAATCAAGGACGAAGATGCGCAGTAGTAGCAACGGCAGGTCTTTGTGCCTGTCGAAGTTGTAGTGTGCTTTGACATCGGGCAGAACTTGTGCTTGGAGAGCCTTAAGAAAGGTGGATGGGTGGAAGCGCGGGATAGTTAGGGACTCCTTGTCGACGGCGGTCTGCGCGCCGTCCTGGTCCAGATCCGCCGACTGAGTCTTCAGTGGGACGATGCGATATGCCGACCATTTCTGTGATGTTGGATGGTCATGGAGGTACTGGAGATCGGCCATGGCCAGCTGGTACAAGCTCAGCCCCTCTCGCCAGTCACCTTCGATGATGCGGTCCATTACGTCTCTCTTGGAGCCCTTCCGCGCCTGAAGCCGGGAATATAACCGCTGCAGCTCTGCGGGCGAGCGGGCTGGAGGGTTGAGATCGTCGTCTTCGTCATCATCGGCGCCGTCTTGGTCGCTGCTACGACGCAGATAAGGAGCGGCTAGAGGCAGGTTCTTCTCGTCGAGCCAGTCGAGAGCAACAGAAAGGAGAGACGCCCTAGAGAGGTGACCGAGGATCTTGGCGACAGCCGGGTGGGAGGCGTCGACGCGAAGCGACGAGGGCAGACGTGCAGACGTCGGGATAGAAATGCGCGCCATGTTCAAGACAGAGCCATATATGTAGTACGAGGCAATATCACGACGAGATGGCTGAGGTAGGCACGGTTAGGAAGGCACTGCAGCTATCGCACCCTTCAGGACCCCATTGCCGTCGTCAGTCGGATGATTTGCTGCTTGGAAATAAATGGAATAAAAATTCCGGGATATCGGCCCACTACCGACGCGGCCCGACTATTTGTATATACTATGCTGCTCCTTACTCGGCTGTCTTGTCGTTGAATTCCGCCGGATCAGGCTTTCAGTCACGCTTGAGGCCGTCACGTCACGTTCCGGGATTCAAGACAACAGCATCCTTCACCCAAATCTACCACCCCGCTTTGGCAAGTGGTTGCACCTATGGGCAGAAACACGTGCGTCCGTCGCGTCAGGTTTTCGCGTCGCCGAGTGGCCCGTGCCCTTCTAAGGCGGCGCTTGCCGGGGTTGTGAAGGTCCCCCGCGCCCAGACTGAGGGAGTACGAACGTGCTCGCTCCTGCACGAAAGCACCCCGCATTTTGTAGCACCCTGTCCGGCTTGTGGGAGGGATTTGGAACCGAGTCTTATCGTATGGAAGTCATGGCATCACACCTGGGGGTATTCGCCAAAGCTCAGACCGACATTCTTTTACTTCCTCTCGTACGGGACGAAAAGCAATGAACATGTTTCTTCGGGACGGGCGAGGGGCGTCCTTTATCGGAAATCACTGTGCCTATACGACCGGTCCGATGGAACCCGACAAGAGCCGAGCTGCCGAAAGCCAAAATGACCCAGCCGAGCTCGGAGAGGTTCGTCGCAGCCGTCTTACCCAAACGGGCAGTTCCGGACCACGCAGTACTTTTAAAAGTCAGGGTTTTCACGAGTCAGGTGTTCCCACTCGTCAATCCACCTACCTGCAGGCGAGAGCGGCGATTTCTTGGGCCAGAACAGCTCCAAGAATTTCCTAGGTGCGGGCTCATCGTTCTATCTCCTCTCCTATTGTAGTGAGAGATATCTTGAGATGGGGCCGCGATGAGCTTCCTGGTAACTTGTTGGTGTTCAATCCTATTCACAGGTGAAATACGATGTGAATGCGGTACGAGGCACTATAACCCCCTTGGGATACCAATTGTTGGACGCCAAAGACATATATAATAAGAGCATCATCTGAACGGCTGGAGAAACAAAGCTCCTGCAGCGGTGGCGTAATTCTTCGGAACGGCGAAAGCGTGAGGGAGAACTCGCCAATTGCTAACGCGGCTTGGTGATGGAAATCTGTTAGCGGTTCGTTCTTTGATTCCATTGGAGCCTTCGACCAGATTGGCGGGGGTCGAGAAGAGAAGGAGGGGCAATTTTTTTAGATTCTACCGAGGGCGTGGGATTGAAGACGCTCTGACTAATTGGAGGGCTCAGAAGTGGACCTGAGGTATCCGATGCTCGCCCCGGCCCACTCCACAAGCCTCGACTTCCACCGATCGGCTATTACCTTCTCAAACTCTTTGTTCAAAGAGCCGTCCAGATTCTGACTCTACCAACTTCACATCCTGACGTCTGTCTACCTCATTGAACTCGGTCAATCGTACCTACTCAGCATAATCGAGACCTCGTCACCGCGGGATTCCGCTCTTTGTGTCGCTTCTTCTGCCGCGAGTCGCACGGTATACGCACACTTTCCCCACTGCAGCCAGGCCCTGGGGGCGCTATCCGACAGCACATGCCGTCTTGATCGCGGTCCCTGAAAAAGACACCCCGCCCCCCAGCCCAGCTCTTTGTCAACACTTGGATCGTTGCCAACCTGCGCCAAACACTATACAACACCGGCAAGAGAAAGGAACCGCGAAACATATATCGTGTGTGTCTGGCGTCAAGCAGCACAGTCAAACCCAAACCTCGATCAGCATTAGTTCGGGCCGCCGGCGCGCGTCACACAGACCTTCCGGGCCCTTGCCCTTACTCATCGACTCGCGCGCCAACTTTGGCATCAAGAGACTCTAGGTCTAAAAAAGGCATCCAGACAGCATGTCGTTCAACGGCGGCCGACGGGACGTCAATGTCTCTCGGTATCTACGCAATCTCAATGTGCAGGAGCCAGCCGTGGAAGAGACATTCATCACTGATGACGACCTCGCAAAGGACCTTGCGCTCTTCACCAACACCCAGTTTTACGACTTTGAAACGGGCCAGAATACCGACTACCAGGCCCCGCCCCTCAAGCCAAAGTCCGTTGCTCAGACACAGTCATCCCCTACCGAGGATGTGACGCCAACCGATTCCATCATGAGCGACTTTTCGACCGGGCTTGATTTTATATCAGGTGAGTCTTGTGATGTTGTTTATTTCCCAGTTATTTATATTTCATTTTCTTCACCTTTATACTTGTTACTGCCCATTGCCCTCGCCATAATCATCCATGGTTCTCTTTCACGTCATTGTTCCTTGGATGTTCAAGCACCAGTCAAAGGTCACCCTCCGGACCCCAAACCAAACGTTACAGACGAGGCAAGTTGCCTCAAAGGGAACACAAGAACTGGGATCGACACCGTGGACATCATCGCTTGAGGGGTTGGCCGCCAAGTCCACCAAAGAGATCCTGTTTCCTTATCATCGAATCGGGGATGCTATTGCTACCCCACTCTTCTCTGCTGCCCCCATGTTCTGGGCTGTCACTTGATTGGAAGCAAGCCGCTGAGGTGCATGCACCTAGAAGCACGAGTCCCAGAGACGTGGCTAAATGGAGCTGACAAATGATCGTCGGCGCCGGCGATGGTGCCATTCCCCGTGACTTTTGAGCTATTGCACCATCGAGGATGCTGCATCAACAGTGGCTATTCCGGGCTGCCTTACCTCTGCCTCAATACTCCCCTAGTCTCCGCCCTCTTCTCGTCGGCGGCGCCACACCGTCCAAATCGTCTACGCTATGGTTCAAACAAGCTCGCTGTAATTCTCGTCCGCTGACCATGGCACAATGTCTTCAGGCGACTTCAGTTTTGGGGACTTTAGCAGCTCTTACACCTCTCCCACAGTCCCAGCCTTCCCAGACAGTCTAGGGAACCTGCAGCCCATCCAGCCAAACCCTCAATCGGCCTACTCCGCGTCCGTCCCTACGCACCAGTCAGGGTATGTACCAACTCCCCCCCGTGTGGGGGGTGGAAAACGTAAAGCTGAGACAATTAGCACCAACCGGATGCTAAGCTTCGAGGACGCGTCCCGCCTGGCCGCCGAGGAGGACAAGCGGAAACGCAACACGGCAGCCAGCGCGCGGTTCCGCATCAAGAAGAAGCAACGAGAACAGGCCCTCGAGAAGTCAGCCAAGGAGATGACGGACAAGGTGACGATGCTAGAGAGTCGCATTTCAGCTCTCGAAACAGAAAACAAGTGGCTGAAGAGCTTGGTGACGGAAAAGCACGGCGGGAAAGACGACATCCTGAAAAAGCTCCTGAAGGAGTTCTCGTCCCAGGAGATATCAAAGTCGGACGGTAGTGACGCCCAAGGCAGCAGCGGCAGCAGTAGAGGCTCGGTCTCTTCGACAGCCACCGACGAGTCGGAACCCCGAAAGCCCAACAAGAAAAAGGATTAAGGGTTTCAAAGGGTCTGGATTTGGGTTGCGCATATACCATCATTGATTGGGCGTTTTCGCGTGCTTTTTTTGTAGCGGTGAATCTGATTTTATCTTCCTTTTTCATGGCGAACGGTGTCGTTCCCGGCCGAGGAAAGATATATTCACCGTGGGTTTGGTGGAACTGGAGAGGGGGGACCCGAGGGACTAGGACAGGGACGGCGTGCTGCCCACAATCCGGCATCACTTATGAACATGACGGGAAAATGTGGACATGGGGAGCCTTTGGCAATCCTCCACCTCATGGACTTCACGTCTTCAAATTTTCTATCTATTTACTGTCTATATTATGTCAACAGGGAAATATGGGAGCTTTAGGGGGTCAACTCCTGAGGGCTCTCTCAATGACAAAGCCAAATTTATTCATCTCAGGGAGTGCATGGATGTCAGGTCCCATGAGGCGCAATTAGGGGAAGCAGGCGGTCCCAGGAAGGGAAAGAGAGCCGTCTTTTTTTGAGCATTCAGGGGCGTTCTAAGACGTGAATATCTTGGGCAACTGTGGTAGAGATATCCTAAGGTAAGGTAACTATGTGCGCAGAACAGGCTCCTAGGCCTTGTCTTCCATATCCTGTTCTCTCTCCTCTGCCTCTTGCTGTCGTCCTTGGCGGAGCGTGGCCATCCTCAGCTGGTTCCGCTTCCCCAGAACACGAACGGTGTTCTCCCGCTCTCGATCACTCATGTCCAGCCAGTTTGCGATGCGTGACACCGTCCCGTCCCGCCCGATCACCATGGGCCCCAGGCGGTCTAGCACGACGGCGCCACCGTTGACCTCCACAACCGTCGTGGCGCCATCAGGACCTTCTTTGTCTCCTTCTCCTTGTGGGGCGGGCAGAGCGGGCAGGGCAGGTAGGGCAGGCAGGGCAGGGAACGGGTGCGGTTGCGGTGCTGCCTGTTGCTGCTGGCTTCCGCTGCTTTCTGTGGTGCAACTACTACTTTTAGTATTGCTGCTGCTGTCGTTGCTAGTATTGGCCGTGCTGGCAACTGCAGGTGCAAGGGCAGGTGCAGATCGAAGAGCCGCGGCTGGTGGTGGTGATGATGCTTTCCCGGGGACCGGTGACGTGCTCGCCTCAACTTGCGACACGGCCGGTGAGGGGGAGGAAGAAGACGACATGCCGGCGGACGGACCTATAAAAATTTTGGAGATTGTTTGCGAGAGAGATGGATCCGGATTGCGTGCTGTCGATATTAAAAAAGGAATCGGGAACAATGGAACGTCGCTTGCCGTCCGCTGTCTTCTACGGCACGAACAAGATATCCAATGCCCTCCTCCCGCCGGGGAATAGAGCTCTGTAGTTGGTTTGGTTGGTCGGTTGGCTGAGGCGGTGGGATTTGCGTGGTGGGGGTCAGGTCCAAAACTCCCGTCTGTCTGTGCGACTGACTATACACGCGGAGGTCACTGTTGTGTGCTGTTTGCGTGTATAGCTAGGTCCGGAGTAGAGTAGAGAGCCCTGTTCTGCTCAAGATTTGCTTTGCCACTTTGGGGATATATGGTGTCATGCGCTGGTGCAGTGATTCGTGCGGAACCCTCCCGGCTGCTGCTTTGGGTCTCGCTAGGCTGCTGGGGGCTATCTGTGTCTTGATGTCTTCTTCCCCAGGTTGGTTCAGGTCCGTCAGAGTCTGGATGCGCTTTCGACGTCTTTTCCCCAGGTTTACGTACACGTCTCCACGGTGGGGAAAGACAGGTTTGAAGATCGATCGGCTGTGCCGCCCACCGTTCCCACACGTGTTTCTTGACAATCAAGAGTCAGGTCTTGGAGCTAAAGCGGTGATCCTTTATTGGCAGCAGTGGATTCCGAAGAAGCGAAATGGGAGATCTTGGCTAAATTTCCACTTCCTCTGCTTCGGTGGTCGAGGTGTCAGTCACAGTTAATGTTTTTCGGGTTCTGCCATGTCGTTGTTGGGAAGCATCTAGAACCCTCCAAGCTGTGTTGTTTCTGTGGGGTATTCGGTGAGCAGAGGCCTCGGTGAGGAGAGGCGCTTGGCTCCAAGTCAACAAGGAAGCCCCCTACTTGGAGCCATCTGCAAACGCCGTACTAGATGAAATAAAACTGAAAAGGGACCTGCAAACAACCATAGCTAGACAATATACACGATGTGCACTTGAGTCTAATACGGTAGATGTGGAGAATTACTCACCTGGAGACCTCAGGAGTTGGCTGCGTAGAGGGTGCGTGTCTGACGAGGTATTGATGGACCCCAGCCCCCGTTAAGATTATCACGTCAAAATTATGGCCCCGGCTGACAGCCGAAGGCGTGATCGAGGTCCTGTAGGCAACATGGCGCCATTAGTCCTACCCAACCTCTCGTGTCGGACTCTCCTTCCTCCCTCGTCTCGACAAGAAAACCCAGGCGTTCCTTCACTTGTATTGACACACTGGCACCGATACTCAACATCCGTGGTTAGGCTCCTCTTTCCGAAGACATGAACATGAAATCATGCATACAAGGTAGCACCTTCCTAATTCTCTTCAACCCCAGGTAAGATACTCTCCGTCTTTCCATCACCCGGCCAGACGCGGCGCGGCGATCTCCTCGGCCTTCCATATTTGCAGTCCATTCAGGCAAAGGATACCGCCTTCTTAACACCAACCCCCCCCCCCCACCCACGGAGTCTCCGTGACCAGTCTCGCCACTCTATGCAGGTTTGAAGCTATCCCAGTCCGCATCATGCAACCATTGCTCCTCTGAGCTCTCTGCAGCAAGCCGAAATTGTTCGCCCGATCGAGGCTTCCCTTTCAGCTGTCAGCACGCACATTACAGAAGAGAGTGGGGGACGCGGAAAAGGGACCACTGAGCGGATATCCCGTCACCTACGGTATGCCCGCGTGGTCTTGGCCGGCTACCAGTGACCTGCACCTTGTCTTGTCGGGATGGGTGAGACGCTATTTTCCCACGAGCCTTCGAGGCCATACCCGACCCCCACCCCCAAATTTTCTCTTACATAACCTAACCGCCACTATAGCGAGGCCAAGGGGGTTGTTGCTCTTGCCCCTTGGTGGGTATATCAGAGGTTTTCATTAGGTGGACTGTAGGTACTCAGCATGCAAGTGGACAACACGCGAGTTCTCGTGACCTCCCAGCTGCTCAGCTGCCTTTGTTGACGAAGCCAATCCAACAAACCCCCTTCTTGTATCATTGCTATCGATGCTAACACAGACAACAACCCATTGATTTCTTAGCTTCTCCTGCCTCAACCCGACTCGACGATTCTACGATCCGCGTATCTTTTCTTAAAGCCAAAAACGAGGGCTCTTCGAGATCAAAATACCGTTACCATCCATAACAGCGCTGCAAATCTTGCCCCAATTAGCTCGTGAACTTTCTCCGATGCGTTTTACAACTACACAAGTATCCTCCAGTGAGATAGAGGCGGATCTTTTTCGAGATACGGTACGGGAGATAACAAAATACATGCTTGCAGAGTCGTGATACCCGGCCCGGTTGTCAGTGCAACAAGTAAAGGGGGGACTCTCGAAACATGGTGATCATATTCCAATATAAGGTCGGCGGAGTTGGGGGAGCCGAGCGAATATCGACATCGTCAACATAACCCAACAACGTTTCCCCTTGACCCGTTCTTCGCCGTCCTCCAAGATAGAATACCAACGTTTCTATCCTGCTGAAATTCGGTTCATAAGTGCCCCATGGATATATCTCCGTCCTTGACGGCGAGCAACTCTTCTCCTTTCTTCCCGTCATCGAGTTCATGTAACGAACGGAGCCTTGGCTTATTCATCTTGCGCTCCCGCCTCCTTTCGTCTTCAGGGCGTGAACCAAGCTGTAATGGTGTGACGTCACGCCAGTAGACAAAATAGATACCTGTTGCCTGGCACTTTGGGCAACAGCAGTTATATGGTCACAACCCCCACAACGCAAGTCATGTCCCTGATCGTTCGTTCTGGTCTCATGGTTTCAAGTTAGTGCTTTAGCGAAAGTGTTTCCAAACATCTACAGCCGAACGGCGGACTAGAGTCTACGAAAATATCCAACAAATTCCATGAAATTTAACGTCTAACCATCCTGGCGAAGCAGTTACGCGGGTCAAAGACTCTTGTGGAAGAGTGCACGGGACGAAGGCAGGCTGTCCTGGCTTGGGAACATGGCCCTTCAAAAAGCATCCATTCGTGGGGCCTTTGAGCCGGATACGATACACGTGAACCGTCTGGGGCAGGAAGCATATAAAGTATGTATGCAGGCAACGATGCCAGAGCCAACTGTATCATTTCCTACCCCGGCCTGATAAGCTGAGGATTAATCTCGCTTTCCCTTTGTCTACGCGATTGATGGATCAGATCCATATCCCCTTCTGAGGCGAAAACGAGGATGCCATGAGACATACTGTACAAGAAATAAACCCTCCCGACCCATCATGATAATGATGTCCATCCCTAACATCGCCGTATGCCGGCGAAGAAAAAAAAACCAAGGCCAGGCTCCTCTGCCCCCAAAACTCCTTGCTAAAACTTGAAAACTAATGCAAAGTGGGGAATCAAGAAAATGGCAAATCAAAGAAATGTCGAAGAAAGCCAGTGTATCCTGCTTCCGACTGTTGTGCTGCCTATTTTATCGCCGTCGCGGGGAGAGCATCTCTGGACGGCTAGACTCGCCGCGCGTTGGTCTGTCGTCATAGCGCTTGTTGACTGCACCCAGGACTACTTTGAGAATGCTTTCGGCCGTCAGAACGTGAGGGCCGGAGTCATGGTCCCAGGTGACGGTGTCGACGATGTCGCGGACATCGTACTTCTTTCCCAGGTTGTCGTCGAGCTCCTTGAGAGCCGTGGCGGCAGTTTCCTCGTTGCCGACCTGGAAGAATTGGATGCCGACCTGGTAGGGTGGGGCTTCGAGGACGTCGAGCTTCTTGGCAACGCTAACGATGACGCTCCGGGGATCGTCTTGCGGCGCGCCATCCGTGATGACGATCATGTTGACGGGCTTGACGGGCTTGACGGGCTTGATATTATTGCTGTTGCGAGTGTCGCCGTTGCGCTGGTCACGCTCCTTGACCAATGATTCTGCGTATTCCCGCATCCACGGCTTAAGGATGTCGTTGATGCGCGTGCCTGTTAGCGTGTGTCCGCCGGGGTGGACCCTACGGAACAGCTCCTCGACTTCCTCGGGCCGCTTGATGTTTTTGAAGCCGCCGGTGCCGTCATCGCATCGACGGTTGCGCGCGTTGAGGAAGTACACGTCGATGCCGTCTGAGTCACGCTCCGTGCAGATAGATGTGATGGTCCGGAGCACTTCCTTGACCTCGCGCCACGGGGCCCCCGCCATCGACCCGCTATCGTCGATCAGGAATTTGGTGTCGAATATGCTCAGGAACCCGTACTTGTCATCGGGCGACGAGATACTCGCCATCGAGATGCCCGAGCCGGCCGACGGCGCTGGCGATACTCCGCGCTGCGATCGCGGGCTACTCAGGACGATGGCCGGCGTGTTCGGGGCAGTGCGCCGCGTGCTCTCTGTGTACGGGGGAGGCGGGACTTCATTTTCGCCCTGCAGTTCAGCTGGAGGGGGGAATACGGGGCTGGCGTGGGACTGATACGGCGACACGGGTGACGGGGGCTGTATCTGCTCTGGGCTGGCAAAAGGATTCGGGCTGGGCGATCTCGATTTCTTGCCACTGCCTAGGAACTTGTCCTTGACAGAGCCGAAGATGGAGCGCCGCACATTGGTGACTGGGCTCGTCATGTTGTGCGATGGTGGAGTTTGTGGGGTGAGGTTTTTTCTTGTCTGAATAGGTATTCACTGATCGAGACAAAGTCGGGCACCACTGCTTTGCTTTTCGTGGAGATTGTGAACTTGTAAAGCTGTGAACGCGAAGTGGGAAGGGGTGAGGGGGTGTTTTTGGGTCGATGTTGCCAAGCAACAGCTGCCTCAGGTAGCACTGCTTGCGCTTTCCTCTGAAATGTGTCGCTCTGCAGTTGGTAGTTCAGGTAGATCAAGTAGGTAGTCTGTGGCTTGCCAGTCTGACCAGTCGTGGTAGAGTGCTTTGGACAAGACACTTGAAATGTATGGTATTTTGATATCGATCTGAGAGTACTGTCTAGACCGTTGTAGGGGGTTGAGTTTAGTGCACGAACTAAAAGCAACTTTGCTTTTTAGATAGAAGTCTTATATGAAATCCACTAGATCCACTCTCTGGTAATCTTGGGCCGTGGATGAGCATGTACAGCCTTGCTGTACGCCTCAACGCCTAGGTCACGGCCTTGCGGGCGGCTTGCCACCACCTCCTCACCTGTGGAAAGCCGCAGTTGCGTGTTTAGTTGCCATCACCAAATGACGAAAAGCGGGTTGCCAGGGGGCGAAGCGTCCCAGCCACTGCACTGGTCAGTGCGTCCTTGGGGGTTCCAGGTTAGGCACAGCCGCACTGGGGGCGCCTTGCCCAACGAGGTAAGCCTGGGTCTGTTAAGCTTTTGTGCACGTGAGAGCAGCGTGTGCTAACAGATACTAGGCGCAGCTCATTCTGCCTTGAGGTTAGTAGTGGTCGCCCCGCCACCATCTTCGTCTCAGGAGAATAGGCGGCATTCGTGACAAGATAGAACCGGCCGAATGGGCCGGCTTATATCTGGTATTCGATGAGGCTCAAGAATTCCATGGTTTCCATTTCATGCAAGTCATCCGCGAACGGGCGCCCAACATCGGAAGTCTCCCGCTATGCGATGGATGGGGAGACAAGGTCGACATGTGTGGGATTCAGTCTCAATGTGCCTCTTGATAAGCCACCAAGCGTAGGTGGCTGGCGTTGGTGAGGCGATTCGGCCAACTTGGATTTTTTTAATTCCCTTTCTAGTTCGTTTGATGGGCTTTGGATTGTGCCAACGTCCGTCCGCACGGGGTGCTGTTTAAATTTCTGACCGTTAGGTTCCTTTCCTTTGACCACCTCACCGGCCCTTGCCAAGCGGTGAGGCCTGATACCTACGGCCGCTCTCACTGCCTCGCAAGACGATTGGGCCAACTGATCATGTCACGTCGTTTCATGCGCCTCTTATTGCTCGGAGACATCTGACATTGAAGTCTTGGATTTGGAAATCCGATGGGCAGGCGGCTCGTTGTAGAACCAGAGACTCGGGAGCGAGCTGTTGAAGATGGTGTATGTCCGTGGCTTTTCTCGCAACAACCCCTAGTACTTAAAGGTAACAACTTAACAAGGGTGCGTGATAGTGGGGACTTTGCTCCTTCCATCGCTTCAGTTGTACTAAACTGCACAATTACTGCAATAAATCATGCCATTACGAAGCAGAGTAGCTAAGGTATGGACATAGTGCTTGCTACCAAGGCAAGAGCCATCCATGGATGCCGTCTTTGGTGTTGTAGCTGTGCTGTGCTCGTATCGTTTCCTGTATTCTGTTGGTCTTGCGGGGTTCAATCTGTTTTACGCACCCCGCGGTGGCAGTTCTTGGCAGGGGGCTGTCTTGGCGCCATGATGGTGGGGTAGCTGATCAACTTAGGTCGAAAATCGCGAGCTGAGAAGGAACGAGGCAATAAATGCCCTCATCACAGCATCAAAATACACGCCAAGAAAGAATATACGCATATATGTTATCAAGTCCCTCACGCATTATTGATTCCTCAAGTGGCGCGCCGCGGCAACGAGAGATAAGGTTCGAGTGGCAAGAAGAAGGCGTCGAATCAGGCCAAACGAAAGGCGCCTCGTTGATTTGTGCGGTGCGCGATGCGCGCATTCCTATACCAGCTGCTGGCCAGTCAGAGAGCCACGTTTTTGGAGGTGCATACAGAGCTTGTCGTCTCTGCTGTAATCCCAGCTCCAAGACGCAGAAAACTACTGTACAGTACCAGGCGCGGCGGGGTGCGCGATGGGCAAGCCATCGAATCGTTTTCTGGCAGACAGTTGCGGTGAGGCAGCCGTCCCACCAAAAGACTGGAAATAACTTCGGCGCAAGGTGCCTTGTTGTTATATAACTCCGACAGATGATTAAGATGTGCCGCCCGGTTTCTTTGCTCTGCCATTCGATCTGAGGAGCCAAATTCTGGCTGCTGCTGTTGCTCGTGTTACCTTCCTCACCGTCCTGCCGATGATGTCGTCGCTGTCATCGTCGCAGTCGGAATAAAAGAAGCAAAAAACCCCCCCCCGTCACCCGCTGCCCTTCTGTTACGTTCTTTCATCACCTAGGCCTGGTCTCTTGCTCCTATTAGACAATTCTTCCCCGCGTCCTCTTTTTTTTGACACTGCAATTAATTGCTACGTCTCCCTAGGAAATCGGTATTGTGTCGCCATCATGTCCTCCATGGCATCGGCCATCTCTGGCGCATTCGCGGCCCGCAAGTTCAGTATTAATCGTAACACTGGCGTCCCTCGACCTGCGCGTCGTTTCTCGAGTGTCGAGCCTGGTTTGAACGGTGGGAGCCAATCCTTCCACGCCTCGGCAGTGCTTGCTTGGCTGACCCGTGTCTTGTTGGCAACTAGAGGCTAGCAGCAAGATACATAGGCAGTTCCGAGCTGCCCATGAAGGGTACGCACACTGCGATTAATTGACTTGGTGGTCGACAGCACTGACAGGCCGTGTCTCAGACATCTTCCCCATGCCGGCCTAGACGCCACCCGCTCCTCAACCGGTGTAGTGTGGTGTACCGAGCGTGCTGGAGAGCATGGCTTCTTTGAGGAGCCCGAAAAGTGGGCAAACCTTGGCCGTACGTATCAAATAGCTTCTGCTGCGTATAATAGCTAACCGAGTGAACCAGAGGGCGCCCCTGAGGTACTCCCAACCAAACCACACCACTTCAGCCCGCCAAGCTGTGCTCTAACAAACCACGTGCCAGGTCGAAGATGACATCGAGGGCTGCTTCGCCCGGCCAAAGACCATCGATGTCAGCATGAGCGGTCGCGAGTACGGCCCGACTGCCGGAATCAAGCCCCTGAGAGAGGCCGTTGCCCATCTATACAACGAAATGCATCGCCAGGGCAAGTCCAGCAAGTACACGTGGGAGAATGTCGCGATTGTGCCGGGAGGCCGCGCCGGCCTGATCCGCATCGCCGCTGTCCTGAACAACGCCTATGTGGGCTTCTTTATCCCCGACTATACAGGCATGTTTTTCTTCCTTCGTCGTCATAATACCCGAATATAGGTTAACAGCCGGCTAGCGTACAATGAAATGCTCTCGCTGTTCAAAAACGTAAACCCACATCCGACCAAGCTCGCGTCTGAGCACATGCGCTAACGAGACGGCGAATCACATCTAGTTTGCAGCCATTCCCGTCCCCCTGTCTGAAGAAGACGGATACCACATTCACCCGGAAAAGATTGCCGAGGAGATCGCCCGAGGCACCGGCGTCATCATCACGTCGAACCCGCGCAACCCTACCGGCCGCGTCGTCGCCAACCCGGAACTGGCCGAGATTCAGGACATATGCCGCGAGCGAGCCACCCTCGTGAGCGACGAGTTCTACTCGGGCTACAACTACACCAGCAATTGCAACGGTTCGACCATTAGCGCCGCCGTGAGTACTTGTTGCCTTTGTTGCCTAGTGTTACAACCCGGGGCTTTACACAGAGATGGAGGGACTAGGGCTGATTCTTCTCTATATCTAGGAGAACATCATTGATGTCGACGAGGACGACGTCCTCATCATCGACGGCTTGACCAAGCGCTTTAGATTGCCCGGCTGGCGTGTGGCTTGGATTATTGGACCAAAGGAGTTTATCAAGGCGTATGTATTCGTTTCCGTTATTCCTTTCTCCATTCCTGTGTCTGTTGCGCATGAGTACTAACCGCCGGCTAATACAGCATCGGATCTTGCGGCTCCTACCTCGACGGCGGCACCAACGTGCCCTTCCAGGAGGCTGCTGTTCCGATGCTCGAGCCCTCGCTCGTCCAGAAGGAGATGGTGGCGCTGCAGACGCATTTCCGCGAAAAGCGCGACTACGTGGTCGAGCGCCTGCGCAAGATGGGCTTCGTCATCCGCTTCGTGCCCGACTCGACCTTCTACCTGTGGCTCAACCTCGAGGGCCTGCCGGGTCCCATTTCCGACGGCCTCAACTTCTTCCAGGCCTGCCTCGAGGAGAAGGTCATTGTCGTCCCCGGCATCTTCTTCGACCTCAACCCCGCCCGCCGCCGCGACCTCTTCGACAGCCCCTGCCACCACTTTGTCCGCTTCTCGTACGGCCCGCGCATGGACACGCTCAAGATGGGCTGCGACGGCATTGAGCGCGTCCTCAACAAGTGGGTCCTCTAGGCGGGCAAACTACGTACACTAGACTGACTTTGCGTGCTTTCAGGTTCAAAACTCTGGCTTAGGGGGCCAGCCTTGAGGTGGAAGCTGGCGGCGATGGGGATCATACGGGGTGAAGTGTGCTGGCAAGCTTTTCTTCGGCGGTGACGGGGTTGCTCTTGGCGATGGCGAGCAGAGCGCTGGCATGGCTGTCGGATTCGCTCATCACCTCGTCTCTTGCACGCAGGAACGACTCGGCGTATCTTTTGACCAATACATGCATTTCTAAAGGGAACAAGGGGGACTACTCCGACGCGGCAAGCAATTGGCTTTGTGCTTTTGGAGAACAGCACCCTGGATTTGGGAGCGGTGGGAAGCAACAAGCGGTATTTGAGGAAGCCTTAGCGTTAGGAAGAATCTAGTTTTCAAACACTTGGCTTTCCTGTCTAATCCAGACATCTCACTTCTGGGGACTGGCGGCTGGCATTGAAATGTGGCCACTAGCTTTGATAATTGGTTGCATGATGCGAAACCTAGCCGAGGAACAGAACAGAGATTCCAACCCCGCCGCCGTAGATGGGCCGAACGTCATATAAAATCCAGAAAGGCACACGGAACGAAGTCTAAAACGCAGTAAAAATTGTAGGTTTGCCAACCTCGAGATGAGCTTCTTGGGTACTTCAATATGTCAAGGCTGCAGGCTGCTCACTCGACAAACCCGATTGAGCGCTTTACTGAAGATTCAAATAAAAAGACATCACAAAACACAACGATACACACACAATATGCAGAGAAGGTGGCCTTAGTGAGCCAAGCAAGTAATGGGTCCACTGCAACTGTCAATTGCAATTACTATAATAATACCCGTACAAATCCTCACAGAATGAGCTGAGGAGAAAGAAAGCATCCACCCAGCCATCCATGGTAAATCCCGCCTTAAATATATTTATGTACGTCCGTCTCGTCCACCTGCCTGTCTGCCCGCGTGCCTGTCTCTGGAAATGGAAAACCCTCTCGTCCTACTTACATAGCCTATCTAGGCGATACTGAGAGACCAAGCTTGTCGTGTCGTGTCGTGTGATTGATTGATATCGCATGGGCCATATCAATAGGCCTGCCCTCGTCAAACATGACCTTGGGCAAACATCTCGTATTTCAGGCATGACCGAACATCGACATAACGACCTACCCTACAGACCTCGCTATGGCTTCTTTTTCAGGCCGCTTAACCTCATTCCAAGGCTGGATTCATAGCTATAAGTAGGACCAACAGGACCTTCATTTTTCGTCCTACTTCTGCAGACTTTTTCAGACAATTTAAGCTTTACCTTCCTGCATCAAATGCTGTTGGATTACTGCACTTCAGGATTTTTTACTGGCTTCAATTGATTGTCTTCTCTATCTTCCTGGCTTTCTGGCAGTGCCAGAAAGCCTCCTTCTTATACTACTATTGTGGTGGCAAAATAGGTGGCAAAATGAGTGGCGAAGTAGGCCGCGAATCCTTTGCCTAGCTCCTTCACAGCCCACATTCCAGCATGTTCCATCTGACAAATGCCCTATTTTCCATTGCCCTGTGAATGCGCGTGAAAATTGACTATGTCAGTGCAAATGCAAAAGCCCTGCTATGCGACGTCGACTCGGCTCTCGGCAGAAGAGCTTGCGATAGATCGTGACGATACCATGAGACGTGAGCCAGAAACTAACTAACTGATCCGCCGACCGTGAACTCGCCAACTCCGAAACGCCCGAATCCCGAAACCGCAAACGATGGGAAACCCGAATAAGAAATGGGTATCAACCGGCCGGGAAAATGGACAAGGGAAAGGACTCCGCGATGACTCCAAGCGATGAATGACTGAATGAATGAACGACCGAATAAAGCCAAGCCAACCAAGACTAGCCTCCGAAAAGAGAGAAAGAAAGAGGAAAAAAAAGAAGAGAAACAAGAACAACAGAAAAAAGTCCGTTCCAAGCTTCTAAAATTTTAAATTCCAACCGTGAAAACACGCGCGCGCGCACGTACACACAACTGTCCGCTATGTCGTGTCGTGTCGTGTCGTTCGTTCATTCATTCATTCGTAGTTATTCATCTGTCGCCTAGATCTAAGCCACTATTGAAGCCACTTTGAGCCACATCCGAGTTGAACCTTAAGAAGGCCCTCTATGACGCTCACTTCCTACAGGCAATTTGTCGCCCAGATTTGAGCCACTTTGAGCCACCCTTCAAGCCATAGTCGGCTTATTCCGTCGTCGGCTTATTCCGTCGTCGGCTTATTCCGTCGTCGGCTTATACCGTTATCTTACGTTTTTGACCTTTGAAGATGTGTGTTGGTTGAACCAACAAGACAATAAGCGGCGGAGGCGGCGGTAGGAGGCATAGGGCTACAGGGTCTATATAAGGAAGCTTACAGCTTCGTCCTTGGAACCTTTCTTCTAGCCTAGACAGACAATTCAATGCGTTGTCAACTTCGATCACGTGCAATAGTTATGAGCCCGGCCTAATCAAAAATCGCTTCCGCAACAGCATTTCGGCACCTCATTTCCAAGCTCGTGTTCTTAGCCAACAGACCACTCTCAATGCCTTTAAATCCTTCCTTCTTTCCTTCTTTTGATCAGTCAAACCGACAATGGCTTCGTCAGCTGCAGCAACTACCGCTACTACTCTCTACAAGCCCGTTCTGACGCGCCTGTCAGAATGGCTCGCATGGTACGCTGCCCTGAAAAAGGTCGATGGCGACAGGAAGCTCGGTGAAGCCGTTGACATCAACAACACCACCTGGCTCCCGCTCCCCGAACTCATCTTCTACGACTTGAACACTTCCTCGATCATCGCTAACCTCAAGCCACACCTCGCATCGCTGAAGAAAAGCGTGACCTAGCCGATAACGCTACCGCTCAGCAAATGCAGTCCTGGTAGAAGCAGGAAGCCCTGATTCGAGAGATCAAGGAATGGATTCACTCCAGCACAGCCACTACGTACGCTGACCTCACTGAGCCTGAAAATACGACCCTGAAGGACATCGTCAGGAAGCTACATACCCTGGTTTCAATGTCTAAAGGAGAAGAGGTTGAAAGAGCCCGGGAGGCATATACATGCCCTTACCGGCCTGATGCCGCCTTCCACAAGCCTGAGAAGTGCTGGGCCCTACAGGAGGTCATTACGGGCAAGAAAGGCCGGCATAACGTCCCGAAGAAAAGGCTGGACTACGCCCGTGAGGAACTAAAGAAGCCTAAGTGGAAAGAACTGGCCCAGAAGATTAGAAAGGTTTCTACGACCGAAGAAGGAGAAGGCTGGCCGAAGAACTTCGTAGCTGCGATCTTTACGGTCAACGCAGTCAACTACGGCCCTCACCCTCTCTCACAATCTATCATCTTCGATATAGGCGCTTCAATCTACGTCGTCAACTCCAAGGCTCTACTGAAGCCCGGCACGTTCACGCCCTCTACAGACGAAGACTTTATACAAGTCGGCGATAGCTACCTAGCTATTGAAGGCAGAGGCACCTGGTTCATTAAGAACGCCCTCAACGGTCCGAACGGAATGAACACGGTTGATCTAACCCTCGAAGATATGGCCGTTATTGCAGGCTTCCACGTCAACATCGTCTCAGACACTGTTCTCTATAACAAGGCCAAATTCTGGCTTGCAGGCTTCGATAATACGATTAGGTTCGGGACTCTGAAGAAGAATAAGGTTATTATTACACTCATGACTATATATAATCTCCCTATTATCCAATATAACGCTATTTCCTCGTGCTTTTCAGTGCTCAATAAAGTGCCTAGAAGTGATATAGATATATTCGTGCTTCTAGTAAGACGGAGTTATTAACAACACCGGCCTTCCAGGGACCCTCCGCCCCTAAGGGAGGATCCGGGGCATCTCTGGCACCTACGGTCGGGGCATCTATGGGAGGAAGCCATTAATAGGCTGGTTGATAACATAGGAGGACAAATAGCGGCAAGGGACTTCAAGGACTGTGAGGCCTGCAGGCTAGGCAAAGCGTACGAAATTATCTCCCGACGAGTATCGGAAAATCGCTCAAAACAACCGTTTTGGAGGGTCTCGATGGATCTCTTTGAGTATGAGGAGGGCTTCAACGGCCGCTAGCACCTCATAGCTATTAAGGACGAATATAGCGGCGGTATCTGTGTCTTCTCGATGGCCAAGAAGAACCACTCGGTAGAAATAATCATTGACTTTGAAGCCTGGGTCAAAAGGTAGTACGGTCTAGCGATCTGTAAGATTAGGATTGATAATGAGAGGTCGCTAGTTAACCTAGATAACCAGAAGCTATCCCGCTTCGAGAACTGGGCCAAAGACGAAGGCATCGATATCGAAAGGACCCCAGCAAGCACACCAGAGCCGAATGGAGGCGCTGAGAGGGCAGGGAGAACGATCAAGACGAAAATTAGGACCATGATTATAGCCTTACGGCTACACGGAACTCTCTGGCCTGAGGCCTCGAAAACGGCTGCCCGCCTACATAATATATCGCCCTCACGAACCCACGGTTAGAAAACGCCGTACGAAACAGCAGAGCAAAAGGAAGCCAAAGGACTTGATCAACGCCCTGAGCCTACCTCTCAACTTCAACGAAGAGGAAGAAATACAGGGCCTACATCGTCAGCCATTATCCAACCCTAGACCTGGTTGGTATTCCTGAACGCCCCAAGAGATGCTAAAGACCTAAGGAATGAAGAGCAAAAACGGAAGCGGGATATGATAGAGTCGACTTCTTTTTTTTTTGGTGTCTAGCCCTCTGTCGAGACATTTTCTTTTTGGTTTTCTGTGTGTGGTTATATGAATATGTTCGAAGCCGACCTGCGAAAAGCAGAAGGGCGCCCATACCGAGAGAGAGAGAGAGAGAGAGAGCCCATCGCGACGTGAATGCCCGAGAAGAAGAGAAGAGAGATGATGATTCGAAACTTCAATCAACCCCTCCTCCTCCCCAGTCCCCAGTCCCCAGTCCCCAGTCCCCAATCACGACATGATCAGGACCTCGGACTTGCTCAGGCACTTGGGCATAACCGCCAGCCCGCGGTCGTCGCGCATGGTGATGATGGGCGTCACGGCGAGCTTGATGCGCGCCTGCTTGATCTGCAGGATCACGGGATCCTCCCTGTGCTCGATGGCGACGTGGCTCTCGTCAGAATACTTGGCGCCCGTGTCGTTCCACACATAGCTGAAGGTCAGGCGTGACAGCACGAGCTTGGCCGACAGGTCCCAGGCGGACGTGGTGACGTTGTGCAGATCATAGAAGGCCTCCTGGTGCATGTTGTGGCCGGGGCGCGCGCAGACGAGCGGGCCCATCATCTTCTTGAGCTTCTGGAAGTGGTCGTTGACCTTGTACTGGCGGAACGACGCCCACTTGTCGTGCACCGTCATGCTCTGCACGAGCTCGGCCTGGCGGTCGACAAGGGCTTGCCGCTCGTGCGGCTTGACAACGGCCTTGCTGCTTAGCTGTGAGGTGAGCTGCTTCATGACGGCGTCGTGCTCCGTGTCGAACTCGAGCCAGCCGTCGGCCGAGAACATGAACAGCACCATGTGCTGCGCGATCAGCCGCTGCACGAGGTGCGGCCGCGTCTTGGCGTCCTTGAGGAGGGCCGTCGCCTGCGCTTCGCCGGCGGCCTCGTCGGCCGGGCTGATGACGCGGCACATGTACTTCCACAGCGGAGGCGAGCTCGCCTTGATGTGCTGCACTATGTCGCGCGCCGCGGGGGTCTGCATGTACGAGTTGCAGAAGCCGAGGACCAGGTTGAACATCCTGGAGAACTCCTTCGCCCACTGCACTGCCTCGGCGTCGGGGGCTTCGGACACGGGCTCGTCCGGGATGGTCGTCAAGGCTAGCTGCTTCATCCGCGGCACGGGGCTGCCAAGCTCGTCCGCGCCAGAGTGTCCAGATCGGCGGTCTGCGCTAGTCCACGTGTCGTCGAATCTGGCTAGGCTTGGCTGGCGGCGAATGTACATGGCTGAGACGGCGCGGTGCAGGCTGGCCTTGGACGCTCGCTGTCCGGAGTCTTGTGTCTCAGCAGCCGCGACCGAGGGAGGCACCCTGCTCTCGTATCCCTGAAGGATGCTGTTTGGGATTTGCTGGTAGACAATTCTAGTTGCAGGGTTGTAGATGCTGGCCGGAGCTGCTTGGTAGACACTGGCGGGCACTGCCTGGCTTGTGACACGCGAAGGTTTCCGCCACGACTCTTGAAGGTAGCGGGGAACCTCCGGTGCCCCCATGGCCGGTCCGTACGTCAAGTTGAGGGTCGGTTCAGCGGGCGGCGGCGAGCTCCGCTTGATGGCCCCCAGTGCGTGTGCCTTCTCGGCAGGGTCGGCGTGGTGCTCCAGCCACAGGTTTCTCTTGCCGGCGAGCTGCTCTCGGAGGTGCTGTGAGAAGCGTTAGCGGGATAGTTTGCAAGATTCAGATGAGATGTGTGGTGATTTGAATGTCAATGTAAGCTTACCTGGATGGTCTTCTCGTCTTCAAGCCGGAGCGTCCGCATGCTCTCCAATATGGCGTCCAGGTTCTCCAGGCGCTCTTTCTCGTTCTGCAGCTGGGCCTGCAGCTCGTGGATGGCCGACTCGTGCTCGGCCCGCATCCTCTCGTCCCTCATCACCATGTTGGCGATGGTGATCTTGGTTCGATCGACGACATTGCCGCGTCGATTCGCATCCTCGTCGAGAGCGTCCACGAGGTTTATAACCTGGTAGAGATCCTGCTGCAGCAGATCCTTCAGCTCGGCTGGCCACTGCTGGGCCGCCACCACGTTGTGGACTCTCACTGTCCGAGCCTTGAGATCTGCTGTCAGTTTGTGGGCGTCCTGTAATGCGGGGTGGGACTAGTTAGCATTTGATTTTTGCTCCTCGGTGTTGGTGTTAGTGTTGGGGGCGGTGATGAGAAGGGAGAGGGCGTAGAAACATACCGCCGGCTCCAGGAGGCCCTGCTCCATCTGCTCGTTCTCCTTCTCCTCCCTCTCCTGGTGGAGCTCCTTGACAACTTTCTTTACGACGTCCATGCTTAGCTTCTGGTACTTCATGAGGATTCTGATAGCTGGCACGCTGTAGAAGCTTACATCGGCACCAATCATGTCGATCCTCTCGGCAAACCGCCGGACCTGTTCTGCGAGGCTCTGCCCGGCACTCGCTGTGTCTGCCGCCGTCAGGAAGAAAGGCGGAGGAGGGGCCGGCGGCTGGCCTCTGGGCCCGCGCAGCTTCGAGTTTGGCGGTAGCAGGTCACTGCCCGTGCTCGGCTTGGCCGTGCGGCGATGACGCTGCCCTAGGCCCTCTGGCGTCTTGGGGTCGACAAAGGGGTCTGAAACTGGCACGTTACGAACCTCCGACTTTGCTGGCTTGGCGGCCTCTCTCGCGAGAGGCGCGCCAGCCTTCTCCGACTTCTTCGCCGTAGAAGGCACCGGCGAGTGCCCGTAGAGGAGCACTCCGCCTGCTCCCGGCGGCGACATGAACAGGCGGACGCCGCCTTCTTGCGAGCCGTCGCTGCTCGCCGACGACGGACTCTTCTCCATTTTCTTTTCCCTAATTATCGCGAGAAACACGACGTCAAGGTTAGTGGGGCACGAGGCGAGAATGAAAATCAAATGAGATGGATGATGCTGCTCGCAGCGGATTAATGAAGGAAGATGAAGAGAGTTGCGCCCGGGAGAGCTTGATGAGGAGGATTTATTGAGGAAGCGTGTTTGTGCTCGAGGCGGTGACGCTCGAGGTTTGATGGCGGGAGAGGGTTGTGTGCTCGGGCGAGGGCGAGCTAGGGAAGAAGAGGAGGCAACAAGGTCGGGATTTGAGGAGGGGAAGAGCTTCACGATGGAGAGAGGGTAAGTGTAGCAACGAACCTTTTGGAAAAAAATCTAGGCCGGATTGAGGTTATCGTTAGTTTTGTGTGCATAAGAGCAAAACCGAGAATAAGGCGGGAGATGATAAAGGTCGGTCGTTGAAAGAAGGAGGAAGAGAGGTAAGCCGGCAGAGGGCAGGCGAGTTTATGCAGGTCCGGTGTGGCAACTACAAGCCGGGTCAAGAGGGCGGGGGCTGGCAGGTAGGGTGCTTTCCGCCCAAGCTGTAGTGTATGGAACCAAGGAAATGAGAGGAATATGAAAGGGACGGGGATGTTGCCCGGTGAGCAAGACGTGTGCCTAGGACCGATCATTGACAGCGGCATGGGGTGAAGGCCAGAGAGAGGGGAGGACGAAGAAAGAGCCGAGTCTTAAGGTTGGAGGCAATGTCAGCTTTTGATTTTGAAAACGCGATATTCATCAGAAATCTGCCCGACGCGAATCTTCCAGGGCCGAGCGGCCAAAGTGTAATCCGCTGGATTGCTATGCGACGAAGGTGCTCCCACAAAACTAGACCTAGTAGAAATAGATGGAGCAGAATAAGCAGCCCGACTATGCATACCTAAAAACCACCAGCGCTCAAAATCACCCTAAAGGGGGTTCCTAGAGGGGATAAAGAATCTCTTTCGCAAAAAAAGTCGCCGGCGCGTGCCCGTTGTCGATTTGTCTTGAACATCAACGGCCTAAATAGCCAGGGAGGCAAAAAAAAAAATTCAGTCTCGAGACCGCCCCGCCCCGCCCCCATCGGTCTGATCCGAAAGCTGTGATGGAAACATGTCAACGCGTCGGTCAGGAGAGTCGAGGGCCAACAGAAGCGAGCAACACGACACCCCTTTTCAACTTATCCGTTAAATATGCGTAGAGCTTAGCCCCGAGGGCGGCGCGGATGAAAGAGGTGAGGTTGTTGTTTGGCTGAAGCCGGGAAAAAGAGACTGGAGGTGGTGAGGAAAGGAAAAGGAATATGTACCTGAGGCGGGCAAGGCCAGAGAAGGACGAGGAAGCCGGCTGACCAGAGGCCCGGAGAGGGAGACTGTGCACGCGACTGAGGACCCTGACGGCCGCGAGGGGGCGTGACGCGAAGGCGAGAGTGAGTTGCTTCGGTAACTACCTACCTACCTCACCTACGTCCCTCAGTAACCGTGCCCCTTTAAGAACCACACCCCCTCCCCTGAAGAGCCGCCCGCCCACCTTGGCGCTCAGGGGCGGGTGAGGTCATGAAGGGCGAGACGAGCCGCGTGACCGCCTACCTTGTCGAGAGATAGGAAGCTTGTGAGAAAAACAGTCGCGTCGTTGGGACTTTGTCACGCGTTGGCCTCTTTCTAGTCACGTCTGGGTCTGGCAGCAGAGGGTCTACATGAAAAAAAACCAAACTACGTAGCGAGACTAGCAAACCCAACAAAACAGTAGGACCAGTTAGACAGAAAGAGCAGTGAGTGATATACGTACGTAGCAAGATGGCAAGGCCAGCAAGACCCTTTCAGCCAAAACATTCCTCCTTAGTCCTTGATTCTCACGTGGGCTTCCTCCTGATCACTTACACCATTTCACAGCATGGGACTGCTCCTCTATCTCACTAGGGGACTTCTGTAGATGCGACGAGAGTGACGCTCTATCCTATCCGTAACTGGCACATCATCCCACAGCCACCACGCACTTGCTTGCGCCTGAAGACTGAGGGGCGCCACAGCCTGCCGCACCATATGCCAGTCTCCGGAGCAACCCAGCGCCAGTCAAAGGCAGGCAACCAGGCGGCAGCGCGAAAGGATATGCGGCTTCCTACCTATTGGCTGGCATTGTCCATCATGGGAAGGAGGTGTTCAAATGTCTTCGGAAAGTCTTTATTTTGTGGGCTGTTCATATCCCATTTATGCACGGCGTGCCATCTGTAAAGGGATTGCCTTGCTGTACACGAGATGGGATAAGGGCAAGGTGCCTGGGGGATCACTGTCACATTCAAAGCCAACCATATACTACTTGTCTGGACAAGGTTTCATAGCAGATAGCGACGAGGGCAAACGCAGGGGGGGATCTTCCAACAGTCTTGTGCACGTCAAACAGCTGTCTATGCCCACAACGTAACCAACAACAATCACCACGCCGGCATCATTGCTCACATCATCATTATTGACCACACCACCATAAATTTTGCCCAACAACAGCAGTCCACATCGATAGCCCCATGCAAGTATCAACGGTATCACCTACATCAAGACATCCGTTTAGCGCGGCGACGGAAACAGATTCGGGCGTTTACCCTGACAGCACATGGAAAGTAAGCGCTCTAAAGGTCAAGTCTGGGAAAGGGAAATCCAAGACATCACGATCACGTCCCTTGGCAGGCATTAGGGTGCATAGAGTTGTACCCGTCTCCCCCTAGGGCTTTTCTGCTGGCGCAGACGGTCACTTTCTGTCTATCCCGAAGATATGAGGAAAGACATGGCTTCTGGTTGATCTGATTGGACCATCTTGGTACCCACCTTATAGTATTAGACGAGAGGAAAGCAAGATATTGGCCAGAAAACAATGGATCACCAATGGCATTGAAGGCCAAAGGGATTTCCGGAGAAAAGGCTGATAGGACTATACCCGGAGCAAAAGGAAAACCGAGACTAGAACACGTCAACTAGGAGGTAGCCAGGTCTCGAGGTAGATCTGCTGAGCATCAGTGCACCATCGACAATGACAAGGAAAAGAAAAGGAAAACCACAGCGTTGACCAGGTCCGCCACATTGACCAGTTTCGTAACATCTCACTCGCCGCATCATTCAGGAGCCTATGAGACACTGTGGTAGTTTGTATTCAGACAAGGGCAGTTAAGTAGTTAGGGGAAGAACCAGGAACCAGGTTATTGAGGTTGCCCGATACTGTGGGAGCGTTCTCTGCAAAGGCGAATGGTCTGCCTAAGTACAAAGATCAGCAACGCCTAACGCCGAAAATGTAGGCAGTGACTGCCTCCGTCCATGCCGAAACGAACAAGAGAAAATGGTTGGCAGTTTCTGTTTGAGAAGATCAGTGATATCGAAAAGAAACTCGAGACTTCGTGATCTTAAGGGAATTAGGGGAGACCAGGAAGTATGTCGAAACCGCCGGGAATTTTCCGTGACTCGGATAGAGAGTGAGAGTAATCTGTACAGGTGAGAGTTACGACCACGATCGATCTGCAGTCGAAGGTACTGTCACTAGTGTCAGCAAGCGCATCGAGTGAGGGGACAGGAAGGCCAGGTAGGGACCGGGGAGACCAACGGTTGAGAGTCCTAGATGTAGTAGTCAAGCAGGCGATAGCCGCAATTAGCGTCCTAAATCGCTTTGGTGCGAGAGAACAAACTGCTGTAAACAGCGTCGACAACAGGCGCCGCTGTGATCATTCGGCCGTCGAAGTAGCGGCCATTCAGGCCTTTGATGGCGTTCTCACCCCCGGCCAGCTTCTCAAACTTGAGGTAGATATCACCATCCGAGTTGGGATCGATGGCAATGTGAAGTACGTGGCCGTATTTCTCCTCCGCCTCCTCGCGGACTTCGCCCTCGAGGGTCTTGATCCACTCATCACCCTCGGGCACACTACAAGAGAAGCAAAGTTAGTAACTTAACCCACAGCTCGACGAAAGGAAGGTAGAGGATAACATACGTCGAGGGGTCAAACATGTTGTGAAGTACAACACAGCGGCTGGCCATGTTGACATTCAAAGGCAGGGGGGCTTTAACTTCCGCTTTCGGCTTGATCACCTGCCGCTCGGTTGGAGCAGCTGGCTCATCAGTCCGCGCGAGCTTTCGCATGAGCGCATCGCGGCTGTAATTATTGAAATTTACGCCGGCGACATCCGTATCGTCGAGGGCACTGGCACCAGTCCCTTTCTCGCTCTCACGTGCACCGGCGCGATCAAAGTTTGCGGACTGGCCGCCGCGTCCTCCAGCACCCGAAAAAGCTGAGCCCTGGAACTGAGAGTGGTTCTGGCCTTGGAACTTTTGCAGGAGGTTTGCAGTTGACTCGGGCGTGAATTTGTCATTGCCGAGTCCCACGCGGATCGGGCGGCCGGCAAGATCGAATCCGTTCATCTTTTCAAGAGCATCGCGAGCCTGGGCGGCATCACGGAACCTGCACCATGTTAGCACGCATTCAACGATGATGACTCGTGAGCCGAAAGAACTTACTGAACAAAGCCATAACCGCGGCTGCGGGCGTTGTCATCCTTCTGGAGTTGCACGAACTCAAGCTCACCAAACGGCTCGAAGACAGTTTGCAAATCCTGCTCAGTGATACTAAAATGGATATTACCCACATAGAGGCGGTGAAATGGGATTGAATTTGGATGGTTATTGGTCGGCTCCGTGGTGCGGACTTGGCGGTTCTTCTCCGCCTCGGTCATCTGGACGATGACTGGGATGCCGAGGAGCTTTTGACCGGTAAGCTGCAGAGCAGCAACCACGGACTCCTCGCTCTTGAATTCCACGTAACCAACACTAGAATTTTATGAGCTAAATGTAACGCCAAAAGAATGCAAGAGGGAGTAAACAGAATAGAAACATACCCTTTAGACCGGTTGCTCACACGGTCTTTAACGATTTGGGCCTCAGCGACCGGGCCGGCTTTCTCGAAGAACTCCTTGAGTTCCTTAGTTCGCAGACGCGCTGCAAGCTGCTGGACAAAAACAGTACGACGATCACGCTCGTCCTCAGTCGGTTGAGGCGGGGACGGGTCGCGGTCGCGGGGCACACTATGACGGCCGCTTCCACGATAAGCACGATCGTCGTCACGACGACGGTAGTCGCGGTCGCGTCGGTCGCCTCGATAGTCGCGGCGATCATTGCGGTCTCCGCGGGGACGGTAGTGGCGGTTGGGAGAACGCGAACGCGAGCGGTCTGAGCGACGATAGGAATCACCTCCACGATAGCGGCGGACGCTGCGGCCGGAATCCCTGCTACGGCTTCTACGACGGCTCATAGCGCTGCCCGTCTCGCTACGAGGGCTACTTCCATGGCGATTGCTGTGATGACCATTGGGCGACTCGCCTCCTCCGTTGGTGGTCTTTGGCTGCTCCTTCGACGAAGCCGTCGAGTCTAGCAAAGCCTCGACGTCCAAACCCGACATTTTGGGAGATGGTACGACGTAGGCCCGCGCGGTCGGTCAAATGAAAGATTGGGGTAAGACTCGTTTGATTCGTGCGAAATGCAGGTGATTTGAAGATGGATGCCTCTGTTCGCGAAGTTTGGAGATGCGGGAGTGGGAAAGGTGGGAATCGTGACGCGGTGTGCAAGGAAGAAATGCGTGGCGAGTGATGGTGTTGAGTGAGGAAGGAAGGTGCTTAAAGTCAAGTTGACAGGTAAATTGTGGAGGCCTGTAAAGTCCCGCCTGCGGGGTTTTTTGCTGCACGTGGTAAGACTTGATAAGGAGATTTTGAAGGTGAGAGAAGGTTACGCACGGACCATCGCCGACCCGCTGAAGGTTGGTTGCTGGCAGAACCTGAAGCGCCGGAAGCTGGGCGTGACCACTGACCACCCAACTGACGAGAACCTTTTGTTGGCAATGCAAAAAACAGGCAAGTCTGTCGACACGGTCAAGCTCTGGCGGGAGGACACAGGAGTGTATGTACATACCATGCCGGCGGACTGCCTCGGCCTAGGTCATCACCCCAGCGCAGTGACAGTCAGAAAATCCCCGAGACGTCAAGAATTGTGGTGCCTTGTAATTATAAGCCTGGAATGGATATGTAAACCGAAGCTATCAGGCTGGCTGCTGCCGCTTGCAACACTGCTGCAAGTAGCCTGCAAGCTGCGTCAAGCCAAACACAACTCAGTTCTAGGTATCCGTAGCTTGAAGTTAACGCCCAACCTCTTCGAGAGAAGACAACCTTTATCATGCCCCTCTCTGTCCTGTATTTCTGCCTCTCTCACTTGGATTCGCCCTTCAGCAGGCAGAAGGATCTCACCCGCCTAAATCACATCACGCACACTTGATAGAGCTCATCCCCAGCAATACTCCACCGTCGTCACTTCCCACGACAGTGGAGAGCCGCCTGGAAGCACAGCGTCAAATCGCGCCAAAGCCCCACCTCATAAACCTTCTCCCCGCTCCACTAAGAGTCCACTCCCACAATCAGCGGCGCCCCCAGAACAGTCAGCCAGCCAGTCAGCGGGGAGGCCAGGCGGGCGGGCCAACTAAGGAACATAGCCCACAACAGTGGACCAAAGTAGCACCCCCTAAAGTAAGGGCAAAGTGGCCGAGTGGTTAAGGCGTTGTGTTTAGGAGATCTGCCTTCTCTAGAGAAAGCAGACGCCCACATTCCGCAATGGGAAACCGCGCGAGTTCGAATCTCGTCTTTGTCATTAATTTTTTGTTCCATCATCCCCATCTAAGTTGATGGCTCTTCATGTTTTTGTCCTCTTCCTCTTTTTTTCCTTTTTTTTCCTCCGCTCTTTTATTGAGTTCCTTGAGGAGGCCAACCAACTAATATTTAGATCTCCATATCTACTTAAAGAAAGTCTCGCGCGCGCACATTCTTTGTTCGTGGTATTCCGGAATGGTTCGTAGTAGTACTACTGTGGGAGGGGGGGTAATGATTTGTTCATTGATTGTCTACAGAAGTAACTAAGGTTTCTGGGTGGGCTTGGTTTTGGTGGATCGGCACGCAGGCTCCTGTGCGCTCACGTACCACGTGAGCCGGCACGTGCCTGGCGCTACCTCCCTCCTGCACCCAAAAGTACGGTCATGAATGCCGCTGTTCCAACATTCTTAATCGTGAATACTTATTATATTATTTAAAAAAACGTATCCACTTTCTTTTCTTTTCTTCTTTTCTTTTTTAAAAAAAAAACATTAATTCGATATGCTACATTTTGGATTTCCACTTTCTACTGCTATCCCCGTCTCTCAACTTGAATATTCTCCTGTTCTTATTTGTCTCTGTGGATTGGTTCGGGAGGGCGCAGGAACTGGTTGGGCCCTTTATCGTAGGCGTTCATAACAGGGGCGACGGGCGGTGACGAGGATACCTGCAATTCCCTCCGCTACGGGCGACTTGGTGCCCAGCTTGCTTCCCAGTTTTGGGATAACATCAGTGGTGCTCTACGTGCGTAATTGTGTTCCGTTGCACGCGATCGAAGTTGACAGCGCATTGAATTGTCTGCTCAGTAGGTCTAAAAGTACAGAAAAGAACGCTTCCTTATACTCATGGAGAGAGGGCAAGGGAGGCGCAGCCCGAAAGAGGGCATTCCGAATGAAATGAGGACATTCCGAGTCAAGAATGAAGGAAATAACAAAGAGTGAAGGAAGCTCAGAGGCATGTCAACCAGGGCCTGTCCAATTCCATGAAAAGTGGGTCAATTCCAGACGACATGTTCCTTGAGCTTGAAGCGGTGAAATGGCACCATACGACAACGACAACAACAATGCCATAAGACGAGCCTTACAGGGTACTGTTGCAGGGGACTGGCCAGGAATTCAAATGCAACAAAGAAAGAAACACTACCACGTGCAATGGTCTGGTGACCTTGATTCAAGGAAAAAGAACGTGATTTCTAAAGAGTGGTTAGGAAAAGGTGGGAGAGAGTAGTGCCGGTCCTCTGATCATGAGCAGAGCAGGCCAGCTAACATATATGAGGTGGATTGGCCAAAAGAAACCAAGAAAAGATCGCACTGGGCTAAGTCACCAAGGGCGCAAATGCACTTTTTGTTGCTCTGGGCCCCTTAATACGTACATTGATGGTAATGATGGTTTATTTCATCTGTTCAAGGAGCGACTTCCACAGTTAGATCTATCACCAAGTGAAACAGCTTATACCCATCACCACGCAGACACTTAAAAGTACTACGGTGGTGATGAGTCCAAAGTTATGGAAGCCACTCCTCAATAGACACGACGGAAAGATAAACCTTATACACATACAAACATACGTAAATCCCAGCATATCATAGCACAGCACGTTCCTGCTGCCCTGTGTTCTTCACAAATAGATAGGTCAAGACTTCGAACCACCAGAACTCCAGATGGAACAACCACAATCCGCTCCAACCGCACTTAGACGTGGAAACACAAGAATATACATTATTGCTCGAACTCATATAGTAAGCAAGCAAGCAAGCAAGGAAGGAAGGAAGGAAGGAAGGGAGTAAGCAAGCAAGGACGTAAGAAAATAGTTGCTCGTATCAAGCCCGACTCAGCTTCAGCGAATGATGAAAGACGAGCCCGTACGACAGTCACCAAACTGTCTCGATCCGGTCTCAGGGATTATATTTATACATCAGGGCAGTCAAACACTGTGCTTAGAAAACAGTTTGACAAATAAGGGTGACCCAGGACCTCGTAAACAACAGGACCGCTGTCAACGACTGTATTACTGGACGTCAGGAAGTCAGATGCTGGGGAGACATTCTACTTGTAGGCGAAGACACAAGTGATAACTAGACCAAAGCAAATTCTGGAAGAATGTTTGTCTGCGAGCCGTAGAACCTAGATTGAACACTATAGCGCAAATTAGTACAATAAACGAAACACATCCGGTGGTTAATAAATATGAACCACCCGTAGACAAACACCCCGCACCAGCCATCACTAGAACCCATCGTGGATTGGAGACTATGCCGCAGCATACGACACCAACCGCCTCACATTACCTATATATCTACATTATTGCCACATTTCTCATCTACGAACCATCCACCATGGTTGGAGTTCACAGTACGTCGCCATAACATTATAACCCCTACAATAGACAGAGAAGCAGCCATCATCGCCAGTACTTGGATGAATGGTAGTGCGCCGCTGGGTCCTTCATAGACACCTCGAGCTTGCCGCCCCAGTGGAAATGCGGATCGCCCAGTAGCGGCCGCAGTGGAATGCCGTCCCGCGATGCCCGTTGGCGCGCCGCGTCGTACGCTCTGCGGGTCTGGACGCGATAGGCCTTGATGGCGGCAACAACGTCTCGCATTCCTTTGAGTTCTCGCTGCGTTGGTTTGCGCATGCTCTCGCCGTTGCTGTGGCTGCGAGCTTTTGCGCTGTTGGACGCCGAAGGCGGGGCCAACATAGCATCCCAGGCCGCCAAGAAGATGTAGGAACCAGGTGGAACGCCGGCGGCGACGTGACAGGGAGAGGCCGGTACGGGGTTGGCGCGCAAGGCGGGATGATTCGCCAGGAGCCGCATATACTCGCCAACGGCGTCAAGCTTCTCCATTTGGTGGCCGTAGACATTCGGGCCAGTGCCTACCCAGACGGGCACGGTAAAGGCAGCTCCATTCCATATGCCCGCGCCGGTGGCGTCGAGGTATTCCAGCCCAGACAGATATGTCTCGGGTTGCGGGTATCGTTCTAGCCGGGCCGATTCTTGGTTCTTAGGCTCAGATGCACTGCGAGGACTGCTAGCACTAGCGACAGACTGTCTCTCTACATACATCAGTGACTTGGTGCCAGCGTCGGTAGCGTCTGCTGTGCTTGGCGAAGATTCCCAACCGCCAGAATCTCCAAAGAAGCTAAATTCCTCCGTGGTCATTCTCATCAGAGCCTCGGAATCGAGGCCCTCGATATCAGAAAGCTCGGGCCCGAGCTCTTCGCTAAGGTCAGGCTCGAATTCAAGGCGGATATGCCTGAGGCCTAACAAAACGGTTGGTGCGTGCCTGGCTGATGTAGGCTGTGCATCCTGGATCGCCCGCTCTTGCAGGGAGACAAGTTCTAAGAACCTAACCAACTTGTCAATAAGAGGCCCCGTAGAATATCTAGGAATCCGTGTTAGGGTGAGCGATCGGAGTCTGGGGTTCATATCTGGGAGAAAGGCTTCAGGATAGGCCAGCTCTGCTCTCGGTAGGAGAAAGGTCTCAGCGAGCCATAAACTTGACATAGTGGGTAAGTCGTCCGTCTCCAGAGATGGAAGTTGCGTTACGAGAGAGTGGTGGATTCGTAATACCTGTAGATTCGACGAGAACACAGGGCGGAACAGGTGCGCAACTCCAAGGATACCTGACAACCTCGCTGTTGGCGAGATCCACTTGGGAAGACAGCCGTCGGGGAAGCTGAGAGACATGGAATCACACTCGAAACGATGCAAATTCCCGGGAGAAGACCGGATCAGCTTCGCAATGCCCTGAGCGGAGATATTGTTCTCATTCAGGTACAGGTGCGTGATGCCCCCGTGGCCGCAACATACGTCCAGATCCTGAACTGGGTCATCTAGCGAGTGAAAGGGTGATCCCGGACTGTCGCCACAGAGTAAATTCTTGACGGAAGTTGCCGAGTCGTCCCTGATTCCCCGTCGGCCGTCTAATCTAGCACCGGCTATCCCTTGCGGTACCGGTCCGTGGGCGTCTCTAGTGTAGACGGGAGCATCGGCCAGGTATCTCTGTGGGTGGGTGAAAGAGGCACTCGATTGCGACTCTTGAACAAAGCAAAAGGGGCCATAAAAATCGCTGCCCTGTCCTTGGGGTAAGAGCAACGTGCCTTCAACGTCGGAGCAGGAGCTTCCACGGCCTCTCAACGTCACGGCCGGGAAGGTGAATTGATACATGTCATAGAGTACATTGTCTGAGAGCTTGTTCCGGCTCAAGTCCAGACTCCAGAGCTGGTCCTTAAAAGTTTGGAAGAGAAGTGACGCCTCTGAGTCGTCCACCTCGCGCCCTTGCGCTTTCAATATCCGGAGACGCGGCAGATTGTCAGGGCTCATCATGCGCTGCATCAAGGGCGTTTTGAGTGAACCAGGCACATCAGACACATCAAGGTACACAAGGCTTTTCAGAAAACTACACCCAAAGAAAGCTGTCGGCAGAGGAGTGCGGCAATGCGCCATGCTCAGGAGTAAAGGGGGTTGGAAGTGTGGCGGCGCAGCGAGGGTGCCAGAAGCCCACGCCGTTACCAGGACGTCCGTGTCGACATCCGAGTGTCCATCGAGCAGGATACAGCGGAGCCGGGGCAAGGTGAACGGCAGGTGGCGGAGAGTGCCGGTGAGGGTAGGGCCGCTGGAGTCTAGCGAGAAGACAGAGCCCGGACGCGTCAAGCGGCGCAGATCAAGACAGGTGACGAGCGAGCGAGTAACAGGCCGGACATCCTTGAGGTGCCTCAGCATGAAGTGTTGATAGCGCTCGAAATCTGCCCAGTGTCGGCTGGTTAGCGGGCAAGACAAGCAGCGGGGCGAAGATCAGAGCCAGGTCCGGCTGGGTACTTACCGCTGTCTCGGTCCAACGAGAGCCGGGTGGCGACGGCGAGGGGGTCATTCCAAAGGCGAGGAGCGAAGTGGTGATAGAAGCGGCGCGACACAAGGCACAGTCGCGCGTACTCTCGAGCGGGAATGAAGGGCGCGGCGAGCTCCAGCCAATCCAGGAGCCGGGTGGCATCTTGGTAGGATGGCGGGTTTGGGTTATGGCTGTCGGCCATACCTGCCACCTCCCATGTGCTCAAGTGTTTAGGAGACGTGGTGGTGCATGGCAGCAGGCAACCCGAGCGTTGTGATCTGCTGCATCTTATGCCCGAAGCGTAGAAAGGTAGACAACGACGGCCGAATCAGACATTCTGCATGTTTTGCGTGCTGTGTGTTGCAAGCCAGCAATAAATTGCCGTGAAAACCGGTGGCATTGGAAGATGGGAGCTCCACGAGTTTGAGGTTGCTAGTGCTAGATCCGGATTGTTGCCTTGGCTTGAAGAGGGGGAGTTGAACACCAAGGTGCTTAAAGCACCCAGCCAATCACAGCACCAAGTATTAAAGTTGACCGGGCTTATCTAAGGTAATTCCTGGGACATTTTCGCAAATCTCCAACTTGACCTGCGCCTTCCGAATTGGACTGGACAAGGAAATACGCCATTCCACAGAAACTGTATTATTCCGGTGGGTGGGTTGAATCGGGAATTTGCCGCCTTGTTGCCACCAGGTAGGCGGCCCGGCATTCAGGGTTATCTCAAGCGCCCCAACCCCTTTACCAGTTGTGTTTTAAGAGACCTCAAAAGTTGCCGACAAGACTTGCGGGGGTTCTATTAAATTGGAAGAAATTGGGTATCATCGCCAGTCATTTTTCTTCTCCAATTTCGCACACGCTTTCCTTCTTTTTCTTTCACTTCCATTTTGCGCGTGTTCTTTCTCTGTCAGACATGGAGAACCGAAAGAGGGTTCAAGAATCGAGACATTGCAACGATCTTTGCCGTCTCAAGTAGGTCTAGGTGGGAACAAGTAATAAGAAAGGACGAGAGGGGACAGGAAAAACTAACCAACCAAGCCGCGAGTTTCCATCTAACAGAGGAAGGAAATAAAGGAAAAAGAAAAGGAAAACGGCGGTCTCGAACCAGCTTGCCACATGGCGGACACGGGGGGGTGAAACGAGGATCTCACAAATTGTCATAGATCAAAAAATGTAACAGAAAAAGCAAAGAGGCGCCTCGAGCACATAAATGCGTATTTGACAAGCAAGCGGGGAGGGGAGATCTACAGATGCCCACGCCCCTCTCCGGCTTCTCACTCGCACGCGGAGGCCGGGGGCCGAGGGGTTGGGGCTGAGGATAGGTGGCTGTTTTGTTTTCGTGTGTCTCTTCCCCGCCTGCCTACCTGAGCGGAGAGGGGAATTGGCGGCCTGCATCCCAGGACCCTCGGATCCTCGTCCATAGGTTAAGTTGTGCTTTGCAAGCAACGTCGCCGCCAGCCTTCGAGGACCCTCGTTTGCTCGGCTCGTGTCGAGGATGGAGTAGCCTGAGGAGCAGCCTGAGGAGGTGCCCAATCTCGTTTCACAACATTCCCCTCCCCCTAACACAAGGACCTAGTCTAACGCGATGATCTGCGGAGCTCGCACATATTCTGTCTCTCTGTATGCATTCTCGTCTTGGGCTTCTCGAGACTATCTCTAGCAAGGATGGCTAGCAAGGTGTCGTGCGGAGCCGGAGTCCTGTCCGGCTCGGTCTCTTTCCGACAGGCGAGGCATTCATTTTGTAAAGGCAAAGTGGACTGGAATTTTTTTTTTGGGGGGGGGGGGGGGGGCTGAGACGGATTCGCCATCTCTCTCCCGGAGGCGTAACAATTTACTGGTTACCGAGAAAGGCCCATTAGCGTGTCTCTGTCTGGATCGGCATTTCGGGTAGTTATTTGTTGGCGTGCCGTCGGAGGATAGCGAACAGAAGTCTTGGCTTCGCAAGTCGGTGTGTTTGCATCTTGCGAAGCCAAGGTTCCTTTTGGTCACGTCTTGTTCTGGAGACAAGTCCACTGTTTCCTGGCAGGCCTGCATTCTGGATGTTCAACCAAGTCTCGGAAAGAAAAGGCTCTGAGAGAGTCTCACTGGAGAACGACGTGTTCTGATCTGAGTCAAGGGGATTCAGATCATTTACGGCCCACAAATGTGAAAGGGAGGACATAGTGTACTCGGATGCACGAGGAACCGTACGCACGCCACGATTCCCAGGCTTTCTGCTCCTCGGCAAGGTGGCCAAAGTGCTCGCAAAGATTGTCAAAAGATGTTTCGTAATATCCAATGTCATCGCCGCAGTAGTAGCTAATGATAATAAGTTTTACTTTTATTTTTTATCCTATTTTGCAAACGTGTTTTGACCTTGATACAGAGATTACCACACCTGATCCTAAAATCCGAGCCACCATAATCGTATGTTGCCCAATAATATTCTCTGCCTTATGAAGAGCAGACTCTCTTGTTCATGTCCAGTGACATGGTATCCTGATTGTCCAATGACGTGATATCTTGATCGAGCCATCCTCAAGGCTTGCCCTAAGCGCCTGTAAGCAACATTGCTACACATGTAAATTAATTGTTGCAATGTGGTTCGGGGAATTAGATTAGTCGTTGACTTCATGTCGCGAAAACCTCCCGAAAAGATTCCGCTCCGCCTCCTCCAACCCGAACCATGTTCAGATCGTGGTGCGCTTCTTGTTGGTCGTCACTCGTCGACGAGTCTTGATCCGCTTGAGCTCCTCCTCCAATGCTTGCTCAGCCCCGTCAGCCCATTTCACCCTTGGGGCTCTTCGGTCCTTCAATGTGTGGAGGTGTTGGTGCTGTCTTCTGTTGTCGTTGCGGTTGAACGTCTTGAGACAGAACTCGCACCTGTATTCTTCCTCGCCATGTTTCCTGCCAGGAATTAGTTCACTGGGCTTCCGTTAGATATATGAAGTAGACAGGTACTCACGATTTCATGTGTCGCTTCAGGTGCTCCATTCTCTTGTATTGCTTGGACGAGCATTGGGGATGGTCACACCTGAACCTTCCCGAGGGAATCTTCTGGATAGCGAAACCTTCCTCACTGACAAAGCTATCAATGACCTTTGCGGGTTTTGGTCGCGTTCGGATACCTTGTACTCTCTGTAACGCCGTCGACTTTTGCCTGGCATCGTCTATGAAGAGTCGGCGTCTTGGAACCCCCAAAGTGAAAGGCGGTGTCATATCCTCCTCTTGGTTTTGGATTGTTGCTGCCATGGACTGGTGAGCACTGTTCTCCGGGGAAGGCTGAGGCTTGAAGGTGATGGGGCTGTCTGATTGTGCCCAGGCGGTCCAGGACTCCTCCCAGGTCTCACCAACTTGGCCTGTCTGTGTAGGTGTGGGCACGAATGGCGAGGGTCCAATGTCATTGGGGAAAGAGTAGAGACCCGGGGCTTGGGAGGAAGGCAGCTGGCATACGAAATCATGGTAGGGGAGGCCGGAAAAGTCTAACTGGTTCCGCGACGGTGTGACGGGAAGGCTGGGTGGAAAGAAGTTGGAAGCATCGTCTGTTTTCAAGCCCATGGGGAAGTAAGTCGACACGGCTGATGATGGCGGAGTGGGCTCAAAGGAATACGAGTCGCCGAACGAATGAGCAAAGTCCATTGAGCCCGGGCCAGGGGGCGTTGACCGTCCAGAAGTTGGCGTGTACGGTCCTAAGCTCGAGGCATACGAGGAGCTCTTGGTCCTGGACGGAAGGCAGGTAACCGTTTGGCTGTTGCCAAAGTTGAAGCCATCGCCATCATCGAAGCCTAGTCCTAGGTCACACATGAGGTATCCACCGAGCTCCATGTTGCTCCAACCCGACAATGGGCATATGCTGTCTACAGAGGGGAATGGAGAATAAAGGGTTGAGGACAGGATCGGAACTTCACCTGAAGAGGGGGGAGGAGGCTCGCCGATAGATATACAGGAGCCGGTGGGAGGATCGTTAACAGCAACGCTTGACCCTTAGATAAGGTGGACTAAATCGGGCATCAGAATGGGAATAGCGTTGCCAAGATAAGAAGGCTGACCAGAAGTCAGAGATGGAATATATGTACCTGACAGCGGTCAAGCGCTCGGACCGGGGTGGACACTAGGGAAATGACCGATGTTTAAGGAGTTGTCCATTTGGGATCGACCTTCCCCCCTCCGCCCCTCCGCCCCACCGCCCACATTATATACGGCTCCAAGTGTCTGTCTCAAAACCCCGGTGGTGCAGATGAAGCCATGACAGTCAACGCAGCAACCTCTGCCCGATTACAGATAGCCCGTGCAAGAAACGCCAATATGGAAAAGCACAGGCCAAATGAGGCCGCTGCAGTGATAGAATCACTGGCTCTGAAGCGGTCTCTTCACTTAGGAATCCCGTCATGCATGGGGTACGGTGCCTTGGCTGCTACTTGTTACCCAAGGTCAGCAACGCAGGGTATCTTTGACGTACTCACCGTTCGACGGATGCCGTCTAAGATGGCGCCTGACGTTAGTCTAACGGAACAAAGCGGAATTGCCCAACCAAACTAAGCTGGGGCCTGCATGAACCGTCGGGCAAAAGCAGTTGTGTAGATCAGCCGAGAATCTGGGGATTCTTGCCACAGACCAGACTAAAACTATAGTCTAGCACGGCAGCTTGGAATGGTGATAGCACACAGAGGAATGGGCAAGGGCCCGCATTTTGCCCCGGGCCAAGACAAATGAGACACGCCGGCGACGGAGACGTGCTGGATCGACGAGCAAGCCGCGAGGGAGCGAGAGTCTGGTTAGAAACCCTCATATGGCGGACGCTGGTCGCCTAGGAAGGAGCAGATGCGATGATCTGCCTGTAGACGGAGCAAATTGAGCCAAGACCTTCAGGGCTCATCCGGCAGGGCAGAGAGGGGTGGCCAGTCAGAGGCCGAGATGCCCCAAACTTTGCGGCGCCAACCCGTAGGTGGCACCTACATGGGGACCCTGCAACCCTCCCTATACGGCTAGCTGTCCCTGTATGCAGCCTGCGGCCCACTGATCCACTTCATGCGGGAATCCGGTAGTCATTGTAGGTCCAGAGCAACAATAACAGGACGAGGGAGGAGGATGGAGTATTTTGGAAGAGAAGAAGGAGGGGAGACAATCACGGCAGTGCAGGTCGGTCGGGAAGTCCAACCAGGCATTGGAGAAACAGGCGACGGATGGAAAGCCAAAACGAGACGGCGGCGATCGGCTTGGCATTTCCAGCTGCCGGGGCAGCTCGGTAATAGTCACCGGTCCACGCTAAGAAAAACAAAGCGTCGCCGCCGTGCAGTGACGGTCGATGCAATCGCAGCACGACATGAGAGAAAACTCCGACGATGGCGGTCAAGCACCCAAGCTGCTTGTCATCGACCAAACAAAACCTACAGGGAAGTCACAGGCTCGCGACAGGGTATCAGCTAGCCTGTCACGCTTGTCCAACGGCAGGGGAGGGGGGTAGAGGGGGGCCTGCCAAGCAATTAAACCTTATTTCAACCTTATTTGCACTGTCCGCGCTGTGCCTCGTGAGCAAGGATCCTTGTTGGGATGGATGGGATGGCACCACACCTCCATCTCACTTGGCCAAAGTTAGTACGTAGTCGTACTTGCCCGGGTTAGAAATGGGTGGCTACATGCACTAGCGTTATGTGGGCCGCTAGTTATGTGAGCTGCTAGTGCCTAATAGTAGAAGTAGGAGGAGGGCAAGAGCCTAGGGCGGGAAGAGCTGCCCACCCCAACTTGGAGCAAACATGGCTCTTTCCGCCCATTGTTCTGCGAGTTCGAGTAGTTGGCTCTCTGATAGCCCGCCGCCCGCCCATGCATGCTGTTTGACTGTACGACTTGAGCTGTCTTGAATTCTCACATGTAATATTTCCGACACGCCAACGGTTCCTTTACGTCAGTAACGGTCAGGCCAGCCACAAGTTGTTTTTCCCTTTTTCTTTTATTTTCTTGCCCGGAGTTTAAGATCTTTTGCCTTGGATTGATGGGTCCTCGGACTGTTGCGGCTATCGCGATTATGTCTGTTTTAGAAAGAGGCTCCCTAGACGAGCACTCGGCCCTTTAAGGTCGCGGACTCTGGAGATGTACTGCCACAGGATAACCCGGAAGCCGGTAAGGTAAGGTATCGGCGTAAGTGCCACGACTGTACTCTGAACGTGTACTAGACCTTGACTAGACCTAGTACTGCTCATGTTTGAGCACACACACACACCAGGAAAGCCATTTTCCCGCACTCCAGAGCGACGCGTAGCCAGCTTTCGCCCAGACTTGGAGATGGCGTTTTGTCGCAGGCGATGGACATGTTGGCCCTGGCTATCTGACACACACACACGCCAACCCAGAAGGCGGCTGAACCACTTTCGAAGTGTGATTCGGCTACGGCAGTCGTCAATACTACCCAACTCCTGTCGGACATACCCCTCCTCGGTCGCCGTAACCCTGAAATGGTGTTTCCCTACACAGACATGGGAGATGCCCCGGGCGTCTGCAAGGCGTCGATCGCACTCGCAGGCCCTCGACCACACTCAACCGCCCTCGCCGACTGACAAAAATCGACCCTGGTTGCAAGTGCATTCTCTCCAAGCTTCTTCGAAATAGCTTGGTGACCGAGAAGTACAGAGCCTAGATGATCTCACCGCATCTCGTTGATGATGGTTCCCACTTTGGAAGGAAATATTATTTCCAACCATCTTTCTGAGTGTTGAGGTTGACACAAACAGAACAGGAGGTGATGGGATGGAGGGAGATACCTTTGCGCCATCTAGAGGCTCCCTTTCGCATTGACCATCTTGGCTTCCCTGAATCGACAAAGAGATTTCACTACACTTTCTCTCGCTAAGACAATAGCGATATCCATCTTGAATTGGAGTACTCGTCAAGGAACGATCTTTCATTGCATTATCGGCCACTCAGCTGTGTAGAACCCGAGTTCTCCGGACAGGGAAAAAATAACAGATGTCGATTGACACAATCGGGCGAGGCTGTCTCGAAGTAACCCTCCCTGAAAAACAGCGAATCATCGAACAACATGTGCAAACTTTGTCCCGTCGAGCCACCGCAGCTTTCTTATCAACCAGCCTCAGCTCAACTCATGCTGTGCGAGGCCCAAGAGGTTACCTAATAGAAAAAGAGGATTCATGATTGCTTCACTTACATAAAAACCGCATCGCCCGATTCGTCAACTACACGACGACCGCACCACTCGCAGTAGCGTGTGCATTCGAGAGGAGGCCGTAAAGGGAAGGGAGAGCTACCGGCAAACTACTCGTCTATTTCCTCTGCCGTGTTGGTACCTTACATGCCGCTCTACCAGATAATGGTACCCCATCCTTCCGCTTGCCTTTGCATGGGACGCACATGTGGTAACGCGGAGAAGAAGATTTGTTCCGTCTTCCATCCGCTCTGCAGGTCCATAGAAATATCTCCATGCATACACATCTACGCACACATACATGTACAGAATCCTGCAATATCGTATAGCATTCATTGCACCAGGCCAACTAAAAAGGAAACAATCTGCCAGCCATCTACGTACCCTCAACGGCGTGGCTTGCTTGGTAAGCCTGTCTGTCTGCTTTTCGAGGCCGCTTACACCCGGCTTTGATGATGCTGCTATCACACACTTCTCTGTGTGTCTGTTTGTTTGTCTGTCTGTCTGTGCCTTCCAGCCCTCCGTGCATCATCCCAGCCCAGCCCATCTCATCACATCATCGATCCTTACCACCTCCCCGCATCTGAAGCACCTGCTGCTGGGGAAAGCTGAATACGTATCCCTTCCACACCATGCATTTTGTGTGTGTGTGTGTGTGTGTGTGTGTGTGTGTGTGTGTGTGCCAAGAGTTGAAGGGAAGGAGGAGAACCACATGGCCAGCCAGGGATTACCCCGATTAATAGTACGTATTGCAGTTCAAGTTCAATCAAACTATTTTGGCGCGAAGCCAACTTCCTCTCTTTTTCTTCGTGGCCCTCTCTTACTCTCTGCAGACTATCGATTCATCTCCTGCGTTTGATTCTGGATGCCCCTGGCATGGCCATGGTTGTAGAAAAGGACGAATATGTGATATTGGGAAAAAAGCAATTTCCTCATCCTCTTCGTCAGCTGCTGTCGACCCGCCCTGGGGACGGCTTTGACATGTTGACTGGCTACCCCATACGCCACTTTCGTCGACAGCTCCTTGCGTCGGTAGTGTGTCTATATACCTTACGATATATATGTGTGTTTGCTGGAAAAATGTCGAGTTGCATGGCATATATCGCATACGCATGCTCAGGATGAGGGGACAATAAGAAAACAACAATGCAAAGTCAATTAGTCAGGCACACATGGAAGGCAAAGAAGGCGGCAAGATTTTGGTCTACAGAATCGACGCAGCAAGCAGCCCCGGAGAAGGATACGATTTTATCTGTCTGTCTGTCTGCAAGCTACCTACCTACCTTACTCTCCTACAACGTGCTTGTCATTGAAGGCCGCAGCAGCCACCCACCTCGTGGCCAGGGCGAACAGACGCTAGGGAGGAGGGTAAAGCAGCCAAGTTGCTTCCAGGCGCTCAGCTCCAGGTAGACCCTACAGCCAACAAGAGGCAACGCTTCGCGAGGAAGGAGAAAAGTGATGTGTGACAAATACAGGGCAAATGGTTTTATTCTTACAGCCCTTCGCTCGGGCCTGCTCTATCTCTGAGAAAGCCATTGTCGCTGATGGAAGGGGCACGGCCTCCTGCAAAAGCCTTCCTGGACCGGGACCCCCCAGATAATCTGGACGACCGTGGTCGAGACTTCAGGACGAATCGTCGCTGTCTGTTCCGTCTTCGTCTGCAAAGTTGTCCAGCTCTTGCTCGGTTGCCTCGAGGCCGGACGATGACATGAACTTTTCCTCCTTGGCCTCGGCTGAAGAGGGGCAAAAAAGAACAACTCGTGTTAGTCCCTCCCTGTCTAGGGATATTGGTGTGAGAGAGGGGAGGACTTACTTTTTGGCTCGACGAGCATGTTCTCCTGGATCTCGCAGTCGGTCAGGACACAGCCCTCGCCGATCTCGCTGCGCTTGCCGAGGATGCACTTGGTGAGTCTGCAGTTCTTGCCCACGACAACGCCGTCCATCAGCAGGCACTGTGAGATCCGCGCGCCCTCGTTAATCTGGCAGTTGGCTCCCACGACGCACTCCTTGATGGACGTCTTCTCCTGCACCGTCACATTGTCCGCCACTAAGCTGTCGGCCTTTGTGATTGTGGTGCGAGGTTTGACGCCTTCAGGGTAGGCCACCTTGCGAGAGTGCGCAAAGGGCGAGGCCGCGTCGGCGCCGACCTCCTCCACCGACGGCAGCTTGGCGAGCTGCAGCGAGATCTGAAGCAGCAGCTGAGAGGTGTCGACGCGGCGAATCAGCTGCGACGACGCCTCCGAGGGATGGATGTAGGCCAGCATGGGGGGGATTGTGGGCTCTTCCTGACCCTGCGCGCCGTTGTCGCCCTCGTCTTTGACAGATGACGAGGTAGTCTGGCTCTGGCCGCTCTTGGGGCTTAGAATCCCGCTGTCCTTAAGGTCGGGTTTCTGTTTCTCCCCTGTGCTAGGTCCGTTTTTTGCGAGAATCTGGTCAAGGTGCAACTTGTGTAGAAGTCCCTTCTGCCAGCCCGCTTTCACCCACCACCCAATGATATCCTCACCGATAGTTTCGAGGAGCTCGTTGTCCCTGACGAGCTCCATGACCCAGCGCGGGAATATGTAGATGTGGGCATCACGGTGTGTGGTCAGCACTCGAGCGCGCGGGTGGCTTCGGAAGAGGCCATGGCGAACTGGGAACCCTTTTTTCTCTTCTATCAGATCCTTGAGGGAGTCTGTGGGTATCGAGTATACGACTTTTGAGAGATGGGGAAACAGCGAGCCCTTGGGGGGCAACACGGTAGAGGATGGCAGTGGGACCGTCGCCACGAAGTCTGTCTCCTCACCCTTGATGGGGGTGGCAGTCTTGGTCTGGTACCAGACACCGAGACCGCCGCTGCGCTGGGTGTTGGGCGAGCGAGTGTCCCCAACGAGATCACCCAGGCTGGCCGACTTGACCATCCATGCCTGCAGCAGCTTGTCTGGACCCAACTCGCAGACCAGGTCGCAGGGGAGCACCACGAAATCCGTCTTCACAACGGCTTGCAGCTCGGGAAGCCGGAGGATCTCAGCGGTGCCTGTGTTTTGGTCCAGATCCTTTGGCGACAGCAGATCGGGCCTAGGATAGGGCAAGCTGGTTAAGAAGGGGTTTGTGTTGAGCGCAGTGCTGATAGCATTGGCAGCTGAAGGGGGACAGACAAGCGTGATATCTACAAAGCGTCAGTCGCGTCACATCACATCAGGTCGTCTCGCATCAGATATCATAGTGAAGTATCACAATACGTGCCTATGATGCCGGCTCGGTAACAGAACTCGAGGGGGTACCAGACCATAGGCCGGTTGGCAATTGGGAGGAGCGCCTTTGGGTTTTCGTCAGGGTTGGCCGTGAAAGTGGGAAAAGAGCTGCCGGGGCCACACAAGATCAGGGCTTGCAGGCCGGGCGACGCAATTGTGACAGCGTGGGGCATCGTGAGAAAGAGCAAGCGGGAGCCTGAGCCCCGCGATTGGCAATTTGGTTGGGTGCCGACTCGGGCTCTCTATCCTTGACGATGTCTAGATTGTGTTTTACTCTTAGATAGGTAAGAAGAGTGCTGTTGAGTTGGCTAAATGCTGATTAATGGGCTTTCGGCATTTGTTTTTCATTGAATTTTTCCTCGACAGGACTGACTCACATTGACAACCAAACTTACTTCCCTTTGGACTTTAAGCTCTTAGCACTCAAGGTGGGACATACATGTCCCCGCACCAAGAACTTGGCTGGCTCGTGCGCCGTCTTCAGGTTGAACGGAAAGCGTTGGGCTAACGGAATTGGGTTTAGTCTGATTTGGCCAGTCGAGCATTTGCGCTGCAGGGTCCCAATTCTTGGCATCAGCTCTGGCTCCTGTCCGGCCAACCACCTACCTCGGCCAAGGCCTGTTCTTTTGGCCTGGAAATGGAGCTGAGCTTGTGAGAGCTTGGGGCATCAACAATCGATCGATCATTCATTCAATCCCAACCCCCTCCTACCACCACCGCTGCCACCACCAACACCACCTCCTCCTCGCGGTAAACAATAGGACGCGATCAATATCCTCGTAAATCTGGACGAGACCTGAGCCGGCCGCTAACTTCCATCGAGGCGCGCGCATGCGCCAAGCAGTAACCTGGAAGCCGCTCCTATTTTTGCCGCCCCCTGAGCCGAGGCACTCCCGAGACTCGCGTCGTTGCTACGTCTAGCGCTGCCCGCAACCGACGGCGAAAGCGATGATCGTCCTGCCGTAAATGTCGTCGCCGTATGATCGCTATGACCGCGGGTCGTCCCGCCGCCGCGGCGTGTGGGGTCACTGGGTGCCGCTGGTGTTGACCGTGACGGTCGCCACCGTCGGCGTAGCCGCCTGGATCTGGAGCCAGCGCAAGGACGAGAACCTCGAGGACCCGGAAGCCGATACTGCCTATCAGGACCTGGATTATGATAATGCCGACTATGGAGACAACCCTGCTTATGGAGCATCGGACGGGCCCAGTGCCGGCCAGAAGCCCCCCTCATTTGCTGGCACCGACCCTCTCGTGCGCGACGTGAGCCACGGCGTGACACCGGCGCAAGGAGAGCATGCGGGGTCGGGCTGGGGGGCACAGGTGTCGGGTGCATTGCGCCGAACCCCAAGTCCCCAGCAGTTTCTGGACAGCGCGCGCAAGACGGTTGCCGCCGGAGTGACGGCCGCAGGCGCAGTCGTGGGCGGCGCCTTGGCGGCCATCCGAGAGGAGGACAAGATCGCGTACGCCGACCATGAGACGTGGTCAGAAGAGGCTGATGCCAAAAAGGACAGGGTCCCTGCGCCGTCCCATGCCAAAGACGCCGGCAAGCGCCGCAAGAAGATCGTCATCGTCGTGTCGGCCGAAAACTTCTCGGAGGACGCCGACGGAGACGGATTCCACGAACATGCCGTAAGTGGCCCGGCCCACCCGTTCACGTCCATGCGCGCGCTTGCTAACCTGAAACTAAGTCCCTCCTCTCCCACATCCCGCGCCAAACCGACTTCTCTAAAAATAAGATATATGTTCTTATCTACGCCCCTAACTTGAAGGACAACACCGTAGATACAACGGCCACCACCCTCCCGCCCGCGTCGCTGAGCTCGTCCTTTTCTAATATCGATCACGCCCAGGCGCAGACGCCAGGCGACGAGACGAAGAGCCCCCTGTAAGCCCTTCCTCTGATTCTGCTCTGCTTCTGGCGCAGAACAGCGCACCTTGCGTTTAGTCTTGGAGACTTACTGACCGTATTATAGACTTACGGGCACGAATGTGGACCCTGCATACGCCGCAGTCTACGCGCAGGCGCAGGCGCTCGTTGAGAAGGACAGCATGGTGCTGACATTCACGACGCCCAACGGCCACGCGCACATCCTACGTCACATCCAGCCCGACGTGATCTACCTGCAGGAATCGCTTGCCGGCGACAACGGCAGCGTGATCACGAACCTCCAGACGTGGCTGCGGCACGACGTGATCCTCGTGGTCGGGGCAGAGGGCGGGCACGGCGGGCTCGCAGACAGCGATTCCGAGGCCGAAAAGCCCGGCGCCAAGGCCGAAGTGTGGTGGCAGAAGGAGGAACGCGTCGGGCGGGGCCGGGGTGTTGTCGTGGTCGACGGCATGAGGGTCCACGACGACTGGCAGCGCCGCGTCTTGGGCAAGGACTAGCCTAGGAGGAAGAGGAGGATTGCGCGTATTTGCGGCTTGTTTGCAATGCTTTACTTTGCGATGCGACGCGACAGCGCTATGCCATGTTATGTTATTTGTCCCCTTTTTCCTCATGTTTCTTCCAAACTACTAGTATAGTTGCCGCGGTTAGGGTCCTGTCATTGTTCTGTTGTAGGGCAAGTCTAGATAGGTTCATAGGGTAAACACTCTGGGTGGTTTTGGATGAAGGAATGCTTATGCAGTTCAAATATCTAAATATTCAAACAATGAAGTGATGCTTGAGTGTCTTTGATGCACGATATCCGTACGCAAGGTACCATACCGACCTGTATGTACCGTAATTTTCAATACCACTCAATGCAGGCCTCTTCAGTGATGGAAGAAAAGGGGCTAACTCGCCTTCACTTTGCTGTTTTCTCAATCTGCCGAAATATTGTAGAGTTCCCAGTGGCTCGACGTGCCCATAGTTAGGTGGCTATTTTTATGTAAACTTGAGGGCTACCAACCTAAGGTTATAGTATGTAGGGCAATTACCGACTGAGATACAGCGGTGCATTGTTTCGCTGACGTATTCAAAGCGCCATGTCACGTGATGCGGCTCCTTGATTCCGTGCAGCAGCCACAGACGCCCACCGGCCTTGTCGCTTCGCCAAGCAGGGATCTGACGGTCAGTCAAAGAAACCCCCACAAAGAGCTGTCCATCATCAGCATCGGCTCCGCGACGGCCTTCATCATCTCGTTGGTGGATTTTATCGCCATAATTGCGCGCATCCCACGTAACACGCGCGCCAAAGCATTGGACCCGTCACGTCGCCGTGTCCGAGCACATTGCCGATTGCAATCGACCGCTGGCCGACGCCGTTCTTCGGTTGGTTGGGCGCGCGAACTGTCGCCTGCTATCACGACTTCGAGGCACGCACGCACTGCCGCTAACCGCCGCAGACTCAGCTGTTGCTTGTGACACCCAACCCATCAATTTCAGACCCGCCCTTCTCCATCTGCATCCCCTCCCGCGGCTCTGTCTTATTTCGACGGCCCGCCAGTACGCGTCCGCCGTCCCGTCCTATGTTATTCGACCGCATCTCTTCGAATCCCCCCTGAGGTCGGAGGTAGACAGAGAGAGAAGGGGGATAGTCACCTTAGGTACGGAGAGGGAGAGGGAAGAGGGACGTGCGAGGGGAGCATACCGCTGAGCACCCGGCTGCCGTCGGGCGGCACCACACCCGAGCATGGCGCCCACCGTCACCGCAGTGCCGGTCCCGTCTGTCGCGTCCAAGATCAAGCGCCCTATTCCGCCGGGCATCCAAACCAATGGCGTCTCGTCGTCCCGCTCGTCGCCGTCCCCATCCATGTCCGCAAAGCGCGCCCCTTCGGCCGTCCGCCAGCCCTCCAACCCCCCCACTACCAACGGAACGGCTGCTACGCCTGTCCGACCTCCCCCTAGCCGTGCGCGTAGGGAATCGTCACAGGTGCTGGGCCGCGGTCAGAGAAGTGCCGGTCTTAGGTCGACCAGCATTGTTCCTGACTTTGCCGTCTCGCCGGTGATCGAGCCACCCCCCTATGGTTCGTCTCCGTCTTCACAGGCTGCATCGCGGCATCTGCTAACAGACACCACAGTTATTACCGATGATTACATCTTGAAGAAGTACGCGGGCAACCCGCCGTCGCTAATTGTTCACATGCACCCAACACATTTCCGCTTCGACCAGCAGGAGGGCATGTTCCAGTACAAATCACCCATGAGGATATTTCTGGAACACTTGAAGGCCCGAACTGTCCCGCACGACATGGTCGAGTACTTTACGCAGTGGGGCGTGCCCTTCTACGAGGGCTGCCTGATCGTCCAGGTGCACGACCATAAGTCTGTTGCACAGTCCAAGGATGTTGCGAAGCCAGCATCTTCGGCGACCAAAACGACCCCATTTTCCATCCATAATTATAATCCCTACCTAACGCCTTCGCCTTATGTTCCGTACCCAAAGGAGAACCAGACCTCCAACGGAGAGACACCCCACGCCGCTGATACCGACGCGACGGAGAAGACGGCCGAGGAGAAAGATAAAGAAAACATGCCGGCCCCCAGCGCTCTCACGGACGGTCAGAAGAGCAAGGGCGCGTCCAAGGCTAAGGTGTATACTGTTGTACTACACCCTACCCAGCAGAGTTTGCATATGGATTTGGCCATCAAAGCAAGCACGCCGCGCGGAGCATCAGACGGCCGCGATGGAAATGCCCCCCCTCCAACCCCCCATGGTGTACCGCCAACACCTACTGCCGCGAGCATGCCACCACCGGCCAAGAAGCAGAAGCGAGAACGAATGGAGCTGGATGCTAGCAACATATATGCGGCGGAAGCGCAGATATTGCTAGCAACAACTGCGCCGCTGGATCTAGAGCCCACCAAGAACGCTGAAGAGACCATCACGAAACTTGAGAAGCTCTCACACCCTGACTATTCACACAAGCCGCCTCAGCCCAAAATCCGGAAGAGAACTGTTGCAGAGGTTGCGGCCGACGAGGCACTGGCTGCCGAGCAAGAGCGGTACATGCTGGCACTTGACGAGCGCCTATCCTCCAAGTTCGTCCGGTCCCAGGCAGGGGGCAATGGCGCTGACGGGGATGGCCAGTCTGGAGGATCCACTTGGGAGCCCCGGTTTGAGCGATTCAAGCTCATTGCAGACATCAAGAGAGAACATGCAGAGAAGAAGGAGCAAGAGAAGATTAAACAGCAAGAAAACGAACGGCGGGTGGCGCTACAGAAGCAGCAGTCCGAACAGCAAGCAGCAGCTCAAGCAGCAGCGCAGGCAGCAGCGCAGCAGCAGAGACAGGCGGAGCAAGAGCGCCAGAGACGAGAGATGGCCCTCCGCGAGCAGCAGCGCTTGGCGGCTAGTGCGCGAGCAGCACAAGCTCAGCAAGCTCAGCAGGCTCAAGTTCAGGCCCAAGCACAACAGCAGGCTCAGGCTCAGGCTCAGGCACAAGCACAGCAGCAGGCTCAGGCCCAGGCCCAGCAACACGCTCAGGCTCAAGCTCAAATCCACCAAGCACAGGCACAGGCACAACAGCAGGCCCAGGCCCAGCAAGCCCACCAGGCTCAGGTACAGGCACAGGCTCAGGCCCAGGCTCAGGCACACCAAAATGCGAATGGATCGAATATGGGCCAGACTCACCATGTCAATGGTGCGCAAAACAGCCCGCTGGCCAACGGAATGCCCAATGGATTGCCCACAAGCATGGCGCCTCAAGCACAGGGGCGATTCTCTCAAGTTTCCCAGGCGCAGGTCTCATCGCCAATCGTACGGCAGAACACGCCTCAGACGGCGTCGTCTCCCATGGTGCACGGCGTTCCCATGCAGCATTCGAATTCAAACATGGGTGGAAGCCCTCCGAGACCTTCATCCGTCGTCCAAGCCCACGGCATGTCTGTGCCTATGGCTGCTAGCATGTCGGCTCGAGGAAGCCAGCAGAGCCATCCGGGCGGGACCCCCAGGGTCCGCAACGCGACCCCTAACACGGCAGTCGGAGCGCAAGTTGGAACCCCAATTACACGTCCGCAGCTGGTGGCTACACCGCGCATGACGCAGGCAAGCCCACCACCTGGCGCCATGACACAAGCCCAACAAGTAGGACAGGCCATGTTGTTGCACAACCAAGGCATGCCTCAGATCGCCAGCCAGAACTTCTCAAACGCGCAGTTGATCGCGCATCAGCAGCGTATGATGCAGCAGCGGATACAGTTGCAATCCATGCAAGCAAACGGGCTTATGAACAACCCGGCTGGTAATATGGCTCTCCAACAGCAGCAATTGATGCAGCAACGGCTCCTGCAGCAGCAGATGCAGCATCACCAGCAACAACAGCAGGCGCAGCAGCAGCAGCACCACCAGGCGCAACAGCAACAGCAGCAGCAGCAGCAGCAGCAGCAGCAGCAGCGCGGCCAAATGATGAACGCTCAGCTGGCACAGCAGTATTCGCAACAGCTCAGCACCATGCAGAATAACATGCAGCAACAGGCGCACGTAGGTCAGCTGCAGAATCTCCAGCGACAGCTTGCTGCTCAGGGGCAGACCATGATAGGCGGCGCTATGAGCCCGTCGCAAATGGCGGCCATGCAGCTGCAGCTGCAGCAAGTTCAGCAGCAGCAGCAGGCGCAGCAGCACCAAGTGCAACAGCAAGCACAGCAGCAACACCAACAGCAGCAGATGCAGCAGCAGATGCTGATGAACCCTGTCATACAACAGCAAATCCGGAACCAGTTTAGCGCCATCTACACCAAGAGCCTTCCCAACTTTGCTGAACGGTATAACGGAGCCCACAATATCCCGCCGGACATGCTGGAGACTTTTAGAAAAAGTTGCCAGGTGCAAGCGAGAACTGTGGTGCTGAACGCGATCTCAGCTAGAAATAATCAGGCCCTTCAGATGCAGCAGCAGCAGCAGGCGCAGCAGCAGCAAGCAGCGATGCAAGGGATGATGCCCCAGGGCATGTAAAGGGTGCCCTGCTGGAAGGGGAGTGCGTGTCTTGCCAAGCCGCCTGGTGTTTTGGGTGTGGCATTGTCGGGAGTTGAATGCTCGTGGCAAACCATCGAGTACATTCAGAGTGTCAGATTATGTTCATCCTTTCTTCCTTTCCCCCCCCTTTCTTTTCCTGTGTTTTCATCTTTATCTTTCATCATTCATCTTTTCTTGGAAAGGCGTTGATTTGGGGAGGCATCATTCGGCTTATTATGGGACTGTTCTGTCATCAAACGGGCCGTGGGTTCTTGAAGCTTTTTTTATATACCCCGGGCAAATTGGTGTCCAAAACACTGGGAGGGAGTCGGCCACTTTATTTGCTTAGGAATCGGTAATGACGCTACGGGATGGTTGGGGCTTTTGCGTCGTGAGTTTAACTGAACCCGCAGTCGAGCTGTTTGGCGAGGTGGGGAGGGGGGCATGCATATGGATGATAGGAGCGCGGAAGGTATGTCTATCATGGGGTGTAGAGAGCTACGTAGGGCCAGGGCAGCACTCCGTACTTCATGTATCAAATGATAATAATGTTATTTATATTTCCCCCCTCTGGTAAATATGAGTCGCCTCCTGTAGGCCATGGGGGGCTGGTGTTGTATTGTTGTGGCCTGTTGTGAAAAGGGGGGGAAGTGGCCGAGGTCACATGACTCTTCACGTGGATGACGCTATTCCCGCCAAGACTGCCAGGGGGCGGCAGGTTGAGTCAAATGACGGAATAGCCTGATCCTGTGGTTCACTTGTTAAGCAGCAACGCCAGCGAAGCCACACCTTGGTCCCGGAGCTTCAGAGCAGATCCATCACGTCTAACACGGTGCACGTGTGTCGCCAGTAGCTCACCAAATTCTTTCTTGCGTATCCAGCTATCTATCATATTCTGCAGTCCTCCTTTTATTTTTGGGGCCTTCTTTTCTCCCGGTCGGACGAAGTACCGGCTGCTTGTTTCAGCCACGTCAGTTAGCTGCTGCTGCTGCTGCTGCTGCTGCGGACCTTTGGCCGCCACGAGCCAACCAACATTCGGCCATTTTATTTCGTCCACCCCATCCAGCCGTCGCCCTCGCCGTCGCAGTCACCCTCCACGTCCTAGCTCGAGCTTCTCTTCTTCGCCGCCGCATCCAGCTGTTGCGCAAGCGTGAAGACGGTTTGGGGGCATCCTATACACGCCAGCCATCCGCACTTGCAGTTAGCCTAGCTGTCTGGGGCGAATCCCTTCTTCCTCGTCTCTTGGGACCTTGCTGCCCGTCAGCTTTCGTCGGCCTCGCCCGTCCCATCCCTACATCTAAATACCTAACACATACACACGCAGGCACAGCACAATGTCGGCACCGACAAGGAGAAGAGAGCAGCTGCGCCGGCAGCCTGGCTCGCGCACGTCGCTGCGTAACCTGCTGTGGGCTGTTGCGGCAGCTGCCACAGCGCCCGTCGCCTCGGCCACGGCGCTCGACTGCAAAAAGGTCGTTGTCGACGGCCAAACATTCGACTTTGGCAAGTTAGCGGGGCCGCACACAGTCGTTACCACGGAATCAAAGCCGCCGAGCTATTATAATACAACGTACACGCTCGACATTTGCGCGCCGCTAAAGCGCAAGGACAAGGCCGAGAAGGACTTTGAGTGCCCCGAGGGGTCGCGGGGTGGGTGTTTCCCATTTATGCTGTGCTGTGCCGAATTATAGACAGAAAGTGTCTGTTGGCTAATCGGCAATGATTTCCTAGTCTGCGCCATCATACATCACTGGAACGCGGACAAGAAGGCAGACGAGATCGAGCAGGTGATACCCATAGCCGGCGGTAGCGCGGGCGGCGACTACGAGAGCTGGGAGGCGAAGCGGCTGCAGCCGACAGGGGGTGAGGGAGGGAGCAGCGACAGCCAGGACAAGGACAAGGGCGTGCAGATCACGCTCAAGGGCGCCGCCCTGTACCAGCAGCGCGAGCAGCTGGCCGTCGTCGATTTCCGGTGCAACCCCAAGCTCGACGGCACCGAGGGCGAGTGGGAGTCGGAGGACGAGTACGTCAAGCCCAGCGCAGACGAGGGCGGCGACGACAAGAAGCCCCCCGCTGGCGGCGGCGAGCCCGAGAAGCAGCGCAAAAAGGACGGCGCCGCCCTCATCTGGGATGGCTACAAGCGCTCGGCCGACGACAAGACGGACACGCTGTACCTGACGTGGTACTCCAAATACGCGTGCGAAGCCAAGGTGGAGGGGCCGGGCCAGGAGAGCAGCCACTGGGGCCTGTTTACGTGGCTGGTCGTGCTGTGAGTTTTTTCTCGTCCCTCCCGAGAGTGAATACCTGCTGACCGTGTTTTCAATGCCCTAGTGTCTTTCTCGCTATTGCGACATACCTCATCTTCGGCTCGTGGCTCAACTACAACCGCTACGGCGCGCGCGGGTGGGATCTGCTCCCGCACGGCGACGCCATCCGCGACATTCCCTGGCTGCTCAAGGACTGGACGCGCCGCGTGCTCAACACGGTGCAGAGCAGCGGGAGCAGGGGCGGCTACTCGGCCGTCTAGGAAGAGGTCTACGCCCCCGCCGCGGCCGGCAGCGAGCTGAGCCACCGCCCTTGGGGGCTGGACGGGGAGGCGGCCGGACGGTCTGACCCTGGTCGTGACTCCCTGCTCGAGTTTTGGGCTGTGAGGGGCTAGGGAAAGACAGGCAGGCAGGCAGGCAGAAATAAAGAGGAAGGAAAAGAAGAGAAGAGCATTGCATGCGTGCGTTCATTATCATCCATACCATAGACAGTTTCAATTTGTTTTTTTTTCCTTATTTCTCAAAGGGGGTGCGTGTGGGTGTGTGAGAGCAGAGAGTGGGTAGGATGGGGTGGATGGTTGTGAAGCAAGGCGCTTTTAATTCCCTTATTGTCGCTAAACTTGCTGTCTTGCGCATGTGTGTTTCCTTGTATTGTTGCCCTTGGTTGAGCGGTTGAGTGGTTGAGTGGTGTCTCTTGCGTGGTGTTCTCATTAATCAGGATGGGACGGCCGGGGTGGGATGGGATGGGATGGATGGATGGATGGCGTGCTGCAGAATGGCGTTTTCAGGTTATTTTTTTGTTGTCTCAATAATTGTTTTGCTTTTGGCTGTTTTGGCTCTTGCTTTGTCGTTGTTACCACTGCTATTGCTGGTACTGTTGTGGTTAGTACCCTCCTTTTTCGTCGCATTGAAAAACACACTCCGTGACCCAGTGTTTTTGATTGGCTTGTAATCCGTATGTTCTTTTGTAGTTGTTCAGTTACGTTGCGTCGCATTGTACCATGGTAGCCTACTTGTTTACCTAATACTACAAATAAGTGACCAAGGTACCTAGGTAGGTATCTTGAGATGTTGTACTGTACTATTGCGTCTTTGACTACGTCGACTACAGACCTTGTTATTGCCGCCTTGGCCTGGCCTGGCTATTGAGTTGTCTATTGAGTAGCCCTTCCTGATAGTTGGGGTTTGTTTTGGGAGGGTTACTGCTTCGAGATGCGCTAGTCGCTGAACCTCATCCCTACGTGGGTTCATGTGAGTTTGAGCTCTTGACGGATTAGATGGGGAATAAATAGCAAGGGTTGTTTCCTATTTTCTCGTTCTCTTGTATTTCAAGAGTGATCAGTTCTTGGATATTGTTTTGTGTTTCAATTGATTCTCCGGATCTGTTGATTCTCTAACCTGGCCCTGACTCTGTTGCGGCTCGGACTGTGTCTGGTGCCGACGCTATCACATGTCAAGCCAGCCCGGAGGGACAGGGGAATGCTTGGCAAGGTTCTCTCACTCACCACCTACTTCAGTATTCAATTTCTGAATGCGAGGTCCATTAGCATATGCTGAAATGTATGCGCATAGCCGCGTTTCAGCATTTCAGCATCTCTAATTGCGATTAAAGTAAACATAACCCAAAATCCGTTCGCTGAAAGTGCCCCCAAGGTGGGCCGAGGTAGTCCGTCCCCGGCTCGGCCAAGGCTGCCTCCCTTGCCACTACTGCCGCCGCACTTATACATCGACCGCTGACCTGAGACCTGGCCTCGCCTCACCCCCAACACAACACAACACATCGCATTCATTCTCACTGCAAAACGGCTGCAGAATTAACTTGAATAATTACCAACACCGACACAGGCCAGCAGCCGAGGTCTGTCTGTCTGAGGTGCGCAGAGTGAAAGAGACAAGACACACACAAACACACAACATGTCGCAACAACCACCCCCCTCCTCGCCTCCGGCGCTCTTCACCATCCCCATCGAGCCGCTGGGCGACCGCTACCCGGCGGGGACGGTCGTGTGCACGGAGCCGGCGCCGGCTGTGTACGTGCTGACCATCACAGTCGGCGCCGACAACCGGCTAACAACGCCAACGTGCCGTGCGCTGCTGGCGGCCCTCGACACGCTCGAGTTCGGCGGCTTCGCCCCGGGCGTCGTCGTTACGACCAGCGGGATCGCAAAGTTCTACTCCAACGGCCTCGACCTGGAGCACGCCCTGTCCACCGAGGGCTTTACTCCTGACGTGCTCTACCGCCTGTTTGCCCGGTTTCTGACGTGAGTTTTTTCTTGTCTATTAATACCTAGTCAAATTTACCTAACATGAACAGCTACCCCATGCCAACGGTCGCGCTGCTCAACGGCCACGCCTTCGCGGGCGGGCTGATGCTGGCCATGCACCACGACTACCGCGTGATGAACCCGACGCGGGGGTACTGCTGCATCAACGAGCTCGAGTTCGGGGTGCCGCTGAAAGCCGGCATGAGCGCCATCTTCCGGCTCAAGACGAGCGCGGCGACCTACCGGACGCTGGTGCTCGAGGCGCGGCGCTTCGGCGGGCCGGCGGCGCTCGACGCCGGGCTCGTCGACGCGCTGGGCGGGCTCGACGCCGTGCTGGCGTTTGTCGCCGCGAGGGGGTTGACCACTAAGGCTAAGACGGGCGTCTACGGCCTGCTTAAGGCCGAAATGTACCGCGAGAGCGTCGACCTGCTCGGCGCCGCGGCCCACGCCCGCGACGAGCTGCGCGAGAAGGAAGCTGCCAAGGCCTACGACGCCCGCCGCGACCAAGGCGAGCGCACCGCCCGCGACGTCTTGAGGAAGGGCGGCAGGGCGTCGGCGGCTAAGCTGTGATGGGATGCTGTTTTACTGCTGCTGTAGGATAGTTTTCTCTTTTTGTAGCATTCTTACATAAATTTTGTTTACGCAAGCACCCTGCTGCGTAGGTAGCATTGATGCCGTGTTTTTCGTTTATTTTTGTTACAGAACCGGAGTGAGAATGATATACATCACGCAAGGCCATTCCTTGAATAATAAATAAAAAACATATCACCGTTTACTTGCTCGTTTTGTCTACTTGCCTACCTACCTGCTCACCCTACACCCCTTCCGTCTCCATCTCGCAAACACTCCAGTTCTCATCCATGAGAGAATACCCATACATGCGTAACCTGGGATTTAGTAGCAGAATGAATGAAATACCCCGTAGCTACAGTCTTGGGCTCGTCTCACCAAGCATCCTGACGACGCCCTCCTCTCCCCACCTCATTCTCACCTCATTCAATTTTGAAAAAAAGGCCTGGTTGGTGAATCGTCATGAATTTCATCAAGCCTAGATAGGTAGGCGCACTCCTCTTCCTCTCCTATCCCGTCCGTCCTTATTTCCGCCATTCTTCAAGGACACCTATCTCCCCTCCCGCACACACATGACTGCCTCTGCCTCCGCCTGCCTCTGCTTCACAAGCTGGGAAATAAACAAGTCCCGTCGACACCACCCCACCCCCGAATTCGCATCACAGCACATAACGAAACACGGCCAAGTCCCAACACCAAAGAAGAAAAACATCACCAAAAACAAAGAAAACAACACCCGAAGAAAGAAAAAAGAAATGGAAGAAGAAATTGGCTGGGTATGTCACTAAATAGCTATAACCGAGTTCCTGCAAAACACTGCCTGCTTTCCGCAAAAGCCCCCAATTCCTTCCAGAATGGCAGGAGTTCCATAACGTCATAACGCCCCTTAAACCCAAACCGCCCCCACCCCGACCCCCTGGCATACTCTGACAAAAACAAACATGGTGAATTTAACCAGAAGCGCAAAAGAGTTCCGCATGACTTTTCGCCCCTACAGGTGGGTAACGTGGACAAGCAGAGCAAGGGAAATTTCGTGAAAAATAAAATCATCGCCGAAGCACAAACAGTTGCCTAGACCCAAACTTTGGTCCATAACCGTGACCGCACATCACGCAGTTCCGCCTATATTCATCATCGTCGAGCAAGTCCGTCAGTCGCTCACAGAATCGTCATCCTCCGGCTCGTCCACGCTGGCGCCATCAAACGCTCCAGCTCCGCTGCGCGACTGGGCGCCGACCATGCCCATCTCGGCCCTCGTGTCGCGCTGGATCTTGAGAAAGTACTTGCGCAGGCTGCGGAGGCCGCGCAGGAAGCCGCGGTCGGGCTCGTTAGGGTGCTTGGGCGGGCACGAGCGGTGGTCGCCGAGGTCGCCGGCCGTGACGCAGTTTGCAAAGTCGGCTATTTTGAAGTCGATCTCGCGGGGGTTGTTGCGCGTGCGGCGCGGCGTCTCCTCCGTGTCCGTCGCAAAGTCGGTCGTCGAGTCGTCCACGGCCGTGTCGTAGTCCTCGGACGTGTCGCCGTTATAGAACATCAGCAGGCTCGCCGCGTAGAAGCGGTAGCCGCGCAGGCGGCCGATGATAACCTCGAGGAGATCGAGCTTGTGCAGTACGGTAGGGATATGACGGAGGATGCTGGACCAGTCGGCGCCATCGTACAGGAACCTCGTGAGCGCCTCCTGGAATTCCCGACCCTTCTTGAGATCTCGCCCGTAGTACTTGTCTCTGAACTCGTAGCTTTGCGTCTTCACGTCCCAAACCTGGAGACCGCAGACGCGAACACCTAATTCGCGCGATGTCGTCTTGGCACACTTGCCTTGCTGCGATTTCTGCTTCTTCGGGCTCGCATCCACACCGTACTGTCTGGTGCCCATCTTCAGGTCCATGATGCACGGCCGCTTCATGCCGGCGGTAAGATCCTCGAGAAGTAGGAAATACTCGACGCGCGAGTCTCGCTGTGTCTGAGCCTCTTTGGGGTTGACAGGGCGTGGAATCCTCTTGAACTCTGACGTCGGGCTCGGAAGGCCCGAAGTGGCGGCCGAAGACATCACCGACAAGTTTGCATCGGGGAGCAAATTGCCATTTCCCTCGTTCTGTGCCGGCTCGAGCTCAGGCTCGGAGCCAACCGGGAGTGCGTCCTGTAGAGCCTTGAGTTTGTTCTCTTCCCTCTTTCCCTTGTAGCCAGCATCGTCTGCTTCAGCGTAGTATCTAAGGTCGCCACGGGCGTCTCTGACGTCCTTTGGCTTCCTGCGGAGGCCAGTCCCGGAATACCGACGCTTCTTCTTCTGCGCGGGAGATGCGTCTCCGAGGATCTCGGGTTCGGGCGCGCTAGTCCCCGTCACATCCGCAGGTGTCGGTTCATCATCATCCTCGCAAAAAACGCTTACTTGGCCAAGATCGCTCGCGCTTTGCGCCATGGAGCTGACTTTGAGGGAGCTGGGCGGCTCACCCACGGTGCCAAAGGCTCGAGCTTGCTTGTCGTGCGAGTCCATCAAGCTCGGATCCGATCCAGTCGACCGGAGTGCCTGCTGAAGAGTTCGAGGCAAGGGACGCTGGTGCCCCCTTTTATGCCGATGGATCGCGATAGGCTGCTTTAGGAACGCATCGTTGAAGACTTCGTTCCGGAGTCTCTTGTTCACCGTGGTTGCTCCCCAGCTGTTGGCATGGCGGTCCTGGAGGGCAGGGCGTGCTAAGTCGGCTCGTCCACTAGCGCTAGAGCCGTTATGCCCTCCCGTGCCAAGCTCTTGGGCAAATGCAGACGGGCTTCTGAAGCGACCGGACGGGCTGGATCCGCCCGGCGACGGCTGCAGGAGGTTCCGGGGCAGGATGTGCTGGTTATCCACAAAGGTAACCGTCGGGATCTGGCCTGGAGACGGCTGGAGCGACTGGCTTACGACTCTTTGATGAGTGCTTGAGGCCTGGGCGCCCTGCGATTTCTGCGCGGCTTCATCCCGCGCAGTCTCGTTGCGCTTTGCATCGACGCCGGACTCGGGCTGGCCGACCTGGTGCCGCTCCAACGCCGCGACATCGTTTTGCTTTAGGGTAGACTTGCGCCGCGGCTGCTTCTGGAAGGTGACATTCAAAACCCCAATATATCTGGCGGAGGGCGGGGCCTTGTTAGCAATGTTCGCGCTGGCCGAAAGAAAGGCGAAGAGAGGCCAGGCTAGCATGAACATACCTTGGCAAAAAAGCCAACAGGTCGCGATGGTATTTTTCCACCTTTTCATAGAACTCATTTTCTCGATTGTTCAGTTGTTTACAGACAGCGCGCCGAGAAAATCGCCACAGGGTCGTATGTCCCCCCACTTGATGCTTGTAGGGGATCAGCTCGATCGCCTCCAGCGGCTGCTTCGGCGCCCACTGATGCTCGTGGACGTTATCCTCATGATATTGAGGAAGCGGACGCGTGGGCTTGGGAGGATAAGCGGTAGGGTCACTTTCATCGGCAATTGCAGAACCATCGACTTGGCTGGAGTCTACTTTTGGAGATACATGGGAGCTGTCGGCGGGCTCCGGCCGAGGCAGCCTCTCATAGTCGGCATTCTGGACTTGATCAACCTCAGGCTCACCAGCTTTAACAAGCCAATCATCCGCTCGCGAAACCGTCCTCGGTGCGGGGGTTGATCTCGGGGGCACGCCAGGGATTGCGGCATGGTCTTGCGATTGCTCGAGGCCCTGATGCGGCAAGAAAACCGCAGACGAGATCTTCTCCTCGCCAGATTCATCGCCTTCCTCAGCACACTCTCCAAGCCCAACGCTGTCATCCGAATTCCGCCGTGCCTCCAACCCCAAGTCCGCATCATCCTCACCAAACTCGGTCGCTTGACGATCTAGACAAGGGGGCTCGGCATCCGGCGCAGCGTGGTGAGCAGTGACGTCTCGGGCCGGAGCTGGGCCGCGATTGGAAGAAATATAATCTTGCTGCGAGTCACTGGCGGAACACGCCTCGGGGCTACGCACAGTGAATGCGCGCACTTGGCTATGACTATTAGCGGCCAAAGACCTGTCTTCGTGAGCCGCCAAGGTGCGCGTATTGGCTCCTTCGCCGCCCCCGGGTTGCCGTTGGGCATCAGTAGTAGTAGTAGTAGTAGTAGTCTCAACAATCGGTAGCGGTTTATCTCGGACATGTGGCCCAGGACGCGATTCCTTTCTCTTGCCCTTTTCTTCGGGAAGCCCTTCTTTGAAGAAGCCAAGTCTGTGACTTGCTTTCCGGCTGCGCACGTTTGCCTCGCCGCCAGAGATGACCTCGGCGATTGACTTCTCAACCCGGCCATCCTCCTGACCCGTGGCGAGATCTCCAGTGCTAATTGACCAAGCCTTCTCGGGACCCATAGACACGCGATGCTCCGGCTTCCACGTCACAGCGCGGGCGAGGCCATCCGACGACAAGGCGCCCTCGTCGGCGCTGACGTCCTGCGCGCCAAGAGGTGAGTCTGTCAAGAGCGGCGAAGTGTGGGAGCTGCCGGTGGCAGAGTCGTGGGGGAAGGTGCTTGATCGACTTAGGCGGTCCTGGAGCCTCCATTCCCGGTCTGTACGTTCCAGCGGAGAACTTCGTCCCTTGGTCTTGGAGAGAAAATCGCGGTGGCCGTTAAGCATCGAATTCACCTCGCCAAGGTTCAGCATGCTGCAGGCAGTAGGCGCGGGAGTCTCGCTCGCGCCGGCGCTGGCGCTGCGAGATTCGACAGTTGCAGAGACAGCAGCGGTCGACGGTGGGTGCATCGCAGTCGGCGGGGAAGAAGCTCGTGGCGTCAGAACACCGCCAGAGACCTGAAGGAGGGAGTCATGGCGAGCATCTTGACCACCACCGACTTCTTCGGTCGAGGGCTGGGGAGAATCAAGTGACGCCAGGCGGGCAGCTTGGTCTGGTGGTGATCGTGTAGATTGGGGCTTGGTGTGCGACGGCTCTGCCTGGCTGTGGATAGGGATGCCACGAGCTGTTGCGAGAGCCTGTGTCAGCAGCGAGGGGCCATGGCTATGGGGCCTCTGCGGGAGGACAGGGCCACGAGGATATTTAATCTGATCTGCATAAGGTGCGGCAACAGAGGCGGTGGCCGTGGCCGCGGGCAACGGGGGCTGGGGTGTGACGGGAGGAGGGATGGGGAGAGGCCCAAGGTGGTGCGGCGCGGCTCCAGCCTGGTCTAGCTGCTGGGCGTGGGCATGGGCGTGGGCGTGGGCGGGTGGCGCATCGTCAGGTTGGGGGGTCGCTGTGACGGCAGCACCAGCACCAGCTATGGTGGTGGTGGTTGTGGCAGCAGCAGCAACAGCAGCAGCAGCACGGTCAGGGCTCACCGGTGCAGCGGTTGCGGCATTTCCGGGCTCAGAAGGCGGGCTGGACATGAGGTGGACATCTGGCGGCGACTGCGAGAATGCGTGGATCGGTATCGTTTGCCGCTGTGCGTTGAGGTTGGGTTTCTGCAGAACCTTGGCCTTGCTCTTTTTCGGGGATATTTTCTTGTGTCCGCTCAGTTTGCCTTTTTCCCCCTCTGTTGTGCCTTTTCTAGTTTAGGTGGATAGTGTGAGAACGTGCTGGCAACGAGCCGGAGGCATGCATAGTACACTGGCAACTTGGTGCAGGTCGGTCTGCAATCTATGGCATCGGAACTGCACTCTTTACCTTACCTTGGTACTTAGGGTATGACACAAGCCTGGTGCGGCGGTTGCCAAACAAAGACGCGGGCACTGTACCTGACTAAAGTATCGAGATAAGAAAAAGGTGGGAATGACGGGGTGTTGAAAATGCAATAGAAATGCAAACGCGGGAAGGGTGGCTATTTTGTTAGGCCAGTAGCGGGTCTTTTAGGGAAAATTCGAGCTTGGGGAAGGGACGTCCTAGCACACCGTGCACCTGAGCAAGCATTTCTCCACTGAATAACGAACCCCACTTGGACAGCAAACCCCAGGGCTAGAAGCTAAATTCTAGGGTAGTAACTCAGTTCTAAACCAATTCGAGGCCAATCACGATGACGTCGCCAGCGCCGCCGACAGATATCTTCTCTCGTCTGGCTGAATTTTATTTAGCTCCCAGCAACATGCGACCGCCAGGCTGGCAACGACGCAATTCTTATCAGCACGGTACCACTCCTGTCGCCATCTCACCTTCCCATTGGGCTGGCCTCCGTGGTCGGCCTGAAACGCAGATTCGGACTGATCGTAGGAGGCCGGGGTCGGAAGCCCGTCGACGATGGGATGTGGGGCCCACTTGATCACTGCAGCTCGAACCACGGATTCTCCCTACACACGTATCAGCTGTAGATCCAAACCCCCAAGGATGCAGCTTGGAAGTGTATGTACAGACATATTAATCTGCAGCACTGTTGCTTTGCGTATCTTGACCTCCAGATTCAAGGTTCGGAGCCAGCGTCGCCAGCCGAGAGATGCCGTTTGAATCCGGAGGGTCCTCGTGTCATTACGCAATAGAATTCGCGGCCAGGCTAAGTCAGCTCCTCGAGCTTGCTCCGGCCCCGAGTGTCGAATCCCTTCTATGCATGTAAGTAATGTATGTACAGACATTCGGTATAGCAGAGTTTACTGGAAGCGTCCCTATTGGAGGACGACGCGAATTGACATGTCAAATACCATCAATATTTCTTTCACACGCAGTCCAAACCAAGTTTTGTCGGCGTTCGACGGCATCGGACGGCATTCCTATCCGGAACCTTGAATGATCGCGGTCTATTCGTACTTTACATTGCGCCGTCGTATGCCTCCCGCCTCCTACCTCCTACTCCTTGTTCCCCTCCTTTACGGCCGGAACTCGGAAACATGTCGCGCAATCAGGCAACAAGCTGCCATCAGCCCCCTACTGCTGATACCACGCTCGACCAGCCGGGCTCACGACCAAGCGAGCCTTGAAGGGTGCAGACACGCGATACTCGCGCCGATGGACGAATCCCTCCCAGTCGTGGCCCCTCCCCCTCCCCTCCTCCTCGGCTTCGTCTTGGACAGTCCCAACCGCTCCTTAGTTTGGCTTCGACGCGACGAGCAAGTGCCGCCTGCCCTGAACCAAGGGTGGTGGTGCCCGACCGAGTTTCTGCACGAGTTTGCGCAGCCCGAGTAGCCCACCACCAATCAAGCAGAAACGTGCTCCTCACAGACCACCCGTCAACTTCTTGGATCCCAGCACGCACCGCTCCCCCAGGTCTCTCTTCTCGACCGACATTACCGCATCAAGCGAGTGCTTGGTTCCCTGCGAGGGCATAGTCAGCCTGCCATTTTGACTACTGCTAATGATCAGGTCTCGAAGTGGCTATGCCGCGTGTTGCTTTGGCTTGAGGTGGGTAGATTTGGGCTTAGTGCCTATCTGACTCTGTTCCGAGTTGAGCCACCAAAGGACAACGGAAGAACCGATGAAGACCGGGATAGGGCATTATTATGGCATTATGAAGCCTGATAAGGAGTTCAATATCTCAATCGGCACCCCTTCTGCTTTCTTTCATGCCTACTATAGGACTGCCTAGTTAGTTCCACGGAGTGGACTGAGCACGACCAAAAATCTCGGGAACATTCTGACCTGATGCAGAAAAAAGGATGAAAATGGACTGAGCCGCTTCTCCCATCCTGTATTTCCACGGGGCTACTAATAATCTGGCTTTTCTCTCCAAAATATCGAAGCCGCCGTCTCAACACCCCAGCTTGCTGAAAGGTCAGTGAACAGAGACTTCCCGAGGTTCATGCTCGACAGGTTGGCCTGGACTACATCTCCCGCCCGCCACGACCTATTTTTGAGTTAGGATCCTCGCTGCTTTCCTCACTAGGTTGCGTCTCCGACATGCATTGGGAGTACTGAAAGCTTTCCGTTTTTTTCGATCCAGATATTTGAGAGTTCCAATTGCCCTTGACGTTTGAAACCCTGCAGCATATTTGACAGGGGTTGTGGCAGTTGATGAGGCTCTTTGCTTGATACCTACCCAGGTACTCACGCCACCTGCTCATATTTAGCCTGTCTGGGCTGACAGAGGATCAGCTTCCATACCACTTGACATGTAGGGGTTTTTGTTATCAGAAGTCGTTCTTTTTCACAAACAATCATCCCAGTGCCTCCTCCTACTCCACAGTCCCGGCACGTTTCCGCTGCTCCCCTGTTGCACAGCAGCTCAGATTTGCAGAGTTTGTCAGACCGCCCCAATCTCCCTCCTTCTCCCTGGGTCAAAGGATATCCAATGGTTCAACCCATGTGGGTAGCACGCTCCTAGAAGCTCAAGGGCTGAACGCTAAGGGGAATATTGTCCTCCTCTAGCCAGTCTACTCCGCCCGGTTGCTCGTGCGGCTGCGTCGTATCTTGCGCAACGCGAAAAGTGAACTGCCGGATTGTCGCGGCGCTCACTCGTCGACCGTCCCGATGAGTATTGACCAATATATCGCTGGTGGTGGTGGTGGACGGGTAGGTGGTGCGACACGGGCTTGGCCGCTGGCCGTATATTGTGCCCGCAGTTCGTAGCACCGAGATGCTGAGACTTGGTGTAAAGGAAACAGAACTATAGCGAGAGATCGAGGGGTCACAACTATAACGTCAGCTGGAGTAGGATGTGACTAGTAAACCGGCTGTTGCAATCTGGCTATCTGACTTTCACAAAGCAAACCGGAACTCTCTTCTCATGTTGTCCAATACACCCTCCTGCGTAAAGGAATCACATTGTATCGCGCCACCGTATCACCACTCTCATGTCACCTAAACAAAGTAAGAAACTTAAGTGTCTAAGTACAAACCCCTCTCCCTTTCCGAACAAGAAACCTTGCCAGAACCTCGGCCCGTGTCGTGAGCCAAGGAGAGCTGCTTGTCTAGGTAGATAGGTAAAGTAGTTTCGCAAGTAAACAAAATCCAGATGTCATTGAATATATCTTCAATGTACGCTGCCCGTAACAGGGCGTGTACATGCACAAACACGGTGACAGCGCCGAGAAGTGAAACAGAACCACCATCCATCATCACCTCCTTGCCAAACTCACCAGGTACTTCGTAGATAGGTAGGTATTACCGGGACAACAATAACAACAAGAGCAACAAGACCAATAACGACACATGTAAAAGACCACTGTAGTGCGCCAAAGGACAGGACAAACAAATCCGCCTTTCAGCCCCTTTACTCCCTAGGGACCCTGCCTTGTCTGCCAGTCTTCCCCAAACACGAGTGCCCGTCCCCACGCCCCACAAAATGTAAACACATACACATATAACGCACCACCCAGTGCCTAGGTTTGCCATTCCATACTTAAGTAAGTACAGCGACATACCTCGTCGTCAATTGAAGCTAAATAAAGCACCTATCTAAACCACAACTCCACTACGCCAGCCGCCACAGACCAAAAGAAAACGAGGAAGAAAAAAAACCGATAGAGAGAAAAGACCCCCCCCACCCCCTCTTTTGGGTATACGTTTAGAATAGAATGGTCCCGTATACTCCCCTTGAAAGAAACACTCACTCGCTCCGAATCCCACCCAAAATAAGAAACCAGCAAATACACGCCGATATGTGACCTCTGCTCGTCACATATATTGCACCTTAGTCCCAGACACCGTCGTCCATCAGGCCCGGAAGATCCACAGCAATAGAAGACCCCACTAGTACAGACCGGGGCATCCTCGTCGGGGTATCATTGTCGCGGCCGCTACGGCTGTTGTCCGCCCTAGCTGCCTTGGCGAGCTCAGCGTCGATATCCCAGCTCTCGAGGAAGTCACTAATGTTTTCCAGGACAGCGTTGACATCATCGGTGGCGTCAGACTCTTCCCCGTCCTGCACTAGCCGGTCGCCTCCCTGTGCCCCGTCTTCCTCCATACGCGTGTTGCCGCGCAGGTCCAAGGGCAGCAGTGGGCTATCTCCCTGCACCGCTGCGGTGCCATCCGTCGCCTGCTCGTCAGCCTGGATGAAGGCATTGGCCATGGCGTCAACGGCGGGGCTGGCACAAAACTGCTGCGAGGCGCTTGGGAGGAGACTTGTTCGGGGGATCGGGGTTCGAAGGCGGCGGCCTGCCATGGCAGCAAAGTGTTTTGCGAACTTCTCATCACGGGCGGGGATTTCAGCTGCGACAATGAGAGGAGGCGGCGAGGCGGCGCGAGGCAGTCTCGGTGCCGGGTTGCCCAGAGTGGTGATATATGGCGGCTCGGCGCCGTGCAGGGAGTTCTGGCTGACTTCGTCGCCATCCCTGGGGCTGGCACCTTCTTCCCCAGGAAGTGGCGCCCATGTTACATGTTTCTTTATCCTGTTGTGACTCCTCTTTTTCGTCGACGGCATGGCCCAAGGGTTAGAGATCGCAGCGTCCACGAGGATTTGTGTGCTTGGCAAATACCCGCCATCTGCCGTGGAGATGCGACGTATCTTTGTAGGGCGTTGAGGGGACGGAGTCATAAACTCTCTAAAGGATTTGATCGACAAGGTGAAGTCAGGGGTCGGCAGACTAGAGCGTTTGGTCTCGGGTGTAGATGGCTGGTTGGTATGCGGCAGAGAATTGGCCATGTCAACATCTTCGTCACGGTAGGATGCTTGTCGGAGCGTGGGGTAGGAATCTGTGGCGTTTGGCAGATCGTATTCAACGGGAGGTAGCGATATAGGACTGAAAGGTCCGGTGTCAGAAACCGGGATTTGCGAGCCACCAGGTCTCCGTGGGCTTTGGTAGCCAGTCCCCCTGAGTGCTTCAGTGGCAATGACTAGTAAACTCTCAACATTTGCAGTTGGGATTTGAGGTGCCACATGTGCATTTGCGGCCCATGGACTCTGGGATTGGGATAGATTTTGGCTGATACGTCTATGCAACCCCTGGGATTGGCGGGGCTCGAGCTTACTGGCCTCGGTAGCTTCCCCAAGCGCCTTGGAGCGGACTTCATCTGTATACCAGGGACTCTGATTAATGGGCATGGGAGAGATTGAGCTGGGTTCGGCAATTTCGTCCTTCTCCGTACTGGTTTCGGGCTCTGGCTCCGTTTTCAAGTTTTTGTCGCTAGCGTTGGGCTGACTATTCTGCTCAACTATTTCCACGAGCGTTTCCTCTCCCCGAGCTGTTAACGTGACCATAGGCTGCGTACTAACTTGGGGCGAATGCCCTTTCACCAGTCTGGCACTCGCTGGCAGGAGGTCTGGTAGGGTTGCGTTTTTAGATACGTTATATCTTATCTCTGGAAGAGGTTGTGACGAGGCCGCGGCTGGAAGGGACGACAACGACAAACTGCTTTTGACGGGCTGTTGTGAACTGGGCCAAAGAAGCTTTCTAGACATTTTTGGCTTCTCGCCAACAAATGGTTTGAGAAACTTCTCAGTTGACAAAAACACGCTCGGGTCGGTACGTAGCGGTGACTTTAGCAATGATGCTGAGGACTCAGGGGGGACCAGCGTCGGCCCGTCGATTAGCGGAGTTGTCTCTCCAGTACCGTCCTCTCTAATGGGATCTAAATCATCAGTGTGCCTCTCCGATTCTGAAGTACTCTCGGAGGAGTCCGTAGAGCTATCAGAGGATTCCGACCCGCCCTCGTCCTCGAATTCCACAGGCAAGTTTCCGGCAATAATAATTGACTCCCCAACGAGATCGGGTTTATGGGTTTCGGGGATATCCATAACTATGACCCCCTCGCAGTCTTCTCTGGAGAGCTGGGATGCGTGTTTGCCCGTAGATTCCGGCCTTTGTGAAGCTACAGTCTTCTTAGAGTTCTTTCTGTTACTAGTTTGCGATGATGCCTGCTGAGTCACGAGCTTGGTAGATGATTTGGTGGTTGGAATGGCAGTCGTGACTTTGTCTCGAGAACCCCAGCGCCGGAAGCAAAAACTGCGGTCCGAAGCACTCTGGAAGCCGCTTTTGGCCTCCTTTGCGCGAGGAGTAAGTATCGTCTCCATTGCTGCCCGGGCAATATTGACTGGCTTTTTCGTCGGCAACAGCACTTTTGCTTGTGGTACAATGTGCCCCATCTTTGCCGGCTGAACGGCCTGTCCATTAAGAGAGACGGAAGAAGGCTCAGGTTTTTTCGTCGGTAGTGAGCTCAAGCTACTCGATACTGAGGGCCTTCTCCGAAACTGAAACGAGCCATGTCTTTCTGATGGAGGCCTCACAGAGGCGCCTTTCTTAACGACAACTGGGGGTTGTGATAAATTCTTCAGAGGCGTAGTATCTTCAACAAACACCTCTAGTGTTCTCGAAGTGCCATTGCCTCTAGCCGATTGGGTGCCTGGTAAAATGGAGTCTTCAGATTCAGTAATGGAAGCGCCCTGAGATGACGACGCTTGGTTGGTGCAGATGTCCGTCGTGATGCCCTGCCGCCAACTGTCGACGCGGCACAGCGATTCATTGTTGAGGAATCGATGTGCGCGTGCGGGAGACTTGGGTCGGACGGTCTCGGGGGGAGGCATGGAGGAAGTGGCGGTGCCCAGGATCTGGCTGGATTCGACGTGGTGGTGATGCAGAGCCGATGCCGAAGTAGAGCGCCAGGGATTGGTCCAGCCATGCTTCCCCCCGAAAGGGCCGCGCAGTGATGCCGAGAGCAGGACGGGCTCGTGGCCATTCAGGAAGCGCTGGGCTTGGGTTTCGTAGCGAGCACGGCGGTCGTCGGAATTGTCATAGGCCTCGTCTTCGGATCCCGAGTAGAGCACGTCGTCGGCCGACTTGGGCACGGCCTCGCAATAGACAAGCTCGTCGGCAAAGTTGTCTGGTAGAAGCCATGTGCGGCTGGGGCTTAGGCAGTGACGTTTCATCGTGGGTATGTCGTCCTTTGCAAGGGAAAGTGTAATTGTTACATGAAGGTCGGCGCTGTTTGCATTTGTGGCAGTTGCTGTCGTTGTTGCTGTCCCTGGACGCAGCTGCGATGCCGACGCAGATGCAGTGGGTCGGTGTCGACAATTAGACTTACTGGAACATTACGTAACTGACAAGTCGAGTAGAGGGCTGAGTGAGATACGCCGTCAAGTCAGAGGCCATTTTACGCCGCGTTGGCCCAGTGCCTAGAAATTGTTAGCGCGCGGCGCGCGCGTCAAGACGCGTTCCAACGTCAATTAAAGAGGCCCGCGTGGTCACCTGCTGCTGCACGCACTTGAACAAAAGGTACGTACCTTCTGTCTCTTTGCGGTTGAAACGGATGCAACGCCGTTGCTACGGCAAAGGCACAGGGCTGCCATCCAATGGGCTTGGCGCTGTTTACCAAAAACGCGAAAATCAATTAACCCCAACCCAACTGAGCCCCTGCAGTTGATACCGGATTGGGAGCTGTATACGTGCAATCAGGATCCATATGCTCAATTACCCATAGCACCTAAGCATTATTTCCATTAGGTATTCCGGATCGATTTACGCACAGGTACAGCAATACTGTCCACCACTGCGCGACACGGCAGCTTTGGTCGATTGCCAGAGCCGAAGCGCGTCGGGCCGCCTCCAAAACAGCACTGGACTGAACTGCCTGTACTGTACATAGTACATACACGATACCATAACAGTAGCAAAAATCACAGCACGACCTACCTTACTTTACACATCATAGCGCAGCATAGCCAAAGCATCGCACAACCCTTTCAATACCACTACCACCACCAGCTACCCGCTACCCCAACCTAGAACCATCGCCGGACCCCACCAAACCGACGGCATCTAACTGTCCCTGTCACGGAAACCGACGGACTCAAACTGGGAGGCGGCATGCCTGATGGCAGCTACTAGCTGACAGATTCATCGCGCCCCCGTGTCGACGACATCGAGCGACGCCACCCACGACCATCACGGCCCACCACGTCCTCCACAACACACATCACAATTGCGCCGTGGCCACGGCTCGACCGGACCACGATGGGCGGCAATGCCTGGCTTGACTCCCTGTCCGAGGACTGGGTGTCGCAGCACGGCTCCGATACGTCGTTCCAAGACCCGAATCCAAACCCGACATCGAAAGCAAACGCAAAGACCGGCCACGACGCGACAACACAATCTCCCCCAAAGACGGCTGTCAGTCGGATCCCGCGTCTGAACAATGGCGCTAAGAAACCACAGGCTGCTGGCGCCATCGACGACTTCAACAGCAGCAACGTCTTGAGCGAGCGGAGCGTGAACGAGCTCGTTGGCGCTGGTTCTCGCCGCACGCCCTCCAAGCTCTCACAAGAGATCAAGTTCCACGACCGCCGCTATTCGAGCCGCTCCGTCTCGGCTGCCTCGACATCAGGCTCGGTCGTCCATAACATAGTCCACCACAAGTCGCTGAGCACGTCGCCCACAAAGGGGCAACGGGACACGCCCGAGTGGAAGAGGCGCTTAGTCGACGGCGACCTATCGTTCGGGGAACAGCGCGACCTGTTCACCTCGGCAGGCGCAGTGCTTGAAAACATATTCAAGCCCCCACCGCCACAGCCGTCAGCTGCCCACCGGGGCCATGGCTCAGCTCAGGAAGAGTCATACGAGCACCACGAGGCGGCCAGGCCTTCTCAATACGACGTTACCTTACCCTCCAGCCCGCCGCCCTATCTCCGGGATCCTTCGACGGTAGAGATACACGTTGACGAGTCGGGGCACGAGCTGCCTCAGCAGGCCGAGAGGAGGGCCCCGACATCAATGCGATACAGACGGACAGACGAGTCCTTTGAGGCCAGCGGTGATTCGGATCTGAGCGCGCCGCCCCCCGAAAGCTACTCCCAGGATGTCTCACCGACGGAACAGACTGCTCCGTCGCCTCCGCGCCACGACGCACTCGAGACGGAGTCGCGCAAGGCCAGTGGCCGCAGCGTCGTTCGCAACGAGGACTTCAGTCCAATCCTGATTGAGAGACGCCAGGCCAGCAACGGCAAGGAGATGTTTGGTGCTGCGGACCTGCGCCCCGACGAGCTGCGCAAGCGCCTCGAGAAGCTCCGTCGGAACCAGATGCTCCTCACAACAGACCCCGACGCCCTAGACGGTCCGTCTGGGGCTGGGAATAATGTCGAGACTACAGAAGACTTTGAGAGGTTGGGGGGGTTCATCAACTTTCGGAGAGGCGGGCGGTCGGCTGACGGGTCCTTTCGCAACCATGGCCTTAGTTCAGCCATGAACGACACGTCAGAACTGCTCCCAGAAGAGTCGCTCCAGGCCAGCACGCCAAAGCAGTTTCCCTCTGTTAGGACGCAGCGTTGGGAAGAGACCGAGGCGCTGCCAGCCGACAGTCCAGACATCCCCCGCGTGCCGAATCCAAGCCCGGAAAAGAAGACTGTTACTCAGACCCAGGGCACCTCTGGAAGCCCCTTGAAGCTTTTTCAGCCCTATGACACATTCACCAACCAGACCCTCCTAAGGCGACTGAGCCAATTTCAGGAGGGCGCCGAGGACGACACGCCTTCGTTTCCCAAACAGGAAGAGCTCGAGCGACCGCTAAGCTTGGGTCAAGGCCAAGCATCACGACGAGCAGCTGACCAAACATGGATAGATGGGCAAGGGGACGAGGTGCGCACGTCCTCTGCATCCCTAAACCAGTTTGGTGCTGGAAGACTCGATGGCTATGAATTCAGCGACGAGTTTTCGTACGTGTCCAACGGTGTCTCGGCCCTGGACGGGGACAAGGAGAATCGCCACCCCGATGGAGACTCGGAGCAAATGGCGGCGCATGCCCCTATTTTCGACGTCAGTCACGACTCTTCGCCGTCCGAGATAGACGACTTGGTAGTGCGCAAACTGCGTCAGAAATCAACATCTGTCTCGTCGCGGTATTCCATGCGAGGCATTTCCGTCGACGAGGCGAGGAGGTCCGTCAAGGACTCGTGTTCAAACGGCGCCGAGGTCCAGTCGACGCCCAAGCAGAGAGACTCGGGGTCGGATATCAAGCGGCCTCGCACATCACCTTCCAAAGATCCAACACCAAAGCGCCGTAGGACACTGCACAAATCAGACGTTGCGTACGAGGCCATGGTTGATGCCCGGGCGGTAGATTCTGTCCAGCTCTCGCACCAGCAGATGCAGTCTATCATTGGGAGAAAGCGCAAAGACGCACGCCACGGCGACCAGCTGGAGTTTGCGGATGCTGACGTTCTTGCGGTGCGACAGCTGCTCAGGCCACGAACTCCCACGCCCGGCCAGAGGCCTTCTCTCCAGTGGGATCGGCCGCCTCTCGCCGACATAGAGAAGTCTCCGGGCCGCTCTGCCAGACATGCCCAGCCTTCTGCTCCAATGCCGCTCGGTTCCGTCCTAGATGCGGACCGGAAGCCGTCGATCAAGACCGAAGACTTTATCAACGAGGCGAACAAGATCATGGCCATGATCCGCAGCAAGGCTGGCCTGGCGAGTGGTCTGGCCAGCGTGGAGGAGTCGGACGCAGAGAATGGGCAGCCGCAGCTGTCGCCCGACTCGGACACGTCTTATCAAGAATCAACACAGGAGCCCTTCTCGCGCCCGCCCAGCCGCGAAGGGCGTGCTCCGGTCGCGCGCATGTCTGCGAGGCAGGAAGATCCAGAACTCGCCGAGCGCTTGAAGAAGTACGAGGAAGCCAGCGACATGGGAGACATAATCAGCTCGTCGATGCGCTCTGTGGCACTTGGCCAGGGCACACTGGACAGCATTTCCACCCGGCCATCCATCTTTGACGACGACGTGATCAGCGACCCCCCCAACATCCGCATCTCCCAGAACCCCGATTTGCAGGAGCGCCAGTTCGCGAACGACGGCAATGGCTTGCCCTCGCACGTCTCGAGCGGTTCGTCAAGCCAGTCTACCGGGCGGTCCATCCCAACCGGATCGTCACGGGGATCCGACACGAGAAAGACAATTGCGCCGGAAACTGTACAGCACTTGATTCCAGACCAGGTCGGGAATATGGTTCTGGACAAGCAGCGTAACATATGGATCAAGCGGAAGCCGCCAAAGCCAGCGGTTTCAACAGCTTCAAGCGGGAACAGGAGGACTAACTTTCTTCCATCCGAGGCCAGCGAGGACGACCCGTTTGCCGACATACCCGATTTGACCGTCGACATGACAATCGAGATGCAGAACCTGAGGCTCGCGACGGCGAAGAAGCAACAAGCTTCCCACGATGATCCGGCAGAGGCCGCCAGTCCGACCAGCCCCTCGAGGCCATCCAACTCGGCCCCCATGTCAAAGTCGGCGCTGCTAGAAGCGTATGCCAGCTCACCGCCGAGCCCGCCTCGCCCAGGCCCGAGCAGGGTCGCCAACCAACCTGTCACTAATGCGAATGCGAAGATAGACGACGACTCTGTCGAGCACGAGATCAAGATCGACGAAGGGCGGGCGAGCATTCCCAAGCGACGGAACATGACCATAAGCTTCTCGTCTCCAGTCGCTTCCTTTATTCAAGATGCTCAAGAAGAGGGCGAGGCGGCTGCCGACGAGCCAAGCGTACTGGAGCAGGCCGATGATGCCTCAAAGGATTTTACGTGGGACTCGATGAAACGGGGCCGGCGGGTCGTGTCGGTTCACACTTCGGCCAGAAATAGCTCTTCGCGGTCGCGCAGCACTTCGCGGGGTCCTGCACGACATCTCTCAGTTAGGGGTCACACCTTTGTGCCCCGCCCCATCTCCAGGATCGACGAGCTAGAAGAGGAGTCGGTCCTCGATCGGGTATGGAACCGGACCCCGGCTCCCAATATGGAGCTTAGCATCGTCGCCGACAGTAGTGTCGTCAGCCACGACGCCGATGGCGGACATCAGGCGAGTCTCAGCTTCGTCGTCACAACCCCGGCACGCCGCCGGGATTGCTCTCTTGCCGGGGTCGACGCAGCCCCCATCATCAGCCAATACGTCGGCACGCTGTCCCTGAGCCCCATTTCGGAGTTTACGATGCACCAAGGTGAGGAGACAATGCCGCTCGAAGCCAGCTACATTGTTGGCAACCATCACCTCGTAACGGGCGACCAGTCGAGGCGCGTCATGTCGATGAACACGCGAGACCTGGTGGACAAGCTGGCCGAGGTGGAGCCCTTTGAGCCGTATTGGGACGACATGCGCGAGCTGGATCTTCGAGATAAACGGCTGGGGAGCCTGCATGCCCTCGACGAATTCTGCGACCATCTAGAGAGCCTCGACGTCTCTAATAACGACATCCGGAATCTCGTCGGCGTCCCGTCGACAGTGCGACACCTGAAGATGGTCCACAATCAGCTGTCGAGCCTGACGTCCTGGGGCCACCTGATGAACCTCCAGTATGTCGACATTTCGAACAATGGACTCACCAGCCTCTCGGCTTTCCGGGATCTCGTTCATCTACGAAGCCTAAAGGTGGACAACAACCTCATCACCAGCCTCGAGGGCATCAAGTTCCACAGCGGCCTCCAGACGCTCCGGGCCAGGGGAAATGCTATTGAGGAGCTGGATCTGGATGGCAACAAGCTGCATCAGCTGATGGAACTCGATTTGAAAAACAATGCCATCAAGCGCATCGCCAACCTCGAGCAGCTGCCCGGGCTCAGCTCGCTCAACCTTGAGGGGAACCTGCTTGAGAGCTTTGCAATCGAGTCGGAGAAGCCACTCGTCTCGCTCAGGCACCTGCGGCTGGACGACAACAGGATCTCGGTGCTAGACATCAAGCTGCTTCCCCATCTACGGCTCCTGCACGCTGATCGCAATTTTATCAGCCGCATTGCGGGCTTCTCGCGCGCCCGTCGCATCGACAGCCTGTCGCTACGCGAGCAGCAGGGCGGTGCAGACGAGTCGACGCCCGCTCTCGACGTTGCGTACCTACTCTCGCGAGCTTATGAAGTCCGCAAGCTTTACCTGTCGGGGAATTTCCTCGGAGCCGAAGACGGGCCGTCATCGTTTGCGCCTGCCGTCGACTTCCTCAATCTGCAGCTCCTCGAGCTCGCCAACTGCGGCCTACAAACGCTGCCCGCCGACTTAGGCCTCATGATGCCCAACCTGCGCGTGCTCAACCTCAACCTCAACGCCCTCGCCGACCTCGCCCCGCTGCGTTGCATCCCCCGTCTCAAGCGCCTCTTTACCTCAGGCAACCGCCTTGCCGACGCCGCCGCCCTCGTCGACACGCTGGCCGCGTTCCCGCACCTGGTCGCCGTCGACGTCCGCGACAATCCTGTCACGCAGGGCTTCTATGTCCCCGCGCAGATGATGGCCGTGGCTCGCCGTGCCGCCGAGGAGTCTGGCAGCAGCGACGGTGCTGCGTCTGCGTCTGCTTCTGCTTCTGCTTCTACTACTTCTGCAGTTGCCGCCGAAGACGACCCCAGCGGCGGCCGCTTCGCGCTGCCCGACCAGGATCCCGCGCGCGACCGCGCCTATGCCAGCCGTCTCGACCTCGCAACGCGCATACGCCGCCGTCTCTACGAGCACCTGTTCTGCGCTGCGTGCCGCCGCGTCAAGCGCCTTGACGGCCTCGACCTGCGCAGGGGCGATGTGGCCGGCTGTAGGGACGCCGTGTGGGCTGCCCTCGCCGAACAGGGGCTGGTACGTGCTGGCGCACAGGAGGGTGAGGCTGAGGCCGAGGGCAAGGACGGAGCTGTGCTGTGCGGTGAACATCGAGGGAGCATCAAGAAGAATGATGCCGTCTTGCCTGACGAGAGCGCGAGGTGGCAGGCCGAGGACAGCTTTGCTTGATTCTCTTCTTTTCTCTGTTATGGTTGTTTTGTTTCACGAGTGGCTGAGAGAGTTAAAAGTACAAAGTCTGGGAAACCCGGCTTGACATGAGCACGCCATGTCATGCCATCCGGCCGGGATGGAATGGGAATGGGAAAATGAGAACGGGGATAGGGTATGAAGGGGTTACATGACGAATCAATGCGTGCAACATGTGTGTGTGTGTTCAGGGATGGGGCGGATATCCCCGAAGGATTATTACTGACGGACGTACGGACGGATGGATGAATGGGTGGGAGTGCGGGCGTGTGTGCGTGTGTGTGGCGGTATAGCATATTTTTTTTCATTGATTTCTTTGTTTTCTTCTTTTCTTTTCTCTTCTTGTTAATACTTGGGTTCTGTTCCAGGAGCGGAAGCAGGTAGGTGGGTAGGCAGGGAGGGGTTAATGTGTGTGTTTGGTTGTAGTTGAGTTGGGCCGGGCGTTTTTACTTCTCTTTTTTTTTGCTTTCTGGTATCGGCATGCATGCAGATGATAGTTATGGGATCAATTAATGACGACTGTCACGGGTGTGGCCTACTTGGTATTGCTTGTTGTTATGATTGCCCTGTTTCTTGGACCCAGAAATTACTGAACGGTTGTAGACGTACCTATATTTGTTTGCTCTAGTTTCTACTCTTGTCCCTTTCCTTTTTCTCTGTTGTTGTGGGTGAAGTGAGTGACGCTCAGGAGAGTGCTGCCATACTCTCTACGGGATGTATGAATGACAGTATAAGCAAATATACCCAACGTGCTGGCCTCTAATGAAAAGGAAATATAGGTTGAGTGATGGATTTTGTGAAAAAAACATGTCCTATGATATCTCTCTTCTTTTGTATTACTCGTCCCGGTGTTTCTCCATGTCGCACTCCTGATCGATAGCCGTCTACTTTCCAACCGTCACTGTCTTCTCTTGTCCCTAGCTCCCTCGGGAGAGCGTATAAATATAAAGGACTTTTGCCTCCCAAGTCGGGTTTGGCATATTCTAACTAGCTCGTATTCGCGAGAATATACAAAGAACACAGGAAGAACTCGGCGCCAGTTGTGTACCTATTCACTGCGAAAGATAGGATGGAGTGCCGTTTGTTCTTCTTCTCTTCGCCGGTCTCCATGGTGTCTTGTTGCTGTGGCGACAGGAAAGGGTTGTCATGGCATGCTTCATCGCGGACGAGTAAGTGACTTACATGGTCGCTGACTGACGGCAACATAGTCGGGGCTCGTTTGGAGACTCTGGCAAGTGTCAATAGATTAAGGTGCAGTCCCCCCTGTCATCTGCTGGCCACTTTCGTCTTTCCCCCTCCCTAACTCTCTCCTCTTTTCACCCCCTATCATGGTAGTTAAAGATGTGCCTTCCTCGAACACAGCCCAAGAGTATACTTCCCAGCGCGGATAACAGCGAAGGCTTCAATACACACACTATAATTACCATATAGATTCTGGTCCAGTACACGAGATGTCTTGTCAGAAATCTTGACCAGTCGCGACTCACCTCATCAAGTTGCCGCAGTACCTACCTAGGCCACGCCCGCCCGAGACGAGATCCGAAGCCGTAGGCTGTGGTTGTCGTTACTACCAGGGGTATAAAGGGCCATGTCACGGGCGTCAGAACTGCGAGAACCAACCCACCCGTGATTTGCCCCCAATATCGCGGCTCGCTCTTCAGGGGCGGCATCAACAAATCGACGGCACTAGAGTGTGCAACGCACCTCCTTCCACCCACCACATTTCATCAAGTTACTGCGGCAAGTTGGCAGCTGTGAACCCACAGAAGCCGCATGCTTCACACATCTATGTCTATCTCTCTCTCTCAATATTAGCTAATTCATCAGCACTGCTCTGATAGCTGCTCTCCGCTCAGCTCACAGCAACATAACACAACAGCCAAACAGTCCACAAGCCCCTGCAAAATAAAGGGGGGTGGTCTACACGGGGCACGCACTAGTAGAATCGAAAAAGGGGGGGACGGGAGCTACGGGACCAACGGCGCCGGGGCTAGCTTGACATGGGAGAACAGGCAGACGCAGAGAGAGGGAGAGAAGAGGCTCGTGCGTGGGGACGGGCCGGGCAGCGAGCGAGAAACCCGCTGCTGCGGAGGTGGGAAGCCGACGTCAAAGGACCCCGAGCGCCGGATTAGGGGATTAGGAAGGGGGGAGCGTCAGTCCACTCAGCCCATCTTTGGAGAACAAAGGATGGCGGATTAATCGGCAGAGAGCGGGGGGGAGAGGGACGCACAGAAGCTTGGAAAACGTCTGTTTCTCGTTTCTTGCTTTTCATTGCTATTTTCCATTACTCGCTGCTAACTATCTATTCTAGTTGCAACGGACGGGGGGGTGGTGTAGAGGGCACATGGACAAAACAAGACACGACTTGAGTGAGAGCTTGGTAGTGTAGCACTGGAGTAGACGGCAGCAACCTTGACTACCTTACCTACGTAGGCTGCGTGTTCATTCCTTTCCCGTCCACCTACGTACATATCGACGCACAGACAGCATGCTCGTTGCGTTCCGTTGCGTCCGCGCAGTAGTACCTACGTAGCAGTGTACACGCAGCATATAGCGTAGTTTCTGTCCGGGAGGAGGGTAGGTAGGGTAGCGGGGAGGCAAGATATGCATCACGCTATTCTTCCTACCTGCATACCTGTGTATGGATCTCCTTGTCCAGGGTCTTGTCCCCTCCGAGTTTTGCTTCGGGGGTTGAGAGAAACAGCAGACGAGAGAGACGCGAGACGCGAGAGCCCGAAGCCCGAAGCAGCCGGTGAGACTGGAGAGACAGCTGCAGGCAATGAGACGAGACAAAAGATTGACTTTTTTTTTTTTGCCCTGTCGTGCGATGGTGGATGGCTCGAACAAAAGGAAAAGTGGGAAGACGGGAACATGGGTTGGGGAGCAGGAGGAGGAGAAGGTGACGGGAGAGAGGGAAAGGGAAGGGAGATCGACGCTGTCGCTCTGGTTGGGTGGACCGACCGGAACAAGCTCCCCGCACAGCCTTGTGGTGTGAGTCCTTGGCCGGGATTGGAGGGACATTGCAGCACTTGCATCATCATCAGGAGAGCGTCGGTGGCGACTCGTTGGGAGGGGGGCAATATCTTGGTAGGCAATAAGCAAGCAGGCGGGTATGCAATGTGCGCCTTTTTTTTTTGGTTTTTGGTCTTTTTGGTTACGTATGTACGTGCTAGCTAGCCGTCGGTAGGCTTCGAGTCTAGTCTGTTCTCAATACAGTTTGTGTGTCGAGGTGTGACTGGGTGTCTTGGGTGTGGTGGTGGTTTGGTTTTCCCCTATTTTTTGGGGAAGAGAGAGGAGGGCCGCTAGGTCGACGCAGCGTTGCCAAGAATATTGAGACAGGGTTCCTTCCCAGCGCCAAGGCCGCGTCCTGCACGTCTGCTTGGCTGGTTCAGGCTGGGGAAGGGCCCTGTCGCTGAAACCAAAACCGTCCATCTGTCTGCACGACCATTTTGTTTCCTTTAGCCTTGACCATCAAAACTACATGTAGACTACTGCACTTGGCGATGTCGAGTGTAAGATTCCCTTATCACTGCCAATGTCTTGGTTACCCATGTCCGTGCTATGTTGGTTAACGGCATATACTTCAGGAAGACATCGCGGGTCGCCTGCTAGCTCGAAGCCGGTATAGTGAACTTGTACTGTAGTGTACAAACATCATGGGGGGCTTCATATGTATGCACAGTACAATGCAATATTGATGGGCTGACACCAGGACCGCGACCCCCTATTTGTTATCTCTAATAGCTCGATGCAAATTGCAAAGGCGAGGCTCGCTTCAGCATTCATCATTTGGGACAATGAAGGTGCTTCTCCAAAAAAAAGGAGGCTCCGAGGGGAACGAACAACCAAACCTTATCTGCACGATATTATCACACCACCCCCTTCCAACAAAAAAACCACAGGGCACAGACTGGAAATAGAATAAGAAACCAGATACGTCGATAGTGCGGCCGAGTTCCGAGACCAAATCTGGCCTATCTCTTGGCGTGCCGAGATATGCACCGGACAAACCACCAACACAAAGTCCCAGCAAAGCGGGCGCGAGACAGAGAGCCGGATCCCCAAAAACGCCAAACGTACCCCCATACCTCAGATAGTTCAGAGTGATCGGCGCGGCAGCTGAAAGGGGCTGGGGGGGCTAGGCCTTGGAAGAGCCGTCTGTGTGTTCCGCCGTTGTGGGATCTTGCCCGGGCAAGGGGAAAAAAACGAACTAAAAAAGAAACATGCATATAGAGAAGGCTGACGCGGTGGCAAAGAGACCAATAGTCCAGAGCACACCCAATCGAGTCGCTGCACTTGCCATGGGCGGGGGTGGTTATTTTTCAGCTCTCAAACTGTTTCTCTTTCTTGAGAAAGAGAGAGAGGAGGCTTGGGATGGACATCGCGTTATCGGCGTTTCACTATCGCCCAATCATCCATCCATCCATCAACCTCTTCCAGCTAACTCACTGACTCGGCCGGATGGGTGATCAGACGCGCAGTTGGGGTTTTGCTTCTTGTCTTGGTCTGAGAGAGAGAGAGAGAGAGACCATACCATCCATCACACACATGTGCGAACGCACGCACGCATAGATAGGTAGATGTGCACACCCACGCCATGTCTCGCTTTTTTTCTTTTTTTCGTTTCTATTTAGCGGGCGGGCGGGCGTAATAAGTCCGAGATACGGAGTAAGTTGACAGGACAGAAAACAAGGCTGGCATGTTGCAGGTCGGGTGATCTCCGCTCTCCTGTCACCCCTTTTAACAGTATACGAGCAAGACAGGATATTGAGACATCCGCGGGAGAAGAGGTTGTAGCTGATACGAACACGACGTTCGAGATGATGATCCCCGGCGAGGAAAGGGGGGGGAGGGGAAAGGAGGTTGTTGAAAGGGGTTGAGTTTATCTTGCGTAATGTAGCTAGCTAGCTTGAGCTTGCAAGAGGGTGAGGAGGGCCTGTGGGGAGATGTGACCGAGACTCCCGTGATAGAAGGTGTGGGTGTGGCTGGCTCACTTTGTTGGTGTCCTCCTTTCTCTCTTTCTCTCGTGTGTAGACATGCATTCTATACAACTAGTCCACGAATATCCAATGACCTGACCTTCAAACGTGCTGTTAGTCTCGTACCCAGACCTGGCTAGCTAGCTAGCAGCTCTTTACAGCCTAGAGCAAACTGGTTCAAGGCCATTTATGTACCGAGTCCCCTTCTAACCGAGAATGACTTCCAAGGCCAAGCCAAGGGACAGGACCAGGGAAGCTTCCCCTCTTTTTTTTTTTTTTTTTTTTTTTTTTATTAAAAAAAAAGATGGCGTGAGAGCAAGGATGATGGAAACCATCCGAGGATATATTAACACAATAAGCTTTCCAACTACGTAGGTAGCAAGCCGTACAGAAATAACGACGTCAAAAGATAGCGAGCGCACACAACCACCCCCTCACGTCTTATCGCCACAAACACAACCGCGGAGAGCTTATCGACGAACACTCTACTGTACACCGGAAGGTGTGGGTTTCGTTTCGCGACGAGTGTGAGGATTGCGTGTATGTGTGTGTGTGTGTTTCAATGTATCCCGTGGTGTGTGATTGGTGTGGGTGGTATTTTGGCCAGGTGGGAAATAGAAGTTGGTTGCTATCTCAGCAACAAACAGAAAAGTTGGCGATCACATGTTGAAACATGTGGTCAGAGGGGTGATCTCGAACGACGAGGGTTGGGTGGGTGGGTGTGGGACTCGATAAGGGGGGGACGGGGGGCTGTGTCCGAAGGATAGCCGGACAGACAGGCACACACACTTTTTTCGGTCAAAAACACTCGATATGCTTGGGACAGCCTCGCATGAGGCCAGCCGGGCCAGCTGCCCACTAGGCGTCGGGTATTGTGAGATGACGTGCATGTGGCACTGGAGCCCGAGCAAATGAGCGAGCACCCCGTCCCCTTGGTGCTGGGCATTTCACTCTTGCCCATTATCCGTCCACTTACTTGGTGTTCCTTGCCAGCAGTCCTCGGCTCTGATTGGCAGCTACAGGACGGAACAGAGGGAGCCCGGATTTTTAAGCACCCAAAAGACGGAAGAAGGCCTTGGAAAAAAAGCCACTTTTCCCAAGTTCGACGGGGAACGAGGTTGCATCGTGTCGAGTGATTCCGTCTGTGTGAACGAAAGGAGAGAGGGTACGGTGCGCGGGAGGCACCAAGGCCAATCAGTTGAGGGCTGGCCGTGATGGTTTGGCTCCTTTGGGCAAGCTGGAAGGCCGCGAAAGCCCAGCTGCATGGACATGGCACCACCAAATCGGTGTGATTCCCTTGGACAGAGGTGCCCACACATCCTTCTCGCCTTGCCGCCTTGACTTTGTCGATTGTTGATCTTACTATTATTCTTATTGCGAACGAGTGTCTGCGAAGTAAGTAGACTCTACCTTGGAGCCTTGGCCTTTCCCTGAGCTTAGATGTCCAACTACCCGAAGTAAGTCAAGTACGTACTGGGTGAGCAGGTGAGTGAGGTGGCCAGGTGGCTTAGGCCGGCCGACCTGACCGAGGAAGAAAAGAACAAGGCGCTGCCGTTCCGGCTCGCGCACTTCGGAGTCCGTGAAAGGACTCGCGAGACATGATGGCTGCTGTGGCCCCATGCTCCCGGCTCCCGAGCGAGTTTCGGCGGCTAATAGAATCATGGCAGCAGAAGCAACAGCCATCCCATTCCATCCTTCCTCGGACAGTGAAGGCAAGACACGGCTCAAGATTACTGAAGGGATTGGTGTAACGACATGGAAAGAACCGGAACGCTGGACGACGCAGGACCCCTGAGTCGTCACAGGCCGCTTCTCTGGGCCTTCCATTCTCTGTATTCCGCTAGGTAGGCCGTGTATATATATACCTTACTGCGGGTAACCTTTCTCCCCGGGGACTGTCTCTTGCTCGGTAGTGTAGATATCGCTTTACTAAGGTGGAGGAGAGGACAAGTCTTTGAAGGCCCCTGGTCAAAGTCGTCGCATTTGGCTTGGCTGGGTTATTGTCGACGTGCATGACAAGGGCACAAGGTGTTTAAACTTTCCTAACACCACCATACCCGTCCCACCGAGGGAAAAAAAACAAAAAAAACAACAACAGACGTTCGCGTATGCACGTATGCCCCAAGGGGAAAGGCGGGCATCCGAGTCGCGATATCAAACCGAGATGAGAAAAGCGGGAGAAGAACATTGTTGCCCCACGTGCCCCAATAATCGGATGCCAATGTGGCGCCGAGTGGTTCGCACCTCCTCGAGCTGGAGTTGGATTCGGAGTTGACAGAGTGTCTTCTGTCGTTTCTTACTCCGTACGCTACTTACCGCAACATGACCTGTCACTTTTCTCATTGCATCCGTCCATGTGGGCCAAGGAGACGAGACCTGAGACCCCGCGGGCGCAAGAGCCACCTCCAATAAGACCGCCCTAGCTGTGGTGCTGGGTCGCCGGTCTGATTGGACGCGGCGCTGCTCGAGCTTGGCATTTGAGCTGGGGCGGGGTCTGAGCGCGCTCTTGCGTCCCACACTCGCCGTCGTCTCCAAGGCCAAGGAGGGGTAGCCATGGTGGATTCCACCCGCTCGAGAGTCGGACAATAGTAATTTCATGATCTCGTTGGTTGGTTCCGGCTTTGCTGATCCTCGCGCTGCACTGCGCTGCGAATACTGTACCCATCTCTTTTAGATAAATAAATAACTGCACTGTACCGAGTACGTACTGCGCAAAGCACTGCGCTGATGCATCGTGTAACCTCGATGCATGTTGGATATTGCATCGCCGAGAGCGAATCACCTGTCGAGGAGGTTGGCGACGACATGCACGGAGACGAAGCAGACCGGTCAAGGCACAGGTCCGCCGACTTCACAGTCGCGAGGCCGGTGTCAGACCAGAACCTCGAGGGTCCAGTCGGAAGGGGCGCGGCCAATCTGGTAAAGATCCCACTAAACCATGATAGGGCGGCCAGCTGTCGATCCTGGGGTAGCGATATCCGTAGGTAGGTAGGAGAAAACATCCCGTCAGCCAGTTCGCCGTCCGTGGGAGCACCACTGGACGGTTTGATCCACGAGGGCCACAAGGATTGGGTTGGGTGCACTGGGGACCGGCCACGCTGCATTCCCGCTGCGATTCTAGTCGCCTTGCCCGTCAGCTGATCACCAGACAGGCTAGGAGTCAAAACGATGTCGGCGGGAGATCGGGGGACGAAACAGGCGCGCAGTCAGTCACCCAGCCCCAGTGACCACACCACAACCACAACCACAGGCAGCGAGGGGCGGGCGACAGGGGGACAAGATTATCCTGCACCTTCTTTTCTCATCTTCTCTCTGGCTTGCGCCCGGCTCTCGACCCGTGACGCACCGCCATCTCGGGTTGTCGCGGCTTCCATGACCTCATAAACTTCCCGGCCCAAAATTCGGACTGACATGGGCTTCATGTGGGTGCGTGTGTGCCTGTGCCTGTGCCCGTGTGACCCATGGACAGGCAAGCTAGGACAGCCAATCTCCACAGCGCTCGAGTGCGAGTGTGCTAAAAGTCCAACGTCTGACCAACGGGAATGGACATTCCCGAAATCTTCCCCCTGGGCGAGCAAGTAAAGATGACGATGGCGGCAACAACAGTGAGAGAAAGCGGCGACAACGCGACGGCGTCGGCGCGACGACGACGACGGCGGCGAGGGTGGTGGGTATCCGCCCGCTCTCTGTAGTTCGCTTGCTCCACAGGAAACGATCCACTGAGCAGATCTCGATTCTCTCCACAAATGCTTAAGTAAACTAATGCACCTAGGACGGATAGTGTACAGACTATTATTCCGTATGGAACTAACCAGCTTCGGAGTGCTGGCCCACGCTAGGAGGTGCCTTACGTGTTGTGGTTGGGTCTTGGCTCGTATCGGATAGTTGCATGAATGCGGAGTTGGGGAGCTGGTGTCCAGACTCTGAGTAGTATGCGCATTACGGGATTCCTTGGGCAGCAATGCCTGGTGCGCAACTTGGAGCCGACTCCGACGGCCACTCGCATCCAACTGCAGGTGCCATGTCCAGTGTCGCATGCCTTAGTCACCCTTACCGACCATTCTGGACCTCGCATTTTGGCTCGAGCAAGACAGAACTATCACCGGTGGCTTCTCTGGGCCTGGCCATCCGAGAAAGCTGTCAAGGCAGGTCTCAGGTAGTAGACCCGGAGGTCTCTGTCTCTGCTCAGCCGAAGGCAGGCGTCCAGTACATCCAATACCTTCCTTGGCCCGACAGCCTGCAGCCCGCCCAGATCTTTTGTCGCCGCAAACCGTGCCGTCAAAAAGACCCTCTAAGAGACAATAAAGCGAAAGTGCAGGCACATGCAGCCCACCTCAACAGCGATAGAAGCGATCAGCGAAGCGTTGGTGAAGTCTCTTACCTGGCTGCATAGTTTTCCGTTCGTGCATGGTAATCTCAGCCAGCGAATGGTAGCCCACCGGGTTAATTAATTCGCTTCTGTCGCACACGTTCGACTACGTATCGAGTGGAGAACCAAAGGGCCTTTTTTGTTTGGCAGGGCCTGCCGTCCATGGCCTGCCATGTCTTGGGCGAGTCGTGATGGGGAGCCGTCCTGCATCCTCGTCTCGGCAAGCCGAGATAGGCAAATCGAGAGAAGCCGAGGCGGCCTTGCAGCGACGCCAGATGGACCGGCCAGCGTCCAGCCCGAACATGAACGGACCCGCGGACGTACTCCGTGCCTGCCTTCTTGCGTCTTCTTCTGAATGCCTAACCTTGGGAACATGGTGCCTCGGAACCCTGAACTCGCGTTTCCGTTCCCCGTTCCCCGTTCCCCGTTCCCCGTTCCCCGCCTCCACTCCCCGCCCCCCGTCAACGGGATGATGCCTAACTGGATCTTGGTTTCTCAAGAGCAGCCTGTTGGCCTGCCTTAACACTACCAAGCGTGCAGACGCGGCCGGACGAGCCAGCACGGCCGGCACTGCAGGTACTTGGGGCTCTGGTGGGAGAAAACGACAAACGGGCCTACCCTTAGTCTCGTCTCGCTGAACAACACGCGATGGACACCAGCCGGCCGGTGTCCGCCTAGAGGACATTCCCGTATACTACACCGGGTAACACAGCAGCCCAGCTAAGCATGTCCAAAGTCAAACCTGGCGGAGATATTCCCCTAGTATTTGCATTAGCATGCCTAATAAGGCAGATGGCGGGACGCCAGACTCCTCAGCTAGATGGAGCCGGGCACCTCCTACCACCCCTGCCAGTATCACCTCCGGTTTACGCCACGTCTGATGATGTACTGTATATACAGACACAGACAAAGGAGACTGTGACGTGTGGCCTGTGCTCGGCGCTCACAACGGTCCCGGTGAGGGATGGGAGGAGAAATCCAATTCTCCAAACAAACAAAAAAAGGACGCTCGATCCCCGTGGTCACGGCACTATAATGATTGTTCTGACAACCTCGGTCGCCATTAGCTGAGGTGGTCCAAAGCATAAGCGGTGCATACATACATTGGAGTGCATCTCGCCTACACGAATAAATCGTTCTTTGTGTGTTGTTAATGGGCGGCTGCATGCAGTCCCGGATACTCATTGGCACTGAAAGGAGCGGCGGGGTCAAAGCCAGAGGGTTTACTCCGTAGTGTCCAGAGGCAGTCTTATTAGGGTAGCCCCTCCGTGGTGGTGCTAAGCCAAGTGCACGCCAGCACGCCGCCGTGGGCCGCCTCTACCAGCTGAGACTGGCTGCCGTTAATGAAATGTCTTCTGTGTCGACAAGGCAGACGCTTCTACCACGCCTGGGCCAAGCCAGCTCTCGGGATGGACCGGCTCGCGAAGATGCCATAGTGTTGCAGTGCACTGCATATACAGTACACACATGCCCTGAGGTGGAATAAATGACGAACTGGTAGTTCCCTGAAAAGGTTATACAGCATGCAGGTGGAACAAAAGCCGACAAAGTCGGCACCCTGGCCAAAGTCCTCGATACATGGCGTACCGAGTCCCGCCCGTGGAATGCAATTGGAGGCAGAATCAAACTCAAAAAGAGCAAGAAGTGGGAGACGTGGCGGGGACAGTGAGTGGCTTTGCGCCCGCAATCGACATCTCCGTATCTTCGAGCGTACGTGTACATACGTACTATGCCCAACAGCAAAGCCGCTCGCTGGACTGACTGACTTCATTGTCTTGGGCTACCCTGGCTCGATTCGTTCGCTGTTGGAGCCAAAGTGGTTTCTTTCTCTCTCACTCGACATCCCCAGGACTGCGGGGCACACACACGACAGATGTGCAGGGGTCGGTCGCTCTGCTTTGCCCCGCCAATCACTGCCGCCATCGATGAGATCCCTGTCCTCGTAAACCCACTGTTCTGCCACTCGCTCAGGCAACCTTTTTTTTCTTTTCTTTTTTTTCCCTCGCCAGACCCCACTTGGTTCTTGGCGATTTGGCTGCTGCGCTAGCTGCACTACGTCAAGCCGCCTGGCCTGTGCGTCTCCAACCAGGCCCCCCTGTGCTCCAAGTGTCTTGTGAACCACACACACACAAACGACGACGGCTCCTTGCTCAAAGGCTGCCGCGCCGATATGGAGGTCCTGCTCGCCCCGTCCATCGCCCGGGCTCGTCGACGAGCCGTGTGCGACTTTCCTAGTCCGTCCGTATGAGAGCGGGCTGGGACGGGCAAGAGCCTCGACATACAAAGCGTGTCGTGTGGCCCCAGCCTTGCCCTCGCCGTAGTCTAGAGTGATACCTTGGGTTGTTCTAAGGTTATTAGTAGGGGCCAGTTTAACCTTCTACAGCTTCACTCGTCCCATCTTCCTGTTGTATATCCAGTACCTTATCCATGCTCTGCGCCCCAGCAACCCCCGGCCATCCAACAGCGAGATGATGTCGGTGCGGGCACCCGTCACCAAGCAGCAGCAGCCTGTGCTTTGAGGCCCCGGCCTTGCCTCGATTGACTGGTAAAAACTGGCGAGGGGTGCAGCAACAGCAACACACTGCAGTGCAGCAGCAGAAACAACGCAGAATAGCGTTGGGCCGAGACCTGACCTGGGCAAGCGACTGTTGTCCTCTTGACCAATTCTAGTGCTGCCCGCCCGCCACCGTCCATACAAGTCGAATTGCGCTGGGATCTTGGTATCATTTAAACTTTTTTTTCTTTGGCCTTTTTTGTCATCCTTGGAAGGCCGCCCGGTCTGCAAAGGGGAAGGGTGTGTGCATGAGGGAGCTGCTCCTCTCCTTGCCTTCTTCCGCACTGGGACCGTCAGGCCGTTTTGGGAGCCCGCCACAGACACGCAGCCGGTAACCCTCCTGGCGTGTCGCTAGGTTGTTCGACCCCCCGACGCCGCCGCACAAAAGCGCAACAGGCCACCAATCTCAGCCACTCCGGTGCTGGAGTTGCGGTCCACCCCAGTCAGCAAAAAAGCTAGCCCAGCCAGCCAGCAGCCAGCAGCCAGCCCGCCAGCCCAAAAAGCACCTGCGCGCTGTAGTGCTTTTTACCTACCTTACCTCTCTCTCTGTGCCTCTTTTCTCCACCTTAGGCGCACACTACCCACCTTTTTCTTCAAACACACCACACACCACTCCCCATTATCGCCCTCAACCTGGCTGGCAGTTCCGACACCTCAGTCGACTAGCCGTTGGACAATTCAAAATCCGTGGCCTCGTCTTGTTTGCCTGCGTTTCCCTGCCGCCGCCATGGCAGTCTAATTAATTGCGAAGTCTATCTGGCCCGACGCCCCTCCCCGCAACCTTGCACGCCGCCCGCAACTCAATTCTCGCCCGCCCGCAATCGCGATACGACATCGCCATCCAGCATGAAGGCGACCCCAAGCGACACCCGATCAATTCCTCATCATGGAGCCGCAACACCCCCAGCCACGCTCGCGACCCTCGTTTCCGCATCTCCAAAACATCACCCTGCCGCCGGCGCCGTCCCAGCCCGGCCAGCGCACCGCCAATAGCACGCCCATGTCGTCGCCGGGCCTCTTCAGCCCGAGCCTCTCACGCTCCAACATGTCCTTCCCCGCTTCGCAGCCCGCCTCGGAGAGTACGACGCCCGCCGTGCTCAACAGCCCGTTTCTGCACCCGCTGCAGACTCACAAGGTCCGAGAGTAGGTCCCCTCCCGTCCCTGTCGTTAGATTGAATTTCTGTATATCTCCTTGTGTTCCCGTCGTCGTGCAAAATAAATCCGAGTCGTGTGTGTGCACCCTCGGCTATTGGGGCGGCTCCTTAGTGGGGCCCGCACGCATGTACGGCCCATCTACGCCTCTCAGGTAGCTGATATGCGGCTGCAGGACACACAAAGCCAACGTCGAGCACGACTACACAACCGGGCGGAAGCTCATCAACCACTATGAGATCATTGAGGAGCTTGGCCGAGGCATGCATGGCAAGGTCAAGCTCGCCCGAAACCTCGAGACAGGGGAAAATGTCGCCATCAAGATCATCCCGCGCTTCTCAAAGAGGCGGCGGCTCGGGAAAGTCACGGCCATGGACACACAGGACAAAAGCAAGAGGGAGATTGCCATCCTCAAGAAGATCCGGCACCCCAACGTTGTCGCGCTGCTAGAAATCATCGACGATCCCGAGTTGAAGAAGATATACATCGCCCTGGAGCACGTCGAACTCGGCGAGATCATATGGAGGAAGAAAGGCCTCCCCCATATCTGCTCGTACGAGCGACGCCGTGTCGAGCGGGAGATGCGTGGAGAAAAGGCCACTCCTGAAGAAGAACGATATGATCGCATCCTCGAGCAACGGCAGCAAGTAAAGGAAGCCAAGCGGGCAAAAATTTCCCAGGGTCAAGTTGGCTCAACCAACGATTATTGGAGCCTCGAATACGGCGGAACCGACGACGACGATTACGAATCTCAGTCCCGGTCGCTAGGAAGGGACGAGGCCGATGCACTGTCCGCGTCGATGGAGCCGACTACCGACACCGCAACGGGCCCTAAGGTCGCTTCGCGAGCACCCTCACGTACGCACTCGACTAGGTCAATCTCGAGAGCCGCATTTTCGCACACACCTGACTCCGATTTCGGGTTCGTGCCCAATGAAGATGACTTGGAGACGCCGAGCGCTCTCCGCTCCAATCCTAACTCGTCGAGCGCGCTGGATGGGACCATGTATGGCGCCTACGTTGACGATCCCACGCTCCGGGGCAGGTCGCCGAGCATGGCCGACTCGATCATCTCCCACATGTCTTCGCTCGACTTTAGCAGAGTCCACGACCCATATGTCGATGACTTTTCCTACGTTCCATGCTTTACGCTTGAAAAGGCAAGGCAAACCTTCCGCGATACAGTGTCGGGCCTGGAGTACCTTCACTACGAGGGAGTTGTGCACCGAGATATCAAGCCAGCGAACCTTCTTTGGACTAAGGACCACCGCGTTAAGATCTCCGACTTCGGAGTGTCTTATTTCGGACGCCCTGTCCGCGACGGAGAACCCGACGACACCGTCTCCGAGTCTGAGGCAAAGGACTTTGATAATGATCTCGAACTTGCCAAGACGGTCGGCACACCGGCCTTTTTTGCCCCCGAACTCTGCTACACCGACGCGTACGACGACCAGCCGGGCCAGCAGCCTAAGATCACCGAGCAGATTGATGTTTGGTCGCTGGGAGTTACCCTTTATTGCCTCATCTTTGCCCGCATACCCTTCCTGGCGGAAGATGAGTGGCAGATGTTCAGAAAGATCGCTACTGAGGACGTTTACATCCCGACCAAAAGGCTGCGGCCTGTCGACCCCTCTACGAAGCCAGACGAGAAGTCGCTGTACCAGCGTGTGAACAGCGCACCATACCGGGATGACGATGAGCTGGCATACGAGGACATCGACAAAGACCTCCGGGATCTTCTTTTCAAGATGCTCACCAAGAATCCGGAGAAAAGGATACGGCTACGCGATGTCAAACGCCACGCGTGGGTTACCAAGGGAATTAGTAATGTCGTTGCGTGGCTCGATGAGACAGATCCCTCGCGGCGAACATCCGGCAGGAAAATCCAGGTCGATGAACGCGAGGTTGCTCGTGCTGTTGTGCCCCTCACCCTTCTCGAGCGGGCCAGGTCCGCTGTCAAGAAGGTTGTGGGCAAGGTGATACACCCGCGTGGCGATCGGGCTGAGAGCGTCTCTTCGCGGAGGCGCGCTGGAAGCAGTGCCGCCAGTTCCGCGGGAGACAGCCCAATCCACGGCCCGTCCACACCACACCCACGAGACGCAAGACGCAGAAGCATTCGGCCCGATGATATTTTTTCTGGCTTATCACAGGCGTCCAGCGAGCACCCGCTGACGCAGAGCGTGGTGGCAAGCCCGCTTGACTCGTCCTTTGAAGAGGTTTCGGCTTCGTCATCTACCCAGCCTCTATCGACATCGTCGACAGGGGGCCCATCCTCTCGCCAGCTTCTCGACCTAGTCACTAGCCTTAATACGAAAGAAGAGTCGCCGAATCGGTCGCCACATGGATTCCAAAGGAGGTCTCCTCGCCACGGTCATACTCGCTCCGTCACAAATGCCTTCCTAAGCCTCACTCCCAACCCGAGCGAACCCCAGACGATGCCGGTAACCCCTTTGTTCGATGGCCCGGCAGATGATCCGAGCACGGCATTGAGAAAGGGCCGCGACATGAGGCCGCCTAGTGCATATGATTCGACACGATCACGGTCCGTTGATCGCGGCTTGTTCGCTAGCAACGACAAGCGCGCCGAGCCCAAAGTCTCGTTGAGCACGGCTGTCGCCCCGGGCAATGTCCACTTCTCGCCACGGCCCCGCCCTCTACGATCGAGCGAAATCATGAAAGAGTTTGAGAATTCTGCCCTCGCCATGTCTTCCAAGTCGTTACCTGGATATCAGTACGAGCAACGCGCTGCTACCGATCGGGAAGAGAGGCCCGTGACGGCCCACCGTGTCAAGGAGCAGGAGCAGGCTCGTCCTCCGACTCCGCAACAGTCTTGGCCCAACCCGTCAAGGCCGTCGTCGTTCCTGCGGAGACAAGCCCCAGAGGGCCTTTCCGTTGAAGTAGAGAAGAAAGAATCGGCCATGCACCAGCAGCGTGCCGATACACCGTCTGATGTTGACCCGGCGCAGATACCGTGTCCGCCATCGCCTAGCGATGATGTGTTTGTGGCGCGGCCGTCGCTTCCGTCCCGAGAGGAGACAATGGTCACGGCTGTGTCTTCGAGCTCGACGTCGATGGGCGGGCTCACGACGCCCTTGACTAGCTCAAGCGAGTCTACCAGTCCTATATACGTCATTAACCCAATTACCTCGAAAGACGCCGACCATATTCTAGCTTTTCAGTCTGATCCCTCCCTGCCGGCTCTTCTTAGTAGTACTAGCTCGGTCTCTGCAGATCTTGAGGGAGAGTTTCTCGGCAACCCAGGAATCGTGGGACGGTCTTCGGTCATCGACACAACGGACTCGCTCACCCCGCCAGCCTTTGCAAAGGAGCCCGTCGCCGGGTTTCCGCTCGAGGATGAACCGGGGCTAGATGACGTGGTTACCGTGGAGCTGGACCACCGTGCTGGAGCGAAGAGCGCGCCATCTCTGGCAACGTCACACTCGGCTGCCCCACGGAGCCAAGCGGACGGCGATGACGAGAGCGACAGCGACGAGGGGCTTCTCATGGCGAAATCGAAGAAGCACGCATTGTCCAGAGAACGCCACTCGATGGGGAGACTAGCCGGCAGCACAAGGCGGAGAGACACGAATGCAAGTGTCGGCAGCACCGAGACAGCCAAGAAGCTCGTCGTAGATAGCGACTGAGTCATTTTTGGGCATCGTTTCCAATCAGATATATCGACGGGCGGGTGCAAATAGACAGACGCATTGCCTTTATTTCTTGTCGCCTTGCATTTCGCTCCCGCCCCTCGTGGCTGGAATCTGTTTATATTCTTCTTTTACTACAGCGACTGGACTGTTCAGCCCGCCTCGAAATTATGCACGCGGAGGCAACTCCCATGTGGCGGCTTTTGGCGTTATGTTGGGACAAGACGACGATTGGATGAAAGACACGAGGGAAATGAGAGAGATTGGACGAGTCTGCGAAAAGAAGAGAAGCCTTCCGATGACGACCGGAGGCAGGAGCGAGCTGGGCGGCGGGTCCACGAGAGGCCTTTTGCAACAAAACTTGAATATGCTCAGGCGCGACACGGCAGCACGGCAACGGCACGGCACTCAAGGGCAGGCAGGCAGGCACTGTGACTCTCGCGCAAAAATCATCTCGGTACGCAGGAAAACGAGTACGGGACGGCTCTTATTTTCTTCTTTCGACACGATGGTTCAACATGATGGGCTTTGGGAGTTTTCCTTTTTTTCATTTGTCTATTTTTTGATTGGCAGGATGTCGTCACATGGACTGGGGCGTTTCCATTTTTCTTCACTTCACTTCTTAACTTCTTTTTCTCTTGTTTTTCTTTTGGGCGTATGTCCTTTTTTATTTTTACACTTCACTTCTGAACTATTTCTTGATATCCGCACTCGATCGAGCGTGCGGATATGATCTTTTTATTTCAATTTCTCGTTATTTTATTTTATCTATTTTTGTTTATTTCACCTGTTACTCTATTGACTCACAATATCTATTTTTCTTCGTCTACTATTCTCTTGGGCTGGGTACTGTTATCGAAATATTTTTTTGGGCCGAGAGAGGGCGCTTGGTGTTTTCGGCTCTTTTCGATCTCGTTTTCCCCAAGACTTTAGAAGGACGGAAGACGGAAGCACAGAGACGAAAAGAAATGGGTGCGCAGACCAGACGCACATGGCAGGCAGGTATACTTGCATCGCATTGGGAGGTTGCTTCAGGGAAACACTAGGCTCGCCTCCTTCCTGAGAATGGGAAGTGGCGGACGGGAGGGATTGGATGACTTGAAACCCGTGGGACGCACACATAATGGTTTGGCTATTTGCCGGGTTGGGGGGTGTGTGAATGACATGATGAGCGGCGGTGGGGGTTTGGCTGTGGTTGTGGGTGTGGGGGAGTGTTCGTGTACACAGAGAGAGACTGGACCAACTTTACCTTAGGTAGAAAGCCTTGGGGAGGAAGACATTGGTTTTGGATCATGCGTACCATACCTATTTACCTTCACTCTTGTTTTTCTGTGAAGGCGACTGTTGCGTCCGCAGTGTAGATGTGTAGAAACGAGTATTCAAGGCAGTCAATCAACATCAATCGCCGAAATCGGACAGGAGGGGAACTTTGAATCGGACTCAATGCTGCGCCGGGTCCCTGCCTGAGTGGGCCAATGAATGGATGGATGCCGAGCAGGGGTATTTTAGCGTGTGCTATCTGCGGGTAGGTAGGTTGTGACGTTGTTAGTATGCATGCACTGTAACTGAAGTCTAGGCCACGTTGAGCCGAGACACGAGACGCCTCAGTTCCAGAACAGAACAGCATCACTTCGCCCACGCCGACGCCGTCGAGATGGCGCCCGCTCTGAGGCGAAAGAGGACGATAGTGTTTCTGCACCCGGACCTGGGGATCGGCGGGGCAGAGCGGCTGGTGGTGGACGCGGCGGTGGGGCTGCAGAAGCGCGGGCACCGCGTCGTCGTGTTCACGAGCCACTGCGACCCGCGCCACTGCTTCGACGAGGCCCGCGACGGCACCCTCGACGTGCGCGTGCGCGGCCACTGGCTCGTCCCGCCCTCGCTGCTTGGCCGCTTCGCCATCCTATGCGCCATCGCCCGCCAGCTGCACCTGATCCTGTCCATCGCCCTGCTGACGCGCGAGCTGCGCGAGCTCGGCCCCGACGTCGCCTTCTTCGCCGACCAGCTCAGCGCCGGCCTGCCCCTGCTCAAGACCCTGCCCGCCGCCCACTGCGCCCCCGTCTTCTTCTACTGCCACTTCCCCGACCTGCTGCTGGCCACCGGCCGCGCCCGCTGGTGGAAGCGCGCCTACCGCCTGCCCTTTGACTGCCTCGAGCAGTGGAGCATGGCCTGGGCCGACGCCATCGCCGTCAACTCGGCCTTTACCCGAGGAGTCGTCGCCCGCACCTGGCCCGCTCTCGCCCGCCGGCGCGACCTCAAGGTCGTCTACCCGTGTATTGACATCACGACCGCTACCAAGAGCGACGACGACGACGACGAGTCTCCAGACGTCCTCCCCTGGGAAGAGTCGGGCGTTATTCTTAGTATCAACCGCTTCGAGCGCAAGAAGAACATTGCCCTGGCCATCCGGGCCTTTGCAGGACTATCGCCCGAGCAGCGGCGCGGGCGCGGCCGCGAGGGGGGGCAGCAGAAGAAGACGGCGGGCGGGGTCGACGGGGCGCGGCTGCTGATCGCGGGGGGGTACGACCCGCGGGTCGGGGAGAACGTGGCGTACCACGCGGAGCTGTGCGCGCTGGCGGGTTCGCTAGGGCTGTCGCACGCGACGGCGACGACGGTGGTCGGGGCGCTCGGGGTGCCGGACGACGTGCAGGTGGTGTTCCTGCTGTCGGTGCCCAACGCGCTTAAGGAGATGCTGCTGCGGTCGGCGCGGCTGCTCGTCTACACGCCGGCCAACGAGCACTTTGGCATCGTACCACTCGAGGCCATGCTGCGCGGCGTGCCCGTGCTCGCCGCCGACTCGGGCGGCCCCGTCGAGACCGTCGTCGACGGCCGCACCGGCTGGCTGCGCGACCCCGCCGACGTCTCCGCCTGGACAGAGGTCATGGACCGCGCCCTCAACCGCCTGTCCCCCGCCGAGCTCGCCGACATGGGCCGCGCCGGCGAAAGCCGCGTCAGGGACAACTTTGCCGACGTCCAGATGGCTGAGCGCCTCGACGCCATCTTCGACGGCATGGCCGCTGCCAAGACGGACGGGCCGGCCGCTCTGTCTCATGCTGTCGTGGCCCTGTGTCTGGCGGCGCTCGCGGCGCTGGTGGTGTTTGTGGCTTCGCGGCTGGGTCCTCGCATATGGCCGTAGCTGTTCTGTGGCCGGGAGTTCTATGTACAGTATTATATTCACTGTTCTTTTATGTGACTACCTGAGTTTACGTGGTAAAATACCCAACTATATATATTGTCTTGAAGCAATGCCCTGGCGTCTTTCTAGGGTAGGACTACGCGCTGGTGATAGATTGAGTGCCAGTCTCTCTCTGTAGGGTTCGGTCATATTAGGAGGGGCGTCCACTCCCCCAGTTTAGTCTAAAGGGCGTTCCGGTGTTCGCCGTGTTAAGCGGCGATGCGGTCTTACTAATTACATACAAACATACCCACGCCATACATACATATTCTTGCTATACGGGGGCTGAACTCTTTGCGTAAACCACGACTGAACCAAGATTAAGCCAAGGCTAAACCAGGGACTATACAGTGAGTGACCATACTCGCGTTATACTCATACCATGCTCATACCATACTCGTGCCATACCCCTGCCACACGGAGAGGGACTAAACGACGAAACGAATACTACGAGTAGTCGAACGACCATGCCATTCTGCCGGGTTTCAGTTCTCGTTATCAACAATATGACAACAAGATAAAGCCAACCAGTTACTTGGTTACTAGGTACCTACCTAGCCAAGCAGCGAATCAAGACAGATGATTAAAAAGCGAATACGTTTTTTTGTTTTCTTTTTTGTTTTTATAGCAAGGCGTCCCGTTTTGGATAGGTAGGGGTGACCGATCGAGAGCGGCGAGACAGCGCGACGGTCGAAACACAAGGAAGACGGCTGCCGTCCTTTCTCTGCCGAGATTGTGGTTTGTTTCAGCCCGTCAGGAAGCAAGCTCTCTCGTCTGTGTAGAGCCCTCAAGAATGATTTATAATGTTGGTGCGAATAGCAACTCGTACGCTGGCGTCCGGACCATGTTCGCCGTAGCGTTGGCGTTGGCGTTGGTGTTGGCGTTGGCGTTGGCGTTGGCATTGGCGTGTCCGTTAAATGTCAACCGTTTGGTATTTAGTGACAAAACTCAAACAGAGTGTGGCGCTTGGACATCGACCGGCGAGAAAGAGACGGATGTTATCAGTGCTTTTCTTCATTGTCTCTAGACTGAAAAGATAGATACGGGCTTTTCTCTAGAGCCTAGTATTAAGCAGCCCCATTCGCCCAACAAGAGGTAAGCTCATCGCGGGTATCTCATATCCGCCAATGTCCCAATCATAAGTTACATATGTACAAGAATCAATGTCCAGGATCGAAACACCAGGACATTATCCACAGGATATGGGAGAACACCTTCCATTAAATTAGGTCTTGCACCCCTCGCCACCGCGGTCATTAAGATTCGGAATACCGTGCCATTGCTTTTCCCATGTTGTTGTGCATTCATTAAGCATCGTTCAAAGCCAAACCATCAAATATCTCACCAAGAATCATGAGATATCGTCATTATAGAAGAAACGCGGCAAGGCCAGCGGCGGCGAACAAGCCAGCAACAGGAGCAGCCGTCTTCTGGGAGCCCTATTGTTCAGTGTTAGTCGGGTCTCGGTTATGAATGTGGCTCGGACTAGAGTGCGTACCTGTCCACCACTGGATCTGCTGGTGGTGACAGCAGTCGTAGTGCTCGAACCACCGCTCGAGCCGGAGCCGGAGCCGGAGCCGCTACCGCCGCTGCTGATAGCACTGGTGGTGAATGTCGTAGCTCCCGTGGTAATCTCTGTCGTGAGGGTGCCGCTAGTACTAGTAGTGACAAGAGCCGACGTGACGGTGGTAGGGGTGGCATAGATGGTCGTCTCGCCCGTGACGGTGGATGTCTCCGTGCCGCTCGTGATGACCGAGGTGAAGCCGCTCGTGGTGATGGCACTAAGGCTGGAGCTGCCCTCGTGGCCGACACCGGTGATGGTAGTCGAGCCCGTGGTCGTGTAGGTCGTGGAGCCGCTGGTGATGGTTGCGACGACATCGGCCGTAGTAATCGCTGAGTTGGTCACGGTTGACTCTCCGGAGCCACCTGCCGCGGTGGTGGTAGTCGCTCCAGCGCTGCCTGATGCACCGGAACCACTGCCGGAGCCACCAGTGGTGGAAGAAGCCGAAGTACCCGTGGAGCCACCCGATCCAGAGCCCGATCCCTAAGACAACTGTTAGCGACCTAGTCATTGCCCTATAGAAATGCCGAGCTAGAAAAATACTTACAGCACCGCCGGCAAGAGGAAGACCGATGGGGACACCGGCATTCGCACACAGAGTGTTGCCCCAGCTGATGGTGATATCGGCCGCAGTGGCGTTCTGGCATGCCTGGATGGAGCAGTCATGGATACCGTATCCGAACTCCCGGACCTTGCATAGACAGGCGATGTCGTCGGCTCCGCACTTGAACTCGCCCGCCTTAGCGAGCATGTTGTCACCACAGGTTTTCTGCAGGGCACAACGTCAGTATCTCCGAGGGAGCAGAAGACGGCAAGAAGGGTCAGAGTGCTACTTACGCCACAAGCGGGAATGTCGGCGGGATAGTTAGCCTGAGCCGACACAGCAACAGTGCCGACAAGGGCGCAGATCAGAGTAGTCGTCTTCATGATGTCGAGGCTAGTGATATATCGGGTCCAAGAGGAGTAAGGGTGGTTTGCGTCGGGTTGACGTGAAGGTCCAAGACTCCAAAGTGGCTGTCAAGAAAGGTGAGGATGTCTGAGAAGGAGAGACGGGCGCGGATTAGCCAAGGTGTCTTAGGTAGGTATGTGGGCGGTAGATAAGGTTGACGAGGACAGAGTTAGAGGAGTAAAGAGGTCGGGGATGTAGGGAGGGTAGGTGCGGCAGGCGGGTGGGTGCTTGCGAGGTGGTGGGGATTTAAATGGATGCGGGTGGCGGACGGAGACGGGTAGTTACCTTACCACAGGCCTGGGTAACGAGGGAGGCAGGTAGCTGTGACCGTTACGGGATAGAGGGAAAGGACGATTGATTGGGCTGGTATTATCCCCTACGGTACTGGCAGGTGATGGACAATTAGAGGTACGGTACTTGGTAGGGCAGGTGAGGTAGGGAGAAGAGAGGCCGTACAGTACTGGCGAGGAAGGTGCGTGCCTTATATTACGAGGAAGGAGGAAGGAGCACGGCAGCAAAGCAGGAACACCTGTGTTAGGTAGCAGGCTTTCCACTTCAGTTCTCGGGTGTAATTCAGATCGTGGAGACGGAATACAAGTCAAGTGGAGTGGGTCCCTCACCTTGATCAGGTATAATTTGTTTCATCAGACGGAAGTGCAAAGGACTCGGGCAGCGCAGAAGGACGACTAGACAGGGACTTCCCTTGGAGCCCATCTGCCACCAAATTTCCCAGTCACCGGAGCGTGGTGTTGCTGTAGGTACTAACTAGCATCCTAGCTCTCGGTAGGGAGTGCCCGGCTCGGCCATCGTGGACGTGAGCGGCTCCCGTGGACCCTGCTCGATAATCGATTGCATATTGCCTAGCGTAGTCATGGTTGCCGCGGCAGGGTCCTGTGCGGTCCAGCTTCTTGATACCCTGCCTTGGCCACGGGCACCCCACGACCACTGCGATGGAGGCCGTCCTTCTGCACGAGGGGGAGAGAAAGAGAGAAGAGGCGTCGCCACCAAAGGCAAAGCCACATGCTAGTGACGGGGAAACGCAACACTTGCACTTGCTCTCACCGCATGCATGGACTGTGGCAAGAAATCCATCCGGTTTCCCAGCTCGTCGTGTGGTCTTGACGTTGCCATCCGACATGCCTCCCCACGAGGCGCCTGCAGCCACACGGGCCCGAACAGCGTGGAGAGGAGGTTGGGCCGCCTCAACTTCCCAATGCACTTCTGTAATTTGTGCAATGCGCTGGCGCTCTTCTGGGCATTGAATGTACAGAGCAAAGCCCATTGGGATCGGTCACGGTGGTAGCTGGCGAGTGATGGCTTGCGAAATCACGGACCATTTCTGCCGGGACGAAACCAGGGATCAACGCCAGAAGCTCCCTCTTTGTCAATCTACGCCGTTCGCAGAAATACACGCCAGTTGTCCGAGTTTCCAGGGCGGGGAGCCTCCCGTGTTTCGAAGACCAGTCAGTCCCGGCGGCACACAGTTTACATTTCGTTTTGCGTTTTGGTGTTGGACAAAGCAACCATGATGCCTACATGCCATGTTTGCTTGACCCCGCAGGATTGCAACTCTTGTCTGTGGCCATGGAACGATGACGGAACTGAGTACAGCAGAACCTGGAACCTGGAAGGGCATGGACGTGGGCTGATGGGGCTGCCAGGGCAACCGAAAGGAAACTACCGAACCCGGAAGATCCAAGATCGGGGCCAAGACCCAGCAAGCTGCAAGCATGGCACAGAGCGAGATCTGGAGCGGGCACCTCGCTTCCACCACACCAGAGCAGGGCACCTTTGATGAACTTTTTCAGGGCTCCCTGATTCCGAGCTACTGCAGGTTTTCGTAAGCCTTTTGTTTTCTTTCGGCGACAGTAGGCACCCTGCCCTGCATTCCCTGCTTGACGAGCTTCCAGCGCCCTGGATGGTTGAAGTCAAAAGTGGTCTGGGGGTGGGTGCTGGCAGCCTCCTATTGGCCAATTAGCTGATTTCCTGCACACATCATCTTGGCACGGCAGGGGTACGCCTGCAAGCCACAACCCCGGAACAGCTGGATGACCGCGCCGGACTAGCAGACGCAGCTGAAGGGTCATCCTACTCGAACCCTTCCAAGGCTAGAGACCACAGCAGCGAGCCTGACCTGCTGGTTAGTGTCACGCTTGATCTCTTTGCGAAATAGCCCAGCAATGACCCACAGTCCGAGGCTCGACGGTGACGTAGACTAATGTTAGGCATTTGAACGTGGGAAGGTCAAGGTGAGGTGGTCTTCCGAACGTGCCCTGCAGCGCCCATCAGGTCCCGGACCAGGCCTTTTCTGAGCCTCCTCATTGCAGGCAGCATGGGGCGGGGGGTGCCGAAAGCTCGCCCCGTCATCACTTTAAACGTGACCCCTGTCGCTTTTCCCCAACCACACTTGCCTTGCCCTCCGCTTGCCTTGCCTGATGGAAGGAAGCACTTCTTGCACAGGTGAGCATTGATGTCACTGCGTGTGCGTCATTCCCGTCGCTTGTTGGGAAGAAAACTGGCGACCCGACAATCAAGATTTCTCCACACTTTACGGAATTCGCATATTACGGATGGTATAATTTCGTTTCAGGCCCCATCCTGTTCACCGCATTGGGTGCGAAGAAGATGAGATTGCTAAATTTGACCCCGAAGGAGGATCTTCTGTGATCACGATGGGGATTGGGGGGAAAAACAAGAAAACGAGGCTAGTAGCGCAAAGGGAAGACGATTGACATCGTTAGCGCCAGCCGCCCTCTTTTTTATTTTATTTACTCACTCATTGTGAGACATTGTTCGCGTCCATTGCTCAATTGCATGCGCTAGACCACAGATCCCTGCCGACAGAAGCCCCGAGCTGCTAGCAATCAGTCCGAGTCCCACCAGCCACAGGTGGCCGTCAAGGTGGCCGGCAATGCATTTGGGCTCTCCACGTCACTCGCTACTGCCAATTTCTTCCCGCCCACCGCTGCCCTGCTGCTGCTGTTGACGGCTTGATGCCCAGCAACGACGGCCCAGAGAGGGAAAGATAACGAAGATACTAAGAAACGGAGCTCTACGCTAGACAGTTTGCAGTTTTGGGCTGCGATCTGGATGGTTTTTAGTCCTGATCCCCCAATGCTGGTCGTGAGATTTGCATCGTGAACTTCTCCCAACCCCCGACTTCCGCCCTCACGATCGCCCATCACGCTGCGTTGGGAGACGGTGAAATGAGAAAGGCACCGAGTGTGTATGGGAAGCATCGCACAAGGGCAACCCCATTTTCGTGTTCACCATCGTGTTACGCTAGGCTAATGCTCTTTTCCCCTTCCCATTTCCCACTTCCCAGTTCTCGAGTCCTATAGGCAGTCCTGGCGGTGCCAATTCCCCCAGTGCTCCCTCACCGCTGATTACTGCATTGACGGAGTCGTCTGTACTGTATTCTGCAGGCAGGAAAACCGGCTTGAGGAGAAACACCAAACCTGCCATGTTTGCTCCCATTGCAGTGCCCTGAGCTCTTTCAGCCATCACCGCCTAGTAATATGCTCGAGGTCTACGAGTCGTTGGACAGGGTGTGCAGACGGGTGTAGGCTCGGCTCGTGGTTATGGGTTGCGAAGCGACGATCTTGACGATGCTTTAGAGTCCAGCCTTCGCTAGACTCTTTAGCAAGGACCGAAAAGGAGCAATTCGTCATACGGGTAGTTGCTTGTTTCTACCCCTAAACTATATCGGCACCCAATATCCCTCTGTCGACAGCAAACCTACACAGGGTGGGGGGATATTCAGTGAGGTGCCCTGGCATTCGTAACAGCTCGCCACCGACGAGAGCTCCCTCAATTTCGTCCAACCAATGCAAACGAACGACTGACAAGATTGCCGAAGGCCAAAAGGTCTATGACAGCGTTGTTCTTGGTGATGTCCGTTTCTATGTTATGCCTAACGGCGTAAACAGCGCCATGGTCGTGCTATGTGTTCAAATAAATAGCCGCCGACCAGACCTCCATCTCACCCCCTGATCATACATACACCAAGCACACAGAACGATAGCTCCTCTTCGCATCCTACTCTGTCCCGGCCTTTGCCAGTATTCGTGTGCGTGGGCTTGTTTGCCAACCTACGGAGTATCTCGTCCCAACCACCGCTGTGTCAAGGAGCAGCAAGGAGCAGCAAACCCCGAGTCAATCCATCCTCGGGCCCTGCCAGCATGAAGCAACCGCTTTGTTCGTTTATGCTGGTGCTACTCATGGGCCCAGAGAGGCACGCCGTCTGCTTTACGATACTGACGTCGAGAAATAAAAAGTGGCTTGCTTGAATATCTACCTGTCGCCATTCTCCCTGTTCCCGTGGTGCACGGCAGCAGAGTCGACGATATGTCGTGACATAGATAGGGGGTTCGAGGTTCCTCCCGCTTAAATGCCCAAGCCGTGTTTCTCGGCGTGAGGAGGTCAATCCATGAAGAAAGTAGGTACACAGCCTAACTAAATACGTATCGTATTCCTTGCTTGGAGAACTTGATAACCCCCTCAAAAATCCACTCTAGTACCATCATCACAGAACGCAGATCGGAGAGGGAGGGTTTTCCTCTCTGCACGTACGTATTGTAATTGTATGCAGCACGTCTCCGCGCTGGGACAGACGGACGGACAGACAGACAGACATACAACAGCTTTAGAACTCGGCCACGCTACCTACCTACCTCCACCCGCATCGAACAACCGAACCGAACCGAACCGAACCGCAGCATCTCTCGCTTCGAGGCTGTTTACTCTACCACGTCTCGAGGTTAAGCGTAGTCGGCAGCCGCATCTTGACAGCTGCTGCATGTTGCGCGGCAAGGCACGTATCTATAACATACGAGGATATTTCCAACGCGCAGCAAGTCATGGCCACCACATATTCACCAGCCACGGGGAACGGGGAATATCGCCATCGTGGGGATCATGCATCGTCTTGTTGCTTGCCAATACACTGCTACACTACACTGACTACACATCAAATAGCACGGTATGCCCCACATCCTTTTTTCTTTCTTTAGTCGGTCTTCCTAGACATGCACCCGTCCGTCCGTTTTCAGACGGCCCTCTTGGCAAAGACGCGCAGCCGCTTGACGCCGCCGTCGGGCACGATGGTGAGCTTGACGTGGGTAAACTGCCTGTCGCTCACCAAGCTGTCGGCCGGGTGCTCGTGGTCGGGCTTGCACTTGATGGGCTCGGCGACGGCGGTCCAGCCGGGGGCGTCTGGCCCGGGCCCGCCGCCGCCCCTCCACTCGACGGCCTCGAGCCTGACCTGCTGCGGGAAGTTGCCGCGGAAGTGGGCCGTGTCGACGACGAAGTTCTGCAGGTAGCCCGGGGCGCCCAGGCGCACGATGGCCCAGTCGACGTGGGCTTTGCCGCGCGACCGCGCCGTCTCCCAGCCGTCGCCCATGTCCTTGCCGCGGCCCGGCAGCAGCAGGTTGTCCTTGGTGCCAAAGTGCTGGTCGCTGCACGAGACGGCGACGCCGCCGTTCTGCGCAGCGGCTAGGTCGAACACGGCGCCGGCGTCGTCGGGGAACACGGGCACGGCGTGGCCGAAGAGGCGGAACCGCGCGATGCCGCCGTCGGGGTACATGTTGAGGCGGACGTGCGTGTAATGCTTCTTCTCAGTAGCAGCGAGCTTCCAGGCGAAGCGCTGCGAGGGCCCGCACTCCCTGATGTCCAGCACGGGCTCCCAGCCACCGCGGCCGCCCTGCCACGAGAGCACCTCGCCGTCGTTCTGGCTGAAGCAGCCCTCGACCGAGATGGCGGGCGCGTGGTTGCCCGAGAAGAAGGCCGTGTCGACCTCGACGCCATCGACGGTGCCCGAGGCCACGCCGAGCCGCACCACGACCCAGTCGAACGGGGCCGTGTTGTGCCGCCGCGTCTCCCAGCCATCGTACCACGCGCCCGTGTAGACCATCTTGCCGGGCTGCCGGATGGGCGCGGCAGGGTTGAGGAGGTTTGCGGCCTCGGCGAACCACTCGTCCGAGAAGCCGAGAATCTTGCCACCAAGCGCCGCAGAGACCAAGTCTGTGCTCGGAGAGATGCCGTAAGTATAGTTTCATGCCTGTGGGCATGCTACCGAGGGAACAACGTACCGATGCAGCTCGAGCGGAAGGTCTTGTCAATGTCCGCCGAGGCGACTGGAGTTGCCTCGACGGCCTCCAGAGCGTAGCCGTAGTCGATTTCAGCCATGATGGTTGAGCAAGTTGAGTCACTAGGCCTAAGGGTGGAATGTATATCCCGGGATGATCACTGGCACTTGATGGGTTGCAGGTGTGGGATGAGAAGCCGAAAGAGAAGCCGTCACGAACTTAAATTTTTCTTTTCAAGCGACGAGGGAATGATGACATGGGAGGCACAGCAAACGGGCTGGGAGAGTGTCTCTTAACATGCACAGCATTAGCATTCCATCATCCGCGACACCCTCACTCGCCAGACGTCGGGCAGGTCCGACGTCGCTCGTCTTGCTCCATGGGTGGAGGTAGGCCAATCATGCACGCCAATGGGCAAGAGAGCATGTTTGCATCTGGGGGCTCGACGGGGTGTCCACTGCCAACGTGCAAGATGCCACTAAGTGTGAGATGAGAGCGCCGCATTGGCAGGCAGCTGTTGGTTGGTGGGGCGAAGTTGTGCTCTTCCATCTGACTGAATGTGGGCAACCAACTAAGATAGAGGGGCTGCTCAAACTGATAAGATGGGGGGATGATGGCCTGTGAGTGGCTGCCTCGGCTGCTATAAGTTAAGGATTGGTAGCATGCCTTAGCTAAGCAAGCCTCCTGTCCTTGGCGGGCTGGTGATTCGGGACGAGCTGGCCCGCAAAACCGGGGAATGGTAATTCGAGAGACTCTATTCGCTGGAGCGGGGCTTCAGTTCAGACGAAGAAGCTTTCTTGGCGCGGCCGTTCTAGCTTCCGTCATCGACTGGCTGGGCTACGCAATTCCCGAATCGCCTGGGGCTGGCGAGGACGCGTGCATGCATACGAGTTCGGGCTTGTCTGGCATCATGATGTACAGTACGGATATGACCGCAGCGAACTCTGTAGGTGTTTAATGCAGTGCAGTGCAGCGCAAGAGGAGTTGCGTTGCACCGTGCCTAGAAAGCGAAACCTCCACGCAAGCGAGACGGGTACCTACCGGACTTAGCCCGAATGAACATTCGATAGTGTTGCGTTCAAGTTGCCTTCTTTACATACTACTATAGCAACGACCTTAACTACATCCCGACCGATTTAGTCGTGTTCGGCCATCCTGCCGATAGTTCGAATACCCCGTGACGCTGTTCGGCACCCGAAACCCGGCAGCTGCCCGCATCCCGATCGACCTTGGCTCTCAGATCCTGGAGTTGACATCAACACCCGGCCTTCCGCTCTCTTTCCCCCCACCTCCTCACCTCCAGAGTAGGCTCATTCCAGACCTTATTTCTAACTTCATACTTTAAATAGTTAGGGTTCTCTTCGAGAATCTAAAAGAGCGAAGAACCAGCCTCCCCTTAATTGAACTATCGAGGCCTAAGGAAACCGTTAACCTTGACAACAGCCCCAAAAAGCTTGACCCGAGAGGCTTGAGACTAAAAAAAACTATGGCTTCCGTGGCAGCAGTAGAACCGGCGCCTACGTCAGATGGCCTCGATGCTATTCCTCCCACCGAGAGTGAACCGCTACTTGGAGGCCCAGGCGACGCTATTCAGAAGCCCAACGCACCAATGATTAACAATCTCTGGCTCGGTAAGAGTCTTTCTCTATCATCATCCCAAACCCGTGTGTGTGTGTATGTGTAACTAACCGCTTCCCCATCGAAAGGAACCGGCTGGATTGCCCAGATCGGCAACGTGCTGCTGCTGGTGGTGATCTGGGCGGGCGTGTTCACGCACCCGACCATGAAGCTGGTGTCGCCGCACCCGCTGCTGCAGTCGCTGGGCGTGTTCACGCTTTCGCAGGCGATCCTGCTCCTCCAACCAACGGACCAGCCCGAAACAAAACTTCTGGGCCAGCGCGGCCACGCCGTGCTGCAGCTGCTGTCGTTCCTGCTGTTCGCGGCCGGCATCAGCGTCATCGAGACCAACAAGGTCGTCAGCCACGGCGCGCACCTGCACAGCGCGCACGGCTGGCTGGGCGCCGTCACGGCCGCGCTGCTGCTGGCCCAGTACGTCTTCGGCCTGCTCATGTGGGCGTTCCCGGCGGTCCTCGGCGGCGTCGACGCCGCCAAGGCCCTGTGGAAATACCACCGCTACACGGGCTACACGCTCTTCCTGCTCGTGCTCGCCACCGTCGCCGCCGCCGCCGCCACCCCCTACAACGAGGGCATCCTCAAGATCAAGCTGTGGTCCATCCTCCTAGCTGTCGCCCTCATCCTCGTCGGCACCTTCCCGAGGATCCAGCTCAAGAAGCTCGGCATCCAGCGCCATCATACCCAATAGGCAGCAGCCTAAGAGGGGACAGTCTAGACTGGGCTGGTTACTCCCCTCCAACGTTACCACTGCTGTATCTGTCTGGTCATCTATCTCCTGTCATTTCGTGTCTACAATCTGTTGCTGGCCTCGTCGGGGCAACCGATTGCTCTTGGTCTTTTTGGGAGGGCCATGCGGGAGAGTTTGGTCTATTGGCTATATCTCCGTCGTTGTTGTTGCAGTACGGAAGCAAGAACGGGGAGAGAAACGGGGATATGTAATGAAAATGAAGTGCATGGCACCGGTAGTGCCGGCTGGAAAGGAAAGCACAGGGGAAAAAATACTAGCGAAAACGAGGCTTGGAGGAAAAACAGGAAACCCCTTTTCTTATCCGTGAATGCTTTGGTTTAGTTAGCTGTTGGGTCGCTTTCAGCCAAGCCTAGCACTCCCTTCTTGAAAACCGAGTGCTGGCATGTATACATAGGTAAACGGGAACCAATGATAATTCGTGTTGCTTGCGCTCTCAGTCATGTTGTGCTGTCTCTCCATTCAACGAAACAGGAAAGATCATCACTTCAGAATCACAGTTGCCCTAGTGATATATAGACCTAGTCGAGGGCCTATAAGCCTGACAATTATTTCTCTCATTACTGTCGCACATCCACTGCCTGTCGATGGGTATACTCGAAGCCATATTCTCTAAAACAAATCACACACGGTACCGCCCAACATGCGCAGCCGCCATGGCCCGCATAGTAGGGGGGCCGGCCGCAATTCCAAAGGCTGTGGTATTTGTCACATCCACTCGCCTCCCCTCTTGCGCAAACGCGTAATCGCTTTGCTCTCCATCACCCCTTCTCCATACATTCCCCATGTCAAAACCCAATTCCGTTTCGTTTCGATCAGAATTGTCCAAAAAAAAGCTCCTCCAAAGATCTGAGTCTCTCTCCGGGCTTGTACAAGTTGGATTGATGTATCTCAGACAACCCAACCGTGCTCGTTGCAACCGCGAATTAGAAAGACTAATTCCGTATATCGTGTTTCGTTATCAATGTTGATTCCATTGTTTTTTTGTTTGTTTCTGTCGCTTAGGTTCTGGAGCTGAGTGTGTGTGGCTCTGCGCCACGAACTAAATTTGAATGTCGTTTGTGTGAATATGATGGTATAAAGCAAGCACCTGAACTCCGGTTTTTATTGACAACGTGTTAAATGAGGGTATCATAAGGTTCATGGGAACGTGTTGCCGACTGGCATCGGCCAATCGTCCTCGGTAATGCTGGACCAAAAGAACCAGATTGTCACGACTGACAATAGCGTGAATAGCGTCTCAAATAGCGAACCGTCAATCTTTCCCACCGTGCCGGTGCAGATGTGGGGGCTGACGACGTAGGTGAAGATCTGGCCTAGCGCGAAAAGGACGGCAGCTCCAGCCAGGTAAACCATGGGCATCGTCTCTCTGAGGACCCTGAGAACCAGAATCGTCTCAAGCACGAAGAAGCCGACGATGAATACCAGTGGCGCAAGCTGGTACAGCACATAGAGCGCTATGTTCCGGTTCGGCAGCTGGTAGCTGGAATTCCAGTATCCTGTCCATTGAAACCCCGTGTCCAGAGCGATGTAGCCAGTTCCGATGAGTAGCGCAGCTGCCGTGGCGAGCAAGATCCCCATAGAGAGTGGCGTTCCGTCGTCGACTAGTTGATATCCTATCACTGCGTTGAGCAACAGGATCCATGTTGTCGCAATGATGAATCCAATATGGATGCCGGAGAAAGCCTGCCAACCAGGTCAGCACATATCCGATTTTCTGCGCCACGTCCTGCCATATACTCACAATTCGCACCCGGTTGCTCAAGGGGAATTCTCCGATGGTAAAGATTTCACATATCGAGATTACGATGTAGCCAGCGAGAAATGCTTGCATCTCCCTTTTGCGCTTGTTAGCCCGCCAATCATCAGACGAGGATTTTAGAGTTTGCTCACCTCCGTCCGACAGCTGCCCTTTTTCTCTCGGACCGCAAAAGCAGGAAGATGCTAGCAGCAATTGCAATGCCCGACAACAAGATGGAGCCTGCAGCTGGTCAGTAAACCCTTGCCTAGGGCGTGCGGGCATGCCGCCAGCGTTGAGGTGGTCACCCACCTAGATTTCCCAGGAACCTTCCGTCTGATAGTGGGATTCCAGTCAACTCGCAGCCCCCCCATGGCCCCGTCTGGTTATGGAAGTCCGATAGCACCTGCAGAAGAGTCAGTAACTGCAAGGTACCAAAAATACGGTGCGACAGAGGCTTGCTCCGCTTAGGGACGTGGTGCACGTACATTGCAGACTGGAAGCGTCGAATCTCGACAGAAGTTCTGTTGTAGCGCGACTGGTTAGCGTCCAAACCCCCCAATTCGCGCAAAACCTAATTGCCAAACTTCGGATCGAGGCGCGCTTTGCTCACATCGAAATTCCCAAACTGTGTTGACCCCATTGTGATTTTGTGACGTGGCGCCTGAGCGCTGTGGGTCGATTTTGTCGATCGAGGGATAGCCCGAGGCGACGAGACGGCGTGGTCTTGTGTAAAACTCTCTCCAATCGGCGTCGCCTAACACCTCGAATTTCCAATTTTCGCCCCCCTGCCTTCTCTCGTCGGCTACAACCTCTTTCTTTTAATTCTCCTGTGACTTGTGCGCGACATCCGCGTTGCGCGGCGTATGCAGAGGATGGATTGTGTTGCGACTCGGCCGGAAACTTTTTACGCGTGACGGCCGAAATAGCCCCCCTAAGCTCCCTTTTGCGGATTCGATCAATTGATTTCGTTTCCTTCGCACCAATTTCCTCCAGTGTTGCTCAATTGGTGCTTTCGGATGTAGCGAGGCACATGCGATCGAGTTTTGCGTTGGCGAGAGACGAGGCTGGTGCCTTTTTGCGGTGGGGAGTGTGCTGCTTAGGTATTGCTATGGTGACCGAGAGATGGGAAGACAGAATGGGTCGGCTGGGACTCTGTAATATAAAACTCGATGCTTGGGATTGCAGGCTGGGGTGAACTGCCACACTAGCGCAAGTCTACACCAAGCAAGGAACAGGAAACCGCCCCAGCGAGAGGGCCCCGTTTTGCTGGCAGGCTGCGGGACCCACACACCCCTCCCAGCCTCGCGATTGGCCGATGCTGTGGACAAGTCCAGCCCTTTCCGAAATGACGAGAATGGGGTTCTGATGAGACTGGACTCTCGCGATCGATTTCGGCCCGGAGATGCTCGTCGGTTCACTCAAGTTGTGTTGTATTCGCGCCAGAAACAGTGAAGGCGGCGCATGGACTTCGGCAATCATACAGAACCACAGGCCGGATAACGTATGTGCCAGTGGTGTCCTAGTGTCTAATTCCAAAGGTGTTGGGCGACGGGCACAGCGCGGCGTGATGGGTGTCAGACGTGGCTTCGAATTCCACGCCCTCTGGGGTGCGACGTTGGTTGCCGGCAACTATAAAGTCAAATCGAAGCAGAAAGCACAACAATCGGCAACATGCTCGCGGGGTAGCCAGACCGATCCTCTGAAAAACACTGGATGGGAAGCTCGGGGTATCTTGGTACCTAATTAAGAAGGCAATCTGCGACGTTCATGCATGATGAGCTGGACGCCCAGAGCTCACTCTCTCCTCTCACACCTCCATTGATTGCCTCTGGCCCCAAATAAAGAGTGCAGCACTGGTGCTTCTCCAACCCGACCCCGGACACCGACCGCACAGTACATTCAAGCCACCTGTAGTCGACCGTTCCCCTTCCAAGCCGCAGCTCAGGTGTGGCCGGAGCTAAAGCTGTGACTTGCATGCAAGGCGAAGAATCCTGCATCGCATCACTGCATCAGGCCGTCAGAAGCGGGAGACAGACAGAACGCCGCCCGCCCGCTCGTCCCCGCCTAGCTAGCCCGCCTAGCCCCCGCAGAACGTGCCAAGCGAGATCTGAATCCCAAACACTCTTCCATTTGATCTCCTCGTCTTGGTCCGCGCTTAGAATACAGCGATCGGTCCAAAAGACAATAATGACTTTTTTAGACCTGTAACGTGGCGTAACCATGGATTCGCTTCGTCTACCTTTGCAAGTTATGGAGTGAGATTAATAGCTTTACCGTGGTGGCCCCTTGATTGGCCTCCATGGATTGTTGGTCCTGAGGCACCAGCTTCTGCGGCCACTACAACCTCCTTCAATTCTACCCAGTCCATAGCACAATGTACTGTACGTGATAGGCAAGTCAGTTCGCGGGCGAATCAAGCGTGCTACCTAGGCCGAAGGTAAGGTGAATACGATACTTCGCACTTGTCGTGCTTTGGCAAGGAATAAATAAACACTGTCGAGAGTCGGAGTGATTATTCCGGTCCGGGTCCGCGCATGCAATCCGTCCCCATTTCAACCTGGTTGCCGTTCGTGAAGCGGTCGAGAAATGTAACCAACGCCCGACCCAAGCCTGGGATCCTGCGGCCAGTGTCAAGGCCTTTCTAGCACGCGTGTCTTGCTGCTCCGCGTATAGAAAGTAGCTGATTCACAGCGGCACGCGGCCGAAAGCCTCTCGGCCCTCTAGGGATTGATTCATGCTTAGTATTGTTCCGCCGGGATGTTCCACGTTACCCAGCGCAGAGCGGCACTTGTGCATGAATCTACCATAGTGGGCGGGTTGATGGCTGATGCAAGGGAGAGCGGCACAACGGACACGGTTGCTCAACCCATGGTATTGAGTTGAAACAAATTGTTTGCGAATGATGAGAGAAAGAGCCGTTTCAATGCTCGGAAAGCTAACGAGCCAAGACAGCCTGTGGCAGTGCGTGGGAAGATGGTGTGCGTCCAGATTGTGGCGGCTCCCGGACAGCAACGGTTCCGCTTTGATCAATGGCGCATCTGCTTTGTTATTTATACGCATGCACACGTGTACTGAGTAAACCTAGAGACTGAGCCATGCGAGTGCTGGTTTGATGGATGTTAACGACAGTGCCCGGCGTTGGCTCAGAAGCTGATGGCGGCGCAGTCGGAGCTATCCGTATCTTCCGTCTGCCGTAAGATTTCAGGTTTGGCAAGCCATCCAACGGTTCACAGTTGCGGAAACAATGGGTAGTTAAGTACTAAGGGAGTTAGTGCGTTTTAGATGCTACCTGAAGTATTCCGCAATGAGATGCCCAGATACTTCCCTTCTGAAAACTCCGTATGTAATCGGTTGGGGGATGGGGTGGGATGACGTGAGACGACCTCGACCTCGACCTCGACCCAACATTGATAATTGAAACATGCGAAGAAAGACGCAGAAAAGATGCCTTCGCTATTTCGGGTTTTGTAAACATGTCTTGGCTACCGAGATGATGGTCGAGGAGTGCTCTCGCATCCTAAAGCCGCTCTCGAGCAATACACCAAGACGCCACGTGAGCGGGGTTTCGTGGGGGAGGCAATCGGAGCACCGAATCGATCGGGACTTGACATGTCGGCCGTGCCACAGCCGAATTTTATGCACCCCGATGCATGTCCCTGACAGCCTCGCGCCGCATTCATCGTGAACGCCACAGACCCCAAAGACCATCCCGTTGTCGGTTATAGTAGATATTTTTACTCGCAAGACTCAAAGAACAGAACTTGTTGTGGTCGCCGTTCTCACCCCTTGAAAGGAGGGACTCTTTCGCATCTATACCTTGCAGTGTACGGTGTTGATTTCGACATGTTTATGATAGTAGTATCTGTATTCTGTGGAGGTCTGGTAGCCGTCAACTCGGCTGTCGACTCAGTCATGATGGATCCGAGGCTGAAAAGAACCCGCTTTCCCAGCCTTGTGATGGCTGGTAGCAGTACCCTCAACAACACAAGCAGCCAACCGATACAAGCCCTGAAAGAAAGCGAACCCCTATTTTCGTGCGTGTGATATCAGTGCCGTCTTGCCAAGTTCAGTAGTGATTTGCAGTGATTTTCATAGTTTAGCAGCGAGCTAGGAAACAAGCAGCTAGCTTGGTAGGCTGTTGTGGCTTGTGCTGGCTGAATAAAATGGGGCTCCAGTTTGAAACGTCAGCGCGCAGGGCGGGGTGGCACCTTTTCGGGACAGGGGCCCCCTAGCCGTGACTGCCAGTTGGCGCGGCTTGGGGGTCGTTAAGGTGCCGCCGCTACTACGTTCGCATCCTTGATGTGAATGGAAGCTGCCAACTGAGCCTTCTTTGACCGACGCCGCAAACTCAAGTGGACACGCGAAGCTTGACTGCGCTGAGAGTTTACAAACCATCCGAGCTGTTCCCACCTGACCAATGTTCTTCGCCGTGGCACCAGTCGAATCGGGCCAGACTCGCCCAACTCCCGCTATTATTACCCCAGACTCGGACTCGGCGCATTCGCCGCTGCAGAACGGGGTCGCTGCTCAACAGCCCCGATTCTTTCAAGATTTCTTCTCCAACACCACCCCCGGCCCGTTTTCCTTCCAACATCCCTCTCCGCACCCTACGAGACCACCGGCACAGTCACGGCCACGATTACGACCCCGACCACGGGCAGTCAGCCTCGTTGCTTGCCTCGCATCAGCCTAGTCATCTGAACGAAGACCTGCGCTTCTCCCTATCCGACGACGGCCGTTCATCCGACTCATCGTGGACCGACACGGGCGATATTTCCGAGCAGCTCGCCAGCGAGGATCCACTGCGCCAAAGGCTCACCGAAACTCTCGACGACGAGCTTCTTGCTGGCGTCGTCAAGCGCCATCCGAGGCATCGCAATCACCACCAAACCAGTACAAAGCGGGTTCGCTACCGCCAGCTGCTCTCCCCCTCACGCAGCAGGTCCGCGTCTCGCCACATTGGCGTCGTTACTAAAGAGGGCATTCATATTCCTGACGTACCCCCTCGAAACGTCCCTGCAGCTGAGCGCCTCCTCGCCGCCATCATGACGGGCGGCACGAGCTCCATCCACGGCTTGACCGGGAAACCGTTAATGTTAGACACCCTTCAGCTGCGTCCCGCCTGCTGACCTTGTATATACTAACAGGAATTACAGTTATTTCACATCTATATTCGTGTCCCTCGGCGTCTTCCTCTTCGGCTATGACCAAGGCGTCATGTCGGGCATCATTACGTGCGTCCTACCCCCGCTTTTGCTGCCTCCATTGTTGCAGATACCTGCTCCAGTATCTAGTTATGGATATAGCTGACCTGGCACTTGTGCAGTGGTGGCTATTTCAAAGAATACTTCCACGAGCCATCAAACTTCCAGATTGGGACCATGGTCGCCATCCTTGAAGTCGGGGCTTTCGTCTCATCTTTGATGGTTGGCCATATAGGTGACATTATCGGACGAAGAAAAACCATTCTCTACGGGTCCTGTATCTTCTTCGTAGGCGGCGCTCTACAAACATTTGCCCTCAGTATGCCCATGATGATGCTGGGCAGAATCACGGCCGGTCTAGGAGTCGGCATGCTCTCGACCATCGTTCCCGTCTATCAATCCGAGATCTCCCCGCCGCACAACAGGGGCAAACTCGCGTGTATCGAATTCTCGGGGAACATCATTGGGTATACAACCTCGGTGTGGGTGGACTACTTCTGCGGTTATATCGAGAGCAATCTCTCCTGGCGTCTCCCTCTGCTCATGCAGTGCGTGATGGGCGCTTTGCTGGGCCTGGGGAGCCTAATCATTGTCGAATCACCCAGGTATGTACAGCCCACACCTTGCTAGTTTTTGCTCTGTGGCAAAAGCTAACACGCAATTCCACAGGTGGCTGCTTGACAACGATCATGACGAAGAGGGCATTGTCGTCATTGCTAACCTTTACGGTGGCGGCGATATTCATGATCCGCGCGCCCGCGACGAGTTCCGCGACATTAAAATGAACGTACTTATGCATCGACAAGAAGGTGAGAGGACTTATACCGACATGTTTCAACGCTACGGCAGGCGCGTCTTCATTGCCATGTCGGCCCAGGCCCTTGCCCAGTTGAATGGCATCAACGTCATCTCGTACTATGCACCACTGGTATTCGAGGCAGCCGGATGGAAGGGTCATGCGGCCGTCTTGATGGCGGGCATCAACGGCATCACGTATTTCCTATCCACCATCCCGCCTTGGTACATTGTCGACCGCTGGGGCCGGCGGCCGATCCTCCTGTCGGGCGCCGTGGCCATGGCCATATCCTTGTCTCTAATCTCATACTTCTTGTACTTGAACATTAAGGCCACACCGACTCTGGTTGTCATCATGGTTATGACTTACAACGCCGCGTTTGGCTACTCGTGGGGCCCTATCCCGTGGCTCTACCCGCCCGAGATCCTGCCGCTCAAAATTCGCTCCAAGGGCGCTAGTCTTTCCACAGCGACGAACTGGGCCTTCAACTGGCTAGTGGGCGAAATGACACCGGTTTTGCAAGAGCTGATCACATGGCGCCTCTACCTTATACACGCATTCTTTTGCGCTGTTAGCTTTGTAGTTGGTGAGTTTCATTTCTCCCCCTTTCTTCTCGCCCCGCCTTTCCGCGACGAAAGCTGACCCGTGTAGTGTATTTTCTATACCCCGAAACCTGCGGAGTGCGCCTTGAGGACATGGATGCTCTCTTTGGCGACTCGACCAAAGCTCTGGGAACACCAGCTGGTGCAGGAACGCCATCGGTGGCCGCAGAATCTGACGCGCTGGTACGGTCTGGTTCCCCTGTGCCGCCGCTCGATCTCAGAGCCCGTCGGTTCGGTGCCGGTAGTGCCATCCCTGGCCTAAATATTGACCCCCCCGATGACGTCGATGCTGATGCCGATGACGACCGCAAGTCGCGGTCTGCGGCCGGAGCAACCTATCGTACAGGCGGCGGGATCGGCGGCTGGCTCTCTAGAATTATGGGCCGTGGTAGTTCAGCAGGTGCGTCGAGCGGCGGTTCTGGGGAGTATGCGCCTCTAGACCAGCGAGAGGAGTAAGGTTTGTTTTTGTTGGATATTGTTCCACTGGTAGGTGTATGATTGTGCCTGTCAGGGCAAAGTATATGGTCATTTCCTGCTTTCTTTTGCATATAGAACCCCACGAGACGACTGCTTCTCATGTTTATGTTTGTGTTAACAAGGACCCGGTTGAGGGTTTGTTCATAAGATGTCCGGTGTCGGTAGAAGGGCTGGTAGATATTCATGTAGCCGATGGGCTAGACTGGGTTACGTAGATAGATGAAAATAGAGCATTCCGCAGCCAAGCAGAGGCAAAGAAACTGCCTGTGATCCAGTTTCACTTTGTCTCTTCTATCTAAATCTGGCCATATTTTAATTATCGCAATGCAAGGTTGAGGCTGGCTAATATTAATATGGCCCGTGCGCCGGTTTCCGGGGTAGTGAGACCGAAAGAAAACGAGAAGCCCAAAAGTGTAATTACCGAATCACATCAACAGTCCAACACACTCACTCTCAATAAAATCTGGACTCATCGCCCAATACCCACACAACCAGAGCTTGCCTGCTACTCGTAAGCGCACGCGCGCATAATGGCCGACCTAGAACTCATCCACGCGTACCGGCACCTGCTGCGGGCGGGGCTGCGGGCGGTGCAGTTCTCCAAACCTGGGCGGTTCGTAATCCGCGACAAGCTGCGCGCGGGATTCCGCGACCCGGACGGCATCCTCGACGCCGACCGCGTCCGCCGCACCACCTGGTTCCTCAACGGCGCCGCCCAGGCCAGGCAGATCGAGCACCGGATCGTCAAGAATATTGTGATGGTCAGCTTCGCGCGCAAGAGGGAGGCGAATCGCATGGCCTGGGGCCTGCAGGTTAAGATGGATGCTCAGGGTCAGAGGTGAGTTTTTTTATTACTCTTTTTTCGTTTATTTTGTTCATTTTTTCTCTCTGGGAATCTCCACTTGCCCTTTGAACTCTAAGAGAGAAACGCTGAGATGCAGCGTTGGGCAGCTGTCCTCAGTTTTTATGACGAGTGTGATCAGTCATGAGCAACAGGAACATTAGAGACGATTTTGCTCTGCTTTAGCTCTTATCGTCTCTGCCTTGCTCAGAGGCAGCCAAAACTAGCAGTATCAAAACGCCAATATTCTTTTCAATACCTCCAAAATCAAAGCTGCGAACAGCCTGTTAAATGAGATTCTGATTAGGAAACCCTACCCACCTGAGTCCGTCACGGGACACGAGTTTGAGGCGTACGAGCGGACGATCGCCTTGTTGAACGACTCCATGGGCCTGTGTCTGAGATAAAGTCAAGCGGGTGGCAGTCCTGAGGTCCCGGTAGCTGCCCGGACCAGCTGCTGCGAGGCCCGAGAAGCTTTCCAAAGCGTGCAACAGCGGTCCGGAGAAGCCACTGCACCCCAGAACGCCTCCCCCCCGAAAGCCCACCCCCGCAATTCGAGTTGCCTCAAGCCTGGCTACGACTGAAAAAGGCCTGTTGGCGGTTTCAAAAAGCCAACGCGTCGACGGCAACGCGCCACGTCGTCTACCAATGTCAAGTGAAATCTCATGTTGAATACGCCGTCGCGTATCACAAATGGCCACCCGACTCCTTCACCAAGCAAGATGCGGCAACTCATCAACTATTTCGGAAACTCTAAACATCCACGAAACCCACCGATTCCGATTGATCCCTTACCAACACCTGACAGCCTCTCTCCGGTCCTCGGCACATGTCCGCTATGAGATCTGGGATCTTCGGCCGTATGTACTTCCAGGGTTTTAAAGTTCATGCCGACGTTAGCCAGCGGGACGACAGATGAGGGGGTGTGGAGGCTTTCCGTTCTCAGTGGCGTTGTGAAATATTTGTAAATGGCGTTTAGGGCAAATCAACAAGCATTGGCAACGTAAAACCCGGAAATATCGCTGGTAGTTTGTAAATTGGGCCGTATATGTCGTATATAGCATTCATTCCCGTCTTTTGTAGGCTGAGCCGAGAGCCGAGCAGCTTGTGAGCTGGGTGAGGTGGTCTTAGATGCAGACGACCGCCGTCGCAGCCAGCTCACGACAAGGCCCGGTACTAGTGTCTTGAGAGCTTACTCAGTGAAGGTCGTCGGTAACCGGCCGAAAGAAAGCGACCGTGCAGCTTGTAAAACAACCGTGTCTAAGCTCAACTAGGGATTAAACATGTGCACGATCAACCCGCTATCTACCTATCTTTGCACATCAAGAAGCCATCCACGTGCCTTCTCTATCCTTGTCTCTAGCTTCTATTTTTATGACATGTTTCTTAGTTGAGACGGCAGTATTCCAGGTCGTTTTTGTTTCAGCCTCATACTTGTATACGGGTTCCTCTTTCACGTTCATTCAGAGGTGTCCCAGGAGCATTCAAAAGTTGAGATTTGAGCGCCTGGGAGCTACACTATATAGGTAGGTAGCCCGATTAAGTTTAGACGCGGTTGGTTTGCACGCTGCACAGTCCAGTCGATGACGTTTGGTTCATCTACCCCAAGCCCCCCAATAACAGCCCGTCAAACGACCATGCATCGGGCGTGAGCTTGAGATGCGCCTTCCCCATCACACCCAAAGCTAGACATGATCATTGTGCCTTTCCTCACAGCACTCGCTTTGCATGTTGGCAAAGTACAATTACTGGTGCCGACCTGGCCCACAGTCGCCTGAGGTAGTGGAGACAACTGAGTGGCAGTGGAGAACAGAGGTCCTTAGACGTGGGAGGGGAACCCCGCCCCCGCCTTTGAGTGAAGCTACCCTCAACCTACCTTACTTTACCTTACACCTACCTGCCTCACTGAGGGCCCGGTCACGGTCACTCGATCCCCAAAATACCACCACCCTCACCTAAATTCCAGCGGCGACAGCACAGCGACACGGAAAAAGAGAGACGACGCGAGGGCCTCCCCTGGGTAGTCAGCCAGGGCAGAGAGCTATGCCTGCTGCGCTCCTGACCAACCATCACCTGTATTTTTTGCTACTACAAGATGATCCGGCCTTTCGACTGCCGCTTTCCATCATGCCTCAGAACGGCAGCCCGCGGACCGAAGGCGGCCGCGACAGCATCACCTCCTCCTCCCCCACCCCCACTAAACTCACACCTACCACCATTACCACGAAGCAAGACCAGGGTCCTAACGGCAACAGAGGACAAGGCGGCGGCGGCGGCGGCGGAAATGGCGGCGGCACCAATTGGCCCGTCACTCAGTACTGGATCAAGCGCTATCGCATCGAAGTGGCCGCGTCCGCCTCGAGCGTCCTTTCTACCCTGACCACCTTCCCTCTCGACAGCGTCAAGACCCGCATGCAGACGTACCGCTATGATGGGTTCCGGGACTGCGTGCGCCACACGTACCAAGCGGAGAAGCTTAGAGGGTTTTTTCGGGGTACGGGCTCAAATGTTTTCGTTATATCCCTTTCGTCTCGCCTGCTGCTTCTCATATCCTTCTCATATTCTTCTCAGCCCTGCTCCCTCAGATCCGCGGATGTCTTGTTGACTGTTTCTCTCTAGGCGTGACGGCCCCGATGGCTAGTATCACTCTCGTGCGAACCGTGTCCTTCTCCCTCTACCAGCGCTCTAAATACATCTACAGCGACTGGGTCAAGACGAATTTTGGCTTCGATGTCATGGGCCATGTGAGCGCTAAGGGCTCTTACCCCAACCTATGGTCCGTTGCCACGTTTGGAGCTGCCGGCGCAACAGCAGGCTCATGCATAACAGTTATAGCCTGTAAGTCTACGTCTACCATACCTATGACAATTTGAGGTACTCGAGTCTTGGACGCTAACTGTAATTATAGGCCCGTTTGAGTTGACGAAGCTGAGCGCTCAGGTTTCGGTGCTAATGGCAGATAAGAAGAATTGCCCCAGACCCGAGAGCCACGCGATTGCTGCAAGCTACCAGAATAAGGGAACCCTGAAAACACTGGGAAACATCGTCAAGCACCGCGGCTTTGGAGGCCTGTACACAGGCTTCAGACTGCACTTAAGTAAGTTGCCCCGCCAACATACAGCACACCGGCATGTTGCGCAACTAACTGAACCTCGCTACAGTGCGTGACACCCTGGGAACCGGCACCTACTTCATGACGTACGAAAGCAGCAAGCAACTCCTGACGACCATTGGCGGCGATAACGCCAACTCTAACAACCCGTTGGCGGTCGTTGTTGCCGGAGGTCTGTGTGGAATCGTTTCCTGGGCCTTGATATGTGAGTCTCGTCCGACCCCCTATTCCAGGCATAAAAGTTGTGAAACTGACCAGGAACCTGCTGCTCTAGATCCTGTCGACTCGGCAAAGAGCATTTACCAGCGTAACTCGCTGATGTACTCGAAGGGCGAAAAGGTAAAGCCTGTGAAGATTGAGTTCTTCAAGCGGAACATGTACCGCGGCCTCGGCGTGTCCATGGGCCGGTCTTGCGCCGTCAACGCCGTCTTTTTCTCCTCGTTCGAGTTTCTGAAGAAGCGCATCAAGGCCATGGACGACTAGTGAGCGTCTGTCGTCTAGTCTCATAGAAAGAGACACACAGTCAGACAAACCCCGTTACTGGGGTGGTCATTGTTGTTAAGATTAATTCGCCTTTCCCCTCGTCCGAAACTTCCCATGCAAACAAAGCAAGGTTGTTAAGTTTGGCAGCGGCGGCGAGGAAGGCCGGGAACAAGGGTACCGCATCAAATCAAAGGCGGCAAAAATCATGCATATTTTCCGGGACCTTGTCTTGGGTGACAGGGAGCGACGGCGTTCTATCTCATCAAGTCTGGCGGGAGAGCGCGAGACGGAGCATCACATGGTTAAGCATCGAGTTTTTGTTTTTATATGGGACTGCTCGGCTTTCTAGCCGCTTCTTTGTGGCAAGGAGGGAAGGGAAAGGAAACGAGGGCAGCGCAGACGGAGGGGACAAGCTTTCGCGCTGTCTCCATTGCGCGCCCTCTTGGGGTTGTTTTAAACCAATCACTGTAGGTAGCATATCTTATTATTTTTGTAATTATACAACAGCCGCTTGGGATATCTGTTATTCCCAAGGCTAATGGATGTTTTATTATTGAGCTACGGTTAGTGTGGTTTGCTATTAAAGATTTAGCTGGTTAGATGGTGACGGTGAAGTTGCCATGGGACTGAGGAGTAAACCAAATGGGACGGAAAGAAACAACCAAAGCCACGTGTGATGTGGAGAATCAGAGCGTCGTCCTTTACATTCGTCGGAAAACTTAATTCTCAACGGTTAAACGGGACCAGTAGTTTTTGTATTGTTGGGCACTATATCAACATCAAGATCAAGTAGGTACCTAGGTATATATCAGTCCAAGCCCTTCAGCAACCCCCGCCTCGAAAGTCGAGACTACCCAAAAAGGGGTTGGTCTCGGGGGAAACAGTCGTGGCCACGCCGGATTCCCCTCCAAAAAAAGGAAGGAACCCGACATGACCAAGAGGGCTCGGGACTGACGCGTTCACGCCGGCCTTGTACGAGAACGGGACAAGACGCCCCATTCCCAAGGTAGCGATGAAGCTTGATCTCTGCACGCAGACTAGTTGCCAAGGCATAGTAGCAAAGCTATAGCAACTTAAGAGTGTGCAATTGGGGGGTTTAGTTTTGGGCATTGGGGTTCAGGGCTCAGGGGTGGCAGAAACAGGACGGAGAAAGAAGAATGGGTTCATAAAAATCTGGATGGGGGGGCCGGGCCAGAGTGGTATAGTTAGAAGAAGCTGTTAATATCCAATTTCGAAATATACAAAGTCTAGTGACGCTAATAATCGGTATCTCTCTGCTCGGCTTCTTTGTCGCTCCTTTATTCGTCATCGTCTTCGTCCGGCTCATCGCCTTGGACATCGATGACGCGGTCGCCCGCTCTTTCTAGAGCTTGCGCACTAAAGTGGCTAACTAATTTCCAAGTTGCCTGGACGGTTGAAAGTTGGTCAGACTAGCTCAAGCTCGGAAGGATGTATACGGTAGGTTTTGTACTCACTCCCAAAAATGTAATGACTCCGACAATAACAAGAGCCCAGTTGATGGACTCGATCCTGTCCCGTCCCGTGCCTCGCCGGCGACCACCTACCCCGGCCCGAAGGTTGAACCAATGCCAAGGAGACATGGCCAAGAACGTCTTCAAGAACCCGAGCAGGCCAAGCGAGAGGAACCCCTTGAGGAAGTGGAACGACCACGTGGCCGGCTCGTCGTTATCCAAGGGGCGCATAGCCTCCACATCGGCAACGACTTCGGCAAAGGTGTCGGCAATGCTGCCCAGCGGGTCGACCCAGAGACTGATGATGGGGTCGGCGACGAAGCCGAGGAAGAAGACGGTCACCACCATGATGGACAAGGTCAAGCCTGCCCGGGCCAGCTTGCTCGTCATCCAGCGGCCCCAGCGAAGCCTCTGCATGCGGTACTGGAAGTGACACGTCGGGCACCGCCAGAAGTTCCTGTCCGACATGGGCGCGGCCCGTCGCCATTGCTGCAGGCAGCCTTCGTGGACGTATTTCTGGGAGCCTTTGCATTTGCAGGGGCTGATCAGACGGCCAAGCTCCGGGTCATCCGACACGTAGCGCACCCGAGTCCTCGACGGGAAGAGACCGCCGGCGACGGACTCGTCGATGTCGGCGCTAGGCTGAACGACATCCAAGCAGATGCGACATGTGCGGGGCTTGTAGTGCCGTTGCTTCTGCTGCTGCTGCGTCTGCGGCGGCGGCGGTCCCGGGGTGGTGGGCGGCGAGCCTTGCGGAAAGACACCATCGGGGCGAGACTGATGAGCATGGGCATGGGCATCCGCATGAGCCGACGACGCGTCTGCTCTCCTCTGACGGGGCCCAGCTAGGTCGTCCGGCCATGACCACTGCGAACCCGAAGCACTGAAAGCCATGACTGAGACAAAAAATACAAAACTCCCGGACCTGCGGGTATTGGGTTTGTAACTGGTTCGAGCTGATGTATATCGAGACTATGGGGGGTACTCTGTTCGGAGTGCCACGGAGTAGCTCAAAGGGAATTGGGTGACGAGGCGCGGTAAAAGTGCCAGGTGGTCAAAGACAGCTGAGCAGCTTTGCCCAGGCAGCTACTGCCAGCAGGGTTCGAGACTCCCCATGTGTATGGGTAACCAGGCGTTTTCACATCTCAGCCTGCCCGCATTGGCCCCAAGAACGGAGTTGCCGTCTTTGGCGCTCCTTGAACTCGGGGGAAAAGAGTAGAGAGCAAGAGGCAGGTCAAGAGAATTAGGTTTAGCAGAAAATGCAGCACAGCAAAAGAAAACAGCCAGGTCAGCCCGATATTTAAGGGCCAGGCCAGCTTTAAATCGTGCCCAGCTCAACCCTGAAGACCATGATTAATAATGGGGCGGCCAAGCTTTAGAGCTCCGCTCTAGCCTGGAAGGAAGCATGGACCACCTCACAAGGCAAGGCAAGGCTTCTAAGTTCTCGGCGAATCATCGGCTCCGCCCACCGTTGTTGGTCTGAGCTCGCTCAGGCTGAGAGCTCAGGCTGTCGACGCGCAACTTCCCCGTGCCTGGACAGGACGGAGCTCGTGAACAACCGACCAGAAACACCAGAAACAGCTCCCTTCGCACCACCACCCCCCAGACCAAAACTCCAAACACACTCGTACCTGCAACGCCATCTCTGGAGATTATCGCACATCACCATCATGGCTGACAGATACTCATTCTCCCTCACAACCTTCTCGCCCAGGTAAGTCCCGACCACCGATGCTTACTAGAGCTATCAATCCATTAATACATCTTGTACTATCCATCCCACCTTAAACCTCGCTAACACTATTTGCGCAGCGGCAAGCTGGTCCAGATCGGTCAGTCGCTCCATCCAAGCCCATATCCTCTCTGCAGCTCGACTAAATACCGGTTCACATGCAACCGTCGTCGGTGATTCCGTGCTGACCGCCTCGCAGAATATGCCCTGAATGCCGTCAACCAAGGTGTAACAGCCCTTGGCATTAAAGGCAAGCAAGCGTTCCAAACCCACCGTTTTTGCAGCATACCCCTCACTGCAGCCCTGAGCACCCCATCTAACAGAAGTAATTGCAGCTACCAATGGCATCGTTCTTGCGACCGAGAAGAAGTCGTCGTCGCCACTCGCCGACCCGTCGTCGCTGTCCAAGATCAGCCTGATCACGCCCAACATCGGCATGGTGTATTCGGGCATGGGGCCTGACTACAGAGTGCTGGTGGACAAGGCGCGCAAGGTGTCGCACACTGGCTACAAGCGCATCTACAATGAATACCCGCCGACGAGAATATTAGTGCAGGACGTAGCGCGCGTGATGCAGGAGGCGACGCAATCGGGAGGTGTGCGCCCGTACGGCGTCAGCCTGCTAATCGCCGGCTGGGACGAGGGCATCCTGCCCGAGGGAGACGAGGAGAAGGAGGCGGAGGAGGCGGCCGGCGGCGACGAGAAGAAGAAGCCCAGCGGCAAGACGGGCGGCATCCTCAAGGGCGGCCCTATGCTCTACCAGGTCGACCCCTCGGGGAGCTACTTCCCGTGGAAGGCCACTGCCATCGGCAAGAGCGCCACGACGGCCAAGACTTTCCTGGAGAAGAGATATACCGAGGGACTGGAGCTCGAGGACGCCGTGCACATTGCCCTGTTGACCCTCAAAGAGACAATCGAGGGCGAGATGAATGGGGAGACGATCGAGATCGGTGAGTTTGCTTCACTTTTTCTTGATTATATTTTTGAATTCTCTGTTCGCTAACATCCTGACTAGGCATTGTTGGGCCCCCAGCGGACCATCTGCTGGGTGTTGAGGGCGTGGAAGGGGCAAGAGGCCCGCGCTTCCGCAAGCTCACTCCGCAGGAAATTGAGGACTACCTTACGAATCTATGATGAGGATGGCATTTTTTCTGCGATTGATAGCAACTGTACACAATACCGGATAGAGAGACAGATGGTCGGCGAATAAGCGGGAATCGTTGTCTACCTACTTCCGTGTCGTGCCATTTCCCCCTCATGGTTAATCTGCTTAACTACGGACCATCAAGAAGGAGTTTTGCGGACCAGCTGCGACTCCAACCACGGACTGCCCTGTGCCCCCCCCCGGCACACTACTGACCGCCCTCCAGCTATCTACAGCCTTGACCGGCAGCCCCAGCTGCCCGTTGCTGTTGTCGCCAATCACAAAGACCTGCCCCTCGGTCGTCAGAGCGACAAGATGCGCGTCCCCTACGGCGACGTCGACAATGTCGTTGTCCTGAATATCCACCGGCGCAGGCCGATCCGTGAGCCCCTCGAGGACAGGCAACGGCCGGCCCCCCGGATGGCCCTGGCCCCACACGTATAGGTCGTTCCCGGCCGTCAGCGCCGCAACCACGTACCCGCCGGCCGCGAGCCGGACGATGCGGCCCGTCGGCAGGTCCAAGACGTCCTCGACTGCCCCCGGCATCTCTGCCGGGCTGTGGTGAGGGGAAGTGCTGGTCTCGCGCCCAAGGCACGCACCGAACCGCGCGTCACCCCACGTCCACACGCGCCCGCTTGCGGAGAGTGCGGCGAAGCCCGTCGCGAAGGATACGAGTTGGGTTATGTTGTGGAAGCCGGAGAAGGTGGTTGTTGTTGTGCTAGTGGTGTTGTTAGTGGTGAGGAGATCGTGGAGGGATGCGTACTGTCGGAAGGTGTCTACGCCGTCGTGCACTAGTGTTGTTGTTGAACGAAGCTGTCAGGCTAGGGGAAGATCAGGTGTAGTATGGCATCGCATGGCATGACTTGGGGTGTGGTTCATGGTGTATGGTGTGATATGCTAACGGTACGTATATGTGAGGATGAGACGTGTGGATATGAGACGTGCGTGTGCGTGTGCGTGTGTGTGTGTGTATGTGTCGGTGCGTCATCAAACCACCCTTTGAACCCTCGTAGTTGTGTGTATGTACATACCTACGACAACGCCGTTGCAGGCCTCAGCCAGGTGGGGCCAGTTATTTGCCCAACACAGCGACACGGCTTGCGCGCGCTCTTGGGGCATCAGGCCTGCGCATAGCTGCCCGGCAGACTTCGTGTGGACTTTTTTATATAAATTTTTTTTACATCTCAGTTACTGCTTAGTCTCAAGACGTGCTTGTGCTCCACTCAGGCCGGCGAAGGGAGGAAAGGGGGGCAGATGTGGATGAAGCTTCAATCTGTTTGTTGCTAGGGCAGTGGAGCTATGAGGGGCTGTTTCGTTGGCTGGCTCGGTCTCGCTGAATACATGGATGTCGGATTTACCCCCTACCTTGGCCCTCGACCAGAGCAGCTAGAGGTAGAGCAAAGCAAGGCAGTAGAAGTGACAGAGCAAGGCAGATGGAGCAGAGCCGCGACCACCCCTGCGTGCAGCGATAGTGTGCCGACCGAGGCAGTTGTTGAGGTGTGGTTGTTACACTGAGAATACACCAGCATGACTCACTCACCGAGCGTGTAGGAGAGAAAGGGCTCGACGTCGTCGATCCCGTCCTTGTCGCGCAGTACGCAAGTGAAGGAAGACAAGTCGTCAGGCTCGTCGTCCACTTCTTCTTTTTCTTTTTCTTGTTGACCGGCGTGGCTCTGAGGGGGGAAGCGCAATTGGTTCCAGGCGTTGAAGCCGGCTGCGTATAGCTCCATGGCCGGTGACGTTTGCCATGTGTCGCCGGGGAGCTTGCGAGATTGGTTATAGAGGTGGGTGCTTTGTAATTCTAGACTCGGGGCGTCACCTTGCTTCTGCTGACCGACTTTGGGGGTTTGAGATGGAACCCTGATCTGGGAGGAAGGAGCAAGAGAGGTTACGAAGCCAGTTGCTATTGTGTAGGTGCATGACGAGGAACCTGGGGGCCCCGCATCTGCTTGCATTTAGGTTCTAATTCGCTGTGCACAACATGGAGAACCAAAGCTAATAGTAAAGCTTTTTCTAATTGACTGAGAAATTGAAAGACAGACACCGACTGCAGTGCGCGGCACCCTCCATGCGTTCCACTCCAATGACAGCCGCTGCAGCCCAATTCGGACGGGACGTCTCCCACAAGTACTGTATGTGCAGTAAGGTGCAGTAGGTTGTCGAAGAGCAAAGTGGTTGTCGAACACTCGAGTCACTCGAGTACGTCAGCCAGCCCCTCGGCAAGCAAGCTGTTGGTTTCAATCCCATTACAGAGTAATTTTATTTGATTTACGGGGTATTGCAGGCCATCGCGGGCAGTTTCTTCAAACTTTTCAGAGACCTTTAGTGTCATCTCTGTTCTCATGCTCTGCTATCCGCATGTGCCCACGTTTTATCCATCATGACTCTTTACGTGCACCCATATTCTGCAACGCATGGCCAACATGGCTCGAATTAACTTTAGGCCTCTCAATTGTTCCCAGGCCAGGCATTGTTTCGTCTCCCCGCTGTGTCTACCCACCGAATTGGCAATCCCTGCTCTTGAACATAACACCCAAAGCAGCAAGAGGGTCTCAGTTCTGCATGCGGCTCCTGGCCACTACACCACACCGCCGCGTAACACGCCATCGCTACCTGTCGGCACCTTTAGAGGTTGCCCTCTGGACCAGGAATTGCATCGTGCAGCAGCCGCGCCATCCTCGGACTGCTGGCCGGCTGACTGTTGACTGGGCCGCGGACCGTGGACTGGCAACTACTAGCGGCAAGATGGACTACTACCCCGACCAAGACGACGACGATGACGGCTGGGTCTTGTCCGACTCGTGCAGCGAGACCTTCGTGTCATGTCTTAATGAAGACCTCTCCCCCCTCTCCGTCTCTACCGCCGACCAAGATGAAGACGACGACGTCTTCGCCACCCCTGGAGCCGGCTCCGGCACAAGCACTCCCCACGAGACACCCCCCAGCTATGTCACCATGGCCGCCAGGGCATACCAGTTTGAGATGCTCGAGAAGAGCCTCCGAGAGAACATCATTGTTGCGGTATGGCCACAGCCAATTCTCACCACCGCCAACTTAACCACCGACTAACCCACCCACCTCTGCCATACAGATGGACACGGGTAGCGGCAAGACTCGGGTGTAAGCTCTGTCCGGCAAACGCCTGCTCTACCGTCTTCTCTGTGGTCTGTGCTAAAGTCTGCTCCAGTGCCGTGCTTCGAATCATGGTCGAACTCGAACGGAGTGAAAAGGTTCGTCAGAACTCTCGCGCCAAAGGCCTTGTCCTTGTTTGTCCCGGGCTAGCTGACAGTCTGCCTGATCAAGAGAGTCTGGTTCTTGACCCCAACAGTGCCGCTAGCCTTACAGCAGTTCGAGGTTCTCCAGGCCGAGATCCCCGCTGTCCAGTGTAGGCTCATCTGCGGCCTTGACAATGTCGAAGCATGGTCTGAGCAGCGCGTGTGGGATGCTGTTCTCTACAACGTCCGCGTCGTCGTCTCCACCTTCAAGATCCTGTTCGACGCGGTGAGCCATGCCTTTGTCAGGCTCAGTTCTCTCAGTCTCATCGTGATCGACGAAGGTAGGTGCATGTATCCAGGGACCTTATCTTGTGCTCGCTGGCTTACGGTGTGAAGCACACAACTGTATCAAGAAGAACCCCGTTGCCAGGCTCATGAATGAGTTCTACTGGCCAGCAAAGCAAATCGGCCATGAGGTACCCCATATCCTGGGGCTAACGGCCAGCCCCTTGGTGACATCTAAAGCTGAAGAACTCGAAGTTCTTGAGACGACATTGGACGCCATCTGCCGGAGGCCCAACAAGCATCGGGACGAGCTGATTGCCCAGGTGAATCGGCCTGATATGATCGCCACGCCGTACGGAAGCCTCTTAGATGTGGCCGCCTACGGCGGCCCAACTTCGAGCATGTCCAGTCTGAAGAAGGCCTACCTCGAGTTGGACATCAAAAAGGACCCGTATATTGTACCCCTGCTTGCAACCAACACGCTGCAAAGTCGAGCAAAACTCCGAGAAGCTCTCATCAAGCGCAATACTTACGCACAGAGACAGATGAAAGCGTTTTGTGCTAGGGCCTGGGAGATGTGCGTCCACCTTGGCCCCTGGGCCGCCGACTATTATATACACCGGACCATCTCGGGATTTCTTACAGGCTCCGGCACGTCGGACAAGCCTCTCGAAGGATGGACGGATGAGGAGAAGAAGTATCTGGCCACAGCTTTTCGGAGTGTAGACGCCCCGCAGTCTTCTGAGGAGCCCACCAGATTATCCGCAAAGGTGGATGCTCTGCTCGACATACTCGATTCGCATTCGGGAAGCCCGGTAGGTATTGTGTTTGTCAAGGAAAGGGCGACCGCTGCCGTCTTGTCTCATATTCTCTCCGTCCACCCTCGAACCAAAGACCGCTACCGAGTCGGCTCCATGGTGGGAACCTCCAACTCCCCGGGCCAGAAACAAGACTTTCTAGACCCGAGCCAGAAGGATTACTCGCTTTCTCTCCAGCGCTTCCGCAAAGGCAAGACCAATCTTTTGGTAGCGACAAGCGTGATCGAGGAAGGCATTGACATCCCCGCCTGCAACCTCGTCATCTGCTTTGACAAGCCCGAAAACCTGAAGGCCTTCATCCAGCGCCGTGGACGAGCCAGGATGTCGACCTCGCAGCTGTACCTCATGCTCCAAGACACGACAGACCAGTCGGCGACAGAATGGCAACGCCTCGAGGAGGAAATGAAGCGCATGTACGAGGACGAGATGCGTCAGAAGAAGATGCTCGAAGAGCTCGAGTCGTCGGAAATACCAGAATACCCCGTCTTGGAAGACGAAGTTACCGGGGCGCGTCTCACGATAGACGACGCCAAACAACATCTCGAGCACTTCTGCGCCACCATATCCACGCGCGAGTTTGTCAACTGGAGCCCCTTCTACGTTGTCCACAGTCTGGACGGGTCGCCCATCGACAACTCAAGGCCGTCTCTCCTGAAAGCAACCGTCCACTTGCCAGTATCCCTAGCCCCCGAAGTGCGCCGCGCCGAGAGCCTTCGTGCCTGGAACTCCGAGGCCAATGCCTGCAAGGATGCCGCATTTCAAGCTTATGTTAACCTCTACCGTGCCAGCCTGGTGAATCATAACCTCCTGCCCCTCACCCATTCCAAGCTGCTAAAGGGGGCTGAGGCGCGCCTCGGCTTGGCTATTGTCAAGGCCCAAATGAATCCCTGGCCCGAGGTCGCGAATGCCTGGCGCAACAACGGAGAGCTCTTTAAGCGTCGGCTGACCGTCTCGAGCCTGGAGAGCTCAGCTCGTGTTGAGTTTGAGATGGCGCTCCCTATCCCGATTCCCCATGTGCCTGATTTCACGCTGCACTGGGACTACCGTTCCTCGTGGCTTATTTCAATGGTACCGGGTGGCGTGGCCAGCAGCCCAGCGGTGGGCGGCGGTAGAGCAGGGCAATCAACCGCTCTGCTTGAAATGGCATTTGGCCATCGCTGGCTAGTCGAAAACAAGCAGTATCCCATCCAGCTCGTCTCGTTGGAACGCGACTTGAGCGTCGAGGACGTCGGAGCGAAGGACTTCGACGTCGGGCTGGCCGAGAACCTCCTTGCAACCAACCTGCTCCGGGGCCGTCACCGCCCGTTCTTCTTCCTCGGCCACTTACCTGCCAAACCTCCGGCGGCTCTAGTAAAACGGCTGCAGACGGACTTCGACTCATTGCCAGAGGACGTGCCCTATGTCGTTGTCAAGGACTGGCCCAAGAAAGCCGGTTTGTTCCACCTCAACAACAACCCCGTTCTTCATCCAAACCCAAACCCCCAGCCGCCCAGCACCAAGCCCTATCACCAGGTGCTTCCTGCGGACCGAGTCAAGGTGGATGATGTCCCGGCTGTGTACTCGCAGGTAGGGATGATGATTCCCGCAATCACTCATGCGCTCGAGGTCTACTTGGTCGCGGCAGATCTGCTCGAGTCACGTCTAGAAAAGACGGGTATCACAGACTTGTCTCTCGTGGCAACAGCCATCACCGCCAGCGCTTCTCGGGGTCTAGGCGACTACGAGCGCATAGAATTCCTCGGAGACTCGATCCTTAAGCTCTGTGCCACGATCGACTGCACTGCTGAGAGTAAGACCCACCCCATTTCCTAGAGTTCTGGCTCGGGTTTTGCTGAACATTCGGTGGGTTCTAGATTTGCACTTCCCAGAAGGCTACCTCTCGCTCTTGAAGGAGAAGATTGTCTCCAACTCAAGACTCTTTCGGGCCGCCACCCAATTTGGCCTCGACAAGTACATTATCTTGAAGTGTTTCACGCATCAGAAGTGGCGGCCGACATACGTCGAGGACCTTCTCGAACAACCCCCATCCATCACTGGAACGAGGAAAATTTCTACCAAGACAGTCGCAGACGTCGTCGAAGCCCTCATCGGCGCCTCCTTCATCAGCGGAGGAATTTCGAAGGCGCTGGCGTGCATGTCTCTCTTCCTGCCCGAGCGGAAGTGGCAAAGCATCGAAGCCGGGCGCGAAGCCCTATACAAAAATGCCCCTGCAAATGACCCCCTGCCCATCACGATACAGCCAGTCGAGCAGCTCATAGGCTACACATTTTCCAAAAAGTCGCTGCTCACCGAGGCTCTCACCCATCCCTCGTACAAGCCCCCCGTCCTCCAGCGCCAAGACCTCTCCGGCGCCATCATCTCCCTCGACCGCGCCGAGTTTCTCGGCGACGCCATCCTCGACCACATCGTGGTGACGAAGATCTTTGCCGTCAACGACCCAAGGCCCCTGACGCAGTCCGAGATGCACCTGCTGCGCACGGCGCTCGTCAACGCCGACATCCTCGCCTTCCTAGCCATGGAGTGGAGCATCACCCAGAACCGCTTCGACATCACAGCCGGCCCTGGGCCCAGCGGCAGCGAGGCTGAGGGTGGGTCAGAGCCGCCGCTGTCTCTCATGCCCTTCACGGTCGAGCTACCGTTGTGGAGCTTCATGCGTCACGGCTCGAGCGAAATAGCGCTCATCCAGCGCGCGACCAAGCAGCGCTACGCTGAGCTGCGCGGCGACATCCGCGCTGCTATGCGCACGGGCTCCCACTACCCCTGGGCGCTGCTCGCGCGCCTGCAGGCGCAGAAGTTCTTCTCGAACATGTTCGAGGCCGTCCTCGGCGCCGTGTGGGTCGACTCAGGCTCGCTCGCCGAGTGCGAGAAGCTCGTCGAGCGCGCCGGCATCCTGCCGTACCTGCGCCGCATGCTCGCCGACAAGGTCCACGTCCTCCACCCCAAGGAGGAGCTCGGCCACCTCGCCATCAGCGAAAAGGTCGACTACGTCATCGCCACCTCGCCCTCGCCCTCGCCCTCCGACAGCGGCGACGTGGTCTTCTCGTGCAGGGTCCTCGTCGGCGGCCGCTGCGTCGCCGACGTCGCCGGCGGCATGAGCAGGGAGGAGGTCCGCGTGCGTGCGGCCGAGGAGGCGTGTCGGTTTTTGAAGAGTCGGGGAGCCGCTGCTGGTGGTGTCTAACTGATATGGTTGTTTTCTGGGGGAGCACGTCTAAATTCGTGCGTTAAACTTTTGAGATTTAAGGGGTCTTGTTTCGCAGAGCGTTCTTTGCCGATCTGGCCAATATATCCATTTTCAGTAGTTACAAAGCCGTATGTCAGTGGTATATGTAGACATTTTGCCAGCCACCGACATTCATTCCAGTGTCCAAAGTCAATAATACTGTGTTAATTTCTGAAATGACTTACAACTAGCTTTCTGCAAATTTTCGAGACCGCAGATGTCTTTTAAGGGGTTGCTGTATGTAGGTAGGTATTCTGAGATGAAAAACAAGGGCCAAAATGGGGGAGGAGAACCGACTCTCCTCCTTTGCCGGCCCCAAAAGGTAAAATAAAGAAATAAAACACAACTCAATACAACCAACTACCCTGCCTAGCTAACAAACATAACCTTACCATGGTAGCAGATAACCACGACACGCAGAATCGACATGCAGAACACAGGAAGCCACACAGCAGCAACACTGGCCATCCTAGGAACAAGGACAAGGGCAACGACGGGGAAGGAGAGGAAAGCAGAAAGGAGCAAAAAAACATACAACACCAGGGATTCGCTGGTCGTCACCGACCCAACTACTAGTCTGGCCCTCGGCTGTTTATCGAACGGAGAGCGAACGGGATCCCGAGTTTTCAGCTAGGTATGGCCGTATGTAACAATAGGAGTCGTAGGGGAGGGTTATCAGGGGGGTTGCGGTTTAGGGAAGGGGGTGGGGAGTTTGGATGTTGTGTTGTATTTCTAGGTGGGTAGATAATTCCAAGCCGTTGCGAAGTAAAGAGGTGGGTAGATTTGGCGTTTGTTGTTGTAGGCTTTGAATAATAACAAAACTTGGGGGTAATGACTAGAAGGCGGTTTTTATGTTTGTTTACTTCTCGATTCCGTGTTGGGGAGCGAACTTTGAGTGTGATTTACGGCGGTAAAAATATGGCTTATACCGGCCACCAGATATATAGCATATACACACTAACACAAACACAGTTAAGGAGGGTGTCATATACAGTTATAGATACATAGTCACGTATAAACCAAACACCACGCATACTTAGTCGTGTACTCAGCTAGCCCCTTTTCGTCTTCTAGACAGACCCAAAGATAGGAGTGATGACTTCTAGCCGCTAGCTACAGAGACCACCAGCGAGACAGATGCTTGTTTTTTCCCGCCCATGCTATAGATAGATATCCACACTAATCGTTACAACCGAGTAGGGCACACACATACAAAATGTTACAAAGCCCTCCCGCTTCCCGCCACCCAGCGGACCCTACGGGTGTCTCGACATGAGAAAAGGGCTACGACCGAAGCCATAGAACCCGAACGTTATACTTCCACGTAGTAGTTATATTTGTAATGTACAGAGAGCCTTATGAGGGCGGGGGGTGGTCCGTAGCAGTCGGCCCCTGTGCTGGTTCCAGCGATATTTGCTCCACGGCAGCCTGAAGCGCGCTTAACCGCTTGTCGCTGCGGACAACGCCCGCCGCCCGCGCTGCGGCAAATGTTGTTGGCCTCTCTAAGTTCCTGGCCATAACCTGGCCAATCTTCTCGAGCATCTCGTCCGTCAGCTGGGGCTGGCCGCGCTCGCGCCGCTGGGCACGCAGCTGTCGGTTGAGCTCCTGCACGGGCGTCAGCATCGAGTCGGGGCTCTTCTTGCGGGCCTTCTTCTCGGCCTCCTCGGCCTCCTTCTTTGCGATGTACTCGGGGGTATGGCGGGTGCGGAAGATGCTGTAGCGGTTGCGGAGCTCGTCGATGACTGTCTCGGGAATGGGCGGCCGCAGCAGGGTAGGCACAAACGTGCGCTCCTCGACGTCGATGCGCAGGGTATCGACCGGGTGGTCCTCGAATGTCGGGCGCACCACTTTCGGCCACGGTATGCGCACGTTCAGGCCGGGCACAAGCCGGGCAAACGATGTGCTGCGCGTCGGCCTGTCATGTTTGATGCTAACGGGCTTGAGCTCCCGTATCACCACGTCGCGCCACTTGCCCGTCGCCGGGTCTTTGAGCGGGTGTACGAGCCGCACCGCCGAGATGGGTATCACGCCCTGCATGACCTGGACCGGCGTCTCGCCTTTGCTGACCATGAAGTCGGGGATTTGGGTGTTGACCTGGTCGGGAGGCAGGAGGGATAAGTAAGTGCGGCGTCTGTGTATGAGGATATGGACAACAAGCACGGCGTTTAGAGGACTGGGCCTACCTGGAGGGCATTGACGAGCTCGAGGGCCATAATGTCCCGCTTAATCTTGTCGATATCAGCAATCTTGCCCTTGTAGGGACCCTCAATGACGACGACACGGTCGCCGGGTGCCAGACATAGGTTCGTGGCGCCGCCGGCCCAGGCAGCGCGGGCCTCGCGCTGCTCGTCGGTGATGTCGAGCTGCAGGAGGGCCTGCTGGGCACTGATGGTGCCCCAGTAGTTGCCAAATTTGTCGACCTTGCCCACGTCGCGGTTGGGGCGGAGGGACCCCATCTCCCAGTCCTCGTGGCGGGTCTTGATGGCGGCTCCGAGCTGTTCGCTGGCATTCCTGCGCGCCACGACCTTCTCCTTGCGGTTCTTTGCCAGTTCGATGCGGTGCGAGATGTGCTCCTCGCGCTTTTTCCGGCGCGCGACCTGGCCCTCGGCCATGCGCACCCGCCGCAGAAGCTTATCCATCGCGCTTCGCTTCTCTTCTCTTCTCACGTACCTTGCCCTCCTGAGCTCGGTCGGCTAGGTGGACGGTCGGGGAGGTGGTCAGGTGGTGTTTTCTCGGCTCGACTATCACTCAATCGTCCATTTCGAGCTTCAATGGATGATGGCCTCGAGATTTGAGGTCGAAAGCTACCATGACCAATTGGATCTTCAGACTGCCCAAAATTTTTGCGGCTGTCCGGTTGCGGTCGGCAGCTGGCAAGCTGGTCGGGGCCCGAGCTGCTGTGCTGGTGCTACGTACCTGGGGTTGGGGTTAGCCCCACCATTTTTGAGCTGCAGCTGACGTGCCGCCCGAGCTCGCTCTGGCCTGGCTCTCTGGGAGACTCGGAGCTCGGCTGGTCGGCCTGCCTGGTCCTTCAACCCGTTCCGAATATGTGACATGACAGATGCAAGACGGAAGCCATGCGATGGATTTGTTTTGTGCGCAAACAACATCCGGTAGCCATTAGCACACAGTCATGCGCTCACCTGAATGCTGGTTGCATGCAAACGAGAACAACAACAGCATCATGTCACTCTGCGTCGTCCATCATCTCCACCTGCAGCAGCAGTCTCCAGCGAGTTGATAACAGACACGCCGTGCTGCAAAGGGGTGGGTCTGGACTCTGAACACCTGCAGGTCTTGGGTCCGCGAAACGCAATAATGAAAGCCACATCTCGTTCGTGCATCCAATGATGCCAATCGCCTGACTGCATCCATCTGTATGAGGCTGACAACCAGCAGACGAGCCAGGCTCTGGTCCCATCGTTTGCTCGCTGCGGCTGCGGCTCTTCCTTTGCGCAAGGCAAGCCCTAAAAGTCCTAGAAATCGTAGGACTTCCTCTGCGGCCCACTCCGGCTTTACAACACGAGCGAGGCCCAGCCGGTTTGGCATGTGGGGGTTGCCATCTGTCAGCCAGCTGCGACCACAGTGCAACAGCCTGACTCTTTCGAGCAGATGCCACTGCCAGAGTGGGACGTGAACAAGCCCCGCCAGGGAGGTCTCAAATGCAGCTGACGCCACCTGGACGGTCTCTTGTCCTCGCCTGCTTGTGGTCGGCCACCTGCACAGACATCCAGCACCGCGATTTAACATCCTTTCTACTATAGTAATAACCTATGGACAAGTATGATACAAGTCCTGACCGCCTTCACAATCCGTACGGTGCACTGTACTCGCTATGTAAGCGACCCAGTCAACGGGGTACAGTATGTAAGTACTGGTAGGTAATGTATCTGCAGTTACGGATACAGTTCAATTGTGTTTAATTGTTAGTGCTATACCTTATTGTTTTCAACCTCTTCATCTTTACACCACAACATCGTATGGTCTCCTCTGATTGAAAAGGCATGGACAAGGTTATTGCAGGATTCTCTAGGAATTCCTCTCCTGTCCCACCGTTCAAGACCACTCTTCTGGCTATAAAACCGTGGAGTTCCACAACTTTGGACAAGAACCCCTATTCGCAGAGCCAATCTAGCTAGCAAACAACCCGGCCGGATTGTAACGTGTGTACGTAGGCCGGCAGCACCCCGGACCCGCCCATTTCGATTGCCCACCAGGTGACCGCGTCGTCTTCGTCTCCGTCTCCAGGAGGACCCCGCCACGAGGCAGGAACGGTCCCTTGGGTTGATGTGGCATGCATGTCAGCACTTAACTTTAGGGTACTGTACGAGACGCCCAAGGGCAAGGACTGCGACGCGAGTTAGAGTCAGGACGTTTCGGAGTGGCAGGTATTTGCCTGTTTCCGTCCAGGAACGACACAGGCAAACTCGCCCCCGCGTCTCGCTTTCAATGTCATTCACTCAAATGCAGCAACTCGCCTTGGCAACTACGCAGGAGACGGAAGGGAACGACTCCCTCTCACATGCAGCCGCCGCTACGTAGGTATGTAGATTACAGATCAGCAAATGTCTTGATCTGCTGCGTGGGTGTCCGTATCTCGGCACCACCTCAGGCCTTGCGTGGCGGGGACCCGACCGCAGCTCATCAAGAGATCGCTGAAGACACCACTTTCCAGGGGTGGCAGTCGCCTGCAGATTCGGGCCTAGACTGCCAGTCTACCCAGCCTCTTGAGTCCAACCGCCGATCGACAGCGAGCCAGCAGCCTCTGCAACCATCACCGTGCTTGGTGGCCAGCACGCACGGGAACGTCCTATAATGCTAGCAGCCTCACTACTGCGTAGAGAAAGCCACAAGCCGTAACATACATAACTTGCCTTATCAATTCCTGCGCAGCTCTCCGCCTGGTTGCTCGAGGTACGGAGTACCTAACCCTGCACAAAACTGTCCACGAGTTATCCGTACATCCAATTAGTAATTGTGTCTATCATCCCACTGTCCTAGACAGGTAACTGCCTATCAGGTAGCCTGAGTGAGTGTCTGAAGTACCAAAGGTCTGGGGATTTTCATTGTGGGAAAGCCTTGTCGGAAGGACGGATACGGTGCAGCCGGCAGAGAGCCGCTAGACTAGGCGTAGGACGATTCAAATCAAGAAGTCGTGAAAAGCTACCTTGGGTACTCCGTCAAGGCACGCGACAGTGTGTCCATTCCCTGTGCAAGGCCACCAGAAACAGAAGCTGGGTTGGCTAGGCGCAGTGTAGGTGAGGTAGTTCCAGGTCCCATTCCGTGTTGGCACTGCACTGACGCTCGAATGGATGCTGCGAACTGGAAGGTCCCGTCAGGAAGGCGAGCAGGGCAGGTCTAGGTTCATTGTTGATGCTTGACGCTGGACGGGCACTGAGACTGAGGTGGACCTTGACGCTTGACGGGACGCCTGGGGCGACCTGCCCTGCCTGGCCCAGCAGCAGCAGGCCCCTCCCCCAATCTTTTGGCCACTCAGAAGGCCCCGACCGCAACGCGCCATCTGTCTTCCATCTTCTTTCCCGACCTCCCCCCAAACGCACAGTTGCCCTGTCTCTGTCGTCAATTGCTTCGGCTTGCCTTCTTCTCCTCTCCCATTTCCTGCACGCTCACCCTGCACCTCGCACCCGTCCATCTCTCTCCATTTCCGTTTCTGCCTCCGCCAGCCTCCCAGGACTTAAGCAGGCGATTAGACCACGCAGTAACGCCTTCCGCCTTTTCCTGCGTCGCCTGCGACCTTCCGACAGCCGCGTCCTCAAAATTCTGCTGCCCGGCTCGTCAACTCGATCCTCCGCCGACCACCACCACCACCAGCTCTCCTAGCTAGCTCCCCATTCCGGGTCTAGCCAGCAACCATGTCGGCCGAACTTCGTCGGAAGCTAGTCATCGTCGGCGATGGCGCCTGCGGAAAGACGTGTCTTTTGATGTACGTGATTCCCTCCTTTTTTCCCCCACTCCGCGTCTTAAATCTCCCGTGCCGCTCGCTCACTTGGTGCCGCTTTACCCCGTATCGTCATCGCCGCCCTGCTAACTCTGCTCTCACTACAGTGTGTTCTCCAAGGGAACTTTCCCCGAGGTTAGTTCTAGCTGTCCCGTCGATTGCCCTTCGTGATATTTTTTTCGCGGCTATGTGTAGACAATTTCCCTCGCTTCAGCCTCGGCCTCGGAGCCTATCGCTTTCGTTACATCCCCAATGTTCGACAAAGACAGCAGCACCTCGGATCTGTCCGGCCGCATCAGCCCTCGCTCGGTCGGGTTTCCTGTCAGCCAGAATAAATAATACTAACGCCTCTGCGTGCAGGTTTATGTCCCTACTGTCTTTGAGAACTACGTTGCCGATGTCGAGGTGGACGGCAGACAGGTCGAGCTTGCGCTATGGGATACGGCCGGTCAGGAGGATTACGACCGTCTTCGGCCTCTGTCCTACCCGGACTCCCACGTTGTCCTGATTTGCTTTGCCATCGATTCCCCCGACTCGCTCGACAATGTGGAAGAGAAGGTCAGCGCTTGCCCCCCTTTGCTGCAGCGGCCGATGGCATATCCTACTTTCCCGCGCTGGTTCGAAATATGCTAACTTATCTGATAAAATACAGTGGTACGCTGAAGTGCAGCACTTCTGCCGTGACGTGCCGATAATCCTTGTCGGATGCAAGATGGATCTGCGTTACGACCCCAAGACTGTCGAGGAGCTCCGCAAAATCAACCAGGCCCCCGTTACGCCCGAAAGGGTAAGTGAGGCGTTGGGTTCCCCGTGTTGTGTGTTGTGTGAATTTCTAGGCGTCCAAGCGCAGTCTGCTGACAAAATGACACGACTACAGGGACAGAAGATCTCGGACAAGATTGGCGCCCACAAGTATCTCGAGTGCTCGGCCAAGACCAACACCAACGTCCGTGATGTCTTTGAGCATGCCACACGGGCCGCGCTTTGCAAGAAGACCAAGTCCAAAAAGGGTTGCAAGGTCTTCTAAATCCAGCATGGATCAACTCCCTCTATCGTCCCTCCCTTTGAGAAACCGCCTTGTCGTCAATTCCGCCACTGTCAGCACTGTCGCCGTGGGGAGTGATGTGGTGGGAGGGGAGGGTTGGAATGAAACCGCTCGGGACCGCAATATCTCTCCATGGATGAAGGCAGGTAATGCGGAAGGATCTGGGCCACATTTGTCAACAGCCCTGGTTGGGATTTTGACCACTATCGTCTTCGGGTCCATGTGTCTGCCTGCCGATGCCTCTCCCCGTCGCGGTGCACTACATTCGGATCTCTATTTCCACCCCCATTATTTCCCCCCTTTCCTCAATTTTCTCCCACTGTACGGACGGTGTGTCTCCTTGGCAGGTTTGGGTTTGTGGTTTGGGCTTCTCATGGTGGGCAAATCAGTCAACTTTTTTCTCTTTCCCCTCCACCTCCCCGTCTGGGGTCCTTTGGGGGGCCAGGAATTCCGACTTGGGGGGTTCTTATCTATGTGTGTTGGTCGTCGGCTCGACTGGTATTGGCGGTTGATTTTCCTCTCGTTTTCTTGATCGCAAACCTCAGGTACTGATAAGACGAGAAACACGCGAATTATTTATCTGTGTTTTTTTCCTTTCTACTATTTTCTTGCCATCCTTTTTTATCCTCTCTCATATGGACCCAGATATATTAGTGAAGCGTGTGTGCGGGGGGTGTAGCTGTAGCAGTAGTGAGTGGAATTGGACTATTTTGAGGGAGTTGTCGGTAGCGTTACTTGGAAGAATTGAAGAGAGACACTTAGGAGAGAATGGAAGTTGCTGGTGCTCTTGATTCTTGGGTGGGAAGCGAGTTGTGTGTGATATGTCTGCCCTATTTGTGCGTGTCTCGGCTTGTGTTTGGTCCTTGTTGATGTTGGTCCTAGTTGCCAAGGTCGCCCTTTTATACATGTCCTCTTATTCTCCTATATATTGTTTTGCAGAGGTCTGCTGGTCCGCACGCTGCGGTTATTGGGATGACGGGCGAGATGGACTTGGCTTTGCAGTGGTTTAGGCTCGGCCAAATCCCTCTCGCTGTGTCGAGAACAGGGGGGATCCTAGCTGCTCTGCTACCTGTTTGTCTATCTTTAGATACTCACTGTGCCCTTGCGTGGCCGAGAGGGGTTCAATACGAGGGAATAGTCACGGCGATTCTCTGGGAATAGGATACCCATATAGGTGGCTCCCTACTACGCAAACCCGGACCACGCGTGGAATGCATACCAGCCGTTGTTATTGTATTCGTTTAACTTCCTAGAGGCTCTAGACCTGTGAGGACGTGCTATGCAATGATTTACGTACAATAGGCCCGAGGCCATTCTCAACCCAGAAAGCAAACTAAGGCAATAACTTAGCCAGTCAGTAGAGTAGGACTACCTTCAAACCATGACCCCTAGAGCGCATACCAGCGGTGCAACAACAAGCACAACAACATGCTGGTTATATCGTACCTTACGAACACAAGCCGTGCAGAAAGACAGGGGGAAGCAGACGAGAGCAAATGATAATCATGGCTCGCACAGTTCTCACCGACCTCACCCCATAATCGGGGAAGACGACTAGCTAGCTGCCTGGCTTAAATAGATAGGTAAGTACCTGGACCAAAAAAAGATGCAATTCCCCCATGGTAAGACTTGATGAAAAACCGCCGCACTAATTATCCCATCCACGCCGAGCGACGTTGGCCCGTCCTTCCTACCGCTCCCTCCCGCGAACTTGCAGCTCTACATCCCGCCCCCGCCGCCTACAGATGGACACGACGGCGGAGAGAGAACGAGTGAGTGAGTGGGTAGAGGGAAGGAGAGAGAGGGAGACGGCGGTGGCTTGCTGGGCTCTCAGTTGGGGCACGACTGTTTCCAGGGGTTGTTAGTCTTGATTTTCTCGCCTCTGGGAGGTGGGTAGTAGATGGTTGGGGAGGGGGGAATAAAATAAAATAAAGAGGGGAAAGAGGAAAGGGAGGGCGATCGCTAGGGAGAAGAAAGCGAGGCAGGGTAGGGTAATCAACAAGGCAGATAGGTGGTGATTATCCTTGTTATTTCAACACTCTCCGATCCTGGCTAAGCAGCAAGCAGCCATATGCCGAGACTACGAGAGTTTGGAGGAAGGAACCGGGGACTGAGGAGGTTGTGGTGGTGATGATTGACTTACAGCTCCGCAAGAACCGCACGTCTTGCTAGACGCACCGTCGGCTCCGCACTTGGGGCAGGCGCTTCCGTGCATGATGACGATGATGGCTCCTTGTTCTTACTGGAGAGTTCCGCAGGGATGTATGATGGATGGACAATCCGAAGCTTTTTTTTTCTTTCTGGATACGAAGTGCTTTGGTGGGAAGTGTAGATCTCGGGGCGTTGAGCTGAGAACGAGGTAGACGAAGAAGAGGGGTAGCCGATCGAGGAAGCGGGGAAGCGACGAAGAGGAGGAGGCTCTCACATATATACACCTATACACCCACCCACCTGTCTACATACCTTACTTGTAGTAGCATATAATATCCCGATTTATATATATATATATACGTGTATACCAGGTAGGTAGTAGGGAACCGGACCCCACGCACCTGTTCCCTCAGAGGCAGAGCGAGAGGTGTCCCGTCTGCGGAGCGTATCCCTAGCTCTCTACTACCTTACCTTGCTTTGCTAGATCACGCGAGGGGCCATTCATTACCTATCCACCACCACCTATCTTCTACGTCCACTGTTGGCATTAGCAGTTATTTCCAGCTGCACATTCGTCTGAAACATGCATGCATGAATGCACCGCACCTATTCAGACGCGCGCAGATATCCCGCAGGACTAACGAAGGGAAGGGGCGAGAAGCCGCCATAGCCATGGAAAGCGCGTGTTCCCTCCCACTTCCACCGCTCATCCACTCACTTACACCCGCACCCTACCGGCCTACCACACGGGCAACCACAAAGCACCCACACACTCACACTCACACAACCCACCCCGCCTGCCCGCCCGCCTCCACACACCACCCGACAAGGCAAGTGACCACCAGGCGGGCAGTGATAAGACGAAGCCAAGCGCACTCGCCGTGCGTGCTCCACAGCAAGCAAGCGAGCACGAGTTGCCTTGTTCATCTGCATTGCACGGCAGCCGCTCGGCAGATGTGCGAGAGGCCTAGCCTCTCGTATGTGTGTACTCATCCCGTTTCTGTAGGTTAAGGTAGGTAGTGTACTTGTCGAACTTGTTGTCGGGTTGGTTGTGTGGTTTGCTCTCAAAATCCCCTACGCGGAAAATGACAGCATGCGACTCGGAAGTGGGACTGGTGAACTCGTATTATCATAGAGAAACATCAATACCTAGGTGTATGTTGCCTACCCAACGAGCTATTCTATCTGATTACATGGGAAGTTCCATCTCCCTGGTTCAAAACATATGACTACCTGTTGCTATAGATGCTACAAATCCCCACATTTATCCGGATACCAGGTATATTTCACTAACAAGCGTCCAAGAACACAACTCGGCCCAGACAAAGAAATGGTCGTGCTGCCCACACACCACAAAAAGATGGAAGAAAAAAAATCAACATGCCGCCACAAGCGCGCTTTGTCGATCAGTCGGGGCATATTTGAGGCAGGCGTGATTTGGAGGGAGAAGTTGACGATACATTCTGAATATATTTCAGCCGAGGTAGGCGGGTCGAGTGATGGAGTGATGGAGATAGTTGGGCTATACCTCGAGATGAATGATCCTCGGGGCGACTTTTGCATCTTTTCTAGAACACTGCCACCTTCATAGAGTCCCAATAACTCCGCCATGAGGAAGCGGTACCGGGGTACCAGTCAAAGGCGAGACTTGTTGGCCTACAACCGGAGCCTAAGTTGCCATGGGGATATGGCGGCTATCCGAAACAGGGAAGACCTCCCTCAAGTTGGTTCGTTGAATTATAGGGATATAATTTGGGTCTCCTCTGCTCAAGTGCCTTTGGAATCTCAAGGCAACACCCCGTGCCAGCCCACCAGCAACTTCCTTGCCCAGGCAGGCGTTCTACACTGGATATATCTTGTCCATGTGGCGCGGCGAGCGACCTTTGGCTGGCCAAGCAGGCTGGAACCCTATCAGGTTCGAACGCTGTCAAACTAGACTCTACCTCGAGACAGTCACTCAAGCGCTTCACGGCTAGCTATCTGGCTAGGTTCTGAAGAGAAGGGACACGCTTGAAAGGTAAGGTACGGTAGGAAGTGCCGACTGACGTCTTCCAGCATCCAGGCCGCCCTGGTCTGCCAGCTCCGTGTCTGACCCAATCAAAACATGGCGTCAAATCCCGACAGACTGGTACCCGTCCATGTTCCTCGAAACAGTATTGGCTCAAACCGGCATCGCCTAGTCGAGCTCTACATCGAGACGAGGCGGTCAACAAACACAACAACTCTCCCCAAAAGGAATAACTACCAACTTCATAGAATTCGAGTGGTGCGACCAAGTTGCTCTGCCCATAACCACTTTGTTTATCCTTGCCTCTGCGTAACGCTGTCAAACTTACTCTGCAACCCCCCTTCGTAAAATGGGAGAAACGGTAGAGGCAGGCAGTCATTTACTCCCACACTATTTCGAGACCGACGTCGACGACATTCTCGACGACGTTTTCAACGACATCGGCGGCTACATCCACAGTCCCGTCGACAGATTTATGGTCAAATACTTTGCTAGGTTCGACTCGATCCTCCAGGACACCGTGACTGGAATAATAGCTCGTGACCGCTACCCGTTTTCACTATCACCCCGTCCATCTGTCCAGGACATTCTTGCCTGGTTTTCTGCCCTGTCGCTGGAGGGAGTAAACGGCGCCCGGGGCACCTGGCATGCATGCTGCCACGCACCGGCAGCAGCAGCAGCATCCGAGCCCGAAGGTTCTAGCGGCGGCGGTGCTCACCTGCTCCTGACGCGCTCGGCAGCATTCGACCCAAACATCGAGGCCTCGTGGCGTGACGTCGAGGTCATCGGGCAGTTCTGCCAAGACGATAACAGCAGTGGAGGTACCTATCTAGACGGGCTGCTGGCTCTCGGCGGGCACGCCCGGGCCGTCTTCGCCGCCCAGCCGACCCGCCTCTTCCTCCACGGCTTCTACGTGCGCGGGCCGCTAGCCGAGCTCTAGGTCTTCGACAGGTCCGGGCTCTACAGCAGCGGCGCGCTCGACCTCCGCCGCGACAGCCGCCTCACGCCGTTCCTCTCCGCCGTGCTCGGCTACCGTCTGATGCGGGACGGCGAGCTCGGGAGGAGCGGTATCATCCGAACCGACGAGGTTGGCAGTTTTATTACATTCGAGCTAGAGCCTGAGCCCGGGCACGCCGCGGCGCTGGGCGAGAAGCTCTACCTCGAAGACCAGCCGATCGCGCTCTCCCGGACCCTCGTCGGGCAGGGCACCGCGTGCTACCGGGGCAGGCGGCCGACCTCGAGCAGGTGGCACTGCGTGGTCAAGTTCACGTGGCGCTGGGCCCGCACGCGCCCGGAGGAAGAGCTGCTGAGGCTGGCCGGGGAGAAGGGCGTACGCGGCTTGGTGTCGCTCGACTACGACAAGCGGTATACCAGCACGGCAGACCTGCGCTCAGGTCTCCGCTGGGGCCCGCACAGGCGGCTTGTCTCGCAGCAGCAGCAGCAGCAGCAGCAGCAGCACCAGGCCGACAACCTCATACCCCGCGGAACAGCAGCAGCAGCAGCCGGCGCCGGCGCCGGCATACTCGACGTGACGGAGGCCACCAGCCGCTTCCTGCAGAACCGCATCCTGACGTGCCTGGTCGTGTCGCCGGCTGGGCGGCCGCTGTGGACGTTCCAGACGGCGCTGGAGCTGCTGCGCGTGCTCTGCGACGCCGTCAGCGCCCACTGGTCGCTGCTGCAGCGCGCTGGCATCCTGCACCGCGACGTGTCGCCGCAGAATATTGTCATTGCCGACGGGGACTCTGGCTCGGTAGGCATCCTGATCGACCTCGACGTGGCCCTGGACGTAGCCAGCGGCGGCCCCGCGTCGCCTCCGGGCGAGGTCGTCGGCACGCGCATGTTCATGGCCGTCGAGCTGCTGCTGCTGGGAAAAGAGGGAGGGAGGCACACTCACCGGCACGACCTCGAGTCGTTCCTCTACGTTCTGCTGTGGGCCGCCATCGCCAACGGCTCCGACAGCTTGCTGGGCGGGAGCCGGCTGCGGCTGTGGGGGATAGAGAAGACCTGGGACGACTCGGCGGCGCACAAGGCGCGGGATATGTCTGCGGACAGCTTCTCAGTCGTGTTGGCAGAGATACCGCCCAGGCTCGCCGCTGTGAGACCGCTCGCCAAGAACCTGCGGAGGGTCCTGTTCCCTGAGGTAGTTGGGACGGGGACGGGGACGGGGACGGGGACTGATGATGTCGACGCCGTGTACGACGCCGTGCTGGGCGCGTTTGAGGAGGCTGTTGCTCTCGAGGCTGGAAGTGGAAGGGGGTTGTAGACAGACATGTTCACAACTACTCTGTTAATGCTCAGGAGGACCATTGCAACCTTCCCCCCCTCCGTTTTTCGGAGTCCGAATGGACGACCAACAGTCCGAGCAGACATCTTCCTTGTAAAGCATAACACCATCATGTCACACCATATAACCTAGACCGGCGGAGAGAGAGATTGGCCCGTAGTCCCAAGACATGAGAGTGAACGTTCGCACGTCGTTTTCCCGCCAACACATAATATCCCTAATGTGCCAAGGGCTGTCCCCGGAAGGGTGTTTGGTGCCGTTGGTAGGAAGTCCTAATTCCGTTGGACGAACAAGAGAGGAAAAAGAAAAAAACGACCAAGAGCCGCTTGCATATGATGAGGACCTAAAAACCCCTGCATATCATCCGATGCTCTCTCTCTCTCCCTCTCTCCCTCCCTCCCTCCCTCCCTCTCTCTTCTTCCGTCTTTCTCACAAAAGCCGGCCGGCGCGGACTTTGTCAGGCGAGGCGGGACGGGAGGAGGGAGACCTGTCACCTACACCCCCCGTACCTGCGTGCCTGCGTGCGTGCCTGCGTGCCTGCGTGCCTGCGTGCCTGCGTGCCTGCGTGCCTGCGTGCCTGCGGTAATCCGAATAGGGCATATCTGTCTACCTTACCTCGCCTACAAGTTGTAAGCTTCCTTCGCTCCGTATGTATGTATTAGGGCTAGAAATAAAACTAAAAAGAAAAAAAAATACAAACCTCTTTCCCGTCGTCATGCGTGTGTTTCTTTGACGCCCGGGAAACACAGGTCCTGCATCTGATAAAATCCCCGGGTAGGCATGTTGGATGCAGATCCACGCCGCGCATTCAGCCGGGAAAAAGGAAACCAAACCAAACCAAACAAACCTCCACGGGGGAAGAAACAGGAACAAGAACCAAAAAAAAACGCTCCTGCATATTCCAAACCACAGACCGATCCGTAAGCTAGCCGAGCATAGCATAGCACGTATAATATGCATCTCACGACACACACACACAAACGCCGGGCTATTGTCAAGCTACCCGGTGCGTGTATGCGCGGATGTGTAGGTAGTGCTGACGTGGGTTCTCCTTTCTCCATCCCTTCCCTTCAGCCTTGGCCAAGATCTGGCGCAGCATTGGGCGTGCCGGCAAGCTACATATCTTTCGTCAGCCCAACATCGTCATCTGCTTGTTCGTAGTCAGACATTCTCGTTCTCTTAGCTCTCTGATAGGGAGAGGGTAAGTATTTTTGTTGCTGGTAGTGATAGTGATGGTGATGGCGGGGGATGATGGCGGGCGCAGGATCACGGCGACAAAAAAAGAAACATGTCGTCAGTCTCTCATCAGACGACAAGCAGGCAGGCACTTGGCGAAGGGTTGATTGCAAAAGACACAAACTGGCCGATTGGAGCCGCAGCTCGTGGTGTTGAGAGGTTGTTTCGTATTCATTCGAGAGAATGAAATAGAGAACCACTCGAGCCCTCTCTTTCCAAATAAATATGCAAGTAAGTAGTGTCGATATATCCGAATCCCCGGCCGGCCCAGCCCCTTTTTTTCTCCGGCGTTGGATGTCGAAGACTCGAGAGCATGAACTTGGACCAACTCTAAGATATATGTATATAACACACCGTGAAGATATAAAGAGCCATCTTCGTCAATAGACGAGGCAAGAATGCACAAAGTATACCGTAATAGCCACTTTCGTATCCGTACTCGAGAGAAGCGAAAACAAGTGATTAAAAGACAGGAAAGGCAGTAGTGGTTTCCTATTCCGTATAGAATAAGCAGCCTGAGGCCGAGCCTTCGCTCTTGGCAGGCGGTCGAGAACAAGAAGACCACAGGTGCAGGCTGGCCTGGCTCGGACCAGGCTAATCAATCTGGGCGCTGGCCTTCCTTCCCCCGGGGGTGCCCCATGCCCATGTCGCGCCGTTCTGGTACCCACCTTTACCAAATCCCTGCGCCCTCAATTTTGGCCGCTCAGGAGACCCCGGGAAACGACGCCGCAAAAGACGATGGCCCGGCAAGGACCATGAAGGATGCTCATTATTGCTTTTAGAGAGAAACGAAGCTCATTTCGCATTTTGCGCCGCAGCGGAACCCCATTGTGCTACTTGCTCGCACCTCTGTTCTTGACTGAGGTCTGGCCCCCGACCACCATCCCCATTTATGTCTCGACATGTTTTGGATCGAATGAGAAACGGGCCCGGCAAAAACGACAACTCGAAGAGCGAGCTCGTGGGAAGAAGAAAGGTGGCCCGCACCTGCACAGACGCTGGCCGCCTGCAGAGAGCTTGTTCGGGACACTGGTCCAATCAGGGAAGGGGGGGGCGCTGATTGCCCGGACAGGGGGGCGTCGACATGGCTGCAGCCAAAATGAGCAGATCGCCAAATGCTGGGTATCCTTCTTTCTATCTGGCGAGGCAAGCAAAACTTCCTGATGTTTGAACTCTGAAGCAGTTTCCTGATGGTTGTGCTGCTTGCGAGTTACTGGGAGTTTGCCGTCAGTCAATAGGTCAATGAATTGATTCATCTGTTCTCGAAGGATTAAACGTTTCGAGGTCATCTGAACTTTGCTCCACAAGGCAGTGACGGCCGGGACCAGCGGGAATTGGGGTCGAGGGCAGTTGAAGAGCTGGCATTGGACGAAAAGAAACAATTGAGCTACTCGCTCGACAATGTTACCGTGGCTCCGCGGTTACTCGTCCCCAGCTCTCTCCACATCGCGCGCCTCGCATCCCACACACCACCTGAGCTGCGAGCATCGTGACCCTGGAGAGAGGGAGAGTCAATTCCTCAGTTGCCTGGTTCTCCTGGCCTTTGCCTTGCCCTCATGCGGCAAAACTTCCACAGATGCAGACATCGTGCCTACCCGCCGATATTACGGTAGCACTCACCCTACGCCATGTCTGTCAGAGGGTGGTTACCTACCTTGTCAACTGCTTCTCGTCAACCGCAGCCAGCTGCCTGGCCCCCTGGGGCATCTTGGGGCCTGGGGCCTGGGGGGTGGCCCCCTCGAGTCCACATTGCCGCACTGGGCAAGGCTTGCATGCACATCGTATCCACGCATCTTTTTTTCTTTCCTGCTTGGTCGCTTTGCTTTGCTTGCATCGGGATCCATATCTCTTGTCCTTCCCCTTCTCTACCGCCGTTCCCCCCCCCTTCTCCGCCCGACGCCGACCTCTCCGACCTCCTCCTCCGCCTCCACCACCTCCTCTTGGCCACCTGCACCTGCAGTGTTTCGAGCGGTGCATACTGTCGTTTTTTCCCATCTGGCACCAGGGCCCTTTCGTTTTTTTGCCTGTGTCGATCCCTTACCATACTAGTAGTACTTTGTGTCTTGTTTCTCGCCTCTGCGGCTCCTCGGCTCCTCGTTTTGCCTTGCTTCGTCTTTCCTCGGTCCTCCGGATTTTTCTTACTCTCGCTCTCCGCCTTTGTGTCGTCCGTCTTAGGAGTCTTTTCCAGCAAAACACCATTCTTATTCGGCCGATCAGCTCTCGCCCCCCCGGGTTATCGCCAACGGGTCCCGCCGTATATAGTATCAGCATCGCCCAACTTTCCCGTTTTATCTCGTGTTTGCTATTGTTTGTTGTTTCTCAATCGTCTTCGTCCGGCTCGCGGTCTCTGTCGTTTACTGCGACAGTTTCCACCAATGCGGCCTATTTAATCATTAATCGTCTTAATATCCCCTCGGTGCCAGAGTCCGGTACTCTTGGTCGGTCAATTGGCAGTGCAGCCGGGACTTAATTCGCCCCAAAGGACTCCGTGGCTCTCATGCTCGTGTCTTGCTACAAGACGCCAATTTCCGACCCGAAGCTGCCGTAACTCGAACCGTATACGGAGCACCTGGGATTTGTTGCTGCCTCCTCAGCTCCTACCGCGGTCGGTGCTGGAGCGGTGAGGCTGCTGTTGTGGTTGTTTCAATATGCAGAGAGTCGCTCTCCTGCTGCTGACGCTATGGGCTACCGCCGTCCATGGCTTCTTCCCGTGGCTCGCCTGCGAAGCCGACAATACTTGTATCGAGCCGAAGAGCCCAAAACCGAGGCGGGATGGGCAAGGCGAGAAGGCAGAGCGTGCGGCTCTGCCAGAAGGCGGGAGCGTCAGCTTTGAGCTTTTCCAGCGAGCTCCCAATGTACGTGTAACCGCCGAGAGAGTCGTTTCCCGTCTGCAGTTGAAATTTCTTTCTGTTTGGCATCTTTCAGATTGTTGCTGACAAGGTATTCCTCAGTCGCCCGAAGATCCAGTAGCGAAGGCAGCTCGTGCGGCTCGAACTGCAACTCGGCTTGCACACAAATACGCGCCCGTAACGGCTCCGCGGGGGTCCCGACGACAAGCCGACTTGGCTGCGCGAGAAAACAAGTATTCGGTGGTGAAGCCTGCTGACCCCACGGCAACACGCAGCGAGGGTGTCTACCAGGACGGGACAGACTTTTCTTACTTCATCCAGGCCCAGTTCGGCTCTTCACAGACGGCTCTATACATGCTGTTAGATTCGGGGGCGTCGACGACATGGGTGTACGGTTCGGCATGCAAATCCACGGCGTGCGCCATGCATGATGCTTTTGACCCCACAGGTTCGACAACGTTCAAGGCGGATACCAAGACGATCAATATCCAGTACGGCACGGGGTTTGTCAAGGGGTCGCTTGGCCACGACAGCATTTCGGTTGCTGGCCTGACGGTTGACATGGCATTTGGGGTAGCCAACGAGACATCGGACGATTTCACGCATTTCCCCTTTGATGGCATTCTGGGCCTTTCGATGAGTACAGGTGCCTCGGACAATTTCATGCAGGTCCTCGAAGACAAAAAGCTTCTCGACTCTCACATGTTTAGCGTTTCGCTCAGCCGGAACTCAGACGGGCCGAACACGGGCGAGGTCTCGTTTGGCGCCATCGACAAGGCTAAATACACGGGGGACATTACGTACACGTCGACTTCGACCAATGCGAAAGGGGACTGGGCTATTCCATTGGACGATATCGAGTACGACGGCAAGTCGATTGGTGATGGGATCAAGGGGAGGTTGGCCTATATTGACACGGGCACGTCTTTCGTGTTTGGGCCGCCGGCTGACGTGGCTGCCTTGCACAAGCTTATTCCCGGAGCTTCGTCGGACGACGGAGTCAACTACAAGGTGCCATGCGACACGAACCTCTCCATCCCCGTCACCTTCTCTGGTGTCACGTACGGCATCTCCTCCAAAGACTGGATATCAAGCAGCGGTGGCGCTTGCACCAGCAATATCTATGGCCATGAGGTGGTCAGGAACACCTGGCTGCTGGGCGACGTGTTTCTCAAAAACGTGTTTGCGGTTTTCGACGCGGACCAAAGCCGGATTGGCTTCGCCACCAAGCCCGAGCCTCCCAAACAAACCAGCACATCAACTGTGTCTTCGTCGTCGTCGACGACGACCACAAGCTCAGGACAGTCGACTCTTTCTACCGGCGCCATTACACCGTCTCCATCCAGCTCCTCGCCTGGTCATCCCGTCGCTGGTCTTAGTGGGCAAGAGACGGGAGCGACCGCGGCAGGGTCGCTGGTGGCCGAGACAGCGTCGAGCCCGTCGGCCACGCCAACGCTAGCGTCGCCTGGCGAGCAGCTCGAGAGCAGGACCTACGTGTCCATTCTGTGTATTGTCGCAGTCATGGCCATGGTGGCCTAGAGCGACGGCATCTTATTTATACCCTTTTTTCCCACGTACATAGTGTGCTCGGCAGCTTGTCGGTTGGCAGGCGGCGGGCATTCGGGAAGCAAACCTACGGTTCCCTTCGGCTTGGGATATAGCCGCAACGGGGTTCTTCTAGTCACGAGAACGATTGCATCTGTCCTTTCTTTAATTCGCATTTGCATCTAAAGAGCCAGCGTAGTCGAGTTGGAAACAAAAATACATGATACCCCTAGGGAGGGAGTGGGAATGAAAGCAAAAACACGTCGGAGCTCAGGGAGCAAATTGTGGGGGGATGTTGGCTGTCGGCCACGCTCCCCACGCTTTTGGAAATGTAGAATTATGTAATTCAGGATTCGATAGCGATGACTTCATCTGAATGGAATGAAGCCAAGTATATATTAGCTTTGGTTGAGTTTGTTTGTACTATGTGTTCTATGGGCGTATGTCTTCCGTCTTTGTGCTGGTGTTTGGGGAAGACGAGACGAGATGTTGGGATCGGAAATAGGAGGCGTGCTGAGCATTAACGCCATTGGCTAAAAATCTCCGATGCGATAATCCACACGAGGATGCTAACCCCAAAAGGGCCGGGTACCGTCGGATTCGGCTTTGTTGGTGAGACAAGGCGCCAAGCGAAAGCCAGCCGCATCAGCTCGCCTCCAGCTGGCGCCCCGGTTTCCCCAATCTTTAGCAGCTCTCTCTGCCTCTTGGCAGTGCCCTGGCAGCGCCGCAGCGGACACACCCCCTGTATCACATGATGGGGAGCTTGCCAGCCCGTTATTGCTGGGCTCTTCCTGGGCCTGTCTTCAGGGCCGATTTGATGCAACATGCGCCAAGACGACATCGACCTAGGCATTCTTTTTGGGCCTTACCTACGCAATAGATTTCGACATTCAGCCAATCCGTTTAAACAGCATCTACCGCTTTCCGCCACCTACATACTTACTTGTATAACCGTTGAGAAGGCAGGGGCAACCAGGGCAGAAACAAAGAGTGAATGCCTAGGTGGCTGGCATAGTAGACAGCACCAAGTGGGCGAGGGAGAGAGACAGAGTTTGCGGGACTGGGCGGTTGGTCTCCAGCTAAAAGATGCCCCGGGGTGCCCTTTAAAGCCGACGGGAGAGCATGGCAAGGGCCAGATCGAATGGCGCCGCCGCTGCAGCTGCCGCCGCTGCTGCCCGTCAGGGCCGCACCGCCGACCGCCGCGAACCCTCGCTGCCCGCCGACGAGGAAGACATTGGCCTGCTGTCGGCGGCGCTGGGCCCAGACGACGACGGCGACGGTGGCGACCACAATGGCGACCAGGAGCGGCCGCCCGTCCACACTCCACGCACCCCGCGCACCCCGCGGACGCCAAATCGAGTGCGCTTCGACCTGACCCCAACCATTGTCATCGATGGCGTCGCTCGGAACAGCAGCAGCAATCACAATAATGGCAGTTACAGGGAGCGGGGGCCAGGAGGAGGGGGAGTGGGCCAGGAAGGCGAGGACTACGCCGCGCGCGAGAGCTTCGACGTCGACGACGAAGACCCCCTCAACCCCGGCAGCACGACGGCCTCGGGGCGACGGCGCAACCAGCGGCAGCAGCGCGTGCCGCTGCTCACCGACATCGAGGCGCCGTCGGTATCGGTGGCCAACAGCCCGTGGAGCGGCGACGGCGACGGCGAGCTGCACGCGTGGGCGGCGGCGGAGCGGGCGCGGCCCAAGAGCGGGCTGCGCATGGCGTTCATGAACATGGCCAACAGCATCATCGGCGCGGGTATCATCGGGCAGCCGTACGCGTTCCGGCAGGCGGGCCTGCTGGCGGGCGTGGTGCTGCTGGTGGCGCTGACGGTGGTGGTCGACTGGACCATCCGCCTCATCGTCGTCAACAGCAAGCTCAGCGGCGCCACCAGCTTCCAGGGCACCGTCGAGAAGTGCTTCGGCCGCACCGGCCTCATCGCCATCTCGGTCGCCCAGTGGGCGTTTGCCTTTGGCGGCATGGTCGCCTTCGGCGTCATCGTCGGCGACTCCATCCCCCACGTCCTCATGGCCATCTGGCCCGGCCTGCGGAGCATGCCCGTCCTGGGCCTGCTAGCCGATAGGAGGGCCGTTATTGTGCTGTTTACGCTAAGCATCAGCTACCCTCTAGCCCTGTACAGGGATATTGCCAAGGTGGGTTTACTTGTCTCTAACCGTCTTTCTGGTGTTCGTGGGGGCGTGGAATATAGCACTGCCTAGACTTTTTGTGTCTTGTATTAACGAGATGCTTTTGCGAGGTGTTGTTGTAGTTGGCCAAGGCGAGTACCCTCGCCCTCGTCAGCATGGGCATCATCGTTGTCACCGTCGTTGTCCAGGGCATCCTGACGCCCAGCGAAGCAAGAGGGTCGCTCAATACGTTCAACCTTCTGGTGATCAACGGCGGCATCTTCCAGGCCATTGGTGTGATTTCATTTGGTATGAGCCCCCTCCCGAAGTAACCAGGCCGTCGCTGACACGACGGCAAAAAAGCGTTTGTGTGCCACCACAACTCGCTCCTTATCTACGGGTCCCTCGAGACGCCGACCATCAACCGCTTCTCCAAGGTGACGCACTACTCGACGGCCATCTCCATGGTGGCGTGCCTGCTGATGGCGCTGGCGGGGTTCCTGACGTTTGGCGACAAGACGCTGGGCAACGTGCTCAACAACTTTCCGGCCGACAACACCATGGTCAACGTGGCGCGGCTCTGCTTTGGGCTCAACATGCTGACGACGCTGCCGCTCGAGGCGTTTGTGTGCCGCGAGGTCATGCTCAACTACTACTTCCCCGGCGAGCCCTTCAACATGAACCTGCACCTCATCTTCACCACCAGCCTGGTCGTCAGCGCCATGACGCTCAGCCTCTTCACCTGCGACCTCGGCACCGTCTTCGAGCTCGTCGGCGCCACTAGCGCTGCCGCCATGGCCTACATCCTGCCCCCGCTCTGCTACATCAAGCTGACGACGCGCTCGTGGAAGACGTACGTCGCCTGGGCCGTCGCCGCGTTTGGCACCGCCGTCATGACCATCAGCATTCTGCAGGCGGTGGGCAAGATGATCCGAGGTGAGCTTTTCTCTCAGTTGTGCAGTTGTCACGCTGTTCCAAAAGGCTAACCACTCTTCGTCATAGGTGAGGGAGGTATGGCACAGTGCATGTAATAGACCTTGTATTTCTTTCTCTTCCCCCTCTGTGTCAATACCAGGTTACAAGCAGTGAAGCCAAAATAAGGATCCTATCTGCCATCAAGGGAGCGTGGGCGTGTGGCGTACCGGGGCCCCTTGTTATCCATTGCTGCGTGGGAATCGGAAACTCTGTATATATCTAGATTAAAAAAGGGAGGGAACTGGGAGGAGTTTTCACTGCTACAGAGAGAAAGAAGCCGGTGGCTTGCCCCGGCCGTGTTTGCCTGCCTGGTTTGCCCCTTATGTTTCGGCGAGGGGTTTCGCTGTCATGACCTTGCAAACGCCTGAGCCTCTTTGGTGTAAGTAGGAGGGATCATGAAGTCCTGAAACATGAATATTTGCTCGATCTAATGTTGCTAACCTGGACATATATTGGCGACAGCGACCTCGACTATTCTATCTTCCGAGGTATATATATATATACGCTTGTATGTAATATACTGCTGGCGCCGCCGGAGTTCTGGACGCGCATGGAAAACAGCATCTAGACCTTGACTAAAGGGTTCACCCATTTAGTCAACTGGCGTTTTGGGCCTTGACGAGTAGAACATGGTTAGTATTCCTAGGATGGCAAACAACGGTGCCAACTTGTCACAGTGTCATTCATCTGTAACTCGCACATGACTTGCTGTCGGCCAGGCAGGGAGACAGACCACCAAGGGATGTGATGTTATGTTTTGGTGCAGTTAGGGCATGTCTCAAGATGTTTTTGCTTCGTCTGCTCAAGGAGGCTCTGATCAAGGAGGGAAATCAACCCGCAATTCCATCAGAAACTCCTGCCTCCTCAATTCCCGCCGCCACCACCACCATGGACTCGGACTCGGAATCTAGCCTGTGGAAGTACCTGCCCTTCGAGCTCGGCGAGAGCGAGAACCTCGAGAACTATGAGCCGAGCGGCTTCTACGCAGTGCACCTCAGCGACGTGTACGACGACGACGAGGGGGGGGGGCGGTACCGCGTCGCGCACAAGCTCGGCTTCGGCGGCTTCTCCACTGTGCGACTCGCCCGCGACGCGCTCGCGAGCTGCTGGGTCGCCTTGAAGATTGTCGCTGCGCGAGAGTCGCCTACGTACAATTACGGAGGGGATGCCCGCGCTGCTGCGGCGATCGCCGACTCGCGTCTGTTCGCCACGGTCGAAAGGGAGTTCTGGTTCGACGGGCCAAACGGAAGGCATCTTTGTCTAGTGTCCCCGGTCCTGGGCCCCGACCTGGCCAGGCTGTCGAACGGCATCTACGCGAGAATCACCCCGCAGTTTTCTAGAGAGGTGACTCTGCTGTCCGCGCGAGCTCTGGCGCACATGCATGCAAACGGGTGTCACGGCGGTAAGTCGAGTTGCCTCTCTCCCCCCGGCAATCCAGGACTGACTGGGCATGGGTGCTGGTCTGGTCTCTCTCTGACACAGACTTCACCGTGAACAGCATGGCGGTGCGCCTCGCCGACGACGCGCTGTTCGATTCGTGCGACGAGGACCAGCTGCTGCTCAGCCTCGTCGGCGGAGGACGGCCCCAGACGGCGCCGCTGCGCACCTACTCCGGCAAGCCCCCGGGACCACACGGCCCGAGCTACATTGTCGCCCCGCTGGACTTTTGCTGGTCCTCCAACACCGCCACGGCCGGCGTGCTGAGCTGAGAGATCTGCGTCATGGACTTTGACCACTCGTTTCCTGCTATGTGCTCGCCAACGACGAGATCTGGCATCCCGGCCAGGTACCGGGCACGAAAAGCACGGCGTGGAACTGCCTCAGCTGGCGCGTCAGGAAAGCGAGGTAGTCGTCCCTGTGCGCTGCGACGTTGCCGATGTCGCCGAGCAGAGCGAGACAGGGCGCTTTTGGCTCAAGCTCGAACGCGTCGTAAGCTTTGGGGAACTCCAAGTGCAGTTCGGAAACGATTTGGACGGCTGTAGTGGGCAATTTCAAAATGAAGTAGCTCGCGCCGTCTATGTGTTTTGGTGTTTCCAGCCTCTCAGGTATGCATGGGACTGGGAATCATTGGCGTTCCCCCGCCCCGTGCTGTTTGTGTGTCATAACGTTTCGGGGAGCTCAGTGTGGGCGTTCAAGGCACCTGCTGGCTGCGCATTTCAACACTTTTCAATTTGAAAAACGGTTCAGCTCGGGAAGTGCCAGCGCGTCTCTCAGCTCGATGGTCCACTGACGACCCGGTTTCCGGCCATCGCGTAGCTCCACATACAAAGTCTTGAGCGGCGCGGGGAGCTGTTGGATGTCCAACAGCCCGTCCGAGTCAACGTACCCTTCCAGGCAACAGATCATGGCCATGCCGAAATTGCCCACAGGCTTCCCAAAATCCCGGGCATACAGCCGCATGTAGGCTTCCAACAATATGTGGGATTTTGGGACCACGATCAAGTCTCTGCTAGATTTGAACAAGCCTGTTCCCCGGCCGGGTCTCCAAGGCGGCAGCACCGCTTGGTCCGAAGCAAGAATGAAATGCGGCGGAAGTTCAAGTTTCGTCGGGTGCAGAAGCGAGTGGTCTAAGTGTGGTAGAAACATCAGAGTATCCGACTGAAGGTACAGGCCTGCTTCAAGCTCCGAGTCCTCGCAATGAACATGGAACGGGGGAGGCGGCGTCGGCCGGGTTGGTGAACTGGAAGGGCAAGTGGCCGGGTCGGGGCAAGGCGCAACGCCCTTGACATGCCCAATAGCCTCTGCGCCGGCATTTAGACGATCATCCCGAACGACAAAGTCAACCGACTGGCAAAAAAAATGTTATTGCTGTGGTCTCTTTCTTGCCAAGAATCTAGACTCGCCATGATGACAGATAGAACGCCATAGACATTGAAGAGGCAGTAGCCCCAAAGCACATTGAGAACCTGCGTCGTGCGGAGAGCTTGCGCAATACATGCCACAAAGGCTTCTGGAAATTCCGGCATGATGTGTGTGTGTGTGTGTGTGTCACATTCTCTGTTGGCCAAAATGGAACGAGTGAAATAAATGGGCAGCGTGAGTGAAGAGTCGATGATGCTCACTCGGGCAGGTACGAATACTAAAGGTACCTGGTAAATACATGTTTCTGGCGGCGCAAGACCGTGCGTCAGGTGGATACCGATACCAACGATGAAACCCCTAGCAGTTAACTTCCTTTGGGTGTACGGAGTATAGTATCCGTACTCTAGCTCAATACGGATACTACTAGTAGATAGCCCAGTTTAGTCATCAGGCGGCAACCATCTGGAGGCCCTCACTGTACGAAATACTGAGTTGATACCTAGTACTGTACTAGCTGCGGTTCCGTCGCATAGCGGTTACTCAGCACTGGACTGAACAGCCGCCGCAGCATTCATGTCATGTCATGTCATTGTCGAGAGCCTCGCGTCCTCTAGTCTAGAGCCTCCACATTCACCTCTATGCTCTGACGGTTCGCCAACAGAACTAACCTAGCTCTAAGGCTTCAGATCTGGGACTAAGCGCCCTCCACGTCACGCGTGCTGTCTACCTCACCTATTAGGTAGGTAGGTAAAGTGGCCAATCACTCAAGACATGAGGATGGCCATCTCAACCCCACACCTTCTCCCATTCCGGAGGCGGGCTTTGTCGCCGGAGCGCCTTCCCCGGCGGGTCTGTCCTGCACAGAGGCCTGATTCTAGCAGCCTGTTAGCCCCATTCAGACAACGGATCGAGCTTAAGCACGTCGCGGTAACATGGGACCGCTTTCCCGGGCTGGCGAGAGCTTGCTAGCAGCATCAATGGGCAAGGCAGTGTGGCCTTGATACCACTCACTCACCCATTCTCTCCTACGCCGTCCCCGACCCGAGCTAACATGTGTCCCGGGGAGAGGCACTCGCCGATGTAGTATCCCTGCTCGCCTTCGAAGAGAGATCCGACTGTGGGAAGGCGTAGATGGAAGAGCTGGCGAGCGTGGCATCCAAGCTGTTGCATGATTTTCTTCTTCTCTTCGTCGGTTCAGGGTGGCGCCTTCACAGAAGTACGTTCATGGCCATGGGTTCACCAGCTGTATTCGGCAAGGGAATGGCTGGCAGCCTTGCTCATCAGGATGTACGGGATCCCGATGTCATTTTCGTACGTGGGGCTCGTACTTGTCAGCTCAAGGCACTGACTGGCTGGCATTGGACTGGAAGCAGTACCTACCTATAGTGAAAGACCTCCGGTACGGGAATTCCAGTGTGCTGTCGAACGTATTTGAGGGTAGCGGCCTCGCTAGATACGAGGCGGCTGGTGACGACTTTATCGACACTACGGTCTGAGCAGGTAGCGCGAAACACCCACTCGACGCCATCGTCGAACTCGAGGAATATAGCCCAGTTGAAGGCGCCTGATTTAGGCGTTTAAGACTCGTTGCAAGTACACGAGCAGCCCCGGAGACGTTCGGCTAGCTCGAGGATTTGCCCGAGATCGAAGTCGGCGTAGAAGATGCCCCTCGTTCCCAGCCGGCGCGTAGAGGGCACCTCACCTTGCATTTTTGGATCTGGAATAAGTTAAGCAGCCAATCACATTCTAAGCTAACAGAATTTATGTACAGTGTATATACTGCATTACATAACTTTTCTGCCTTCCTCAGTCCACAACCTGCCAGGTTGCTTCACAACCAATGGCCTACAGGTAGACGGATTAGACGCCAAGTGAGACATGGAAATGGAAAGAAAGCAAAGGCGGCAATCGGCTTGGTGCTCACAAAAAAAACCGAACAGAGCGAGTAAACAATTGAGTGAGGGCATCGCGACTCAAGCCCCAAGCAGAGGCGTCTGCTCGTTGGATCCCTCCCCTCGTTCACTGCCGCCATCCGCCACCCGAGCACTCCCAGGGAGCTCGCCTGCCTTCCTAGCAAGGTAGGTGGTGTAGATAGCAGTAGGGTAGAAAATGACACTGGGCATGCGTGTCAGCTTTCTTGTTTCCATCCTGTCAAGCGGCGACCAAGACTTGAGAGAAACCAGAAGGGGAGGGGTTTCTCTTACATGGGGATAACCAACGCAATGACACTAAAGACAATCTTGCGCTTCTGGTACTCCTTTTCGACGTCGGGAGGGTAGTAGGAATAATGGCGCGGGTGGTAAACGGCATCGCATCTGTTTGTCGGTTGGGAACGGATAATTCAGCGGCAGCTCATACCCTGACGATCACGAGGAACACATTAGGGGGGAAAGGTGCATACAGTAGCCAGATCCACATGGCCGTCGCTAGCACCGACTTGCCAATCTCAAAGTACGACGTCAACGACTTGCTGGCGCCGGGAAGCTGGCGCTGGACGAGGATGATGAAGACGATCCCGCCCGCAAACAGGCAGTTGAATAGGGCTGAACAAAGCGTGTAGATGCTGCTCCACGACCAGAAGAAGCTGTCAAACACCCACCATCCCAGAGCGAGGAAGATTGGCACGGCGGCGACAAGCTGGAACAGCCATGCTCGCGTGAGGAGTACCTGGCCCGTGAGGTCCCCGTCTGGCATTTTGGCGGATGAGCTGCCTGGGTGGATGATTGGGTTGTGTGATGAGAAGGTCCAAGTAGTTGACAATGCAGCGCGGCCTTGTTTTGTTTTCCTGCTCTTTTCTTTAATGGTATTCAGGAAAATGTCAACATATGGCCGGAGCTCCCACGGTAAGCCAGCCTCGTTTCGTGTCTCATTACCCCTCCATTTTTAGGGGAAGGAGGGGCTGAATTCCCTGTCCCAACGCCTCCCAACTGCTGCCTAGCGCGCTGGACGGTAGGATTGGAGTCATACAGGACGCGTCAGTGTACACCTCCTTGATATGCATTGCTTGCGTATGTTTTGCTCAAATGTGGTCAAAGGAGATGTGTTTTTTCTCCAAGTTCTTTCAAACTGTATGGGCACGGGATATTTTCAGCATGTAGCCCCAAAAGCCATACGGTTCTGGCGGCTCTTGAAACAAAGTATTCGCAATGGGGCTGTCGTAGAGACACCGGCGGACACCAGCGGACACCGTCTCAGAGGTTTGAAGAGCGGCACTCTGGCAGAGACAGACCGTCTCCATCTTCTCCCATTACGGGCGACGATCCAGCACAGTTAAATACGTACAGCCCGTGAAGCTGAAACTTTGGAGTGTTGCTCGCCTACCGGCCGAGCCGATATGTGTCGCACCATTCCATGGCCGAGCGTAGCACGCGCTGGTCCGTAGGTGCCGCCGCGGCGCCCGAGAGGCCGTGGCCGACAGTGACTAACTCGGCGTACTCCTTCTCGCCCACGAGGCCCGAGGCGGCTAGGGTGCGCAAGAACACCCAGACCGACTCGTTGGCCAGTCGCAGAGAGCGGACGCGCTCCAGGACCTGTGAGAATGTCGCGGAGCTGGCGGCCGAGCCGGGGGATCCTCTGGCGCTGAGCAGGTAGTAGAGGAACGACCACCCGGATATGTCGGTGTGGTGTTTCCAGCACCAGTCCTTGACGGCGGCGAGCAGCTTCCCGCCCTGGTCTTCCGGGTCCAGGTCGCTGAGGAAGCGTGCGTGGCACCAGGCGTAGTAATTTCGGGGGTGTCTCTCTCCAGCGACAGAGACGACATGGACGACGTCTGACGCCACGTCCACGGACACGTCGAGCGACCTGCAGAGGCGGACCAGCCAGCGGCGGTGGCTCCACAGCGTTGGGGATTTTGTGTGCCTGTGCAGCCTGCTGGTCAGGAGGCTGTCGACGAAGTGCTTCTCGTTCTCGAGCACGGCGGCACAGGTGCTGTCGCGGCGGGACGTGAGCTTTTGTAACAGGCGCTTGCGGGTGTTGGCAGCAGTGAGGTACTCTGGGTCCATCAGCAGGATGACGGCGGTGGTGGAGAAGAGCTCGCCGTCGTCCAGGGCGGCCGTCTTGTGCAGGTGGGCGGCGAGCTTCTGGCGGGCAACGAGGAAGGCCTGGACGAGCCCGACCTTGGAAACGCCAGCGGCACGCCCGTCTTGCAGCACGTAGAGTCCGTCGGGCATGGGGAAGCTCTTGCCCAGTATCTCGAGTTCCAGCAGCCCGCCGCCCGGCCGAGACAGCAGCAGCGCAGATATGGCCTCGTAAGCATCCAGCCGGTTGCCCTCCTCGAGCGATTCCGCGACATCTTGGTCCAGTGCCCGGGACATGGCTGAGGCTCTGTGGTCAGGGGGCCAATGTCATGGATATACGAATATTATGCCCGTGTGTACAGCAAGCTGCACGTGTTTAAACCTCGATTTAGAGTTGGCTACACGATGAACCATCAAATTGCTCAAGCTGAAGCGTTGAACCGGCTCCACGCTTCAACCCTAACCCTCCTCTGCATGCAAAAAGAAAAAACGGCCGCCAATAACGAGAGCGCTGAGATGTGGTGTGGGGGGGAGTCTGCTTCGGGCCACCTGGTACTCTGAGCTGGCAGCTCCGTCATCGTTTGCGCTCTGGATTCTCTCCTCAAACTAAATAAGCTGCTTTGAGTATTTTGTCGAGACCAAGGTCGCGCAAAGCCGTTTCTGACTTTACCGCCGACGGGCGCATTCTCCAACGCGGGCCCCCAACCAAAACGAGACACACGAGACACGAAACACGAGCAACCATGGCCAGCCTGCTAGTCGTCATATTCTGCGTCGAGCTGGCCGTCCAGCTCGTCAACACCATCGGCGCAGCGACCATCAACGGCCTGGTGCGTATTTTCTTCTTCTCCCGCTGCAACGAACCGATACACACTTCGGCGGCGCTGTTTTTTTAAACTGACACTCTTGAGTTGCGAATGAAATAGATATGGGATCTGGTCGTTCGCCTCCCGATACCGCTGTCCAGGGAATTCGCCGTGCAGCGCCAGAAGCAGAAGGAATACCTCGAGGTGCGGCGCGAATTGACGGGCACGAGCAGCCAGGACGAGTTTGCCAAGTGGGCCAAGCTGCGCCGGAAGCACGACAAGCTGCTCGAGGATCTCGAGAAGAAGAGTATGGTTTACCTCTATAGCACTTCCGTCTGCCTCTCCGAGAGAGCGAACCGCTGACTATTCTTGCGTTACCCCTCGCCCACAGAAGCCGCTCTCGACGGCTCGCGCACAAAGTTCGACCGCTACCTCACGACGGCGCGCTTCATCTCCACGCGCGGCCTGCAGTGGTTCCTGCCGTTCTGGTACGGCCGAACGCCCATGTTCTGGCTGCCCTACGGGTCGTTCCCGTACTACGTGGAATGGTTTGCGTCGTTCCCGCGCGCGCCGCTGGGCAGCGTCAGCATCGTCGTCTGGCAGGGCGCGTGCACAGGCATGCTGACGCTGCTCGTGGAGACGGTGACGGCGATTTTGGGACTGGCGGTCGCTGCCAGACAGCAGCCCGCCCAGAAAGAAAAGCCCAATAAGCAAGCCGCTCCTGCTGGCGGAGTAGAGACGAGAGCAGATGGTGCCCAGGGCACAGGGCGGCAGCAGACCGGAGCTGCTTCTACTGCTACGAAGAGGAGAGCATGATGCAGGGCAAGTAGGTTGTCGGCCGGAGAATAGACAAAAAATTATCACAAAAAGTGACACACAAATTATAAAAATCGCACACGCAATTATGCTTCTCGAACATGGAAAAAATGTCTCTCACAGTTTGACGCAGGATTCTTCATGGCCTCGATCTCGGAAAAGAGAGGCTGGAAAGCTGCAACACTAGTGAGATGACTCTTGGCAGAGTACTTGGGCTTGCTCTAGGCAGCTTTTTGACTCTGGCAACCACTGAGATATGTCCCGAGGGACACGGTTGCCAAAGCTTCGAAAGTGCCAACATCAAAAATGGAAATAAATAATTCTTGCGGCGGCGGTGTGGTGGGTGCGCAACATGTTGGCTTGTTCACTCGGCAGAAAACCCAAGAATTGGCTGTATGGCGACAAGAGAGAAGCAGGCAAGCAAGGAGAATACAAACCTCGTCTTCTGCTCGCGGTAATGAATTTGAGCCCCATCGTTAGTGACGGCGGCAGAGACAGAAGATTGAGACGGTGTTGTTGCCATTGCTTGGGCCTTGCTGGACTGCGAGAGAGACCAAGCTGTGGTTGGGTGTGGTGCAAACGAGAGAAAGTGAAAAGGGAACCAGATTTATACTGTCTGCTGAGGCTGCTTTTTTCTTTCCGTTCCTTAGTGGGCAGCTGGCGCCTGCAGGTTGCCCACTTCTGGCGGCCCGGCCAGCTCAGGGCTTCCATTCCCAGTGGGGTGGCAGGCTGGGTTAGCCACAGCCTGGCTTTGCCGCCCTGGATCGAGGCTTGATTGAACGTACCCATGTCCCTGAGGCTTGGCCTGGCCTGGCGTGCCCAATGAATGCCCGCAGTCAATCAAAGCGCTTTGTATCAGCCTCGTTGTCCGAACGGCCAGCGGCGTGTGTGACGACACCTGTGCATTTTATGAGTGACATTGACCTCGCTTTGTTTTTGACAAGTGTTTTTTTTTCTTTTTATTCTTTTCTTTTCACTGTTTTTATGCTGGCTGGTGACTCTTACCGGCTCGATAGCGCAAATGACAAGTACCTAATCAACGTTGACACGTTTTAGGCAATCATCTCTTTGGAACGGCACGACACGACACAGGCGATCTGGGAAGCCTGGATCCCAAACCCCCTTAACCGGGGCTATCAGCAACTATTAAGGAGGTTGCCTAACCAAGACCTAGGACCAAGACCAAGGCCAAAGCCAAGATGGAGGCTTTATCTTGGGCAAAGTAGGCACCGCTCACGCAACCGTGATTCGAAACACTGTGGCTGACCTGACTCGACAGCGTCAAGTCGCTGCTCGTCTTCTTCGGGCCCATCCTCGTGCCCAAGGCCCTCGGCTGGTACCGGTCGCTGCAGGCCTCGCGCGCGCAGCAGCAGCACATCCCCATCCGGCCGCTCCCGCCGGGCGTGGCCGTGGCCTTGACGCTGCTCCTGTCGGTGGCCGCGTGCTTCCTGCTGCGCACGCTGCCCGTGCTGTCGCCCGAGAACGTCTTCGCCGTCACGCAGTCGCGCCTACAGATCCCCGTCGACGTGCTGTTTACGCGCCTATCCACGCTACGGCCGCTCTCCGCCGCCGACGACGCCCTACGCCATAAGTTCGTCAACCTCGAGAGCCGCCTGCTGTACCTGCAGTTCGGCCCCGACGTGCTCGCCGCCTGCCCCTTCTGCGCCGCCGACGACCCCCGCTCCTACCTGTGGTACGCCCTGCCGGCCCTGGCCGCCCCGCACCTGCTGAACCTGGTCGCCATCGCCCTCGCCACCGCCCCGGCCATGACCGGCCACGCCTCGCGCGCCGCCACCTGGCGCACCCCCGCCACCCTGGCCGCCGTCGCCCTGGCCGCCGCCGACGTCTACCTCTTCAGCGCCTACAACTACCAGCGCAACGCGCGCGCCACGCGCCTGCAGGACCTCGACTTCTTCTTCTGGACGGCGCGCGTGTGGCGCGCGGCAGCCCTCGCGGGCCTCGACGCGCTGCTCGGCTGGGCCGTCTACGCGACGGCGACGAACCGCGCGTTCACGGCGCCGCCGGCGCCGGCCGAGCGCGTCGAGGCGGCCGCGCGCGTGCTCGCGTCCGCAAAGGCCAAGCTCAACGCCGCCGGGGTCGTCAAGAACACGGCCATCCGCGACGACGACCTGCGCCGCCGCAGCACCGACTACTGGGGCCACGAGGTGCGCCTGATGCGCGACGTCATGGAGGACCGCGACGTCATCGAGGGCGTCAACGACGCCCTGCTGAACCGCATCGACATTGCGTCCATCACGCGCGACGCGGAGGTCTATGCCAGGAACGTGCTCCAGCCGGGGAGTTAGCGGGGTTTGTTGTCGGGTGTATGGGATCGGGATTTGCATGTCTGTCTGCCAATCTAGCGCCGGAGCTTTCTTTTAGGTCTGGCATAGACGGGGGTGTTTTGATGATAAGGAAATAGAAAATAGACACGCAATGTGGACTGCCTTGTATCATTTGCTTCGCTTGTGAAACAGGGATCTGTGTAGAGTCCCTCGGTGATCCAGCCTTTATCCGTATCTCGGTTTGTTTATACGTGCCTGTCTCTCAAACTTGAAAGTTCCCTACCTCGCAATTTGCAGCCATCAAAAAAACAAGCTAGTATAGGTAGCCACTCCTACGGTTTATGCGCCTGCCTTACCTACCTTTCAGGAACGTGTGTCTGTCTGTCTGTATTCCATCTGCCTTCCCCCCCCATTTTTTTTTTTTGCACAGCACAGCACCACCCACTTATGCTATGATTTTATCCCACTTCCATGCTATGATAGGTAGGTAAGGTAGGTATCCTTAGGTAGGTAGCCTCTTCCATACATAGGTACTCCATACATACCCACCAGTCTACGCATCTCTCCAAAAAGCCCTTCCAATTCCAAGGCGCGACCCAAAAAATAGACACACACACACAAGAAAGAAAATGACATAAGACACCAACACCCCAGCGGGAATAGAATTTACCTATGCATGTAAATACGTACAGTACATAACATACCTCCCATACTCTGCACCATACGACACGGCAACAGTGAAATAACGACGACAGCATGGAATGGCCATGCCCCGCTGACCTACGACGACCGTGACAAGCAGCAGTACACGCAAGTAAAGTAGGTAGACCAACCAACCGCATAGCATAGCATCTAGACCATGGTTTTATTTTTTCTTCCTCTCCCCCCCTTTTCCCTCCATGTCAAGATACCTAGGTACGTGCCTACTTACCTAGCCATGAGTACTCTTTTGAGCTGCACAGCACAGCACAGCCCAAACAAGACTGACCAAGCCCAGCCGGTTTCCTTTCTTTCTTTTGTCTTCTTTCTTTTCCCCCTCCTTTACTCTTTCCCTCCCTCTAGTCAAAATATCCTGATTTCCGAATTTGTAAGAAAGAGAAAGAACAAAAAAGATATTAAATTTATTCCACAGCACTCTCCTCTAACCCTGCTGCAGCTATCGCTAACAAACCTCCGCTCGGCTCTTGAATCTTTTTGTCCCCCTCTAGTTCTGACTCCGCGTCTGCCTCCGCCACCGACGACGTCGCCCTCCACGAGAAGCCACGAAGGCCCTAGATGTGGCCCCTGGTCTCGGGCCGAGTCGCCGTGGTAGTGGTGGTGGCCACGCTGGACACGCTGTCCTTTCGCGAGGGAGGGGCCCCTGCGGCGCCCGCCTCCTCGACGCTGCGTTCGAGGAACCCGGCCCAGAGGTCGGCGAGCGACTCCTTGCCGCCGGGCGCGGCTGACGCGTCGCTGAAGAAGTCGTTGTTGAGCGCGGGCGAGCTGGGCGTGCGGTGGAAGGGCGACGACGGCAGCCGCAGCATGTTGCCCGCGGCGCCGGGCCGGGCCAGCCCGGCCTGCTCCCGCTGCTCGTCCGTCCAGTTGAGCAGCCCGGCGATGACCTGCAGGATCTGGAACTTCCGGGGGTCCGAGCGGTCGAGCGCGAGGAAGTGTAGAAAGTGGTTGGTGACGATTTGTCTAGACACGAATATTAGCGTCTGGGCCTAGTGACAAGAATAGAAATAAGCTCACCTGTCGATTGTCTCCTCGGGCTTCGTCTTTTTGATGTACTTGAGGGCTTTCGTGAGGTGGTCGTTGAGGACGATTGCCTCGTGCCGGAGCTTGCCGATCAAGAGGTTCTTTTCCTTGACCTCCTTCTCGAACGGCGCCGTCCGTTCGAGCTCTTTGGAGAGCGACCCCCTAGCGGCTTCGGCGTCGGCGGCTCGCGCGTCGGCGTCTTGGGCGCGCTTCTTCATGGCCTGCAGCTGCTCCTCCGAGGACTCGACCATCTCGCGCAGCTCCCGCTTGCGCGCTTCCTGGATCTCTTGCAGCGCCCGCTGCAGGCCGTCGACGGCCTGCGACTGCGTGTCGCGCTCGAGGGCGGCCCGCTCGTACGCCTCGCGCGTGCCGGCCAGCTGTTCCTCCAGGTCGGCTACCTTCTCGCCCAGGCTCTCGCGCATCGACCGCTCCTCCATGGCGATGACCTCCCACTCGCCCATGGCGCCGCTGGTCGACTCGAGCTCACCCCGGAGCTGCTGCACCTGCCGCGCCAGGTCTTCCTTCTCCTTGAGCCAGTTTTGCTGCGACAGGTTGTTCCGGCTGCGCAGGCTGGCTAGCTCGCGCCCCTGCTCCTGCATCTCGTCGCGCAGGCGGGCCGCCTCGTCCTCGCCGGCGCGCGCTGCCCGCGTCAGGTCTTCGTTCTGCGTCTCGAGCTCCTCCACGCGGTCCTTGGCCTCCTCCAGCTCGGCCTTGTCCCGCTTTAACCGGTCGCCCAGCGTCTCCTTGATCCTCTCGAGGCGCCCCATCAAGGCCTGGTACTGTGCCTCGGCATGTTCCTTGGCTTGCTCGCTCTCGCCGAGGTCTGTCTTGAGCTGTGCCACTTCCTGGTCGTGCGTCTCCTGTATGCTCTCGAGCTGCCGCCGCAGTTGCTCGACCTCGGCCCGCAGGGCCTCGCGGTCTTGCGACATGGCTTCTAGCTTGGCACTTGTGTCTGATATTTCGGGCCCCATGCTTGCCCCTATTTCGGCCGTCTGGCTGCGAGGTCTGGCTGTAGTGGTTGTTGTCGTCGTCGGATAACCGTTGGCATGTCCGTTTGTCGTCGAGTCTGTAGAACCGGGCTTTTCTCGCCGTTGAGCCCTGCCCACTGCCAACCCCCCTTCCTCGGCTTCCTTCTCCTGCTCTTGCTGTTGCCCTCCTTGGTGCTGTGTTTGTCGCTGGCGGTCGAGTTGTTCTTCTGGCGGCTGCTCCCTTGGCGCACTCTGCAGAGAGACGTGTTAGTCAAATACGTGCGTTACGCGGATAGAGACAGGTAGGACGACGACGGGGTGAGAGAATCTGCGTTTAAAAAAGACAGAGCAGCATGTGGGGTCGCATCGTACTAGGCTGGGGATGTCTTGCTCGGCTGCGGGCACGTCGTCGCCGTCGGCGCCGTCTGCGCCATCCTTTGCGGCGGCGTCGAGCGCTGGCTGCGGTTTTGGTTTGTTGGCGCCGGCTTGGGCGTTCTTCTTCTTCTTGCTGTTTTTCTTCTTGGTGCTGTTATTACTAGATGCTGGAGCTGTTTCGCCAGCGTCGGGCCCCATTAGCGCATGCACAGCAGACTAGACTCAGGGCAGCTGCAGAGCGGCGCCAGACGAGAAAAAAAAGACTGGACGGCGAGGGGATAGGTGGCTCGATTAGCCTCGTTGCGTCGGTTGGCCCTCCACTCTGCAATGGGGGATGGACCAGTGATGCACAGTACAGCACATACCGTGTGCAGCTGATTGGATAGAAGCTGTTGCTTGCGCGGCAGATGCAGGAACGTTAACAACGGGCGACGGAGACGACATGGCTGGCTCCTGGACTCAATGGCTTGCCAAAGACATGAAAACAACGAAGCGACGACGGGGCGGGCGACAGAGTGCCGACGGAAGGCAAGCGCGGCCGCAAAACGCTCTACGGTGTCCCTCGGTAGGGTAGCTCCTTGGTCGGTGTCTTACTCTCGACGGTGCTAGTCAGCCATCAATAGGGCGGTAGGCGGGTGTGTGTCGTGGCCAATACCTGTTATGGATGGCGATTCGGATTTTGGGCCCAGGTCCGGGACGGGGACGTGGGAGCACCTTGTTAAGCTACTGCACTTTGCCATGCGTTTCAACAACGGCAGAGCAGAGCACCTTGATTATTTTTACCAACAACCAAGCGACACTTGCTCGTATTCGACAGCGCCCCACGTTCGTCCAAAGTTGGCATTGGTAATTAATAGTTTGAACAAGTATTATCTACATTCGTGAATTTGTTTGTCCCTCGAATGTCTGTCATCGTTGAAACCACAATACGGGGTATGTATTCGTACAAACGTATAAGAACTAGAAGCCTCTAGAGTCCAATGGGCCTCACTCCCGTCGTTTGACATGCACAAGATGCCAATGCCGCTCCATTCCTCTGCCAGAGCCAATCTACCCAACACAGCAAAGCAAGAACCCGGTTTCGAGTTCTAAACCCACGTGGCCAAAACGGCGCTCTGCTCTGCTCTGTTCCGTACCTTACCAGGTAGCCCGGAACCTGCAGGAGAGCCGGGAAACTCAAGGTATCCTGGGGTTACCTATCTCTGCAAGGTCAGACCTCCTGTCATTTTTTGCATCGTGATTCAATGGAAACCTTTGGGCGCATATTTCTCTTTTCCACAACGACAACAACAACAATGACAACAACGACAACGACAAATCACACCAATTGGTATAAACCTTACAGGCCTACCTTGAATGGATTCCCTCCCCCAACTCCCAAGCGAAGGTTCGCATGTGTTTTGCGGTAACCAGTCACCAATCCTTGCTAGTAATTCCGGCTTTTCTTCCCCTCAAACCTCCGGGCCCTAGCGCGTAGCGCCACCCCGGAATAGAGGCTGTGCTTGCAGAGATACGTAATCTTCGGGGCCCTCCCCTCCAGTGGCTGGTTCACTGCAGTGCTTGGTTGCAGTGGTGGGCACCTCAGTAGTACACAGTAGTGTAAAAACGGACACCCACCCAGTGAACCATCCACCCATAGAACGCACGAGCCAACCAGCCCGCCGACTATTTAGCGGCACCGATGTCCTCTCAGCCCAGATTTTAAATCTTTCTTCTTCTCTCGCTACATATTAACTCTTCACCTCACTAATCATGCTGAATCCGCCCGTTTTAAAGCCTCCGGCCCACCAAGCGTACAATGGCCTATTCGCAATCAGGGTGAAGTAGAGAGATGACGACGCGCTTTATAATCCTGTCAGTTCGTTGGGGCTTCGCAAGGAGCTCTCGTCCATGGTCCTGTCGGGTTCGCTTGGTGCGCACATACCCCAACACTCTGTTCATAAGAATATTCATTCATTCGCCGTTTTGCACACAAACTAGATATGACGAACAATCACATGTATGAATCTAAAAGAGCGGGATTTCGAGATATTTTGCACGCATTACTCTGATGGGAAACTGGAAAGACAGAATCCATAGTAGAGGATATCCATGCTCGTTTCGTCCTATACTAGTTTCCTTGAATTTTGGGGTATCAAGTGACCATTTACAAAGATATGTTTCTCGCACTCAAGCCTTCACCTTCTTCGCCTTGGTGCCCTTCTTCTTCTTTTGTATGCTCGTCTCCTCCACCGCCGCCTCGGGCTCTGTGACCGCCAGGGCCTCGACCTTCTCGACCGCCTTGGACTCCGCCTCGGCTTCCGCGGCCGGGGCAGCCTCAACCGGCTTTGCGGGCTCCTCGGCCTCCACAACCGCCACCTCCTTGGCCTCGGCGGCCTTGAGCTTGGGGCTCTCAAACTCGTAGCCAATCGCCTTCAGCTTCTCTGCCCTCGCCGCCCGCCTCTTCTCCTCCTTGGTGACCTTGGCCGCCCACTTGGACTCGGGGAGTGCCCGCTCCAGCTGCTTGCCCGCCATCTTGTTCCACGGAATCACCTTGAAGCGGCGATTGCTGCCCTTGAACAGGTTGGGGTGGACCTGCGCGGGCGCTACGAACTTGGCCGCGAGGATGTGGCCGAACAGGAGGTACTTGTCCATGGTCCGGGCCGCGATGTCAGCAACTTCGGCGTCGTCGAACTCGATGAAGGCACGGTGACGGCTGGCGCCCGTCTTCTTGTTCCGGACGACTCTGAGCTTCGAAATGGCGCCAAACTGGCTGAAGTACTCGCGGAGCTCATGCTCGTAGAAGCCGTGCGGAAGGCGGCCCAGATACATGACGCCGGGCTTTCCGCTCTTGGACTTTGACTCTGCTGACTTTTTGGACTTGGGGATCTTGCCGACAGACTGGCCCGTTTTGAAGGCATCGCTTGATGCTGGCTCCTCACTGTCTGAATCGTCGTCGCCATCGAGGGTGTCGACAAGGGCCTGGGTCTCGTCGTCCATCTCCTCGTCCTCGTCCTTTTCTGCGTCTAAAGGAGCTACTTGGTCTTGCTGTTCTTCCTCAGGCTCTGCGGTGACAACCTCCTTCTCCTTCTTCTCTTTCTTGTCGGAGGTTCCCTTCGACTTCTTTGCCTTCTTGGCGGCGGGCTTGTCGCCAGCAGCCGCGGCCTCTCCAGTGGCAGCCCTCTTGGACTTCTTCTCAGCGACAGGCGCCTCCTCCTCGGCGATAGCCTTGACCTTCTTAGCCTTGGCCGACTTCTCGGCTACAGGTGCCTCCTCCTCGGCAGCAACAGCCTTTGTCCTCTTTAGACCCGACTTGGGAAGGGGAGCGACATCCTTGCTGGGCTTCTGCTTCTTGACTGGGATGGGGGAAGCTTCCTGTTCAGGCGCTGCACAATGTGGAAACGAGCCGTTAGCTGCCGAGAGCAATCACGTTGTGAGGGTGCACGCCCGCTCACCCTTTCGCTTCTCCATCTTGGACTTGGCCAGGGGCTTCTTCGCAGCTGCCGGGGCAGGCTCTTCGACAGCAGCAACAGCTTTAAAAAAAAAACCAATTAGCGCCCGGCTTTGTTGCGCGTCGATTGGAGAGACAAACCCTGTTTGGACTTCTTCTTGCGGAGTTCGGGCGCCATGTTTTCTGTAGTTTTTTTGAGGAGGCGCGTGGTCAACGAGATTGGCGGCGGCCCAGTGTATTTTTTCGAGGGGGTGCGGTGGACAGCGGCGGGCATTTGTGGTGGTGGCCCGCACGCAATTCGGTCCTTAAGAAAATTTCTAGATTCTGCCAGCGCCGGAAAGCTCAAGGCTGGGGCGGTGAGGCGGGCCCCACCATGAAGTTGAAGACTGTATGTACATACATAGCAGGGTTAGGGTCCTCCTAACAGCCCCTGAACACCACCCCGGGCATCAACACCGCGGACTTGCTCCTCAATATTCCGTTCACAACATTATCGCAGCAAAACTAATATCATAAAAAATCTTGTTCTCATAAACTTCAAACCATGATTTCTCAACTGAATTTCACAATTATGCCTAAACTCAAAAGTTGAATCAAAATACCCACCTCGAGCCCCAAAACACACTTTTACACTTCGAGAGAAACCAAGCAAGGGACACCCCTCCCCCCTTGTTGGATATATATACCTCAACACACACAACCTAAAACAACAAGAACCTCGGATCTCCAAGTCTCGCCCGGCTAGCTCAATCGGTAGAGCGTGAGACTCTTAATCTCAAGGTTGTGGGTTCGACCCCCACGTCGGGCTCAATTCCCGTCCTCTGACGACCGTATTCTTTTTTTAGTTTTTCTTTCCATTTCCGTTGTTTCTCCTTCAGTTTCTTGTTCTTCTACTTTTTGGGAGCCACGGGGGTCTTGATGAGTAGGGGATGAACATTTATTTACGTACATGTAGAGTTTGTTGACCTGAAGTTATATCTAGTTTGACTCCGAAGAAACCCAGCTAAATGCAGGCAGATACATGGAAGAAGACTAACACGTAAATCAAAAACCCCGAAACAAATAATGTATACAACTTTCAAAAACTAGATACGACAAATCAATTGCAATTGTGAAAAGGAAAAAAAAGAATAATGTCTGGGTATTTGAATATCTTTCCGTCCTTGTCCACAAAATATCACCTCGCAAACGCCGTCCGTTTCCCACCCACCCATACGAAACCCCAACCCCCGAGGACTCCCGCTATCCTTTCATGTCCATCCCAATTCAGCCCAGCCCAGCCAGTCCCGCCCATTTCTCATCTTCGCCATCATCTCTCATACAATACCATACCATGCCATAGCACAAACACCATCATGCCGCCCAGTCGACAGACTGTCGTATCTCATCTCATCCGTAGTCACCAAGCCTGTCCGTAGTCCATAGCCCATAGCACATAGCCCATAACCCCGTACCATACCCATCCGACCAGATCTGCACCGTTCAGTTATCGCGTTCCCCGTTCTGGTCGTCGTCGACCAAGATGACAACGTTCAGGGTCGCGGCAAAGGTCTCGCGAATGGCGCACGCCATGCTACGTCGCCGCCAACGTTAGCAATTTGCGTTTCCAATGTACCAAGGGAAGAAAGAGAAAAAAAGAGAGAGAACAAACTAACCAAGTCTTGCCGATATCCGCAACGACGGCGCTGAGGCCCCAGTGCGAGCACCACGCGCGGGCGAGGACCTCGTTGTCGGCGACGCCAAACGCCTCGACGACCAAGACCTTTTCCTCGTCTTCGGACGCGAGCGAGTCGCGGTCACGGCCGTCTTTCTGCTGCTGCTGTTGGTTCTTAGAGTGCGAATGCGAGTGCGCCGTGGTGTTTATCGACGACGCCGCCGTCAGGCTGCTGCTCTTGCTGGTAGCGGTCGAAGATCCCAGTTTTGCCGCGGCGCCTCCTACAGCAGCGTCCGCAGAAGCCGTCTTCTTTGCCGTCGAGAGAGAAGTCCCCCCGGCAGCGGCAGCAGCAGCAGCAGCAGCAGGCGATAGCGATCGGGCGCTGCGGTCGTGCGGGTGCCCGCCGTACTGGCCGTTCCAGTCGCGGATGGAGACGAGCTCGTCGGCCTTGACGCACGTGTAGACGTAGTCGAAGAAGAGCGGGTGGGGCCCGTCGGTGCAGGGCCACGCGTTGACGAAGTTGACGTCAAAAGTCAGGCGCAGAGGCCACGAGACGCCGTCGATGGCGAACTGGAGGCTCGCGTCGAACAGGCGCGGGCCGGCGCCGCTGGCAGGAGTGGCGGCGGCAGCAGCAGCAGCAGCAGCAACAGGAGATGCGGTAGCAGCCACAGGGGCAGCGGGCACGGGGCGCAGGCTCAGCACCTCGATGCGAACAAGGTTGGCGAGGTAGCCGTCGTCGTCGCGGTCGGGGCTGACTAGGACGTACTCGTTGACGGGGAAGACCTGGGCCATGGGGCCGAGGGGGTCTGAGCGCTCCGTCGCGGTGTTGATGTCGCCGTCGGTAACGCGCTGGAGGGGCCGGCGGGAGCGGATGCGGGCGATCTGCGAGCGGCCGAGGTCGGCGGTCGGTCGGGCGGGGCCGACCCAGCCGGCGATGGCATGGCACGTGGGCGCGAGCACCTTGCCGACGACCGAGGTGGCGGTCCAGTACGTATAGCTACTGCGGTACTGGAAGCCGCAGCTCGGGAACGTGTGCATCAGCATGGCCAGCTCGTCCGTGGCCGGGTCCGGGTCCATGTCGATGAGCGTGTTCATCATGAGGAAGGGAAAGGTCGGGCCCGGCAGCACGAGCCCGCTGAAGAAGGCCATGGTGTGCGAGCTGACCACGTCGAGCGTCGACCGCGCGTCGCGGTCCCGCAGGCTTTCGAGCGTCTCGCCCAGGTTGGGCCACTTCATGATCTGGGCGAAGCGCTTGAGCACCTTGACCTGGCGTTTCTTGAGCTTGAAGCGCAGCCGCACCTCGGCGGGCGTGGAGCCGTAGTCGTCGACGCGCACGTTGTCGCGCCACCGCCTGGCCAGGGCGAGGTTCCACTGTATCGTGGGGGGTATTTGGTGCAGCAGCTTCTCCTTAGCCTCTGTGAGGTGGAGGCGCGAGTTGATGCGGGCGTCGAGCTCGACGCTGAGCAGCAGCTGGTGGAAGAAGCTGCGGTACGTCTGGCTCTTGGACATGTCTGTGTCGAAGATGAAGGTGGTGGGGATCTGATTTTTGGGGTTCGTAAAGTCGATCCAGTCGGCGCGCGACAGCACCATGATCAGGTCCGTGATCTGCTTGTCGAGCGTCTTGTGCGGGCTGCGGTACTTGTCCGGGTCCCGGAGCAGCTTGCGGTAGAGGTTCCTGTACATGAGGTCGTCGTCGTCATCCTCCAGCCCCCTCCTCTCCAGATCCTGCAGTCGCTCGAAGATGAGGTCGAGCCCGATGTCGCGGGGGACGATGCCGGGGTCACGGAGGGCAATAACGGGCGGGAGCTGGCTCGCGATCGAGGCCCAGTGGTTGAGGGTGATGGTGCCAGGGCGCCTGCCGTAGCAGAAGGAGAAGCTAGGCTGTTCGAGCGTCTCCCAGGGGTCGAGGGCGGGGCCCGAGCCCAGGAGGCGCAGGGTCATGAGCTGCGTCATTGCGTCGTGGGGGTTCGCGGCGTCGGTCTCGTCGCCTCCGTTGCCGGCAGCGGTGGCAAAGAGGGCGTAGTAGTGGTCCGAGGCGTGGGGGATGAACCTCTTGTGGCCCTTGAAGCGGGGGACGCCTGTCGCGATGAGCTGCATGGCGGCGCCGAGGGTCAGCTCCTTGGTGCTCGACATGCCGGCCGGGGGCCACTCAGTCAGGGGGCCGACATGGTAGGCGGAGCCGTTGGGCTCCTCGCGGCCCTTGCCCTTGCCCTTGGCGGCGCCCGTGTCGGGCCGTCTGGGGCGGCGGCGGTCCGAGGAAGACGCAGACGCCTTGGCGCTGGAGAGGTTCTCCGACTTCCTATGGCGGGCGAGTACGTCTCCCTCGCTGGCGCGTCTCGGGTATGTTTTTTCCTGTTATTGTGCGCATTAGGCCATCTGAGTCTCTCTCTCCTCGTTCTGCGCATCAGGGTGTAAGGGCAGGGCAGGGTAGGCGAACCAGCTTCCCGCTCCCGGTGGCCGAGCTCTTGGTGCGGAACAGGCCCCCCCAGAAGCCCTTCTTTCTAGAGTCGTCGCTCATGCTGGGCGCCGTCGACTGCGAGTCGCAGGCGAGTCTCGTTTGGTCGTGGGGTTGCGAATGCGGGTTGCGACAAGCATTCTCCAGATGGCCGTCTCCACCTACAACCAGACCTACTAGTCCTCCAGGGCCGAGTCACCAATATTCTCGAGAATTCTTGTTTCGTCTTGTCTAGAAGAGAAATCCCAGGCACGAAAAGGGCGGGCGCTTTTTGTCGTCGAAAATGCGGAGAGGGAGAGCTCGTGGGCGGGCGGCCCCCCGCGATGTGAGGCTGAGCGACGGGTGCGTGGTGCCTTGCAAGTACTTGAGGGTGCAGGACAACTCGAGCTTCAACGTGGGCGCGCGTGCGTCATGGAGGTGTGGCTATGCCAGGGCCAGGGACGGGCGTCTCGAACCCAAGCCAAGCCAAAGCTTCCGTAACACAACACTGTCAAGGCAAACTAGGTAGATTCCTTTTCAACAAAAACCGGGGAGCAGTCGGAAGAAGGCACGAAGTGATGGACAAGGGCGAAAAAGTCAAGAAGATGATCCCTGTTTCGTTTCGTCTGAACTTGGGTGTTCAAGACTGGACGGCGAGACGCGGAATGGAAACCTAAGGCTAAAAAAATATTTCGGACCAAAAAGAGAGGGAAAATCGAGCGGCCGGCGGCAGGGCTCGATGAAACAAGCATCAGTTGGCATGGCATATGCCAGGCCGAGCTTCGCATCGTCGGTGCAGCTGCAGCAGAAGCAGTAGCAGTCGCGAATGCAAGGTGGTGGGTTGGGTGGTGTGCAGCAGCGCATCGCTACATTGCTGCACCTGGGCTGCCCTGGGCTGTCTCTTGACACAATCCCGAGGCCCAATCGCTTGGTGTGACGATGGGGTTTGTGTGTCGTGTCCAGCTCCAGTTCCAGCTCCATTAACAGCTGTCCTGTCCTCTTGGCGGGGGAGGGGTAGGTTGGGCTTTCGTTCTCCCAAGTAACAGATTAGAGGCAGTTGCATCGATTACCTTATTAACCGGCCATCGTCTTTGATTCCAATCCTCACAGCGTCTTTCTTATCGTAAGCCAAGTTGTCAATTTACTGTTGGCCACCTAGAATAAGCACCTAAGTAGACTCGAGGCTCCCAAAACTCAGACCGATGCTCAAGGAGACAAGCCTTACGGAATACCCAAAATCATCCTATCCTATCCTATCCAATTAATCACTATGCCATATCAATCTGGACGGTACGGTAGCATGCCCCATGCCACCAATTAAAACCCCCATCGCATCTTTGAGCTGGTCCCCTGTATGTACACGGTATCCTATATACCACACTTTCCTCCCATGTTGGGACCAAAGCATGAAATCAATGAATGTCGATGCCAGTCGAATCAAGCAGGTCACCACAAGTCGCCGTGTGCCATGATCGGGAGAGTGTTGTTGCCGCCCTGCTGCTGGACAAGCTGCTCGCCGAATCCCTCCCGAGCAAATGCCGCGCGGTACTACATCGTTTGTTAGCATACCTCAGAGTAGCGAGCACCTCTCCTGCCGCAGGAATAAGAGAAAAGGGAGAGGACAAACTCACGGCAAACACAAAGTTCAAAACCAACGAGACCATCAGCGCGGCACTAATTACGAGCGGGCCGATAATATTATCAAAGTCCCTGCCGCTGCGCTGGACAATCATGGTGCGGCGCGTGTGGAGGATGTAGTAGCTCCAGCAGCCGGCGAAGACGGCCACCAGGATGTACCCGATGCCCATAAACTCGGCGAGCGAGTTCTTGCCCGCCGCCGTGTATAGGCTGATGGCGAGGGTGCCCAGAAGCACGCAGATGTGCTGCCACTTAAGGAACGTGCGCTCGTTGGCGAGCCACACCTTAGGCTCAATGCGCAGCGGGCCCGAGTTCTTAATCCACTCCGTCGGCTCGACTACGCCCTCGGGCAGCACTACCTCGCGAGCCGCCCGCTTGGCCCGGGCGTACTTGCTCAGCGAGAAGCCAGGAAAGATGCCCGACAGCGTCCCGTAGTCTCTGTCCGCATCCGCTGCTCCTCCTGCGCCTGTGGCAGCCCCCTGGCGGCCGCTGCTGCCGCCCTCCTCGTCTGCAGCTGCCGCCGGCAACGTGAAGCCCCCAGACCGGGGCGTCGCCGCCGCCGCCGCCGCATCGGCCGCCGCCCGCTCCGCCAGGTACGATTTGCTCATTGGCGAGCTCTTCGACGGCTTGTACGAGCTGAGCTTGGTGCCGAGGGTACCGAGGAAGCTGCCCACGGCCAGCTCGTTCTCGGCCCGCTCGGCCCGCCGCCCCTCCTCCTCCTCGAATGCTTCCTGTGGGTCTTTGCGGATGTCGGTGCCCAGGTCGCTGAGCCAAAACGGCAGCTGGTTCACGTAGTCCTCAAAGAGCGAGGCCACGCCGTGCAGGAACTTGGAGAAGCGCGGAGCCGGGTACACCAGGTGCGACCCAATCAGCTCCTGGATCCACGTCGGCCGCTTCCTGTTGCTGTCCCCCTTGAGCTTGATCTCGAGGACGGCGTAGGGGAAGCGCGACACCTCGCTCTGGTTGATGTTCTTGAAGGGGTACGTCATGTTGCTTTCGTCGATGTCGTGTCGGTGCCACTCGCGGGGGTCGCGGCACGGCCTGTCCCGGTCCAGGGTGTCCTCGCGAATAAAGGCAATGTCCGTGTCGATGGAGATGCGGACGCGGTCGTCGACGGGATTCTGGAACGCCGTCCGCACGTAGTTGGCCCGCACGACGGGCGCGAGCTTGTTGTCTCGCACAAACTCCTGGATGGCGTCGGCCGTCGACCGGAACTCGTCCACGTCCTCGGCGCCCCGACCCTGGCGCTCCATCTTCTGCACCGACTTCTCCATCTTGTACTCGCCGTCAAGGAAGGGCTTCACGTACTTCTCCTTTACCGAGAACTTGCGCTCCTCACTACTCCCGTTGGGGTGCACAATCTTTTGCTCGAGGAAAATGTCGGGCTTGTCGCCCAGCTGGCCGTACCAGCGGATGCGCAGCGACGGGGCGTCCGACTCGCGTTCCACCTTCTTCGAGTAGAGCTCAAACTTTGGGTTGTCGAAGTAGAGCGACGTGATGGTCGGGTCTGGGTTGCCGTCGACTTCCTTCGCCGACTGCTCGCTGTATACCAGCGTGGGGAGGCGTCGCAGGATGTACGTCTTGACCTCGAGAAGATTGTCGGGATGGACCCAGAACTTGTGGGCCGTGTACTTTTCGCCGTTGTGCGTCTCGGGCTGGCTGTCGGGGTCGAGGAGGTACTGCTCTGCGTGGCCGTCGTCGCCCTCGAGTTGTTGGCGGATGGCAAAGTACATCAGAGAGAGCTTGTTGAGCAAGGGGGCGTATCCCTTTTCCGAGTTGAAGGGCCTCTTGGACAGGCTGACCTGCATGATGGGCCGGATCTTGTATCTGTCACCACGCTTGCGGTCGTGCTTCTTGACAATCTTGAGGAAGCCCGTGTAGTTGAGATTGCTGAACTTGCGGAGCTCCTTGACTTCGTTGGTGATGCCGTCGAGGTCGGCCTCGAGCTCCCTGAGCCGCTCGGCCGTGGAGTCGGGAAGGGGTTTGCCCTCCTCGGCGGGGGGGAGCTCCTTGAGCTTGTCGAAGACGGCGTCGACACGCTGGCGCAGGTCGGCCATCTTCTCTTCCTGGAACTGAGCGACCTTCTCGAGCTGCGTGTTGAAGATCTCATCGCAGAATCGGTTCTCGTCGTCCTCGGTCCATGGCTCATCTTCGTCCTCGGGCTTATCCTCGCGCAGGATGCTCTTGAGCCTCCCATAGTCGATGTACTTGTCCTTCCATGGCGCGTAGAAGGCCTGCCGCAGCGTCTTGCCGAACCGCATGGCCGAGCTCGACGATGGGGCCGTGCGCTATGGTTTATCCGGGAGCGCCTCGGTAAGATGGAGAGTAGCTTGCACGCGGCGAGGTAATCCCCTGCAAAATAAAATACAATACTTTGACACTTGAAAGAGCCAACGCTCATGGGTTGCGCAATTGAAGGGCGATTCAATTACTGGGCACGCAAGGGGGAGAGGGGGCCTTCCTCATGGGCAAAGGCGTCAGAGGCGCAGAAGAGGAAGAAAAACGGACGCAATTCAAGCTCCCGCACCAGCAGGCGAGGGAGGGCCTCAGCTGCAGTAATTCCCCGCTATGTAGCTGTCGCCCCGCCAAAACAGCCCCAGTGCTACGGGATAGCTGCTAGTATTAAACTTCGAGCCCCAGCTCAACCCAAATATATAATAGGACAATTTGCCCTCAAAATCGTGTATTTCTACACAAAATGCATAGTTATTAGTAATTTTCGCTACTTCAGTCCTAGATTAGAATTATCCATGCTCGCGGGGCCCTCCAGGCCGAGACTTTCTACATGAAAGCATTTGAACAGACGTTTTAAGCGAAGTCACTCGATAACATGTAATCGAAGTTATCTAGACTAACAAACCTTGAAGCTTAGGATGGAAACACTTTAGCGTGAAGTCCAGACTCTTTCGCCCGTTGATCAATTACCATTGTCCAATCGTTATCCCACGTGCGCGCCTGACCGTTTCCACCTTCAAAGGAGAGTTGGAGAATCCACCGCTTGGAATTAGACTGTTTGGAGTTATTCCCAAAATGCCTCCATGTTTGCGGGACAAACATCCGGCGACGGTTTGAAAGCTTAACACCCTACCCTTTCGCCTTAGTGTTGTATATATGTATGTTTTGTACCCCGTACTTCATTGGGTAGACGCTCATAACAGCCCAAACAGACTTGTCTTGCTGGTTTTCGTAGCATGTACCAATCACGGCGACCAGGCTTATTTAAAGGTAATATATATAATATATATATATATAAAAGTGAGAAAACCACCTTGTTGAAAGCAGTCGTAGCTCACCTAATGTGTCTAGGTTCGTCCTATGTACAAGTTCATATTGCTAGGGGTGCTCGTGCCCTATGCAGAGACGCTAGACAACAACAGAGATGCAAAGACGAGATCTGTTGGAGAGGAGAACAACCCCCAGCCTGCACCTCGATTCGCCCATCCATGCCGCCAAATCCCAAGAGCAAAATGTAAAATTCCGTCCGCAGATGTCAACCCACAACGATTGCTGATGCTTTTGCTTTCATGGTATCAAATTAGGAAAAAAAAATAGACTGAGACCTTGGCGCTAGAAACGGACCCGACTCCCAAATACTGCCCATCTGATTCACCTGCCAAGCTTCCCATCGCCCCCCGGCTTCAAGCAGCGGCGCTGGCTGCTGCCGCAAACACCTCTTGGGCGGTGCGCTTGACAATGCCACCAGTCACGGGCAGGCCGGTACTGCTCTCTAGGTACAGATCAACCTCGCGCGCAGCCTGGCGACCCTCGTTGATTCCCCTGCGAGTTCATTAGTATCTTGTTCATGCAGGTTTAGACTCAGAAGTCAACTTACCAAACGATTAGAGACTGTCCACGACGGCAGTCACCAGCAGCGAAGATTCCTGGAACATTCGTGCTGTAGGTTCCCGGTGCCGTCTTCACGTTCTTGCGTGCGTCCTTCTCAATCTCGTCGCCGAGGACGCGGGCCTCTGGCCCAAGGAATCCCATCGACAGGAGGACGAGATCAGCCGGGAAGAACTGTTGAGAGCCGTCGACCTTCTTCATGTCCCAGCCCCCGCTGGGAGACTTGGTCCACTCGACGCGCATCGTGTTGATGCCCTTCACCTTTCCGTTGCCATCGTCGACAAACTCCTCAGACATGATGCAGAACTCACGAGGGTCCTTACCCATGTGCTGCCGTACTTCGGTATGGCCGTAGTCGACGCGATAGATACGAGGCCACTGGGGCCACGGGTTGTCTCGCGCCCGCTCCGGCGGCGGCTGGGGCAGCAGCTCAAAGTTGATCACCGACTTGGCACCGTGGCGGACCGAAGTGCCAATGCAGTCGTTTCCGGTATCGCCACCACCAATGACAACCACATGCTTATCCTTGGCCGAAATGTAAGAGCCATCGGCGAGTTCGGAATCGAGGAGCGACTTGGTGTTCTTGTGAAGGAACTCCATAGCGAAGTGGATGCCCTGGAGGTTGCGGCCCTTGATGGGAAGGTCACGAGCGACGGTCGCGCCAGTGGCGATAACCACGGCGTCATTCTGCGCCTTGAGATCCAGCAGCTGGACATCCTCGCCCACGGCGACGCCCGTCTTGAACTGGATTCCCTCAGCAGCCATGAAATCGGTGCGGCGCTTCACGATGCGCTTGTCAAGCTTCATATTGGGGATGCCATACATAAGCAGACCTCCGAGACGGTCGGCCCGCTCGTAGATGGTGACAAGGTGGCCGGCCTTGTTCAACTGGTCGGCACAGGCAAGGCCGGCAGGTCCAGACCCAATAACCGCAATCGTCTTGCCGGTGCGCACCTTCGGGGGCTCTGGGATCATCCAGCCCTTCTCGAATCCTCGATCAATGATGGCGCATTCGATGGACTTGATACCGACTGGGTCCTCGTTAATTCCCAGAACGCAGGCACCTTCACAAGGGGCGGGGCAAACACGACCAGTGAATTCGGGGAAGTTGTTTGTCATGAGGAGGCGATTCAAGGCGTCGCGCCATTGGTCCTGGAACACCAATTCGTTCCACTTCGGGATGATGTTGGAGATGGGGCATCCAGTATCCGACTGGCAGAACGGAACACCGCAGTCCATGCAGCGAGCGGACTGGTATTTGAGCTCATCCTCGTCGAGTCTCTGGGAGAGCTCGGCCCAATCCTTGGTTCTGGTCTTTGCGTTGCGGTACTTTTCTGATCGCCGCTGGTACTTCATGAAGCCCTTCGTCTTGTCCAGGACAAGAGCCTTCTTCTTCTCGGCAGCGTTGTCGCCCACGCTCTCCTCGATATCCTGAAGCTTGGCGCCCTTTTCGTGGCTCTTTGTCTTGACGCCCGAGACGATGGGAAGGTTATATTCGGCACGCTTGGCCTCGGCGGCCTTGGCCGCTTCCTCTAGCAGAACACGCTTGTAGTCGACAGGCAACACCTTGACGAACCGGGGCAGCGCACGATTAAAGTCAACCAGGATGCGGGCCGCGAGTTCCGAGCCCGTGTAATGGTGGTGGTCCTCGATGAGACCACGCAGGAAGGCAATCTCTTCAGGATCATCAACGGTACTGGCCTCAACCATCTCCATGTTCAGCTTCTGCATGAAGTCCCGGTGGAGGTCCAGGACGTATGCAATACCGCCAGACATGCCAGCCGCAAAGTTGCGTCCGGTGCTGCCGAGAATGACGATGCGGCCGCCAGTCATATACTCGCATCCGTGGTCACCAACGCCCTCGACAACAGCGGTGGCACCCGAGTTGCGTACCGCAAATCTCTCTGCGGCAACACCGCGGAAGAAGCAAGTGCCGCTGGTGGCACCGTACAAGCAAACATTGCCAATCAGAACGTTCTCCTCCGCCTTGAAGACGGCGGAGCGAGGCGGGTAGATGATAAGTCGGCCACCAGACAAGCCCTTGCCGACATAATCGTTGGAATCGCCCTCTAGCTCCAGTGTCACGCCAGGGGCAAGGAAAGCGCCAAAGGACTGGCCAGCAGACCCCTTGATGTTGACGTGGACAGTGTCCATGGGCAATCCGGCTTCGCCATAACGCTTTGAAATGTGGTATGACAGCGAAGTGCCCATGGCGCGATCAGTGTTGACAATGTCGCATTCGATGCGAGACGGGAGGCCTTTGTCGAGGGTCAACTCGGCCTCTGAAATCAGCTTGTTGTCAAGGCGGACATATAGGCGGTGGTCCTGCTTGCGGACGTTGAAGGTAGCGACGCCAGGTCGCAGCTTGTGAGCTGGGGTAAGAATGAGGGACAAGTCGATGTTAGCCGTCTTGCCGGTCCTCAGATCATCACGAACCCGGAGGACATCAACATGCCTGTTAACGCATCTGGTTAGCAAATTCCACAGGAATCATAGTTTGGGAGTCTAGGTGGCATTACCCTATCATCTCATTGACCGTTCGGAATCCGAGCTTGGCCATGATTGCGCGGAGTTCATTGGCAACATAGTAGAAGAAGTTGATGACCTGCTCGGGCGTTCCCTTAAACTTCTTCCGGAGTTCCGGATCCTGGGTAGCGATACCAACCGGGCAACTATTGAGATGGCACTTCCGCATAAAGATGCAGCCCATGGCAATCAAGGGCGTAGTTGCGAAGCCCCACTCCTCTGCGCCAAGGAGGCAGGCAATGGCGACATCGCGACCTGTTCGCAGCTGACCATCGGTCTGGACGACAACACGGCCTCTGAGGTCGTTGAGGACTAGAGTCTGGTGAGTCTCCGCGAGACCAAGCTCCCACGGGAGACCGGCGTACTTGATGCCAGTCCACCGCGAGGCGCCAGTGCCGCCGTCGTGTCCGGAAATCAGAATGTGGTCCGCCTTAGCTTTGGCAACCCCTGACGCAACGATACCCACACCCGTCTCGGACACCAACTTTACAGATACGCGGGATCGAGGGCTCGAACACTTGAGGTCGTAAATGAGCTGCTTCAAGTCCTCAATGGAGTAAATGTCGTGGTGGGGAGGGGGGGAAATAAGGCCGACGCCGGGCGTCGAGTGACGAGTGCGAGCAATCGACTTGGAAACCTTGTGGCCGGGCAGCTCGCCGCCCTCGCCTGGCTTGGCACCCTGGGCCATCTTGATCTGGAGCTCGTCCGAATCTGCCAAGTAGGCAGAAGTGACACCAAAACGGCCAGAGGCAACCTGCTTGATGGCGGATCGCATCGTGTCCCCGTTGGGCAGCCTCTCGGATCGCTCAGGGTCCTCGCCACCTTCGCCGGTGTTGGATTTACCGCCCAGACGGTTCATGGCAACAGCCAGAGTAGAGTGGGCTTCCATGGAAATCGAGCCGTACGACATGGCGCCGGTGCAGAAGCGACGCACAATCTCGGTCCATGGCTCGACCTGGTCAATAGGGACAGGTGTGCACTCCTCAAACTTGAAGTCGAGCATACCACGGAGCGTACAGGCCTTGATCTGCTCATACTCGGAACGCGAGTACGCCTCGTACGACTTGTCATTTTTGGTACGAACAGCATCCTGGATGTTGGCGATCGACGTGGGGTCGTTGATGTGTGCCTCGCCGCCGTCGCGCCAGTGGTATTCGCCAGATTCTGGCAGTCCAGGGATCCCAGCGGTATACCGAGACGGGAAACCCCGCTCGTGGAAACGGAAGGCGTCCTCTGCAATGAGCTCAAAAGTGACGCCCTTAATGCGAGTAGCGGTGCCCTTGAAGCAGCGGTCAACAACGGCGTCATCTACACCAAGAGCCTCGAAGATCTGTGCGCCCTTGTAACTAGCCAGAGTTGAGATTCCCATCTTGCTCATGACCTTCAAGATGCCACCATCGCACGAGTGCTTGTAGTTTTGGATCAAGGCCTCGTCCGACAGCTTCTTCTTGATCAGCTTCTCCTTGTTGAGCTTCAGGATGCACTCCATCGCAAGATAAGGATTGACAGCATCAGCGCCATAGCCAAGGAGAACACACATGTGGTGAACCTCGCGAGCCTCGGCCGTCTCGACAACAATAGCGGCCATTGCGCGCCACTTGTTGCTGACGAGGTGGTGGTGAACCATGGATGAGGCGAGAAGAGCCGACACGGCAACGCGATCCTTGGACGTGTTCCGATCGGAGAGAACGATGATTCGGTCCCGGGCCTCAACGGCGGCTGTGGCCTCGTTGCAGATATAGTCAAGGTGTTTGACATAGCCCTCGACGCCGTCCTTCTTGGGAAACGTGATGTCAATGGTCTTGACTGTCCAGTTGGGGTGAAGAGTAGACATCTTCTGGAGCACATTGAACTCTGGAATAGAGAGGATGGGGCTGGGCAAGTGAAGCCTTCCGCACTGTGAAGGATCCATCTCTAGAAGGTTTCCCTGAGGTCCAACGTAGCACTCCAAGGACATGACAATTGACTCTCTGATGGGGTCAATGGGGGGTTGGTAACCTGCGCAAAAAGTTGGCGGAAGTACTCGTAGAGCAGCTTTGGGGCCTGTGAAAGACAGGCCAGGGGAGCATCATTGCCCATGGAGCCAAGGGCCTCCTTCTCGTCGGAAGCCATAGGAGCAAGAAGCAAGCTGATCTGCTCGAAAGTGTAACCATACGCCAGAAGGAGGGGGTCTTCTTGTAGTTTCGTGGCGTCTGGCTTCGCAGAGAGATCGAACTTCTTTTCTTGAGTGAGTTGGTCCAGAACCTGAGGCATTGAAATCAACTCCTGGTCGAGCCACGCCCTGAAGTCGTGCCGGCTAGAAACGGCGGCCTTGAGCTCGCTGTCATCGATGATGCGACCGGCATGCGTGTCAACAAGAAGCATGCGCCCGGGCTGCAGACGGCCCTTCAGGATAACCTTCTCGGGCTCAACAGCGATAGTCCCAACCTCGGAGGCGCAAATGATACGGTCATCGTCCATAACGTAGTACCGGCAGGGTCTGAGACCGTTACGGTCAAGGTTGGCGCCACAGTACCGCCCATCGGCGAAGGTGAACAAGGCAGGACCGTCCCATGGTTCCATCTGGCAGGCGGCCCATTCGTAGAATGCAGCTTTCTTGGGGTCCATCAACGCGTTACCTTGCCAGGCCTCGGGGACCATAAGCATGACGGCCTCGGGGAGAGAGAGAACTCCATTGATGGTGAGAAGCTCTAGAACGTTGTCGAAAGCAGCCGAATCAGAACCGCCATCCTCGACAATGGGGTAAAGCCCTTCAAGCTCGTCACCGAAAATGTCAGACTGCATGACACCCTCGCGGGCGCGCATCCAGTTCTTGTTGCCACGGAGAGTGTTGATCTCGCCTATACAGTGTCGAATTAGCAATCTCGCTTCAGCAGGAGCAGATATTCTACCGCTTACCGTTGTGTGCTGCCCACCGAAGAGGCTGGGCACGATCCCAGGAAGGGAAAGTGTTGGTCGAGAAGCGCGAGTGCACAAGGGCAAAGTGCGCTTCATAATCGGCATTCACCAAATCATGGTAGTATTGGTATACCTGAACTGGAGCCAACTGTCCCTTGTAGATAATGTTTCTGTTGGAAAGGGAGCAGAGGTAGAACCAGTTCTGGAGCCCAATAGTATGGGTGGCCCGCTTCCGAAGGATATAAAGCTGTCTCTCAAACAGCCTATCGTCAAATTTCTCTGCATCTGTCATCTCTGGAGCATTGCCGGGACCATAGGTAGACTGCAAGACGACGAAGGGCTGCAAGATAGTGGGCTCCCGGGAGGCAGCAGCAGGACCCAGCAAAGACGAGTCCGTAGGGGGCTCTCGCCACCCCAGAACTCTCAAGCCCAAGGACTCGGCAATATCTTCCAACTGCCGCTTAGACTCGTGTATGGTCTCTGGATCAGGCTTGAAAAAAAGATTCCCCACAGCATACTGGCCCGGAGGAGGGAGCTTGATCCCCTCCTCCCGCTCAAAGTTCTTGACAAAAAACTTGTGCGGGATTGAGGTCATGACGCCAGCACCGTCACCATCCCGCGCGTCGGATCCCACAGCACCACGGTGGGTCATGTTGCAGAGGAGATTGCGTGCTATAAAAGTTAGTGTCCCGCAGTGTCCAACATCTCGACGGCCAAAGCTAGAACTCACCATCGCTAACGATTTTGTGGCTTGCTTTGCCCTTGATATGGCTGGAAGTTGTCAGCACAAGGCTTCTAGCACCCGTCCGGCCGTCTAACTTACCAAGCGAAGCCTACACCGCAGGCATCTTTCTCGAGGCTCGGGTCATAGAGCCCTCTAAACATCGATCAATCAGCGGTTGCGCAACTTGGAACATAAAGGCATGTGGTACATACTGTTTCACCGGAAGGGCTCCCGCCCATGAGGTGTTGTTTTCTGTTTGGTATTCATAGGGATAGTATTTCTCTGATTCAGCCTCGGTCTGTGTTTGTCGATCATCGAACTCCTCGTTCAAGCCCATGCTAGGCAAGCTTTGCTTATCAGATGCCTTTGCTGAGGGATATCGCCGGGGAAGAATATCGGGGAGCAGCAGGGGCCGCTCAGACGACACACCAGTCTGAGGTAACGGAGAGTCAAATTAGCAACTAGCAGGCTCTACTTGAAAGGCAGAGCGAGGGGAAAGCGAGGAATGGCAGCAGATGGCGTTAGACAAGACAAATGCGGTATTCCAAAGGCCGACTCGCGAGTCAAGTCTCGAACAATGCTCCGTCCTAGTTGGACTGTCGGAAGCGGGATGGAGGGCGCGCTGGCGTGGGCGAGCAGCGATAGATAGCGTGGTTACGTCGAATGCAAGGGCATGCGAAGCGGCCGTAGGGAAGAGGAGGAGGATGGTGTGCAGATAGTTACCGAGCCCGAACTCTGGCAAAAGGGCAACCAAACACCAAAAGCCAAAAAGAGCCACCCAAGGTGTAGTAGGCGACTGGGTCCATATCCGACTCCGGAACGATGGTGCGGAGGTAGACAAGCACGGCGCCGCTGGGAATTGAAGAGAATAGGCAGACATGCTATCGCCAGTTCCGGCACCGCATGCAGAGAGAGCGACGGAGATGCAGCCACAGATAAACAGGCCTCGACGGTTTCTGTATTCCGTCTGGGGGTATTGGCTCGGCGTGGGTGCATGACCATGTAAGTCGCAGTGGTTTTGGCTAGCGCAATGCACAGAGGGCGAGGACAAGCTTCGCAGCTGCATGAGTTGCTCTCGCGATAGAAGCTCCTGATAACCTTGCGGGCCACCCCAAAAGCTTTTGACTGCAATCGAAGCGGTCCAGCCAGCCAATTCTGGGCTTGCCCACTTACAACCTCTCCAACTGCCCCGCGGGATGCGATATGACGACAGGCCAATTGCACTGTCCCTTATCGACCCCATGCGGCTGTATTTCCCGCCATCTGATAGGATGGAGGACGGCAGATCAAAGGCGGGCCTGGGAGACATGCGAAACCGTAAGGACTAGCATGATTTTCTTGTCGGTACGTCGAAATCGGTGCTTGCCGTCATCGCCTGACAGCGCAATCCTCGCAGCGTCGCTAATGGCTAATGGATGGATGGTGAAGCGGGGACCAAATCCGCAATTGCAGAACGATTGATCCCAGCTTTGTCCAAAATGGCGGGGTCGGGGGGCACCAGCAAAGCGAACCACCACCGCGGCCTTCACACACGGCTAACAATTCATCTTTGTTGACTTTGGAGGGCTCGAGGGAAGATGGGCTCGCCTTTTCGACGCTATTGCTGCTCGCACCACCTATCTTTCGCGGAGGTTGAAACCCCGAGAGCGTATCGCTACCCGCACTTGTCCCTCGGCGCCTTTTTTCTTCGCCGTCATCGGCGTGCCATACTCGTGGTGATCATGGACAAGGATTGGGCAATCTCCCGTTTTGTCCTTGCCCTGGGCGACGGATGGCAATGTGTTTGACGAGTCTTTGGTCGGGAGGTCTTTCCAGATCGGACGCCCGGCCATTGGGATACGGAGCACGTGTCTTGTCTTCTGCGGGGCACAGCTGGGGAAGGAGGGAAGACGAGAGAGGGCAGTAATAGGTGAATAGGTATCGCAAGACTTACCAATTGGCTTGGTTGGACCTCCGACGGAGGATGTGACACTCTGTTCGCTTTTAAGATCCCAGGGGGGAGCTCGAGGCGGGCAGCAGGATCGGGAATTCGTGAAAGAAAGAGAGGAAGAGGGGAACCGGGCCTGGAAAGGGGTGGCGAGCCTGCTTTTATGATAGAGTTGGCTGTGGACGGAGAACAGCGAGGGGTCAGCTGCGGGTGGGTTCATACGTTGGATCTAGGATTTCCGTAGCTTGACTGAGACTGAGCGGTCGGAGCGGAGCAAGCCAGGCCAAGGTAAACCGGAGTGACAAGTGCAAGCACAAGGGTATGGAAGAGGAACGACGACAAGAAGCTCGGTCCCAAGCGGCATGCATGTGCGCAGCCAGTGTTGAAGGTGGCCGCACCTGGAGTGGGTGGGGGGAGGGTGGGGAGCTGGCTAGGCTGGAGCTGGTTTTCGGTCCACGGGCCAGCACCATCCCTGTGGGTTATTGCTACCTGGGCTGGTATTCATTCAGTACTCCGATGTATTCAGGTCGGCTCCATTCCGCGCCTACCTTCCATACCGTCCACCGCCTACTAACGTGGTCCGGTAGTCGCATCTTTTCGTGCTTACAAACACAGAGGCCAGGACAAACTGTCGAAGGCAACGCTTAATTCCATTACCTTCAATCGCTGCTCTGGGCTGACCTGGACGAGTGCCGGTTTGCCGTGCTTCTCGTGGCGCTTGCCTTTCGGTGCCAGAGCATTGAGGCAGACATAAGTATTACTAGAAGTAGAAAGTGGCATAGAAAGTGTGGGCCAGGTCAGGGTTAGCATCACTTTTTCTCTACTTCCCCAAAGCTCGCATCATCCAAGGCTTGCAGAACGGGGTTTCAAATTACTACCTCTTTGCTAATTACATGGCAATCAACATTTGCTGTCAGCCGACTAACCACACGATGCAGTTCGCGAATATAGCTCAATAGGTATATTAGTAACATATTCGTGTGCATTTAGGTTCGGTCTTTACTCTTCTGCGAACGCACCGAACGCACCGAATAACGTAGCACTCCTCCGTCCTCGCACCAGACTTGTAACCTCCTACGAGTAACCTGTTTCTAATCCCAACCAAGACAGCCGACAATGAAAGGTACAGAGAGAACACTAACAGGGCTGAGATGGGCCAAATTGGAGTCTTTGTCGTATGGCGCCAGCTAGCGGAACCATCTTGAGGCTTTGGAGCCCATCCCACCTCTCCAAAGTCTTAGTGTGGCTGCACACAGTCAAAAGCTGGGCGATGGGGACAATGTTGGAGAAGACGTTGGCCGCTGTGCATGGCCATTTGGCGCCAATCCCATCCCGCACGTTTAATCTCAATCGTCAAGAATAGCATCTTCGCCCATGGTCACCCGGGGCGGCCTTCCAACAGAGCACAAAGAACGCGAGCCAGCCCGTTGAGGATAAGCTGGATCTTAACTCATCTGGGCTGACGAGGGGGCTTGCAAGCCAGATTTACCCGGCGGCTCTGCTTGCGAGTGCCAAGGGCCTTCCCTGAGGCTGTTGCAAAAATGCGGACGTACAGCAAGATCCCTAGTCAGCAGCACGCTGTTGCTGTTGCTTGTAAAATCGCTTGTGTAAGAGAAATTCGCCATCGAAACTGAATGAGAGCAACGGGCCTTGATGGACGCACCCCACACCGGGCTGCATCGTGCAGAGCCAATCCAGGTTAGCCCGAGATCCACAAGCATAGCCTGCATGAAATCCGTGCTGAAGCATCCTTGTTCGGTGCTGGGGGGTCACGTCAAGTTCCGCCACTGCGCGCCAATCAACGGCTGCGTTTTTCAAAGACGGCTTGCCGATGTCGCCAGCAACGCGGCACCTTAGGAACTGGAACTTGGATGAGAGCCGGGACCGTTTACCATATGGTTTAGGTAGATATGTAGTATCCGGGCAGGCCAGGCTCAGATATCCTACCAATCGATAAGTATCATACATACGTAGATATCCATGCCCGGCCGTCAGTTGCCAACTGACACATAGTTTAAGAAGGTTTTGGGCCTGTTTCTGCTTTTGTCCGTTCCGAGCTCAAAAAATCCCGCTTCCCCTCTCCCAAGATTCGGGCCTCGGGGAAAAGGGCAGAAAGTGGAGGGACGGCTAGATGGTGAGAAGGCTGACCAATCGCATGTCATGGGTAACCAACAAACAGGCTTAGAGGGCACGCACAGAAAAGCAAAAGAGAGCTGTACTATAAACCAAATAGAGAGGGGAACAAGTTGCAATGGGCATTTGCCTGCCGACAGGGAGGGGGAAACAGAGTTTTCAGCACAAATTGCAGCTGCATCCAAGGTCGGCCCCGTGATGGACGGAACTGGGCGAGTTGCAGAGTAGGGTGCTGTAAAAGAATTATCAGCAGAAAACAGCCGCGTCCGGCCAATCACAGCACGCGCTTCCGGCAGCCTCGCATCCGATGTGCTGCTTCCCTTATCTTCCATGCAGCCCATCTTGAACCGAACCAGTCATGAGGGAAGACGAAAACCAACATAAGTCCCTCCCCGTCCCCAGAGATTGAGCTAATACATGAGATGAGGACTTGGCTCACGTTCGGGCAGGACCGACGACGAATCTCCGCTTGGCATCTCATCCCAGCATGAGCCACATTCCAGAATCCATAGAAACCCCCAAAGATTGACCCGGCGTCTCATCGTGATCCAATGTCTTACCAAGGTGAGTTTAGCAAGAGAGTTGAAGCAGCCCCCAGCGAGCCAGTCTTTGTGAAGGCGGGGTAGCAGCCTGGAAATGAATGTGTTGCAGTGACACCTGTCTGATAGGCACTAAACGTGATGCAGAATACCTACTACACTCCACCACCAGATGTGTGGGGGCAGGGAGGGTAGAGGTAGACGAGACGATGTCGTTGTCGGGGGTGCATGAATACCACGTTGTTTTAGCTTTCTTTCGACATCTGATCTGGCATCCGCAACTCGGCGTTAAACATCCCGCCCCACTCGGGTTTGGGAAAAGTTAAAAGGGGTCATTAAGTTGGCAGCGGTCCAGGAACCCACCGATGTCGGCGCCTTGTCGCTCTCCACTGGCCGTTCGACTGCCTGGGAAAAGTCGCGCCACGCCGACAGCCAGCCCAGGCTCAGGCCCGCTGACCCTGAGTTGAAGTACGGACGGAGAGGTACGGATAGTACGTAAAGAAAATTTGGCCCTGCCGTGGCATCCCATAAAACCATCACCCTAGGCGCTGAGCATCACCACGCGACTGACAGATGAGGTTCCTCTCAATGGACTCCTCACTCACCACGCGTCCACCCAGCCGGACCCAGGCTTCACTCTCTGCTTCCGTATAATCCCGACCTGGCGGGTATTAGCATGGAAGGCGAGAACCGTCGCTAGTCGCCAGGTACCTGCTCTAGCTCAAGATAGTCTGAGTTGGAGAACCAAATAAAAAAAAACGCTTTTCTCACCAGGCGGTGCGCAAGAATAGAGACTCGCACTACTATCCCGTATTCCGCCCGTACTACATATTGCGTAAAGCCTGCCTACATATCCGCGCCTAGGAACGAAGTACTGGTAATGTAGGGAGCCAGCTAAGCTACGCGAGCTAGCCTCCGATGCAGGCAAGGGACGAGGCAGAATTTCTCGACACCGCATCCAGGCACTCTGCGTTCAGCGTTGCAGATGAGGTTACCTGATTACCTCACAGAAACTCTCAGACAGCAAAAAAAGGAGGAAAGTGCTAAGGTAGGCTGCCCTCTCCTGCCGAGCAGTCTGGATTCGGAAGGGCGACGCGGAGAGGCGGACGGGGATATCGTGCCTCTTGAGAAAAAGATGGGACTTCTCTACGGAGTAAGGCCCAAAGACAAACCTTGCCTGGGACCCTCGCCTGAGGACGATGGCTTTAGACCTGCATGACTAAGGTCTATTGGCCACCCTCTTCCGTTCAATTGGGAATATTTGTATGTCCGCCGATGCGGAGGAGAGTCGGGACACTTGGAGTCGGAGATGTTCGAGTCGGTCTGGAGGCGGGGTTCCTCCAGCGAGACTCATGGCCGACGGGGGGCTCTGCCTTTCCCTCGGCCGGGAATCTTGAAACGGGTGATCTCATCGAGTAGCCACTAAACAGCGCGCTATTGCAATTGAGATGTGGCAAATGCTACGGCGGGGTTGGGCGGTCTCCATCGGCCACCGTGGTCTTTCTCAGGTTTTGGAGAAAGAAAAAAACTAGACGAGGCTAGGAAATCCCGGCTCCCTTGATAATTTTCAGGTGGGCGGACGGATCTAGGATTAGGAAGTTGAACCTGGTGTCCATCCTTGTCCCCGCTTTGCTAGTGTGAAGCCCCCAAAGCGCACAGACCCGTGGTCGGTAGCCGCATCGTGGGGTAGACAACCGGAACCCCTGTAAGTAGGCCGTACGAAGTGCGCTCGCACGCGGTGTCCGCACTGGCAGATTGTTTACTCAATCGAACCTACCCAGCGCTCTGCGCGATGACATCGGAATCAGAATAATCGCTGAATAGATTCAGTAAAACCACTCACCTCGCTGACGCCCGTAGCTGTATCATCGTTCTCGGGATAACAGCGATGGTAGAATTCTGATATAGCAAGGCCGCGAACCAGGGCCTGTTTGGCAGATCCGGAGTTCAGCATCGTCTGCTCGTCGAAAATCTGCAATCACCAACCACATAACATCGCACCCTCCCAATGTCGCCATGTTTTCCATTCTTCCAGATCTGACGCCAAGAGATGTACGTTGTTTCTCGATTGCCCGTAGAACAAGTGGCGTACTGTGCTAAACTCGTGCCTTCATTGTTTTTCTAGTCGCATTCTCTGTGGTACACATCTTCGCGCAACCCCAACGCATCACCGTCGTACCTCGACACCGCCGGCGCCCTCGGCTTCGGCGATAATAGAGGCCATAGTGCGAGCGACGGAAACAACAACAACAATAGCAACGGCGGCGGCCAACATCACCACAGCCAGCACCACAGCCAGCACCACAGCCAGGCCATCATTGAACGCTCCATGCTTGGCCGCCTGCGCGCCGACGAGATCTACATGGAGCGGTGCCGGGCCAACGTCAGTAACCTAGGTAGTACGTGGCTGAAGCCGCCCGGAGTGACCAAGACGCTGTTCCAGCTGCGCGAGGAGCGGCGCGAGGCCGAGGAGCACGCCGAGGCGGTGCGCCGGGAGATGCTGGCGGCCGAGCTAGCCGAGGCGGCGGAGGCTGAGGCTGGCGGTGGGGCTGGCGGCCTTCCAGGTGACGAAGCCATGGATGGCGGCGAGCCGGGAATGGACGACGACGACGAGGATGGCGGGAGGGATCTCGACGAAGACATACCGGACGCGGACGAAGGCGGGTTCGGCTTTGATGGAGCTAGCGACGACGAGGATGAAGATGACGATCTGGATGCAGAGGACGACGAAAACGACGACGCTGACAATGACCATGCGATGCAGGTGGAAGGGTCTAGCGCAGGCGATGCTCTCCGGCAACAGCGGCGCATCCAGCAGCGCGAGTTTGCCAGCCGGATGGCGACCATGCGCGCAACCGAGGACCGCATGCGGGAGCGGATGGCCCGCGGCGGGCCGGGTGACGGCGCCGGGGACCTCTACGGCGCCGACGAGGAGATTGACGAGGAGGACCTGGCGCACATGCTCGAGGAGGAGGATCTCGTGGGTGCCGTGTACCGGGACGAGGTAGAGCCTGGACCAGACATGGACATGGAGGCAGATCTGGACGACGAGATCCCCGAGGCAGAGAGCGGCGGCGGCTATGAACACACCGACTCCGAGGCCTCGCTCAGCAGCAGCGAGGACGGCGACCACAACGTCAGCTACCTCGCCCCTCGCGCTCGCCTGCCGCCAGCCCATCCCCAGAGGAGCAGCATCGGGCGCGGCGACGGCGGGCCGAGATCAAGCCTAGACATCAGCAGTATCCTTTCCAGGGACGGGAGCAGCATTACGGGCAGCAGCCCGCAGATGCAGAGGAGGACCTAGAGTTGGAGGTGATAGAGAAGAGAGTGCAAAGAGAAGAGAAGAGAAGGTCATTTGGGCCCAAACAGCAGGAGATACCCAAAGTCAAAACTTCAGTTACCTGCCGTCCATGGTTTCGGTATGGCAAGAGTTCGGGCACCACCACACAGTACTATTATTATTGTTATTGTTATTATCATTATTATCAAGAGTGTAAAAGTAGACACATGCGGCATGAAGCATTAAGCCGTTTCTTTAATAATCAAAATAGGCCTTCTGCATGCATGCGAGTTGGTTTGTACAGTACAGTATAAGGTATGTTGCATGATCCCAGTTGGAGAAAAGAAAAAGAGAGAAACAAAATCCGCCAAGTAGCAGACAGGCAGACAGACAGACATGCACACTTCTTCCCATGAAAACTCCATATGCGCCGCGTGCCCTGAGAAGCCCAGTCCCTCCAAGGAATGGCGGGACCGAGCCGGGGGAGGGAGGTTGGGAACTCGTTTTTGTGTTTATTTCCATAGATTGATTCCATCCCCCCCCCTCCACCCCACCTATCGGGCTATTGATCAATCCATTCTTTTCCCCTCTGACCACAGCCAGTAGCCGAAATATCAAAAGAGCCAGACGTAAGAAAACAGAAAGATGACGGCCAGGAAGAAGCCCAGCCACACCTTCCAGCCGACGCCGGTGCGCTCTGCCATCAGCAGCATGCGGTTCATGGTGCCGCGCAGCCGCAGCCGCGTCTTGTCGAAGCTGTCGTTCATCTTCTCCGCCAGCGCCGACGACTCGCGGATCTCGTCGCCGATCGCTATCGTCATCTGTTGCCCGGGGGGGAAGGGTTAGCTGGGTGGCGTGGCAGAGAGAGAGAGAGAGAGAGAGAGAGAGAGAGAGAGAGGTTGGGGGTGAACTCACGTCCTTGAGCACCTTGACCTTGCCTAGGATCCCCTCGACCTGATGGTCGTTCTGGCTCTCGAGCTCGTTGAGCACCGCATCGCTGTATTGGCCCCTGCGACAGCGACAAAAACTGTCAGCCTTTGCGATCGATGGATCGATCCCCTAGCATCTCAGGGGGAGCCGTATATGTATGCCAGGGGAGGCTCGAATTATCAACACGCACCTCGAGTTCGGCGTCGCCGGCCGAAACCCAGCTCTGTTCTCCACGCCGAGATGTTGCCCGCCGCCGCCTATCCCTATCCCTCCTCCTATCGCCGAGCCGTTGCCACTACTGCTCCCGCTTCCGCCGGAATATTGCTGCTGCTGCTGCTGGTATCCTCCGTAGCCGTAACCGCCGCCGACCCGGTTCGGGCTCGCGCTCACCGGCCGCCGCGCCCCCGACTCAGCCCCCGAGCCTGTATAGCCCTTGAACAGGTCGCTGCGCGAGTCGCGTTGGTGCAGAGACGATGCACCAAATCTAAAAGGTTACCCCAGACAAAACTATCGTCAGCCGTCTGTCACACTGTGAAGTTTTTGCAGTGAAATGATTCCCCATGTCGTTTGGTCCTCGGCTGCGAAAAGGCTGTAGGCTTGCGATGAAAAGAGAAAGGGAGTCGGCCGTTGTAGCCGGAAATCGGATCTGCTGAAGGCGGAGCGGACATGGCGCGTGGTTCGTCGTGTGCTCGGCTGCGTTCTGGATTGCCGGGGTGGAATCATCGAGTATTCGACAGTCTCCGTCGCCGTCGCCATCGTCATGTAATGTAGTATAGCAGCGCCGCGATTGCCGACCGCCCTAACTCCCCCGATCGCGACGACAATCGCGTGAGCATCGTGGCCTTGGCCGCAGACTTGCTTCGGGTAGCGTTCGTAGGCGTGTGCGCAACGCCTGTGTCCGGTTTCGTTTGCAGAGGCGCATAGAAGGGGAACAAGAAAGAGAAAAGTAGGGGATAGCTCACCGCGACGCCATCTTTTATTTTGTTTTATTCTTTTGCTCCTCCCTGGTGCCTTTTTTTTGTTCGTTGCGGTTGGTTGCGTTTATTGCACGGGCGATCTGCCTTCCATGACGATGACGACGCCAAAGGAGACCTGGTCAGACAGGTAGGGACGGGAGGTTGTGTTTGGAGCGAACGGCGCCCCAAAAAATTAGGGGATCTGATCTAGAAAGAAACCCGCGGGATAATTTAAAAAGGGGGGTCAAACCGACGAATGTGACTCTCTTGTAGCTTTTCAATATTTGGTTGTTTGTTGGGCCAGGATTTCTCTTCCGCCCTTTCTTACTCTAGGCCTCCTCAAAGGAGGCTTCTGTCCAGCCTGGCCTCTACGGATACGTCTTCTAGTTTTTGATAGGTTGTTCTATTACAGGCCTTTGAACTAAGTAAAATGCGAGTCCCATGTCACCTCAGCTTAAATTTTTGGCGTTCATTGGCCAATTGCCGGCCGGCACTTGCCCTAGTAGCCTCCCGGTTTCTGGCAGCAAGGTCACAGCACCTGTCAGAGCCGTGATTGATGCATTCCAAATCTCAAAGCAAATGTCACAGGTAGACTCAAATTATATTGTCGCCCAGGACTGGCGCAGCTAGGGATCCTTTCTCGGAGGGCGATGCGGCTAGGTAGCAGCTTACGGCCAAGCCTTCGCCTGCGTATACAGTCCGGGCTATTCCGACTCATGCAACAACTTACAATAGACAGCTGTTGTTGTGTAAAGAAGCGCTTTACCAGCAGCTTATAGCATTACAGCCGTACAGCTTTCTTTGTAGTAGTATATATCTTTACTTACTTTACCGTAAACCGGCCAAAGCAGCAAGTCAGCCAAGGTTCAAAACATAGAATAGCACATATCACGCGCCCCAGGAAGACGAGGTGGAATGGAATCTATCGTCCAACAGATAAAGCCACCCCCAACACCTAATCCTAGTTCCTCCACACAAATGTCTCTCGCTACTTTCATAATGCACTCAGCGGGGAGAAGTGCGCGAAGACGATACATGCTCTCCCCATCCAATGGCCATACGGTGACTTGAGATAGCGGACACTACCGCTGTCTTCCCGCCGCCTTAAAAGACAATTGCCATCCGTGTCATCAAAACCCTTCATAACAAGACAAAAAGGTCGCCCGCCCAGAAGAAGAGTAAGGTCGCATCCGATCCAGAAAGAGGCTGAAGGAGAATTTAAGAGCTGGGGAGAGGGTTTTGGGGAGATTATGGTTTCTCTGTTTTGTTTATTCCCATTCCTACCTAGTGCCAAACCATGAAAAACCATAGATTCTTTTTATCGTAACCGTCCCGTCGTCATGATCATCATCATCCCTTCAACAGCCACCCCGACCCGTACAGTTATGCAGGGACGAGAGGGCAATCGACGGAAAATGCTGTTGTTGCGGTCGTGCTGTTGGGCCGAACAAAGACGAGAACGTTTGAAGAAGGGAGAGGGAATCTAGTCTTCCATCTTCTCGTCCTCGGCCTCAAAGTCTTCATCGTCCTCCTCATCTTCGTCGGCATCGGCCGGGTTCTCCTCGGCCGCCTTGGCGAAGTCGATGACCTTTCCGCGGGTGCGGCGGCCAATCACGTTGTCGAGATCAATCTCCTCCAGGCCATCCTCCTCGTCGGCTACATGCGCGCACAATGGTTAGAAGCTGGTATTAAGAAAGGGTGACACGCAGTCGCATTTTCCTGCATTTGTTCTCCGAAGAGAGCGGGAGGGGGCAAGGGAAGTTGGGATTCCAATGACATACCAGCTTCAGTCTCCTATTAGCATCATGTTAGCGCTGGACGTTTGACAACAATGAATCAAAAAGAGTAAAAGTAATGCGACGCGAGTGCAGCATGCGTATTCACGGCGCGCACACCAAGGCGCGTGCGCGCAAGACTAATTCAAAGTTGGGCGGCATATACCTCATCAGCGTCTTCCTCTTCGTCCTCGTCATCTTCATCCTCGCCCATGGAGACGTCCTTCATGGTGTCGTCCTCGGTCGCCGCGGCAGCCTTGCCCTTTCCCTTGGAGTCGCCAAAGGTGGCGGGGTCCTGGACCCCAGAGGTGGTGGTGCCGTTCTCGGTAGCCATGGCTGTGGTTTATGGAGAGGTTTGGATGTTTGGGTTCAAGTAAACAGAGGAGAGCTCTAGATACGTGTAGAGAGCCTGCGGTTTGATTGCGGAGGCGGTGGACAGAGAAGCAGAGGGAGTAGAGTGTAGCCTTGCGTCGCGAGAAAGAGGGAAAAGACTGGGTCTTGGGGGGGTGTGGTGTGCGAAGGTCTAAGATCTGGAGGTTGTCCGAATTTCAGAGCCGGCGCACCTTGCCTCCCGCCATTATGGGGCATTTTTGTGGGGCGCTGTTGCGCAGCGAGGCCCGCCCTAAACTCTGTTCGTCGCACACCACTTGGCGCCAGCTGACGGGGCAACAGCGTGGGTTGCGCGGCACACTGTGCAAGTTAGGCAAGAGCCGGGGATTTGCGACCAGAGAAACATGTCAAGGCCCACTGGGGGATGGGGAACTCCGCCAAATTTACCAGAGCATGATAAGGAACTTTAGAAACAGCGATAAAAATGCTGCAGAAAGGCTGGAGCCAACCAGGCTAGAGATTCATGAAAGACGGGTCGGGAGTAAAAGACAATAAAAAGAGCGTCCCTACCTAGTCTAGTGACCACTCCAGGTCTTTGAGCCCCTAGACTGCAAAGACATATAAGAACATGATGGAAGGACCTAGAGCATAGAACACGGCGCTGGAAGTAATTTTTAGATGTATTAATTCACTTTGAGTCTCCCCCGCCCGACACCAGGACGAAGACGCCAATAGCTAACACCCACCAATACCTATCATTGTTAAAACGTCAGCAGTTGCGCGTACTACACCAAACACATAACCATAACAGATGGAAAGGGGGAGGGGGGGCTGGCTCTGCACATACTTCTGCAACAGCGTCTTCTCCTCGGGGACGACATTCTTGCCCTCGGGCGAGAGCACGACGGGCCTGTTGAGGTCGGGCTGCTTGCCGCGCGCCGTCGGGACCACGACGACCTGCGGGCCAAAGTCGCGCGTCTGTCCGGCGTCGATCCGCACCCCCTTGCACAGTACGCCCAGGATCTGGCCTTTGCTATTGTCGACCGAGAGCACCAGGTGCGGCGACAGCCCCTTGCCAAAGTTGTCGGCCGACGCCACCGAGGTCGACGACACCCAGCGCGCCGCGGCCGCGTCGTAGACGCCGACGCGCAACAGCGCCGCCGCACCGCCCTCGGGGAGATCTGGCGCTTCGTACGACAGGACCTCGCCTGTTGCTGTTGTCTCCGGCTGGGCTTCGTAGCTGACGTCGGCGAGGAGGCTAGGCGGTGTTTCGGGCGTCGTGATGGGTTGGATGAAGATGGAGGCGACGACACTTTCTGCGCTCGCGACGGCCGCGACTGCTAGAAGCGTCGAGAAAAGCGCGGAATACCTCATCGTTCCGTCTTGGGGTCGCAATTGATATCGCTTGTTTGTCTGTCTGTTTGTCTGTCTGTCCTCTTCAGCTCCGAGCTTTTGATAAGGCGGGTTGTTGGCGAGCTTGAATGTCGGCGGCGGCAATCCAATGGGAGGGGGTGGATCGACAGACCCAGCAGTTGGGGCGTGTCTTGGCGAGCCGGAAATTTAGAGCCTCCCCAGCCTCGCTGCCAGCTGGCACTGTGCTGCTGCTTGCCGACGAGGGTCTGAATCCCATCCACAATTTTTTGTCACACGCTCCCAGTTCATCTCACTGTCTCACAACACAAGGAGCGAGCACGCTTGGAACAACTCTCAGAGGGTGTTTGATATCCGTGTTTGTGAGGGAACGGTTTCCTCTACGACGTGAGAGACTGTTCCGTGCACGCCCAAGAACAGTTAGGTTAGCATAAAAAACATTCCAACGGAAATCCCGCACGCGGTACCTAGTTGAAAGACCTATTTACAGACACAAGCCTGAATGCATACATCGCTCCGCATCAATCCATGACTCAGCCTATTCACACTTGAAGGTGTGTCGAGTTTAGATACGCCGGCTACCCAAAACGAAACCGCCGAAGACACTGCGAGCCGAGATTCAAACTCGGCTTCCCCCATCTCCTGATCCTAATGCCTGCATATACAAAATGGAACGACGCCGCCCTAATCGCAGGCCCCAGAACCCAGAACCCAAAAGGGGGAGGATTCAAAGCGCAGGTTTCGCGGGGTGAGCAGCGACTATTAGCTGCTGCTTGCCGTTTGCCCGTGGTTCGTGATCGCGGCTTTGCCCTTGCTCGTCCCCCCTTCTATTTCCTCTTCGTCGTCAAGTTCGTCGTCATCCTCGTCGTCAATGACCTCGCTATCGTCGTCTTCATTATCGTCTTCCTCTAGCTGAAATCCAGGGCACCGTTCAACCAGGCCTCGGTAGTAGGCAACCAAGACCTCGGGGTTGGGCACGATTTTCCAATCAACCCTGTAGAGAAATTCGAGCTCCAGCAGTTTCAGCTCAGCGACCCTGACCCCGCCGACTCTCGCGTAGGTCGAATTGTTCCAAAAGGCGTCGGAAAGACCCTTGGCCGCGACTGTAGCTGCTGTGATTAAGAAACGGTGCACGGTAAGCGTGTTGATGGTGAATTCGGGATAAAGCGCGCATAGTCGGTCGATGTAGTAGACCATGGATAAGAGCAGAGGGGGGCTAAGTGTGGCGTGCTTTGCCAGCCTGTGAAGATAGTCTAGAACTGAGATCCCCGGTGCGGTCCTGGGGGGGCAAAGAAGAAATGTCAGTTCGGCGGTAACCACAAAAGCCAGTCGGCGATTGCATAGCTGGGAGCTCTCACCGAGAGTGAAATCTGGTCAAATGGCCAGACTTCAGGGCCAGCGCATCGTTGGTCTCAATGAGCTCTCCCAGCATGTGGGCGATAAGCACCACGACGTCTTCGACCGCGCATAACTCGTATCGCTCGGGCAAAATTTTGGGGAGGGCCGTCTCGGGCTTCGGGCGCTTAGCGAGCGCTGAAGGATTTTGCACGGCATCGGCCGGCGTCGCAACGCTGGAGCTGCCCGGCCCCTGCGAATTTCTTCTCTTAGCCGTGGGAGAAGATGCCGGCGCGGGCACTGCGGCTGCGGGAACGGCGACGGCAGCGGCAAGTTGCGATTGGGACCCCGACGGCTGCTGCTGCTGCTTAGGCGCGGCTGGCGGTATAGACTTTGCGGGCTTCGCCGGAATGGGATGAGAGGCCACTGTCGCAGGCGGGTCGTCGGGGAGAGCCATGGGCTTCGGTCCTGGCATTGGCGGGGGCTCGAGCCGATCAATGTCGGCTGGCGACGGCGCGGGTGCAGGGCGACAGAGAGGGGCGCCGGTAGCGTAGTCCACTAGCTCCATAGGCGAGTACTGGGTGGCAGCGTCGACGCCTACATATCGCTTGGGGCGTGCGAAAGAAGGCGAGGCGATTGTAGTTGTGGTGGTGGTAGTTGAGATGAGAGGCGACGAGGCGGCGGATTGCCGGCGGGACAGGGCAGCCGGGAGCCGGGCTGGAGACTGTCGCGGCGAAGGCGCGACTGCGGATGTGGATGCAGGTGCATAGTGGAAGCTATGGAGGCCACTTCTGGGAGAGGCATTGACTGGGGTCGAGACAGCCTCCAACATCATCCCAAACTCATTCTTCTGCTAGGCGCAGACACAGCGCGGGCGGGCGACGAGGTTAAAGAGGCCGCGGATCAGTTATCGACGGCGGGGGAGGGGTGGGGCAGGGTTGTCTTGGTAAAGTTATGGATTAGGTAGGTTAGCCTGAGACTTTGCAACCCCACAGTCAGGGAGTTGGAGGCGACGAGGTCGACGGCACGTCCTGGCCAGTCACTAAGACACGGGACTTTGCGCTGTCAGACTGCGGAGCAAATCGCCCAAAACCCACAACCCGAAGTCCACAGTGGAATGCCTAAGATGGCCACAAAACTGTCGCCTCTCGCTTGGACGCTAGTGCTGGCGCCGATGCTGGATGATGGCGCTGGGATCCTGGGGCAGGTGCGGGTGCTTTGCGCGGTTTGTGCAATTCGGGTTTAGACTCTGGATCTAGATACGGAGTAGTTTGTTATCACACGACGTGGAAGGGCGGGCGTCCAGGTGACTGTTAAGAAGAATGGGCGCAAGGTATGGCGGTCAGATAGGTAACAGGTAACCTGGAATATAAGATTGCCGTTGTAGGTGAAGAAGAGTAGTAAGTTGGGTGCTTTGTCAATGGCGGGATGTGAATTGGAACCCAAGACCCGACAAGCGACGGCGGAGTGAGGACCCACGATGGATCTCTACGCTGTACTTATTTTATTGCCGCCTCGCCACGCCCAAACAGACCGTATTTTCTCCCTCCATAGCATCGAGGTGGGTAAAAGTGTAGGTGGCACGTTGTCAACTGGACGTCTCGGGCTGTCCAGGTCGGGTTGCTTTTAGTGTAACCCGTGGGCCCTAACGTTCTCTTCGCTTCACCGAGCAGCGGGCTAGCGCACTAGAATGGCAGCGACGGGCCAAAGGGGTGCGCCGCCTTTCCAATGCATGTCTTTATCGCCAAACCCACAAAAGCGCCACTGCCGTACCAGTCACGTATGCTCGCTTGGATGGCCTGGCCTCGCCTGGCCCCGCGACGTGATTGGAGAGAGGCGAAAATTGTACTGGCGGCTGCTTGGATCCGATCAGGTTTGGCACCGAGACCAACTGACAACAGGGCAGAGACGCCTGCATCAAGGCCATGTGGCCCGGTTCGTGCATCCAATGCAATGACCTCAATGTCTTGTCTTGGGGCCAGAGCCGAGCTCCGTACGACCTCAGGAACGTCTGGCCTGGGATGGGCCGTGGTCGGATCCATGGCGTCGGAAGAGACACATGGGAGCTGCCCCTCCCTGCGGATACGGTAAAGAAACTGTGCTGGTATTCAGTAGCTCGACCCGCATCACAGCTGTCTCGAGCGAATTCTTAGTGATGCTTAGGATGAGCACAATGCTATAGGGCTACACGACCTGGGACACGTAGTAATGGCATTCACATTTTCGGGTTTTTTCGATTTTTAGAAAGCGAATCCCCACAATAAGATGCAGCCCTTAATTTTCCGGATGGCGCTGTTTAGGGTATGAGAATTAGAAAGTCTCTCCTCCCTCTATTATTCTAGGATTACTTCCCATCACAACGGAGTACGCAGCCTGGTACTCAGGAGATGCAACACGCCTCCACTGCCAACTGGAAAGAGTCTGCTGGGGTTGGTGTTTTTACAACTTGCAAATACAAAAGTGCAACTCACGAGTTTCTAGAGATTTTAGCAGCTACCTAGCTTAGTACAAGGGGCTATCGGCCCTCGTCCAATGGCCAAAAAACCTTTGGCCCAACGCTGATGCCCTGTTTAAATATATGTATCAACGCCCGTCAATATGGAACCACGGGTGACTGAGCACCTCCTGTGCAGTGGGCCGTTTTTCCGGATCGTAGACAAAGATCTTTGACAAGAGGTCGAAGAGCAGGTCGGCTTCATGCTCTGGGATCTTGGGCATTGCCTCCAACAACGGCTTCCATTCCCTATTAAAGCCCTTTAGGTAGACATTATTCACCTGCACAGCCGTAGGCTTCCACACCATGTCCGAGAAACAAGGGGGAAACGGTTTCCTTCTTTCCTCCTCGTACTTGTCGCAGTCCCCGTTCTTCCCCCTAGGCGTGCCAGTCTGGACGACACGGCCATCGGGCTCATCCCATATCTGATAAACCAGATTCTTCAGAGGTCGCTTGCCCTCCAACTTCTCAAGCGACTCTCCTTTACTAGAATCCTTTGTCGGCTGTCCATCGTCGTCCCAAAGGATTTCCTCCCAGTCTTGGGGCATGTCCCCCAGGGTCTGAACGATATACTTCATTAGCTCCGACACGTGGCTTGGTAAGGGTTATCGAAAGGGCCTTGCCCCGACCTGAGCCGAAAGAAGCAGTAGCCGAGAGCCCATACATCGCTTGCTGGACTAGCCGGTAAGCCAGCTGCAAACTCGGGTGCCAGAAACTCAAGTGGCGTGCCCAGCATTTTCTGGGGCGGCGAAGAAGCCAGGAAACACTGGTCGAAGTCGACGAGTTTGATCTGGTCGGTAATAGAATTTCTGGTCGTCGAGGAGAGGAAATTGAAGGTTTTCACAACATACCGCGGCGCTTCTGGGCCAGGTATATCGCCGGCCTCGGTCTCAAGCTCTCCCGTCACAGGCGGCTCGAACAAGTTGTAGATGTCGGCTTCATCCAAACTGTCGAAACCCGACAAGCCAAAGAAAATGTTGCTAGTTGTCACGTCTAATATTCGATTAGCAAGTTTTCGTAGAGATGTTGACATGGGATCACTAACCTCCATGGCACAGGCCTTGGGAGTGGAGATCAGCGACGGCTTTCGTGGCTTCATGGCCAGCCTTCCGGGTGAGCCAAGGTCTAAGTCGAATAGTGAACCCATAACATAGGTCAGACGCGGACGGGCCAAGAACGGGTAGAACTAGACATAGATGGTGACCATTTGGTCCTTCAAAGGTGAAGCGTTAAAGGGATTTCTCGCCAACTAAGGGTTGAGTGTGGCAACAATTTTCAGCGCCACCTACTTCTTCTCATGTCCGTCTCGCGTAAGCCAAACCGTGGAGAACCCGCCAGCACCGAGTCTGTGCAAAATCTTTTACTGTCCGCCGTCGTACATGTCGTCCAAGTGAACAGGTTAGTACCACCCCAGCCGGTATTTTTCGACATCTTCCGTTTAAACGCCAACGCCCTGGAGAGAGAGGAAACGCAGGTCTTCATAGTCGGGACTCTTGAGACTATGTCATTTTGGTACGCGCGTATACTAAAGAGAACAGCGGCGGTGCGCAGGCAGAGGCAGCGCGAGACGTGAACCAAAGGACTGATGAATAGCAGCCAGACGACTGATGCCGTTGTCGCAACTGGCAGCGTTTTGGGTGGCTGCGCGTCCACAGGCAATTATGGGCCTGGGACACCGTTAATACCTTCTAGCCCTGGCGACTAGGTGCTAAATCTTTCCGAAAAATTCACGAATTGTTGAGTGACGAATGGTCCAAGACGAGTCTTTGTGTGCATCGATGGGCATCCGATACAGTGTGGCGGGCCTTGCGCGCGCAGCGCTTTTACTGTGAGCGGTCAAGCCTAGCCGACCCGCACCGTCTCACAAAAGCCAACTATTGTTAGCCGCCCCCCCCCCCCCCGTTTCTGGCGCCTGTGGTGAGCGCCCCGAGTCCGGGTAGTAGAAGCTAGTATTACAGGTTTTCGATATTTTTATTTTCAATGAAAGTGACGAAACAAATAAGGATGGGATTATATGTAGGTACGGATAATGTAATCATGAATTGATGCTACAGTACATAGTAACGCGCTCGATGCGGTACCCCACATTCTTTATGGCAAACGCTATTATCGAATATAGAGAAGGAACTTGAACCGCTTTGGTTTATTACTTAAGGCACGAGCTAGAATCTCAAGTACGGTCCTGCTACCTTAGGTATCCGTACCTACCTTGGGTGACTTTGACGACAGAATGACACTTTTCCCAACTTCGCACCGGAAGTCCAAACCCGGAAACTGCCAAGGCGACGACGGTACCTGAGTGTAAACTAATATTTTTATTATTACAGTTCCCTTGTTGAGGAAACCAATTCTCATCCTCATTTCAAGATCCTACTGACTGGAAATGACAACGGCCATCTCGTTTATCACGAGCATAATATCAAGCTTGTGCACCGAGAACTCGCATAGGAATGAACGGCGCTTTCTGCTGGTCAAAAAGGATAAAACCTACAAATTTCCAAGACTGGTTCGAAAGAACAAGGGAGCAAGTGCGAGTCCCAGAAATCGCCATGTTCAGAGAGAGGCTGCTGCCGGCCTATGCCCCTCCCCCAAATACAATTACACCACAGCAACCGCGGTGTCTAGCAGCTCAAGCTATGACGGGGGAGCGTTGCCGACAGGGGATGCCCAGTCATGGCCGGACGGCTGGTACCCTGATCCGTGGGCTACGCAGACGGAGCCTCAACGAGGTGGTTTGAGAATGGAGAATAGACAAGCCATGTCCAGTGAACAAAACGACTTGGTACGCCAACCGCCTGGCGAGTACAGTCTGGTTCCTCCATTTTTCATTTGTGCTATCTGTTGGAATGAGCTAGGCCTTGGCACTAGGGAGCAGATTGAACACGAATTGATATCAAATACTGTTCATTCTTTACTATCGGCATTAGTTTACGATATAATCCCCCATTGTTTATTGGTGTGAAACCTTCCAAAACATGAAGAACCTAATAACCTTGAGGCTCGCCTTAATTTTTTCCCTCTGAGGGATATGACAGTTCCTAATATATGATCTCAGAGCCCTAGACCTCTTCTCCCCCTACAAACCCATGGCCTCCGGTCTACGCTATCAAAGTACGGATATCAAACTAAAATTTATAGGATTGGATTATAGCTGTTTATTTCCCTTGAAGAGTGAGCTTTCACTATATTAAATCATAGCAGGAATGTCGGTCATGGTGCGGAGGGCGTTTACACTGCAGAACCATGAGCAGATTTGGGACAAAGAGCGTTTGTTTACTTTCGACGTTTCAGGGGCTGTAACGCTCTTCCCCATTTGTAGCCTAGGTCTGTTGAATAAGGGGGGCATGTACTGTGCAGACAGTGGAGGCTGGTAATAAAACCTTCAAGGTTCTGTCTTAAGTATACGCATGGTTTTTAGGCGGCGTCCGGGGCCCTCGCTGACCTGACAGCTGATCCTATCCTTCTCGTGCTGTCTGATTGGCTGCATGTCTACTCTAGGGACCCGGTGGGGCTCGGCGGGTTCACGAATCGACAAGGCCAAGCCTTCCTAGCCCGCTGGTGCTGGGGACTGCAATCCCATGCCTGCCACCAAGCTTCACGGCTAGAATGACGATGCGACAAAGTGTCGAAGCCACCTCGCATCAATCATCCATCGGCGAATAATTGCAACGTAATCTTCTACCTCTGCCCAGCGTGCGATCTCTTTTTTATCGCTGCTCTATCGACTGCTGCTAGCACGCTAGCACACCAACTAGTACAGCCCCGAGTGCCCCTTCCCGCTCTCCTTCCACCCCGGGAACCTAGTCGCGTATCAATTGCTCCCGAGGTCCCTTCGGCATCTGCATCCATTTCAGGGCCTGTAGGCGACGTCGTCCGTTTTCTTTCCACATCTCGACACAGCGCCCGCGCAACCTGCAACAGAGTGAACCGCACGCGGCCAGCCGGGGGAAGCGTTGGGTACCACCGTTCTCCAAACTAGGCGACAGCGGCAGCGACGCTCGTTCGGTGTCGTCGAGCGACTGCAAGACAAGACCGGGCCCTCCCGACTACTGGGCCCGTGTGCCTGTGTGCCGGTGTGCCGGTGTGCCGGTGCATCGTTGCCATGGCCCGCATACAGACGCCGCCTGGTTTCGCGCAGATCAGAGGAGCGAGAAGCTATTCGGATCAGGCTGCCGCCCTTCGCGGCCTGAAAGACGACACAGTCGGCCACGCCCAGCGCAAGGAGAAGTGGGTGGAATATGGCATTTTAGAACCCCTCGTCAAAATACTGCAGGCCAGCCACTCCCCGGTGAGCCTGAACGGCAAGGAGTCGCCCACTCACCCCGGGCCCGGGCTGCCGAGGGGCTTAGCAGATAATGAACTCGTCCGGCTGCTGTGCCTACAGCTCATTGCCAGCTTCGCAAGTGGTAAGTTCGCTGACAGACATTTCCATCCAAAGTGAGATTGAAGCCCTCGCAGGGTGGAGCTCAATATTGACATTACTCCCAGGCGGCCCTGCATTTCTGGGACCTATCTATGCTGCCAACGCCGTGCCTGTAATCCTACAGAACCTCTCCCCCCTCGAGAACCCGCCGCTGGTCACCCTGAACGCTCTGCGCGCCCTGACCAACATCGCCGATGCGACCCGCCTTGCCTCGCCGGGTTTGGATGATTCAGGCGCGCTGTCGGAAGCCTTGTTCGTGTCTCGTTACCTCGACGTCTTGTGCGCCATCTTGGACTCGGAGTCGACCGACGTGGTAGTGCAAGAGCAGAAATGTCTGGTCGCAAGCCTGATCAGCCGGTTGTGCAGGGACACGCGTCACCAGAACCTGTTGGCCAATGCCGGCATTCTGGACGCTCTTGCCACCGTGCTGGCCAGCTTCGTTGTGGCACGTGGGGAAGTCATCCCGGGGGCCGAGATCATAGGCCAGGCCGATGGCCTCGCCGACATGATACCGGCTGCTGCACCTCGAGGGGCGAGCTTGGCTCTGGTTCTAGAAGCCATATCGTGCATCATAGAAGGCTCCCGCTTCCGGGCCTGCATGCTTATCTCTTCACCGGCCATCATGGCGGTGTTCCCCGCCGCCGAGTTCTCGCCGTCGGCGAAGGAGACTAAGGCTGCGTGGAACAGTCTCGAGATGAGCGGACTCAGCAGCCCTCGTGCCCGAAGCCCCGGCGCTGCCGACTACCTGCTGCCGATTGTGCCTATTATGCAATCCAGGTCTTTGTCGTCACAGTTCGCCCACTTTCCCCCGTTGGGCTTCAGCCTATCTCGGGAGAACCTAGCTTCTAATGGCCGGTCGACTGGTAGCAAATTCTCGGCTTGGGACTCTGGTCGGTTCGACCCTTCTAACCCCGGCAGCGACCCCGAGGCTGAGGATCCGGAGAGTCCTCTCATACCGTGGCTCATAAACTTCGCCAGGTGGTCTAGCGGGCTCGACAGAGTCATGGCGGCCTCTGTGCTTACGTCGTTATACAAATCCGGGCTTGCCAGCCCCGAAAGGGAGGCCGTGCTTGGTCATCTCATCGTTCCAATCCTCTGCCAGCTAATGAAGGACTACGACAAAGATAGCGTGGCTGCTGCACAGCTTTCCACCTTCCTCGAGCCCGACGTGGCTGCGGATTGGGTCGTCTCGGAGCGGACTCCAGGCGTCCTAGCGCGACTCATTGGGGACAGCAATGTGCTTCAGGAGGCCGCCTATAGCTGCGGCGCTGTTAAGATGGCCTGCCAGCTACTCAAAGACTCGTATGAGCCTCTACCAGCTCAGACCGCTCCGAGGCCTTGGTCGCCGAATCCGGATCGTGGTGTCGAGAGCGGCGAGGGCTTGTCAACTAACCGGGTTGGGCTCCCAGGCAAGCTCCCAATAAACGCCCACAAGATCAGGATAAGAGAGGGCAGCCTGAAGCTCCTCACTGCTCTGGGCACGTCGAAAGAGGAATATCGGAAAGCTATTGTCGAGCAAGACGTGGTGCCGTTCATAGTCGAGTCACTTTCCCAGTCGCCTGGCAAGCCCAATATCGCGAAAGAAAAGACAAAGTCCGGTAGCGCAGACGAAGGCATGGACATTTCGTCAGGTGGAAGCTCGCCCTATGGGACAAATCTCAACTCGGTCATCATCGCGGCGTGCCATGCGATCCGGACGCTGAGCCGATCGGTCAGCAACCTTCGGACAGCGCTCGACGACCATGATGTCGCAATGCCAATCTTTAGGCTTCTGAGGCATCCCGATGCGGAGGTCCAAACCGCAGCTGGCAGCGTCGTCTGCAACCTGGTGACGAACAGCAGCCCTATGCGGACAGTACGTATTCGTTCTCATTTCGACTTCTCTCGTTGATAGACGCTGACTCTCGCAGCCACTCTTTGAAGCGGGTATCCTCAAGGTGCTCTGTGAGCAGGCCCACTCGTTGAATCCCGGAATAAGACTGAACGCAGTGTGGGCTTTGAAGCACCTGGTGGACGGAGCCGACGAGGATCTGAGGAAGCTAGCGCTGGAAGAACTTGAAGCCGGCTGGCTTGTCCAGCTGATACGCGACGATACGGAAGACGAGGCTCTACACGCGCGTCTAAGGCTCGAGCGAGGGAGCGGGAGTCTAGATATTGACGATGACGACGACGAGGACATGGATACCGATGCGTCGTACGGGCATGACAGTCGGTCTTGTGTTTGGCCAGGAATCTACAGAGACAGCATTTCTGGTCGATTCCCGGCACTTCGGAATCCATCGCCACGATTACGGCGAGTGGAAATGAAGCTGGCAATGCTTCGCGAGACGGAATTGAATCCCACGCGCAAGGCGCGGAACGATGACCTTCTTATTCAAGAGCAAGGGCTGAACTTTATCCGGAATCTCATGGGGCTGCCGAGTTTGAGATTGCCCGAGATGGTGGACTACGTACTGAGCGAGCTCGGCGTCCGGCTCTTTGATATCCTGGCGTCGAAACTGAAGACGAGGAGGGTGCTCCACCCGCTCACACGGCGGGCGGCGGCTGCTGCGGGGGGCGGCAGCCGCATTGGCGAGTCTCGGGTGCTCTATCCGCAATCCAAGATCATGGAAGCGGCCATCTACATCCTCGTACACATCAGCTCGAGCCACCCACGACACCGGCAGCTAGTAATAGCGCAGACGGAGCTCCTCAATTTGCTGGGCACCCATATCGACCACAAGGATATCGGCGTGCGGAAAGCGCTCTGCCACTTATTTGGGAATCTTAGCTGTCAGGACGACAAGACGGACATGGAGGCGTGCGGTCAGCGGGCCCTGGAGATAAAAAATCTCGGCTTCCTGAGCAAGCTCGAGAGGCTAGAGCGGACGGACAGCGACCTCGACGTCCGTGAGCGTGCCAAGACGGCCATCTGGCAAATCAAGAACCATAGCAGCTGAGTCTAGAAGTTTGACTAATCTAGGGTCTGCAGCGTTGACGGCGTATAAACCTGGGGTTCTTAGCTGGGCTAGCTGACACATGCGCGTGCCCTGCTGGACGGAGTGCCGAGAGCTTGGCAAGAGGAAGGCGATGGTGATTTTCTGTTTTTTTTTTTTGGCTAGGACATTCTTTTAACATAGCACGTTTTTCATGTCAGAGCAAGCACGTGTCGAGGGGGCACACATAACGTAATCGTCGCATTTACGAGCATAAGCAGCGGAGCGAGCAAAGAAAGGGCTTGGAAGTGGCAGTTTGGAGCCGTAACTGGCACGGGTTAATATGTACGCATGCTACATACATACATACGCATAGCTATTACGAAGGATGTGCTGTACAGTAGTAGGAGGCAATTGGCCATCCTCGCCCTGCCCAGAGGGACGGCAGGGAAAAGGGAACAAACAAGCCAGGGCCGAGTCGGATATCCGCGGCTGAGTCATGGACTGGCGGGTTTTTTCGGCGTTGAGAAAGGCGTGGTATCTAATAAATGGACATGGCATAGCATTGCCGTCTACACACTACTAAGGTACCAAAAAAGCCCCCCATGTGGCAAATGCATCCGGGGGGAAGAGGAGGTTGGGAGGGGAGGATGGGAGGGTGTCTCCCGTGTCTCGGGGGCCCGGCCGGTCGACCCAGACCCGCGCCGCGGAAGGCGCGGAGTCTGGGAGTCTGGGGAAGAGATGATGAGGTGAGAGCGCGTGTGTGGGTGAGCGAGCACGTCGCTTACTGCACCTTTTTTGAAGGAAAGTGACGGACAGGTGCGGTCTGGAATGGCAGCTAATTGGCGAATGGCATAACCCTACCTTACCTACCCAAGTGCATGGGTAGGTAGGTAAGGTAAGGTAGTTGTCTTCTGGCCTTGCTACACAGACCTACTCGGGAATCGGGTCATTCCTCAGAAGGTTTTGGAAATATGTATAGGTGAAATCATGACTTAGGTTACCTAGTTTATGCCTATAATTAATTACATGCACGCCTGTCAAAAGGGCGCAAGGGGTTTGTTTCTTACACTAGAGCGTGCTATGACTTTAACCCTATACCTAATGATGCTCCAACTGGAGAGTAAAGAAGGTGTCGTTGAGGCGGCGAGGCGTCGTTAATTCCATTTGCATTTCCTCTTTCCACCCCCTTGTCGGTTCCATTGTCAGCTGTTTCACGGCTGCCGGCTTGCGGGGGGGAGGGCGGAGCTGCTGCGGGACTGGCTAGCGGGAGAGCGACAGAGCCGCTGGGGTTGCTGGCCGCCTTTTTTCTGTGGAGAGTGACCAGCCAATTGGCACCAAAAGCTCTGGCGGGGTGGGTGGCATGACCTCTCAAAGTCAATGGCGTCACATAGCAGCTCCCCCGAACCGTCCGACGACATGCTTACACAGTACAGCGTCCTGCACAGTTAGTTGTAAGCCAGCCAAAAAAGTGCCAAGTGAAACAGACCACGGCTGCTGGCGCTTGTTACTACTCGTCTACTCGGTTTTTATACCACTACTGTATTGAAGATGCATGTATGCAATGCGCAAAGCCGCAGCCTCGAGCAGGCGTTCCTACCCGATTTGGACCCCAGAGGGGACACTCTCGAGCAAGTGCCGGCATCAAGCAAGTGCTACCTCTATGTAAGGTAACCTCGGTGAGGTGAGTGAGGTACTGTAGGGTAGCTGTTACGAGACAGAAGACGAAGACAGACACACCTGAGGGAAGCGGCGCGAAAGGGATACGCCATCATTCCCAAATCCATTCTGAGGTACTACTGTGTATCATTCGCTTGCTCGCTCACTCGCTCTCCCGCCCGCGAAGGAAAAAGCCAATGGTGGTCGCCTTTCGGCGCACGGTGTGGCCCCATCCCATCCATCAATTTGTGTGGTTCTATCCCGATTGCAGAAAACCGCGAATAGTGAGAGTGAGTCTGTGAGGTTGACTGGGGCCCGGCCATCATGTGACGGCCGGTTTTCGATCTGTCTGCCTGTCTGCTTGCTTGCTTACTTGTTCTCTGTTGGCAGAGTGTTTCTCTTCGCCGTCTCGGAGTTCCCAACGCCCAGCGCCCATCGCGTAAGCAAATCATGTGCCCTTTTTATTTTTGAGGGGTCAGAGGGTTTTTTATTGTTCCTGACTCTCTCCCCACCATGCGATATGCCATCTGTCCATGGATGCATTACCCCATACCTACCTACCGCATGCACAATAGCTTTCCATCCGAAGATTCCGGGGGTGCTTGTGTGTGTGTGTGTGTGTTTGTTCAACCTTTTTAGGGTTGTGTCTGGATGTATATGTTTTCTGCGATCAATCACCGATCCCATTCGCCATCCACATCACATCATATCAAATCAGATCAGACAACAGCTGCCATGTTTGGCGTTGCTGAGAAATAACCCATCCGAGGAATTATCGCCATCTGCCCACACCCCTTGCCTCTTGCCTCCTGCTCGGTAGTTTTCCTTGTTTTTTTTCTTTTGGTCTTCTCACTCATCATGCATTTATTCCTTTGTGGCACCTATTAGGTGAGAAGTGTGGAGGTGAGGTCCGGATACGGCCCCGGGCGGCGAGGGACAGAAATGACATAACCCATCCATTCCTCCCACGAGGCTGGCAAGGCTAGCCGAGGGTGGCTAGATACAATGCATGGGCTCGTTCGGCTTTGTGCGGGCATGGTTCCGGCATGGCAGATAATACAGATACGTCGTGTTGACCAACAGCAGGCCGGCCATGATGAGGAAGCAGAACCATAGCTCGATATAGGTCTCGAAAAGAGGAGCAGAAGGTCGTGTGACGGTTGAAGAGGGACATGGCCAAGAGAGGCTTTCACGGGAGCCGAGCTGAGTGGCCAGCTTCTCCCTCAGACTGCGGGTTGACCAATGATAGCAGAGGCTGTTAGTGACCAGCGTCTCCTTGTTCCGGCGTCTTGCATGCCCTCGGAGTGAGTCCTTGTTACCCGATCTGCGATGGCATGGCATGCTTTGGATACCAACGCCCCCTCGGAGGACTCGGCGTTCGAGAAGTTTCCCCTCCCCAGAACCGACTGTGCCCTTACTACGCCGTCCGATAGGTACGCGACCGTCCCCATATGGCAATGGCATCCATGACGCGACGAGTCCCTGTCGGTCGGGATATAAGACGCCTCTGCTCGTCAGTCTCTGGCCCGAACTCTCTCACCAGCATCAACACAGTCGTCCCGTACTACGCCTGCCTTTCTACCAGCCACGCACGGAACAACCCCCTACCTACCCCTAGGTCTAGCCAAAGCTACCCGCAATGGCCGTCATCTCCATCTCCACCCGGGAGAACGATGCGTTGGACATCAACCCTCCCGCCGGAGACCAGTTCCTCAACGTCAACGGCTCCGACTGGCTATGGACCGTCACTGCCCTGTTCATCGTCTCCTTTGTGAGTTTGCCCGCCCCGGCACCCGTCCATCCGGACCCGCATGCTAACACGAGAGGCAGCTCACTCTGTACGGCTTGACTCTGAAGGCTAGAGCCGGCGAGCGCTTCTTCCACTTCATCTTCATCATCACCACCTTTGTCGGCTCCATCGCCTATTTCGCCATGGCGTCGGACCTGGGCTGGTCGCTCATCCCGCAGGCCAACAGCGTCGCCAGCCACGGCCTGCTCCGCCAGATCTTCTTCGCCAAGTACATCTACTGGGTCGTCAGCTTCCCGGCCGCCGTCATCGCCCTCGGCGTGCTGTCGGGCGTCTCCTGGGCCAGCATCGTCTTCAACGTCTTCCTGTCGTGGATCTGGGTGCTGTCGTACCTCGTCGGCGCCTACACCACCACCAACTACAAGTGGGGCTTCTTCGCCTTCGGCACCGTAGCCTATTTGTTTCTAGCCGTCAACACGCTGCTCCTAGGCCGCCGCTCGGCCGCCCGCGTCGGCGTCGCCGGTCACTACACGGGGCTGACCGCCTGGCTCAACCTGCTGTGGCTGCTGTACCCAATCGCGTACGGGCTCAGCGACGGCGGCAACCGCATCGGCGTCGTGGGCGGCTTCGTCTTTTTCGGCGTGCTCGACCTGCTCATGATTCCCGTCCTCGCCTTCTCCGTCGTCTTCCTGTCGGCCAAGTGGGACTACAGCAGCCTCAACATCGCCTTCACCCAGTACGGGCGTGTCCACGCCACCCCCGGCACCTTCCCCGAGAAGCACCCCGTCGCCGCCGCTCCCGCCGCCGCGCCTGCTGCTCCCGCGCCTGTCGCCGCTGTCTAGGCCTCCTTTCCGCCGAACCGCGTGAGAGCCCACGAGTATGCCTGAGCTTAGCTGGCATGCTTAATATATTATATATACCCACAGCGGTAACGGAATAATCAACGAACGAAGACGAAGCTGGGATAATGAATAAATAATTAAGATACGGCACCTTCCAGACGCGCATCATCTCGACTATACCCGCTGTTCCGTTTTGGCTTTTTGTGTTGTCGGAGATACCCCCCACGTTCGCTTTTAGGTGTTTGATATTTGGTCTACGGTCTATAGTCTATGGTGTTTGAATCCGAGTGAGTGGTGGAATTAATTGGTAAAGAAAGGGAGGGGGGATTTACTGTAGTGTGTGTGTGTGGTGTGTGAGAGGGACCCCTAAGAATGTTTATGTGTGGAGTTGCTACCTAATACTACAGACTAGGTACTAATCAATCTACGAGACTAATGAAGAAATCTTTTGATGTGTACTCGTGTTCTGTTGTGGTTACCATTGTGTATGTTGCTTGGTGTAGTCTACTCCTCTCTGGTCAGGGCAGTTGATTGCTGCCAAGAGCTGTCAGCCGATTAGGAAACTAATCGGGACAAGTCGATTCCTATCGGGAGAGTCGATTAAATAAGAATCGGGACTGCCGATTACGATTAGTACTCGATTTATATCGTGAACCGCGGTCAATTCATAAAAGAACCGGGATCGCTGAAGTTATCCTGTGGTTGCTGAGAGCTAGTGTCGTGGTGATGATGAGCTAGGGGGTGGCACATACAATACGTGACCCGGTCCTCGCAAACCGTGTGCCGGCCATGCCAAGTGGTGTGGCGCATGCCAACATTCTGGGTCCGTCGTCTGACAGTATGGGCGGTTCTGCTTCCGTTTCACCTCGTAGCGAAACTGTACCTACGCCAAAGAAGAGATTTGCTTATCCAGACAAAACGACCCGACGGTCAAACACACGTATACAATTCCCAGCGTTGTCCTGTATGTACCTTCCTGCCACACGCTTCGTCAAAATCTCTGCCATATACACTGCAAGCCGTCAGGGGGGCGTTGTGCACTTTCCACGGCAGCATCGCCCGCCCCTTTCCTGGGATCCCTGCAGCCGGAGAGAGAGCAAAAAGAAGAAGAAGAAGAGGAGAAGAAGAGCAATAGCCGTTCGAAATATTCGTTTGATACATCCATACACAACCACACTCATACCTGTCTCCAATGCCGACTCTAGTCCATCCATGTCTGACAGTGACACGAAGAAAACCGAGCTCAATACACACACACATTGAGATCTGAATCTTCATGACCGGCCTGGCCAGAAATACCCAACACCAAGCCTAGATTGTGGCCTTCGTTTTCGTGTCCGCCACACCTAGCACCCGCCACTCATAAATCAAATGAAATAGGGTGAATAGAAAAGACACTAAGCCGTATGTATGTCTATATAGCCATGTCACCTCGTCAGAGATGGCTGGCCATCATCGAAACCCCGGACATGAAAAGGCCTCCTAGCCCAGCGGCTATCTCATACCATATATACAAAACACATACACATGTAAATATATACTCGGACACCAAGCAGGGCAGGTTGGGATGGCACCCCCAGCCCCAAGCCCAAAGCCTCATAAATACGTAGACATGAGAGGACCACACAAGATAATACATCCCTATCATAGATTCCTCGCCCTCGTGCTCATGCTCATTATGCTCATCTCACCCACATGCTCCTTTTCGTCGCCAGTCAGTCATATAACCCATAGCAGCAGCCATAACCGTACGTAACCATAGCCATAGCCATAACCATAACCATAGCCGTGGCCGTGGCCGTAACCATAACCGTAACAACATATCATATCATATCATCATCTCGGTCCGCCAGTTCGTCCGTCTCCTTCCCGAGAAAAAGGGAAAAAAACACCGAACCGAAACAAGCCCAAACCGAAAACCAGCCCATAGCCAACCAACCACCCAGGAGAAGAAAAAAGAACCAGCTACCAACACGGCCTCGGATAACCATTCCCATTCTCAACATCCTCGCCAAGCCCCGAGTCACGATTCCCACTCCCACCACGATTCCCATGCCCATTCCCGCCAACCATGACCATCTTCGCCTTACCCGGCGCGACCGCAATAGTCGCCACAGCCTGCTGATGCACGCGGGCACCACCGCCACTGGGACGGCGGCGAGGACGAGAATAGAACCCGGCGGGGATCTGCGGCACGGCGGGGATGCCGCGGTTGGGGTCCGGGACGACGGACAGCGGCTCGGGCGGCGGGGCGTCGTGGCGCGTGCGCAGGCGCTGCGGGTAGTGGAAGCTTGCTGCTGGCGGGATTGGGAGTACTGGTGGGGGGCGCTCGGGTGAGTCGATGACCATGGCGTCGATGTCGAGCTCGTCATCAGTCGCGATCTCGTAAGTCTGTTGCGAAGGCGGAATGGGTGGAGGTGGCCGGGTCGGCGAGCGGCTTATGCTAGCCTGTCGACTCCGGCTGCCGAGGCCTAGAATATGCCGCCGGGCGGGCTTAGGCTTGGTCAGCTTGGTCGGGGTGCGCACTAGCCTGATGCCCTCGATGTTGGTGTTGTCGAGGGCGTAGAAGGACGACGCCGTGGCCAGCGCTGGCGCTGGCGCGGAAGGGGCAGTAGGGGCGACGCCGCGGAACACAGACGACGAGGGCGCGGGCGCGTCGGACGACGTCGACGGGCGCGACGACGACGACGGGCGCGACGACGATGACGGGCGTGACGACGATGACGATACCGCATTGCTGCCGCTGTATGCGGTCGACAGGTCGGCCGACACGCGCGACGCGGACCGGCGCAGCTTCTTGACGAGCTTGCGGGCCGTCGTGTCGGCGGGCTCGTCCTCGCCGGTGGCGGCGTCGACGGGCACGCCGCGCTTGGTGCCGCGCTGCGGGGACGGCATCTCGGCGGCGGCGGCGGGTGCGCGCGCGCGCGCGTACGGGATCGGCGGCGGCGGCATCAGTGTCGTCGACGGCGCGTCGCCCGGGCCGGGCTGCTTGGTCGAGCCGTACGGGACCGACGAGAAGGCGAGTGGCGTAGAGTTGTGCTGGTTTGTCGCCACGTGCTGCGCGAACGATCGCGAAGCGGCGCCCCGAGGAGGAAGCGCTGTTGCGGCGGCGCCCGGGGGACCGCCACTGCCGCCGTTGCTGTTGCCCGTCCTGAGAGGGTGGCGCGTGCCGACGGTGACGTGGTCCTTAAAGAAGCCCGAGGCCACCAGGCTCTTGTAGCTCTCCATGACTTCCTCTCGGCTCGGATATATAGGAGCCGCGCCCGGAGCGGCGGGTGCTGGGGGTTCGTCCCTGCCGTGCGCTTGTTGGAGGGGCAGTGGCGCGGGAGCTTGGGCGGCCTTGTTTTCCTTGCCCGACACGCGGCGGATGCTGCTGGACGACTTGGATCTTGTGAGGTGCAGCTTCTCCCGCACGCCGTCCCACAGCGGCGTGAGGAAGTTGCCTTTGCGCGGCGGCACGGACTGGCCGATGGTGCTTAGCGGCCGGCGCAACGGCGGGCGCGCGTCGCTGGTATGTTGGTAAAACTGTCGCTCAAACGCGGCGGCGTCGCCGAGGAAGTCTGGCGGAGGCACCGCCGACACGCGGTCGTTCATGGAGCCCTCGACGAAGCGGCTGTGGGCTGCGCGCGCAGCCGCCGCCGCCGCCGCCTGCTGCTGCTGGGACTGCTGGTGGTATTGGTATTGGTGTTGGTACTGGTATTGGTCATGCCGGTTCTGCGCGACGACGCCGCCGCCGCCCGGCCATGGCACCGGCACTGTTGCTTTCATGGTGCTGGCTTTGCTTAGTGGCATGCGCTAGGAGCTGAGCCGGCACATGTAGTGTTGGGTCTGACGAAACTGCCCAAGTCCAAGGTGGACCGAGATCGTCGCCGTCGATGCGCCACTCGTCTTGTCGGGAAAAGGTGCAGCGTCGCGCCCTTGGCTGCTTCGTGGACGATTACTGTTTACCAATTGCCAGGTAATCTTGTGCTCCGAAATATCGAAAACCGTGAGCCGTAAATCCCAAATAGTAATACGCAATGCAGTTAGGTCTTCCAAAGGAAGTAAAATGGGGTATGGACTGAGTTGAGCGCGTGCCAAAATTCCCGTCTTGTTTGGATTGCGAACAGGAACGCTGTGCTGTACGCGTGTGGGGGGCTGCCCACGACGCGACCCAGCAACCAGATGCAACGGTTGTGCCCCGCTTTTATTACCTGGACACTGAGAGACGCCCATTTACCCGTCAACTCCAGAGCCGGGAAAGGTCGCCATTACAGGTCCTCGGGCGAAACCCAATGAGCTTGCAATACAATATTCGTAACTCAATCCATCATCATTCCACAAGCTATATGAACATGATGGCTATTTAAATCAAGGCTTGTGAAGCCAGGGCATTGGTACAGCATCGCGTGTCTTAAAATCGTTCCTTCCACCAACTCGCGTTTGCTCCCATAGTCCTCCCGAGCTCTTTCGTCTGTCCTAATATGTCCAGCCAGAATTGTATTTTCGGTAAGTATTGCCTCCAACAAAATGAAACGCGTCGTGCAGTAGCGGTAATAGTAGTAAACTCGCCAAGGAAATATCGAGAATGAAATGATGTCGTCCAAAAGAAGGTTCGGCGGCACCCGCCTCAAACCATGAGCGCGAGGCCGAGTGAGTCTGAGAGTGTGACCGGGTTCGAGGTTGAGCGGCCCTCTCCGTATATACAACAGATTCGAAAATAAATAGCACAGAGTCGAAACTGAATCCCCTGTCGATTCAATGCAGACCACAACTCCCCAACACCCAGCAATACAAGCACCAAGACTCAGCCACCTCGCAATTACACGTCGCCCACCCGCTCGGCCCGTCGTCCATCGGCACGCTTGTACACCAACGGCGCTCCGTCAATGTCTTCAGATAAGCCACGGTCGCGAGCACCGTCGTAACGCGGTTCGGCGTCTTGTCTGAAAGATTGATCGTGAGCCCGCTTGGTTCCTGCGTAATGCGCAGGCGAAGGACGCGAAAAGCTGGCACTTGACGACCCGCTGAGTGACCCAGGACGATGCCCACTTAGCGTTGGGCTCGGCATTGGCAGCCGGCTCAAAAGGGCTCCATCGATTTGCAACGGAGGCAGAGGTATGGCTTGGGGTTTCTGTGGAAGCATATGTTGTGGATTTGCGGAATAAGGAGGGAGACTCAGGGGCGGGAGTGTTGCGCTTCCTACCGAGCTTCGGTACTCGTGCTGGACGCTGTCACGACGCGGAGACGGTGTAATCGGCGTGATCGGGGCATACGACTGTGATGGCGTCCGCTCGGCAGTGTACGACAGCGGCGGCGGTGGAGGGTACGACGAAGCCGACGGATACGACGCTCCTTGACTCGGGGGGTACACGGGCGAGGCGGGGACTGAGGGGGGCTGAGCAAAGTTTTGCGGCTGAGACGGATATTGCGAGCTGGAATTTCCACCGAGGAATTGGAGATGACCGCCCTGCGGTGGGTTTTGCGCTACGAACTGAGGCGGATAGTCGGCAATCGACGGCCTCCGCTGCGAATCGGCCGAGTACGGGGTCCGTTCCACGCTACCACTCAACGACCGGGCTCTATACGGGTCGGGTCGCGTATCCGGTGTAGCGGTCCTCCGAGCTCTCCGAGCATATTCGTCTTCTCCATTGTCGAAATCTCCACCACCCTTTACGTCGCGGCGTCTCATCCGGACATCACGACGAATCCGGACACGGCAGCCCTGTTCTGCCACCACGCGGCTCAGTGCTGTGCTTTCCGTCAACCCGGGGAACTTCTTGGCGCTGTAGACGACAAAGTCCTGCGACTTCACTTCCATACGGAAATCAAAAGATCCACCTGTCGCCGGGTTCAGTGCATGCGAGGCCTGCTTTGGCTCCGACGACTCGGCATCCTTGTCCTTGTCCTCCTTGGTCTCCTCGTAAAGGTTAAAGGTCAGGCGATAGCGACCCTCGTGTCTCACAGAGAGATCCGGGAACAGGAAATATCCTGCCTCCTGCGGTCGGTCCAGATATGCCATACCAGATACGGGCATACCGGTCAAGACGGGTGGCGTATTGGCAGCGGGCGTCTGCACCCGGCCGTGTGCCATAACACGTGCATGCTCGAGGGTGGCATAGAGAAAGAAGTTGGCGTTGTACAGGAACGTGACGTCCTTCTCCTGGGCTAGTTCCCAGCTTTGGCCCTCGTAGATGCGCAACTCCACAACCGGGGGCGGATCAACGGGACGTCGATCGGCCGACGCTGCGATATCGTTAGACAGCATCATCCCAGATAGACTCGACTCCACTTACACTTTGGGCCCGAGCCACATGCTCTGGCGCGCTCTGGCTGCTGGATGACCTTCAAACAGTACCAGAGCCTGCGTCCGCTCTTGGTGATTCGGTCGACGATATGAGGCCCCTTCGAAGACCCCTTGGCATCGCTCTCGTGAGCCGACATGCCATGGGCAGAGGCCGCAACAACCGGCGCTCCCATGATGCTCGACTATCTCTCCGGGGTGCACGTGCAAGGAGCTGCAAGCGTGCGCGGGTTTCCTGATTAAAAATCTCTTTTGCAACCGCGGCTACCTGGGAGGAGAGCCTTCGTCTGAAGCGCTAGAACAACACAAATTTGCGATTTTAACAAGATGAAAGGGCACCAGAGATGGAAGCTAGAAACTCTGGGCATCAGCGTCATTCTGCGTCAGCGAGGCATGACTGCAAACTTAAACGCCGTGCCAGTTGCGTCGCCGGCGCGAGACCCGCGGATGACAGCGTGCAGGTGAAGAATAAAAAAGGGTGCGTAGCTTTTACTCACCCTGTGACCCGATTGAACAAAACACGACTTATTCACACAATAACACAAGCTGCGGGCCGATTTCGAGACACGCAGCAAACGAACAATAAAAATCACGCGCAACGATTGAACGAGCACAGTCGAGGCGAAACCGAATGCCGAGTCCTCCCAACGTCGTTCCTGTCGTCGAGATTGCGGTGCGACGGAAGAGAGGGTGGTTTTTTTTTTGCGCGGCGGGTGCGGGTTAAAGGTGGCAAGGAGAGGAGAGGGATTGGAGGATGGTGGATGGAATGGATGGGGGTGGCCCAGAGGTCCCAGAACCAAAGCGACGGGTAGCTGAAAAAAGGTCGGTCGGGACCGATGTTATTGGGCAGCCCACAATTAGGACTCCCCCAGTTCGTCGGAGGGAAGGAACTGTGCTGCACTAAATGTCTTGTCGCTCCCTTTTTTTTCTTTTCCTGGGAACCGGAAATGATATTGGCCGCGATCTGGAGAGTTTCCGCAACGAGCTCCTGGCCTTCGCTCACGATGACGAAAAGGATGGGAAACTCGTGCTCTTGATGGCAGAGATGAGAGTTGAGAAACAACCCACCGGTCCAGGGCAGGCAGGCAAGGAAACGGGGGGGGGATGTGGAAGAGAAGAGGCTTCGGCTGCGGTTTGGACGACGCGCGAGGGTGGAAATGAGGTGGGACCAATGTGACAGCGCCTGCATGGGAAGTAGCGTCGGAAAAGTGGAGGCCACCCCCAGAGTTGGTCTGGTCAGTCGCTCTGGTCAGAGGTCATCCCGCCCCCCCTTAGTAGTACGCGTTTCTTTCTTCGCACTGCGTACAGTCTGCGAGTCTGAGACATTGCACCGTGCTACGCCGCGCCCACCCACTCGGGCCGGGGGCCTGTGGGCCTCGTCCCAGCGAGTTTACACTAGCTGCGAAGTCCAGTGGCGGAGACTCACTCCCTCCCAATAAGGCCCCCCCCCTTGGTAAGGGGTACCAATGGACTTATTCTGCACTGTGGGGGCCTCGGAAAGGGTGGGTGCCGGCTTCCCACTTGGGCTTAATGCCGTTTCTCCGCCACACACGAGCCCTCTGGGAGTCCTGGCTGGACCGCTCCCTGTTGGTCAGATGGCCCTGGGATTGGATGGACGGCCCCATTTGCTTAATCCAGATTCCAGAGCTCAGGTTCTGCCGTGGGCGGTTTTTTGGGCACCGCCAATTGAACGTCGACCCGTCCCGTTCGCGACCGGTTCGCAAACCTCTTGGGTGCATCATCCGGCTCGCCTTCTCGTTGGCCAGTCGTCACGAGTGCCCATGCGAGGCAACTTGATCGTCAACGGTCCATGGCCCCCGGGACTTTGGAGGGCGATCCGCCTTCGCTCTCGCGGCTGCACGGCGACAAAAAGGCATCGTGGGATGCACCATGCCAGATCTTCCCGCCGCCTTCGTTCAACAATATCCTGTACCCATGTGTCCCGTAGGAGAGTGCACAGCGAGAGTCCTGCTTGGCGTGCTTGGCACTTGCGTCTTGCACGGTTAGCGTAACGTCGTTTCCGTTCCAAGAAATGGGTCTAAGCTTGTTGGGCTGTGATGGGCGCCGCCATCCCGAACGCTAATAAATAAATGATATCCCGCGACGCAGTAGGTAGTACGAATACAAGACCTGAGAGGGACGGATGCAAGGGGTTGCTTTCGCGGATGGGAACTAGTAGATTCGTACTGCACGCGTGTAGGTATTGGAAGTTGATTTATTTCACTTGTTCGCCTCGAAGACGAAGGACCTCCTTCAGGCGGATTTAGACGACCGACATTATTCAGCCTGTATTTTGTTAGACTACTGCGAGCCTAAGTAGGTACCTACCCAGCCGTTGGCGAGAGTTTAGGTTACGGTTTGTGGATTCCATGTGGATTTTAGTATTATCAGTAAACTTTTGGGAACCGGGGAACGCACGCGTAGGCCCCATTGCTCCGAGGGTACGTGCGCTCTTGCGTGCGGAAGCACTGTGCGACGCTTCGGAAGCTCCCACTTGGCGCCGCACCAATCATTGGCCCGCCTGCCAGCATATACTCCGTAGGAGGGACGCTTATCATGGAACGAAGCCGCAGAACGGAATACCACAGAACCAGGTGATGTGCATGCGTTCACTAGAAACAACCGTCTTTTTTGCACTGCGTGCCATGTCGCACACGCCAGGCATGTCATGTCAGGCTGAAACTGGATTTTCCAAAAGGCGAAAATAGCAGAATCGTCCGCGTCGGGGGTGCTGCCGCAACCGGAGTTGTCATGAGCCGGGGGTGAGACTCAGACTCGGGCAAGGCTTGTTGGGCTTATCGAGATTTGACTCATCAGCCCGCAAGCCATTTCTTGCTGGGAATTTCCATTGCTGTGCCGTCAGCATGCCCACCCTGGGTGCGTCGGGCCTTCCTTGCCTGCGGAGAGCGGGATGCCGCTTCTGCGCCGCACACCGGCCGCGCAGCTCTCCGTAGGGGATTGCTAAAAATGCCGGAGACTCGACAAGCTCGCAGCTAACGAAAGTATTCTTGGACCATCCCACGATGGGGGGCAGTTTGGGCCCGCAGATTCAATACTCGGTACTCTGCATCGGAATACCGAATTTTTTCTCTAGAGGTTCAGGTTCAGACCACTCACTCGGGCCGCAGAAAGTCAGGAGGCGTCGGCCTTTTGCCCAGTCTTTCCAGGGGCTGTGACTTGTGGGAGACGTGCGTCGACCAAGAAATTCGAAATACCTCACCTCCGCTGCCTCAGGTCTACCTGGCTAGGGAGGCCACTCCACTGAAACCTTCCTCTTCTTGTTCGCCCGCCGTTCTATATTAACCCCGCCGCCTGGACAGGACAGGACCGACGTCACGGCGTCAACCCATTTTATTAGGTTCCGCGGTTTCTGGCCCGCTGTCTGTCATGGCGACGTACTCGGTCATACATTAGCGCTATGTATTTACTGCGCCCAGTTCCCAAAGAAGGGCGCTTGGGTTGAGTTCAGCTGGCTGTCAAGACAGCTCCATGCAGCGGACAGCTAAGCTTCAACTCAAACCTTGGTAGGCATCTCAGGTGGTCGGCCCATGACGGCTCGAGCTGGATGGATTGCCTTTGGTACGGGGTACTCCACTATAACGTTTGCCCGGCCGCCGTCTTGGGGTGGCCCTTGGGCTAAACTCTCAGCGGGTGCAAGTGCAGCCAACCTCAGTTCCAAGTGATAACTTGATAACTGGAACCTCACTGCTAAAACCTACGGGACACGCACGCACGCACGCACGCACGTTTGTCCGCACAGAACTTGACCTACATCAAACTCAGTCGGGGAGACAGCCATCTAGGCATGGAGGGCAACGTGTGTGACGGACGAGTGGCTGCAGGTACCACAAGTTTCCCATGCCAGTGCCTGCAGCCAAGGTACCTACCTACCTTACCTCAGGCTCAGGTTCAGTTAGCACACTGTATGTGTGTACTGTACTCTGTTGAAGTGCAAATTGCATCGCATCGCATCGCATATCCGCATCGCATCATGATCTCCCCCCTCTCCCAATTCCATCCATTCAATTCTCCCAAGGCCGCGGACTGGCTCCCGTCTGATATGACTGACTGGCCCTGACACGAGATGATTGCCGGGTCCAGCCCGCAGCCCAGCCCCAGGGCAAGAGAGAGAGGCGTCAATTCAGCCTGAAATGGGCCACGGGTCTGTCTCGACGCCTCGGTCCCGAGGGCTTTGCAGACAGACGTGTCCCGAGCGATCGCGGACAGCACGCGCGAGTCTAGCGTTTTAGGTATTCTAGAATTCTAGAATTTCTGATGTTTCTAGGGAAAAATATCCCGTGGTGATCTACGCTTTAGAAACTAGAAAGAGGGGAGGGAAAGAAAAGGGGGCCTTGGCTGGCCGGCCGGTCGGTCGGGCGGCCGGGTCCCAAGAACCGTTCCCCAGGCGCTCGTTCACGTTTCTTCTACGTATATGTGTACGTATGTACACAGGCCGGTGCTTGCTTGACTGCTTGCTTGCTTGCTTGCTTGCCTCCTTCCTGGTCGAGGTTGACCGGAGAAAACACGGCATTGTGCGAGTCTGCGATTCCGTCGGCAGTCACGTCACCACGGTTCACGTTCACACCGTCGCCCAGAATCAATCCTCCAGTCGCCCTGCGCAGAGAGATGGATAGGATAGGGCCAGAGCTGGGTTGAAGCTTCGTCGCACACAAGTGACGGGACGCCTCTTTCTTGTTCTCCCAGCGCCTCGATGGGATGGGTCGTTCCATTGGGGGGGAAACCAGAACTCGGGCGAAACCGCTGGCGGCGGCAGCTTGCAGGGCGGGAACCCCCAGGGAGCGGTACTTTCGAAACCTGGGCCCAGCGGCGTGGGAAAGAGGAGCTCTCGCCTTTGTGTATGTGTGCGGCGTGCCCCCTTCATTGCCTTGATCCGGCCCAGCGACCCGTCGGGATTCCGCCTCTCTGTGGCACGGCAGGCCTCTCTCTCTCCCCCATTGTGTAGGTATACCTGGACGGCTCCGTGCTCCCGCGAGACGTGGCTGGAATTACTCTCCTCCCGACTCCGACGACCCCTTCCCTTTGATATCTACCTAGACCGAGACCCAGGTAGGTAGCCAATGGACCCTTGCGTGCTTGCTCTGTTGTCTAAGATGCCACTAGCTAGCGCGAATCCGGCTCGGCGTGGCAGGTTTGACAGTGTCGATCAAAAAAACACACATGCACAAGATAGCTGCCGGAGAAGATGGCATGCCTGTTAGGGTTCTCACGTGCTTCCCCCTATGGGAGGATATCAAAACAACACACACACACACACACGCACACACAGGACTCTCATCTGACCCTACCTGTCCGTGTTCACTTGGGGTGCCGAGTGGCCCAGAACCGTCGTCTGAGACAGACCAGGAATCGAAATGCCTCGAGCCACGGCTCCAGACCGCCCCATCATATTTCCCCCTCCCCCTTTTTTCCTGCTGCAGGTAGCCGGCCGAGAACAAAAAACACCTGCATCTACCCGCTGCTGCTGTTGGATTTTTTCCCATCTCGAACCGACCGACGCCCCGCCAGCCCCTGCGTCTACATGATTTCATTGTATTCAAGGGGGGGACTTACCGAGGGCTTGCCTCAGGAGGCGAATGTCTCTCTCTCATGTCTCTACCGGGGTCAGGAGGTAAAGGCATACAGGCGTCTGCACTCTCGGGACAAGTCATATATCACACCCCCCATGTTTTTGATTATTTTTTACATTTATTCGGTAAGGTCACTCGGGCACTCAAGAATGCATATGCTCTCTCTGTCTTCCCGCATTTTGTCTCGGGCATCACTTATGGTCGCCCGTCACTTTCTCACACACCTGTCTCTCTCCCTGCCCGCCCGCCCCCGGGGCCATGGGGCTTCTCGGGATGATGTGCATGTTATTTTTCTTTGGCGCCCGGGGGGTGCAATGTGTCTCGGAGAAGGGAAAAAGAAGATTTTCCACAGCAGAAAAAGCTCCGGCTCGGCGCTCAGCCAGGAGAGAGAAAACCTGAGAGGGTGAATTTGTCTTGTGGTTCCGAGATCCCCTCCCCCCTCCCATCTAACCCAAGCCGTCAAACGTCGTCGGGCAACCCGTCTGCCCTCCTTTACCTCGAAGAACCTGTGACGCCTGCGTAACGTCGTGCACGCAGCGAGTAGAAACAGTGGAAGAGTTAGCTCCTCGCCGTGGTGCGCGGCCTATCCATCGATCTATCCATTCGCGGATACCCGAACGTGGCAGCTGCAAAAGTACCATTTTGTCGTTTGTTTCTTTTCTTTTTTTGTTTTTTTTGGGTGGGAGGCCGAAGCCGCGATCATCATCACGCCCTTCATCGTCTTCATCTTTCCCCCCTGCCGCTGGTCTTGGTCCCCCGGACGTGAGACACACGCTCTTACCCGCCAGGACTCGAGGTGGCAAAGCAGCAGAAAAGAAGTACATGCATGCATGCAATGCACGCATGCGTCTGTACGCCATGTTGAGACGTTTTCGCTTTTTTGCTCGAACGAGCCCGTTATCAGGCTGTTCTCGGGCGTCCCACACATACACACATATCCACACATCCCCTGCCTGGTGTACATGTAATATGTACATGCACGTATAGGCCAGGCATATATATACCTGGGTGTAAAGGACAAGGAGGACTCCACCTATATCAACCCCGGCAGGGCGGGATCGCTCTACTTCTGCTCCTGCTTCTGCTTGATAGAATACCCAGCGGGCTGTTCCCCCCCCCAATTCCATAGTGTCTGTCCCGGATCTGCCTGCTACTGCATTTGCTAGCCTCGACGCCACACCTTGTTTTTTCCGTGCCGGCTGCCGACGCTCTCCTCATCCTTTTCTTTTTTCTTCGTCTGTGGTGGTTCTGGTGTGCAGATAGATACATAGGTATCTAGATTGGTGTTTGGCTGCCTCCATTGGTTTGTCTCTTCCCTACGAGACTTCCCGAGGGGGTGATGTATCAGGTGGTTTGTGTGCCCTTTTCTTTTCCAATGAAAGGTCACACAGCACTTCAGTTTCCGTCCGTCGGAACGAATGAAGAGAAAAAAAGTGTAATGTCTTATGCCTCTGGTTCTAGTTTGTGTATGGGAGATGGATAGGTAACGGGGGAAGAGGGAACGCCGCACATGCGGCACCAGAACAACTCCCGACCCACGGGGCAGGTGATGTTTTGGTCATATCTCGGCGGCGATCACGGGTCAGAAAACGGGTGTTTTGCTGTTGTTGTGTGTATGTATAGCAGGGCGATTGATATCTGGCAGCCCGGCAGACGTGAAGGGAAGACTTGCTTCACCGTCCTACTGACCGTGCATAATAGCCCGATTCTAGCCTACCCGGGCAGCCGTTTCCCTGTCTAGTCTCTCCTTTACGACACGCACATGGCGGGAGTAGAGGTGGTACGTCTAGCCAGCCTACAGCTCGGGTGTTCCTGCAGCAGCAAAATTCGGTTTGTCGTTGGGCCTCGTTATTCGGTGGCTTCTCGTGCCCATCTCCTTCACATGTTTTTCTTCCTCCGCTTGTTTTGTGCCCGGGAAAGGAATCTGGCGTCCGTATACTGTTGTATCGAAGCGCATGTAGCCAAAGCTTTTCTACGGGAATGACAAAGTCTACAACTTTGTGGAAATTCATTCCCTTTAAGTTAAGTGCAACGAAATCTATATGTGACTATCTATATCCTAGGGACTGGGGATGGTTGTTATCGAGCATCTGAGGACAATGCTTGCATGCTCCTGTCACCAAGTGCTGGCAAACATCTTAGCGGCCTTTGTAACGGTATCTCGCAGCCCACTGGGAGAAAATGGAGGCTAGAGATGCACAACTTACCTCTGCGAAAGGCTATGGGAGTAAGGAGGGCCGTGTTCTCCGTGACACTTCTTACAGCTCAGAAAGTGAATCACTACCGAGCCCGGTTGGCGGTTCGTGCTGGTCTCCTGCTGCAATTTGGTCGCGGGCTTGGAATAATCTCGCACCGTTCGCCCTCCTCGATATTCCTCGATGCTGAAATTTGCGTGAAGGCTTAGTTACCTAATTCGCACTACCTATTGTCTGCTGCCTTGTCCCCTTTGCTAGATCTAGTGCTCCCAATCAGCCTTTTTCTCGTGCCAAGATATCTCCTAAGCACTAGCAGCAATATATCGCGTCTAAATTTCTCGGCATCGTGACTGATATTACCTCGTCTTCAGCACCCTCAAGTCTTATTCGCAGCAAGACACTTACGCCTCTCGAGCACATATAATTAGTATTTTATAATATATCACTACTGTGCAAGGCTTAACTATCAACAACTACCAAGGGGGGGCGAGGTCATTATCTCTGACCCGGTTCCAGTGGTTCGCATCTGTCCATGAGCGGCATCAATTCCTCTGGACAAACAAACCCCAGTGCCAGCAACTTCTCCTTTCGAACTTTAGGTTTATATACTGGGCATAACCTGTCTCTTTTACTATTATCGTAGCAAGAAAAACCAAAATATGGGAACCGGAAGTTAAGGAAAAGGGGATAAGAACGCCCAGACAGGACAGCAACTGCAAACACAGAACCCCAGCAGACAGGCATATACATAAACTCTAATACATGCAACACTAGCCGTAACTTATACTAGTAAACAATAAGTCATGCAAAACTCACAAAGATCCAGACAGACAGATGGACACATAGATAGGTAGAAATATAAATAGATAGGCAGCCCTCAGCCCGTTCACGTCCTACGAATCGAACGCATATATACATGCACAGCGGAAGGTCACCGGCGGGCGCCGCGCCTCGCTGCCTGCTGTCCCGTGCCTGATCCGCCCCCGTCCGTCCCTCAAGCTTTCAAGTTTACTGAGCGAGTGTCCACCCAGTCCGGTCCGGCCCAGCCCCCCTGCCCTGCGTCGTTCCTCTCGTGCAATACACGGGCTTGCAAAATTCCACCGCTACCATACATATAACCTGCTCGATACTGATAAAATATAAATTCCAAAAAAGGATCATTCCTCTCTCTCCGCCGAATACAATTCCAATAGTAATAAAGGACAAAACCGGTCCATCGTCGCTGATCGCCAGTCGCCTTGCGGTGACTCTTTTGTCTTCATCGGCGAAGCCCACTCTCCATCTATGAGCGAAAACCCTGCTATGTACGTCTCGCTAAATAAGATGTCGTCAAAAAAAAAGAAGACAATTAAATTTCAACTAGCCGCTATAGATTTTGATTTTGTTGTTGTTGTTTAGGTATTTGATAAGAGTCGCTGTTTGTTGGCGAAGAGGGGAAAATCTCACGAACGGCCGCAAAGAAGCCTGGGAATCTGCTGTACGACATGGCGCACAGTACAAACAGGAGCAGTGGAATCTATCACATGGTTAGAATCGCCGGCCAGAGTAGGAAAGAGAAGCGAAGGAGCAGAAATAAAGACATACCCAGATGAAGAAAAGATTGCGGTCGCGGCTCAATCTCTTCAGCTTTTTCGCATGCTCCCGTCGGAGATTCTCCTGCTGCTCTTTGGTGATTGCGTTCTTGCGTCCAATCTGGAGCAGAGCCGGTCTTTCAAAGTCGGCCTCTTTAGATTTAATCTCCACTGCCGCCAAAGCCGAAGCCGCAGACGAGGTGCTGCTGGCGATCTGGTCCTCCGTTGCAGTGTCGTAAAGAGCAGCACATTTTAGATCCGCCTCAGCCTCGGCTGCCGCCTGCGCGGCAGATGCCTGTTTCGTGTGCAGGCCGTCATCGCGCCGTGGATATATATCTTCGTAAGATGGCGGAGGGGTTGAAGCAGTAGCACCGGCGACAGCAGCACCGGCCATCAGCGATGATAGATCCCACCACTTGCCATACAGCTCCTTGGTAACAGGTGCCTGGTCTCCAGCCGACCCCGGCCTGGGCCCGCCAAGAGTAGGCACCATGGATTGCAGACGTTGCATCACGGCGGCTTGGTATTCCGGTAGAAGCGGCATGTTTAGTTGTGGTCGATAAGGGAATTGGGGGAATTGCGGAAATTGGGGGAACTGTGGAAACTGAGGCAGCTGTGGCAACTGCGCAAGGTTCTGGAGATGCAAAGCCATCGACTGCTGGAACTGCTGGAGCTGTGCAGCGAAGTGATCCTTGAGCCCTGTAACGGTAGAGGGCGATTCTGGCCTCCCGGCTCCATCGTCGCCAGATTTGGGTTGACGGAGACGATGCGGACTGCTTTCTCGTGTTCGAGACTCGTGAACGCTGCTTCGTCGCATTTGAAGCCAAGGTTCATCAGCTTCCTCCGAACCCGAAGTCTCCGAAATGTCCGTGGACGAATATTCTGGCGACTCTGGTGCGGGCCCGAGGCTATCGCTAGACATACCTCCCGCCGCTAGTCTCGAGGGTCGGAGGGATGTGAGGCTGGCAGCACTGCTTGCACGAGTAAAGAGTGACGTGCCGCTCTGGGATCTCGTATGTCGCTCGGGACCGTTCACGGCTCGACGGGCTTCCCGTGACCGAGCAACGTCTGCGGCCGTAAAGCCTGACAGAGTCCGGATCGTAGGGTCAGCTCCACACGATATTAAGCGCCTGACAATATCGGGGTGATTATTGAGGCACGCCATGTGAAGGGCCGTGTAGCCTCCCCTGTCGCGCATATCCGGGTTTGCACCTCGCGCAAGAAGACCAGCAACGAAGCGATGCAGGCCCATGGCAGAGGCAAGATGCAACATCGTCTGTCCCGTCCTCCTCCTGAGGTTCAGCCTGGGTTTATGGGGGCTGTCGTCCATGTCGATCATTTCTAGTACTTGGAGCACCTGGCTCTCGAATTTCGTGTTCATCGTGAAGTTGTTGAACGCTGAGCCATCGCCACCGGAAGAGTGGCTCCACGGTTCTGGACGGCCAATGATTCGCCGCGCGATGCTAGACACATCGTCGTATGTGCCAGACATTTTGTGTCCCAGCACGGCGAGGGCAGTGCGCAGGAGCTGTTGCTCATCGTCCTCGACGTACCTGAACGTCTTGGGATTTTGAGGCGGCTGGACAGCCTGGTGTTTGAGAAGCACATGCACAGGACCCGCCTTGGCAGACGGCGGAAGCAGACACACCAAGGAAGTGGCCCCCCAGAACGTCGTTGTAGTGGCCTGCGTGTCGCCAAACATAACTTCCATGCCCTGTTGAAACCCGCAGCCGAGCACTGTAACTTCTATACCACCAGATTTGGGCCCTTCAGAAGGAATGATCTTATGAATGGTCGAAATGGAGGATGTAGCCGGGGTCGCCAAGGCGATTGTATTGTACAAGCCAGCTGAAATTGCGTGGGCCATCTGGTTGTTGGCTTGTGCCTCGGAAGCATTTGCCGCTGCCCTCACTCCGTTCGGACTCGGCGCACGGCTCGGATGGACCGACGACGGTTGGGTAAACATGGCCAGTCCAGCGGCCTCTAAGCTAGAGGCACTGTTGCCATTTGAAAATATCGATGGCTGATCGTTGGTGGGTGGCGTCGGGACGCCGTTTGCGAACCGAAGAGGTATTGCGGGCGCAGAGGCGACGGCACCCGCACCGTACAACGACTGCTCGGGGGTGGCTAGGAATGGCGGGGGGGTAGGGGAAAATGGTGATGCCCCTAATGTTTCTCTCGCGCTGAAGGGCGGGGGGTTTGCGAGCTGGGACTCGGACGGATAGGCCGTCTCCAGCTTTGTCATCGTTAGCCCCCTCGGGACCTTCTTGGAGCCGCTAGGCTTGCGCCTCTTGGAAGATGGCTCAAGTAGCGGAGGCGAGGCAGGTCGAGATAGATTCCGCGGAGGAGAGACTATGGCGGCCGTTTGAGACTGGGCAGCCAAGGTCCCATCGGCTGGCGCCATTGACATTGACATGGCGTGCTCGTGAACTGAGAAGTCCGGGAAGGAAAGTGGCTGGCTAGGACCTATGCCTGCTGTTAGACTCTGGTCAGGGCCCACTCCGGCGTTGGGCCCCTGAGGCGTTGTATCTGCACTAGGCGATGGCGGCACCGGGGTCTTGTGGTCGTCGGTAATCATGATGGAGCGCGACATGACTTGGTCGACGAGGTTGCCGCGGTAGTCGGTGATGGTGAATATGACCCTGAATCCATCTTTCTCGGAATGGTGTCGGCAATAGCATGCGATCCGCATGGGCACGTCCACGAACCACACTGGAGGTTGTGGCTGTGGCTTGGGCGATGCGGGCTCCTCGAGCATATACGGCTGCCATTCTCTGACCTCGATGCAGTTGAAGACAATGACTCTTTTGTCTTCGTCCTTGGCCCAGGCCTGTTCCTCGTCGGGCTTCTTAACCTTCTTACGTGCCGCCCGCTTCTGTTCGCGCGTCATGCAGCCCTTGCAGATCTGCACAACACCACCATCCTGAGGGTTTGTTATTGTTTGGTCTTCTTCCGTGTTCGCTTGCCCACTGGCCGCTTTGCGAGCACGCTCCATTGCCGCCTCGCACAGGTCGGCATCTTTCATCGCACTGGAGCAGACGAGGGTAGTGTGCAACTCCAGCGTATCCGGCGAGGGCTCCGGTGTGGGTTTTTGTAAGAACTTGGGCTTGCTAATTGTATGCGGCGGGAGGTGGAGGTTCTTGACGCCATTGGGCAAGCCAGTGAAGACCAGCTTGACGGGGATCTGCGTCTCGACCCTCGACTTGAGAGGTATCGGCATAACGTCTAGTCTCCTGTAAGGTTGCAGGTCCGATTGCGATTGTCGTAGACCGCCGACATTCGCCATAGCACTGCCGACCCACTGAGCTGGGATGGGATCTTGGGCCCTTTTTGGTAGGTCGAACTGTAAAGAAGGGATGCCCACATTGAACGACTTGCCCCACTGACTTCCAGTGACGGGTAGACCACATGTGTCGAAGGTGTTGCTAGGTGACAGGGCAGAGGGTGAAGAGCTCTGACTCGCGATCATGCCCGAGAAAGGCGACGTTCTCGGCGACACATCTATGTTCATAGTAGAAGGAGCATAGGTCTGTGAATAGCATTAGAACCCCACACTGACGAGACTCTTGTGGTAAGTGTAAACGTACTGGATAATCCTTGCCAAAATAAACCATTCCTGGTGGCAAAACTTTGTTCGACCCTGCATTCTGCGAATACGGTGGTGAGTCGTCTCCATCTGGGCTCGGACAGCTTACGGGGCTGTCGAAATCCGAATTAAAGGTTCCGGCACCAGTGCCGAACTGAACCATATTGGCAGACTTCTCGATGGCAGAAAGGTTCACGGTCCCGTCGAGCCGGCCGATTTGAATTGTCCCATCCGCCATGCAGAATTCAAAATTTGCCTTGACATCTGCGTCGTTTCCCTTGGAAAGGTCTCCGCTGGTCAGGTTGGTCTTGGCCGACCCGATGCTGTCCGTCCTCCTCGACCACAGCGTGCCGGACATGGAATTGTCGGAGCTGCTCGTCGATTGTAAAAGCGCACCATTGGGGGGGGGACTGAGAAGGTGACGGACGGAGAGGGAAGCCCCTTGTCGTGGTCAATCAGATCCACGAAGGGTTGGAGTGTCTCGACATCGGGGGTCTCGTGGCGGTTTGGCAGAGGGCTTGCCTCGTCCGAATCGAAGATGAACTCGCTGCTGAAGTCGGCGTTGACGTCTGGGTTGAAGTCGGTGTTGAAGTGGGTGCCGAAGTCGTGTTCGAGGTCCGGGTCGGACCCGAACCCTGCGGTCCCGGGCACAATGCCGTCGTCCATGCAGCCGGTCCTGCCGTCGCCAGTGGCCGTGGGTGGCCAGTAAATGCGATAAGAAGCGGCGATGGCGTGATCGAGCGGCGATGGAGCACGCCAGGCACTGGCAATTGGCCCTGCTCGGTGTCAAGACGTCTCAGCGCCCTCCGTGTCGGGCTGACCTCGTGCTCGTCGGCAAGGCTCCCGGAGCAGGGGGTACCTGGGCAGGCGATTCACGTGCGACAACGTTCGTGGCTTGTCTGCTTCGTCTCCTTGGCGCGCGAACTAAACACCCGTCTCGAGAGAATATCGATGTTTGCAAACCAAGCAGCCGCGAATGGATGTGGCACGGGCAGGGATAAGAGGGGCCGCGTGGACAGACGGCTGGCACGGGAGGAAAAGTTGGTCGGCCGGTTGGTTCGGTCGGCCGGTCAATCGGTCAATCGGTCAATCGGTCAATCGATCGATCGCGGTGGTGTGTGGGTGTGCGACGGCGGATGGGGGACGAGCGACGACGAGAGACTAGACAGGCAGTTTCCCTTTCGAAAGGCGGTAAACGAATTGGGAGGCGGTTGGCTGGCGTGGCCAATTGGCGATGCAGGTTGCAGGCGACGATGGATTAGTCTGGTGCATTAACCCTAGACAGATGATCAACGTCGAAAACCCAAGCGTCGCGTCGGTGCCGGCCGTTGCTACGTTTTCCAGCTTTTCCGCGAGCTTTGGTCGCAGGATATGGAAGCGCAGGCAGACGACGGGACTTGAGGAGGGCGGCGGCGGCCAGACACGAACGCTGACGACAAGCAGCCAAGTTGGGCTGGGAATTGAGGATGGGCTCGATAGGACTAGGTGCGATAGAAAGTGGAGGCGACGTCGGACGAGAACAAAAGTGGGTGTGTGCCTTGAGATGGGCCAATGAGGCGCCGCCAAGCCGAGCCAAGGCCCTTCAAGTTCTGTCCCCTTCGTTCTTTGCGCGTAGGTCGGTCCCACACACCTGGCCCAGGCCCCGTTGCAGCTGTCTGTTATCAAGTCTATTGTATTGCGCGCGCAGTGCAGAACCAGGTAACCTAAGGCAGTTTATTGTTAGGGCATCCCGCGCAAATCACTTGTCCCACTTCTTCGTTGGGGAATTCAAGACAGGAAGACCGCTGGAGAAGCGCGACGGACCAGTCTGGCTCTGGCTGGGATAGCTCCCTTGCTGGATGTTGTTTATTGACTCTGGGTTATAAGCATCTGCCCGGGTCTTAAAGGTGTCATGAAATGGGACAGGACCACGGGCAGCTGCCGAGGACTAGAATTGCGTGTCCCTGAACCTTGGGTGCCGAGAAACTTTCATGGATGGCTCCAAACCTTGTTCTGCTGTCACCTCCCCTCAACTCGTGAGCTCTTTAAGACGTCTTCCTAGCGGCAGACAGGCCCTGAAGACTCACCGAGGCTGCAGATATTTGTCTACCGTCACTAGGCATTTATCCGCAGCTGTCTGATTTGGACAATTTCCAAAATTCTCCGTTTTTATGTCTTCCTTGTCGGCTTAAAGGGACAATACTACTGGAATAAACTTTGCCCCTCGCCCTTGCCTCAGATACCGACCTTATTTAGGGCCGCTGTCCAACCTGCTGCCACCCCATCTTTGCTGAAGCATAAGAACCAAAAAAGGCAAACTCAATTCGCACAAGAACATGGACAGAGACGCGTTGGTCCCCCGGCAAGCGTTGGATCGAAACGGCGTGTCCTCGAGCCAAAAAGTCAGGTACCTCACCAACCAGGAGGTTGTATATGTATGCACACCCTATTTCCGAGCTTATTTGACTCTCGAAGCAACCCCATCCATCCATCCATCTACCGCGCCCTCTGTCCTGTTCCCTCTTTGCTGCGCGGCCTCGCACGCGAGCCGTTTTTGGGGAATTAAGGGACCATGGAACGAAAGGATCTAAGGGAGTTTACGGATATTTTAGGTGTCTTTCTACACGTGCGTTGTCGAGATAACTATAACTAGTTTACAGATTACCAGCATACACAGCTCGAAGTCCCATCTCCCAAAGTCGCGTCAATAAATCAGTCAATTAAACAATAGTAGTTCACATCCCACATATGACTTCTCCTTTAATGTCGATCAATCAATGGGCTGTGAACCCACCCCAGCAGTTATTTGACAGCAGCCGGCACCCACACACACGTCTATACAGGCACGGTATGTATATATGCACGTCTGTAGGCTTTGCGAAAACCACTACCAAACCTTACCTACCTACCCAGCCATACCATACCATACCATCCCCCCCCTTCTCATCGATGTTTGTGTTGCATTTATCATTGTCGTGTATCACAAACAAAGACGCCTCCCTCCTCCCTCCCCCCTTCCACCTTCCACCTTCCACCTTCCACCTTCTCATCCCTTCTCGCCTCGTTTCCCGCCTCGTTTCTCACCTCGTTGCCAAATGTCTTTCGTTTTCCTTTTCTGGTATCCCGAGAGCTGATTCCGAAGAAGAAAGCAACAACACTTGCCGAAAAAGAAAAAAAAAAAAAAACCTGGCAATGAGTGGCTTGTGGCTTGGTGGCTTGCATTCGCCCCGTCATCGCTTTGGCGAACCTGACGAGTCAGATGCAGCATGTCAAAAGGATCCCGTATAACGAAGCACAGGGCAGCCGCGCAGGTCGGCTTGCTGCCGTGTAACCCATCCCTTCTCTAAGGGGGGTCGACATCGACCCGAAGCCCGGGTATGGCCTGCCACTGCCACTGCCACTACCACTGCCAGGGTGCCTTGTGTGTGTGGATATGAACGACGCTCGTGTTGCGGGACATGATATCTGAAGTAGGTGGGTGCTAGCTTCTTTACCACTTCGGCCTTGTGCATAGGTAGGTAGGCGCTCGACGAGTTTGCCGCGCATTATTGCGGAGTCGGCTACGCTCGGGATACGAGACTCAAGATTCCAGAAAATAAATTTAGTTAGTCGCCGTTATCCAGAGTAGTTTGCCGGATACCGAGCCACCAAATAAAGAGCAACTCTCTCATTGCAGAGTGAAGAAAATCCATTGGCCAATCAAGTTCAATAAGTCTAAAGAGAACGCTCTCGCAAGATAACGTCAAAGACGAACAATTGGCGATGAGGCCTCCTCCTTGTCGACCCCCTCCGATGTCGCCGCTCTCTTCCATTCCGGCTGAATAGCGTCCGCTAATCAGACGCCAAAGTCTATAAATCCCACACCCAACGGCCCGCTCTGCGCATCTGTCACAAGTTGCATCTCATTGCTCAGCGGCGGTTGAAGGTTTTAGAGGGAGTGGGTCGTCAGGGAACCGTATCGTTCGGCCCGCCGCCACTGGCCCCGCGTCGCGCTCCAGGTCGGGAGTGGCCGCGCCGTCTCCGCCACCCACGGGCGGGCTCCGGCTCTCGAACCGTGACGCGATCGCGGTACCCGACGTAGCCTCTTCTCTCCGCACTGGAATAACAGTCCCGCCAATCTTAAAGACGGGCCGACCTAGTGCCGATGGCGCAACGGCTCCCGGCAGCTCGTCTGACGTAGTTCTAGATCTCGAGCGCGTGGAAATGGCAGTGACTAGTTCACCGACGCGAAAAGGTGGTGTCTCGCCCGCTCGGCCCTCACTAGAAGCCGAGGTGATGACTCTCGAAGATATAGTCCGAGGCAGGTAGAAGCCCAGCTTCCCAAGGGGAATACTGAGACCGTGGACAACCTAGGGAGTTGTTAGTTGGGATGCCTGCCTAAAACACAACCACCAATATAAAACCGCCTACAATGCTACAAATGGCAAGAAACCACACCACCACATTGACAGTCTCGCCCAGGTTAGCAATATCCGCCCGGGGTTCGCCATCGACCTCCATTGTCGCCAGAAACTCGAGCGTAATGTAGAGATAAAAGATGGCCGACACGCCCACGGGCCCAAAGAAGCCTACGAATATGGCCTGGCGCACGTGCTCAATCTGCGGTACGAATTTATGGATGGCAAACACCCACGGCAGACGGCGGAACAAGAGGACCAGGATGCCGAGCGTGATGAGGCGGTAGATGGGAATGACGTCATTGTGCAAGAAGCTGTCCCAGGGGCAGACGGCGCCATACCACATGAATATGCTGACGTTGAGCAGCATGTCAATGGTGGGCTGCAGCGAGTCGTCTATCGTCTCCAAGCGGAACCAGTCGTCCCAGGTGAAGACATTGCCGGCGATGAAGCATGCGAGCACATCGTCGCTGCCAATCATGCCACAGGTCCCCACGATAAAGAGAGCCAGGGAGATGGCGAAGACGAGGAAGCTCTCGCGATCGACGTACTTGCGCTCCTCGGCCCAGTGCAGTAGCTCCTTGGCGATCCAGCCGATGACGGCGCCGTAGACAATGCTGAGGAGGATGACATAGCCCCACGTCTCGCCGAACCACATGCCCATAGCGACGCGTGCGCCTCCATCTTCTGCTACTCCGCCGTCGCCAGTATACTTGATCAGATAGAGGGCAAAGAAGAGGAAGGGGTACCCCAGGCCGTCATTGGCGCCAGACTCGGCAATGATGATTTGCTGGAGATCCTTGGGTACGTTGTGGTCTGCGAACTTGCCTTTAACAATAACGTTAGACAGGACGGGGTCGGTCGGGGTGACGCAAGACCCGACAACAAGAGCATGGAGGAAGCTCATGTTGGGGACGAGCGCCCATATGAGGAGGCTCGTGGCCAGCCACATGGCGGCCATGATGGGGCCAAGGAGGAGGGAAAGCGGTCTCCATTGCTTCTTGAGGTAGCGGCTGGGCAGCTGCACGCCGGCCAAGACCAGCTGCACTCCAAGAACAAGGCGCGAGAAATACAAAGTCACAGTGTTGACGTTCTCCACCGAGCCCGCATATTCGAGGGGCCTTACCAAGTCTGCCGCCGACGGCGAGACTACCACGCCCGCCAAGAGAGATATGACTAAGAAGATGGAGGGTCAGTCCCGGCGGAGGAATCGATCTGGAAGATTATCACTTGGCAACTTACGGGCCTCGGAGAGGTAGAAGTTCTCTTTGCACAAATACGAGACGAGGCCGAAAAGGGATATCCATCCGCCCAGCACACTCACCACAATGTTAAAATTGGTGATTGCTAGGGTCGGCATCTTGACGGTTGGGTCGAGCAGGAGTACGGAGTATGAATTTTTTTTCCTTTCGCGGCCGCAGCGCAGGCCGGAGAAGAATCTTGGCCGACTCCGGAGTGGCCGTCCTCGCAAGTGTTGCTATGGACGAATAGGGTGTAGTAGGCCGGAGCGGGGAGGTTAAGTGTTATTGAATCATGGGTGCGTCCTCTGGGAGCCGGAGCGACGAGGCGGCGAGGAGCGGAACGGCGCTTCAACCGGTCCAGCATGCCCTTTCGGGAGAGGTCCGTTTTCTTGTCTTTTTTTTGTGTTTGCTATATCGCAATAGCCAAGGCTTGGTAATTTCTTGGATAACCAGCAAATGACAAGCGACGGACGAACCAAGCAAAGACGTGAGTCCTGTGTACCGCACCTGTGCACTGTATACTCGTATACGGCACACTAGCAGTGATACAGGTGCAGGTTCGAGTACGGCCGTTAAGGAGAAGGTACGAAACGAAACAAGCAACCTGGGGTGGGTTGTCCAGGAGCGAGTACCTTACGGATAGCAGAAATTGCCCTGCAACCTGAACGTCCAGGCTAGAAGTTGGTCCGCCGTCGATTTCCGGATTGTGTGGCCCACACCAAGAGTCAGGAAGTGGGGACGTGAAGCGAGGCGAAGGCTGACAGACTAGGCGGCGGCTCACATCGAATCAAGCGGGTTCGGGATGGGGTGGCGCCGTCGGTTGGATTCTTGAGGGCTTTTGGGACTGCAACATTGATTCCGGAATGACCCTGCACTTGATCATCCGCTAACATGTTGCCAAGAAAGGCGAGCAGAGATCGGCTTTCCCCTGTCGACCCGGAATCAGGATGGAGCTCGGCACTAGGAGGGCTTCAATTACGACAAATCCGAATCGCTAGCTTCAGTTTAGTTTAAGACGAGGAATTGTGCGAGTTTGAGTTGACAAATTGTGAAAGAGGAGGACGGGAAGGCGCTCTCTTAAGGTAGGTACGTACTACTACTATCACGCTTTAGCCTATCCCGTGTCTAGATTCTTATCAATGGAGCTGTGAACAACGAGCGCAACTGCTACACGTGGAATTCTTATGTAAGGTAATTGGCCAAACCAGAGAACCTTGACGGACGACCCACGCGACACAGTGCACAGCGGCTCAAGCGGGTTCTTGGCACTGTCTAAATAGTGGTTTTTAAAGTTACTGTCCTGCATTTCCTCAAAGATCATGACATATCATGGCATTATCGTCGGACAAGTCTCGATTTATGCCGCTGGGACAATACTGGTTTATTTCTAATGCAAGTATAAAGTAAAGACCTCTTTCAGGAGTGTCGGCGTAGGCTAGCCACTAGGGCCTCGGTAACACAAAACCAAAACACAATAAACAAGACAAGACAAAAGACGATATCCCCTCTTCATCACCAAATGGAACTGCTCGACTTTGTTGGATCCCCCGCTCCAATCTTACGGTATTGTGTCTCCCATCTGCCCCTCAAACTTTCGGCAATCCTGATTGTCTTGCGGCTGACAGCGCGGTCCCAGTCTTTCTTCAGATTAGGGTGTTTGGGTAACTTAATGACTCTTTTGCCTAGGTTTGTGAAGCTCTCGGGCGTCTTGCGATTTGTACTGGCGATATACTCGGCGTCGACGGGGATGTTCAGGCTCAGGTTCTTGTGGTCCCAGTCCGCCGAGAGGCTCAGGCCGTCGATCAGCTCCGCCAAATGGACCAGCCTACATTTGGATAGATGATCTGATGTTAGTTCCTATATGCTGGGAGAGGAATAACTGGAGCTCTCAAGTGAAGTCCCAAATAACTGAGCTCAGTGGTGGTTTTGGGGGCTGGCGTATGGCAAGTGAAAACTCTACCAGGACGAGGCCAGCTACCCGGGTTCTTATACCACAAAAAGCTCCCAACCTGGAGCTAACAATGCCTAGACACGCCTCCCGAGAGATATAAACCTGGCTAGGTAGTAGGTACTAATTGCCTCCCTACACTCTACCCCCGCGCCGGGTGTGTTTCCAGTCGGGGTGGCATCACCGGCAAGTACACAAACGGCACTGCCAAATCCGGGAACATGAACGTTTCCATTGTCATTTCAAGAACCATGGGGAATGCAGCCGAGCCCATCCAACGTTGTTCGGAAACCATCAGCCATGAAGTTGGCGTTTCACTGACTTCGGCGTTTTTGACATTTGTGGCTGTTAGATTTATCCTAATGCGGTTCTGTGCCGTTCTATACTTGGGCACTCTCATCATCAGGACGGCGAAGTGAGTCCCTAGAGCGAGTTACGAGCGAAGGGGGCGAGCGTGAATTGGGTCTTCCAAATCTGTTATCAGAGACTACCCGCTTATTCTTATTCGTTTGGTATCTGAACTAGCTTGGGCCTCTGGTTCGCAGTCCATATCCCCACTTTGTTTTTCTTCTTTTAACTGGCCTGAAAGATTTCTAGTAATTACCGAGAAAAGTCAGGCCAAATGATAATAGCGAACAAGAAGGAAAAGATGGATCAAAGGCCGGTGGCCCAAGCTAGTTCAGACACCAAACGAACGAGAATAAGCGGGTAGTCTCTGATAACAGATTTATAAGCCCATTCTGTGTCCCGCGTACCAGAAATCATCACGACCACCCCCCTTTACCTTCAGTCTTACCAAAACTTGTCAAGAACTCTAAATAAGATGAGATTGAGTGAAATATAGCCAACTCTTGGATGCCTGTCTTCAAGGATCGTCGGATCTCGCAGGGTTTAGACACCACCACAGGCGGCGTGGTATCACCACATTCACCAACCCAACTTCAGTAACGAGCTTTGTTCTCCTCGAATGTGGAAATTCCCAGCAGACTGCTATCGAGACGCTATTTTCCGAGCTGACAGGAATGACACGCCGTGCTCGGGTTGCTCGGGTCAAGCTCGTCAAAACACTTCCGCCAACGCGTGTCGCTCTATCATAGCCGTCATCATCACCATCATCATCACCACCACCCACCACCACCACCACCATGCCGCGCCTCCCTCAAGCCAGGCAAGGAGGGTAGTTTCTACCGAGTGAGCCGCTTCGCAAACGTCGTAACCCTGCTGTGCCATGCTCAGAGCCATGCTCGGGCAGGACGAAACAGCCCGCCGGTGCCTGTTTTGTTTCACCAGAACCATCACCCGTTGTTTTGGTCAGCTCATGACACTCAGCAGAACTGAGGGATGGGGGTGGGTGGTTCGTCAACTCCTGCTAGGACGCAGGATGCTCGCAACAATGCCCCGGGACGCAGCCTTGAAACGCTTGGTGAATCTGTATAAAGCCTCGAGAGCTCCCTCGCTTTCAGAGGCGATGGAGATATCCATCAGACAACCCAAAGACACCACTGCATTGAGGCCACCCACACACCCACATCACTCTCACCAGTCCACCTATCTCTACAGAGCAAGTAATAGTTAGATATATTCTCTCGCCACACGTCCATCGGCCGATATCGCACCCCCATCACCCGATATGAAGGCTATAGGCAGTACTCCGAAGAAGATCACCAGCGGTGGAAAGAAAGATAAAGGCTCCGACGCAGGCGGTAGTGGCAGCGGCAGTGGCAGCGGCAGCGGCAGCAACAACGATCTAACATAGTGTCTAATTCCCACTGATGACAAACTTGATGAATTGATATGACTGCAGCAACGGCTGACCTCGACCAAATCAAGGCGGCAATGAAATATATCGTACGTCTCATGAGTAATAACAGCATCCCATATGCACTAATGGGTGGAATGGAGCTTAAGATGATAGGGCGGAAGGACCGCACCACCTCCGATATTGACTTTCAAATCAACACCACTGTCCGTTCAGTGAAGGAGGTAATAGAAACCAGTGACTGGTACGGGCCTTTTCCATACACCCCCCTCCATCAATTCTGAGGTTTCTCCCCAGGTCCATGTTTTTAACAGACATGGGGCTGGTACAGGCCTTGGCGGCTTTTAGCTTGCGTTGCTAACTTGAGCCTGTCAGGATGTGGCGGCCGAGTCCTCTGTCCTGGAGTTCTGGTAACGCCTGATGCTTCATCATCGTCGGGCCCCAGGTCGGAGACTCGTCCTGAAATAGTGGCCTCGTTGAGTTTACCTGAGGATACCCGGTAAGAAAGATGAGCGGAATAAACGAAGACCGAATAAGGAAAAAAAAAGAGTACTGTTACTCGAGGTAGCTGCCGGTAACTTGGCTAACTCATTGTGCTGCACCAGCATATGGAGCGACTAATGCCACAGTTCAACGACTGCATCACCGTCATCAAAAAGGGAACGTATTCAAGGCAGAGGTCCTCTTCGTCACCGAAATACAGGCGGCCGTGGTGTCTCAGATGGAAGAAAAAGACCTGGACGACTTGGAGTGGCTGTGTTTTAACCGCCAGAAAGAGCTGACAAGACATGCTGACAAGACATGCTGGCAAGACATGCGGACAAGACATCGCGAGCACATCAACACCCAGCTCAGAGACGGGTTCATCGAGGATTACCGGGCCTATGTGACCGAGAATGACGGCGATGTTGAAAGGAACGAAACGTTTTCTCTTATTTACTGGACGCTGTTCGGCGTGGATGAGAAGAGCTTATCGGGGGGCGAGTCTCGCTTTAGCGCCGAAAAGGAAGCGTCTTGAAAAGCCCCAGCTACAACTTCCACTGCCGCCGACTCCAGCTCGGCTGCCGAATCCTCTTCGGCTGCGGCGACTTTGGCTTTGGGACACAAGAGGAAGTGATCAGGTTCGAAACAGATACCTGACTCAAGTCAGCATTGAGAGGCGGGCTCTGTGCGGTGTTTGGGGCGGGGAGGGTTGATCCCTGGCTTCGTTTTTTCCTTGCGCCTCCAGCTGGTCTGAGGAGCAGAGCAAAGCCGTCTTTACCGGGATCGAGGTCTAAAAACGAGCAGCTGGCTGCGTCTTGGAGACCCTGGGTCATTTGTAACAGGCAAGCGGGTATGGGTCTGATGCGGAACATCCTACTACCTTATGTAGGAACAGGGTATTTCGGGATGCAGGAACCGTCCTAGGGAGGCGCCCTGGTGGCAGTATAACAAGTCAATGGAAGTTGAACTGTATCCACTCCCGCGTCGCGCCTTACCCCTTTTTATTCAAGTGCTGTACGCCGTACTAGTAGTGACTATCTTACGTGTGTACTGTACATACACACCCTAGCTAGCCCCTGAACGGTTGCCAGTTTTCTTATTCGAGGCCCCCATAACAAATTTTAGAGCTAATCAATTTTGGGTCAAGTCGAGCAGAGAAATATTAAGGGATAAATTACCAAGTCTTCGGTACTACCGAGCCCTGAAGAACCAGGAAACCGCTAATTTATTTAGTTTGTCTTGTTTTGGTCTTGGTTTGTGTTGGAATAGCGACACTTTGGACGGTACGACAAAGGATGTAGAGGGTCGGGTGCGTAGGCACGTGACGGAGGAACGTGCTGCACGGACATCGGCCCGCACCTACTTAATTGGGCCCCCTCAGCTAGAACCGTAGGTAGCACTAGACATGAATCAACGTACTATTCATCACCCCCCCTGAGGTTGCATCGCGACACAACGCCTAGGCACAATCGTAGCTAGAGCGCCACGAACAGTTTGTTTTCTTCTACCGGGTTTCAGGGGCTAGGCATATTAAAAGTCGCCCGCCTTGATTCTTTATTATACTTTATACCTGCTCTCCAGTAGGTTTACTCTTCTCTTGAGCTATTAAATGGTGATATTTCGGTTAACAGAGATATCTTGCCCATTTTACCATAATTGATGGCGAGGAGAGGAAGGGTAGTTAAGGAGCCCCTATTTAGACAGTGCTTGGAGCCGGAGCGACCCACTTGCACTGTGCTGGTGGGTCGCCCGTTAACGGTCATCAACACCCCAGCCGGTCCAGTTTCTCGATCAAATTAGCGTATCTAGAGAATTAGCCTCTACAGAATCTCCGAAATTATAATATCCATCAACCTGCACCACACAACTCCCCTCTCCATCCCACCCATAGCAACCAGAACACTACCACAGACAATCCTCCCTATCCCTCGGACCCCCCGCACCCTTGGCACGGTACTGCGTCTCAAACACGCCCTTCAAACTAGGATCAACCCTCTGCTCCTTACCACGCACAATACACAGTATCCTCCCAAACCCCCCTCCACCTCGGCATCTCAACCAGCATCGCAAGCGCGGGCCTCAGCCCCAGCTCTACAAGACTCGACGCAATCCGCTCATTCGTCTTACGGATGTAATCCGTCTGCACAGGGCCGTCGAGGTTAAGACACGCACCGTCGGCCTACGCTTCGCTAAGCCCCATGCTGTTGACTAGGTCCTCGGCGTCGTGGTACCGCTGCGCGTGCAGCAGGCCGCGCGCCAGCGCGTCGAGTTTCGGGAAGAGGACGCCGCGCCGCTGGCTGCGCTCGAAGTCGCGCGCGAAGTCGAAGGAAATGACGAAGTACTCGGTTGCGGGCACCACGCGGAAGCAGAAGCCGGTTTCGTTCTCACCGGCGTCGGTGTGGAAGTCTAGGGCTGCAAATCGCTGGTACGTGTGTGTGAGTGACTTGAGCCCCGGGTTTAAGGAGGGCCGCGGCTCGTAGTGCGCTGTGTCGGGGGCGAATTCTGCTGTTGCCTGGTCTAGCATGGTGTCTGGGTCGCATATCTCCCAGTTCTAGTAGTAGAGGAGTGCGGAGACGTGTTAGCGGTCTTGACTAGATGGAGAGGGGTGGGATGGCGTGGCAGGCAGACAGACCTCGGTGAGCCGCGGCGCGCCGTAGTATTACAGGGCGGCCGCCCCCGCGACGCAGCTGGGAATCCCGCGCTCCTCGAGCCTCTGGACGACGCTAAACACTCAGTCGATCACCGTGGCATCGTCGTTGGCTGGTTGGGCCATTTCGTCCAGGACAGGAATACGGTTTTCAGAGACAAGCATGGGGAAGTCGTGCGTCAAGCAACTGGCTGTGAGGACTGTGAAAGTGGGGAGTAGATTGGGATAACCGTTGCTTCTCCTGTGTGTACAGATATTGCTGGGAAATTGAGATAGCAGCGAAACATGGCCCAGCCATGCAGGGGCCAAATACCAATATGGGCGCGGCATTGGCAGCCTGTTGTTCAGAGCGGCTCGGCGAGGAGGAACCGGGAACCCCTCCCCCCAAACATCATGAAACCTCGCGGCAGGCAGGCTGCAAGCTACGTATAGGTGCGTATAGAGACGAATTACTCTTCTTGGGGACAGAGTCTGACCAACAAGCCCCTCTAGGCAGGCGGTGAAATAGACGGACGCGGGAAGATATACGGGACAGACACCACTATTATCAGTATCTCAGCTAACACCATCCCTTTTGTTTTTCGTGCTGTACAGACAAAGTCCTGAGCGGGTTCAGCAGCAGCTTCGACACGGTCAAGGGCATTAAAGTGATGACGCCCGAGAGTCTCTTTGCGGGCAAGCTGCAGTCGGCCGTAGAGCGCGGCTTGCCGTAGAAAGACGTCGGCGACGTCGAGTGGCTGTGCGTGACGTACCAGCGCCGCATGCGTAGGCACCGCGCCAACACCGCCGACGGCCTCGTCGAAGACTTCATGCACAAGTACGAGACATGTGCGAACAAGCACTACGGCGCACCCGGCAGCCGGGCACCGAGAGCGAGCAGTATAGCGAAGTTTACTACACGCTTTGTAAGTCAGACGACACCACCGGCTCGGGATCGTCGTCACGCTCAGAGTCTCGCGCCGGACAATTAGCTGCACCTGCGGCTGCGCCTGTAGCTTCCGCTGCCTCTACTAGGAAAACCGGCCCTAAATAGCCAAATCACCGCAGGTGGCCGTCGATGTTGAGCGTCGAGTTCTTGGGAGGTAGGTACGTATCTAGGTGGGCAGGCTCTCAGCTGGTTCGAGTGCCGGAGCAAAACCGTCCCTGGGGACGAACCCGAGCAGCCGGGCTGCGTTTTGGAGGCTTCTCTGGTAATTTTGAATCCGGTACATATAGCACTGGGTGCAGGACATCCAAGAAACAAAAGGAAAGGATAATTGGGATACTTGGGATGGGCAGGACCTGCCCTAAGGGAGGGGACTAGATTACTCAAAGAAAATAGTTCTACTCCTCAAAGGAAACGTCGACCTTTTCGAGCCATCTCGCTCCAACTGCATCGTGCATTACCCCTATCTTATTAACTTCACAGCGTTGCCCGGCCATTTGCGACCCAGTGAGAGGCAACCTAGGTAGCTAAGGTACCAAGCTACATACATACATGCCTACATCAATCATAGAAACCATCGCAAGGGTCTCCTTAATCTCACCGTGCAAAAAGCTGCCCCCTGTCCTGACAAGTGACGTGAGTAATCGGGACTCCGCGACGTTGGGTGCGGTACCCGAAACAGCGCTGCACCGGGGGTGAGGTAACAAATGAGGCATGGATGCACTTTTCCCCAGGTGTGTACTTCATGTATGTATAGGTACATACACATCTTGCATACCGACCTAACCCAGATCGCCCATCTCCATTGAGACACCAGCACACACAATACTAATACGTACTTACTAAGATGTTTCTCGGACACCCAGGACAAGTGCCCAAACATGTCTTGTGCTATTTGACGTTCTAGTTCTCTTTCTCGGGCCGGCAATAATAGGGACCTAGAGATCGCCGTTATCTGAGTTGCCACACAAGTTTCAAAACCTGTGAATTACAAAGTAGGTGTTTGCTAAATGAGCGCTTGTTTGCTCAACCAAAAGTCTGGTGGCACGAAACAGCCATACCCCCATCTCTGCCGATCTCTCAACTCGGCGGCAGCTGGAACATACCTACCGCCCAGCAAAGCTTCTTCAGGACTTTGCCGACACCAGACCGGCAACCACAGACACAATCACCTTCACGCGCAGATCGGGGGGATAGAATTCGATTCGGGGATATACCATCCAACGCCACTAACCCATGCCGGAACTAACACCCGCCATCCATGTTGTTGTATAAACCCCGCAGAGAATTACCCGCCAATGGCAGCGTCAAGCTTTTCTCGAAAGGCTGCATACCTAACGCCGTCCTTACCATGCCACTTGCCTCAAAATGCTGCCTCAATAATGCCAACCCGACGAGGGGACTACCTAATTCCCCCAGCTTCTGTCATTGCAACCCAAAAGGAACGTAGCGCAAGATCCCTAAAAAAACGTGTTGCGTCTCCCCTCCCGGCGCCGACCTGCTCCTCCATACTAAATGTGGATGGCCGCGTCCACATCCAACATCTTGAAGGTGATGGGCGATTCCCACTCCCAGGCTATCAGGCTCCAGTTGAGCTCCCTGCGCCAGAACAGTCCAAGCCCCTGGCCGCCGTCTGCTCCCGCTAGAGCCGGATGACCGTCGCCGCGGTGCTCGGCGCACAGTCCGCCGGTGAGCGGCTGGCGGTAGCGAAAGACGACCTTGCCCATGCGAGAATGAAGGATGGCCATGCAGCACATGACGCAAGGCTCGTGCGTCACGTACAGCTCGAGGCCGTGCGACAAATATCCATTGGGGCATGGGTGGTCTAGCTGGAAGATCTTCTGTTCCGCCTCGAGAATCGGGGCGTCCTGAAACGCATCAAACAAGAGCTCCTCGGGGGCCTCGGGCACGGTGCCATTCTCTTTATTTTCGACTCGTTTAAGCTTCTGAGCAACCATGCTGACGAGACGCATTACGGCATGCGCCATCACGTTACCGGTTTCTCCAGCTCCACGGTCGTGGCCAATCCAGCGAGCATCCGCAGCAAGGGCAACGACAACGGGATGTCCTTCATCGTCGCGCTTGATGATGCAGGCGCCAACGGGCTCGCCGTATCCAGCGTCATGCGACTCAATGGCGACTTGCTGCGCCATCATCATCCAGACCGAAGTATCGCCGTCAATCTCCTCTGTGCTCCGAGCTAGCATGGCCGGGTGCGGCCCGATTGGATTGTTCTTCCGGTAGACGGTGGGCCAGAAGTGCTGGGACCACATGGCCGCCTGCATCTGAGAATTTGGGGCGACCAGGGGCACGACGATGCTGGCAATGAACACCCCGACCTCAAACTCCTCGAGCTCGCGGAGCTTCGCTTCAAGGGCGCCGCGGTCCAGCTCCGACTCGGGGCCGCATATGATGTAGATCCACGTCGACTTGCCCGTGTGGATGTGGCGGCCCTCTGGCGTGTCGTTCATGTATTTGCATTTGAGGTGCGCCGGAAGGTCGCAAGGCTTGGCACATCTGCGAAGATGAGGGTAGCCTTTAACGACGTCATCGTGGAGCAGTTCGCGAAGCTTGCTAACAACGTTATTTTCACATTGGCGTGCATCCGATACTGGGAGGCTAGATTCACATACCTGATGGCCAAGTTTGCAGCCTTGACAGGCGCACGAGTGATCAAGAAATTGTCCGTCGTAAAGTTGTCCCCCAGCTCAGACGCCGTCTTCAGCGGGATTAAGATGCCTTGGTCAACTTCGCCTTGCACGAACTCCTTGACTATTGAGGCGTGAAGAGAAATCAACTCTGGCGAGAAAAGGACAGGCTTAGCGTCGGGGGCGGAGGTGGTGGCGGTGGTAGGAGCAGCAGCAGCAGCAGGGGCAGAGGCCGCGGCAGACGAAGAAGCCGAGGCAGAGGCGGAGATATCGTTGTCAGACATCTTGACCGTCTGCACTTGGAAGCCCGAAATTAGCACCGGAAACAACAGTGTATGAAGCAAAAAGGCGATCCAAAGCTAACGGACTGAGAGTGACCCCGATTTGAGGCGGGCGGTGAAGATGGAGGAGAGGAGGATGGAAGAGGCAGCGAACCTCTGTCGGGCGGCGGAGTGGGCTGACCTGGGCAACGCGATTTCGCGAGCTTGAAAGAGAGCGAGCGAGGACGAAACGCGCGACGAGGGAGAAAGTTAAGAAATGTCGAGTGTAGGATAGAAGGGTCGAAGGATAGAAACCATTGCGAGTACCCTTTCCAACCCAAGAAGCGCCCAGGAAAGAACAAGTTTGATGTTGTTCATCCAGGAGGAAAGAAATTCAGGTGCCCAATTCCGTTCGAAGAGGTAGGCAGCGATGCGACAAAAAAACCGAGCCCCACCCGACAACAATTAAGACCCCTGGAGTGGGTCCCACGCCGTGTCCATTCTGACGCGGGCAGGCACAGGCCTGCGCGTTGCGGGGCATGGCTAGGCGTTGAGGGGGCTTTCAGGTGTCTAGGGTCTCCCCTGGTCTCCACGCCGAACCGAGCGTCGCCGCCAGGACAATCACGCCAATCGCTGCAAGATCTGACGGTGCTGTGAACTTGATCTGATGGGGAGATGCACTGTGGCTACGAATAGGGCTGGCTGGCTGGCTGGTGGGACGAAGCTCGGGGCAAGGTGAAGACAGCTTCACTTCAGCTTCACCTCTTTTACACTAAGGCAATGGAAGTTACCTTGCCTTAGTTTTTGCAGTAGTTTCCTGCGTCCGTACTCGGTACCTTTGGGGCGCATGGCTAGCCCCATCCAGCTTAGGTAACTGTATGGGTCTGAGTCTGCGTGTGCAGACATCCATGGCAGGCGGCTTCCTGCCGAGACATGGTTTCGGAAAATCCTCTATCCACATCCACTTCCACATCCACTTCCACATCCACTTGCTCTGGATGATCTGACCCAAACAAGCAAGGCCTTTGCTCTCGCCCAGCGCTCTTGAGTCTTGATGCCATGTTGGAAGTTGGAACCAAATCAAGTGCCGAAGGAGCATCCAGCGGCCTTGGCAAAGCTGGGCGCGGAATCACAATTTGGGGCAGATTGAATTGATGGGGGGCTTCGTCTTCGTCTTCGACTTGTTTGTTTTGTCAATGGCTACGGCGACGTTGGCAGTCTTAGACTGGGTGATCTGCACTCGGGAGGCTGTCAGATTCCCGAAACGTCTCTGTCCGGATTACGCATATCCCTGGCCTAGGTTTGAACGCAGCAAATTGTGCCACACAGCAGCAGCCGGCCCTCCGAACACGGAGAGCGGGGTATGTACTTGTCTTCAAAGCTCAGGGAGGTCGAGATAAGAAACTTGGACTGACGGAGACGATTGCTTGGTCCCCGTTCCCGTCTTTGCTCCCAACAGACAGCTTGAGACGTGCGTGACTGCGTGCGTACTGTCTGACCGGCAGTAGGAAGGAGCACGGGGATGCGTGAAGGCAGGGCGGGTGTTACTTGGTTACTTGGCTGGTGATAAGAAAAGGGGGGTGAGGTGCCAGGCTGGGCGGTGCGATGCAATATGCCTTGTCCGAGAATCCCGTCTCCCTTTCTGATTACATTTCCATCTTGACTCTTCCGCACCAGGCAAGCATGGCCGTGGACACCTATGCACATGCAATTTGCTGCTCCGGTTTTTGAGAACACCTAAGACCTTGGGACCCCGAGCCGCTCTTAGGCGACGTGCTTTCCTCACTTACATACAACCTCTCGCCAGCTTGAACTTGTACAATACGTACGGCGTACACAGCTTGCACCGCCAAGGCGCCGGGTAGACTTTCTTCAACAGTTCCAAAAGCCACCCGCATCACTCCCTCAACATCGGCCGTTTGGTTTGCGCTTGTCGCATCACTGGTCCGTTTGACGGCAAGAAAGAAATATAAATTATTCTCAAGGGCCACTTACAAGCGGGTCCCCTTCTGCCACCAGTCAGCCACTCTTTCCACTCTATTGAACTCTCCTGGCCCGAGAAGTGAAGCCAGCGCGGGCCGTCGTCGACCGACCAGTGTCTCGGAGTGGCACGTAAAAAGAACCGAGTCGGACATTGAGCCAATCCATTTCAACCACCATCTCCTACACCACGGACCGCATTCAGATGATCCCGTCTTGGCGCCGATCGGGCAGTACCTATTTCAAAATGACAGGCACACGCCCGGCTGGCAAGAAACCTTAGGCCTTTTGGCTTTGTGGCTACCGCGGTTCAGGTCCCAGGTTACCTATTTATTATCCTTCCCGCACGTCGAACTGGCCCAAACATCAACGGCAGGATCCAAGTACGTCATCTGCCGTTCAACAACCGAGAACTGGACGAAGCGATCCGACACCAGAACCAACAAAGTGGAACCTCTACCGGCGCGCCAGGAACTTAGAGCCGCCCCTCTGTGGAACGGTTAGGTACCAGACCCGTGCGGCGCAAACTACAAGGTCTTGCGATTGCTAGCACTTGCCTCCTAGGCCCACCCACAGAATAAACTGTGCAGAGCAAAACTCTTAAAGTGGATAGTCCTTCATATTCTTTCCAAAGTTCTCCACGGTAAGTTAGTTGTCTGTCGGCCATGGAGCGGGTGGCGACCCCATCCAATTCTTTTACGTACCTTAACCTTTGTTCATTTTTCTTCGGACGAGAATCCTCGCGACAAGGTTGCTGCTTTCTTCCATTCACTAAAGCTGCTGCAATCAACTCGCATTCGTTTTGTGTTCCGTCTCCAACTTCCATTTGGGATATTTCGGATAAAACTGACCCCCAAAAAGCTGCTTGTTGGGCGCCTTAGTTTCCAGGCTTAAGCCACGCGATTGGGGGCCACTAGACTGCCCTGGGCTCTGGCACACTGAACTAGCCCTGCGATTACCAAACCTGATGTCGTCCATGTCACCACCACCTTTGGTTGTGCTCCCTGACAGAACGGGTCTGCAGAACAAAGGTAAAGGTTGACCTCCACCTCCCCCTTCTTTTTTTTTGTTCCTCAATCTGCTGCTACAGATACTACCTCCCCATCCCGCGCAGCCTTGACGCATTCGAGCAACACCACGGCTAACCCTGCATTTCGCCGAGAAGGAAATCGTGGCAGCACGACGCCGCTGCTACAATCGCAAACACAGTCGCTACGAAAGCTGGCAATGATCGCCTCGTCGGCCACAGCTCCTTCGTCGCCCAACATCTCTGCCAATGGACCGCAACCCCACGGGTCGGGGCGCTCCCACGATGACCTCCTACCTCCCCCCGCAACCCCGGCGCTGGCGCACGCCCTCCGGTCGCTGCACGAGCTCGATGTGAACGGGCAGGCCCTCGACAGGCCTGCGACGACCGCGTACGATTCACCCTACAGCCGCAGCATAGCGTCCACTGCCCCAGGATCACCACGGATGTAAGTGCGGCGAATGTGCAGAGCTGTCCCCGCATGCTGCTTTGTCGACCTTTGCACCTGTCGCTTGTTTGTTCTCGCCCCGTGGCGCGCTGCATCTTGCAATTTTATTGGTATGCGCCCACGTTTAGAGGCTGACGCTTTGGCAGTCCTCCGCTCCGCCAGAATTCGGGCAACCACACTCCCCGAGTCCGGCCTCATGCCACAACGCTCAACATTCCAGGGATGACGCGATCAAAAGCCTCTCCTGACGGCCGGATTCCCGAGAGAGATGTCGCGGCCAAGCTCGTCATTATCATGGTAGGCCTCCCAGCGCGGGGAAAGTCGTACATCACCAAGAAGATACAGCGATATCTGTCCTGGCAACAACATAATTCAAGGATTTTCAATGTCGGCAACCGCAGGCGTATCGCGGCGGGCGTCGCCAAGCCCCAAAACGAAGCTGCTCCGGTTTCGGCCACCGAGCCCGATGGACCGACCCAGGCGGCCACGATCCTGCTGAATGGCGCCCAGAACATGCCAAACATTACTGTAGAGGACGAGCCTACGAGGCTGGACCTCAACGGGTCGGCGGCCCGCTTGAAGCGTCAGCAACAGATTGACCAGTCGGCCAAGTTCTTCGACCCCAAAAACGAATCGGCGGCCAAGCTTCGGGAACAGGTCGCGCTTGACACGCTGGACGAGCTGCTCGACTACCTCCTCCACCGAGGCGGCGCCGTCGGTATCCTCGACGCCACCAACAGCACGATCCACAGGCGGCAGCTGCTCGTCAACCGCATCAGGGAGAGAGAGCCGAAACTCGGCATACTGTTCATTGAGAGCATATGTCATGATGAGAATGTGAGTCCTTTCTTCAGAGAGCGCGTGTCTTGGGGCCGCAACTGACGACGGTCAAGCTCTTGGAAGCAAACATGCGCCTGAAGTTGTCTGGACCGGATTACAAGGACAAGGACCCGTGGAAGTCCCTCGAAGACTTCAAGCAGCGGGTCAAGGCGTACGAGAGCGCCTATGAACCCCTGGGCGAGTACGAAGAGGAGCATGATTTGCAGTACATCCAGGTACTCCAAAAAAGCCGCCGCCCGCAGCAAGTGAGAACAGTTAACGCGCTAACGACCCGGCAGATGATCGATGTTGGGAGGAAGGTAGTCCATCATAGGCTGAAGGGCTTCCTAAGCGGCGGCATCGCGTCGTATCTAACAACGTTCAACCTGTCGCCGAGGCAGATCTGGATCACACGCCACGGGCAGAGCGTGGACAACCAGCTGCAGAAGCTTGGCGGCGACTCGGAGCTGACGGAGCGGGGCCACTATTACGGCCAGGCCCTGTACCACTTCATCACGCAGAAGCGCAAGGAGTGGCTGATCGATCAGAAGAACAAGATTGCGAAATCGACGTTCCCGCCGCAGCCGGGCGATCACACGCCTCCCTACCCCGAGCTCAACCAGGAACTGGACGACAAGAACTTTTGCGTGTGGACTTCGATGCTCAAGCGCAGCATCGAGACGGCCGAGTATTTCGACGCGGACGACGACTACGACGTCAAGGCATGGGAGATGCTCAACGAGCTCAACGCGGGCACGTTTGAGGGCATGACGTACGACGAGATTGCGCAAAAGTATCCCGAAGAATACCAGAAGCGCTCGCGCGACAAGCTCCAGTACATCTACCCGGGCGTCGGCGGCGAGGGCTATCTGCAGGTCATCAGCCGGCTGCGCGACATGGTGCGCGAGATCGAGCGCATCACGGACCACCTCCTCATCATCAGCCACCGCTCGGTGTGCCGCGTGCTCATGGCCTACTTCATGGACCTGACGCGCGACGACATTGCCGACCTCGACGTGCCCCTCGGGATCCTATACGCCATCGAGCCTAAGCCGTACGGCATCGAGTTCCACGCGTACAAGTACAACGAGGAGCAGTCGTGGTTCGACGAGCTGCCCAACTACAAGCCGCAAAGAACGGTCGACCGAAACTCTTGACGAACAGCATTCTTGACCCTGTCTTTTTTGGGTGTCTTTGTAATAGCATAGGGCGGTACGAGCTGACATAACATGGCGTGATGCATTGGCTAATGGGTCGGTTTATTTTCTGGGCTGGGCTGTTTAATGAAGTCGGTCGGCGAATGGACTGGGGGATATATCGCATGTTTTTGGGTGGTTCGTTTTGGGGTCAGCCATGGCGCGGAACACGGGACGGCGCGGCATCGACGCCGAGGCTACGACCTGAGACATGTGAATGATAAAGAAGACTGGAGGGCCAACTGGCTGGCGGACTGGGTGGTTTTTTTCTCTTTTTGTTACTTAATTTCTTTTTTGCATTTGTCGGTTTCGGGAACTTGCCGTCTCTTGGGCTGGAGTTGGGTTCCATTTTTAGGTATGACGGCGAAGCAGCGACATGGGCATCCATCATAGAGAGGGAATGAGATAGAGAGACCCCATGAAGGATAAACTAGCGGCTACGCACGCAGGTACACAGCGGAGGCACTCAGCAACAACGTATACTTCTCTGTACACGTTTCAGACACGGGCGGGTGCTTGAGCTGTGGTGTAGCAGTAAGCCGATTCGTTCAGCGTATTTGTCGCCTGTCGTCGAATGCTGTGGTTCCGTTCACGTCTGGGGTTAGTCTAGCACAGCGAGTATATATATATATATATATATGACTATATCTTATCAATACACATACACACCTCTGTGTATGCACAAGGCTGGAGTAATCTTGATGTTGTGCTTCTTTTTGTTCACGTACTGATGGCCGTTCTGGGGTTTCGAGATAGAGAGGCAGCGAGGTAAAATGAGAAACGCCTCTGCCAAGGGAAGATGCCAAGCAATTGAGGGCGGTTCTTATTCAGCGCCCCTCGCCAACTGTTGTTGCGGTGAATGTCGTGAGCGGGAGGCTAAGGATAACGAGCTACGGGCGCGCTCGTGTTCTAGCCTGCTACCTTTCAAAAGTTCTTGTTATCTCCCTACTTTGTTTCCGACACCCGTCTTTGCATGCTTTACAGATATCCATCGATTCTTTGGCGCAACTTCACCTCCTCCCTCCCTGCTACAGCACCCACGGGATTAAATTCCAGCCCTTCCCCCCCTGTTCAGTCCCCCGTGGGATTCGGATTCCCGCCGTCCCACTGGTTTCACAGCACACGACGCGACGGTCCGTCCCGGCCGTCAATCTCTACAGCCCTGTTAGGCAGTTTGCGGACTCAGTCTCGTCCTTCAGCAGAGACCGTTTTGTTTTATCTGACCTGATCTGATCTGATCTGATCTGTTATCTCAAATCCTTCTTTTTTAAACTTATACTATAAAGTTTCTAAAGGTTGGAACGCGGCGCGGTTGCGGCGTACGCACATACCTACCGGTACAACGTCAGACGATAGAGAGACAAATAAAAGGTTAGAAAAGAAAAGTATAAAATAAAGATTACGGATTAAAGGGGGAAAAGACCCCAAAAAAAATCATGCGCCGCAACAACAACGCGGGAGGAGCCCCGCGCCGCCGGCCCACAGAGTTCCGCCTCCCCGATGGGCGCAAGGTCGTCGTCGCGCGCCTACCCGAGGACGCCGAGACGCTGCGCCGGCGCTACTCCACCACCCCTAACAATAACAACAACAAGGAATCCACCTCTGCAGCAGCAGCAGCCGACGAGGAAGCCGCCGCCGCCGCCGACAACAACGAAGAACAGATCGACGTCGAGGTCGTCGTCCACGGCTCCGACGAGCACCGGCGGCTGCTGCGCGAGGCGCAGGCGCACCATGCGGCGCGGCGCGCCGAGCTGCGCGCGCGGTTCGGGGCCGCCGCCGTCGACGAGCTCGACTCTGCGCGCGCCGAGCTCGACGCGCTCGAGCGCCAGCTTGATCGCCTGCAAGTCGATGTCAGCGTGCGCGTGGGCAATGCGAGTTTCTCGCGGTTCGGGTTCGATGCGAAGTTGAGGATGTATGATGATGATGATGATCGTGATGGTGGGGATGATGAGGTTGGAGGTGGGGGCAGTGATGGGTATTCGGTGCCTGTTAGCCGGAGTCCCAGCTTCGCGGCGGGGGATTCGGATGGGTGTGTTGTCCCCTTTTCTTTTTGGGGGAGGGTTTGTCGTGGGTGAACGAGACTGACGTGCAGCAGCAGCAGCGGCGGCGGCGGCGGCGGCGGCGGCGGCGGCGGCGGCGGCAGCGACACCATCAAGTTGTTCAAGCGGCCCGTTGTCAAGCAGTACTTCCACGGCGGGCTCCTCTGGCGTGCGGCCAACCAGACCGAGGTCATGAGCTTTGAGCTGTTCTTCGACCTGCTCTACGGTGCGCGGCATGCCCTCCTCCCCCCTTACTGAGTGAGTACCACACTAACCCCGGGGGCAGTCGGCATCATCGCCATCAACGGCGACCACGCAGCCGAAGAAGCCAACGGGCACGAGCTGCTGCGGTTCGCGGTGACGTTCGCCATGAGCTGGAAGATCTGGAGCGACGTGCAGCAGCTGGTCAGCTGGTTCGAGACCAACGACGTGGCGCAGCGCGTCGAGATGCTGGTGCTGATCGCCTGCCTGCTGGGCCAGACCACCAACATGCTGCAGGCGTTCGCGCCCGACCCGGCCGAGGACACCTTCACCCAGCTCGTCGGCTTCTACCTCGCCGCCCGCCTCTTCAGTGCTGCCTACTGCGCCCTCACCGCCTACCTCGTCCCGCTCGTCCGCGGCATGATGGCCGCCCAGGTCGCCGGCGTGCTGGTCGGCGCCGCGCTGTGGATCGCCAGCGTGCACGCATACACGCAGGGGCAGGCGCAGACGGAACAGCAGCCGCCCGACGGCGAATCCCACGGAGACGAATCCCAACACGGCAGCGACGCAGAGTTCCCGCGGCAGCGCGTAGGTCTGGTGTTTGCCGCGCTGGCCGTCGACCTGTTCCTGTCGAGCGCGGCGCCGGTGTGGTTCTTCACGTGGGCGCGCAAGCGCACGGCGACGCGCGAGGAGGACACGCCGCCGCTGGCGCGCCGCATCAACCGCTTCTTCGAGTTCTTCCCGGCCATCAACATCGAGCACCGCGTCGAGCGCACCAACGCCTTCGTCACGCTCGTGCTGGGGTACTCGGTGGTCGGGGTCGTGTTCCAGAACGCTGCCGGCGGGAACTCGTCGGCCGTGCTGAATGCGTTTCTTGGAAAGGCCGTCTTGGGCCTCGTGCAGGCGTATGTGTTTAACTGGCTGTATTTCGAGGTCGATGGTGGCGGTCTGCGCACGCACGCGATTCGGCGGAGCGTGGTTTCTGGTATGTTTTTTTTCTTTCGTCTGTCTTCTACACTAGACGAGCACTCCCTCTCTCTAACTACCGGCAATTCAGCGTCCCTCTGGCAGTACTCGCACCTGGCCTTCATCATGGCGTATATCCTCGCAGCAGCAGCACTGTCCAAGCTCGTCGTCGTCGCCGACTGCGCCAACGCGCCGCTCGACGCGCTGACCGAGTTCTACCAGGAGCGGTCCGCGCCGTCCGTCTCGCTCGGCCTGCGGCTGTACTACTGCGTGGGGCTCGGCACGGCGCTGCTCGCCATGGGCGCCATCTCGCTGTCGCACGAGCACCGCGGGCCGGCCAGCGGCGGCGCGCGCTGCCGGCTGCCCAAGTGGGCGCGCCTGGCGAACCGCGGCGCCGTGTGCGTTGTCTTTTTCTGCCTGTCGGCCGCCACGGGGCTCGACAGCCTGGGCCTCGTTGCGACCACCACCGGCCTCAGCGTCTGGACGCTGCTGTTCGAGCTGTGGGGCAAGTCGTGCCCGTCCGACTCGCTGTTTGTGGGTGGGTGCACGGAGTACACTGCGCTGTGTGGACGCCGCACGCTGCACGAGGCCACGCGCAGCGACGGCAAGGTTGACATTGCCGGGCTTGGTAGGGCCGAGAAAACTGCCGTGCTGGATCATGTGTAGCCGCGTGCTGGACGATTGTAAAGGAGAAAAATAGAGGGAAAGTAAATACAACAGATTAAAAAAATAGAAATCAAAATGACACCACCTTCCCCTTTCCCTTCCCACTTCCACTTCCCCCTTTCCCTTCCACTTCCACTTCCACTGCCCCTTTCCCTTCCACTTCCACTTCCACTGCCCCTTTCCCTTCCACTTCCACTTCCACTGCCCCTTTCCCTTCCACTTCCACTTCCACTGCCCCTTTCCCTTCCACTTCCACTTCCACTGCCCCTTTCCCTTCCACTTCCATTTCCACTGCCCCTTTCCCTTCCACTTCCACTTCCACTGCACCTTTCCCTTCCACTTCCACTCTCCCTTTCCCTTCCACTTCCACTTCCACTCCCCCTTCCCTACCCAATCCCTAACTAGCCACGCCCGCCATGACAGCAATCTGCTGCGCCCGCCGGCGGTCAACCTCGCGCTTGAGCATAGCAAGACCCGTCGCCATGACAAGCACGACGGCCATGTCCCTGTCCGTCTTCTCGCCCGCCTCGTCCCACGACGCCAGGTCGACCAGCAGCCGCCCGCCGTTGCCGGCGCTGCCGGCGCTGCTGCCGGGGGTGCGCAGGGCGGCGTTGCGCGCGAGGTACGCCACGGGCGTGCGCAGTTCTTCGTCATCTACCTTTGCTCCGTTGTGGTGGTTCTGTGCCCGCGCGACCCTGACGACCCGTTCGAGCACTAGCAGGCTGCCACTTCCACTGCTACTCCAAAACGAGGATGGTGGCGACGGTGATTGCGACGATGTGCTGGACTGGAAGTGGGAGTGGAAAAAGTGCCTGCGCTCGCGACGCCCGGCATAGCGCCACGCGAACGTGCCCAGGCGGGTGCGGAATACGACGGCGCGCGTGAGCAGGCCGGCCGACGTGAGCTCGAAGTCGTCCCAGCAGGGTTGCTGCTGCGGCAGTGCGTCGTCGGCAGCGAAGCTGCACGTGTTGTTGTTGTCATCATCATTGTCATAGGGCAGTGAAGACGTGTCTGCTGTGTTTGAACTCGCACTCGCACTCGCACTCGCACTCGCACTCGCATGGGCATGCGACGCCGCCGCCGCCGAGGGCAGAAACAGGCGCACGCGCGGGCTGCGGCCGGGCCCGAAGCGGTACGTCGTCGTGCTCAGCGGGATTTGGGAGTTGTCGCCGTCGCCACCGTCGCCGGCTACCAGCGTGCACGACCCCGAGTGCCGCGACTGGCGCAGCGACGTGTACAGACAACAAAACGGAGACGAGGACGAGGCCGAGGCCGGGTCCACGGCGTAGATGTGGATCGGGTCCGGGCGCGGCGGCAGCGGCAGCGACAGCACGGGCCGGCCGACCGCCTCGATCTGCAGCTGCACGGTGGGGATGAATGCCGCGGCGGCAGCTGTGGGATTGCTGGTGCTGGGGCCGGTGTTGATGCTGCTGTAGTAGGGCGGTGGCGGCGGCGACGACGTCTCGCTGGTGGCGACGCTGCTGTTGCTGCTGGCGCGGCGGGAGCTGTTGAAGGGCGCCATCTCGATGCCTGCGAGCCGATCCTCACTGCCGCCGTTGCTGTGTCGGCGGAAGGGGCCGTGTCGCGGCTGTTTTCGCAGTCGGGCTGTCATGGCTTTTTTCTTCTTTTTTCTTTCTTTCTTTCTTTCCTTTTACTTTGGGAATCTCGGTGTTCTCGCCGGCGTCACCACGGCACAGTGTACGAAAGCTATGGATAAGATCATTGTGGAAAGACGGATACACACACACACATATATATATATATATGTATATGTATATACAAATGAAGAGGCTAGGTGTTGCATCAATGACCTAACCACATCCATGCTCGGTATTTGCCCGCAACGATGTTCAGAGGGAGGTACCTGCCGTGGGTGGGTAAGGTATGCATGAATTCCCTCCGCGTAGCCAATCACAGTACGATGCGAGGCATACGAAACCCACGTCAGTCGTGTGGCGGGACATTACACAGCCAGCCAGCCAGCCGCTGATGCTTGATGCTGCCGGCCACAAAGAAGTTGAAGCCACTGACTGACTACGAGGTGGACAAGAAGGGGAAACTGGCCAACGACGCCGAGGCTTGCCTGGCTTGGCCAGGTTAGCTTGGCTTGGCGTCGCCGCCAGTCAGCCTTCCAGAAGACGTCCACCCACCTCTGTGCATGGCTGCTCCACTCTTTCCAAAATGTCGGAATGCGAAATACGAAATGTGGGGCGCACCCGGTGGATGCACTTGCCCGCCCGCTGTGGGGGGAGGGCGGTGCCAGCGAAACCGAGGTGAATTTATAGGGGCTCAGGGGAAGGGGGCGCACTGTCCAGTACGCACCCCCCCAGGCATGATGACCCTTTCCATTTTATTTTATTTTTGTTTCTATTCGCTTTGCGCCTCGATTTATGACGAGCCAGCAGTTTTGTAACAGCGTTTTTCGTTCACTAGGGATACATGAAAAAATTCCAGCTTGAGAATTGGTGTCTTATCTGGAAGGGGAAAAGGGGAAGAAACAAAGATAGGGGGCAAGGTATCATATCACATCAAAACGCTGTGTGACGATATTATACATGGGTATAGTAAAGGGACCATATCCCGACGAATACGATTCCCTGAAAACGAAACACGACAAGCTCTAAGATGCTGCACTCAACACGACAGGCTCTGAAATGCTGCACACAACACGACACAGGCCAAGGTATACCGGTATATATAGAGGACGGTATCCCCCCAAAATCAGTCCGCCCTTCCGAAAAACCCGCGGTCCCCGGCCAGCTGCTGCTCGACCCACACGGGCCAGTCGTTGTAGGCACGGTACTCAGCCCCGACAAGGCGGTTAAGGTACTTGAGCCAGCGGATCATGCCGAGGCTATCGCTGGTGCCGCCGCCGCCGTCGGCCCACGCGCGCTTCTGCGCGTCCGTCACGGGCTCCATGATCTGCTTGAGCGCGATCCAGTGCGCGGCCAGCAGCACGGCCGGCTGGTTGGCCGGGTCGACCAGCCGCTGGAACTGCTCGTGCGGCAGCATCATCCACCACGCGTAGTGCTGTGTTAGTGCCTTGTATGCTGTTCGAGGCAGTCAGGACGTTGTCACTCAAGTGTGTTTTTTTTTCTGTCGAGGATAAAAGAAAGGAAAGAGACGACTCACCCCCCCACGACGACACGTACAGCTGCCGCGCCATGTTTTCAATCATCTCGTGATAGCGGCGCTCGACGGGGTGGCGGGCGGCCAGCGGCTCGAGGGCCGCGATGGCCGCCACGGCGCCGTCGACCCACGCGCGCTCGATCAGCGGCACGCCGGCCATGTGCGGCGCCAGCTTGGACTCCTCGGCCTGCTCGCCCATCAGGTCGCCAAAGATGAGCCGCGCCCGCCGCACGTACATCTGGATGCCCACCAGGATGATCCCTCTTATAAAGGTCATGTACTCGGCCATGCCGTCGTCCAGCAGCACCGACTGGAACGTCAGCGCGTAGCACGTCGCCATGAGCGCGTTGCCTTCCTCGAACGAGCCGTCGCTGGCTGTTGTGTGGGTGTTGTTCGGTGGTGTTGTTGCCCCTTTTCCGCTTTTGTCTTTCTTGGTTGGGCACGGCGGTGCCGAGGCAGCCGTCTCGGCGATGGCCTTCTTGATGGCGCGGATCGCCTTGAGCCGGTGCGTCATGGCCGCCTCGGCCAGGCTGGCATCCTCGCACAGCAGTTCCGACGCCGCGAGCCCCAGGATGGCGTGCATCAGGTAGTCGTACTGCCGAGAGTCAGTTCGGTCAAAATTGCAGAAGAGACGACTGGAAAGACGTGCCTTTTGCGAGAGACACGGAATCTCGTGCGTCCAGATGCTCTCGGACCCGATGGGGTGGTGCGGATAGCACTGCAGCAGGAAGTGTTGGAAGAAGCGCATGTCCTGCATGCTGAACACGGGGATCTGGTGCTGTGGCTGCATGTGTATAAATATATCCCTGTCAGTTCTCTGTTCTTTGACATGCAGGCACGTGTCCTGGGAGCCATCTGTCGGCCGGTGGGATGTCCTGTGTTTGTACGTATGTGGCAGGCATCCTAGGGGGGAAAAGCCACCTGCTTGCCTACCTCCCCCCCACACACACACAAACACCGCAGACACGCATATATGTATGTACGTACCTGGTGCACAACCAGTGGAACGGCGGGATACTCGCAGTTGAGCCCCGTCTTGACGCAGTGGCCACAGGCTGGCCTCGTTTCCTGGCACTGCCCGGACAGGCACGCACAGTGGCAACGTATTAACACTTCTCTCTTCGTTTCTTATCCGTATATATATCCCGCTGGGTAAGATAAATAGGGAGAGTCATGCATGCAAGATAATGATATTTGTATTCTTTTGGTAAGACGCCCGCCCCCCTCGCAGGTGCCTAGTAATAAAAGAAGAACCAGGGACGGGGGGGAGAGGTAAAAACCCACCTTGATACGTCTTCGCTTGCAGTTGAAGCAGCCCCTGCGGCTCTTAGTGTGTCCGCGCCGCTCAAGCCGCTGCCGCGCGAGGAGCATGGCATTGCCCGGCCTGGCAGCCGACGTAGGTCCTGCCGGCGGCGGCGCAGGCTTCAGCGGCACGAACCCCCCCGTCTGGTGGCGCTGCTGCGGCCGCGGCTGCGGCTGCGGGGCGATGGCCTGGTCCGGGATGGAGATAGTGTTGGTCGACGTCGACGCCGAGCTCTCTTCGGCCAGGTAGTCGATGTCGAGGTCGTGCTGCTGCTGCTCGCACAAAAAGGCGCCGTAGTCAAAGTCGTCGTCGCCAGCCATGTTGCTTGGAGACGCCTCCGCGCCGTCCAGCGGCAGCAGCAGGTCCAGGCCCGGGTCGGAAAAGTCCAGCATGGGCGTCAGATGGGGCCGCAGATGATCTGCCATGTCTACCTACGTGCACGTTGGCGAGGCGCTAGAGTTGGGTCCGGGTCAATTGGGTGGGTTGTTTGTTTGTTTGTTTTTTTGTTTCGTCGGGGTGGGTTTTGGTGATGGATATTCTAGCCGTGTTGATCAGGTTTAAATCCCGTCTTCTCACGGCATTTCTTAATGGGGTCCTCCTGGAGATGGAGATAACAGGAGATGATATGAAGGGTGACGACGACGGCGACGACAGTTGGGCCAGTTGGTGCAATGGGCGAATCACGGTGTGGTTTGCAGGCATGGCATCTCTTGGCTATGCCTTTGCTCGGACAAGAGCGAATTACACCTTGCCCATGGGTGGTAGGGCAGTGGTGGTGTACATGTACACTAGGAGTGGTAGTATTGTGGCAGTGCGCAGATCATAGGCGGGACCTAAGTAGTGTGTACTACGTACAGTAAATCAAACGACCCAGAGACTCGGCTCCGTCAGTGACTGAGGCTGATGCGGCCCTCCAACAAGTCAATAAACCCCCTTCATTTCTTTGCCTAATACCCGCGTATCGGACGAGCCTTGACTTGTTTAATCGACGATGACGTTTGTCTGCCCATTTCGCGTGCAAGCCACGTCCTCTGGCCAATATTGCTGCCGCGCATGACGACGGTCGCCCATCAGAGCTTAGCGCCTTCTTGCCGTCGGTCCCATGCCCGTTGGGCGGTTGGGCGGTTCGGTGAGCCGGCCGACACGGGTCATATTTTCCTCCGCGTGTGGCTTGTGGCTTGTGGCCCCCCCGCAAAATCCTCCCACACTGGGAATAAGGCTGTCAGGACAGTACTGTAAAACACCGCCACCGGAAATGTTTAGCCTTTTCGGGGACGCCCGCAGATCAACCACCCACGGCTTCAACAGCAGCAGCAAGGCTTCGCCAACAGATCGTCGTCACCTAAACCTAAACCTCACGCCGAAGGAGCTGCGAGGGCAGGATCGCCGCGCCCCGAATTTTTTGTCTGGTGCAGGTCGTGTCGTGATAGGTCCCGTGTACGGAGTTCGGCCCGGAAGAGGCTGACGGGCGTTCCGGCAGCTGGTTGACCTGTTGGCTCACATATCTCGGCCAGCCACTGGCTCTGTCTCTGTCTTTCTTTACTGTCGTGATAATAACATGTGAGCTATCAGAACATCCCATCGAGTTCCATTGTTAGCCACAATATTTGACGCTATCCACTCACTCACTTACTCAGGTACTGAGTAGGTAGCTGCTGCTGAGCCACGCACAACTTACTTAGTGAGAGTGTAGCCATTAAAATCGTCCTACCACTGTCGGTTTGTAGCGACTCCATTCCGTGCGATAACACGAAATGTTCACGGGCGGCCCAAGATAACTTGCTGCCCGCACGTTCCAGACCGAGTCGCAAACGCTGCTCGATATGAAGCGGCTATGTTGGTGGGAGGCGAGCAACCCGCCTGTATCCGTCGTTGGCTGTCGTGACGACAGAAGCCATCTACCTGCGAGGATTCAAGTTTGCACCGCATCGGCGCAATAGCCGAGAGAGAACAGCCGGCCTAGGGCTGCAGATCCTCCCCTTTGGTCCGCGTCCGCCGTCTGGATTTCTTCTGCTCAGCCTAGCTTCTGCCGCAACCTGCGGCTGGCGAGTTGGTCAATATTTCCAACCACAACCTACAGGCCAGCAGCCAACGGCAAAATATAAAGGCCCGCTAGAACGGCAAACTAAAAGCCCGCTGGAAAGAATAACCCAGCCCCAAGCGAACACATACGCCCAAAGACAAACCGCGGCCGTGTACGGATGGTCGGGACGATCAGTGTGCGCAATTGGAGTGTGTGGAGGCACACACACAGGCCACGGACGAACAGACAGGAAGAGCAGGCGCCCGCCCTTTATATATGCAACAAACCTGAGCCCGACGAAAACGCGGTTCCAACTTTCCCCACGCCCATGGGAACACCAGAGGGCGCCTGCTTGAGCGGAAGAACGGTGACAACGGACGAATGCATACATATTACATATCCTTTTGTGGAGCTCGCTGTTTGTTTTCCCACGCTCGCACATACCCAGGTAAGTACATACGCACCCCCAAGGTTGAAGGTTGAAGGTACACGGCTTCTCAAACCCGTGCTTCCCGTCCAAGAACCCGTGGGCCCTCGTGGCACCCGTCTTGGACGCAGGCACGCAGGCACGGCACGGCAGAAGAGAGTGGGAAACGAGCAGAACAACAACAACCGGGCTTCTGGCCTGCCCTGTTTGGCGATATAGGGGCGCCGGGCTTAACAGCAATAACGGCAATAAACAAATAAATAACACACGAAGGACAATTAAAAGAAGGAAAAAAGAAGGAAATAACATAATAAACAAGGAAAGCGATACGTATCAAAAGAGGGTTTTAAATTATCCCCGCCCCTGGCACAACGCACAACGCACAACGCACAATCTCGCAACTTCGGAACTTTTGTCCGTGACTGTGAGCGGACGGCTCGGGTACTGAGAACAATCTAATCTTTTTTGTTTCCACTCTATTTAATATTCGAGCGCACCTGGCTCGCCACACAGACTACAGTAAAGTGACACCCCGGGAAATTCTTCACAGTGCACACACACGCACAAGGAAGCGGGACTGACTTGGGGCGGGCGGCACACGCGCGAGCAAGGACAGGTAATATAAATTTCGAAAAAAGGTAAATCGAGAAGGAACATGTCACGCAAGGTAGAGAGAAATGGGATTGCTCACTGCCGTTTTCCACTGCAAGGATGTGGTACATACACAAATTAATGAACAGCAGTCAGTCACGGTTATCGTCCGACAAGTCAGAAAACACCGTCTGATTCCAACTGTCAACAGACAACTTAAAAGATGGCTGTTGAAGCTAGCCCCTCGACTGCATGCCTAGTCTCCGTGCGGCGATCACTGGCCTGTACCTTGAGTCGAGGAGGGAGGGCGTAATGTAATGCCCAGGTCCCAGGTACATAATCTTGAACTTGAAAGGTGCCCGCTACCTTGACACGCAATCAACGAAGTCTACTCGCCCACGGGAGATCAGACAGGCTAGCAAGCACAAACAAGCAACCCAGCGACCCCGCCAAACAGTCTTGGCGGAAAGATAGCGAAGTCTAGTGCTCCTACGGCACCTGATTGAGTGCTTACCTATTTTACCTTTCCTTCGGGGCTTCTTCATCTTATCGCTGCGCTGACGCGGATCATGTCGTGCGACACCACGTGGCGCTTGGCAGAGACGTACGTAGCCCGTAGCCCGTAGTCCGTTTTCTTGTTAGTGTCGAAGCTGAGTCACACTCTCGCTCTCACTCTCACTCTCACTCTGTCGTAACAATTAAAAGCCGCGGCGTGACGGTTCTCCGGGTGGCTTGCTTGCTCGCTCGTTGCGCTCCAGACCTGAGCAAGATGTCTGAATGATAATAAAACGCTCGCGCCACCGAGTCGAGTCGCTGTTGCCCATCCGTCCGCCCTACCCCCGTGGCCCGCATAGCGGCCGCCGGCGCGAACCATGATCAATTGTTCTTCTGCATTCCCCCCGCCCCAGTGCAATTGCCCATCTAATAATCCGATGACTTTTCAACAAGACTAGATCATTTGCGCTCGGGTTTGCAAATTTGTCCTTCAGCACTTCAATACTGAAATGAGGATCACTGGCGCGGCCTCATCGCCGGGTCGCCGGCCGCGTAGGACCCATTCCGCATTGGGCATCGTCCGTGGCTGGGCGAAGAGGGAAAAAAGACAAGCATTTTTTTCTCTTGTTCTCTGACAGGGGGACACGCGCCATTTCGGCCTGTGGCGCCGGCCTGCTCATTTCGCTTCCCTGTTTCACGGGCCAGATGCGCTGTCCGTCACCCACCATGGGGCGGCGGGAGCGCCCCGTAGCAGGGAGGCTCCATAACGCTGGTTGGCAGTTTTCCATGGATTGGGAGGGGCACAGAAGAATAACCCTATTTCTTGCCTTACGCAGCAGCGAGGAGCTGAGCAATTATTGCCGTTTGCATTTAACGCAACGCTCAAACGTAAAGCGCCTTTGCCGTGCGGCTTCTGCAGAGGAAGAGACCCACGTTAAAGCGCCGGCGGTTTGCTCAAGCCACGCAGTAAGCAACCGCCCTCTGCGGGGCCGCCCTTTGTTCGACGGCAAGGGGTTTCCCTCGATTGCTAGCCACTGTGTGTCAGGATGCGCAGAAAGAGCGCCCAGCGCACTGCATGCAAAGGGAGGCGCTAGCCAAGTCGCTCCCTTTAGGGTAGGGTCAGGTTTCAACATCTATGGATTCTCCGATCGGAATACCACGGCAGTCTAGCCAACCCTAGAAACGGTCAGCCTGTGGCGTCGGGCGCGTTGGCGGTGCGTATTCCTTAATAATCAGCAGCCAACGACAGCGACAGGCTATCTTTCCGCAGAGCAAGCCGGTCGGTGCCACCTAGTTTTTTTTCTCCAGGATTTTCTTCTCGTCCGGTTTCCGCCGCGTGTGCCTTGTTCCTGCAGGACGGCAGGTTTTTTGTGCGACACGCAGTGGACGGTTCCGTACCTGCATGGGCAGGCCGCTGTCGATTGGCGGAAACCCGGCCGTGGTGGGGGACTGATTGCCCAATCCGCCGAGCCAAGAGCTTGCGTGGCTCCTGGGGGGGGGGGGGGCGTGGACACGTTTAGCTAAGCGGATCGAAGCCCCGCCAAACGGCCCAGCGGCAACTGATTCAGAACCCGTCGGTTCGGATCCCAAGTGATTCGTTCCTGCCATCGCGCCTCAAGACGGCCCTGTTTTGCTCCGGGCCGGCGCTGAGCGATTCGCCTCAATAGGCTCCAATAAGCTATCTTGTCGAGGCCAACGACCTGGGCGAACGTAGGCGTCGTCTCAAGCGTCGGCGTCTGTTTTGAAATAAGACGACTTCACACAAGCAGGCCGTGGGTTGTGGCCGAATGCATCGTCACCCTGCCCAGGCCAGTTTGAGCCTTGGCACGGCCATCATAGGATGAACCGGCCATGGAAACAAGGTTTATCCACGGGTTCGCACGATAAGTCAGCTGTCGTCTGAACTCTCTGCCTCTGTGTCTGCCCAGCAGTCTGTAGCCCGTGCCACATGAGGTCTGACTAGCCTAGGCTCTGGCATGATTCCTTCTCCAGTCCAATTAATCCGAATTTTTCTTAGGCCGCTCAGGGCGGTTGGGCTTGGGCTTAGCCTGCTGTGCAGCGCATCTCAGAGGCCCGGTTGCCCGACTAAGTCCACCGGCTTTTGCCCAGGCTTGGTGTTTGTAGCTCCGCATGAGGCAATCAGTTGCGCGCAATGTGATTAGCACCCGACAAGGTCTTGACAGCACCTGTCATTGTCAGTATTTGACCCTAGACGACGCAGCAATAGGTGCATCCGGGATTGTTGTGCATTTTTCGCCAGGTACGGAATACGAAGGAGTATTTAAATAATTTGGCAGGGAGAAGGAACCTGGACGTTGCAACCAACCTCTAAGGTAATCCCAACCGTGCGGCTTGCCAAGCTCCTTTTCGCCAGGCCCGACTCCTGGTGGGTCCATCAGTAATCCCTGTCATCACACCCCCCCTGCTTGCGCGCTGCTGTGCCTGGATCTCCCCCTCGCGCCAAGCAATACCGTCGGGGACGATCTGAGCAACCCTTCCTTCCCCCCCCGGTCACGTCTATTTTCTGGCACCTTTAAATCCCGTCCCTCCCTCCACCCTCCCTGCTCCTTCTGCAACTCTTCCAGCCTCACTCACTGGTGGTCCGCGGCCTTTCGTTTATTTTCAAATTCGCATCACTCCTTCTGCGTCTTTGATAGACGGCGAACTGTCCCGGTCCCTACTTGATCCTTCTGTACTCTTCATTTTCCGTTGGTTGAGTCTGCCGGTTCTTCCTTCCGTTCCTTTCACGCCTGATCGTGCGGGCAAATTTCCCGCAATTTTGCATCGATTCCCAGCCAGCTGCGCCTGGACACATCAAACCACCGACCTGCTGACAAACTCGTTGCGACTACCACCGACACACCGCACTGCTAGTGCTTATCTACGCCACACGCATAACACAACTGGAAGAGAAACCACCACATACTGCCGCACGAAGACGTGCGCATCGGCGTCATGTTTTCCAACGCAATTCTCGCTCTGGCCGCCGCCAGTCTCGCTGGACACGCAGTCGCTCTCGGCCCTCGCCAGCATGTTCACCAACATCTCCACAACAACAAGAGGGCCTTGGTTACTGAGTTGGTCACGGTGACGGACTGGGTCACGGTCACGGTCGGCGACAAGTCTACTACCTCGAGCGCTCGCGAATTTCTTGCTCAGACCCGCCAAGTCCGCTCTAGCTCGTCGAGTTCCAGTTCCAGCGTTGTCGCACCTCCTTCCCCGCCCGTCGTCGCTCCTACCCCGACTACTATCATTACCCAGGTAAAGAGCTCGGCTGCTAGCAGCGTCGCCCCCGTCGCCAAACAGCCCGAGGCCGCTGCTGCCGCTCCATCTCCGTCCACCCCGGCCCCGGCTGCTAGCCGCGCGGCCCAGGCTCCTCCGGCTGTGGTTAAACCTGCCGCGACTTCTGCCGCTGCGGCAACCCCCGCCGCGACACCCGCTGCCGCCCCCGCTTCTGGCGGTCTGCAGCGCGGTCTTGTTTACAACGACCATACCTTACTCCCGCGCTTCCTCACATCCGGCACCAAGGCCACATGGACCTACAACTGGGGTCAAGGTGACGACTCCGGCGTCGGGCTCGAATTCGTGCCCATGCTTTGGTCTACGAGCAAGGGCTTCCCCGCAACCTGGCCCGCAAACGCCGCAAAGGCTATCAGTGCTGGCAGCAAGTGCGTCCTCAGCTTCAATGAGCCCGACCTGCCCAGTCAGGCCGACCTGTCGCCAGCAGACGCTGCTGCTGCTCACATCCAGTTGATGAACCCCCTGTCTGGGAAGGTCCGGATCGGTTCTCCGGCCATCACCAACAGCCAAGAAGCAGGCCAGGGTATTAAGTGGCTTACGGCTTTCCTTACCGCTTGCAATGGCCAATGCAAGATCGATTTCACTGCCATCCACATCTATGGCGTACCGCCCGACGTCTTCCTTGCTCACATCTTGGAGGCTCACGCCGCGGCCAAGACGAACATCTGGATCACCGAGTTCGGCTTCCCCGGCTCGCCGGATGATGTTAACAAGTCCCTCCAGACGGTCCTGAAGCAATTGGAGACCAACGCGACCTTTTCCTTTGTTGAGCGGGCCTCGTTCTTCATGGTGAGCGACGGCCTGCTCGCGCAGGGTGGCGGTGTTAGCACATTAGGCCAAACGTTTGCCTTTGGTGCTTAGGCGATTTCGCGTTTACCAGTGTGGATATCTGGCGGGACATTTAGCGTCGCTTATTTTTCGATGGGATTGTTGGAACACTTTGCACCACTCTATGGTTGGCTTGGTCTGGGGTACTTTCTGCCTTCTGGGTATATCCTGTTTCTGAAGGAGGAGGAGCACGTGGATGGCAACGATTTTGCTATATCTTCACTTCACTTGTACATGTGTTTTTCTGTCTTGTTCCATTCGGCATGCACACGCACAGCACGAAACCCGTGTACCGACAAGCCAAAAATGATGGGTTGGTTGGAGCGTTTCTCTTCGTTTCCCGTCGCTGCCGCGCCCGCCCTGAGGTGTCTTTGGATTTCTCACGGGCGCTGCTGGGCTTGGGACCTTGTATTGGTAACCTTTGATGATTATGATTGCGCGGGCAAAAGGTGTCGGTACAGACACATACAGGAAATGGAAATCACGGATAGATTTTCACGAGCTACGAACCAGGAATCAAAATGGGCTTTGCGACTTGCAAAAGAAATTTGTTTGCCTCTGTCCCTGCGTGTGGTGGTGTCACTGTTCGCTTGGGATAGCTCCATGCGGTATGATTAAGCATTGCTTTTGTGTTGCACAACGCTCATGTTCGGCCCATGTTTGCTCCCTTGGCGACCTGAAACTTTGCAGGTAAATTGCTAGGCCTGGGGGCGGGTCTAGGGCGAGCGAGGTGCGGTGAGGCAACGAACGACCTAAAGTTGAGTTGACAGGTCGTGTGGCCGCCACCCCCTGACCCGCCAGTCGTCAATCCGGCCGAGCACTTATACTTGGCAACGGCACGGGAATGGAATGGGGGCGGAGGCCCAGGCAGGCAGGCAGGCAGGCAGGCAGGCAGGCAGGCAGGCAGGCAGGCAGGCAGGCATCGCGATCGAACCGCTTCCCACGTGCGTGTGCCGTGAGTCTCTTTATTGTCGTCTTGGTTCGGAACTTCAGAATTTCAAGTCTCATTCTTGCTTCCAGGCACGCGGGGCCGCATCCGCATTGCTCACTTCACATGCCAGCCACACGGCGACGGACGACGGCTGACCCAAGACAATAGAATGGAAGACCTGTTTGCACCTCCCCGCATATATATACACACGCACGTGTGTATGTGCATTCCTCGGCTGGCAAAGGTCGACGCCTTGGAGCATTCTTCGTTTTCTTCTTGGTACGTACCTGGGCAAGTACTTGGCGCTGTTATCGGTGCTGCTTCTGTGAGGAAGGATTTTTCGCCCAGCCCGCCGGATCACGTCAGACAGACAAGACAATAGAGAAAGAACAAGAAAAAAGGGGGTGGATTATTATGTCATATTGTCTGTCATGTTCTGTGCCGCGTGCGCTAACGGATGGATGGATGGATGTGCGTATAGAGAGAGGCATGGACCAACGCACGCCGGGCACAGCACTTTGAGTTTTTCGCTCTGAGCGCGTGTGCTTAAGAGCGGCACATGATAGCTTGAAGATTATGGAAAAGGTTAAGATGACGTTCCCGTGCGACCGTTTAAACAGTTTGTGCGACGACGAACAGAAACAAAACACGCATGCGGCGCAGCACGCATTTTTACTTTCTAAACCACCACTCGCTCGCTTGCACGCACGCACGCACGGGGAAAACAGATAAGGTGGGATGGAATAAGGTTGATATGTAGGTATGATCATGAATCGCCGGGGGCGCGCCAACTTTATTTCCCCATACACATATATGGTGCATGGCATATGGCGCGACGCCGCGGCCGGATTGGTTGGTCGCCTCGCATGGGCGGGCTATCCGTAGCCTACCCCTCGCCCCCCCTCCCGGGGATTTATACAACCTCGGCGCTCAAGAATACGGAGTTGAGGAATCATAAGAGTCCTGGGCCGAGGGGAACATTGATGCAGAACGGGCCGTTGCTGACGAGGACCGATAGGCATGATCTGGACGGCTTTTTCGATCTCTTCAACTCTGCTGTCTCTGTCAGTGATCCTGCTCGTGAGGTAGGGTCTATATCTATAGCCAGACCCTCGTCTGACCCCGGTTGTCTCGCCGATGGAAGGTGCCTACCTTGGAACTTTGTTGATAATATAAAAGGAGATGTTTGCTCCGTATTAGCTAGCTCTTAGACAGGATAAGAGTGGCAGCCCTTGTCTGGGGCTCCCATTTCTACTGTCTTCGCCGTCTTATGAACTCTACGTGATTTTGTCTTGAGGGTTAAGAGTTAACTGCAGAGTAAAAAGTAACTCAATTTAAACTAAGACGCGCCACCCTAAACACCGATATTCAAAGGGCCAGATCCACTCTTAATACACAAGTCCCAGCTAGGAGCCAAAGCCCCTCATAAGTATCCTCCAGGGCCTTGTCTGGTAACAACGTGGCCCGGACTAGTCCTTGCTTCGTTCTAGCCGGCTATGCCCTCCTGCAGGTAGTTCGTAGCAGTTTAAGTTGTCTGTGGCGATGTGGTATGTGGCGAGTTAGGCTGGCAGCTGAAATCGAATAGTATAGAGTAATCGCGTTTCCCAGAACCTTCAACTGAACAAAGATATTAGAAATAATATGATAGAGAGTAAGGGAGAAATTGATGCTGATTCCATATAAAGACATCATTGGAAAATGTAGTTTCTCCCTGGCACAAGATCTACAAATACGACCAGGCTATCGACGTGACCGTATGACTACTGTGGCCTTCGAGGGTTGAAATGCATGCGCCTGTCGCCGGGTCCTAGATCTTCACTGTGCCGTCGCCCGGGCCTGATGCGAACCCGTGCGCCTGTCGGCAGGCCCCAGATATTCGCTGTGGAGCCTGATGCGAGTCGGGCCGCATTCTTGATTCTTCTCGTTGGCTTGGGTCGCTCGACCTGGACAGTTGTTGGCTCGTTGCTGCTATTAGAGATCGCCTCGGGGGTAGGAACACCTGGATTTTGATCTTGCCTAAGGGTTAAAGCTGAAGCAACTGATGATATTGTTGCCTAGGAATTAGGAGCTGGGTTGGTGACGAGGCCGGGTATGGTAATGTTGGATCGCATGCTACTCGTGAGAAGTTAGCTAAGCAAACATACGGGTCAGGTGGGAAGAGGAGGGGGAGATAAAAATAAAATAAAATAAATAGCCCCTACCTTGGTGTAGACGCCCTTGATGGGGCAAGTTTCACTCCAGAAGGCTTGCAGGGCTGGATCCACCCATGCTCCAGGGCTTTACCCGAGGGCAGGCGATGTTCGGGCGTCGGCCTCATCTGAGCACAGATAAAAGATTCAGCGCTGTCGCTGACACTATGCTGGCCAAGCTCTTGGAATCACTACGAGTCCGGCCCTATCATACAGTAGATTAAGGCCTCTAAGGAAGGGAAGGCAGCCGTCGCAGCCAACATACGGTGCGCCATCTCGCCGAGGGACCACATATCACAAGCTTGATTGTTGACCTCGACCACGCTTTTGGGGTAGACAAGCTCGGGCGCCATATACTCTCGAGTGCCCTTGACTGTCGATAGCATCTCGGTTGGTGCTCTGATGCGATTGCTGATGCCGAAGTCGCTGAGCTTAACCTACCAATATTTCTGGGGCGGCTGCGACTTGATCAATACGTTCTGCGGGGTTTTCTCAGTATGTCTGCAAGGACGCCATAAGGAGGGACGGCAGAGGGGGGGAGGCGCATGCCCCTGGTTTAACATCACGGTAAGCAAAGCCCTCGCAGTGCATGTAGTGCAGTCCTTCTAACACCTGGTATATGACTGTGCGGACATGGGCCTCGAGCATTGGCCCACTTTTGGACATGTGCTTTTGGAGGTCGCCTAGGGGGAAGTACTCCATGGCGATAAATAGATAGTTATCGGTATCTTACCATCCTAGGAGCTCAACGAAGCACTTGGAGTACTGTTGTGAAGGCGAGGTGTTAGCGTCTCTCTTAGCCCCCTTTTAACAAGGCCTCTCTGCCAGTTATCTACTTACTCGCCTGTGGGAGAACTTGGCGATAACCTTAAGCTCGGTCACGTAGTCGAAGTGCTTGGTTTATAGCCGGGCAATCTTCTTGACGACGCGCAACGTCTAACCACAGTTCCCGTCGACGCAGCGCTGAAGCAAGACCTCGCCGAAGCCGCCGCTCGCCAGCGGCCCAGCCTCTTCCCAGTGTACAGAGCGCTGGTTGGGCCGCCTGTGCTCCTCGCCATCCGAATCGTCGTAATAATGGACCGTGAACTTGTCGTCAAAGCTCGTCTCGAGCTTGTTATCACGGACGAGGTCCGGGATGTGTGCCATAGCGGCGGGGCGGATATTTACGCTATACTCGCAAGGTCGAACGGGATCAGAAACGAAAGACTTGGGGGCCAAACTAGAGGCGGCATCGTATTGGGTGCTTGATGCGGGGGCTGTTGTTCAGCCTTGATGCGCAGACCACCCGGCGCTTCGCTGGCCGTACGCAGAGGTGGGAGGTAGGGAAAAGATTAGGAACGTGATGGACGGGTGCAGCAACAATGTGGTTGATTAGGCTAGTATGATGGCTACTGCTATGGAAGAGGAGAGGAAAAGGCAGGCAGAGCTCTGGCTGGAAGAGGTGTGGTCATGAGGTATAGTGGCCAGCCTCACAGCACCACAGAACGGGTTAGTAAACAAGAGAGGCAGTTGCGCGTTTTCTTGCGTGGCACGTGGCAAAGCCTCATGGGATGAAGGAGAAACATCTTAGACAGCGATCTCACCAAGCCTCATAACCACTTTCTCAATGTAGCGAACTCCTACCACCACGCTATCCTTGCCTTGGGATTCTTTCTCGTCCCCAAAGTCGATATTGCCTATATCGAGACATGTCAGGCACGTCTCGACGACCTTGGCGTACATGGTGCCCATGGTACGCCGGAGCGGGCCCCTAGCCAACCGCACAAGGCCGTCTTTGATACGCTCTGGGTTCTTAAGCAACTCCGGACCGCTCATATTACCGTCGGATATAGACAGCTCCGGCCCGGGAAAAGGCGCGCCCGAGCTGGCTCCGTAACCGACAAGGCTTTCCCATAGGCCGATCTCGAGCAGGCAGACGCCCAGGCTGTAGATGTCGTGGCGCATCTCGTAATCGACCTGGAGCGATCGGCCTTGCCGCTGCGGATGCCGGTATAGGTTCTTCTCCCAATCATCGTCGCCCGTGCGGCATGTCTTGCCCCCAGCTTCGCGGAGCACGTCGAAGCCGACGAGGGCAACCATCTCGCTCGCTACGAGCCCGGTATTCCCGCCTCCTTCGCCTAGTCCGCTCCGGGGCGGTGCGGGGTGGCAGAGGAGGAGGATCGTCTCTGGCCGGATGTTTTTGTGTACGTAACCGTAGAGGTGGACGTAGCTGACGGCCGCCGCCATCTGCCTCGCCAGGATGAAGCGCTCTGACAGCGAGTCGTGGGCGCGATTCCTCCCACCGAGAAGGCGGCCCCGCAGACTCTCCACGTGTGGGTGGGTTACGGGGAGGCGGAAGACGAAGCAAAGACCGGCGGGAAGTACGGGTCGAGACCCCGCCTTCCCCCCGGCCGCCCCGTCTCCCTCCTCGTCCTTCAAGATGCCCTTGCACCCGAGGAGGCCCAGGGTAGAGGGGTCCGCGTGGCGTAGGCTCCAGGCGAAGTTACGGATGTCTTGGGCCATGGCGTCTGCCGAGGTTCGCGACACGCAGGTAACAGGGTCCAGCAGCACGCTTTGCTGGTTGTCGGCGCGCTGGGCGGTGCTGGCCGTGCTGAAAGGAATTGGACGGATGCTCCCAGCTACCAGGCCCTTCCATGAGAGGTCAATGTCGGAGCGGCCGTTATTCGCCGTGCCCGGGTTGATGGCGCGGCGTATAGACTGTGCGGCGGAGAGAGGCGCCGGGGGCCCTCCGCGTACGGAGCCGGCCCGCGGCTGGTTAGCCTCGAGTAGGCTGTCGACCTGCGGGTCGGCAATCAGCAGTAAGAGGAACCAGCTCGGGTCGAAGATTTGCTGCCATCTTTCGAGCTCGGAAATGGCTTCTGCGAGGGCCTCCTTGACAATCGAGTACTTCCACCGCTTGATTCTTGGTTGGGCCAAAGGTCCCTGGGCAGGGTCTGGTATCTCGATGAAACTCTCTAGCCTGGAGACGGCCGCCGTGAGTTTAGCGAGCACCATCTCCAGGGACCGTTGCTGGACTGCCTGGTGGCGGCTGCTGAGTAGTGGTCCTATTTTGCGGACTACCTGAATCTGGTCCTCAATGCGCAGCCAGCGGGCATCGAGACGAAAGATGTACTCGTCAAGTTGCGTGTCGGCGTGCCTGAAAGCTTCGCATATCTCAACAAGTTTCTTACCCCATTTCCAGCACACGTCAACGACACCAACGAGGCCGAGAGTGCCAATGGCCTCTGCCATATTTGCATCAGGTAAAGGTGATCAAAGGAAATAAATCTGGATTCGGCCGACGCCTGCAGGAAAAATAGACGTGTTTATCGCAGCTCTGCCTCCCATCTTTGAGCACCGGATTGGGCATCTTGTCTTGGATGGGGCTGCAGTGGCGAGGCTCGTTGGCCGTCGACAACCAAAAGCCATCTGTAACTGAAGCCTCGTGCCAGCTGTGCCTTGCAAACAGGCAAGCAGGTACATACAGACCTACCCCGCAGTGAGGGCTCGTGGATGGGCACTTCTGAAAGAGGCTGAGGGTGCGAAAAAGGGCGGGCCGGGGCTAGCCGCCGTCGAGACTTCCGTTTTCTGAGTAGTCGGCCGCGACTTCCCCTAGCCGCAGTTTCCCTCGAAAGTATTTTACGAATCGCCTACGGATCTTATCCCACCTAAACCCCCGGTTCCTTAAATCGATGAGAAGAGTGTCCTCTTTACGAATCTAGGTATATTTTCTTACCTTGGAACGTCGCCTTTTGACCGGTGAATCGGATAATACCAGTCTCGTGGAACGTCGCCTTTTGGCCGGCGAATGGATCTATTGGCTTCGAGTCATATAATCTTGGCGTTAGTAATTCGCGTAAGGCGTCCAAGAGAACTATAGCTGGAAAGTTACTAGGCCGTCTACTATCACGCGTTTGAGAACTGCATCCTTAAGCGGCTATTCCTCGAACGTTGCCGCGGAGCTTTGGGAGCTTGGCGGGCTGGAAATTTACGCCGGCCGTTCGTCTCTGAGATAGGTATTTGGATATTTTATAATCTAGCGGCGCCGTTATCTACTAGAATAATCCGTGGGTTGATGGATCGCTAAGGTTATTGTCGACGGTATTAGCAGACAGGCTCGGGCTTCCCAATGAGAATTAGCGACGAAAACGTCCGGTTAAGAGATCGAAGAACTGACCCAAATCGCTGGTATTATCAACGCCCGCCTGCAAAGGAATATCGCACATATCGTCGCCAGGGATGGCCTGCCCGGCCACCGCTAGGGCGGGTGATGGCCGCGGCCGTGTTTAGGAACGCGATAGAGAGCGCTGCAGTATACACGGCCGCAACTGTTCGGTCTAAACGACCTCATCGCCTGGGCAGGCCCCCTGTCTCTCGACGTCGTTCTCACCAACTTCGTAGTAAGTTTCGACGCTAGAATTCTCAATTAGTAGGAAGTTAGATTGGCTACTACAAAATTCGCTATAATCAAATTCATCATTGCTGATCGGGCCGTGGCCGTCTGTCATTGTGTTGCAAGCGTGTAGGATATGGCAAAGTTGGATAAATATTGGCATGCGAGCTATTATCCTGCCGGGACAAGAGGTAACCAGAGACCGCATCCTATAGTACACTAACTTATTTCAACCTCCCCCTTCGGATATCTTCTCTTTTCCTCGCGGCCATACCATAGCCAGTAAGGATGAGGAAGGGTTCCGTGACGACGTGGCCTCTTCCCATCTCGCTCGCGACTTACGAAGTAAGTTATAGAGTTGAGCTGCTGGTCGGTGTCGGTATGCTTACCCCCTGCATATCCGGGGGGAGGGAAGGGGGGTGATAGGCTGAGATCACCGCTTTGAGGGTGCTCGGTAAGCTCTCGCTGCATTAACGTTGAAGATGAGAGGGAGGAGGCGAGTTTATACAGGAGGCGGTGGACAAGGAGATGGTCGGCTAAAGTGGCCTAGGCCCTTTCTGAAGACGGCCAAAGGGTTATCTGTCGTTAGTTCAGGAAACCTGATTCACAGAGCCGATTGAATCCTCAACTAGACGTTCCAATCTCCCGGTAAGAAGGCCTCCTCCTATTATAATAACGCAATCGATATATACGGCATTTTTGGCGACTGGCTAGCGAGGCTGCGCCCAGGGTTCCCCCAGGCAAACGTAGCGGCGGCCCCGGGAGACGATATATATACGAGCTCGGGGGCGCAAGGCTCAACACGGTAAGCCTCGCCGCTTAGCGGAGGTTAGCGAAGGTCAGAGTCGAGCGAGTATCGAAATAAAATAGCAGGTATCGCGAGATTCCGAAAAACGACAAGTAACGCGCTGAGGTACGCTGGACAGAGGGGCGGGTGGGTTTCGGGTATTGAGGATAGACGACAACGACGGCGCGATCGATGTGGCGAGGGCATATAAGAGAGAACGAGGATGGATAGCGACGTAGCCGAAATGAAGGATCAAGTGCGGCCGCCGCGTTATTGCATGCTGGTATAATTGCGAAGAACATGAGAAGGACAAAAGTCAAGAATATAAGAAAGAGACGCCGGGGGGAGAGATTCTTATTTATCTCTGGGCGGAAGGACATGAAGTCGTGGGTTAATGAAAGGGCCGCGCTAAACTAAACAAGTAGAGGCGGGGGAGGGCACCGTGTTCTCAATTACTATATAAAAAGCCATCAATATTTGGCAGTATGTGAGTAAGTAAGTGGTTTCGTTCAGGTGTGAGATATGCCGCCGCCACCAAGGCTAAGCAATGTAGTTCCGCACCCTAGCTAGCTATTTGGTGGTGGGATACCTACCTATGGCAAGAAACAGTCCCAACACCTGCGAGGCGGCCCGCGTCACCCCTTGGGATGTATGCAGGTAGAGCATGACAGTCGTTGTGCTGTGATGTCGTTGACATGTTTTGGTCATTCTAAATTCGAGATTGAACCAACAATAGCACTGGCAATCAGTATATATGCAGCCTCTGTTGGAATTCCACATTAGTTGCTCGTTTCGTGGATATATAGAATAGTGTTGATACGGGCACAACTTGAACCTCGGCCGTGACGGTTTATTTCCTTTTCTTTTGCCATCCTTGTAAGCTGAGTAGAGCACGTATGTGTGGAATCGCTGTATCCCACGTATCGTCGTTTGTTTGCCGTGTCGGGAAACCCAAGGGAGAAAGGAGGTGCAGACTCGAGACTGAATATCCGCCGTCACTGTACTTTAAAACTTGTTGGGCATGCTCGGAACACGGCGCAGCAGTTCGTCACTCACTCCACATAAGAGTCGTCAATGTCGGCAGAAAGAGTTCCGAGTCGTTCACTACAGCAAGGACGACGTAACAATCAGCAGGCCCCACGTCCCAAATGAAGGCGGGCCCGACGTCCTGCCAGGAAACCAAGGTCATCAACAGCGCCCAATATCGTTTGAGAAATGCCTAGGGGCGTGTTTCTCTCTTTGATCCCAGGCGTATCCACCAGAAAGAGCCCCGGAGTCGGTCACATTGGCTAGTTGCAAAAATGTTGAATCGTTAGGTATCCACATGATACCTGCTCTTACTGCGATCGACTGACAATCATCCCCAGTCTCCATCTCTTTTTGTCTAGAGCACAATCGGGTATGGTGTAACGGTAATACTAGTGACTCTCACTCACTAGCCCCGGGTTCAATTCCCGGTATCCGAATGACGATTTCTTTTTGCCGTTGTCGATGGTGGTGATGGGTGATTACGAACAAGACATGATTCTATTGTGGTTTGCAAAGCTGTGGTAGCTCGCTCTTAGACGTGTGGCAAGTGTTGTTTTTTGCATCTTTTTCCTGTGAAGGTCCAGGAGCATCTCCTCATGCACTCAATGAAGTAGTTCTTGGAAGACCTCCAAAGCGAGTAAAAGATATCTTATCTAGGTAGGTGGGTAGGTAATTTGTAGGTGTGCCAAGCATTTTCTTTTCATCCTTTTATTTTCGTCTACTCGAGGAGGGAGATGTGTTACATATGGTAAGGACGAACCAGAAGAGATAGAATGGGCTCGTATCAGTTCCAGCAAGTCTAGTCAGTGTACTCCGGGTTTACCATGTCCTATCAGTCAGACGCATCTGGTTTCCAGGAGCTAGCAGGTACTCCAAGACAAGATCCGATTTAGCTGGCGATAATGAATTGGTTTAAAGGCACGTTTTGTTCACTACAATTATTTTATCTATCGAATCTGGCGAGGAGTAAACTCCTAGTGTCGATTTACTAACCCATCATCTATTCACCACCGTAGACCTTCAGCCAGAGCTTTGATAGCCTTCCCGTTGATGCGATGAGTGAAGGATTATTATAGAGATACATCTCCAGGCTCGCAGACAGCAGGATACTTGTGGCATCTTGCAGTCACTATACCGGGAAACAAAACAGAACAGCGGGCGAGAACCGGCTATTAGTTGAATCCAGGCGAGAAAATCGTCAGCTCTGCATACCATCTGCCCAAAAGGACGTGGTAACAAGATCTCGTGGATGAGATATTGGAGTATATCCTCAAATGAGCAAATATTCCGAGCGAAGAGCTGTGTTGAGGTTTGTGAGTTCCGGAAATATGACTCTCTATTTTTTCCGTCCACCTCTTGCCACTCTGTTACTGAGGGTTTGCGTTTAGTCCAAGAGAAGCCAGCTTCTCTGACCAGGACCAAGGGCAGCCGGTACTTGTGACTCTTTTCCTGTTTTTTAAGCCGGTCCTTGGAAAATGCTGCCGTGAAGAGGTTGTGCTCTTGGCTCGGAAATTATAAGTCAGAAACCCAGGACCTTATTAACTCTCGAAGAGCAAGGATATTATTGATGGGAACTGCAGAGGTATAAATCTTTGGGGCCTGAAACCCTGAGTTAAACTGCTGTGTCTGGGCAACAATAGTAGAGAGTACCGCGGACTAGAAAGCCACAAACATGAAGGCTATAGCTGAATTGCTCAGCATTGGCTGCTGGGGAGCTTTAAACTGTTTCAGCACACTACCGATATTTACGTCATTGTAGAGCCGTTACAGAAATAACTGCGGAACACGCAAGACTTGTTGATCCGCTAAACATCCACGACTGCCAGTTTGTGGCAGTTCCGCGGCGGCAAGACATTGCAGAATGCCATCGAGATGGTGCGGAATTATCTTCAATATATCCAAGGCAATACAAGACCAACTAGTAACAGCCTGGGTTTCTGCACGGCTTAGCAGACCAGCTGAGGGTTAGCATTGACGGACCGAGAGATGGCGGCTCCACCCAAGTCTGAGCCGCGGTAATAGAGCCTCTACCCTTCGGGTTGTGGAATTCACCGAGGTAGATGCACCCATTGAGTCGTGACTGAGATCACCACTGCGATTATTTGTTCGGCACATATTCTATCGTCATGAAAGGGGTTATATTATTTTGGCTGTCTTCATATCCGGATTATTGCTAAAATCATGGCGTGGCAAGATGCCATGTGAAGACGACAGTCGTGGAGAAGGAAGGAGAGTCAAAACAAACTTCCTAATCGGGAAGAGTGCGGTGCCTGTGCGATTAGGCACTGTACGATGACGGACAGTGAGCGGCTTGGTGCCTGAGGTGCGCGATTTTGATCTCGGAGAATTCTTTGCAAGCCAAGGCCATTCATTCCGGAACCCAAAACCTAAACCAAACGGCCCTAGCGCACAGTACATACCCCTAACCCTGGCTGCACGAGGCCGAAGACGTCACACCGATTCGAACTTCATGATGATGGCGGGGCAGCCGAGCATTTCAACCTTTCCCATTTTACCCCGCCAAAGTGAGCTTCCCAAGACCACCTCAGGTCGGCAGCTCCAGACCGCCTTCTTCAATTCTTCTTTCTGCAGTTGTCTTTTATTTTCCATCGCCCGCCTGCATTGCATGTCGGTGCGAGAGCGAGGCAGACAGAAAGAGGAAAGGACTGATTGCTACCCTAAGCGGGCAGTGCGGCGTGGGTTAATCTAGACTTCGAACTCAGTACTGGCAGTTCTGCGGTCTGCGTTCTGCATTCTGCATTCTGCATTGATCGTCTCTCTCTGCATGCGCTGTGCATTCTAATCGGAGTTTCTATTGTCTATTTCTTGTCGACCCCACCGTTCGTGGCTCTCAGCCCTGTTGCGTCGGGCCCTGTCGTGCGGTGTCGAGTCGAGTCGAGTCGAGTCGAAGTCGATCGACCTGTCTTGGGCCTCCTGTCTCGGTATCACATACAAAGTCGGTCTACCAGAGTTGCAGACAGCCTTGCTCTGTGCGCCAAGTGCGGTCAGAGTGCATCTATCTGCACCAGTCTGCATCTGCATCTGCAACCAAGAGACCCGGCCTAGTTTCCCGGCCGCCACCCTGCGCTGCGCTGCGCTGCGATCTCGTCGTTTGTTGCTCCGCTCCTACAGAACCAGCGGTCAAGGGAGCCAGGGACACAAGAGCTGAACAAGGCAAAAAAAGAAAAAAAAAGAGCCGCGACAAGAGGGAAGCGAACGCCCGACATAGTTTCTCGTCTGCTATCACCACCACACCACCGATACACCTCCTTGTCACCTCGCCCTGGCCCCAGGGTGTGAGGGTGCGGTGTGTCTTTGCTTCTGCAGCCCAACGGAGCCCAGCCAATCACTCCGGCCCAGCCACATCTCCCATCCCATACCGCCTCCCTGACCTGACGGGCCTCTATCTCTGTGCGTGGACAACAATAACGTGCGTGGTCCACCCCACAGCACCGCACCGCACCGCACCGGCCTTCGCCTAGTTGGGCCTTGGGCCAAGACAAGGCCCTCGCTGTCCGACGCCTTTGTCCATCTTCACCTTACCCGACCGCCGCATGTTTGGCATCTAGTCTAGCGCCCCATCTTCACCACCTCCCTACCCAGCCACAGCCCCGGCCAGCAGATGTGCCCAGGCTAGCCCTACCTACCTTCCTGCCCTGTCGTGCTTGCCCGACCCCCATCTCCCGCCTCCCGTCCCCCATCTCCCACGACCCCTGTCCTGCGTCATGGCATCACCGACTCTCTCTTCCCTGCCCTCTTCGTCAGCGGCCCATGCCGTGGCAAGCCTGGCAGCTGCCGCCGCCGCCGCCGCTACCGCTGCAGGAGAGGCAGAAAAGGCCGACCAGGTCGCGGAAGCCTACGAAAACGCCCACGTCCATGGCGTGTACGAAGCCATCGCCCCGCACTTCTCGGCCACGCGCTACAAGCCGTGGCCCGCCGTCGCCGAATTCCTGCGCGCCCAGCCCCCGGGCGCCGTAGGGCTCGATGTGGGCTGTGGCAACGGCAAGTACCTGGGTGTCAACCCGAGCCTGGTGATGCTGGGCTCTGACCGCAGCCCCGCGCTCGTCGCGCTTGCGAGGGACCGTGTCCAGTCTCTCGAGCGACCTCTGCCAGTGCTGCCAGGACCACGTGATTCTGGGGCCACAGTAGCCGTCGGCCCTGCTGTCTCGGGCGGGAAGACGAGAAACAAAAGGGTGCCACTCCCAGGCGAGCCAGGTATTGGTGAGGCGACAGCAGATGCCGCCGCCGCCCCTGACTCACCCGCTGCCATTAGCAACGCACCAGGTGAAACAGAGCCCGTGGCAGTCGCGCCCACACCCACAGCCCCAGTAGCAGTGGGTACAGACGTTCTCGTGGCTGACGGCCTTTCACTGCCCTTCCGCGACGGCGCTGTCGACTTTGTCATATGTGTGGCTGTCGTACACCACTTGTCAACGCGCCCAAGGCGGCAAGACTCTATACGCCGGCTTTTGGCATGTGTCAAGGGCAACGGCCAGGCGGCCGGAACAGGCGGCAAAGTCCTCGTGTATGTCTGGGCTCTGGAGCAAGGGAATAGCCGGCGCGGGTGGGAAGAAGGCGGAGAGCAGGACTTGCTAGTGCCCTGGGTTCTCAAGAGCCCAAAACCGCAGCAGAAAAAGCAGAAGCAGCCGAAGCAGCGACAAAAGTACCAGGGGCACGAAGATCATCTCCGAGGAGACAACAGCCTTAGTGAGGCCAATAAAAGCGGTGAGCCCCCGCTAACTGAATCACTACCATCACCGCCGCCGCCGCCGCCGCCGCCTACTGGGGAGGATGGTAACGATGGCAGCAGTGGCGCGAGCCACACCGACCCCGTCTTCCGGCGCTTCTACCACCTCTACCGCCAAGGTGAGCTGGAAGAGGATGTGCTGGCAGCTGGGGGCGCAGTGGTCGCCAGCGGCTACGAGAAAGACAACTGGTGGACCGTGGCTACCAATCAATGAGTCCTTCATCTTACCTTTTCGTGCTGCTGCTCGGGCCCTCAGGAGGACCTTACCTAGTTTCCTAGTCGAGCCGATCTTGATACCTAGCTCCAACTGGCCGCAGCTGGCCGAGCCCAGGGGGTGGGGGGAAGTCATTTAGGACAAAAGTTCCTCCCCCGTGGTCAGTGTCACGTTCCACTAGCGTGAACAACAGCCAAGCCTCGAGTCACACTGCCGCTTTGTTTTGTTCCTCTTTGCTTTTTTCTCAAACGGTCCAATTCGCGCTTGTCTAAATGTCTCTTTTCTTTTCTTCTTCCCCTCGGCCCTTTTCCACAGGGAAAGCGTCTATCGGCTTGTGATAATGATATGACATGTCGTTTCGCTTTGCGTCGGATATCCCGTGTCCATCCGTCCCCTAGATCGCCGACACGAGAAGGGAAAAAAAGAAAACAGTTTGTCAGTTGATGGGCTGTTGGCCTCGTAGTAATCACCGTCCCGCCCCCTTTTTCCCTCTGATCGCCTGCACGAGCAAGTCAGCCGATTGTATTCCGGGAAGAGTTGACAAGAGCGAAATGGACCGTGAAAGGAATTTAACAAGGGGAAAAAAACAAATCAGCTTCTTTAAATGATACTACTACTATTACTACCAATACCAAATAATAATAATCGTGACACAGACACACACACAGTCTCTCTCTGTCAAAACAAACACTACAAACAACACGACATGAACCAGAAAAAAAAATTCTGTGAAATATGATTCTTCCAACTTTTGACAGATCCCCGTCTCGCACCTTGAATGTCTTGTCCCTGTTCTCTACCCTTTCTTTGGAAGCAAATGTCCACCAGATGAAGCGGAAAAAGGACAAGGATGAAAAGAAAAGAAACATGATTGTATGACCTCGAAGCAAGTAGGCAAAAACAAACAGCGGACGTAAAAATAGCGTGTGTATCGTATCGTAGATCGTTGACGTGGGAATTCGTTCGTTCGTTCGTTCGTTCGTTCGTTTTTTTTTTTTTTTGGGGGGGGGGGGGGGGGGGGGGTACAACAGGAAAACAGACCAAGAAAACACGTAGATAGGTAGGTAAATATGTAAACCGCCGCTCCATGGAAAAGGAAGATGGATACAAAAGAGAATTCATGCTGCTGCTGCTGCTGCTGATCGAAGAAGGAGAAAGTGGAATAGGGAAAGCCGTTCGCTGTGATGTGTGGATGCGAAAAACCTCCTCCTTCCCAAGCCCTCCGTCCCTCTCTCCGTCTCTCACTGTACCGCCTTTCTTTTTTGTAAACTCCTTGAATCCCCACCTAGCAATGCTATCCATGCCCGCCCACGCGCCTCTCTGTCTCTCCTTATTGTTATTCCTCCCAAGAAAATGGTGAAAAAGAAAACGGCTCCCTTGGCTTTTTTAATGCATGCACGCTCTTGCGTTTAGACTAATGACTCGTCATAAAAAATGTGTTCCTCTTCTTTCCTTGTTTCTCCTGCTTCTCCTCTTCTTGTGGACGCGCCAACATCCCAGATACAAAAGAAAAAACATGATGATAAACAATGATGATGATAAAATGCCGACATGAATTTCCCACAGAAACATGAGGAAAAAAAAGGACATGGGAGAAGGTGTTGAAGGTTGTATGGAATAAAGTGTATTGGACGGGTGTAAACCCCATCAAGCCGCCTTGATAAGAAGAGAAAGCAGAAACCCCCCCAACCCCGACCTCCCCCCTCCTCATAATTAGATCCATACAAACATCACAGCTTTGACAGTTCCATCTCCGAAGGTTGGCGCCATGTCTTCCTCCCAGCTCTTTCCATCAACCGACACACAAAATATTCGATCTAATATGGAAGTTCACGTCGGTGGCCGCGCCGTGACGGCCCCGGCGGCTGGCCGTCGTTTTCGTCTTGGCGCGGGTACAAATGTCGCCGTCGGCTCGTCTCGCGAGCTCCCATGTCGGGGCTCGCTCGTCGTTTGGCACCGCCCGGCTCGAGAGGCGAATACGAGGAGAGAGAAGGCAGGAGGGGGCCCGGGCTGGCTGTCGCGCTGTGGACCGGGCTTGCGCTAGGAACTCCCATGGAGTAGGCCGGGGTGCTGTAGGGGCTGACCCCCGTTGTCAGCTCGGCCACACTGGGCAGCATGCCGCCGCGTCCCTGCCCGATGTTGCCTGTCTGGATGGGCGCAAGACCGAAGGCGGGTCCCGGCGCGCCATAACCGTAGTCGGAGGGATCGGGTGGCCCGTACGAAGGTCGAGGGGGCATGCTCTCGCGTCGTGCCGCCAGCGGACGTCCACTGGATAAAGGGGGAGGTATCAGTGGCGTGGTGGGGCCGCGGCTATATCGAGGAGAAGGCATGCCCGACATGTCTCGAGGGAGGCTCCCCTGGGACTGCGAGTGTGCATGTCCCCGAGAAGGCGACGAGCGTTGCGAGCCTTGTGGGTCGGCCGGGGTCATGTTGAGCGAGAACGGGACTACTCCTGCGCGCCTCGCCATGTCGGCCTCGCCCAACTGCCAGTGCATCGCCTCGGCGGCTCTCCAGGGAACCTGCATCTCTTCGGCTACCTTAGCCCACATTTCGGGCTTGAATCTACCAAGATGTTAGCAACCAATGTCTAGCTCTGGCTCCCGCGCTCTGGGCGCCTCTGCCTGTTGGCAGGCCGGGCGCCAGGCAGCGCACCAAGGAGGCTAGCTGTATCGCATGGCTTTCCAAGGCGGGCGCTCAAAGCGGCAGATTCTGGTAGGGCGGCTCACCTCTCGTACAGCCGCGCAAGCTTGTTTTTGCGCTCCTCGTCCCACTCGCTGCGTCTCTCGAGGTAGTTCTGGTAGTGGAGGCGACAGCTGATAGAACTCCGGCCCGGGAGACGCTTGGAAATGTCGTCCCACTTCATCCCGCTGCCCCGGAGCTCAATGATCAGAGCATCCTCCTCAGGCGACCATTTGCTTTGCTTCTTTGCTGGCGACTCAGTCGTGTGTGGTGGCATGCTGCGCCTGCTGCTTCCGCTCCCTGGACGAGATGCCGACTCTGCCCCTAGCGAGTGCCCAAAGCCAGCTACGGCCTGAGTGCTCAACCCCCCGATTCCAACTCCTCCAGCAGGGCCGGCGACGCTCGGGGACGGTGCGCCAGACGCTACAGACGACGATGTCGGTGGGGGGCCACCGGAGGGTGCCGCTGTCGCCAGGAATAGAGGGACCGAGGCGGACGGGTTCTGCTGGGTAGGAGACACGGAGGACTCATTTGAGTCGGAGCCCTTGAGGAGTGAGGCGATATCCACGATGGCGGTGTCTCGCCGGGCTTTGCCTAGAGGGGCAACGTGTTCATGGGCGCTGGATCTGCGCGCCCTGGATGCGACTCGCCGTCTGCCGAACGAGGATGCGGGCGGTGACCTCGGGGACCACAGGCCTGAGCCCTTGTCGATCCAAATAGAAGCTGATGGTGCAACCTCGCCGTCCGCCCTCGCCGTCTCCCAGGCCCCCTTCGTCAAGATGCTGCTCGCCAGGGCGGCAGCTGTGCGTGTGAGTACTCGTTAGAGAAGAAAACCCGCGTGTAGACGAGCGAGACGAGCGGCTTTTCCCGTGTGCAAAGCCTAGGCCGGTTGTGAGAATGTGCGAGGTGGTGGAGACGCTGGTCTGGTCTAGTCTGGTTGATAAGAAGGGTTTGAGACTGGAGACAGGCAGCCCGAGGAGCTCGGTCCTGATAGTCACGGAAGTCGTGGCGTGGTGGCGCGAGAAGGGTAAAAAGGGGGAGGGGGAGGGGGGGAGCTTTCTAGTGAGCGAGAGATGGAGGCTTTCAGACGGGCCGCCGAGGTAGTAGTAGCTTTCAAGAAGGCGTGGCTCGCGTTTGTGAGGGCAGAGACATCAACATGATTGGTGCCTCCCAAGCACCCGCCCACCAATGAACGGGGATGAGCCGAGCTGATGAGGCAGATGAGGAGGAGAAAGGGGGAGGGTAGCCGGCGGATGGATACGTCGGTCAAACTAGTTTGCTAAAGTGCCTGGGAAGAGGAGAGAGCGACTTTTCCATAGTCATTGTCTCCCTTCCAACAGCAGGACGGAGACAACGGACAGGGAAGGGGCTAGATAGGGCCGGGAGGGCGCGCTGCAGCAGCAAGCAGATTGGCAATGGGATGGGGAGAGAAAACAGAAAAATTATCGATGACGGTGTGCCTCAAGGCAGTGAGGTCGGTGGGGGACAGAACCAGGGTCCGGGTCATAGGATAGCGGGTACAGCCAGGACGAGGAGGGCTTTAAAGATGGGATGCTAAGAACAGAACGACAGCCCTCCGGAACTGTACAGACTGGCTGCAGTCGTGTTGATGGACACGACCAAGAGTCGGGGACCAGGGAGGGGTGCAGCCCAAGGGTCAGGGGGCGTGTGTTGGAGAGCAAAAATGTGGAGTGGAGTGGGAGGAAACAGAACAAGAGACATGTACATTCAATACATACTGTATGTACATACGAAGTCAGGGCTCCCGGATGGGGGGAAGGTCAGTGGCTTGCCTTGCCTTCTGGCCGTGCATAGGGATGGATAGGGCAGGGTAGGGCAGGGCACTTCACTGGCAGGGCCCGTCAGGTCAGGTCAGGTCAGTCAGGGTCTCTACCCCGTGTCTGCCAAACGCAAGCGCTGCGCGGTACGATGGGCCTGTCAAATATCGGCGGCGGCTTGCGTGTGTGCGAGTGCGAGTGTGCGTGGGCGTGGGCGTGTGTGGGCGTGTGTGGGCGTGTGTGCGTGCGAGGTGCGAGGTACCACCCTACCCTCCAGGACGGGGCTGAGTGACTTCGGTTGGGTTCGAGAGATCTAAGGCGGTTGTGATATCAAGAGCCGGCACTAGCACCAGTTCGGCTGTTGGGCTGGCTTCGCAGCCAGAGAGACATCAAGGTGAAGTGTTTCCCAATCCGCCGCCCGTGACTCCCACCAGTCTGTCTCCTTACCTCTGCTGACGATGATGCTGCTGGTCTTTCCAGAAAAGCAAGAGCCGGAGCACACGCCCCTCGCTCGGGTGCAAGACCAGAGAGAGGAGAAGAGAGCAACCTTACCCCAATCCGATTGTACAGTACCCAATTGGCCCTCCTGGTGAGGTGTCTGCGTCGTAGACGGCCGATTGAGAGAGACAGAGACACATGTACAGAGTTGGAGAGCCCGGAAATCCAACATCGAACGAAACACAGGTGGTGGTGAGACGGAAGTTGGCTGGTAGATGTCGACTAGACCAGGGCCTCTTGGAATTGCCACGAATTCATGCATGAGCTTCGCAGTCAGGGCCACACCATCTCTAGCTATCGTAACCTGTTTGGATAGCAGCGCTAAATCCGATAAAACGCCCTATTAATGGCGCAGATATCCTAGTGTGTGCGGCGAATATAGGAGGAGCGAGCCCTGCAGACAACAGAAGTAAAAGCTTACGAGGGGGCGGTCACCTTGACTGGTTGGGTTGAAACTCGGTAAGGAATCTTTTGCTAGTTGGGCTCGACCGGCCTGTGCCTTTAGCTTCCTTTTTTTCTTTTTTTCTTTTTTTCTGTTCTTTTTTTCCAAAAAAAAACATTTATTTTGTTTTCGTTTTTCTTTTTTTTTCTCCCAGTCCCCTCTCCGCCCGATGTTGTTTCTCCCAAGCAAGCAGACAAGCAAGCAGGCTTCTCTTGTTACTTGCTAGCAGCCACCGGTGCATCGCCGCTCCATCTGGCGGCGGGCCGGGATTTGCGGGAGAGAACTGGAGGTATGTGCAACTAGCCAGCTGGCCAGCTAGGGACAAGGCGGGCGTCAGCCAAGTCGTTGCATCTGCATCAAAACCCCCAAGCATCAACAACCAGTTCCGGCAAGGCAGAAACGGGCAGGCCAAACAGCCCTGTATTCTGTAGTTTACAGAGCCGAGAGAATACAGAGAAAGGAAGGCGTGGAGGAGGGAGCAATGAGACTAAGGAGGACCAAGATAGGTGGCTGCAAGTCGTCAGATTTGCATGGGCGTGGAGAGTTTGAAACTGGCTTGCCAAATGCCATGGAGCTTGATCCGAGGCAGAGGGTCGCCTTGCGCAGCGGTGGATTCACGAATGGCCAACGAGACCAACCCAGTGGGCCCGTCACATTGTCCGATTTGAGATATGGTCTCCTCGATGTTTGCGGGTCTGCGGGCTTGCGGGCTTGCTTGGTGGTTTGGTTTGGATGCGCCCGCTAACATCGTGCCCGCTTGCTTTATAGCCGGGCATTCCAAAGTTTGGTCGTCCGCAAAAGTGCGGAGCCCCAGAAATGGACCATTGACTATGGACCATGGACCGTGAACCACGGACCACGGATCTCATGGACCAGCCCATCCCATCCTGCCATCGTGCATCACGTCGAGCTCAGATCTCTGCGGCGACAATGCTACAGCGAAGGGCACACCACACCCGTCTGCGTCTGCCGTCTAGTCTAGGACCCCGTACCGTCCCCGCCCCGCGCCAGGAGCAGGAGCAGGAGCAGGAGGGCAAGCTCGCTAGGCGCACGGAGAGGAGTCGCAAACAAAAGGGAGCGGGCGGGACGCAAGGCTCGCTTCGATCCGCTCTCAACCCAAAGACGACCACCGTCCGGCTCGCCTCTGTGGCCCGGGTAGCACATGGGCTTTGCTGAGACCCAAGAACCTGTGCGGTCAATGTGATATCAGCCGCTTTGGGAAGCACCGCCTGTCGCTGGGGCCTGGCGCTCCGATGATCCTTCTTCTGGGGATTCTGGCTTTATCCCCATCCTCCGTGCGCGAAATGGGCACCGCGAGACGGCGTCTGTTCTCTGCCCGGATCCAGACCGACCCCGGGCCTGATGCAACGTGGATGTGAGATTTGGAAGCCTGAAGCATTGCTTGCGATTGCTTGCATGGATGGATGGCTTGTGCCAGCATTGCGATTAAGCCCCCCTAACGACATCTCGTTGACCGAACTAGGCCAAACTGTCGCAACAGGCCCAATCGAGACAAGGGGGGGGCCCTCTGTAACTGTCATTAACGCTCGCCGTTGCGAGCCCCCAGCAAGCCCTGTCCCGCCGCCGAAACCTAGCGGGTACAGTACGGAGAGAAAAAGACATGGAAAATACTAAGTAATGGGATCCGTAAAGCCTAAACCTCGTCCAGAACTTTAGCGTCCGCAGTAGTGTACGTACTCCGTAAAAGACTTGCAGTTGACTGTTGACCCGGCGGCGTCTGTGCGTTTCGGAACTTGTCCTCGCCAGTCTACATCACACAATCTTTGTCAGATGCGGCTTTGTCTGGACGTCGTTTGGCGGGGCACCCCGACCAAACAATGCCCGACAATGGATTGTCAAGTCCAAGGGCCGTTAATGGGCTCCTGCGCTGGAAACGATCGCACCAGAGTCCCATCCCCATTACTCTCCCCCTTCCCATTGCCATTGCCGTCGTCAATGCCTGCCAGCAGCAACATGCCAACATCCCAACCCAAGGCTGGCTGACCTAGGAGAGGTACAGTACGGATGTCGCTTTGCAAACGCGAAAAGCCCGACGAACTGGCGGTCAGCTCTGCATTGTCCCTTCCCCACACCGGGATCAGGGTTGCTGCGGGACAGCAGCGCCGGCAAGGCGATCATGAATCGTGCTCCCTCCTTGGGCTCGTTCCAACAATAGGGCCGTGAATTCTCGGTGTAGAATCGCCATCCCGGCGACTGTATCTTCTCTGCTGGCCGCGCGATTCATCGCCCCAGCCCGTGCGAACCGTGATCGACCCCTCGCCATGGGTACATGCTGCTTCCAGATGCCACTTGCCCCGTCACCACCACTCTTTCCATTTTCACGTCGCCTCGTCTCTCCGTTCACGGCCTGGCCTGGCCACACGTCTGAGCCCACTTCCGTGGCTTGTTTGTCAATCGGGAAGAACATGTCTAGAAGCCCAACCCACAACGCTAGCATGGCAGACAGAGCTGAGTTGTTGCAGCTCCGCCACAACGGTGTGTGCTACCTGCTAAAGAGCTGGCCTCTCGTACCGTTCCGCTGCGGACGAGCTGTCATTATCATTCTGGAGCTTGATCTAGACTTGAGTCTATCGTCGTCAACAGCTAGAATCTGCACACCCACACCCCCCTTCCAGCAGTTCAAGGTGGCAGATTGGTGGATCCAGAAGACCGCAGGGACGATCCCTTGAGATGATGGAAACGTAGAGAAGCTCTAAGCAGGGCCAAAGGTCACGAATTGTCAAGCGCGTGACTACCTGGGGGCGAGGCAGCAAAAGGGTCAGGTAATTGAGGGAAGAAAGAAAACCAGACGTGGGATGGCGGCAGATCACCGCGGGCCTGTTTCGCTATTGCTGCCCGAACAAAGCAATTGGGGCTCTCCCAATTTGCTCCGTTTGTTGGCACTCTATCAATCATCATTCTTTTGTTCATGCCCTTGATGATGTTAATACCTCTCACAGTTACATATGGGGCGTTTGCGTTGCCGCGACTGTAGCCGGCCGATCTTGAAGCATGGTTTTTGTCGACACGCATCTGTTTCGTCAGTTGGGTATATCAAACCGTCGCTAAGTCAAGTGAGATGAACTGCATGTGTGTCGTCGTTTTCCCCGATTTTGCTGCCAGGCCAGGGCCTCCATTCGAGCCTATGAGAGCGCCTTGAAAGCAGCCGGTCATTCCTAGCTCCTTCAGTATTCGCTCTCTCCAAACCAATTGGACAGCATTCGGAGCCCATGGCACAGGGCAAGGGGGACCATTCAGAGCCAAGCGAGAATCCTCTCAGCTGTTGTGGGCGACCTCGTTGGCCTTGCATACATGCATCCGTGATCGTTTTGATATGCCTGTCTGCGCTGGCGGCCGGAACGACGATCAGAGAGCATGCAGGCACTTTTCTCTTGCCCCTCGCTCCCTCGATCGAACGGCCGGTGCCCAAGGCGACGGTGACCCGCCGGCGACGTCATGGGCGCCCTCTCCTGCTGAACTGTAAGGCGAGCTACGCAGTACTGTACGCACTTTGAGCAATACGGGAACACATCGTCGGGGCTTTCCAAGCAGCAGCAGATGCTGGCGCGGAGGCTTTCCAGCCATTGGCGATATCAGACGACCGAGTCCCGATGTTAGCCCAAAAAGCGCCTCATCTGCGCGCCATGAATGTACCCCAGGTGATAGAGACACTCCCCGGCGGCCCTGGTCATGAACCCGGTCAGGATGACGACTTCCCGTCTTCTAGCCCCCGTAGAAACGGATTTCGACAGACAAGAGATTGTCGGGCAACCCAACGTGGCGGTGAACGGCACAGGCACAGATCTTGGGTAGCAAGCATGCATATCATCTGTCGCCCGACATTGTCGAAGCCATGTCCTTGTCGCCTCTGACCTGACAGCACAGAGCGGCGGCGGCTGTTTGGATGATGCGACGGCGAGAGACAAAAGAGACTACCGGGCGGGGCCCCGTTCTACCTCCGCTCTGGTACGAGTCTGCAACGCTCGCCCACGAGAGTGTTTGAGACGAACTGCCGCGGCAGGCCAAGGTAACCAACAGTACGACCCACTCACGCCTAGGGCTAGACAGAGACCTAGATCTAGTTGAAGTGCATAGCGAGGCTCGGCAATCGGACAATTGCCACCGACAGCCATTGAGGCTGCGAATTGGTCCCCAGGCCAGCGACGCAGGGGTCCAGGAGAGAAACCGTTACTGAGTCAATGGGAAGAGAGGAGAGAACAATACGCAGAGAACGGAGACGTTGGCGTGTTTTTCGGGTCGCGGGTAGAAACAACGGGTGCGCGCGCGGCAGCCTCGCTCGCGACTCGCCCGTGTGATTGATTGAATGTCTCAAATCTCAAAAGGGTGGCGCCGCCCAATAAGGAAGTTGGCGAAAAAAAGGAAGCAAAGAAATAAAAAAGAAGCAGCAGGTGAGGAATGACTTGTCAGTTTCTGCAGGCAACCTTTCAAAGTGTTTCATCTATTGTCCATCCGTTTGCGCAGAGACAGACAGACTGGCGCCGCACCTGCATCGAATTGCGGATGTAGATTCGGGCATCGACCTTCAATCAATGGCTCCAGAGCTGCCGGTACCAGACACGAGGCGACAATTCCAATTGTTTTTGCGACAGGGCAGCTGGCCGAGAAGCAGCCCAGCCAATGGTTTCTCGTGGGGGCGTTTGACCTTCAGCTTCCCGCGGAATCTCATGTTTGACGGCGTCGATGCCATGGTGCCTGTGTCCTTGCTTTTGCGCGTGCGCGTGTGCGTGCCCGTGCCCATGCTGATGTCGCCGCTAGCGGGCATGGTTCCTTTGTGGGTGGTGGGAGGGGAGGGGAGGGTTGCAAACGGGCGGTCCCAGGTAGAAGTTTGCGACTCCAGGCTGACGAGTTACCGGCTGGCCAGGGGCAATATTCCGTACCTCTTCCGTACCTCAGGTGCGCAGCTAAGGTAGGTCCAGGCCCCGAAAACAGGCCCAAGTCGTGACCCGCGATCTCCAATTCCCCATGTGCTCGGTTTTTTGTTCCGAACACACGACATTTCTAATATTGGCTCCGCCTAGAGCCAGCCGACTTTGCTCCGGTTCAGCTCTGCTAGGGCCCGGACTCCTCGCCGGTCTGGTTTGCCGTCCGTCGTTAATCTGAGCTGAGTGCGAGGCTGCAGGCATTGCAGATTGACGCGCCTTGTTTGGTTCAGGAAATACTTGCTGGACCTGTGTGAGATCTGCCGTTCTTGGCGGTGCCGAAGCAGAATCCTGAGTAACAAAGCTGTCCACGTACTACTCTGCACCTGCCTGACCTGCCTGTCTCCTGCCTGTGGAGCCGATGCAACAAGGAACCTTATTGTTAGGCATCATGCAAGTTAATTTGCTCTTGGAGGTTTGTTGGAAGTGCGGATCACACATTCACAGCCGCCTGGGGAAGGTGGGGAAACTTGAAGGGGGGGCTGGAAGCGCAGCCTGTGCCACCGTGCTGTGGCTAAACCTGTGGCGGCCGGGAATGGCTTCAATTTCCTGCCTAATCAGGCTCGTCCAGTAGTTTGGACCCACTATCATCAACGACACTCCAAATCACAAGAACACAAACAGGTATCCGCAGGTGCCGCCGACTGTCTGTGTCTTCACGCGTATCGAAGCAAGTTGGGAATCCCGATTGAGAAATCATTCCTGGAAGTGCAAGTGCAAGTGGAGGCGGACCGGACCGAATGCCCGCGCAGTCTCAATCTGTTTAGTTTTACCGGCAGATCCTTCCTCGAGACTTTGAAAGCTGCCTTGGCCTCTCTCTGTCCATTGTCGCCACTTCCTTTCCAAACCAAAATCACCCCACCGCTCAGGAAAGTCGACCCATCATGGCCGACGTTCCTCTCTACGTCGTTTCCGAATACTCTTCGTCCGAGCGCCGCATCACTCCGTCATGGTCCATCGCGCACTTGAAGACTAAGATGGAGCCCATCACGGGTATCCCTCCATCGTGTCAGCGGGTCTTCCTGAAGACGTCGTCCAGCGAGAGGATCCCCGTTGAGGCTAATGATGAAGAGGCTGTCTATCTGCAGAGCTTCCCTCTCATCCCGTATGCTGAGCTGCATGTGAGTGGAATATTTCCTTCCTGGTTTTCTGGAAGTCTTTCTAGACCCGGAGAGTGAAACTCCCTGCTTTGGCAGGCGCCACATAAGCGCAAGCGCGCATGACTTGATACATGGTACTTTTGGTCGAACTTTTGATGAAATTCTCCGTTGCCTACATGGAAGTCTTATTATGGCCACATGCTAGCGAAGCTTGGGTGCAGTCAAAAAGGATCAGGCCAGGACACAAGGCGTTTGCTGGAACTGTCTTGCTTGTCTTTCGGCTGCTCTGTTGGCAGTTGCTAGTTCTCTTCCATCTCCTGCTAGTTGCCCTGGGAGACTAAATCCACATTCCGCAAGGAAACTAGACATTGTGATGCACATTGATCCATTTTCTTCTCGGGGTCTGGGGCTGGCGAAGGCACTAGAAGTGACCTGCTCTAGAATAGAGGCAACTGGCTAATAAACCTGGCAGATCGTGGATACTCGCCCAGCTTCAGCGAAGCCAAACTTCTCAAGTGCCGTTGGGGTTGAGAAATACGTCATGCCCGAGGAAGAGTATGAGAAGAAGTCTGACTCGGTCCTCTCGTGGAAGAAGGAGCAGAAGTTGGGACGTTTTGACCCCAACGCCCCAAGCCATGAACAGGCCAAGATCGAGGCGATTTCCCAGGAGATCAAAGCCCGCGGTATTGCGGTGGGCAAGCGATGCAGGGTTGGCGCGAACGACACTAGAAGAGGAGAAATCAAGTATGTGGGCGAAGTCAAGGAGATCCCGGGCAGCCTTGGCTCGTGGGTTGGCGTCGACCTGGACGAACCTGTGGGCAAAAATGACGGAAGCATAGGAGGCACTCGTTACTGGGGAGAAGCCTCCGAACTCAAGCGGGGAGTCTTTGTCAGGCCAGAACGAGTAGAGGTTGGCGACTGGCCAGTCATGGATGATTTAGAGGACATGGAGGAGATCTAGCATCAAATCTCGATCCACCACCAATGAAAACCCAAAAGCTGCTGGGATATTTTCCACCGTCGCCTTGCCATGACCGTTGCCACACGGCCAAGTGTCGAACCGGTTTGTTGGATTGCAGTTTGATACTGGAGGCTATCCCGATCCCGAACAGATAACAGGCGACAGGATAGCGCAAACGCTATGCGAACTACCACACTACTTGTCATGGTCAGTTCTACAAGATGACGGGGATCGAACACGTCCTAGCTATGGTCAGGCCTGTCCGGACATACCCGCCGAACGGATGCTGACTCCTTGATTTGCAATTACAGTCTGAGCTAGCCTTTGGTCGCCTGCCTAGGCATGAGAAGAAGAGTTCGGCTCGTGAGATAGTCCTGGATCAGATATGTACAAACTGCTTCAGACTGCGAAGTACAGGGGCTGAGCTTGTTGGCCGTCTCCAGATTCTTTCCCAGCGGTTTATCGGTCCATGCAATTACTTGACGGAATATACAATACAATCCCCGAATGTTTGTTAGCGAGGGACTTTCCAAGATCTAAAGGGCCTCGGAATCAATCTTACGGCTCGCCGTAAAGGGTTTTCCCTGTAATATCTACTTGCGTCCCTATTCTGTAATCCTTGAGGCCTCATCCCTCTACTAGCTAGTTTATTTGCAGCTTTCTCATCTTTACCAAGTACCCGCCAACAAACAAACACCAAAAAGAGAAGAAAAGCAACCCCTACTATTTTTATTTCGCTTTGTCAGTATCTCTATGGGCTATTCTTAGCTTAGAAGAGGGAGGTCGGTGAACCAGGCTTCATGTTTCTATCACAACCTACGTAGTGATAGATAACCTTTGCATGCTGTTGTTTCCAACATTCATCCCCACTGTACGGAGCAAACAAGCCATGAAAACATGACAGCCGGAGAGTTAGGACGCACGTGTTGGAGTAATACCTGCCAGAACACGCAGGGTGACATTTAGCCGCAGCGTTGACTGCAAGGATTCGGATGGACTTGTGATACTCTTCTTGTGCGAAATCCGTCCGTGGGCACCGCAACCCCCTGACATTTGCATGCGGGCTACCCAAAACTTAGGGCAGTTGTTCCGCAGTGGAAAGATAACTGCACAGCTACCTCCCTGCCTTAGGCAGGATGCGTGCCCAACAGCAGACGAACAAGCGGATCCAAGATCCAATGCTGACGTCAACAAAAACCTTGTTGGCCGAAGGTGTTGCAGACGCTACCTAAGGTGCATTGAGCGCAGACGCCTATCCCATCGCTCATGGGATGGAACGTTCATTCTGCAAAGAGCGGCTGAACAGGAATCGCCATGGCGGCGGTCTGTCCAGCCGGTATGGAGGGCTTCTCGAGACTGTCTGAGCATTTCTATTTCATGGTCGTGCCGTAAGCAAAACGACGACGGGTGTTTGGAATCTGAGACTCAGCCCAGTTGATCGTCAGGGACTAGAGACCTAGCACTTCGTAACAAGGCCTAGCCGCAAAATATCCCGAACAACCCAACCAAGCCACATCAATGCAATCATCGCTGATATGCGTGTCGTGGACGCCAAACAATGTTTCCTGGGTTCGAAAATTAGTCGGCAATCGCTTCAAGAGGCCGGATAGCTTGCCGTCGCCGACATGCACGATGCCGTGAATGCAGGCGTCTAGCGAAGGGGCCTAGACTCTAGCCAAGCATTGCGGTGATGGCGAACCTGGAAAACGGCACGGAAGCAGAGAGAGATGGACCACACCACCAGTCTTTCTTGCCTTTTGGCCAATATCCGGATTCCCTGAAAAATAACTCGTCCCTGATCCATTCCTACCTGCTAGAGGCCTGCCGCGGTGCTGGTTGCATTGTAATATCGGTCCTCGTATGGCTTGCCTCTAGAGCTGCTAGCATACAATAGTTCTCGTAGTCTAGGCACCGAATGGTTTGAGGCTGCGTTCTGTGTGATTCGCGCGCTGCTAACGAAACGCCTCAAAGTTCTCCATCAAGCCCCCTGCCCAATGCCCCATACAACCTGACGCTGCACTCTGACTGCGGGCTTCCGAGGTGCCGGTGTTTTTTCTTTCTCTTTGACAGGGCTTAGGGTTTGACAATTGACGCTCCAGGCCCAAAATGCAAGTGCGATGATCGCTGGGAAACCCCCGGCGCATGAGATGCACTCCACAGAGCGATGCTGCTCTGGGAAGCCGCGAGTGCTTGGGGTGCTGGGTGCTTTAAGCAGACAGTGGCGCTAAAACAGTTCCAAAACGTCTCTCACAGATCCACCGACGCCCTCCATGCTACTACTGTGCGTACGAATATACCTGCTCAGGAGCTCAACGGTTGGTTCCATTGCCCTCCGACTCCCTCGTTGGGATTACCTTACCTTGACAGGCCAGCCTTTGTTACACCTCTCGATGCCCGCTGCATCGCCGTACACGTATTCGCTCTGCGCTGCCCCGTACAGCCCTATCTGACCTATTCGTCCCTATACGCATTGCGGCGGCGGCATCGTCTTAAATCCCGGTCTTCCGAAGCCTAGCCAATCCCATCAATCAGAAATCATCAGATTGCTTGGTCGAGGGTCCGCCCACGATCTAGGGTAATACGCCTGTAGATAACAGAATACCTGAGCGCAGCAGGCCTCTCTCGCCGCGTCGCTTGGTAGCTGGCTACTGAGCCCCCTCGCCTTGGCCGCCAAGTCCGTTTCCGACTGACCCGGGCCCAAGCCTCTTTGGGAGCGTCGAGACTGGGAGGCGTCAAGCACTAGACCACTGACAGCGCTTCCTGCCATTGCTCCACCCCCCGTCTTAGCATGCCCGTCTTGACGATCAAGGGCCTAGGAAACCAAGGTAGAGAAGCCCGAGTCATGTTCTGCCGGCCGGCGTGAGGTGCGAGGCCCTTGTCAGCCAAACATCCACGCCTTCCGGGCTATTTTCCTTTTCCCTCCTTCTTCCTTTACAACCGCCGACCCTCTCCTCCTCGGACCGACTGGATTCGAATCCAACCCAATCGCAGTTTGAGGCCGCTCAAACATACCACTTCCAATCTAGCACGCCGCGACGTCGACCGCCGCCGGTGCTGGGAAGATGGCCTCGCTGCTGTGGATTTTGGCCGCCGCCGCCCTCTCCGTCCTGCCTCCCGTCCATGCCGGCCCTGCGAGGATTTTCCCCATGGACGAAGCCCCCGCGTGGCAGGCCGACTTCCAAATGACCCTCGAACTATCGGCCCAGGAGGGCGGAGCCCAGGCCCTCACTTACACGATATATCCGATGACCAAGAGCGTGGGGCTGAATGGGAGCGACGTCACCTTAAACGTGAGACACTATGGCTGGCTTGTGCCGTTGAGGCGCTCTCAACGCCAAAAGGTTTGCCTTGCTGACATATCGGTAGGCGATTGCGATACACGGAAACATGATCTCGGCCGATTGGGGCAACTACGACAGCCTGAGGAGCTCCGACAACATCGCCTATCTATCGTGCGATCCGCCGAACGCGACCAATGTCCTCAACCTTTTCATGGACCCCAATCTACCAGCCGCCAAACAGCCAGCCGCAATTGTGCTGCACAGCGAGGAGGGGAATTGCTGCGGTCTCGAGGGCTCAGATCTGCCGTACACGTCCATTTTCACCATGGCATTCTCCGAGGAGGCTTCTGAAACCATGAACTATACGGACACGGCCAGCGGCACTGTCCTGGCCGTCATCTCGGCCAACACCACGAGCGCAGCGCAGCCTGAAGCACAGAGCGGAAGCAACTCTGCTGTCGCCATGAGTATACTCTACAGCATTACGGGCCTCATCACGCTGTTGTTTCTTATCATCATTGCGACGGGCGCTCTCAGGGCGCATCGGTACCCGGAGCGATACGGTCCGCGGTCTGGCTACGGAGGGCGGCCGAGGCAGAGTCGGGCCAAGGGTATTGCGCGGGCCGTGCTAGAGACGCTGCCCATTGTCAAGTTTGGAGACACGACCCCAGCCAAGGCGGATCCGGCTCTTGAGCTCGAACATCAGCCGTCTAGGTCGTCCCATGACCCAGAAACTGGGACGAGGTTATCGGCTATACCGGAAGAGACTCAACCGCCGCAGAAGCGCCAAAACGAGGCTGCTCTGGCTGCAGTTACGGAATCACACTTGAATGTTACAGCAGCCTCAAGCCCCAGCGCCGACTTGAGCGCAACGAAAATTGACGAGCATATACAAAACGAGAATCACAGCCAAGATGATGAGCATCTCGGCTGCTCCATCTGCACCGAGGACTTCACCGTGGGCGAGGACGTCAGGGTCCTGCCGTGCGATCACAAGTTCCACCCGCCGTGCATTGATCCATGGTTGATCAATGTGTCTGGGACTTGCCCCCTGTGGTAAGTTGTGATTGCTTTGGTGTCTACTTTGCCGGCCACTTAACTAACCCAGCCCCCTAAAAGCCGACTCGACCTCCGACCACAAGGTCAGGATGCGTCAGACACTATGGAGGACTCGGGCCAGTTGGCACCCCCTCTTGCGGGAGATCTGGCCGAGCCCGAGGCTGGTAGCAATGGGGGAAGCACTACCCCACCGAGGAGAAGATCACGACTGCTCGATCTACACTCGTCACGCTTGCTCGATCTGCACCGATTACGGCATGCATCGGTGGAGGAGCGCATCGAGATTCTCAGACGACACCGGTCACAACAGCAACAAGCATCGGCTGTCTCAGAGCAGCAACAATCACCGGGGGACGGCGATGCCGATGAACGAAGCCGCAGAGCAAGGCTAGCAGATCGGCTACGAGACAAATTCCGCATCCGCACCCGGACACAGTCTCCGAACGCAACGCGTTCAGGCGAGGCCCCGCAGCCTAGGGAAACGTCATCATAACGACTGAGTGCGCGATTTTTGTTCGTCTCGCCTCGCCGATTCTAATTTGCTAGGATAATGATGTTGTAATGCTACGGTGAATATAGGCCGGGTAATCTTTTTGGGGCGGGGCTCGAGACATTTTTGCAACTGGACTTGAATTTTTGCGGCTCTTGAGGGAACTGGATAGGATTGTTTGGGACCACAGCGCGGAAAAACGGGCAACTAACCATGCAGGAAGAAATGGGATGGGTAGACTGGCGTTTTAGAGAAGAAAACGGGAGGGCAACGGGCTTTGCACCTCGGTTGAGCATTTACACGGTGTTGAATTTTGGTATTATTGTTTGCAAGTCGACTGGCTGGACTAAGACTCAGACCTCGAACTGGCAATATCGGATTGGGTCTGGAGTATCACGCCCAAAGAAGGCGGCTCTGGGAGGTGGTTCTTTTTTGAGAACAGGGTTTCGAGCACTCGCTCACTTGCTGAGATGTGACGGAAGGACTTGACTGAAGTGGAATGATACGAAACGATGCCTGACTCGGGAACAAACTTTTATGACAAGGGCAGCTTCGCCTTTATATAACGTACCTACTTTAGCGGACTAGCATAACTAGTATTTTAGACGATAGCTGTGCATATGAAAATTAGCATATAATAAGTCTGGCGGTCCGAGTGGGTCTGTTTGTTGGCTGTGTTTGGTCTTGGTTACGGAGTATCATCACTGACTATTTGTTGGCGTGGCATCCGTGCTTGGGCAGAATGAAGATTATTGCAGATAATAAACCAGCCAGGAAAAGCCTTTGATAGGTACCAGGGGAGAGATGGTAAGCTTCTAGGGTTCAATAAAAGGGATTCTAATAGCTACCTATTCCCCCCTTCCGCAAAAAAAAAAAAAGAGAACTCCTCCTTTACGGCGAGGAGTAACATAGCCCTCTGAGATGGATGATTCTATACCTGACACGAATGGGATGGGCCCCAAGACGAGATATCGTGGACCTTCCCTTGGAGGAATGTTTTGGGGGAGGCGAAACCCCCAATCAGGGGCTGTCAGGTCATTATATCTCTGAAGACGGATGCTTTGGCGGTGGTTGAATAGGTGTAAAAGAGAAAAAAAGGAGGAAGACTCCTGTGCCGCCTGATAGCCCGCCACGGCTCCGGGTTCCTGGATTCGACTCCGACTCGAACGAGCCGTTGTTCTGTTCCGTTCTGTTCTCGAGCGGGCTTTCGCTTTGTGACATTCTGTTAGTGCGTGGGTGGGGCACCCTCCCCTGAAAGCCGTTCATCCTTGCCGTCGATCACACGGAAGGACCCCCCGGGGCGGGCTCGTGCACACCCCAGCTTATTTTGGGGGGAGGGGTTGAGGGGGAGGGGCGGGAGACGGGAGAGCCCTGTGTAGGGACGAGAACCTGGTCCAGTCCAAGCAGAAAGGGGAATGATGCCAAAAATGAAAAAAGTTTCGGTTAGTCCTCTTTCACTCCCCACCACCACCCCACACATAGAAAGTGCAATTGCACAAGATCTTTTGATTTGACTTTTTTCCTCTCGTTGGAAACACAAGCGTGAATTTTTTTTTTTTTTTTTTAAAAAAAAAAAAAAAAAAAAAAAGTTCCATTGTTTTTCTTTCGTTTGTCTTGGTGTTACTTCCACTCTTGATACGAGATACCCAAGGTATGGTAGGTATCGGGCCCCCTGCGCCAATCGATCTTAGTCTGCATGGGCCTCAAGTATTGTATTGTCCCGGAGTAATAATCTGTGGGCGTACAAAGACGAATGCTAATGCCAATGCTAATGCTAATGCCTCTCGCAAAGCAAGAACCGTGGGCTACAGCAGCAGTTCTTCCGAAGGCCAAGGCCGGGCTGGGTGGCACCCTCGCTATGGAGGCGCTTCTCTGGTGACCGGCTTGGCAAACACAAGCCATACACCTGTTTGCATGTCCCTTGCATCCGAACATGGTGGAGGGTGTCAGAACGCAAGGTAATTGGGCGAGCTGGGCTGTACGTGTCTAATACTATCTACATTCATAACGGAACTTCTGCCCGAGGTTTTTTAGCCTTTCGAGTCGCCCTGGAGGCCGGGACCTACTAGTGTCTGGTGAGTTGTGACAGGCGGCCCAGCTCACATCCATTACGGCATGCGGCTCAAACACACACACACACACACACACACGCACACGCACACGGATCGGATCGGCTCTGTGCCCCCCTGCGAACGTCCCGACCTTCCCTCTCCCGGCGCAACGGGTGAGCTTCGTTCGCTCTTGAACCAGTCTCCACTCCAGCCAGGCGCCCGTGACGGCTCCGTCGTGAGAAATCAAGATAAAACGGCAGCTCATCTCAACGGCCTCGGCGGCACCTCTTGGACGTCGGATTTGGCTATTGCGGTATCCAGAATGGCGTGCCCCAGTGGGGAAGTTGGGCTGGCCGCATCATGCCTGGTAGCACATCCAGATCCAAGCTGGATCCGGAAATAGGCAGGGCAGGGGGAACCCGGTAGGGCGTTTATTAGACCAGTCCAGTCCAGACGTGGTACAGCCTTCCGACCTTGCTCTCGTGTCGGTTGCACGACGGCTCTGGCTAGTCGACTAGTCCCAACAAGGGCATGAGCGGATCCGGCAAGATCGAGCTCCATTCGACGGGCTGCCAGCAGCTGAGATCGCTGTCCTACCCTTTCCCAGCCCCGGATCGGATCGGTCTTGATATCATTCATACAGCCTCACCAACCTACGGCCGGTATTAGTCCGCACCCTTTCGCAACCCCCTGGCCTGGCCTTCTGGGCCAAGGAGAGACTACGTATTCATGTTGCTGCGTATTGTCCGGGTTCGCAGCTCGGGCCTGTCCCTGGGCACCGTGTTCTTGGCCTTCAGCTCCCCGAGTATCGAGAGGGGGTTTCCTGCTTCTCGTGAGAGGCGCTTTTGCGAGCCCTGCGACTGGCTCGGCACATTGAGTATGTACGCCAAAAAGCTGGTGCGTCCAACCTCGAGCCTGCCCTCCTCCGTGGCCCGCACTAGCTCGCCTCTTGCAGCCGTAGACGAGGGTAGAGTGGTCTCGAAATCCGCTCCCCTGATTCGACCGCGCGCCGTTTTAGCCAAACGCCACCGTCTCTCTTTTTGTTTTTGCCATCGCTCGCCGGTCTTAGTCCTCTAGTTGTGCAGTCTCGCCCCGGCTGAACTGGACTATAAGGCGCCGTTCGTCGAATAATGGGCCGTCGAGAAAACTACTGACCGCCGCCTGGAGCTGCGTGTGGTCGTACGGCAGCGACAAGTGGCGCGCCGGCATGCCGAGAAATCCACTCGCCTTCGCTCGCTGCTTTCCCTTGACTCGTTCAAGACTTGCTAGCAGGTCGAGCGTCGACGGAAATGGAAGCCGTTGGTGCTGTGCTGCTCCTTCATGGATGTGTGGCTGCCCGAAGCAGGGACGACCCTTACAGTAGTCTGGAAGCAGTCCGTCTCGTGTTCTCTTCCAATGTTTTATTTCTCCTCTCTTTCCTGCCCCTCGGGCGAGAGACTACCTTAACTACCTACCGTATCTATGGCGATCGACTCGGGGCCGTTCTTGTGCCCCATTTGCCCATCTCCCGCTGTCTCTGCCACGCGGGCCTTCTTGGCTAGTCTGGTGCTGTTCCCACCTACCTACCTCCCCGCCAGCCGGCACTCTTTCAACGACCAAACCCACCTCTCCTACCTGCCTGCATGCAACCCTCCCTAAGTATATAGAAAATATCTTAGTCCACCTGGGCTACCCTGCGCCTCTATGGTCGACTTCTATCCTCTCTATCGTCTTGACCTTGTTTGAATGACAGCAGCATCTGGCCGCTCTCCTGAACCCTTCCCCAGCTATACCTCGGCGTCGACCATCCAAGCACCCCCCCACCCCCCCTTCTGCCTCTGCTTCTTGATGGGCGCCCGCAGAGACCATGGATCTATTGCCTGTCCGCCGCCAGCTAACCGCCGAGGCCATGGACGGAGAGGTTCGGTACCAAGAGCCGCTGTCTGGCATGGTCGTTAGCGTCGTCCTGGTTATGATCTCGCTCGTCATCATCTCTTCCTTCCTGAGTGAGAACCCGTCCCCTTCCCCTTTGCCATCTTGCCTTCCGAGTGAGGCGTGAGCGTGTTTTAGCTGGCTTCAACACCTTTCTGTCTACACGATTTGGCGGAAAAAAACTAACTCGGCGGGCTCGTGTGCGGCGCGGCGACGACAGCACAGAGGTTTCTGGCCGTTAAGGCCTGGACCAGACTCCCCTTTGTGCAGTGGCGTATGTTATACTCCCTCTTCCGTCTTGTGATTTTCGAGATGTGTTTGTAGGGAGAGAATTTGTTTACGAAATCTCGGCATTCTTTATACACAGTGGTCTTCGCCATCTACTCAGACTCGTTCCTCTTCGTCTTCGCCACGGCCATCCTCCAGTTCGCCTTTGGCGTCGACCACTCCATCTCCGTCTGCGAGTCGGCCATCCTGCTCTGTCTCGCGTGCTATGTGACGACCAAGGTGCGTGTCTGTTGCCACATGTCATTCCGGAATAGGGGGGAGTCATGCTGACGAAGCCGGGCCTGCAGATCGTGCGTGTCATATTTTGCTCTGTTGTTCCCCGCCGACTGGATCACCCGGGGACCGAGGAGTGGTGATAGCTAACCGGCGCATCTTCTAACGCGCAGCTGATCTACCTCTTCCTGGTTGAGAAAGTTGTAAGGCCTCCTTACAGTCCAAGGCGGGGAGATGTGCGGCGAGGTATGCAACTGACGCCGTGGGGACCGCCAGCACATCATCCGCTCGAGCAGCCAGAGGCCGCGGCTACACTCGAAACTCTACATCTTCAACGCGTTTGGCATGATCGGTCAGTCCCGTACTGTCTGTCGGGCTTTAGCTGGCTGCCCGCCGCGCACTACAGGCTGACTCTAGACTAGGTGTATACTGCATCGTGGTCGTCATCAACTTCATATAGTATGTCAGGGTGTTTCGTATTCCTGTTGCCACTTCTTGCTTGGCCCAGGAGAGTAACCAACACACTGACACTTAACCAGCCGTATCACGAGGGTGGAAAACGGCCAGTGCATTATCGGCATGAAGAAGCTAGCCATGATACCCCTGATCGCGTTCGATCTCCTGGTCAACGTGAGCCTAATGTCGTTGTAGCTTGCACATCCGGCATGCTGATACCTGGCTCGGCAGGTCTACCTCACCATCTTGTTCCTCATCCCACTCTCCAGTAAGCTGCCTATCTAACCCCCATCGTCCTTCCTTCCGTCTGCCAGCGAGGACGTCGCGCTGACAGCCCGTGCAGAACTGTACTCGTTCAGGAACTTCCAGCAGACGCGCGGCAGCCGACGACTGAAGACGGTGGCCATGAGGACCTTTGTCGGATCCATCTGCACCCTTACTAGTAGCATCGCGTGCGTGTTCTCCGTTCTCCCTCTTGTGCGCCTCTCGGCTGACCACCACTGTGAGGCGCACAGCAACTTGTCTGTTCTGATGGCCCTCGATGGCGAGCCGGGGTGGGTGTGTCTGATGTGTTGCAATAGCGACAGTGAGTTGCACCCCCTTCGACCGTTAAACACACACGTAGGGGGGCGCGCGCGTTATACTTACAAGCCTTGCCCCCTCCAGTTCTCTTCAGCGCCGTAGTCATCCAATGGGTCACGTCGCGGGACGGGGCGTCGTCGACATCCAACGACTCAACGTCACTGTCGCAGCCGCGGAGCCACACCGGCGAGGAACTAGCGCTGGCAGGCGGCGCCAGCAGGCGAAGCAGCGTCGGCGGCGGGGGCCTGCGCAGTAGCAAGACGAGGCAGGCCAAGCAGCAGGAACTCGCTGGCGATGGGGGCACGCTGTCGTCTCGGTGGCACAGCGTCGTCTTCAACAACAACCCTCAAAGGATTAACACTACTACCAGCAACGGCAGGAGCAGGAGCACCACCACCACCACCACTACCACAGCAGCAGGGACCTCCATGACCGCCCCTCCCAAGCAGGCCCTGGCCATGACCACGCTCGCCTCGGCCCGCAGCACCGAGGCCATCATCGGCGACCCGGGCGACATGTCGGTCGACGACGACGACGACGACGAGTCGGGCAGAATCGCCGCCGCCGCCGGGCCGTCGCCGTCCAGCTCACGGACGCTGCCGTTTTCTTCGCAGACAGCAGCAGCAGCAGCAGCAGCAGTAATGCACACAGGGGGCACCCAACACCAGTACCGCGACAAAGACAAAAGCGAAAGCAGCGACAGTGATGACAATGACGACACCGAAACACACCTCCCGCGCGCACCGCCGCCAGTGGCGTTGCCGCTGGTGTCCGAGGTGCTAGTGCACGTGGACTACGGTTCGAGCCTGAGCCGCGGCGACGGTGCGGGCGGGGCGGGTGGCATGCGTCTTGGGAACAGCATCGTGATCGGCGCCGGGTCGGGACCTGGGCCTGGACCTGGACCTGGGCCTGGACCTGGACCTGGACCTGGACCTGGACCTGGACCTGGACCTGGACCTGGGATTGGGATTGCGAGCAGTGGCGGGGATGGAGGAGGGTTACAGCAGCAGCTGCAGACGCAGCAGCTGCTGCATGACCAACATCAGCAGCACCAGCGGCGGACGCGGTCTTCGCCGTGGAAATATAGTGTCGGCGGTGGTGGTGGCGGTGCTGACGATGGTGGGCTCTAGGCTAGGTCAAGGTCCTGGAGGGAAGAGAGAGAACCTGGTGTTTAGGCCAGAAATGTGGCAGATGGGTACCTAGGCAGGTTCTCTCTCCACCTCGGACGGGCTAGCTGAACTCGTTCTCCTATTTCCAGTCCTGCTTATCTGCGCGCGTGCATGCATTACAGGAGGTTCATCTGGGGACCTATTTACTTACCTTGGTCAATCGTCGAGGTATGAACATTCCAATAGCGGGAGGGCGTGTTTAAATTAAAATAAAGGGGTTAGCTGGTTACTGTGATTAAAATGGGCGAAGCCACTGAATAGTTTCCATTAGACATTTCTATCATATATTTCCATCAAATGTAATCGACACTCAACGACACAGCCAAGATTAGCCCCGTTCCCTGTTCACCGCTTACCGGTATTTAAGGGGCTCTGCGGGTCGTAGATGTCGGTCGTGATCAGGTCTGAGTACGTCACGCCGCCTTGCTTCAGCGCCTCGTCCATGACCTCCATGATGGCGATGCTCTCGCTCCAGGGCAGCGAGGCGCTCTCGCGCTTGCCGTCGTGCAGGCAGCGGGCGGCCTCGTCGGCCTCCCAGAACATGCCGTGGCCCCAGTCGCGGGCGTCGTCGCGCGGGATGGGGCAGTCGACGACGTCGACCTTACCGCCGCCGCTCTTCGTCACGACCCTGTACTGCAGTGGGCGGTAGGCGGGGCCCATGACCTGGATCTCGCCGGCCGAGCCCTGGATGCGGATGGCCGGGCCGGCCGTGTTGTGGCCGTCGACGTCGGTGGCGATGCGCAGCGACGTCAGCGCGATGCCCGTGGTCTTGTGCTTGGGGAACTGCAGGATGATGCTCGTCGACTCGTCGGCGCCCGTGTGGTACTTGGTCACGGCCGCCAGCACGTCCGGCGCCTCCTTCTCCTCCTCGGGCTGCACGTGGTACAGCGCCTGGAAGACCCACGTGAGCGAGTAGATGCCGAGATCCAGGAGGGCGCCACCGGCCAGGTCGGGGTTGACCATGCGGTGGGAGTCGGCAAAGCTCAAGTTACCGTCCCCGATGTCATTGCCGAGGGACAAGTCGGCTCGAGTAGATGACAAATTTCAGCAAAAATACCCAGAATCAAGGGGTGTGGGTGCACTCACCAATGGCTCGGTAGACTGTGCCGATGGCGCCGTCCTGGATCAGCTTGCGGACCTGGATGCTCAGGGGGAAGTAGCGGGTCCAGACGGCCTCCATGAAGAAGAGGTTCTTAGCGCGGGCGGTGGCGACGAGCTTGTGGGTCTGGGCGGCGGTGACGGTCAGCGACTTCTCGCAGAGCACGTTCTTGCCGGCGTCGAGGGCGAGCATGGCGTTCTGGAAGTGGTGGCTGTGGGGGGTGGCGACGTAGACGATGTCGATGTCGGGGTCGGCGACCAGCTCGTGGTACGAGCCGTAGGCCTTGGCCGAGCTCGGAGCCTTGACCTTTGCCAGAAAGCCGTCGGCCGTCTGCTTGGAGCTGGACGACGCGGCCGCGATGAGCTCGTGCCGCACGTCGTCAACGCCGCGCGAGGCGGGGTTGGTGAGGAGGTCCTTGGTGAAGGCTGGGGGTGTGAGCGAGACCTGCTAAGTCTAGTCGAAACGAAAAAAAAGAAAGGCAGTGGCTCACTCTCGGCAATCCACCCCGTGGCCATGATGCCCCATCTCACCGTAAAAAGGGGTGTCGAGGATGAGGACGCCATGGTTGTGCCGACGTGTGCTTTTTGCTTGGATCAGTTTAGATGCCGTATTGAAAGAATCGAGGCTGTTGCAATTGGCAGTATGAACGTATGAGAGAGTGTGTGTGTCTGGTCTAAATGGGCTTGCGCCGACCTCGTTGGCTCCAATTCCCCTCTCCCCCCTTTCTTTCCCCTCTCGATGGAAATCGTGGGGTTATCGCGGATTAGTTATGCTAGTAGTCGTGAATGGCGGGGCACAAGGGCCGGTCTTGCGGGTAAATCGCCGAAACAGGCCCAAAACGGCGGCAGCTCAAAGCCGTTGACGCTCCACAAAGATTTAAACTAACAGATGGCAGGCCCTGCTGTACGTTGATTTGCCTTGGCTTGACATGCGTGCTATGCTAGTGGCCGAGCGTGGTGGACAGCTTCTTCCATCTTGGGATATTGGGAGGGGAGCTCTGTCCATTGCGTCATCGGATCTCGAGCCGCCCCTGCCGATAGCAGTTCGACTCCATACGTAGGTAAGTACCTAGGGGGCCTTATCGTGCTTGCCTTTACGCAGCACAAGACTGAGCAGGACAGAGCTGTACCGCAACGATTGGTGGAGTTTCTTCCGTCCCTGCCACCAGACACCTCAGTCCATTGGATACAGTCACACGCCTTCTATCAGTGGAGGTTCCTGCTGTGCAACCATCGACGGGACTAACTGACGGGCCATCCCCACTCTGTTCAGCCCCATGAACTGCTGCTGCATGCCGCTGCTCAAGCTATCCCGAGCTCAAGCACTGCTCGGCTCTGCAAGGCTGCCGCTGGCTCTGGTCAACCCGAGCTGCCGTCGAGCCATAATCACATCAGTAACACGCCAAGTCCGCCCGCTCTCATTCACATCGTCCACCCCACCACCGCCTGTTCGCAGACGGACTAAAATGACCAGCGGCGGTACCGCTTCTGCTGCTGCCGGCGCCGACATGCCGGCCATGATGTACGGGACGGCGTGGAAAAAGGAGCAGACGGCCGACCTGGTCCACGAGGCTATCCGCGCCGGCTTCCGCGGCATCGACACGGCTGCCATGAAGCGCCACTACGACGAGGCCCTGACGGGCGACGGCATCCGGCGCGCCATCGCCGACGGCCTCGTGACGCGCGCCGACTTATACGTAATCTATATCTATTTAAATATATATATATTTGTTCGTCTGCCTGCTAATGCCGTCTCCTAGATCCAAACAAAATTCACCCCCGGCGACGATGCCTACGCCGACCGCGAGCAGTATCCCACAATTGCCTCGCAGGTGCGCGCCTCGGTAGCCTCCTCGCTCCGGAACCTGTCCACCGCCGGCGACGGCGACAGCAGCAGCGACTACCTAGATTGTCTGGTCATGCACTCGCCGTACGCGGACGACGAGGACACGCTGGCGGCCTGGGCGGCGCTGGCGGAGCTGGTGCCCGCGGGCGGGATCCGCGCTGTGGGCATCAGCAACGTGACGCTGCCGGTGCTCGAGGTCCTCGCCAGCAGCAGCTCCCCCTATCCACCATCGGTCGTGCAGAACCGGTTCCGGCGGGCCGAGCGCGCGTGGGACGCCGACGTGCGGCAGTGGTGCGCGGCGCGCGGCGTCGCGTACCAGGGGTTCTGGACGCTGACGGGCAATCGCGCCGAGTGGAAGACGGCGCCGTTCGTGCGCCACGTCGCCGACGCCGCCGCCGTGCCGCTGGCCACCGCCTGGTACGCCCTGCTGCAGGCTGTCGGCATCGTCGTGCTCAACGGCACCACCAACCCCGACCACATGCGCGACGACCTCGCCGGCCTGCGCGCCGTCGCCGAGTGGCGCGCCGAGCCTGCTGGTGCTGATGTGTGGGCCCGCAGCTTCGCCATCTTCAAGCAGCTTATCGGCATGGAGTGAGTAGGCTAGTTAGGCGGTGGGGGTGTTGATGTTGACAGTCGTAGGAGGGAAGGGGGTTGAAAAGAAGGCAGTTCGTTTTTTTCCTTCTCTATTTCGAGATTCGCGTACTTCCTTGCTTCGTCACGCAACTCGGCACACTGGCTGGTTCGTTTTTTCTTCTTTTTTTTCTCTCCTTTTCTTGGGCGTTGGATTTGGGCTGAAAAGGGACCACCGTAGGCCCTCGCCCTACGGACGGAGTACGGGTATGGGTATGGTATGGTGGGATTTGCTAATGAATACGGAATACGGAATACGACGCAGGATCAACAACACATAACTACTAGGCACTTCGTAATCAACGTATATACACGGTTCGAGTTAGATTATTTGTCTTATATTTTACTTCTAGCTGAGTTTTCTTATAGAACAGAGGTAGAACTCGCTAAGTGAACCAAGGTAAGCTACCTAAGTTATCTAGGTAAGTAAGGCTTCTAGTAATATGTATGTGCACAGCTACCGCTCTTCTCTCTTTTCCTTTTCTTTTGCCCTTGCCCTGCCTGCTCTCTAGCAGCACCATATGATTTGATTTGCAGAAGCAGGAATAGGAATAGGAACAAGTGCCGTCAACCCCCACCCAGCAGGAAGAAGAACTCGCAAGGGGAACCGCCGCCGCCGCCGCCGCCGCCGCCAGTCCAGCCAGTCACCACCACCACATAACCCCTCCCTCCCTTCCTCCCAGCTGACCGACTGACCGACTGAATGACCGGCTGGGTACCGTAGCCATGATGCGCCGCAACAATGCAAGATGAGCCGCAACAATACAAGATGAGCCGTAACAATGCAAGATGAGCCGTAACAATGCAAGATGAGATGTGTGCCGTTGACGTGCCGTTGCCGTGCCCCCAGTCCAAGCAATGAATGAATCTTAAAAAGCCACCGACCCCCGCCCTACCCCCCATTTTCCTCATCAGAGACAGAAGAAGAGCATCAAGTTACTTTTGTCTCTTTGTTGCAAAAGAAAAACTTTTGTTTTAGTTGTTGTGTCGTTCGTTTTTTGATATATTGCCCCGCATTACGGGAGAATTCAGTATCCCTCCATCTTGAGCTTGCCGCCGCGGAGAGAGTTGAACTCGTCCTGTAGTTCAAGAAATTAGCCAAATACTCAGCCACACATATATATGAAAGGGATGTTTGGAACCGCCGGCTTGGCTTTTGCAGAGGGGAAGGAAGAAAGGGGAAAGAGAGAAAAAACATGCCTCGGCCTTGCGCTTGCCCAGCACGAGCTCGGGCGTGGCCCTGGCAAAGTGGTGCGCCTGCTGCGGCGCGCTGCCGCCGCCGACCTCGCGGTGGCAGGTGGCGTGGTAGACGCGGCGCTGCTCGGGGTGGGCACCAGCCGAGGAAGCACCAGAAGAGGCGGGCACCCACACGGCGTCCATCCACACCCACTCCTGGGCCTCGTCGAGCCACTTCATCTCGAAGCGCTCCTGGCAGATGGGGCACGTCGTGTTGACGCCCGGGTCGTCGGGCACCGCGATGTAATGGATCTTCTTGCTGTTCTTGTTGCTGGTCTTGGCGCCGACCGGCTGCCGCGCCGACGACGAGTCCGCTCGCCCGCCGCTGCCGCCAACGGCGTAGTAGTAGTCACCGCCCGCCTGGTTGCCGTCGTCGCCGTCGCCGCTGTTGCTGCTGCTGCCCCCGAGGTCTGGCGCCACGTAGTCCACGTCGATGGCCTCGCGGGATTTGATCCAGTCCTGGGACGTTTCGTTAGATACCCAAGGTAGGAAAGGGGGCAGGGGAAAAAAAAGGGGGGGTGACTTACCATCTCGTCGACGTACCAGCTGCGGTGCTGGCCGCGCTTCTCGGCCTCGGCGATGCGCTGGTGTACGCGGAAGTGCCAGTCCATGTGCGCCGTCTTCTTGCGACGCCCCTGCTCGTCGGCGCAGAAGCGGCGGCCGCACTGCGTGCACGGGGGGCCGAGATCGTCGTGGAACTGCGCAATGAGTTGCGGGCGGAATCTAGCAGACGGTTGGTCAGCCACTGTAACTGTACTGAAAACTGGTTATTGTATGTTGCTGCTTGCGAACTCACTGTTTGAGGGAGGCGGCCTGGAGCTGCTCGCTGCCGTGGCCGGAGGGGGCCGGTGCCGCTGCAAAAGGCCTCGCCTGCGAGAGCAAGCTGGATATGTTGCCGACTGCCGCGGAAGACGCAGGCTGCGGCGGTGCCGGAGCAGCGCCGGCGGCCGGGGCTCCGGCTGCAAGAAGGCCCGACTGTCTCAGCATCGCCAGCAAGGCAGACGGATTTGCCGAGAGCGACGAGACAGCAGGCTGTGCGGCTGGATCGACAGATCTCTGCGGAGGGGGGGCGTGGCCCGGACAGCAGCAGACGTCAGGGTGGCCAGGGCAGGGGAAGCAGCAGCAACAGCAAGAGGAGGCGGACGGTGCAGTACTGGTGTTTGAGGAGTGGCCGGCTTCTGTAACCCGCCGAGCAACGTAGCTAGAGCTCCCTGCCCGAACAGACCGTCAAACGACACAGCGCTCGGGGGTGCAGCCGCGGGCGGAGGAGGACGTGCTACTGCTACTGGAGGCACAGGGGTCGGCTGCTGCGATACAACAACCGGAGGCGTTGCAGCGTATGCATAAGGCATCGGCATCGACAGGGGCGCAGCGCTGGGCGCCCGCATGTTTACAGCAAGTTCAGCAACTTTGTCTTTAACAACCATCAACTGATCCTGAGGCATGTCTTGTCTCTGGATTAACGTCTGCAAGTCCAGCAACGCCTTCAGCCTTGTCTGTTTACTAGTATCAAGTGGGTCTTGCGCAAACTCCGCCTTCGCCGCAACGATCAGATGCTGGATATCATCTTTCAACTTGTCTATGCTTATCCCCGGCTGCGGAGCGCCATAGACGTCTCGCCCGGCTGGCTGCTGGTGGCCGTAGAAGGGCCCAGCTGGTGGAGGCGCCTGTGGTGGCGCGCGAGTCGGTATCACATTGGCCTAGATGGCGGTCACGATGTTAGCAGCAGGAAGGACACAGAGGGCGGGCGGCAAGGGCACAACGTACGCTGAGGGGTAACACGGGATAAGGCTGTTGGGCCATGGCGAGGTCGTTGTGGTATTGTGGTTGCCCGTTCGGCCCGGGGAAGGGCTGATGGCCGTGCGGTCCAGCTTGGTGGTGCGAGGGCGCCCTAGCCATGGGCGGCGTCGGCGTGTCACGGTTCGGGGCAGAAGGCCGCGCTGAGCGGAGCAACTGCTGCGTCCCCTGGTAGTTGTTCTGCTGGGCCGCCAATGCCGCGTTGTGGGCAGCGACGAGGGCGTTTTCGATGGGCTGGACATGCTCGGGCGGGAACACGGGTCTTGACGAGATAGACCCGGGAACGGGCTCCTTCCACGTCCTGAGCATCTCTTCCATCTTCCGCCGCGTCATGTTGTCGACTTTGGTGTAGGCGCCCATAAAGACGCTGTATAGCTTGGGGCCGAAGTAGAGCGCGTACGGCGTCGGCGCATTCTTCACGACCGAGTCAAGGACGTAGAGTGCCGGTAATGTCCGCCCGGGAGGCACCTTGTGACTGGTTAGCACTTGTCTTGAGGGCTCGAGAAGGGGACACAATCCAGGATGCTGTGAGGAGTAACCGCGCCCTCAGCTCAGCTTCCACGCTGGCCCCGAAGCCGTCTATATTATCACGAGTTCGCGTCTTTGAGCCTCCGGTCTTGCAAAACCAAGGCACAGTGTGGCATACCTTCTTTATGTGGTTCTGCAACACCTCTGTGATTGCCAGGCCGTGATTAGCGTTTTCCCGGGCAATGTTGGCCAGAGTTGAGATCTCGATGCGCGAGTTTATGGTCAAGTCCTCCAGGGCCTGCCGGTAGTCTTCTGCCACGTCGGCAGCGTTATCCGCCATTTTCAAGCTATGGCTGTCGCCTGGGTCTGGCCGGTGATAGTAACGGCGGGTGATGCTTTTATTAGGGAGCTTGGCGAGATGAGATCAATCCAGAGACATCCAGGGCCTCGGCTGTTTGTTTGCATAAAGCGCTGCTAGAGAGCGAGCGAGCGAGGCAGTGGCAGAGAGAGAAGGGTCTGTTCTAAAATATCCCAATGCTGGGAGGGAGATGTTTCCTCTCCTAGCCACGCGCCTCTTCTATTCCGTCACAGGAGCAGTCAAAAGCGCGCTCTCGGTTCTCGCTCAACACCAGCCGCCGTGGCACGTTTGCAGTCTGCAACGCCCTCCAATCTCCCCACAGCCAGCCCCTGCCTGGCCTCTCTGGACGCAGCACAACAGTCCAAGAAGTTCACGACGTGCGCACCATACACAGCGAAGCGATGTGTTAATTCACGCGCAGTCTCAATTGGCACAGATGGCGGCCCAACAGGAAATGGCGGGACAGACTCTCAAGCAGGCGAGAAAGAAGACGTGGCAGCTTTGGCCTGTGTTAGGTTGGATGTGGCCGTGATTGATTGCGAATGCGATTGCGATTTCGGGAGAGAAAGAAAGCAACGAGCGGGGAATGGAATGCGAGCGACGGTCCAGAAAGGCGCTGTGCTGTTGGACACACCAAGATGGCCAGCTGCAAAATTCACTATGTACGGGAGCAGGAAAGCTTTGTCGAGGTGGCCGTCGTGCTGGCCGGTCGTCGTTTGTGCGGATTACAGGTTAGAAAAAAGTAGTTCTGGGTCAGGTCAGGATTTGGGTTGAGGAGCAGTTTGCTTTGTGAGACCAAGTGGGTGCCGACCAGCTTGAAGAATAAAGAACCCAATCCTTAGTAAGCGACGCACGGACTATTGGGTGACTTGAGTCTATGCACGTTAGCGCCGTAATCCGTACACACAGTAATGCAACTCGACCGCTTCAGTTACACCTGACTTCGCATTATTACCAGCATTATTTGACTCATTCCCAAACTCTACAGCGGTCGAATCACAAGACTTGAAACGAAATATTTATAAATATATTGATACTCGCGGTGAGGTTTTCTTTTATTGAAAAAGTTCGTCACGTCATTTACTGCTAGTGCGGTAGACCAGTTGTTATGATAATTAATTATTTATACACACGATGGCAGACTATAGCAACCGCATACCATACCCAACCTCAGGTAGCCAAGGCACCAAGCAGCGCTCTGCTGAGCAGTAGACCCAAAGTAAAGTAATACCAGGGTATTATGAAAATGCAAATTCCCGCCAAACAAACGCCTGGAATGCCCCCCGCCGCCATTTGTAACCAGCCTGCCTAGGTATTTTACAACACCGTAAATGTAAGTGATCCGGGGCTTGTCTATGAAGAATAAATAGAATTGTTCTGGACTCAGAATCGGTCCATGTGCGCCGTGCTGTAGTGGCTGCCCCCGGTGAAAGCCGGATGCAATGCGGTTGGAGGCCGCTGGACTGCCGGGACGATGGGGCTCGTGCGGCTCGCGAGTGGACTGTTGTTGCGCTCAATGTCGGCCGCCTGGGCCTCCGAGATAAAGGGCTTGCTGATGGCAATCTTGGATTTGCGGAAATTCTTGACATTGAACACCTGGGTCATGCGCCTCATGGCCGAGGGTTGCTCCTCCGCCTGGCGGTACGAGTGGCTGTTGCTGCGCTGAGAGTAGCTGTCTTGGTGCGACATGTTGTCGTAGTACTCCTTGCTGTTTGCCTCAAGGCCTGCAAGGTTGCCGTGGCTCCGGATCTGGCGGGCAGTGATGTCGCGTGTTCCATCGCGGAAGATGATGGAGACGAGAATGTTGGAGATGCCGAAGATGAGGCAGAGGATGCCCGAAGCGAGCACGAGGCGGTACATGGACAGGCCGAGGTTGCCTAGAGTGTAGGCGGGCTTGGTGAGATCGGCTAGCAGCTGGCAGCCGATGATCAAGATGGCCAGGCCAAGCCACATCAGAGAGTGGGATGGGCTGAGCACCGGCCAGTTCTTCTCAAAGAAGCGCTTGAAGAGACCCAGCTCTGAGATGACAAGAAAGATGCAGATGACGAAGATGAAGAAATGAGATATCATGTCGAAGAAATCGAAGTGTGCTGTGATGCCCGAGAGCACAATCATAGCCCAGCTGGCCACCATGACAGTGCCCAGCGTGACAATGGTCAAGGCTCGGATGGCGTTGAGGATCAGGTGGCCGGAGCCCCGGACCTTGGAGTTCTCGCCGAGGTTGAACATTTTGGTGTTGCTCCTGTCGAGATACCTAAAAGAATGAGAATAGGAGACTGTTTGGTGGTTAGCGATGGCAAAAGCGATGGGATGAATGAATGGGGTGACGACGTACAAGTAGAGGTGGATGTCTATACGGTTAGTGTACTGCCTGCAGGTACTGAGTTTTGACTGTCGCAGTCTACGAATCTGGCTCGCAGATGTTTTAATGAAAAAGAGAAGGTTTGATGCAAGGAGATGGAAAGAGAGGTAATTAGGCGTGAGGAGGAAGTTCACGGAGAGGATGTGGGTCAGGCCGGCTGTGAAATAGAACAATAGGAACAATAGAGAAGGAAACAGCACGTTTTTGTCTAGTCGCACAATAGAGACCCGATGGATAAAGAAACGACAACCAGAACGGGGTGGCGACGGTGACATTTAAACAATGCGAGGCGAGGACTGTTCACTTCAAGCTCACTATGGAGGAACAATACCGGAGCCGCAAGCACAGCACACCACGAGTATGGACGGTCTGGACAGTCCAGTCTGGGGCAGGGGCTAGGGGACAGGACTGGTTCGCAGGTCTTTCTCTTGAGTGTTTCGCATTGGGCAAAATGTTTCTATGCTCCTCTGGCCAATGAAGCCGTAGGCGCTGAGGGTGGTCTCACGCCGACGAAGATAGATTCAGAGCATGCCTGTTTCACCACAGGCACCTGCACCTCACCATCGACTTGAGCCGGGCGAGGGGACGCGCAGCGCAGCGGGCGTGTCAAGGCGGCCAAACTCAAAATGGAAGTCCAGCGGAAGCGCTTCTCCAGGTGCAGTTTGTGGCCCAACTTTCATGCTCCGTACAAACCTCACGGAGCAAGGCCGTGGTTTGGTGGCCGAGAGACGAGAACCTGGGCTAGGGTCAGAGTTAGGGTCAGGGTGGAGCTCCACAGGCGATCCAGATTCCAGAACCCCACGATCCGAGGCGTGCCCCAGAGGGAAAGAGGAAAGGGCTGCCAGCGCATAACGGGCAGTTGTAGATCGCTATCGTCCAATGGCTCCGGGGCCGCCGCATCGAGCCCAGAACAGCGTGTGGACTGCGGGCGACCGCGCCAGTCGACGCGGGAATGGCCCATGGATGCTTGGGACCAAGTTGGGGTTGAGGCGCACGGGACATAGCCGTCTTCATGTCCGGGACTGCTGCACGTGTCGATTGGCTTGCAGCGAGCCAAGCCTGTTTCAGATGCATTTTAGCCTCGCGAACTCGCAAGCTCCAATCTCTGGCTGTGCAACCCATGGATCGTCCGTCTCCACCATACCTTCGACAGCAGTGCCTCCAAAAATCGGATGTGCAACACAAGCAAGCTGCCAACAAGCCGCAACAAAGGGGTCAACCGGCACATCCCATTTTTAGAGGCAGTTAACTAGTGGGAGGAAGTTGCCTCAGCAGCGGGGAGTGGCGGCGGGTGTTCCGCTTTTGCAGGTGGCAATGGAGCGCGGGTGATGCTTTAAATGTCAGCAGCCAATATGGAAGGACAGAAGCATCCAACTGGCGTTCCGCATCTCTGACTGCAAGCATCAGTAGAGCTCGGAGTACGAAATTAACATCGTTCACGGCGGCTTGGAGGTTTCTAAACGAAATATCGAGCCTTTCGAGTAGGCTCTCCAGACTACATCTGTAAGATAGTTGGAGTGGATGTTGTGCAGCCTTGGCCGTATCTATTATGTAGCGCGGATGAAGATCGAGACGGCGTCGTTGAAGGACCGTAAGCTCCCGGGCACTCCCATGACAAATAAGAATAACATCTCGGTGTAAAGTCATCGCCTCTAATTTTACTCGGAGAGTCGCTAGAGAAATTGTTTCAATTCCAAAAATAAAAATTTATTAGACTTTCTCCGAGCAAATTTCGAGCTTCCAACAACAAAATGATGAGACTCAATTACCCGAGTTTCCTGCTTTGCGCCCCTCGGTTTAGGGGGCAAGGATTGTAAAGTTCGAGTATCGAGAAGGGATATTCCAATGTGAAATTGCTAGATAACTTATCCTTGTTCTTAGAGAGCGTCGATATCGATACTAAAGAGTCTTACGTCTCTCATTTTTGTCTTTCGAATTTTTTTGCCCATGAATTCGGATATCGGAGTATTGTCGCAATATCCGAATAAATGTCGGAGAGCAATAGTCTCGTCTCCAAGGAGCCCTGTATGAGGTGGCATGTTTGACGGTGCTGTCATTGGCGGTGCTGTCGGTGGTTCCATAGCGGTCGGGTATCAAGTGCTAGGCTCCTCGAAAACTAGAAGAGTACTTGAGAAGATGTAGAAAATGGTGGCCGAGGATTTATCTAGGGTTCCTGAGGGAACCCTTAATTGAACACGGTTGTCAGCTCTTGTGTAGGAAATAAGACCGCCCGAGGTGTGTTGGGCGGTGGGCGTCTGATTAAAAATTACCTTAGCTCTTGAAAGCTTACGGTGAACAATCCCCGAATGTTTATTAGCGGGGAACTTTCTAAGATTTGAAAGGCCATAATATCTTACGGCTCGCCGTCAAGGTCTTTCGCCGAGGGACGTAAAAGCTATTGGAATCCCTTTTTGGAACCTTAGAGTTCTATCTCGACTCCATACCACGCCAACAAACATTTAGGGTCTGGACTGTAGTGGCGAATTCCGCCCAAACTGCCCATCCCAGCTGGACGCCCTGTTCCTTTTACCGAATTAGACGTCAACGTTGAGTCCCTGGTCGTGGGGCAACGGGCGCTAGTGTTGACGCTTCCGATTTCCAGTCCCTTGAAAATCAAAGGTTGAAGGGCGATCCACCTCATGCCTGATGCTTCCCGTCATGTAACCGAAGGGGATGTGCAAGTGCGTGGGACTTCATGCGGCTAAAACAGCATGAGTCTCTAGAACATTTCCAAACCCGGACATTGGTCTGTGGCGACTGGAATTGTCTGGGACTTTCTGGGTGCATTGCCATGTTTGTGACAAGTCCCAGCCAGGGAAAGACTAAGAACAAAAGGGCATCAAAGACGGTCTTGGGCCTCTACACTGTATAACTACAACCGGGCAACAAGCCACGCCAACTTTGCGAGGCGGGCCAGTAGTGATGATGCTTCTATTTCAAGGAGCGCTTCTCTACTGTGCCTACTTTCACTGATAGAGTAGTGAGCCCACTCAATTTCCTGGAAATATTAACGCAAACGCGCGGATAGGGCGTCCCTTCTAAATCAAGTCCAGGTGGTTCCGGATTAGACGCTGGAACCCCGACTTCGTCCCAACCAGAGTCTGTCTCAGCTGAACAGGTTGATTGGCCGAGGGGCCACGCCTCGGAATGGTCTTCTTCCCCGCAATCAAGAAGCGCCAGCAGCAAAAAAAAGGAAGTCCCCGTTGGCCCCGCCCCACCCTCCCTGGAATGGCTGGCTCTGTTTGTGTGGGTGGCACAGCCTCAATTGAGGCAGCCCTCTCTCTGGTGCGGAAACTTCCACTTCGGCTGACAAGCAGCACGAACCGTCGCCAAATCCCCCTCTTTCTTTCTCTTTCGCTTCGCTTATGCCCAAAGCAATCCTACCGACAAAGTCCTGCCAAGGGGTGAACCACAACACTGCGTCGCAAAACAACCTACGCTTGCGTCTTCTGCGTCTCTGGCTTTTTCCCCTCTTCCCAACCAATCACGCGATCGAACATTCTCCCTCAACGACGAAAATCAAAATTAAAATCTCACCAAAATGGCGCGCGGCAATCAACGCGACAAGGCCCGCGAGGCGAACCTCAAGAAGCTTGCTACTATGGTAAGTCATTACCGCGCCGAAGTCGCCCATCTCCCGGCCGGATTCCCTCGATCATCTCTCTACATCGCCTTTGGCCGAGGAAGAGCGCGCGTGCCCGAGGATGGTGTTAGATTGGGAGAGGGGGAGTTGGCGGTGAAGCTGAGCGGCGCAGAGTGTTTCCAACCACAGACACCGAGACACAACTGCAGTAAGCCAGCCAAAAAAGGGCACCCAACTGACACGCGCAAAACAGAAAAAGGGCAACAGCCTCAGCGGATCTGCGCTGGCCAAGTCCAAGGAGGAGGCCGCAGAAAAGATGCGCCAAAAACAGGCTGCCGGTAAGCCTCTCTCTCTCTGCCCTGTCTCTTTTCCCATCTTCTCAGGAACGAGACCCGACAAGAATCTATGAGCAAAAAAGCTAACCCGCGCCGCCCCGATCTAGCCGACGCGAAGAAGGCAGCCGGAGGTTCGAGCGCCTCGGCGCCGGCCGGGAAAGGCTCCCAGGGGCGCGCCTAAGCCAGGCCCTGGCTGGCCGACTTCACACACTAACGTCGCTCTCTCCGCGCTCCTCGCCATGTCGGCTACGGGCCTGTGACATGCACACGTAGCGATGCGTGGAGGGAGGGAAAACAGAGGAGGGGGGGAACAATGAACAAAAACGAAGGCAAATGGGCGGTCCTATCTGAGCGAACCCTATCGTCACTCTCAAGATAACCACACACCCGGCATGGGGCACCCCCCTTCGGTAATGGAAAGATCTACCACTGCCACCCACTTCTTCTCTCCCCTTTTTTTGGACTTTGATTCCTACCACAGTGGTTCTTCCCACTCGTGGTAGGAGAGGGCTGGCGTCGCGGGATTGCTTTTTTGGTACTACCTTATTTATTGGGCCAGGTAGAAGTAGGCGGGGAAAGGGGGGTTGCAAAGTTACGTATCTTTGACGGGGCCGTTTTTGGGGGGCGGAAAAGGGGGAAGAAACTGTGGTTGAGACACGCTCTTGTCTTCCGCCCGCCGGTTCCCCATTTCTTTTTTTTGCAAACACCCTTTTTTCGTTACTTTATTTTGCCCAAGGTAGATTCCTCCTTTTTGGTGTTTTGTTTTAGACGGGAAATAGAAAGCTCAGAACTTGACTAGATTTTTTTCGTCAAGGCCTTCGCTCTGTTCCTGGCGTGCATGTGTGTGAGTCTCGCCTTGCCACGCCATTATCTCTCGACCTCGTCGACTCATCCATGTGGCTGCTGACTCCTTACTGTGACGACGACGGTGTACAATCGGTATTGCCACCCACCACTTGCGCCTCACAGCAACACGGTAGACTCCGCCGGCTGGATGGTCAAGCACGTGCAAGATATAGTCCAATCCATCAATGTTTATGTGAAAGGCTTTATTACCTTGCAGTGCGCCCTTGACGTTTTTCTCAAAGAGAAGCGGTATGTAGCTCTCAAGAGCCCCTGCTATGTGATATTCTACGTCTCACCACCCCACAGGCACACCAACAAAGGAGGGGTTTCTCGATCTAATTTTTAAATATATTTTCCCACGCGTTATTCGCAATTCCATAAAAGACCACAAAACACACAGAGAAATACACACACACACACACCAAAAAAACACATGTAACAAAAGGGCCACGCAAAAAAATGTATATATATATAAACAAGATTGATATCATGTCCTATTAAGAGTGCATCCAAGAATACGAACCAGTCATATGAGCAAGCCCAGCCCAGCCCTGCGAGCCGGCTCCACCAGCCACCCAGCCCCCTGTTTTTGATTCTAGCTGCTATTCTGCCCCGAGCTGGAGAGATGAGAGACCGCAAGGAGGGAAAGAGTCTAGTCTCCCCCCCCCCCAAGAAGTGAAAAGGGGGGAGATATATAAACCAAAAAAAGAGGAAAAAGAAAAAAGAAAGGAAAGAGGTAGGGCAGGTAAGCGACTCAAATCTCCACGAGGGTGAGTGAGAGGGGGGGCAGGCGCGGCGCGTTGGCGGATGAGTAAAATCTACAAAAAAATAAATGGTATTTTCTTTCCTCCATCTTCCCCCTCAACGAATCCCGAAACAAGAAAAAAAACTTCTCCCCGAGAAAGACCGTCCCCCTTTAAAAACATATTTTTAATGGGTTTTTGTACAACTGATTCCGTCTAACTCGCCTGCGCCATGTTCATGGGTAGGGCACCTGAGAGATGGCATGTTAGCGGTTTGAAGGCCTTCATGTGTCGTCGCTTGGGATGCTACTGACCAGGAACGCCGCCAAAGGCGTCAACCCCTTGTGCTTGGGCAGCGGGGAACATCTGGAAGGCGCAAGATACGGCGCAGAGGCACGACCCGTCGGAAGCGAGAGTGCCGGCGCCAGTAACAATGCCCGAGTTGGAAGCCGTGCCGCCAGCAACGGAAGTAGGGGCAGCGACAGCGGCTCCTCCGCCGACGGTGTTGGTGACGTTCTGGGCGGCGCCGGCATCGGCAGGGGGAGCGGCCGCGGGAGCAGCAGCGCCGCCCGTGATGGCGCTACCAGTGCCCTTGCCGGCCTGGGCGATGGCCATAGCCTGGAACATGGCCTGCGTCTTGGCAGCGGTGGGGTTGATGGAGAAAGCCATACCCTTTCCGCAGTGGCCGTTCTGGCGGCAGTAGAACCCTATTTTGCCAGACTAGTCAGTGAACCGGCCGTCGTCGCCCTGAAAGATGGGAAATCAACTTACAGAGAGGCGTGGAGACCATGATTTGCATGGCGACCTGGGGAGGCGGGTTGACGGTGTTGTTGGGGTTGGACTGGAAGCCAGAGTCCATGCCACCAGCAAGAGGCTCGCAGGGCTTGTCGAAAGCGGATTGCGTGGCCGTGTGGTTCTGGCTCAAGAAGGTGAATCTGACCGTGTCGCCAACGGCCGCCTTGATCTCGGGGGGGTTGTATGACAAGCCCTGGGGACCGCCGACCGTCACGTCGTGGGTTTGTCCGCCGGCGACGGCGCTCGCAGCACCCGAGGCAGCTGCTGGTGGGGTCGCCGAGCCTGCCTCGGCGCCGCCAGTGGCCACAGCGGGCGGTGGGGTGCCCGCGGCGGCACCGCCAATGGTCTGGGTTACCGTCACGGTAGAGGCGGCGTTGAGGACAGTGGTGGCGGCGCCACCACCGAGGTTGACCCAGAGGAAGTTGATCTCAATACCCGAGCCCTTATTCAAGCCGAGCTGGCGTGTGAGCTCCTCGATCTGGGAGGAAGATGCCGCGACGCCGGCCTGGCCGTTGATCGTCACGCTAGCACCGCCGTTGTTGCGAGCCTCGAGCTCCCCACCATCCCGCCGCACGGGGTAGACCTTGTGGACCGACTTTCCAAGCGCCGCCGGGACCATGCCCAGGGCCAATGCTGCCGTGTACTTCATGATGTCGAAGAGACTGTGAATATTATCGAACCGTGAGCGATACCTGTCGACCGGGAAGGACTTGAGATGAAAGTATGACCGGTTGGAGAAATTGAAATTCTTGGAGGCGTCCGAGTCCCTGCTCGTTAAGAAGCGAATTCAGAGGATGAAATAGAAAAGAAGGACGACAGAGAATCAAAATGAGCGAACAGCACACAGGAGAACGACAACAATTGGAAGAGAGATGGATGGGAGGTTAAAAAAGGGAAACAAGGCCTTCTTGTGGGAGTGGCCCCGGGGACGGGCAGTGCTTAAATCGCAGCATGATCCATTGATGTTCGAGTGCATCCGTGTCATTGCATCCCGTGCTGGCTGGGCCAGGGTAGAGGGGGGGGGGGGGGGGGGGGGGGGGGGTCATCTCGAAACAGTCTGGAGGGCATCACCGTGACAGCGACTCCTGTTCGGCGTCCTGGGTGTCCGATTAAGCGGCATCCATAGCGGAGCCCTAGACCCCAGCAGCAGTCGAAAACCCTTGACTCCCAACCCGTCCATACCAGGAACGAGGCCCTTGCCTGCTGAGGCACTGGGGATTCTGGGCGGGTGTGGCTGGCTGGGCAGCATCTTGGCCTGTGGCAGCGCAGTGTACTGGAAGGTAACAGGCCCGGCAGGGACGGGTTTGACTTGAAAGGTGCAGGAGGGTGAAGTTGTGAGACAGTCAACCGTCTCAGATTTGTGTTTGGCATTTCGCCAAGGGCCCAAGGTACCTTCCCGACCGTCGCTCAGGCCCCGCAAGATGGGACGGAAAGTGGGGCTCAAATGTACCCCGTCCCCATATCAGCCGCAACAGTGACACCTCCAAGCCCTGGGCGGTGGCCAATTGCCCCAAGGCGGGCAATTCAGCGAGCGCAACATCGCTTGCAGAGCTTTGAGGCGATGCACCGACAATTTCGCGCATCTCTGCTGTGAATAGAGGCATTCGCAGCGTCCCTTTCCCTTTCCCTCTCATATCCGAGCCTCAACCACGAACGACTAGGCCGGGACTTGCCCGGCCAAGATCTGCCTTTGTAATCGGCATCTCTAGTAGGTACCTTGACCTTGGCCCTGTGGTCGGCCAGCCAAGGCTTGCCTGTAGGTTGTCCATACCTGAATTCAAGACAGCCACCTGACCTATTATTGTAAACAAGGCGTGCGTTTCTGGCCAGCGATTCAGGCCGGGCGCGCTTATCACGAACAAGCTTCGCCTCGCTGTGTGCACTCCCGTCGCTCGGGAACGCAGAGCCCGTGGTGGCAAGCGCCCGGCTGGCTCTTCCGGATGAAGGATTGCTAAGTTAAAAAAGAGTGACAGCCCAGGTATGTGTGTACTCCGTACCAAGATCGCTCATGTGGCCCGCGATGGTTTCGACCCTGTCATGTACCTCGAGAAACACTGGGCATCCGGCTGGCGATTCATGAGCACTGCCATCGTCCCCCCTGGAACGGAAGACGGATGCAAGCAACGTCATGCTCAGTCAGTGATGTGTGTCTGGCGGCCCAGATGGCCTGATCTTCGTTTTCTAAGCCCTGCAGTCCTCTCTTGTTCGTTCCCTTCTAGAATTAGAGCTCTTTCGTGATGCAGCATTCCCTACACCGAACATGAGTGACAACAGTGTGAGGCTTGAGCGGGCCAATAAAAATAACTCTAAAAGCCATTCTATTCTCATCATAGAGCAAAAAGACGCTGTCTCGTCGAACAAGAGCCGCTCGAAGATCTCTCTTTCTCTACCTCTCATGCCTGCCATGGCAGCTGGCATTTCAGAGCGTTCACACATCCGATCCATGCTTCGTATGTGGTGTACGGACGGGGGGGATCCCAGGGCCGGATAGCGGAAATCGATTTCCCTATCTCTCTTTCGCCCCGTCGCCCAGATATGAAAGTGGCAAAGTCAATTCCGTAAGATAACTCGGTATGCTAACGAGTAAAAGAAGAAAAAAGAGTACTTCACGTGTGTGTGTGTTGCCCATGACGGGGTTCAGACAAGGAACCAGACGGAGCCGTGGGAAAATGGACATGCTGGAACAAAGGCCGTTACAGAAGGTTGCCTTTTGGCCGTCGATCACGTAGCGAGCTGTTAGCCTTGCATGGGTGGTCGCTGGGGACTGATCTCCCAGGGCAGGTCTTTTCTGGTCTCCACACTTCCTCCCCCACCTGAAATTACTTCCGTATGCCCTGACCTGACGCTTCCACCCGCGACATGGGAATGGCGTCCACGTTCTGAGGTTTTGCCCAGCCCACTACGTTTCTCCCTCCTTTCAATGGGGGATGGATGGGCTGCTAACTGATAGAGCGGGAAGCCAGTACCGCGATTTGTTAAGGTCTACCTCTGTACCTAGGTAATTTCCTTTTATTGGGGGGGGGGGGGGGGGGGGGGGGATGCACCTCAACACCACACCCCTGGGTCGTGCCCCTCATCCCTCCTCCATCCATCCGCTCGGGCCCAAAATTGCACGTCTTCCTCGAACAACCTACTACGGCGGCCCTGGTCTAGAGATGGTAATATGTACTGAGTAGCGTGCAAACACTTCCTACTGTAGGTTGGCCGCAGACCCAGCCAATTCGCCGAAAGCGACGCTGAAGTTGTTTCCACTGCGGGGGTTGTTGCTAGCTCGTAAAGAACCCTAGTTGAGTTGTGTTTTGCTGTGCTCACACAGAGACACTCCCAAGGTTTCTTTGTCATTGGAGGATAAGTCTTGTGTGTTTCCATTTTTGCTTCCTTCACAACAGCATCTTACCTATTGAGTCCCTGCTGTTGGCCTTGGTGCAAGCCCGTGTAATAGCCTGAGACACATGATTAATAAGAAAGGGATCGACTGAACCGCCCTCAGTCGTACCCGGGGGACGGATTACTGAGGTGAGAAACTTACCTGCGTAGTACCACGACATCAATAGTCTCCTGAGTCCCTCGCCTTGAACTACATCGCGCATGTGATAATTAGAGGTTAGTTTCTCGATGCGGGCATGTTGACAGAAAGAAGAAAAAACATTGTTTTCGTGGGGGATGCTTACCGGAGCCAAGCAAGGTCTCGGGCCCAAACGCCGCGGGCCTGCCGTCCCCATCTTGGCCTGTCTGAGAAGCCTGCCTTCCGTCGGGACCCGATCTTGGCCCATCGACCTGCTTTGAGAAGGGGGTTCGCCCCGTTAGCAGCCGGCCCGGACAATAGGTGAGGTGAGGTAAAGCTATGGGAATTTGGTGTGGGGGTGGGGTCTGAAGGGGTCTGGAACAAGAAAGCAGGGAAAGAGATATAGGGGTCGGGCAAACCCCCAGACGTTTCATGCCAAGCTTTCTGTGATCGGCCGGGATTTGCTCTGAAGGCAATAAGCTTGAGGGCGAACTGTGTGATCTACCTTCTGCGCATCTGCGGTCGAGCCCTGGGCGGGATCTAAGGTGATTTCCGTGCGTGTTTCGACGCTCACGGACGCCGAGGAGGCCTCGAGCTGGGCTGCCACCTCAGAGTCGACATCGCCCTCGTCCCAGTCGCCCTCGACAGGCTCGCAGGCGCCGGCCGTTTCAGGCTTGGCATCCCAATTTTTCCTGAGACAGATCGATCGTTTAGTCAGGGTTGGATAATGATCGCCAGGTGGCCATGGGCGCCTCAATCACACTCGCTCTGCGTTTCTGGGTGCGTTGTGGGGATTGGTGAGCGAGGCTTACTGGTCTTCTTCACCGCGTTGGATCATGTCCTCGACAGTGCCCCCCGCGAGGTGCAGGCTGTGATACTTCTGCGAATTGGTTTTAGTGTCTGGGAGTTGACCAAGGGGGGTATGCGATATGTGGAACGGAGTGAGGACAGGAGAGAGACAGACCTTGTACTCATTCACAGTCCTGTCCCAGTTGTCGACGATTGACGCGTCGTCCCAGTCGTTCTGGCCAGCCAGATCTGCATCGCCGGGCTCCATCGTCGCAGAAATCGCACGTCAGATTTACCGCCAGGTGTGGCTGCGCAAACTTTTGCGATTCGATATGGTGGTTAGAATTGTTGGTGTTGGTGGCAGACGAGAAATTCGGCCAGTTACAGTGAAAGTCTGGAAATGTCATTGTCTGCAGTCAAGGAAACCTCAGGCAATCGGCTCAAGCAAATCGCTTTTTCGTCCGCTCAACGTCGCTTCACCCACATAATCTAGGTGCTCGTACCCAAGCCAGCTAATTGAGTTTACGTATACCTTAGCTATCCCGATAATTTTTTTAATTTTCTCTTTACCTCTATTTCTTTTTCTTTTTTTTTGTCAGGAAAGATATGAAAACAGCAGGCTAAGCACGGACCTGAGCAATTGCTCAGTCAGGTACTGAAACTGGAGCTGGACACCAAATAATGCCTTACAAAGCTCGCCGGCTCACCGAGGGGTCAAAGAACTTCAGCATGAATGGATATCCGTTGAGGGGTGGATTTACCTATGAACAGGCAATCATTCCACGCCATCGACAGGAATCTCTTTTTTCTCCTCGCTGGCTCATCTCTTTCTACTTGTTTTTCTTCTCGGGCCACGGTCAATTCGCTTTGGGTATGGAGCAGGACCGTGCGCACGTTCGGAAACCCCGCCAGGGTCGAACAGCCTGCAAGCCGCGCCGCTTCAACCGGCACAGGACGCGCAATGTCCGTAAGTCCCCGCACCACCGGTCAGGACTCGGCGCGGCCTGCGCTTGGGTGACGGCGCTTCGGACCGAGCTATATTGCCCAACGAAGCAAGCCGTGGAACCAGCCTGCAATGGCTTCAAACCTAGAGAGACGCGTCCCAAGCTGCTAAGGATTGCTATTTTTAGTGCCTCCCCGAAGCGGCGAGCGCTGAGACCTGTGGAAACTCAATAATACCGGCCCTCAGCGCTGAGATCGAAGGCAATCAAGCTAGGTCGTCTTCTACGGAATGGTCCTCACCTTAAACATACGCCCAACGATCCATAGAGCTTCCACCGTTCGCGCCGGCCACGAGACCACCGTGTCTACCCACCCCGAGGCGTCAGCTTGCCAGCTTAAATATGTTTGGAAGACGATCATGCTGATCCAGGAGTATCGAGCTTGATTTCTCTGCCCGCTAAAGTTCCTTCTCGATGCTTGCACCTGCCCTATCGGGCAGCTACGACTACCCGTTCTTTCTAGATTGAAGTTTGCCTCCAAAAATATACCACCTACCTGAGGGGCAGGCGTAGTGGGCCCAGAAGCTCCTTGTCCCCTACCCCTCGGCGCCCCCTCCACACGTCACCTACGCCGCGTTCGGACGAGCTGTTGGAGATCCAGATCCTCTTTGGCTTAAGCACGGGAGTTTCGTGACCGTCAATTCTAGCACAATTCAAATATTTTCTGCTTCATTCCTTTTTTTTTATCCTGAGAGTACATGGGAAGTTTGAAACAAAAGAAAATCTTCAGACTTTACGCAATTCACCCAGTTAGCCGCCTTCGTGTCTCCGTCGCCATGGCGCAGAACCACTACATTGGCGTAGATGTTGGGACAGGCTCTGCCCGGGCATGTATCATCGACGCGACGGGCGAGATCAAAGCCCAGGCGGCCAAAGTCATTCAGCTCTGGAAACCGACTGTCAATGGCGACACACACTATGCATGTTGGCCAAACAAAAGCCTGACGGGCTCGCTGGGGAGTGTGCGAGGGTTGCTAATAGCCCGCTGCAGGAACAATCAACGACAGATATTTGGAATAGCATATCTATTTGCGTGAAGAAGGTGGTCTCCGAGTCCAAGGTCGACCCAGGTACCATTCAGGGTATCGGCTTCGATGCGACATGCTCTCTGGCCGTCTTCGACCACAACACGGACCACCCGGTTCCGGTCACGGGCCCAGACTTCAAAAACGATGGTAACGACCGGAACGTCATCCTGTGGCTCGACCACCGGCCCCTTGCCGAGACAGAGAAGATAAACGAGACAAACCACAAACTTCTCCGCTACGTCGGGGGCAAAATGAATGTCGAAATGGAAATCCCAAAGGTGCTGTGGCTGAAGAACCACATGCCTACCGAACAGTTCGATCGGTGCAAGTTCTATGATCTAGCTGATGCCTTGACGCACATGGCGACCGGCCACGAGACGCGAAGCTTTTGCAGCGCCGTCTGCAAACAGGGCTTTGTTCCAGTGGGAGTCGACGGCAGCGTTAAGGGTTGGCAAGAAGACTTTTACCAGAGCATCGGCCTTGGCGATCTGGTCAAGGATGAATACAAGAGAATCGGAGGAGTGAACGGGGTGGTGAGCCCATTCCCTGGCGAGGTAGCCTCGCCGTGCTCAAGAGTCAAATAGCTAACTAATCGCAGAGTGGTTCGTTCCTTAGCGCCGGGGAGCGGGTCGGGGGCCTGTCCGAGACGGCAGCACATGACCTCGGGCTCCCGGCGGGCATCGCCATCGGCAGCGGTGTCATCGATGCATACGCGGGTTGGATCGGGACGGTTGGGGCCAAAGTCAAGTTGAGCCAGGACCACCTAGACCAGACGGTTGCGCCAAACGACGTTTCGCAGGCTTTCACCCGGCTTGCTGCTGTTGCTGGAACCTCGACCTGCCATCTAGCCATGTCCAAAGACGCGATTTTCGTGCCAGGGGTCTGGGGCCCTTACCGGGATGTTCTGATCCCAGGCTACTGGATGGCCGAGGGAGGCCAGTCGGCAACCGGCGAGCTCCTGCACCACATGCTGGAGACACATCCCGCATATAAGGACACGGTTAAGGAGGCTCAGGATGCGTGGCAGAACATCTTTGACTTCTTGAATGACCATCTTCGACTGCTCGCTATCTCGAGGAAGGCGCCCGGCATATCGTTCCTCGGCCGGCATTTCTTCTTTTACGGCGATCTCTGGGGCAACAGATCGCCGATCGCCGACCCCAGCATGCGCGGTGCGGTTATTGGCCTGAATGACGACAAGAGCAAGGACGGCATGGCGCTCCTATACTATTCGACAATGGAGTTTATTGCTTTGCAGACGAGGCAAATTGTCGAAACGATGAACGGAGCCGGGCACTCCATTTCGAGCATCTTCATGTCGGGGAGCCAATGCAAGAACGAAATCCTCATGGAGCTCATTGCCACAGCTTGCGGCATGCCCGTCGTGATCCCGCGCTACGTCGACGCGGCAGTGGTGCACGGCGCAGCGATGCTCGGCGTCAAGGCCGCGAGTTCCGGGGAGGATGGAACGACGGAGCCGCTGTGGGATATCATGGACCGCATGAGCAAGCCGGGCAAGATCGTCTGGTCTCGGGGCGACGCTGTTGAGAAGAGGCTTCTGGATGCCAAATACGGGGTGTTCCTTGAACAGTGCCGAACGCAGCAGGAGTACAGGAAAAAGGTTGACGACGCGCTCAAGGATCTTTCTCTGGATGTTCCTCCGGATGCTTTGTAGGATACTCTTCTGGATCCTCCTCTGGATCCTCCTCTGGATGCTTCTCCGGATACTTCTCCTGATATTCCTCTGGCCCCTCCTCCTTTAGTTCCTCCTCTGGATACTTGTCCAGAATTTCCTATGTTCCCTCCTCAGGTCCCTCCTCTGGATACTTCTCCAGATACTTCTCCGGATACTCCCCTGGATGCTTCTCTGGATGCTTCTCTGGATGCTTCTCTGGATGCTTCTTCTGATGCTTCTTCAGATGCTGCTTCTCCAGATGCTTCTCCAGACGCTTCTCCGGATGCTTCTCTGGATGTTGAGACAGCTGAGCAGCCCTCCGGCTAGGAATTGTGGGTTCCTCGCCTTGCTTGGATTTTCATTATCGCTACGTATGGTGTTGCAGCGTACCTAGCCTTGCTGTTGATGTGAAGCGAGCGGTGCTTGTGATGCCTGGGAATTCAGCAAGTTTTCTCTAGATAGAATTTGGGGGAACAGCGTAATCACTCAAATATTTAGGCTTCACACCGACAAGTTGCTTTGTTGACTTTTGAGGGTTGGAAGCAAATCCCTGACCAGCATGCGTCATCATTGACTGATGATGAACGCTGAGTATTCCCGAAGTCTTTATGTCTCACTCTTGCACAGTCTATTCAACCCCTGTTTAAATGTTACACCGCTTCATTAAATAGTGGGGCCTTTGGGTCTGCATCTCACCAGATTGTGCCAAATGTAAAAGCTACCTCACCTACGGTCTATCGCGTGTTGAAGCTGGTTTCGTTAACCTCAGTCCTCATCGCTAAGTGCCACGCGAATAATTAAACAGCTGCTGGAATGCGCAGGCATTTTTGAAAGGTTTCTGGCACCTTATCAATGCGTGTGAAAACAAGGCACTGCACGGTGCGACAAGTATCGCTACAGTACACTCTCCCCACGTCTCTGCGAGCCCCACAATTTCAGCTCCAGCTCCAGCTGGCCAGCCTTTGAGCCTTGCTCTTCCGCTCCTTGAACCCAAAATTGTTACAAACCCCCAAAAAATCGCGGTTCGAGAAAGCATTTAAACAGCGAAAACGCGCCCGCGGAACGCGATCCAGCTCCACGTTCCACCCTGGCGACGCGACATTCGGACGCAGTCACACAGATATGTCACTTTTCGGGAACCCCCCAGGAGGCGCATCCAAAACAACGCCGTCGCTGGGCTTGGGCCTGAGCGGCTTCGGACTGGGACAAAACAATGCTGCGCAGGGAGGAGCTGGGAGTAGCCTCTTTGGCCAAACGCAGGCCGCCCAGCAACAGACGACGTCGGGCGGTCTCTTTTCGAACCTTGGGCAGCAGCAGCCACAGCAACAGCAGCAACAGCAAGCTAGGCCGACGCTATTTGGCCCCGGCGGTGTTTACAGCGGCGGCTTGGAAACTATTCCTTCGGTATCGCGTCCCTCGCCCTTCGGACCTACCACGACAACCGCACCAGCTCAACCAACTCTAGGCGGCAGCTTGTTTAGTGGTCTTGGAGGAGGATTAAACACGGCACCTCCGGCCATGAGCCAATTCATGCTGCAGAAACCGCCACAACAGCAGCAGCAGCCACAACAACAACAACAACAACAGCAGCAGCAGCAGCAACAGCAGCAGCAGCAGCAGGCAGCACCAACCGGGGCGTATTTCGACAGCCTGCTTGTCAAGAACAAGAAACAGGCAGAGGGAGAGACGGCGCTAGGCGAGCTGCCCAGTCTCCAGCTAGGCCTCGGCGACCTTCGGCAGAGACTAAAGCAAGTCGGGCCGCGTACCCAAGACCGCACACTTGATGGCAAGGCGCACTACTTTCTCGCTGCGTCTGGCGTCGATCCTGGCGCTGCTGTGCGTGACCTGGGCTCTTTGGGCCTTCAGGCAAGGTCCGAGAAGCCGCAGGGATGGGCGAGCAGCGAGTTGGATGTCGAGACGTACCTTTCTAACCTGCAGACAAAGACTACGCTGAGCATGATTGCCGATGGCCTGGAGCGGTCGGTTCGCGACTTTGACAGCTTCCTGGAGGACAATGTCACGATGGAGTGGGAGGCACAGCGGAAGCGCATCTACGAGCACTTTGGGATCAAGCCCAGAGACGAGGCAGCGCGTGCCTCGTCGGCTACCCCTGCCCGTGACTCTCAGGCTGGAGGTTTCGGCCGCTCGCGGCGCAAGGTGAGCCAACCCCCTGGCGAGCGGTCTACCCAGCCCAAGGCCGGCACGCTCGGGAGGTCTGGGCTGCAACGATCGGTCATCGGCGCGCCGAGCCGGATCGGCGCACACGCCGCGGGCTTTTCAGACGTCGATGCCGGCAAGGAAGTGACTAGTCCGCCGACCGGCGTGTCCTCAATCGACGACCGTTTCCAGCGCGAGAAGCAGGGCAAGTTGGCCGACAAGGTGCACGAGCTGAACGACGCTCGCCAGTCGGGGCAGGGCATCTTCATATGCAGCGACCTGGCAGAACTTGAGAGCAAGTCGGGCGACCGACACGCAGGACACATGGTCGAGGCATATCGAGCTCTAATGGAGATTGTAGGGGAGCACCCCGATACGGGCGAACTCCCCAAGGAGCGGCAGTTTGCGAGACTGTACGCCGAGAACGACGCCAACCCACAATCCCCCGGCGCCGTGGAACTACGGAAGCAGATTCTTAAAGGCGCCAACCAGTTTCTGGAGAAGCAATTCTACAACGAGGTCAACATGCTCATCGCCAAGTACCCGCAGGATGCAAATCTTGGCGGTCGGCCTGACGTTGTTAGCAAGATGATGGCGTACATCCGACTGCGCATGGTGCGTAAGACGCTTGTGCCCGACAACACGCAGCTGCAGATGATTGAAGAGTCTCCTGCCTGGGCTGTCATCTTCTTTCTCTTGCGTGCGGGCTTCGTCAACGAGGCGGCGCAATTTGTTAACAGCAAAGCGAGCGCGTTCCGCAGTATTGACCGCACATTCCCCGGCTATCTCAACAGCTACGCCTCGACCGAAGACCGCCGGCTCAAGAGACAGATGCAGGAGCGGTGCGCCAGCGAATACAGCCAGCGGATGCGCAACTCGCCCGACAACTCGATCGACCCCTTCCGGATGGCCTGCTACAAGATTGTTGGCCGTTGTGAGGTTAACAACCGGAGTCTGGACCGCATCAATACCGACGTCAACGACTGGGTCTGGCTCCAGTTCAACCTGGCGCGGGAGTCGGACCGGTCCATGGAGCTGGCGGGCGAGTCGTACGGCTTGACCGAGCTGCAGGCGAGCATCCGCGAGATTGGCCAGAAGCACTTCTCCAAGGCGCCCACCGAGGATTCCAACGGCAGCTTCGGCATGTTCTTTTACCTCCAGATTCTGTCGGGCATGTTTGAGCAGGCCATCGCCTACCTCTACCCATTCTCGTATATCGACGCCGTCCACTTCGCCATTACGTTGACGTACTACGGCCTTCTCCGTCCGGCGGTTACGCAGTCGTCGGGCAACGAGCTCCTCACATACAACACGCGGGAGCAGCCTCAGATAAACTTTGGGCGCATGCTGGGGTACTACACACGGGACTTCCGGGCGGCCAACGCACGCGCTGCGGTCGACTATCTCGTGCTCATCTGCCTCAACGCGGACAACCCGTCGGGATCGCAGCAAGCGGCGCTCTGTCACGAGGCGCTACGTGAGCTGGTGCTCGAGACGAGGGAGTTTAGCAGGCTCATTGGCGACATCAAGCCCGACGGACACCGCATCAAGGGCCTCATCGAGGAACGCGGCCCGCTGATCGCGCTGGGGCAGGAGCAGGAGTTCATCCGGGCCATCACGCTGCAGGCGGCCAGCTTCGCCGACGACAACGGGCGCACAACGGATGCGGTCCTCTTGTACCACCTGGCTGGCGACTACGACACGGTAGTGGCGATTGTCAGCCGAGCGCTGAGCGAGGCCATCTCGCTCGAGATGGGCGAGGACCCGATGCGCCTCGTGCCGGTCAAGCCGCGCGTCGACGGGGCCGAGGCACAGGCGCAGCCGGGCAGCAGCCTGAGCCTGGCGGCCATCGACGACCCCGTGGAGCTGGCCAAGACCATGATGACCATGTACGAGCGCGACGCCATGTTCTGGCAGAAGATCCGAGAGCCGAACCGCGTCGCGTGCGCCGTGCTGCTACAGATGAGCGACATCAAGGGCCTGGTTGAGGCGGGTAGATGGCCGCAGTGCCTGGATGTGAGTACTTTTTCTACCATGCCAGAAATCTCTCGGCCTTTCTTTGAGCTATACTAACGATCTCTTTTTTCAACTCTACAGAGGATCCGGGCTCTGGAGATTCTGCCGCTGGGTGCGCGTGGCGACCCCAGCGTGATCCGCAGCTATGCATCCAAGTTCTCGAATCTGGCGCAGCCCGTGGCCATCAACTTGCCGAACCTGCTGATGTGGACCATCATCTGTTGCACCAAGCAACGGGAGCGACTCATGAACGGCCAATTCAGCGGCAACGAGTCGACAGCGCGCATGATGATGGACGAGCTGAAGCAGATGAGCATCGACCTGACGACATACACGAGCCAGCTGCGCTACCGGCTACCGCCTCACCTGCACGAGGCGCTAGCCAGGGCGTCAGCCAATTGAAGAGGGTTTACTGGGGCTAAGGCTGGGAGAGGAGGGAGAAGAAGCCGAATTGGGCAGTCCCGGCGAAGGCTGATGCTGATGCTGGCGGCAATACATATAGACATGGAGTTTATAATTAGCGGGCGGTTACCTTACCTCAGGTGCCTGGGTAGACTTGCGAGACTTGGTCTCATAAGTGGGCGGGTTTTTATTTCCCCTATTGTTAGAGTACACTGCGTAATAAAAGCATTGGTACTACTGTACTTACTGCTGTTATTCGGCATGGCTGTCCAAGACTACCTGAATGGATATTTTGTATGATACCGATAGGGGACTTTGGTCGATAATTACAAATAGCGGAATACGAGTACGACCAATACCAAGGATCGAGTCTTCCGCATAAGTTCCAGTAGGCTAGCCCCGCCCAAAGGACGGCGCGGCAAGTCCCGACTTGGAAGTCGTCAAATACTAATTACTAAGGCATTCACTCCCTTGTCCTTCGCTGCTTCTTCAACCTCTTCTCTGCCTTCTTTACCTCCATCGCTTACCTAGGTAGCCACACACAAAACTGCGTACCAGATATACACGCGTATGTATGTACATGTACATGGTATATACACGGCAACACCACCCAATGACTTGGACCGCGCCAGTTCGAGGCTGCGTTGCCGTTCTCGCTTAAGTGCTACCCTATATTTTTAGTTTGGCTCGTCAGGCCGGCACGCCCGCCCCATACTGAATCCACACCTACACAGCGGCTCATAGCGACTCGGCTTCGGAGGAAAACTCCTGTATAGGTTCGCCCGCCTGCAGGGTGTCAGTCGCACTTTGCTCGGGGCTCGGAACCAGGCTCACTGCAGCTAGCGGGCGAGCGAGCTTTAATTTACCTTTTTGGTAGCTAGCTTGCGGGTTTGGGACTGGGACTGGGACTGGGCTAGCTAGCCTACAGCGACGCATCGCATCGCATCGCATCGCATCGTGGCCCCAATCCCCATGGCGTCGTCGCCGTCTTGGCCTGTTCCAGAAGCCCGCGGCCACGGAAATAGACGCGGCGGGCACATGGCCAGGGGTAAAGGAACTACTTCCCAGCCACTGCCACCGCCGCCGCAGCAGCAGCAGCAGCAGCAGCAATCCGTACCCGAAATTGGCGGCGGCAATGGTTCCGGTTCTGACGTTGGCGTGAATACCGGCACCGGCACCGGCACCGGCAGGCATCGGCACCAGCGCCCTCTTCCTTGGGCAGATGCAGCTGCACCCGTCACTATCGCCCGCGTTGTCGAGCGCGGCGACAGTAATAATAGTCTTGATAGAAATGACGTGCGGTCAAGCAGCGGCACCATTGTCGTCGCCGATGCCGGCAACAGCAACAGCACCAGCACCAGCGGCTTGGGGGTGCATGGTCGACAGGCGCGCCTACGGGGACGCCGACACCGAGACGACCACCGAGACGACCACCGAGACGATGATTATGATGACGACGACGGCGGCCAAGGTAATGGTGGTGACGAAAATGAGAATGGCGAATACAGCGACGACGACGATGAGGACGATGAGGATGACGATGACTACGATGAACGCCGCGCAAAACGGCGAAGTAGGCTCGGCCCGCTGCCGCCCGGCGCCTCTTCTTCCTTCCGCAGCGGCAGTGGCGGCAGCAGCTGGCTGCACCCGAGCGGCGTGAGTGCCGGTGCGACGGCGAGTGCGAGTCCGAGCAGCACGAGTCCAAGCACGGCGGCTGCCGCCCCGACGCCGCCCCCTCCGCCGCCGCCGCCACCGCCCCACGACATCAGCGCAGGTGCCGACGCCGGCTCGGTCGGCAGCGGCAGCAGGAAGCGCAAGACGGGCCCGGTGTCGCGCGGCGTCGCCAAGCTGACGCCCGAGCAGCTGGCTAAGAAGCGGGCGAACGGTGCGTTTGGCCGCCTTCCTTCCTTCCCATTCCTGCTCAATATCAAATGTCATATGTATTCCTTGCTTCCTGTCCGCTAGTCCTTGTGATGAACATGACGATGAACATGAATATGAAAATGAATAATACGTGAGCGATCCCGTGGCTAACTGCCGGCCAACACACAAAAGACCGCGAGGCCCAGCGCGCCATCCGCGAGCGCCAGCGGCTGCGCAACGAACAGTACGAGCGCGAGATCCACGAGCTCAAGTCGCAGCAGCCCTACCAGGAGCTGCAGAAGGCGCTCGGCCAAAAAGCCACCGCCGAGGCCGACCTGGCCAACATCAAGCGCGTGCTGGCCTCGGTCGTCGCTATGGTCCAGCCCCTGCTCGCCGACCGTCCTCTGGGAGGTGGGTGGTCCGTCTCGTCTCTGTTCACTGTTTCTTTTCTGAACTTTGTTCCCGTCCAGACCTCTCCGTACGTGTGTTTTTGTGTGACGTTTTGTCTGGGTTTCGCGGTCTGCCGTGGCTGGTCAAGTGCCAACCCAAAGACCATTGGTACTCGATCGATCCGTGAGATGGTAGTTAGTTGTGCGTGTATCGTGTATGCTTGGAGGCTAAAACGACGTGTCGTGTTTTGTTGTGTGCGTAGGCGACCAGCCCCTGGACCTCCCTACGTTTCCCAACCCGCCCTACTTCTCTGGGCAGCACCAGCAACAGCAGCAGCAGCAAGCACCGCCACTCCCACTGCCACTTCCTTTACCGCCGCCGCCGTCTCTGACTGTCAGGTCCGTCCCTACCAGTGCCGCCTCTCCGGACTCGGTAGGATGGCAACATATCAGCCTCTCGCCCGTGGGGCCGCCCCTGACGACGGCAGAATCCCACCCACCCCCGCAGGCCCTCGGGCTGGGCCCGCAGCGGCAAGACGTTGCTTATGGCGCAGACATGGGCCAGAACCGGCTCGGCCTCGACTTCCTTCTAAGCCCCTCGCAAAAGATTGTCCGCATCGACAGCTACAGCAACGGTGCCCAGGACTCGCCTGGACAGTACTGCCACGTCCCCATGAAGCACGACTGGATGGACGCCAGGTCGACCATGGCCCAGCTGTTTGGGGCAAGTGGCAGCAGCAGCGGTGGAGGCAGTACTGGCGGCGCCAACTACCCACCCAACGTATCCGGCGCGCCGCCGCCTCCGAACGAACCCCGGTTTCCAGGGGAGCCGCCGCTGCCAACGTGCCTCGTACCGCACGTTGCCGTCCACCCCAGCAACACGGCCAGCAGCTGCGACGGCGAAGACGGCGACGTCGACCACGAGACCTTCTCGTGCGCCACGCGGCTCGCAAACTGCAGCCCGACGTGCCCGCTCGACAGCCTGCTGCTCGACTTCGTGGCGGAGCGGCGGCAGCGCACGGCCGAGGGCCTGCCCGAGCACGAGATCGCCGGGCCGCGGTACCCGTCCGTGTCATCGCTGCTCAACCCGGCGCACAGCGTGCACTCGCACCCCATGTCCAAGGTGTACACGGACATCCTGGCGCTGTTCCCGCACATCCTGGGCCTGCCCGAGCGCGTCGCCATGCTGTACTCGCAGTTCCTGCTGATGCGGTGGCGCGTCAGCCCCACGCGCGCAAACTACCTGCGCCTGCCCGAGTGGCTGCGCCCTTTACCCGCCCAGCTGAGTCCCGCCCACCCCCACCCCATCTGGGTCGACAACATCCCGTGGCCGGGCATGCGCCACCGCGTCGTCGTCGCCTACAAGCCCGGCGAGTTCTCATTCGACGACTTCTTCATCCCCTACGACACCACGCTGAGCCTTAACTGGCCGTACGAGGACGCCGACGTGCTGTTCGTCTACTCGCCCGGCAGTAACCCGAACCCAAAGTCCGACAGTGGCAACAGCCCCGCCGCCGCCGCCACTGGCGACAGCGACTCCGGCAGCGCCCTCGGCCCCCGAGACGAGCTGATGATCAACCCCGTCTTCGAGCGGCACCTGCGCCGCATCGAGAACTGGACCCTCGGCGACATGTTCGCGCGGGCTTTTCCTGACCTCGGGGGCACGTACAACCTCAAGAGCGAGAGCCGCGGCGGCCAGCTGGTCATGGCGGCGCCCATGTGAGAACTTTGTCGTTGCCCGGGGTACGGATAAGGAAGGGGTAGATGGAGTTTGTATGTGTGGCTTATAGATAGATAGATAAAAGCGGTGTGTGTGTAGAATATTAAGGGTGAACAAACAAGGTCTAGTTGGGTGTTGGGTTGCGAAATTCTGGTGAAGGGTTAAATACCCATCTTATACCCCTTAAAAAAAATACTTGGCGTATCCTGTTCAGTGGGACAGGGAAAACCGAAACTGAAACTGAACTGCCCACCAAAGGAACAAAATCCACTTTCGAGTCTGTCATTTCTTTCCCGTTTTGGAAACATAATTATTTCAGCTAAACGAAGCCACCATCAGCTCTCGAGCTCGCCATAAGGTATCGTACAGTACGTAGGTAGCGGAGAGCTTGTAGTTAACATGTAAGGAAACGAGACGACTTTCGAGCGTAGCGAGGAGCCCGCCGCAGGCGCCCCCGGAGGGCCGCCGGAGGTGAAAAGGAAAGAAGGAAAGAAGGAAGGAAGGAAGAAAGAAAGAAAGAAAGAAAGAAAGAAAGAAAGAAAGAAAGAAAGAAAGAAAGAAAGAAAGAAAGAAAGAAGGAAAGAAGGAAAAAAGGGGCGTTCAGCTCAGCTTGCCTTCGTGACTTGATTTTAGTATCACTCAAGAATACAGATACCAACAAAGTACCAAGATTTCCGCAAATCCATCGCTGGTTGGTATTTGGTTTATTTACTCGTCGAGTGTGGTGTGGTCACTGTTTGTGTATGTACGTGTATTGCCCTGCTATATATGATGCCTGACAGACACTATTTCTCAACCAGCGCTATTTGGCTGTTGGCAGTGATGACTTGCTCCCCCTCCCCATCTATCTATCTATCTATCTCTCTCTCTCTCTCTCTCCGCGTAGGTCTAGTCTAGTCTGCAAGCATCACTTACAATAATCATACCTAGCAAGCGCACTGCAAGTACCGAGACGTGGCTCGACACGGCTTTACTCGTCCGTCGCACATACCACTGGCGCAGCCGTGGGCAAAGCCTGTGCGTAGGTATATATACACACATACCGAGCTCAGCCAACCTCAGTTCGGGAGTCCGAGAGGTTGCGTGTCAGGCAAGCATTCTCTCAGTGCATGCACGGAGGGAGGGCTCAAATCGGCATGGAGAAGACGGGGGTCAAATGCCCGTCCGTCCGTCTGTCCGGCCCGTCTGTCGGCTCAGCCAGCACCGGCCTGTTTGTTTTGTCATAAAAAACAACAACAACAACAACAAGACGCTGCTTTTATTTCAGGTTCACTCCCACTCGTCGACCCCCAACGCAGACCCCGAGCCGGTAGCAAACGAGTACTTCTTGATGGCCGAGCCCTCGCCGACGAACAGGCTGGGGTGCACGTCGCCCGGCAGCGTCTGGAACTGCAGCGCCTTGATGACGACGGGCGCCGCCGACGCGGCGCCGGCTCCGTGCACGTATCCCATGCGGTACGGCTCGGCGTCGGGCACCGCGGGCGCCGACTTGCCGATGGCGTCGACGGCGGCGCAGCGCAGTCGCTCGCCCGAGGACAGCGAGTACAGGGCGACGGACCCATCGTCCTGCGCAGCCGCTACGATGCCGTGCCCGAAGCCGCCGCTGTCGGCAGCCAGAAGGTCGAGCCCGGCGCCCAGGTCGCCAGCGTTGCGGTAGTCGGGAAACTCGAGGACAGGACAGGCGCTGTGCTTGTTCGACAGCCCGCCGCCTGCTTGTGGATCGTGGTGCTGCGGCCTGCTGCGGATCCAGCGCACGTCGTACAGCGCCATGGCGTTGGCGATGCCCGCGGCCAGCACGCTGTGCGCGCCCACAGAGCGGACGTGGATGACGGGGCTGCGGTGCTTGAAGGCCGTCCACTCTTGAACGGGCGCGCGCGTGTCCACCACGTTGACAAAGCTCGGCCGGCTGCTGGCCAGCACCACGTCGGCGGGGTTCTGCGCGAGGAAGTCGAGGCTGAGGATGTACCCCTTGGCGGGACATGGTTCGGGCTCGTCGGGGCTGCTGTCGTTGAGAGGGTTGCCGCGGACATCATTGTCTCTCCCCCGTACTCTGTCTCTGCCTCTGCCTCTGCCTCTGCCTCTGCCTCTGCCTCCACCTATGCCTATGCCTATGCCTCTACCTCTCTCTCTGGCCCTGGCTCTTCCCATAATATCGTTTCTACTGTTGTTCTGCGTCGTGGTGACAGTGTCAGAAGGCGGCGTGAGCCACTGAAGCTGGTCGCCGATGAGCCGGAGGATGCCGGTGTTGGTACCGACTACACAGGTCATGCGTGACGAGGCTGGTGCGGGCGCGCAAGTGGTGGCGCTCTTCCAGACACTGCTTGAATGGCTGGCAAGCCGACCGTTCCGGTTGAGGCTGGGAGTGCTAATCTCGGTGAATGTCCCTGGCAAAATTGACTATCAGCTAGGGCCACGGCTACCGCTGGGCGGGAGGACAGCTGCCTACCTTGTCCAAGCAGCCAAGCTGGCCGCGGGTCATCATGTTCAGTTAGCGTGGGCGAGAAGCATATGAGGCTGCCATCGAGCGCTGCTTCACTCGAGGTGAGGAGGAGCCTGTGCGAGGGCGCGTGGTATTTGAGAGAACTCGGTTGGTAAAGGCTGGTGACCTCAACCCTCGGCATGAAATCGGTGTGGCGGTGACTAACAACGGCTTCGCCAAAATCGATCCTATATCGGGACAGTCAGTCCGTCAGGCACAGGCCGAGAAGGGTTCATGAGAAAGGAGAGGTAGTCTTAACTCGTCGTTGTCGTTCCTTGGGATGTACGAACTAACGAGATTGGCGAGATAGGGGCTGGTAAAATTTACTGCCTCGGCGTTAGCAAACTTGCTCCATTCTCACCAAGAGAGCGAGCGACAAATGCCTTACTCGCATACACGACCCCCAGTCCGGTCTTGGTGTCCTGGTTGCCCACATGCATGATCCACGGGTTCATCGTGTCTCCCAGTCCTGACGACCACAACTTGATGCTACCCTTGGGCCTGATGCCCTGGAGCCAGCAGGCGAGAGGCGTGTCGCGGGAAGGCTCGCCATGCTCGCGACGCAAGAAGCCGCTGGCCGTGTCATTTGCAAGGATAGGGGCACGCTTGACGCCGCGGGCCTTGATGATAAGCCGCTGCTGGCGGGCCTCAGCCTCTGCATCCTCGAGCTGGCGGCGCTTCACGTTATTGCCGGCCCAGGGCGCGTTGACGGGCGCCGTGCGGCGGTCTTCAATCTTGAAGTACTTGCGCTTTTCCTCATCTACAATCTCATTCACGATTTATTAGCTCTCTCTGTGTCCAAGAAGCGAAGCCCAATCGACGCGACTTGCCGTAATAGTAGCCCGGAATACTGCGATTCATCACGCCTCGTCCGCCTTCGCCTCAAAGGCCCGAAGGTCTTCTTGAATGCGAAAAGGTTGGTGATGCCAGCGGGCGTAATGTGATTGGCCTGTTAGGTGGCGAGCCGCTCGTTTGGGGGTTGAACTAGCGGGCTCAGGGATTAAGAGCCACTAAATTTCGTGCTTAGGGTCGTGGGGGACAAGAGGAAAAGTGGGCAAATAGCGTAGTGGGCGAATGAACGGCGAGATATTCCCTAGTAGTTCAATTCTCTAAATGAACGAAAAGAAGCAGGAGGCCTATGCGGTGTAGAACGAAATGCTGCATGTGATGCTCCAGGCAATGCAAGTTGCACGCAGCTGCCAAGCTTCACTTGCCAACTCAAATTCCAGAAAAACAGCTTTGGTTTGGAGAACAGGCAATGGCGAAAAGCGTGTCCAAGAGTAAATGCACACACACTGTTATGCAAATTTTTTGAGAACCTTGATTGGCTAGTGTCATCCGAATTCGGCAACTGCCCAGTCGATACACAATTCATGTACTGGTCTGAGCATCTGAGACCATCCTTCATCCTCCACGAGAGTTTAACCCAACACCTCTCAGTGGATTATATAATTCGAAACCTATGACCGACGTCAGGACCAAGGAATTCCTCGCACTGCGCGTCCGGCGCAGAAATAACCCTGGTCCAGGTCTCGGGGGCTGGATAGGTATAGTCAACTTTAGCCCTATGAGTACGCCCTATCCCGCAACGCGTGTAACGGTTCGGTTGTTTTTCCGATGGGGTCAAGATCAAGGGGACAAAAACGCCGTAGTCGTCGTCTCCGTATTCCCATGGGTCGAATACCGGGTACCAATAGAGCGGTAGTATGCATCTCAGCATCATACTTTCTTGTCCTGCAGCCTTATCATCCCAAAATATCTCCATTGCTTTCGTTTCACTGCCTGCCCCCAACTCGTTAAGGGGGCCTTCGACGAGGAGAACCCCCGATGAGACGGTGCCTGTGAGGTCCGAGGTTGCCGGAACGACTTGTGCACCCAGTATGCGCGCTCCGGCTTCTATGCTGACCAGACTTCACTCTCCGTAATCTCTGCCCTCAAATGGGTTTTCTGATGGGCGAAGATTAACGTGATGCTCTGTTGAAGCCCAGCTCCAGGTCGGTGTTCGGTATTCAGCCGAATGGCTCCGAGTACAATTTGGCCTGAAGGCTGTGCATTTCCAACCCAGGTGAACTGAGAACTCGGCGTCTGCTCCTGGCTTCTTCCAGATTTTCGCAAGGTACTTTGCACCGTAGAGACCTTCGAGATATTTTGCCACTCCGGAAAGAGCCGGTAGGAGGTCTGAGCGATAAGTCAAATACATGGCAGTGTAGCGTTCCACGATATCACCCCAAATTTCCAAGAAGATTTCATCTTTGCCCCTGCGCCATCGGTGGTTTCCACGGCTGATGTCTAGACGCCTCGCGGTCCGCTGCGACTTCCAGGTTTGAGGAACGCCGAGAGAGAAGCTTTCCGATGCCACCAGTGCGTTGCACTCCCAGACGAGCTGTCTAGAGGAAAAATGAAGAATGCGCCTCGAGAGGAGCCGCTCTTGCAGGGCCCAACCCCTCTAGTAGTAATAGGGTGCATCTTATTAGCGATCGATGCCTACGCGCTGCGATATTGCGGGGAATGAATGAATATGGGCTAGTAATGGTGACTACTAACCTTCTGCGGCGGGGCTTCGTCCCCTTCATGTTCCGTGACGTCGTCGCTTTTAATGAGTAGCAATGGATGCCCATTCGAGCTCTTGACGGGTATTCCTGATAATGTCACCTCGATCGCGGAACAGGCCTTGTTGGGGACCCTTGGACGCAGTGGCCGTGATATTGCAGAGGCCGTTCCTGTACACCTCTGCCATGGCGCTCGACTCCCTCTCCTAATCCGAGATGTCATCCTGAAGAATGCACAGGCAATCGATCCATATGTACTGAGCTCCAAGCCGTCGAGTAACCAGGATCGTGTCCTGAAATGTCGCCGGAAGAGAAGGAATTTGATCTTGGAAAATCGCGAGGTTCGTTGTCGTGAGTTTGACAATGGCCGCAGCCGCAGCATCTCCCCAGCAATGACTTAACGTAACGTAAGAGCCGTCAAGAGCCGTCAAGAACCGCTTGCGCCGTTTCGATAAGTCGAACGCTAGCCCTCTCTCCAGTGCCAACGTTTATGAGTCGCGTAGGGTATCGTTTCGAGGATACCTACGGGTTGGTGCCCCTGAAACCGCATTGCTCATGGTTCTTGCAGCAATCCGCCAGATGCTCGCGGGCGAAGTCCCATGATGCTTCCGAGTTTGTAGAACCCGCACCGACGTGTTTGATATAGACACGTGATTCCGAATCCGAGACCAATTAGCTATGATCTCTCAAATCATGTCAGGAAGATGAAGTCGAGGCGGGCATAATAACCTTCCGCCTGCAGGATGAATTCCTCCCAAATATGGGTGCTCGTGGAATCGGACGGCAATTGTAGAGCAAACTTGAGAGAGCAAGAGAATTTCTTAGTGTCTTCAAGAAACTCATAATGGAATGTGTTGATGTTAGAGGCCTGGCACGTATTATGCCTGCGGCTGGATGCTTCCTGCGGCCGATCCTAGTCTGATTTGGGAATGGCAAGCGGCATCCCTCTTTTATTATTCCGAAGCAACGTGTTACAAACGAAGCATCTATCTCGGAGGGCTTTAGAGAAGCTGCTGTAAGAATAACGAGTAGCAGGAGTGAACGGGCTCCCCATCATAGCGCTGGCATAGCTTCTGCTGTGCAAACCGGCAGGTGTTTCAATGCCGCAGCTCCGCACACAATCTTTGCAGGAACGGCAGAGACGATCCGGCTGGAGGGAAGTCGTATTGACGGGAACAAGTTGACCATCGTCCCATGGGACGGGCGGGCTGTCCAAGGCATCATCCGACTGGGAAATGATGCCCAAAGCATCAGTTGATGGGGAAATGCTTGGATCTGACCGACTCTGATCTCGACGGACCAGACTAAGCCGTTGCAGCATCTGAAGCAGCCATCCGGCCACCTCCGCTATGTGGCGTACAATTTTGCCCAGGAGGAGTAGCCACGGTTGTTGAGGCCATGGCATGTCGTCTTGGCTGTTATTGCTGCGCCTTTTCGGACAGAAACGTTGAGTGAGGCAGTAACGGCTACGCCGAGAGGGAGGGCTCAACTGTGAACGGAGAAACTACCATTTACCTAGACCAGAACAGTGAGGTCCAAACTTGGCAATATCTAGAGACGTGCTCGCATAGCCGATGCGTTAGAATGGTTGACGGTAATAGGTAGTAACTCTGAAGCGTCGTTTGGATGTAGATGCGCTATCACACGGCCACGTCGGGCCTGGCAAGGAAGGACGTACATGAGGTATGCTGGAATATACTTACACCAAAATAGGTATTCCGTGTTGGAGAACGCCTGTTCGGCAATATGACCAATTACGACCGATCGGCCCAGTAGGCTTGACAACCAAACCAACTGTTCCTTCCGTTGGGGTTGTTCCGAGCTGGGTAAGTGTCATCTAAATTCGGCAATTGCCTAATGCTACAGCGAGACAACTTCACCGATCACTTATTGCAAAGCTTCACATTTGCAACTCGACTAAGATTATTTGTGTTTATGATTAGAAGTCTAAGAAAAAAATTGGTAGGGCAAGGATAACCCCATCGTAAAGTCGATACACATCTTTAACAATAAGAAAAAGCCCCAGTTGGCAAGCGCTCGGCCACTTCCTGGTCTATGCATCTAAAGAAGCCGAGATGCCGAGGGCATCATGTATGTAGTCCATGGTCTAAATCTCTACCACGCGACTCCATGATTTCCACAAAGGCAATATCCCTCTCCCAGCACCGAGTCCGCTTATTGCGACTTCTCGTGCTGTGTCGATACACGCTGGAGCGAAACGACTGCACACAAAGGGTTAGCACCGAGTTGGCATAACGGGGAGTTGCATGGTGCGACTTACCAAAGTCCTCGAGCGAACGCTGCTTCTGGTTGCCCTTGGGCGACTTGCCGTGCATCAGATTGTCGAATCCGACGCTGTCTTGCAGAATGTAGTAAACACCACCCATGATGCAGAAGACACCAAAAGAGAAGATCCAGATTCTCACAACAGCGACGATGCTGGTGTTGGAATGCTCGAGCCATCCCCAAATGGTGAAGAAGGTGGCAATAAGATCGACAACCAGAATGGCACCGCTGAGCTGCCACGAGGGAATGGAGGACCAGAAGGGGCCATTGGCACTAGACATATATGTTAGCACTAGAAAGTTCAAGATTCGGATAGGGGTGAGCCTTACCGAGTGATGAAGATGAGCCAGTTCTCAGTCAGGGAGATCTCAAGGAAGAGAACCTCGTCCAGGTTACCGAAGTTCTGCACGATACCACCGTTGGGGCCACCAGCGGCATACATGGTCGTGAGAGCAATCCAGGTACCGACAGCGAGAACAACTCCGAGAAGAACAGACATGCCCCAAAGCTTGGGAAGGTTCCACTTAACGGGAGTCTTGCTGAACGGGGCGTTATCGTAGGCAATGGCGAGGGTGGCGACATCGGCAAAGATAGCAATGAAGACGACAAGCTCGATGTTCAAGCTCTGGTTGAGAATGGCGATCCACAGGCCGAGGAAAATCTCCAGATGGATCGAAAGCGCAATACGGTAGACAACGTACGCGTACATGCGGTGGAAAATCTGGCGAGACGTCTTGAGAGCATCGATGATGGCACCGAGACCAGGGGCAAGGAAAACAATGTCGGCAGCGGAGCGGGCAGCGTCGGACGCACCCTCGACAGCAATACCAGTATCAGCCTTCTTGAGCGAGGGAGCGTCGTTGACACCGTCACCAGTCATGGCAACGAGGTAGCCACGCTGCTGCAGAATCTCGACGACATTGTACTTGTGCTGGGGGAACACCTCAGCGAAACCATCGGCAGCCTCGACGAAATCATAAACCTCAGAGCCGGGCATGTCGCCGCCGCCGCCAAGACCAAGACGCTCAGCATTGTACACGTTAGTGCCCAATCCAAGTTGGCGAGAAGTTTCCCTGGCGATACCGACGGCGTCACCGGTAAGCATCTTGATGGAGAGACCGAGACCTTTGGCTTCGTTGATGGTGCGGGCGGTATCGTGACGGGGAGGATCGCTGCAAGGCATGATTCCGAGAATCTCCCAAGAGCCCTCACCACGCTTGCGGGCAACACCGAGCGAACGGAAACCACGGGTAGCGAACTCGGCAACCTTGTTCTTGTAGGCCTGGTCGACCTCATCGGGGATGGGGTGGTCTTCCTCGACAGTCTTGAGAACGAAAAGAGGAGCTCCCTTGACACAGGTGATGCGCTCGCCCTGGGGGGACTGAACAATGGCGGTAACCTTCTTGGAGACAGGGTCGAAGGGGAAGAACTCGATGACCTTGTACTTGCTGAGAACACTCTTGGCGCGGGGGTAGAGCTTCAAGCTCTTGAGGAAAGCCTTGTCGATGGCGTCCATACCCTTCTTCTTGCGCGAGGCGGCCAAGCAGGCAGTGAGCATGAGATCCTCGGGATCAACGCCGGCAACCGTGTAGGGCTCAGCGAGCGAGAGCTTGTTCTTGGTGAGGGTACCGGTCTTGTCGGAGCAGAGAATCTCGACACCAGCAAGGGATTCGATAGCAGACAGCTTCTGGACGATGGCCTTCTTGCGAGCGAGGTAGGCAGCACCGACGGCCATGGTAGTCGTGACGACAGCGGGGAGACCGACGGGCACACCAATGATGGTGATGGCAAGGGTGAACTCGAGAATCTTGACGATCGGGTTGGAGCGATAGAAAGAGGAGACCCAGACGACCAAGTTGGTGAAAACGACGAGAATGAGGAGAATAGTACCGATGCCGTTCAGAACCTCAGTGAAGTGACCGCTTCCGGCGCTAGCGGCGTTGACAAGAGCAGCAGCGCGACCGACGAACGTGTTATCACCAGTGGCAGTGACAACGACGAAAGCCTCACCACGCTTGACGGCAGAAGAAGCGTAGCATTGGTCACCCTTGTGCCTGTCGACGGCAAGAGATTCACCGGTGATGGCAGACTGGTCGACCTGAAGGTAGGCATCCTCGGTTACGATGCGGCCATCGGCGGGAATGATGGTTCCCTCTTCGACCTGGAGGATATCGCCGGGAACGACTTCGGGGGCCTCAACTTCCTTGAGTGTACCGTCACGGAGAACAACAGCCTTGAGAGCGAGAGTCTTCTTGAGTTCTTCGACGATGGATCCAGCCTGGAACTCTTGAATGAAACCGACAGCTGCGTTGAGCAGCAACAGAGCGATAATAACACCGAAATCAATCCAATCCTCGAGACCGGCCGCCACTAGAAACCGAAAAGTCAGCAAACAATGTCCCGTGCAGTGATGCAAGGCAGCGCAGAGGTGCGATTTGTGTGCTCGCCGAGCGTCGCCAGCGATGGCAGCTGTTTCAAGGGGAGATACATACAGACAGCAGCAGCCTAATGGGTCACATGTGTTAGCATGAATTCTTGGACGGGAAGTGGGTCGCGTTTCGTTTCAACACCACCGTGTCGGGTCGCGCTTTGAACCATGGATGGGGGAATTCTTACCTCCATGACAAACTGAATAGGACCAACGAAGTAGCCGAAGAACTTGAGAATGAGATTCTCCTTCTCCTCCCTACATTGCGTATTAGCACATGGTTGACCAGCTTTGGAATTGGGCAAGCCCGGATGTCAATGGAGGAGCGGCAGTACGTACTTCATTTGGTTGAGACCATACTTCTTGCGTCTCACGATGACCTCGTCGGAAGTCAGACCGGCGCGGGTATCTGTCTGGACTGTAGAGCGAACAAGTTAGGCGGTTGACTCTGGCGTGGACGCGATCAATTGGGCGGAGACTTACGCATGTCCTCAGGGACAACGCGCCCAGAGCCGGGTTGGACGACCTCTTCCTCGTCATCCTACGCGTTGGTGGTAAGCATGTGGAAGGCAGAGAGAAAGAAAGCGCGTCGCGTCAATCGAGTCGACGCGACTGGCAATGGCGGGCAACTCACTTCGCCGTGTCCATCGACACTCTCCAGGTCCTCGATGAGGGCGTCGATGTCCTCATCCTCCTCCTCCTCTTCTACCGCCTTCGGCTTGGTAGGGGCAGGGTGGCCAGGATGAGTCTCCTTCTCATTAAAGTTGCCGCTCTCGATGTTAGTCGACAGCGCCGGGGCGCCGGTTGCAGAGTGTTCGGCCATTGGCGCGATGCTGCTAGGGCAGATGAGCTATGCTCAGGGGGGCCGGATTGGCGAGCGCTCAGGTGTGGCGTGTCAGGACAAAAAAGGTGATCAATCTAGAATTGGCGATCCAGGAGGAAACAATTAGGATGCTGCGGGTGTAGGGAAGACTACCAAAGCTAGGTGTGTCGGGCGCGGCTAGGTAATTGTTTTGATGACCTAATAGGTGAGAGATGAGGTATGTGGCGTGCTGGAGGATAGCGAAATCGTCCACACTAGACGGAGAGAGAGAAATGACTTGGGAGACCGGACTCGAGCGAGACCTCACGTCGAAGGGAGGGTTAAAAAAGACCTTCGTGCGTGAAGCAAGAAGAGGAATGAACGAGGGGAGGGGAGTGGGCGGCAGGTGTATTTCAACCTTTCCGTGGTGGGTGAGCTCTTTCCGGCCAAAACGAAAGTCAATCCTTTCCCGTACCGCACACACACACTCTCTCTTGCTAGCTACGATGGCACAGTGTGCTGCTGGATGCCGTACGCCTAGGCAACGGACCTTCCTTTGCTCTCCAGGGCCTGGAAATAGTGGGGCAACCGCACTTAGACAGAGTGAAGGCGAGGGCGAGTCGAGCACGGCTCCACGCGGTGGACAGTGCGCTCCTCCACCTGGACTGTCCTGGAATCAAACAGTTTGCCAACGTCGGCGCCAGGTCGGTGTCTTTGCCATCCCAATTGGCACTGTCCCTGTTCAGTAAGGTTGAATGTGATTGCCATCCTCCGCGACCAAGCGACTGGCAGGCCACCCCGGCCCACGAAAAGCGGGTTCGCCCAGGCGCAGGTCACAATCATCAGGAAGCTACCTAATCCACGCAATGAGAGCAAGTACCGGCGCCCCACGTTCCGCGACGCCCTCGCACTGAGAAGGTTGCAATCTCGGCCGACGAGGTACCTAGCAAGGGCTCCCCGCCATAGTACCATGCTGCTTCTTCGCAGAAGGTACCTGCGGGATTTTTGAGCGGCCCATCCGCGATTCCGCGTGGATTGCTCACCCTGCTCTTGCTTAATTTTTTTGGGCTCCTCTGCCAAATGGCGACAGAGGCATTGAAAATTTATGACTGCCCGGTAAGATCTTCACCATTACTAGACGCGCTTCTATCCGACGCTAGAAAGTCACCTCGCACGAAGCTCTAACTGCCTCGCGCGAACCCAATTGGTGCAACCGCGTCCTCCGGAATGTTGCTCTTCACCCACGTAAAGTGATAAAAGTAGAAGATCCTACCCCGACCCTGGGTCGTCGAAGCTCTCTTCGCGGCTTCCTTGGCAAAGCGGCGGGCCACAAGCTTTGGAGGTTTGGCCAGTTCGTCATGGGCCAGAAAGCTGGGGTACGCCCGTCGCCCATGCATACCGTCCGAGTGCTCTGACTGGCCAGTCAACCCCCCAAAATTTACTGTTATCTGGTTGGAGGCCATAGCTCCACCCCTGCTCTTTTCTGGGAAACAACAATGGACCGGACTGCCAGAGCGGGACTCGCCAAACAGATTTGGCCCATCCCCCACGGGACTTGACGGTGTGTCGAGGTCAGAGTCAACGGCGCACGCGATTCCGTCGCTTTTGCCATTCGCCTCCGTCTCTACGGCGGTGGCACGGTATGTGCGGTACGGTGCGGTGCGGTGCGGTCAAAGGGCCTCGAGGTGGCTATTAATTGGTGTGGGCCCGAAACTTGTTCATTCACCGGATGATGGATCCACGAGCCATTTGTTTCTCGCCTGCCTTTGGACGACGTGAAATTCTATAGTGCCGCCCGCCAACTGCAGTTGGCGTGCGTCTTACTACTCTCATCCTGCCAGCCGTGCAGCCCTATCTAGCTTGATGCAAATGTTTTCCTCTCGCCCATTGATGCCGCAAAGTCTGATCTATCTCGAGGCATATTTGCCGCCCTGGGATTTTTTTTTCGGAGCCTGAGCGCCGTCCGAGTCTCTTCGCTAGTCCCAGGATAAGACAATGGGGAAAAGTATGATGGGCATACCGAATGACCTAGGTCGGCCAAGACGGTCACGGCACTGCAGTGTCGCGCGTGATTCCTCCTACGTCATTTACACGCCCCCCAGGAACGATTCAAGTCAGCGCCTTACAGCTTCCCTGCAGCACAGGCCACGCCGAAAGTCGTTGTAAGCCCGACCTTCCCGAAGCCCTATCAAAAAAAAAATCATTCGGGGCGCTTCTCTAATCGTCGTCGCCTCGCGGGTCGGTATCGCCGTGGATGTAGACGGCATTTCCCTGCGACACTATTCCCGCCAAAGACGGCCTTAAATGTAAATGCCTATTAATCCATAGGGGTGAACCCTAGAGGAGCGTTTTTGCCTCACACCACGACTCCCAGTCCCCTATACTGTATAGTCTAGAAGCCGCCGAGAGCCAGTGCCGACTATGGCTGATTCCCCGACTCGCGGCAACCCGCGCAGGCCCAGGCCAAGCAGAATCGGAATGGTTATACAATTTGAGCCTCAATGGCAAGCCACCGTGCGTGATGATCTCCGATGGTCCCGTGTCCTGCGAGATGTCCTCTTTGGCGACCGTTTCAGCATACCAAGACGGGCGCATCGTCTTGGTGCGACCGTGCCTAGACTTATAGATTTGGCCAGTGCTCGTCCAAGGCTACTTGGCACCTTGGATAAGATTGTGATCGGAGGACAAGTCGGGCAAACGGGCAATTACTATTTCGGACCTGGGAATATTATCGCCAGCCGCCGTATAACATCAGCATCCGCAAGAGCGGCGTTACGACGTTTAGTTTGTCGGGGCAAGTCAGCACACGACCTCTGTCCTCCTCCATACAGACGCGGTGTGGGAACGGGCGGAATGCAACGGCACACTGCTGCCGAGTCTGTCTGACAGCTCAGGGTTCTCGTCTGCGGGTGGTTCCGGAACAGTGCATCTAAAATCTGAATCGCGGGACGCCCGTAATGGAGGACGCTGTAGTATGAGGGATTCTCTCCTCCCCTCTCCCCATCAAAAAAACCACAAGTCCCACGCGATATTATGCCGCAAATGGCGGTCTGCATACTGGGGCGAAAGATTCTAGAATCTCTATGATTCTTCAGCGCAATTATCGTTGTTGCAAAGTTTCCACCACAGAGCTTGTTTGTAGCGGGGCACCCACTCCCAAACTATGTGCACATCTCCATAGAGCCCGTTCTCGCTGCGGGGACTGACATCAAGCTGGAACCGCATTGATCAATCCGCATTTAAGTAGTGTAAACAATATTCCGTAAATAGGAAAACAAACCGTAACTGGGTTGGTCTAGATGGAGTACGATACGGTGCGAGGTCAGGGCCGTAAGCCGTTGCGACGAAGGATGGAGGCATGGTACCTTGCCGAGCCAGCCAGCGCGCCGCTATCGCCCTGCACGATGCGATGGCGGGAGCGTGTTCCAGCGGGGCCTACCGTTTGACCCTCTGGCCCAGGGGAGGCAAGGCACTGAGTCTCGGCTGCTCCTTGCGCTCGCCGCTGACCTCGGCTCTTGACCGAGCAAAGGCCGTGCTATGGTAGACAACCCCGGCTAGGAGACGGGACCTTTGCCATGGCGGCCGATGGATGCGGGCCGCGCGACTCGCGCTCGTCGTCGAGAGGCGATCGTCGCCGTCGCCGGCTGCTGTCCGTGTGTCTATGACCCTCACGCGGTGGCGGCGAGGGTGAGGGAGGCGGGCGAGAGCGGGACCGGCTAAGAACAGCCAATGCCAAGGTCGGAAATCGATGAATCGGAGAATCCCAGAGGCTCAAGCGTGGAATCGATCAGAAAAGTCGCCTACCTATTGCGTGACTAGCGCACGAGCCACCCGCGAGTTGATTCCTATGGGCCCAAGCTTTTGGGCAAAGAGCCTAGAGCCGCCCGCCTGCAGGCAGCAAGTGGCATGCATGTTGCGGCAAAAGAAATCGCTCTCCCACGCGCACCCCTGCGTTTCTCCACCGTGGGGTCGCTGCAAGCCTGCAATGCATCGGCGAAGGCTCATCATCCGGCTCTTTTTTTTTCTTTTTTTTTTTTTGGTGCAGCCAGTGAGTGCCAATTTCCCAGAATGGAGTCTCTTTTTAAGTTCAGCTTCATGCCGGGCATCCTCGGATATTCAATACTAACAAAGCCGGCTCCGTTGTATCCTCCATCGTCTCCTCCCAACTCCTGAAGATCGCATCGATAATTTGGGGGTACGACAACAAGGAGAGAGCAGATGGTAAATTTACAGCGCAAGCAGCATAAACATTGCCTATCTCGCTTCTATGATCCCCAGCGACCCCCACCTCTCATTTCGCCCCTTCGAGCTGAGCCGCGAGACGCACGATCGAAATCGAAATCGAATCGCGAACGGCCAGTTCTGTGGGGTGCACTCTTTGTCACCTACCGAACGCCAAAAAAAGCCAAATCCAGCAGCTTATTAGCCTGCATTCCCCCAATGTCCATCCAAAGAGTTTTGAAACACGCCGACCCGGGAGAATGAACGAAACGAAACAAACTATACCTATTTTTTTTTTAATTCCATCATGTCCGGTTCTCTACGGCGAATTGCTCATACTCTATCTCATCTTCTCGCTCGACACGCCGTTGCTCGTCCGTCTCGTCCGTCCCCTAAAACTCCCCTCTCTATTGGTTCGGCCTACACGGAGCAGTGGTCGAGCCAAGCCCCGGGAGTAACACTATGATCGCTCATGTCTCTGTCGATCCTGTCTTGGCTAGGTCGTCAGGCTCTAATTGCTTAGACAACACTCTCGTTATTCTGGCACTCGATGCATGCAAGAAAGGGAAGGTGAGTACACATACACGTAACCTTCAGGCCCAGCAGCCGCTGCACCCAGGGCCCAGCCCAGCCCAGCCCGTCAGATCACTTGGCCCAGAACCTTATGCTCGCCCTAATGTCCTCATCGCGATCCCTTTTTTTCCACCTTGGCCCGGACCCTCGAATTATCCTTCCGTTAGGATTGGGAAAAGGAGGATGCCCAGCATGGGCCCCGAGTTTATTTTAGCTGGACCCCGAGTTTAGGTGAAACAGCCGCGGACAGAAACCTTGGCTGTGCCTCCTTCGTGTTCTTTTTGATCATGATCTGAGCTTTCTTGCACAAATCCCTCTCTTGGTGTCTGTCTTCGTTTGCTGTATATCTTGGCAATGTTTTGGGATGGGATGACAAGACGGGAAGTGGTTCCTTTCGGTTCCCTGTGCCACGTCGTTGCAGAGAGATGATAGAGGCAGAGAGAGAGGCGTAGAGAGGCACAGCCGTACCCAAATTTGAGAGCGGTAGCTGCGGTAAAATAGCCACCGTCAGAGAGCTCGTTGCCGGTCCGTGGCTCAGAATGAAAGTTGAACTGATGCGTGGTCATTGGATGGATTGGAGTGGTAAGCCGGGCTAGCTCGCTGACCTTACCTCATTAACTGCATGTTTTGTTGTCTGTCTACTTGACTGTATTGAGACTTGGCAGGGGGTTTTGCTCTTTTTTTTACATTCATTCTAATCCGATTGCTTTCTCAAACCTCTCTCGGTTTATCTCCCGTTTGAGGCAGTGGGTACCTCTCTATAAGGTTACGCGGGGCCCAGACTTTGGGTTTCGTCCCTTGTCCCATTTTCATGCCGCACGGCGCTGGATCCCCCTCGCCGCCCATGGAACTTGCTAGAGTGCCAAGATGTGTCTCGGCAACTCCTGTGTTGCCTGGCTCCCTTTCATCGTCTGATGTTGCTGGCCTAGCCTGGCCGCGGAGCCGGGCACCAGGCACATCCCTCTTTCGCTGTAAGCCAAGTAAGGGCCAGGCTTTGTAGATGCGGCGGCCAGATCACTCTCCGCATGCCAATCATGTGTAATAAACACCTTGTCTATGAACCATTATGCACACTTGTCGGGGTTTATCCTGCACGGAGATTTTCCTTGGCTGTTGGTTCCCGGCTACTTGGCTCGGCTCGGCTCCTCGCGGCTGGTTAGTTGGCTGGCTTGGCCTTGGCTTTTATATTGAGAAAGTTTGTTCGGGTTGTCAAAAGCGTCTTCCCACATCGAACATAAGTAAGCTTGGGGCCTGACATGGCTTTGACGAGTATTGCCAGTGAATAATTAGGAAGTAGGGCTTTGACATTCTTATGAGGCATTTAGAGAAGACTTCTCTATCAGGCCTGAACGCAAATGCCAAAAGCCTCGGCCTGGAGTATCATGAACTATGTCGATGACTGGCATCTCCACATTAGGTGTTTTGGCAGCTAGGGTGCATTAAATCTGCCCGCGACCTGTCTCTTCCGTGGTGGGAACTGCATTAGAGAAATTACATTCTGTATTCCCACCTTAGTCAGGGGCCGATGGAACCCCTAGGGGAACCCAGAGATGGCGTGATGCACGCCGCACATAGCTTATATTCTTATCTCCTCTGTCATTGAGGGCTAACCAGAGCTAGGACTGCTGATATCCACATCATGGAGACAGAAAAGAACGACAGTTCGATCAAGAAGCCGAGATCCGGAAGATGTGGAGTCTCGCTAGTACCCATGGAACCCACGAGCTACGGTCCCTGCCAGCCGCAGTTTATGGTCCGCGGGATCCTCTCTGGCAGGCATTTGCTCTTCTACAACTTCGCCCAGCCCCGTCAACATCAAGATCCAGGCATCAAACACAGCGTGAGTGGTTTAGTGGTAAAATCCATCGTTGCCATCCGCATGATTACCTCGATGGGCCCCGTGTTCGATTCACGGCTCACGCATTGCTTCCCACTTTTTTGCCCTTCAAGCCTTCTTTCCGCCGCAGGACGTGACTGACCATGTGAGTCTTTGGTGTGGTGATGGGCGGTGAGCTGCGAGGGCAGTTCATGGCCTACATACAGGGAGCGTTTTTAACTGTCAGGGCGCCACCGTTTTTGGGACTGTTGTCTTTGCCCTAGCGTAAAACACTAACTCGAGGACATCAGTCTTATGGTACCTAATTTGAGTTCCTAAATACCATGTAAGCTACGTTTCCGTCTTAGGCTGAGCTCAATTCAGGTTTGGCGTGTTGCTGTTGCGGGAAGAGTCTGCTTCTCATGCCAGGTTGGGAGGTTGGCACAAATCCTATTTACAGGCCCCGAGTCTAGCTCAGGGGCAGATGATAGCAGTCTAGGCGCGGAGAAAAGTTTATAAAACTATACCCAGCACATGAAGTTGGCAGAGCAAGAGAGATATCGACGCAACCTCGCGTTCAACTGTATTAAAACTTGCCCCTGTAGTCTCGAGACCTCGTGTTTGCCGGTCTAAGCAGAGAGTTGACTGCCAACTTGAACACCGAGGTTGTTGAGGCCATAGCACTAAACTCTTAGCTCGATATATCCGATGTTGTGGATTAAAAAGAAACGCCAGCTGAGGAAGGCTGCTGCCGGTGGTTCCAGAATCAAGCCTTAGAGTAATAGCCAAGGTAAAGTTAAATTGACATGCTGATATTACCTACCCTAGGGTATCCGAGTACATACTATACACAGCAAGATTTGGACAATCCAACAGATACATTTTCGGTCTGGAACCCAGATCCGCAGTTCGGCACGGCGAGGCCGAGTCGTCAAAACCCGTCTAAAACATAAGCGGCTTTGATCTGCGGTCAGCTGGCTTCTTTTGTAGTAACCTTCTTTTTAGGTTGCCTCGTATGAGCTATATTCCAAGGCTCCAAAGCCTATAGAACGGAGTGGCTATGGAGAACCTGGAAGGAAACTGGTGACTATCTCTTATAGTCAGCTCTCATCGAGGGACATTTACCAGTCAAAAGTCTACTTAAAGGTTGCCAATGCATGAATTCGTTGGGTTTTGCCATCTGACCCTTTCTAGAGTACGCTTTCTTTTCAAACCCTTGCTCCCTCCACCCACTGGGAACGTTCTTGGTAGATGATATCCCCAGGGTACTTCCTAGTGTTGCCAAAGGTGCAATGCGGAAAGTGGCTTTCGGGGTTTTGACTAGAAATATCCGTTAAGGGCAAATTAGGATACGAACGCACGAAAGTGAAGAAGGTCGCAAATTAACTGTATCTGGGTCAAATTGAACTTACCTACTTCCTAGGTCCTTCACTAGGGCAGGAGGCAAGAAAAAAGACGCCGCCAGTTTGATCACGAGCAGGAGGCAAAGCCTCGAATAAAGCGAAGCTCTTAGCTGGGTTGTTTACATTTCTATCTTTTTGACACCCCTGGCGAGGTATCCGGGCACTGTATTCCAAAAAAAAAACAAGAAAAAAGGAAAATAATTAGGGCAAAGAGCAAAGAAAGCGAACACCTGAGTTGAAACAGAGGCAAATACTGTGAGGATAGAACCAAAATGACATTACTAGAATGTGTTACTCCAACCAACCAACTACCGCGTTATCGACACACACATGCAACAATAACATAACGCCAAAAAGCCAGCCTCTACATGGGGGGAAGCAGTTCCAAGGAGGTAGAGCCAACGAAAGAAAACCGCGATAGAAAAGAAAGACAAAGCAACAGTGTAGCGATAACCGCTACTAGTCAAGAGGGTTCACCCCTTCAGTCAACCGGAGTTCTGAGCCTTGACGAGTATATGAACGTGCATGTCAAGCAAGCAGTAGTACATTCACCCCGCAAAAAGCAACGATACCAACCAGTTGCTCGTGGACTTCGCTCCCCTTCTAAGTATGAGCATAACTCCTCCTGCGCGGCAGAAACTCCGCGATCTCATGCGTATGAGTCGGGACTCCGACGAACCGCCCGACTAAACAGGATGGACAGTCAATTGGTCAGGTCAAGGCAGACGGACAACAGCTCGACAGACAACAGCGTGATAGACAATAGCATGGTAGACAGCTTGACAGACAGCAACTTGACAGATAATAGCCTAATAGACTATAGCGTGGCAGACAGGCATACGGACGGGCACACATACAATAGTCAAGTGAAGGTAGCTACCTAGGTAGGTAGCTAGAGAGAAACATAGCTAGGTAACTAAACGGCGTCGCACCTTGCAGACTCAAAGCCCCCGAGTGTGGGATCATATCCAGTCTGCTACAAAACCCGTAATCGAGAAACCACCCTACCCCTATCAAGAGTAGGAGAGCTGGACCGGACAATAACAACAACAACAACAACAACAACAACAACAACAGCAACAACAACAGCAACAACAACAGCAACAACAACAGCAACAACAACAGCAACAACAACAGCAACAACAACAGCAACAACAACACAAACACGAAGACTCGAAACGGCTTCGACGCAATATCAAACAGTACACAACAACAAACACGAACAAGACAGGCACACAAGCATGGACAGAATCTCAGCACCAGCAACAGAAGCAGTCTCTATTTCCTAGGCAGTACGGCAAAGTAGGGTAAGGTAGGTAGATACCTGTCTGGCCTTTATAAACCTAAGGTAGATGGCATCTCTCTCTCTCTCTCACTCACAGAGACAATCACACCCCCAAATTCAACACGGGCCCACGTGTTGGTGTAATTCTCTATCAAAGGGTACACACAACGAGCTAGACAGAGAAAAACACAAGAAGGAAAGAAACAAGAAGTTACATAAAAATCTGTTTAAAACTGGAGATCGGCTGGCACAGTATAGCATAGGTAGTAGACACAAATAGATAAAAAAGCAACTTGACCAAACCAAGCCAAGCCGAGATGAGAAAACAAGTAGTCCTGCCCTACATAGTTATCCCTCTCCCCTGAAAAACAAAAAACGCCGTCGCTTAATGCTTCGCAGTGACCTTGTCACCGGTAAGTTTCTCAACATACGTCTTTGCCCTATAGCCAGAGGAAAAAGAGTACGAGTCAGTATGGATAGATATATGTGCGAACACTGTCGGTGGACGAGACGGAAAAAAAACTCACATGTCTCCCATGGCCACCATGCACACCGTCTGCCAGACGCCCAGGCCGATGCGGGGGGTGACGCCGCGGTACAGGCCCTTGACGCCGTTGGTCTGGTAGATGTACTTGAACGTGTTGCCGACCGTCATCTTCTTGGGGCGGTTGGGGTCGTCCTTCTTGCTCTGCATCTCGACGCGGATGACCTCGATGGGCTGGTTCCAGGCCGAGAGGCCGCCGCCGAGGGCCGAGGCCGTGATCTTCTCGACGGCGCTCAGCTTTTCGCCGTCCTTCTTGCCCGTCAGGTCGCGGATTCCTTGCTCGGCTAGGCGGCTGAGGCCGAAGCGCGAGCCCCAGTTGGTCATCTGGCGGATGGCCACGGCGTTGACGCCCTTGTTGATGCCGCGGATGCCCTCACGGCGGTAGATGCCCATGAAGGTGGCCCAGGTGCCCGGCACCTTCTGGCCCGCCGCCGCCACTTTGTGCTTGGTGATCTCAACCGTCTTCATGCATGTGCAGAAGCCCATGGTGGCGTACGCCTGCGCAACACCGCCCGTCACGCCGCCCAGGATGCCGCTGCCGAAGTCGTTGGCGCCCGCCGCGCGCGCATAGTACTCGGCCTCGGACGCGACAAAGAGCAGCACGGCGCCCTTGGTCGACGCCTCGATCCAGGCCCAGGGAATCAAGCCCTGGTAGACTGCAGCGGCGCCAAATGTGTTAGAGACAGGTGGGTGATGGATGTTTATCGCAACTACTCACATCCAAAAATGCCGCCGCGGCTCCAGATGCGGCCCAGGGCCGTGCTGAAGCCGTCGCCACGGTTGGCAGCCATGGTGGTCTTGATGACCTCCAGGGGCTGGCCGAGGGTGGTGACCTCGAACATGTTGAGGCCGGCGCCGAGCAGCAAGTTGGAGAACTTGATGGGCTTCTTCTCCAGCTTGGCGGGCGGCTCGGGCGCGGGCGCCGAGACGGGGGCGATAATGGCGGACATGACGCGGCTGGTGCTGCTAGTATGGGGGCCCTGACCAAGGGAAGATGGTGCTTCGTCGCGATGTGTGCGTTGCGGGGGAAAGGGAGAAGAGAGAGGGACCGGCGGTACGAGGCTGGCTGGCTTGGGGTAGCTATGAACTGCGTAGACCAAGGAAGGCAGCGCGAACGGAGAGTACTGTGTACGGATGCGGCACAATGGAACCAATCCAATCGGCAGACGAGCGAATCAAGGGAGAGATGGAGGGAGGGACGGGATTTGGGTCGGAAGCGAGCCAGAAGTCGGAGTGCGTGCGACAGTCGAGTATAGTCGAGTATCCGTAGACGAGTAAGTCAACAAGGGGCTCCGGCTATCGTTGAAGGCGAGAGAGGCTGATGCTGATGAGATTGAGATCGGGGTTCGGGAAAGAGGTTCGGGAATCCTTTCTGCGGCCTACTGCGATGCACGTGTTAGTGTTAGCGAAGCCGAAGCTCTGTCACAGGTAGGATTTAACTGCCCAAAATGGCGAGGCCCGAAGGACAAGCCCGTCTTAGCTAAGAAGCTAGGAACCTTAGGCGGTATTGGGGGCCGCGGCCTGCGCCAGCCACCCACGCCGCCTTCGGGCGACGAGTGGAATTTGAACTTACATGCAATGCGGTGTGTTGCGCCGGTCAATGGTCAATATTCGGGTGGTTATGGGAAGTATGCGAATGTTTGAGTGTTTTTGGTTTGGTTTTGGTTGTTGCCGTTGTCTGCCTACCCAAGGTACTTGAGGTGTAGGAGGTCAGAGCTTCCTTACCAAGATTCAATCTATAGGCTGATACCAACCGATGGAGATAACCCCAGAGGTCCTCGGCGATGGGCGTTTGTAGGGACGGGCGGGACGGGAATGGGACCTCCCAAACCAGCCTCACCTCAAAAAACATCTGCCCAAAGAGGTTCTACCTCCAAGCCACTGCCTTTCGCTTCAGGCCACTAAACCCTAGCTACTTCACTGTTGGAGGGCGGGTCCGTGGACGCGCCACCGCCGCTTCTGTTCTGTTCTTTCGTTTTTTTTCCGTGCAGATTTCGTTCGTTCCCGGGCAATCCCCAACACACTACTAAAAAAAAAAGCCAGCTTCGACCTCCCCTGCTCGGTACCTCAACCACCCACTCTCGGCGCCTCAACGCAAATCGCTTGGGGAAGATCCATCTGGACAGGCGGACCGAATTTGGGGTAAATGTTGGAGAGCCGATGCCGGCACACGCCCGTCCTCCTACCCCATCTTTACCAGCCAAAAGATACATGCATTTGGTGAGAGCTTTCTGTGCAATCGACTGTCGCCATGGCATGTTTGAACTCCAAATAAGCAATTGATTACACTCACCTGGCTGAAACCATCGGCAAGTGGTCGGACTACAAGCTAGGTAGGCGTATTTGGGAGCATTGGGCCTGCATACGGAGTACGTGGCTTGCCTCCTTTAGTCTGCTGGTAGCTGTGTCGCAGGGTGGCCCCAGATGGTCCCTATGCACATCTGGGCTGACGCCGCTGACAGTGGGCCAGAGGCGAAACGATGACTCCCCGTAAAGTGCCCGAGTCACACCGAGGTTGGCAGTCTTAGGTTGGGAGCCGTCTTCGGAGTCCGACACTTGAACAATAACCCATACTCGAATACTATACCTACATCACCTGCAGACATAAAATCTGATTCTTCTGTGGTACAACCCATCTTGTCGCGCGCTAATGAAGTCGCATCTTGTTGAAAACCCCCCACTCCCACCGACTCCCAGAGACTCAGTTACGGACTCAGTAGTGTATCGTACAAAGGCAGACGGCTATTACTCCATCTATGCACACCCGCATTGTCACAATACAACCTCTTGCTGATATCCCATCCATTCTATACCGTAAATAACTGTAGCAGCCCATCCCATCGCGCCCAACCCCCTAAACTAAAACCCCCCAAGTGCAGGCCCTGGTATCTTACAGCTTCTTGCAAATCTCGATCCACTTCTGGGTAGAGAAGCTCTTGGGTCTGCATATTTGGTTAGTAAAAAGTTGCTGTGCGGCATTCTGGTTGGAAGAGCCGGGGTTAATCATACCTCTCAATGGGGGCACCAACGGCACGGTCAATGATCAACTGCGGGAGGACACCAATGGCACGCGACACGCCGAAGAGGACAGTGTAGTAGTTGGCCTCAGTCAGGCCATAGTACTGGAGAAGCACACCGGAGTGGGCATCGACGTTGGGGTAGGGGTTCTTGGTCTTGCCGTGCTCGGTGAGAACACCGGGCGCAATCTTGTAGACCTGGCTGACGAGGTTGAACATGGGGTCCTGGGGCATTTTCTCTGTGAAGTGACTGGTTAGCATTGCCGATGGTCCAAAGTAGAAATATATATAGCAACTTACCCTGCGCGAACTTGCGCTGGGCCATGTAGCGGGGGTCAGTCTTGCGGAGCACAGCGTGTCCGTAGCCGGGCACGACGCGGCCAGCATTGAGAGTAGACCAGAGGTACTTGGTGATGGCCCCGTCGCTGAGGTCGTCGCCAATGGCCTTCTTCATCTCGGTAAGCCAGTTGAGCACCTCCTGGTTGGCCAAGCCGTGCAGAGGGCCGGCAAGACCGTTGAGGCCAGCAGCCAGCGAGAGGAAGGGAGAGCTCAAGGCGCTGCCGACTAGATGTGTCGTGTGGGCGCTGACGTTGCCACCCTCGTGATCGGTGTGGATGGTGAGGTAGAGACGGAGAAGCTCAATGAAGTCGGTGTTCTCGCCAAAGCCAAGCTGGTTGGCGAAGTTGAACGAGTAGTCCTTGTCCTTCTGGACGGCGGGGACCTTGCCACCCTTGAAGACATTCTGGTAGATGCGGGCGGCGATGGTGGGGAGCTTGGCAATGAGGTCCATCGAGTCCTCGAAAGTGTAACCCCAGTACTCCTTCTTGTTGATACCCTTGGCGTAGGCGCGGGCGAACGACGACGTCTGCTCGAGAGCAGTGACGGCGATCGAGAACTGGGCCATGGGGTGGAGGTCGGACGGGCAGCGGTCGATCAGCTCCTCGACGAACTTGGGCACGTCGGACCGGGCAGCCCAGTCGGCCGACAGGTCGCGAACCTGCTGCTCAGACGGGACCTCGCCGGTCAGGAGAAGCCAGAAGAGACCTGCAAGACACGGTCAGCGGGAGCACCTAGATTGGAGTGCAGAGAGAGAAAAAACATACCTTCGGGCAGGGGCTCCTTGCCGCCGGGGGCCTTGGGGAGGAGTTCCTGGCATTCCGGAATCGTCTTGCCACGGAAGCGGATGCCTTCCTCGGCGTCGAGAACGGAGCCCTCCCATACCAGGGACTTGATACCGCGAGCACCGCCATATACCTGGTCCAGGGTGACTTTGTCGACGACCTTGGAGCCGTGCTCTCTGCGGACAGGGAGTCAGCGACGGACCAACAACAATGCCTGCAGGCGCCGCAAAGGAATGCGAGGAATTCATTTTTTACTTTCTCAGGGACTTGATCTCTTCAACCTTCTCTGGCAGGAGCTCGGCGAAGCGCTCCTTCAATGTCTGGCAGAAAGATGCACGGTCAATGGATCATGTCAGGCTACAGATGCGGAAGGACAGGTAGTACCTGAGTCTTGGAGGAGTAGCATCTCGCCGCAGTGAAAGCTGTGTTTCTGGCGGCGAAAGAAGGGGCCTTGAGGGAAACTCGCAGGGTGGAAGAGCTGAGGCGCATAGCAGTAGCCATGATTGGTATCTTGATGTGAGGTACGGGAGGGAGTGAAGATGCAGGAGTGAAGACGGGGAAGAATTAAAAGGTTGGAGCGATGTTAAAGATGGTAGCCGGAGCTAGAAAAAAAAAAGCGCAGCGACGGGGAAAATCAATTCAATGAGCATTGGCTCCGGAGAGCCGTGAGCATGGGGGGTTGCAGCGGATGGGACCGGGGTCTCGGGCATGCTCGTTCAATTTTTTTTTTCAGGGCGTTAACGGTCAGCGATGCATCTAAAAGGCTATTCCAGAGGTAAGGTATTTCCTCTCAAAAACTGCCGATAATATCCGGGTCTTGCCACATCCCATGAGATGACCGCGTCCTGGGTGATCTGAGGAGCTATTATTTTGTATTCCCGTTCCGTATGTACAGCACAGCACACTGAACGCGTTCCATTTCCGAAGAGGCGTTGTGGTGGGAGCATGCGCCAAACTGGAATTCAATGCGTTGACGTCACGACGCTAGTAACTTTTGTAATCCCAGCGCAGGCAAGATACCCGACCTTTTTCCTAAATGCATCCGTAAAACCCCAGTGACATCAAAAGAATGAAGAGGTTCCCTTCTTCGTCTCGGGCCATTGAGAATTGATACTGGGAGTAAGAATGCGTTAATTGGGGCGAGTATATCACTCAAAGAAGGGTCTTGCTCCGGACCATGCCGGCTATAGTCTGAGCAAGGGACTTGTTTTCAAATTGCTCTGCGCCAAATTCAATGGATGGAACTGTCTCGCTTGTTCGTAAGGGTACCTGTCCTTTAGGGTGCGGGTGGACTTGAGAGTGAAGAGGGAGACCCGCTTGTTGGAAAGACCCACCTGGTGGTCGTCTCAAATGGTGCCTTTCTGCCTTGTTGCCTGACAGCTGTCCATGTTGGTGCCTTGCTGCCTAGGTCTCGGTTTGTCAGGCCAGGTTAAAACCCCAAACTGGGCTGGGGCCGCCGCCCGCCCAAACCATTATAAACTCACGCAGAAGTCCTGGCTTCCCCGCCTCCTCTTTCCCACCACTTCCACTCCGCCAAACGGAATCGTTCTCGTATTCCAGCATCCTAATCTCGCCCAATCCATCGAGGTTCCCCATACCAAAATCAGTACACGACCTCATCAATTCCAGTCTCCCAGTAGCCTCAGTATATTTTTTGCTGCTCCTTGAAAAGGCCGATTCGGTGCGGGTGCAAGAGGGGAAAAATAAGAGGAGACGGGAACCTAGGAAAGCGAAGAGGCAGAATCTTCTCAGCCTCAGATCAATCACAGGATTCATTCAGTCGTGGGCGCGCAGCCGAGGTCAAGAGCAACATCGTATTCAACGTATTCCCGCGCGCAACCGTCTCGCGCGCTGTCAGCACCTTCTTTACCTGGTTTGCAAACAAAGGCGCGAAGTCGTCTCCCTACAGGTTGCGCTCTCGGTGCATTTGCGCGCGCGCAGACATTGAGGCTTCGTAACCAGTTGGTCGTGGGTCTTCGTGGGGTGGTGCAGAAAGAGGATTGACGAAGGGCTTTCCTGGGCCCGAAGCAAAGCAAAGCAAACCGGACTCTGTGCTTGATCTGTGACCTAGGAGCATAGCATGGCATAGGTGACACATCGGCCTGCCACTGCCACTTGCCACTCTGCCGCGTATCGTATTGCACGCGCGTGCACAGAACAGAAACTAGGCTCTTACCCGGTCGCCATATCTTCACTTCCTCAGCTGGTGGTCACCTCCGAAGGCGCACCCATCATGTCGTCTGCCGTAGCAGAACTAGAAGCCGGGCTGCAGGGCATGCTCGCACTGAAGCCCCCCGGAGTATCGGGATCGCGAATCACAAATATTACTGCACTATGCGTCGCCAACGTCCAGGTAAGCCTGCAGACGCACGCCGTCCGCCCCGCCTTCGCCGGCGAGGCCGCCTAGGGCCGAGCTAACCGCGTGTCTCTTCTAGTCCGAGTCGGTTCTTATACAGAAGATCTTCACCCATTTTAAGAGAACCCCTGGTACGCACAAACTGGGAGTGCTCTACGTCGTAGACTCTGTAACACGAAAGTGGATGGACCAGGCCAAGGCCCAAGGGCAGCCCATAGGCATGTCCGCACAGGACGGGACATTTGCAGCCGGCGTGTATCGAGTGACTGAACTGATGCCCATGTTGATGAACGACATCATCGTGACGGCACCAGAGGATCAAAAGGTACGCAAAGAACAAGGCTCTGGACGCCATCTATCATATATGTCCGACCACCAGCCAGCCCGTCAGCCAGCCAGCTCAGCCAGCCCGCTCAGCACGGCTAGCAATTGCCTCGCGAGGTGAGAGCTGCCGGCAAGAGTGTCGCTGTTGCCGGGCGCCGTAGCTTGCCTCTTGAAGTGCGGTCGGTCGTCAGCAACACTTCTAGGCAGGCTAGACATGCTGCTGTTGCGGTGCTGCTGCTGCTGCTGCTGCTGCTGCTGCTGCTGCTGCTGCTGCTGCTGCTGCTGAGCAAGCGGCCCATCTGTTGACCTTTTCTTTTTGTCATATTTTCTCTGCAAACACACGCGGACATTCACTGTCTAGATGGGCACAAACACTCACATGAACGTCTGCTTGTAGGAGAAGATTAAGAAACTCGTCGATATATGGGATAAGGGCCAGACATTCCCTCCTTCCATGGTTAACTCGTTCAAGGAGAAACTCAGTGCTCCGCGACCACAAAGTAGGTTCATCCCCAATATGGCAGGCAGAGAGATCTGCGGCTTTGTTTGCAAAACGTTGCGGTCCGGTCTGGTCTAAAAAGACGGACAATGAAATGCTCAATTGCTCTAACTGTGCCGCCTACCCATAGATGACTCGACAACACCGCCGGGCAGCCCGCCGCCCAACTTACTAGGAACCCTAGCCTCGGGTTCAGCAAGGCTAGCTGCGCCGCCACCGCCGCCGCCGGCAATGCCCAACATCATGGAGACGCTTGCAAACATTGCGCGGCAGAACGCGACAACAGCGCAGAGTAATCCCTCCCTAAGTGCTCCGGCCCCGGTTTCCGCTCACCATAACCCCATGTTCAGTCCTGTTGGTGGTCTGCCCAGTAATGGCGCGTTGCAGCGCGCCCAACAAGTGCCCGTACAAACGCTGCCTCAGCCTGGCATGCCGTTCCTGCCCACGTCTCAACCAGCTGTCCAGCCTGTAAACGTGCCCTCAGCCTTGAATTATGCGTTTCCGCCGCCCCCACAGGCTCCAGCCGCGCCGGCTCCGGCTCTGCTCAATGGTGGTGCAAGTAATCCGGCGGCCGCATTTAATCCGACCAATCCGACGGTCCAGCTCGTCGCCGCACTCGTGGCCCAGGGTATGCCTATTGACAAGATCACATCCGTAATCCAGATGATGGGTCAGGGCGGCGCAGCACCCGCGGCTCCGCTGCAGCAGGTAGCCCAGCCCGCACAAGCTCCCTACGGAGGACCATCATCTGCATCAGGCCAGGCTCCTTGGGAGACTCCGAGAGCAGATGACCCGCGTGACCGCAATGGCTTCCATGACGGCCTGAGATCGCCGAACCGCCCCCGTGGCCGTTCCCGGTCCCGGTCCCCCCGAGGCTGGGATGTTCATGCATCGCCTCGCGGACGTGGGAATGATCGTGGCTTTGAATATGGACGTGTGCCTTCGCCAACTGGCCGACCACGGCCCGACGAGAGAGAGCGGGACCGCGGCAGAGGCGGACGCATGCCCGAGTACCGGCAGCGATCTCCTCCCGGCCGCCGTGCCCAGAGCCCCCCTGCCCGGGGAGAGGCGGTCCCCGAGGAAAAGTGGGTCGACTATGACACCAGCATCCCCAGTGGCTGCATCAAGGTTTATAGCCGCACGCTCTTTGTCGGCGGTGTAACGTGAGTGGCAGCGTTCTGGCTCTCCTTGCTCGATTCTTGTGGCTAACGTGCGCGTCTTAGTTGCTCGGACAATGAACTCCGCCAGATCTTCGACCGCTTCGGACAGGTCCAGACGTGCATCGTGAACAAGGATAAGCGCCACGCCTTTGTCAAGATGTTCTACCGCAAGGACGCCGAGGCCGCCAAAAACGCCATGGAGGGCCAGCGGAACCAAGACCTCCAGCTTCGGGTACGTGTTTCGTCCCTTCATGTGTTTGTGTTTGTGTACAATGTAGCTAACTGGATAGAAGACGAGATGGGGCGTCGGCTTTGGCCCACGCGACTGCAGCGACTACCAAAGCGGCATAAGCATCATTCCCATCACGAAGCTCACAGACGCCGACCGGAAATGGATGCTCACCGCCCCATACGGCGGCAGCGGTGGCCGTCCCATACAAACAGGCCTTTCAGTCGAAGAGCCCGACATCGAAATCGGCGCCGGCGTCTCCTCCAAAGCCATCAGCAGGCGCATGCAGACCGACAAGGGCGGTAACCACGGGCCCAAGTCAAGCCGGCGAGACGACGACGCAGGGCCTAGCCCTGACGGCCAAGGCAACGATCTCGCTAACTCCCACGACCGCGGTGAGCGTGTCGAGCGCGGAGGCGGTAGTGGAGGCGGCGGCGGCCGTTGGCGTCACGGCCGCGACAGGCATCGGAACCACAGCGGCCACAACGGAGACGGCAGACGGGATGATCGAAACGACAGGATGGGTGGCAATGACGACCCGATCGTCATGGATCTTCCCGCCGGCATCACTATGGGGCCAAATGGGATCAACTATCCGCCCAACTTTGCCTTTGGCACAGCCAGCCATTAGTGTCGGTCAATCTCTCCAGGATATTGCTACTATTAGCGCCCAGCACCTTGAAGGAAGTCTAACCAAGAAAACTAACAACGCACATCTGGGCTGCTCTCGGGATAAAAAGTGCCCGAGCCGCCTAAAATTTACGACCCATCCCTTGCTGAAAACTCAGCTTCTCGCTAAAAACTCTCGAGGGGGCAACACAGGATAAATTATATGTATTCTGCCCCTTTATACACCCTAGCAATGAGCCATTATCGGTATATTTATACAGCTGCCGAGTGGGGCTATGGGCCCGGCTCTGAGGTATGTAGCGGAAACAGATTAGTTGCTGTCGCTGCCCAGCAGAGGCGGACGTACTGGCATTTGTGTGAGAGGAGAGTCATGGGTCAAGTCCAAATGTAGGCCATGATAGCAAGGGCGGCAACGGAGGGTGCATGGAATGAATGCATGGGATGCAGCGACGGGGTCAGGCATTTTTTTTTGGCATGGGCAGGCGTTTTATGGAATGGACATTGACCAGGGAACCGGTTGGGAGGGAGGGCGGTCATCCCCTTTGCTAACTAACCTACCCACGATACGTATCTTTCACTTCCTTGTCCCTCCCCTTTTTTTCGTCTCTTCTTCTGTATTCTTCCAGTACTTATTTTATTTGTTCTTTTGCCGCCCGGCCTGGCTGTGTATACGAGGAGAGGAGGTTACTGCACTGTTCCCTTGGCTAGGGGTCGATGGATGGCATGGTATGGTGGTAAATTACCTAGGCGGGTGGGTGGGTGGTGGGTGAGGAAGCGTACATACATGACTTACTTTACTTGACTTGGCGCCTCATCAAACGAGCAAAATGACTGCTTGCATGCATGCATACGCAGGCAAAGAAGCAATTACACTTCTATTTACAACCGTTTCGTTCTCTCTTACCTTTGCGTCTCGTGTGTTGTGATTTGTGGCGTGGCTGAAGGGGTACCTAGTTAGTGTCTTTTTTCTCAAATAAGTAACTTGTTTTCAATGGGCGTTTCAATCCTTAGATAGTTAGTTCCTATCAGTTTGAATGGGATTTGAAAAACTTTACGTGAAAGAGTCTATTATCTATATCATCTACCTTACCTAAGTATGTAGTAGAACTCTGAGGGATGAGGTCCTAGTTCAACGAGCCTTGGTCTTGGGATTTAATCCTTACTCCTTTCCGTGACCTCCAGATGACAAAATATCCCCCGATATACCTTACAAAAAAAAGCGAACAGAACATGCACGCATGCGCCTGCTGCAGCGCTGGAACATAGACAGCCAGCCAATGGATTACAGCATCGAAAGATCATATATCCCCAACTCGCTCCACTCTAAACTATTACAGAATCCTCATCGCCCGCCTGCTAATACACCATGGAGTAAATCTATAACACCCCCCCACCCCCCCCAAATAAATACGAACAGAAAAACTCCTAGAACTCGTCCTCGCTAAGCGGAGCATCATCATCATAGTCAAAGACATAGTCCGGGTTCATTAGCTCGTCAAGATCGACCCCCGCGCTTTCGAGATCGCGCCGCGTCGGCTCGTCCAAGCCGTCGACGTCGAGATCCAGCATAGTATTGTCGAGGTGTAAGCGGGCGAGATCTGGCTTCTCTGGCACGGGCCGTAGCGCCAAAAGAACACCTTTGTGTCGACTCTCACAGGGCGCCCTGAGATCCTCCTGTTGACGGACTCCCCAGCCAGCCAGCAGCGGCTGAGTGGGGTCTCCCTCGAGATGTGCCTCGGCCCTGAACATACCGGTCTCGGCATAGCGGGGGCCTTGCACAACGCCAATCGTGGGATCTGAGTGGCGCTCTAGCTGCTGGCTCTCAAGGTAGACTTTCGCCCTCGACCAGCCGGTTTCTAGATGTATAGGGTTACCGGCGGCGTCAAAAGCGGGCGGCGCAGGGTCTGGGTGCAAAATTACCGGCGTAAGCCGTCTGACTGTCCTTGCTCTGTTGTTGGGCGACTGGACTTTCATAAAGGGCGCCGGGGTCTGCTCCTCATCGTCAAGCGATAGCATAAACACACGGCCAGTAGCGTCGCCGACCACCAGCCTCTTCCGGTCAGGTGAGAACATGCCGCAAGAAATGGGGCCTGAGGCCTCGAGAAGGTCACGGACTAGTGGTTTCTTGAGAGACCGTATATTCCACACTTTGACAACGCCATCTGACGAGCCCGTATAGAATCGATCCGGGGTAGTGCCCCAGGCAGTGAACTTGACACCAACGTCTTCTTGCTCCCTCTCTCCTGTATAGCTGTCGATAGGGTGGCCATGGCGTAGGGTGTGGGTGGGCTTATCACCCAAGGCTGTATCCCATACGTACGTGTTCCCATCGGTGCAACCAGCAGTAACGTAGCAAGACTGCGGACCATTCGGCCTGCAATGAGATTGTTAGCAATGGGAAAACTCGTGGGAAGCGGGAATGGGCTTGCTTACATGATTGTCAGCTCATTGATATCGATGGCTGTGCAGTCAAGCGTCTTGACAGAGCTGAATGCCTTCCCCTGAAGCTCGGCAACCTCTGATTTGCAAAAGACACGGATCTGAGTGCGAATGCGCGGGTCAACTTCCAAGCCTAGCGGCGAGGTAGCCGCAATGAAGCAATCCTGGGTAGGGTGCCACAAAACCTCGAAAATGTTCGACGTAGTGGCCGACATCACTCGCCACCGCTCGCCCGTCAAGCCATTCCATAAACAGAGTTCGCCAGTATTCAGGCGATCCTCCGGGATATCACTATCGTCCATCGTCCGGCTTCGGGGCGAGTACCCGACGAGCAGGAGGTGCCTGGTATCTGGGGACAGGCCCCACTGCATGGTGGCCGGAAAATATGCCCACTTCTCAGTTGACACGGCAGTGCCTTCCGCGTCTGTAACTCTCGAGCATGAGTACGACCGGAAAGCGCTCGTGGATATATCGTCGTCATTGATCCAGTAGATACGGACCGCGTCGGCCGCCACATCGGCAGCTGTTGCCACTAGGCCAGACTCGTGCTTGGAAGCGGCGACGAAATTCACGTTGCCGTTGTGCGCCCATTCGCCAGTCAAGCCCATAGAGGACCCTGATTTGTCCACGCTCCAGATCTTAACCGTACGGTCAAAGCCTGAGGTGAAGGCTCGATCATGAATAGCGTCGTAGTCCGAAGATACAACTGACGAGTAGAGCCAGGGATCCTGGCTTTCCCTCATCGCAGCGGTCGAGTTCTCGCCCTCGGGGACGACAGGACGAACGACACGGTGGTGGGGGAAGGCTCGTAAAGTGCCTTTGCTACAAGCGCCAAGGGCGAGGTTGCCCGGCTTGTTGTATTGCTGATTGTGTGCGTCCGAGTGCTCCGTTGTGCCGCAAACGAAATTATCGTTTGAAACCCACGTTATTGTCGCGATGTCTCCAGCACAATCTGTCCATTCGAGCCGGAGCTCTAGGGAATCCTCAAGACACTTCATAAATTCATTCTTCAAATCGAGAAGGCGGCCCCGTTGGCCTGAGATCTCCCTCGCAAAGAGCAGAGAATGTGTACGGGTAGAGCGCACAAAGGACCCGGCTTGATCGTAATCGTCTCTTTGCAAAGATAGGATCGCCGGCTCCTTGGCGGTCTTAGAGTTGATGGCATCCCGTATAAACCTTGCAATATCCCTCTTATCCCGATGAGGCAGTTTGTTCGACCTGGCAACTGCACTCGCAATCTTTTGGGCATGGGTGAAATTTTTACCTAACACCTTTGCCAAGTCCTTCTTGACCTCTTTCTTGTTAGCAGGGAGCTTGAGGATTTGACGAGCTACGGTTCGTAGGTTTTCGACCTCATCGGGGCTGAAATCGACGTGGATTACCACAGGTCGGGACAACTTCTCGAGCTCCCCAAGCTCATTGACCTCCTCCTGGTTCAGACGTAGCAAGCTTTGAGTGCCGGCTAACAAGGTTTCCCTAATCTCCGCCTGAAGATATGGCCTACGAGCACTCGAAAACCACTGGAAGGCTGTCTGGCCTTTGCCGCGACAATCGTCCCTTGGGCCGCTGCTACCTCGCCACAGTGAAGCGTGAGCCCGGCTGCGGAAATTCTGCGGTAACGTGGCAAGCGTTGCCCAATTCTTAACCGAAGCTCGCGGAGTTCTAGGCCCAAGATTCCTAATCACGGCAGGAGCGGGTTTGATAGTGCTGTAAGGCTGCTTTTCAGAAGATGGCGCCGCAGTCGCCAGGACAAGCGCCGGTGGAGGTACCGGAGCACACGCCAGGGGCGCGGGACTGCTCGCGGCAAGCCCCCGAGGCACTTCGTCATCGTCGTCATCACTGATGACTATGACCGTGAGGTTAGATTTGTTCACGGTGGTGTGTCCTGACGGACGGAGCCCCGAGGTTTCCTTGCTTTTAAAGGCTGAAACTCTAGCTGGGCCGGGAGGGACTGCTGGTGGAGGGATTGGTGAGTGCGAGTATCGTAGAGCCGGCAATGGCGACATACCATTTGCCACAGGGAAGGGCCGGTTGTTTGCAACGAAGGGCGGAGCAGCCGGCCGGTGAGGGACTTGCGGAGTTGGGACTGGAGCCTTAAAAGATCGCTGATAAAAAGTAGGCGAAACTCGGTGAGGAGGCGGCTCGGGGTACGCTTTATGTTCCTAATATGCTGCCACGTTAGTGATGAGACCACGAGATATCTATAACATACACAGGCAGGGCTGGAAAATCATCAGCGTACGGGGAGTTTTGCCAAATTTTGAACATCCCACTCTATTCGATCGGATACGTATTTTTCAAATTGTTTACTGATTTTCCCACGTCCGAGTTTGAACATGGCATTAAATGTAGGGTCGAGTATCGTGTCGATGACCTGTGGGGGAAGTAAGGCAAGTGGTAAGCATGGTAAAGGAAAGAAGCCACGAAGGAGCGGAGGACAACGGAACAGGGCGCGACAAGTTGAAGCAGAACGACATGATTTCGGAGGGGGAGGAGTACGAAAAGAGGGTGCTCTTACCTTTCTGCCAATCGCCTGCGTGTTGAGCACGCCCGGCGGCAGCTTGGCCAGCTCTCGGTCGACATGGGTGAAGACCTGCGTCCTCAGACAATGCATCAATTCGTCGTACTCCATATTCTCGGTACGAACTTGCTCTTTGGTGAGTACGAAAGCCGCGTCGAATTGTGGTTGCTCGCTGAGCCGAGGCCGTTTGGCGGGCGGTTCTTGGCTGTCATCGGTGCCAGGCCTAGAAAATCCATTGATCAGTAACCGCCTCGATGTGGGGCTGGTGTACTTGTGATTGTGGTGCAGGCGCGAATAGGCAGAGGAAGGAGATCGGAGAGGTTGGATATGGGAAGTAGGGGTATAGATGTCGTCGTCGTGGCCGTAGCCATTGCTCGGCGTCCTAGCTGTAGCTATAGCCGTAGCTATAGCTGTCGCTGTCGCTGTCGTGGGCAGAGTTACGCGTAGGGACCCGGACCCGGACTGGGACAAGGGATCATGGGTAGGGCGAACAGCACGAAGCTGAGGCGGCACGCGAGGAAAGGCCAGGCAGGTATCGACGGTGGTGGGGGTGGGCTACCGCGACACGCATCACGGTAGGATAGCCAGGTAAGGTATCCAACCAAAACGCGCTTAGGGATTATACCTTACGTACCTTGGTTCCATCGTGGTCGCGTTAGAAGGTGGCCATGCACCGTGTAATTAGAAGGTTAAGTAAGGGAAGAAGGCTAAATCTAGGCCTACAAAGAGGCGGACCCATTGCAAGCTATGCATTTAAACGTAGTTTAGGTAAGCTTGGTCATTTTGGAATTAAAATACTTTAAGCTTCAAGAAAGTTAATAATATTAATAAAAATAATTTCTTTCTATTTTATTATAGTCAATTTTTAATTCTTTTAGTATTACCCAACGCTAGTATTTTTTTATATAAATTTAGCCTATTTTAAACGGCCTTCTTACGTAGTAGTAGAAAGTAGCTCTTTTGTATCATTCTTGATCTTCACAAACGTCTATTCTCTAACGCTCTCTAAAGAAGTATAGAGCTCATAGGAGTACTTCGTACTGCCTTTTACAACTTGCCTTTTACAACCTGGCCCAAAGTATGGAGCGCTGGCTCACAGTACGGTGTTGGGGTTATGCTTCTCGTATCAATAGTGGCCACAGAAGCTGACCAATCACATTAATGCATGCACGCGATCGATTAGATCTGCTTGCTCGCCACATCTCAGAAAGCTCAGACGGCATTTGACGTCGCATAAGTGCACATTAGACGCTACAAGCCTCCTGATGCCTGATTGTGCTATGGAGAGTGCAATGCAGGGTCACATGACCAAGCACGTGTAATTTAGTACAGACTAGCAGGGCTTAGCCCTGGGCGCTCGGGCCACGCTCACCAGTGTGCGGCCCCACTGATGGATCTTTTACAAATCCTTGGCGGGGCAGGGCTTCCGAGCTTCTTTCTTTCATCATCTTTTCACCTACCTTTTACGTATTGCACACGCATTCTGTGATCTAGGTAACGATCACCCTTCACCTCCGTAACACGTTGAACTATGTCCCATCAACGTTCAAAGAGACATCCTCAGTGACTTAGCTATATAGTAAAAAAGAAAGTAAAGCGTATTCTAATTTAGCTCAAGTTTAAAGGCTTGCCGCATTCTTCATCTCAACTTAAAGCACGCTCATTGGTCATGGTCTCACCGTTTAGAAGCATATTCGCAAACGAGCAACGAGTATGCGGCTCCGCTCCATCGGTTCATAACAATGAAATTAGCAAATAAGTACTACTATACGAAGGACTCGACTCTGTTGGAATGACAAGGTCATTCGTGCTAGTCACTATAGTAACCGCTGCGAAAGGTGGGGTGGTGGTTGTGTTGATCATATTCTTCCATGTCTACCAAATGGATCACGAACTGTAGGGACACGAAGGCGCTCAGTCAGGGTGCCCCGCGGTCACGTGTTGCGCAACGTGTTAGGCGGGTGTGGACCGTGCGCTGACCTGATTCCCCCACTGTTTTGCCTGTTAGACCAATCACAGCCTTGCATTTCATAAGCTTGATTAACCCTAATTAACCCTGATGTTACGAATCCTTGTTGAAATGCGCAATAGTGGGGCACGCTCAGTTTGGTGTGGACCAATCAGGAGCGTCCCATGGAAGGAACCAATTAGGAGTGTCCCTGGGTCCCGAGGTTCGGGACCACTTAAGGTCGGGGACGCGGGACAGTGTCCCGCGCGCCCGGCGTCCCGAGACCGCAAGGTCTCGGGACCACGGGCCAGTGGGACCATTGTTATTGGTTACACAGTTAGATATATACGATGACCGTACCCACGGTCTTAGATAGTTCTTGCTTGGTTCTTCAAGCAAGCAATACACATTCACTGCTGTCACGGCGCGCAACGGCCGTAGCACACTATAATGTCACGAATCCCTGTGGATTCCCTGTGGTTATGCACAAAGGTGGGGCATGCACTTTTGGCGCGAGCCAATCAGGAGCGTTCCAGGATTCCGAGCTCTGGAGCTCGGGGACGCGGGACAGGTCCGGCCGGGCGGTGACCCGGACGCGGGACCGCGGGACTACGGAACCACTGTCATTGGTTACGTAGATAGATATATACGACGATCGTGTCCACGGTCTTAGATAGCTCTTGCTTGGTTCTTCAAGCAAGCAATACACATTCACTGCACTCGTACACTTTGAGTGGCATTCCGATTTGACTGTATTACCCGTGCGATAGGAGCTTGCCCTTTGTTCTATCTTCATAATTACCAACCCCAGCATTCTGTGGAGCCCGTGCTCCCTTACAGACAGACGACCCTGACAGTCGAGTGGTTTGTAATATATAACCCACTACAGGTTGCAAGTCGTCGACTTGCAATTCTGGCATCCTTTTGGGGGTTCTAGCGCAGTGGTAGTGGGTGCTGTGAGCTGGCGCCGTCACAACTGCACTCATACACTTTGAGTGGCATTCCAATTTGACTGTATTACCCGTGGGATAGGAGTATTACAAACCACTCGACTGTTAGGGTCGTCTGTCTGTAAGGGAGCACGGGCTCCACAGAATGCTGGGGTTGGTAATTATGAAGATAGAACAAAGGGCAAGCTCCTATCGCACGGGTAATACAGTCAAATCAGAATGCCACTCAAAGTGTATGAGTGCAGCGAATGTGTATTGCTTGCTTGAAGAGCCAAGCAAGAACTATCTAAGACCGTGGACACGGTCATCGTATTTATTTAATTATGGCGGGCCAGTAAGAGCTGCGCTCTTACTTGCCCGGCAGGAAGGAGCTGCCTGGCGCCGGGCACTGCTAGCGTGCCGGGCCATTTGCCTGGTGCCAAGACCCTTCTTGGCACCGGGCCACCCCTGATTGGCCGCCCTTCCGTTTGCCTTGTGCAAAGAGCCCTCTTGGCACCGGGCACCGTCTGATTGGTCCTCGACAAGCGGGGCCCCCTGTCTTGCCTGAGGCGCCTGCCTTCTGCAGCTGGTCCAGTACGAACCAGGTTCGTCACAGTTTGTAATACCTGATTGATTAGTAATTCCTACAGACTCTTCGAGATATATAGAGAGGCATTTCCGTTTAGCAGTACTCTTACCGAATTTAATGACCTATGTTATAAAAGACTCTAATTATTAAAATATATATTACTAATAAGCATGTCCCTTATTTATAACGACTCCTTTAGCCTCTGTGACGGCCCGCCTTACTGAAGGGTGATCGTCACCTAGATCACGGAATGCGGTAGGCTATTCGTGAAAAGGTAGGTAAATTGATGATCGAGGGAGGAAGCTCGGGAGCACTGCCCTGCCGAGGACCTTAATGTGGTCCTTTGGTGGGGCAGACGCGGTCTAACCGCGTCAGGGTAAGCCCCGCTTCCCTATGTACCTATGTACTTAAATTACACGTGCCGGTCATATGACCTTGTCTTGGCGCTCCCTCGCTCAATCAGGCATCACTTACGCAGTAGGGATGTCAATGGTTGAAGGCAGTAACGAATGTGGATTTAATGCTAAAGAAGAGAAAGGAATCTATCGCCAGGTCCGCGCAGGGCGCGGAGAAATAGGTAGTGGTGCTCAGTGCGCACAGGCCACACCCTAAGCACAATGCAGCCAATAGAATCAATTCTGTCACATGAGCCCTGTGGCGACCGTGACAGCCTCTATACCTGCCGATAGAAGATGAATATAATATAATATTAAAATTAAACTCCAAACCAAACATGCTAGCTAGCTACCTAGATACGGGGAATATCTACAAGTTGATATTACCCATGTGCTGCAAAAACAGAGAGACACGGAAATGACTTTTTTTTTTTGCCCATGATAAATCGGGCCAATGAACCCCTCTTCTTTTACAGCTTCGGCTTCTCGGTGCGTCCGGCAGCGAGCTCTTCGTACATGCGAGCAATCTCATTCTTGAACGCCTTAGCCGTCTGGGGCCGCTTGAGCTTGAGTCTGCATTCCTGGTATCAGTAAAAGCACGTGATGATAGCAATGGGGGAGAGATTAAAAAAAACTCACGTGGGTGTTAGGAGCTCGTTTTCCATAGAGAAGGGCTCAATGTCAAAGTAGACATTCTTGACCTTCTCAAAGCTGTTGAACTTGTGGCTCTTGCCAATGTCCTCAAGCAGCTTGAGGAAGTTTGTCTTGACACGGGAGTCGTTGGCGGCAACCTTGAGGGCAGCATGGTCCTCGGCCGCGATGGTCTTCTTGAGTATCCTGCTGGCGTAGGGCGCAAAGTGGAGCGGGTCGAGGCCCAAGACGGCCACGAGGCTCGATTCCTTGGGGTCGCCGTGTACGTAGGCCATGGCGATCAGATTCGTGCTGCCCATGTACACGTTCTCAATGCGCTCGGGCGAAATGTACTCGCCCTGGGCGAGCTTGAGCACGTTCTTCTTGCGATCGATGATCTTGAAGCGTCCCATGCTGTCGACCTCGACAATGTCTCCCGTGTGGAACCAGCCGTCGGCTTCGACCGTCTTCTTGGTCTCCTCGGGGTTCTTGTAGTACTCGCTGAAGACGATGGGGCCGCGCATCAGCAGCTCGCCACGCGGGTTGGGCTTGTCCTGCACCGTGTATTCGAATTCGGGCACCGACTCGATGCACAGCTCGACCGAAGGGCACGGCGGCCCGATGTTGCCCGTTGTGAAGTCGCCCTTCATCTGTACCGTACCCGTGGCGTACGACTCTGTCATACCGAAGCCCTGGACAAAGTTATTGCCAAATGCCGCGCGCAGGAACTCGTGCACGTCGGGATCGAGCTGGGCGCTGCCGCTAACCATGGTGCGCGCGCGCCCCAGGCCCACTGCCTTGACCACCTTGGGCGTCCATATGCGGTCGAACAATAGGTGCGAGTTGTAGGCCTTGCCGTGGGGAAGCTTCATGTTGGCTTTCTTGGTCTCGACGACGTGGCGCGAAAGCGCGCCCTTGAAGCCGTCAGCCTCAATAGTCGCAGCCTGGATGGCGGAGCTGATGCGGTTATATAACCGAGGCACCGACATCAGCGCCGTTGGCTGCAGAATCTTCAAGTCCTCGACTAGGGTTGTGATGTCGCCGTGGAAGTAGCCAATGCTCGCGGCCGAGGATAGCGCGGACTGGTCGCACATGCGGCCGTAGATGTGAGCCAGGGGGAGATAGGATAAGTGCACGTCGTTTGACCTCATGCTCTCGTTGGAGCGCGCAGCAGTGATGCCAGCAACGCCAACGGCGTGGGTAAGTACAACGCCCTTTGGGTCTCCCGTGGTGCCCGAAGTATAGTTGATGGTCAAGATGTCTTCGCGCCTAGGGGGTCTCATGGGCCGGCCGGACCTGGCGCCAAGGGCTTCGACATCGCCCATCGAGTGGATCTGGATGCCGACCTGGGCGGCGGCGGCATTGAGCAGGGACAGCTTGGAATGCCCAGCCGGCTCGCCAGCGTCCAAGGGGTCGAGCGAGATGATGAGCTTCAGGGAAGGCACGCGGGGCGCTAGCTTGAGCAACGTGGGGATATGGGGCAGCGAGCAAACAATGCACGTCAGGCCGGCGTGGTTTATGATGTACTCGGAGGTCTCGGGCCCAAGGGTCTCGTAAAGGGACACGGGAAAGAGGGCCTGGGAGACGAGGGCAAGCTCTACAAAGGTTGTTAGGTTACCGCTGAGTATCTCGTGGCGAACATGGGCGCAAAGTATAGACATACCTGTAATCTGCCATTCCGCGCGGTTCTGTGCCCACAAACCGACACCGTACTTGTCCTGGGTGAAGCCAATCTGGTTGTGTAGCTCGACGATGCCAGCGCCAAAGTTCTTCCTGCGCTCAGCAACCTCGCCGTACGAGATCCAGACATACTTGGGCTCGAATGTCTTGGTCACGGGATTCCAGGGCCTCGTTCCCAAGCACCGGCGGTTGGGGTAGGTGGAAGCGGAATGCTCGAAGAGATCATGGAAGGTCTGGTGGGCCGGGTTAAAAGTGTCGAGCAGTGGGCCGTTGACGAAGCGCCAGTGGCGGTAGGCGGCGGTCCGGTTGGGGCGCTCAGTGCCGGGTACGGGGAGGGCGTAGGGTGAGCCTGGCGGCGGAGGCTGCGCAATGGTCTGGATGTAGACCGCCGGGTCCTGGATAGCAGGAGCCATGGTTGCAGGCCGTGTATCGGTGTTACCCGACAAGTATCGAGGGATGCGGACGCGGACGCGACGAGGACGAGGACGAGGACGAGGACGCAGCAGAGATCAACTGGGCGACGAAAACCATTAGTTCAGAGTCCGAGGACGTGGGGAGGTCTCGGAAACAAAGAGAGACGAGAGCCAGTAAAAAGCGGCTGTGGCTGCAATTGCGGCTGCATACATGGGCCACAGCAGGAAGCTCTATAGCGTAGTGTACCTGACTTACTTCACGTGAAGATGAAAATAGTCGTTTCTTTCCAAAAGCTCTGCTGGGTGGTAGTTGGGTGTCTGTCGCGTTGCGGCCCGTTCCCTATTCTCGAGTGAGGGGAGAAGGTTTTGAAAAAATGGAGGCCGGAATTCCGCTGATGGCCCATCTCCGAGCGCCTATTAAGATGCGCACATCGGTACTCGGCAGCATGTGGTTCGCCCCTCCAAGACAACTGACTTGCGCGCCGAGTGCAACAAGGAACGCAAGGGTGGCTAGCGCACCACGTTCACGAATTTGGCTAGCTTCTGTGGAAAAGCTTGCAACTGCGTATTAGCACACACAGCATCGTACCTCCCCCCAATGGAAACCTTCTGTCATCTCAACCTTAAAACCTGCGTCCCTTTTGTTCAAGCGAGAATCAGATTAGAGCAGAGAACCCCAAATACAAACCCTGCAGTTGCTCACCTTCAACTTTGCATGCAATGCCTCCTCCACTGCCATTCTAAAGCTTGCTTGCTGTCTCGAGCGCTAGAGTGAAGCTGCTGCTGCCAAGGCCTGAGGTCGGTCAGCCTCGGCTCTTTCTTGGTGCCCTGGTTGGACTGAGTGGGCCGCCGGTGGCAGGCGGCGAGCCCGTTCTCCACGGCTTGCAGTCGAACCCGAATGCCCAATGCCTATCGACGTCAGTAGCGTACATGTATGGACTGCAGGCGATTTTCCGAATGCGGGCGAATGTCCGCCTCCAAAGCTGATTCCCTGTCACATGCGCCCTGTTCCGGCGGGATCTCGTGGAGACTCCCCCAGGGCAGGTGGGGTTGCATGCTAGACTTTGTGCGGGGAGTGCGGAGAAGTGTATAAATTAGGGTTGCTATATCCGTACATGTACTACGTAAGGTTCTGACGTTAACGGAGACGGGGAGCAGGAATGCCCACTGCGGTGGTAACGCTGCTTCGTGTGAGGTCTATAGAGTTCTTATCAAGCTGACAGGAACTGACGGGAGCTGGCCAGAGCCCACTTGCTTAATTCAACTCGCTTCAATTGATGCTGACCAGCGTACGGTTGGCGCATGAAATCCGTATCACCATGCAAATATTCTTCACAATTAGTCGTGCCGTTACGGAGTAAGTCCAAACAAACACCGCAGAGGCAACGCACATAGTACCTCAAGGCTTGACCGAGGGCTCGGTGGCTAGGACGGCAGCGTCATTCTATTACAGCTCTCCCAGAATGATTGTTAGCGCAGGATAAAGTGAAAATACGCGAGAGATTTTGGTATTTGAAATTGGCCTGGAAAAGCCTCGGCCAAGGCATTTGCAGGAGGGAGATAGGTCTCTGGTGGTATAATACCTGAGCCACTACTGACCTCCGCCGGTGGAGAAAAGACTCCGGCTCAGGGGGAGCCTTGCCCTAATGCAGTGAGGCCTTTGACATCCTTCCCCTCGAGCAAACATCGAAGATTGAGTTGGAGATGAAGATTTTGAGCACAATAGGGGCCATACTGGCATATGTCCCTTATTTGTAGAGGCAGCAAGAGGGTAGGGGCTTTGGGTCCGGGCCGGGTGCTACGGCGTCGATGTACCTCGGCGTTCCACACAGCAGATACCACTGTGGGGAACTTTCGGTGTTTCACCCGTTGCGATTCATGCCTTCCCGAGCCTCCAACTCCACAGAGCCGTCAGTGGCCGTCGGTGGCCGCTAGGTGGCTCCCACATGTCGTAAATCGGCAGGTCTAGGCGGGCACAGCACAGCGGCCACAGGAGGCCATGCACAGACCTCCATTACTCAACTCTGCGCCCCCACCAGAGATTCAAACCCCAAACAGCCAAGACTCCCAGAGCTCTGAGCCCTTCCTTCAATGACGAGATCTGGTTTCTACTCTTGCACACGCCGTGGAGCTTGGCATCGAGTCAAACAGTCGGGCAGCACGCCAAGACGTGCTCAGCAAGCCTCGAGAACATTCCTGTTGCAATCCCCTGGCAAAGTGTCCGACTCCCATGGCTTCTTCCTGGAAGAGGTGCAAGAGGTGCCACCTTGGCAGCCCCTTTCCGCCTTGCAAAGTGCCCAAGTTTGTCTCTTGGAACAACCCAAGAGGAGACACAACGCAGCATTGGCTGAGCCCGGTGCCTTGACGGGATTCAGCAGGAAATGCACAGTCACTCCTAACCTGGCACAGTTTGCCATTCTACGCCTTGGTGGCTTCCCTGTCTCTTCTCTTGTTTTATCTGCTTTGCGTTTGTCAAATTGTTCTCCACTCGGGAAGTCCAGGGTCGGGAACATGATGCGTTGCTCTGCTTGAAACTTTGGGCGGTGGGGCGCTAAATCATCGCGAGTTACAGATATACGCCCCCCCAAAAAAGTCGAGATTATACACGCAATCGCAAAGCCCAGCTTCCACCCAGCGACCAACAGCCGGCTGCAATGCCGGATTCGGCTGCACAGGAGGGCGGAATTGAGTGAGCCGCAACAAGGTTGTCCCCGCGGCTAGACGCCACTGTGGCATCGCATTGGCCCGGGTGCTTCAATGATCGCCTTGTGCACAGCATTGCCATTCCCCTGCGAGCCCCGTTTCAGGATGGCTTCACACTTGCACATCTACACAAGACAGTCCCCTCCACCTCCAAGGGGGAGGCAAGTACTCGGGCTGCTCAGCCGGCGGCCGGACGTCCTTGCCGCCCTCGGGTAACGAAATCAAGACCCCCCATCGTAACGAGAAAGTACGGATATACTTCTTCGCCCTCCCTTTTCTGTCCTGTCTGGCCGCCCTCTCTTTTCTCCTTTTCTTCTCTCGTCCGCCCCCGATCTGCAAGCCTGTTTCTTTCTTTTATTTCCCTTTTTAACTCCTCTTCTTGGTTGAGCGCGCCAGTTGCAGCTCATTTACAGTAACTTTATATTTCTTTCTTTGTACTATTCTGCTTGCCGTCCACGGGTTGGGAAACAGCAGTCAAGATGAATTTCAAGATCATCGTCCTCATCCTTCGAGTCTTCCAGGCCGCCTTTGCGGTGGTGGTCCTGGGCCTTTCGGCCTTCGGTAGGCACTTAGCGCAACCTCTGATGGACGATTAACGGACGGCTTGGCCCGACTAACAATAGCAAACGTCTAGTCTCCAACTGGTATAATACCGACACCAAGACGGCGTCTCCGGCTCAGATCAACTTCTTGATCTTTGCTCCTCTTTGGTCACTGCTCTCCATCGCATGCCTAGAAGTGGTACCCAAGTTCTTGCCGCGGTGTGAGTAGACCCATTGGAACTCCGGTTTGGAAGTCGGGAGGGGGTGCTGACGATAACCCACAGTGTCGAATCCGTATGCCGCCCTTGGACTCGAGGCCACTAATGTGCTCTTCTGGTTTGCCGGGAGCGTGGGTCTGGGCGTCTTCATGAACGGCCTGCTCTTCTGCCGCGGCGCCGTATGCAGCGCGGCCCAGGCCGACGTCGCCTTCTCGGCCTTTTTGATCTTTCAATGGGCCGCGACGGCCATTATCCTGGCCCTCGATGTGCTAAAGATGGGGTTTCGCAAGCCCCGGGCCGCGGCATCCGCTGGCCCTATGATGAAAGAGCCCCTGCCTTAATTCACGGACTGGATGCAAAGAGGCCGCTGCCGCCGTACCAGGACCATGACTGGTACTCAACAACCGACGGGGCGTTTCCGTTACAACCCCGCACCTACTCGAGCAGGTTATGGGTGGCTTGGGGCCGCCGCGGCAGATCTTCAGTGCCGTCGTCGTTCCCTCCCGGATCCTGGGGTGCGGTTGGTGTTGCTGCCGGCCACCGCGGGCTTGGCAATGGCGAAGATTGGGTTTTTATTGATTTGAGAGACGAGGTCGCCCCCTTGGCCGCCACGGCACATCGTACACAGAGCATGGGCTCGCGCTGGTGAGAAGGGGAGGAAGAGGAGAAGAAGCCAACCCTTTCTGCTTGGTCTTAAATGGCCAGCTGGACTGTGTCTGTTTTGATTCCAAGGTTGTTTTTATTATTAAAGGGACGAAATGGCGTCATAATTCGAGCGGTTGGAACAGTTGACTTCAGGGCGCAAAAGTGTATTCAGGGTTGTTGAGCATTGTCATAAAAACATATATACATATACATACACACACATACGCATATACACGATAATCCGGCTCAAAGGGGCGAGCCCCTGTTGCAAGTACCACATGCCCGCAGATCTCGCAACGGGGGAGGCGAGGAGGCGGCGGGATAGGCGGCGCAACAGGCAGCGCGGGAGGAGGCATTGGGTGCTAAGGAGGACAACCACCATCTCTAGTACGAGGCAGCATTGACTGCTTAGGTGTGTAGTCGTGTCTTTGCCGAAGAGAGCCCGAGGCCTCGGATCTGGCCGACATCTCGGATTGCGGTCCATGCTAACGCCTCAAAGATCGTCCAGCGACCGACCGGGCTGGTCTCCCGCAGTTAACAGGCCGTGCGGCCGCCAGTCACCCCGGCCACTTGTGTTTTTATTTTATTTTATTTCTTGAATGTAAAAGAATACGGTCGAGATATGCACATGGCGGAACACTGCGTTGAAGCATTGGGGGGGTTCCCACGACGTGAAATGTCTGCCAAGCGGCTAATTTAGTGAGTGTAGTGCTGTAGATCCGACACTTGGTCTTTGGCAAAGAAAACGTCCGTAACAGGAGCTGCAAAGCTTCTCTCTCAACTTTGCCCACCTCTTCTCATCCGGGGTTCGTTTTATTTCCTTTTTTCTTTTCATCCTATGGCGTTGTAGATAATTCTCTAATAATAATAAGCACTACCGTCAAAGTCGTCCCGAACCCCGAGGCTGAAGGCAGGTCGACGATAAAACGAGCTAGACTCTTCCCCCAATCGCGCAATACAGGCCGTTTATGACACGACGTTTGTTGGCCACTGGAAAAGAGATTCCAGAACAGGGACCTCGAAGTCGGGTGCTGGGCGTGGCGGCGGCGCAGGCGTGTATTTCGTGCCGGGATTTTTGTTTATTCTCCGGTCTGATGAGATAGAAACGTGAGAGAAGGACCTGATACGTACCTACATTCATCTTCAAATGAGTGAACCACAGGATGGAAGAAAGCTGAAGAGAGAAAACGACCCCTACAATGCCCCAAGACCGGGAAGAAAGCTACCCCGCGCCACCACCACCCACCTACTTTCTGTTCTCGGTGTGTCTTGTAAGCAAGCATGGATTGGTGTAATAGCTGCTACATTGGCACTGCCTGCTTGATTCCATCCATTCTTTTTCCGGAAACAGGTAGGGAATCCACACGGCGACCACCTCACCTCACCTCACCCCAAGCTTTCCGCGGTTCATGGGCTGGGTAATGTAACTCGTTCGTAGGCCGAGAAGCTGACTCCTAGCCGCACTGTCTCGCGCCTCGCTCCCGCCAGCTCGCGTAGCATTCCCCGAGTGCGTGCATGTAAGGCTGCTTACCTGCTTGACTTATAGAATAGAGAGCTACCCAGGTAAGGAAGGTAAGGTAGGTACATAAGGTGAGCAAAGGTAAAAGACAACCTGATGCGGATATAAAATGCACAATGACGGAACACCAGCTCCCAGAAATAGGAACGCAGGGCGTTGCGCCACAGAAGCGCCAGATGACAGAGACGATGAAAATCGGTAATCGTTGCGACGCTTCCATCTCTTATTATTTACTTTTTTATTTTTTTATTTTTGTCTTCCAACAACTCTCGGTCTTTAGGGGGCGAAGACAAGTTAGTGCTAAGAAACCTAAGGCCTCTCTTACTCCATTGTACCCCCCTCTCTCTGTCGATGATCGTCCCTGGGCACGCGATTGCCCCGCGCCCGTGAGTCGATGGCGCGATTGCGTGCTTGGGGTTTCACCCCACTTCCCATTCCCAAACGAGCACCCTTATGGCCCCCTTTTGACAAGTGAAGAGGGAATTAAGGTAAAAAAAGGTAATAAAAATTGGGGGAGAGCTGGGAAGAGTTGGGAATGGAAGAAAGAGAGAGATTTTGGTCTAGACAGAATTAGGAGACGGACCACAAGGGGTGACAGCAACAGTGACATACTTCAGCACGTATATAGAACACGGCCCTCCTCGTCCTCTTTGTGCACCTTGCCTTGCCCACTGCTCTCCCCCTCAATACCTGCCATACCTACATGTAACAAGCTCGCTCTTGCTGCTTTATCTGCCGTGCCACCTTCTGCCTCTGCATCTCTATTTCTCTCTACGCTACCTCATATCCCCAAAGCCGCGCAACCATGGCCGAACTCAGCAAGAACTTCGAGACGCTGCAGCTCCATGCCGGGTGCGTACAACCCTAAACCCATTCGCTGCTGCTCTATGCTAGTTTGTATGCGTACACGGAACTGACGTCTGGACGAGCAATACAGGCAGGAACCCGATCCGACGACAAACTCGCGAGCAGTGCCCATCTACGCCACTACGGTTAGTATCCGCGCCCCTGCCCCCTGCCCCCTGTCCTGGCGACGCGCGAGAGGACCGGCAGCTCATATACACGGGCTGCTTTGATATAGAGTTTCGTCTTCAACGACAGTGCCCATGGCGCCCGCCTCTTTGGGCTCAAGGAGTTTGGCAACATCTACTCCCGGATAATGAAGTACGTGGCTGAAGCAAACCCCCACCCCCTCTTGGGACAGCGGCATGCATGCTTACCCGTTTTTCGCTTCTCTCCGCAGCCCTACGACAGACGTATTTGAGAAGCGGATCGCGGCTCTAGAGGGTGGCGTTGCCGCCGTTGCGGCGTCGTCGGGCCAGGCAGCGCAGTTCATGGCCATTGCTACGCTGGCGGGCAGCGGCGACAACATTGTGTCGACGTCGAACCTGTACGGCGGCACGTACAACCAGTTCAAGGTCCTGTTCGCCCGCTTTGGCATCACGACAAAGTTCATCGACGGGGACAAGCCCGAGGACATTGTCGCCGCCATCGACGACAAGACCAAGGCCGTCTACATTGAGAGCATCGGTAACCCGCGCTACAACGTGCCCGACTTTGAGGGCATCGTCAAGGTTGCCCACGAGCACGGCGTGCCCGTTGTGGTACGTGACCCCGCTCTGCGCTTGAAATTTGATGTTCTGACCCGTTTAGGTTGACAACACGTTTGCCGCCGGAGGCTTCTTCGTGCGGCCCATCGACCATGGCGCCGACATTGTCGTGCACTCGGCGACCAAGTGGATAGGGGGCCACGGCACGACCATCGGCGGCGTCATTGTCGACAGCGGCAAGTTCGACTGGGGCAAGAATGCGGCGCGGTTCCCGCAGATGGTGGAGCCGTCGGCGGGCTACCACGGGCTCAAATTCTGGGACACGTTCGGGCCCATCACCTTCATCATCCGGCTGCGCGTCGAGATTCTGCGCGACCTCGGGGCGTGCCTCAACCCCTTCGCCGCGCAGCAGCTCATCCTCGGCATCGAAACGCTGAGCCTGCGGGCGGAGCGGCACGCGCAGAACGCGGCCGCACTGGCGGCGTACCTCGAGAAGAGCCCCTACGTGACGTGGGTGTCGTACCCGGGCCTGGCCAGCCACCCGTCGCACGAGAACGCCAAGAAGTACCTCAAGCGCGGCTTCGGCGGCATGCTGAGCTTCGGCGTCAAGGGAGGCGGTGCCGCCGGCAGCCAGATCGTCGACGGTTTCAAGCTCGTCTCCAACCTGGCTAACGTCGGCGACTCCAAGACGCTCGCCATCCACCCCTGGAGCACTACGCACGAGCAGCTGTCGGACGAGGAGAAGATCAGCTCGGGCGCCACCGAGGTAAGATGGCCCCACTCCAAAGTTTTCTGATAGACGAGCTCTTGGAGAATGATTTGCGGCTAACCACTGGCCGAACAGGATCTCATCCGCATTTCTGTCGGCACCGAGCATATTGACGACATCATTGCCGACTTCGACCAGGCGTTCAAGGCCGCTGAGGCCGTCAAGACCAATGCCGAGGAAGCACCAGCGGCCGAGGCGCCCAAGAGCGACGAGGCCCCGACTGTGGTGTAAGGCTGTTTAAAGGGGGAAAGAGTAGGTAACAAGGTTTCCGCGGATATATCGAGTTATTACCTATTAGACGACAGGTTTCGAGGATGCTTGGAGGAGGAAATTCCCCTTTCGTGTTCTTCGTAGCTCTGCGCCTTATGATGAATGTATGTTCTGTTTATGAAGCAAATAAATGTTATCCTTTGCAGCCACCTACACGACGGTAGCTTTTTATTGCAATGAGAAAGTCAAAATCATGTTTACGAGGACAACAGCTTGTAGGAAAGAGAAAGTATTGGTAAGGAACTCAGGCGTAGGTTGGGTAGCTGAGGCGCTCAGGGGCTGACGGGCACGCGCCAATCAGAGAGCACTTACCTAACGGTTAACTAACCCCTGTCTGCCGCCTTTAGCGCATGCACGCCGCATTTCGTCACCTGGGATCTTCCACCGCACGACCGTTGTGCTCTGGACTGTGGGCCTCGACTGTCCAGCAACCACCGACAACGACGACGACAACGACGACGGCGATGCTCCGGTGTGCAACTCGGCGATCACAGAGACAACATACGAAGAAGAGAATTCAACTCTACATATACACGACCAATTTTTAGAACCAATCCAACGCCCGCAAAACAGAAAACCATGCACCTCAACCTGGCATCTCTCCTCGGAGGAGGACGAGGACTAGGACAGACAGCCGCCCTTCTCATAGCCCTAGCCGTCACCGCCGCCGCATCTACCTCCCCCCAGCAGCATCTCCAGCGGCAGACCTCCGTGACCCTACGGATCCCCGCTTCGCACTTGCTGCCGAACCCGGGCGTGCTGCCGCCTTCGACGCACGGCACGCTGTCGGCGCTCGGCGCAGGCCGCGCGTCGGCGCCGCTGACGGCGGCCAACACGCTCGTGTTCGGCAACGTCAGCGCCGGCTCGTACCTGGTCGACGTGCACTGCGCGACGCACGCGTTTGCGCCGCTGCGGGTGGATGTGGTTGAGAGGGGTGAGGGTGATGGGCTGCTGGTCAGGGCGTGGGAGACGTTCCGCGGCAATGACTGGGATAACAAGGGCGAGGCCGTGCCAGCGGATGGTGGGATTGAGGTGCGCGTGCTCGGGGAGAAGAACTACTTCATGGAGCGGAGCAAGTGTACGTGCAGCCAACCTATCCCCTCCCATAACACGTTCTATGCCGCGCATCACTGACTTCACACAAAACCAGTCAACGCCTTCAGCATCCTCAAGAACCCCATGATCCTCCTCGGGCTGGTCAGCATGTGCATCTTCATCGGGATGCCGTACCTTGTCGACAACAGTAAGTCCCCCCCCCCCCCCCCCCATTTTCCACCCATCCCCCTCCACAGCTTCAAAACTAACCGGTCCCCCCTTTTCCAGTGGACCCCGAGATGCGCGCCGAGTGGGAGGAGCGCCAAAAGACGAACCCGATGAACGGGATCATGGGCGCGGCGACGGGGCAGCCGGGCGCCAGCGGCGGCGTGGGCAACTTCGACATGGCGGCGTTTCTGGCAGGGACGTCGGCCAAGAAGGGCGGGTCCGATGATGGAGCAGCAGCAGCATCCTCAGTAGCAGACTCTGGCAAGACGACATCGGGTAAAGGCGGAGAGAACAGCAGGAAGAAGAGGTGAGAAGGCCGTTGAGACTGTTTCTCGCAGGTAGTCAGTTAGTTAGCAGCTGACTGTGTTGCTAGTTAGGAGCTTGACGGACTAATCCACTCTCCGTCTCCTTGAGCGGTTGGAGGATTGCGGCGTGTTCATGTTGTATAGGTTTAGATAAATGCTTGAAAATAGATGTAGGTCAGGTTTAGCAAACTGCATTCTCGCATAATCTTCTCTATACAACATAGCAAGTTGAGGCAGCTTATCGTAATCTTCAACAAACGCAGGAGAGAAATCACCTTGGAATTAAGTCAACATTCTAGAGCAATCTGATATTACATCGACACAAATACAAACACGGGGTAAAGCTTCGCTATTCAGTCATGCTATGTACGGGTGTAACAAGTAATCATCGTCTTAGTGTCATTCTAGGAGAGTACAGGTTGTGCAAGGTACCGTAGCTTAGCTTGCTTGCAGTAAGTAGGTAGCTCCGGAGCAATGCCGTCCATGCCATGCCATGCAACGCATCTGGAGTATCCTCCCCTTTCCCCTTCGCCAGCAAAGCCTTGGCTGATTGCGGGAACCTCATTCTCTCCGTGAAGGGGGGATTTAGGAAAAAAGCTAGAAAAAAGCAAGGCAGTATAAAAACAGCGCCAGGAATAATTTCCAAAAAAAAAAAAAACCAAGCTCTCCTGCTCCTAGGCGACTGATGAGAGCCCTCGAGTCATCATCCCCGAGTCTGCTGCAATAGGCTGCGGCACTGGTAGGCAAGCAAGAATCTGTTTTCTCCACTCCTTAGAAATCGCCGCCGCCGTCATCGCCGCCGCCGTAGTCGTCATTGTTGCCATCCTCTGTAATGGAATATTAGTCAAAACCACCCATGCTACGCTTCTGGGAGTTAGGAAGGTTGCACTCACGATAGCCCTCTTGGTAGGCCTCTTGCTGGTTATCATTGATAGCGTCTGCAATGAGCACGCCGCCGAGCACGCCGGCTCCGAGACCGAGCGCGGCACCGCCCGCCATGCCCATGCCACCGCCCGACTTACGGGGGGCCTGCTGCTGTTGGGGGTATCCGCCTCCGCCATAGTATCCGCCTTGCTGCTGTGGGTAGTAGCCGCCCTGGGGCGGGTAGTTACCGTACCCTTGGGGTTGGCCATATCCTCCCGGCGCACCGTAGCCCGGCTGGGACTGGCCGTACATGGGCTGCTGTCCGTATGCGGGCTGCTGTCCATAACCGCCCGGCTGCTGTCCGTAACCGCCGTGGCCGCTGTGCCCGCCGCCGCCGAAGCTGCCGAGGGCGCCGCCGAGACCGCCGCCGCCGCCGCCGCCGCCGCCCGTCTTCTTGCCAAAGAACTTCCCGAAAAGGCCCTTGGCCTTGTCAACTTCGCTGCCGCCGGAGCGTGGAGGCAGCTGGCTGGGATACGGGGAGACCGAGGCCGGAGGGGGCGTGTTGGCGTACGAGGCTGCTGCGCCGCCGGGACCGCCGGAGCTGTGGCCGCGCGCCCTAGCGTCTTCCTCGGCCTGCAGCTGGCGCGCCAGCTTCTCGTCTTCAGACTCGTCCGACTTGAACGGGTTGGTGCTTGCGCCGCGGCTGTGATCGTCGTACGGGTTCACCTTGGTGTCGGTTGGCGCGGCCGTGTTGCCTGGCGCATACGACGGAGGCGGTCCGCCCGGCGCATCGTCAATAGGGGGCCGCGCTGCCTCGGTGGGCTTGTCCCATTGCGACTTCTTGGTGTACGTGTTGACGTAGAACCTGGTGGGAGGTGTGCGTGTTAGCTGGCTTACCTAGCTTTGCTTCTGTCCCGGCACATTGCAGGGCCGGTCTGTCTCTCGTCCATATCCCGCACCCCATCGCAAGCCTCCGCCCCTCGTTCCGGTATACTCGGGCTAGGTGCACTTACCATTCCTTGTATTGGTCGTTCCATCGCGCAACCCTGGTTCTTATTGTTAGCTTTTGATGTTTTCTCAGTTCCCTCAGCGGGGATGTGGGCTGGCTGGCTGCCGAGAGCCAAGAGCAGAGACGCCGCACAGCTAGCCGCAGCCAGGCGGGGTCGTTTGGGAGTTGACAGTGACAGGGAAATAAGAGCATGAGCGTCATGAATGGCTTATCGCCAGCAAAGCAAGCACGTACCATCCCTCGGGAACCCTAGGCGGGGGAGGTCCTGAAGGAGCCTCGAAATCGGCCATGATACGTATGCAGGTGCTTGTCGACCTTTAGGGTGTTGTCGAATCGAGATTATTTCGGGTGTTTTCTTCTTTGGGGTTTGCCTAGGTAGATTCGTAAGTGAAACAAGAACAAAAGAGAAAGGGAGCTGCTGACAGGCCGTTGGACGAACGTACCCGTGCCACTTAAAGATGCGGTTGTGGTCAGGGAAGGAGGGGTACGGATACTTGGCAGTCACTGTGCTGAGTGAGTTATGGGTAGTGTAGTGGGGTTCAGATGGTGTGATGTGCCAGTGTGATAGCTTTAGGCTTGTTCGAGACAACCTGGAAGGGCTTGGCAGAACAAAGAAAGCAGAGATGAGGTCGGTTGGGGTTTTTTACACCAACACTGGGGCGCGGGTTGTTTCAAATATCAGTCTGTTAGCAGTCGCGAAGTAAAAAAAACACCCGAGGCGCCTCAGTTATACGCAGGAGCCCCCGGCCCAAGTATACACATATTTTATTTACAGTGGAGGGGCGAGTTTCCGCCACGGGCCCGTCGATTATAGCAAGCACAGCCTCCCTGCCAAGTGCAACTACCAGGTAGCAATGGTGGTCTCACCAGCTGGCCCTTTGGGCAACGCAATCGCCAATTCACGAGCCGCGAGGTTCAGGTGGAAGCGGATAGAAATGGAAGCTGCCCAGGGCTCCGAGGTACCGTATTCGTACGGATACCTTCGTTACAGTGCGTGACAATACCTGCCCGCTAGTGATGGGGTGGGCTCCCTCCCGGACTCGATTGCGTCCCGTCGTACCGTAGGCAGCCCCTCTGAGAGGGCCCCCAAGATGATCGATCGGGCCCCATTCTAAGACCGCCACCCGCTGCCGGTACTGAAGTTGCCGGAACTGAGAGCCCCCAAAAGCAACGCGTGGCATGGTGGCTGTGCTCCCTTGCTCAACTTTTTGCCGCACATGCTGTTCCATTTCCAAGCGACTTTCAGTGCTCTCAGGATCACGCTCAGCGCACTGCGTCACGTTCGCCTAGGCTGCCAAGCCACATCCAGGTCGCGTATTCGTGCGTTGACCTGAGTAGTCACGTTTGAAGCTCTCTAAGCCCCTAAGCATTTGTATTAATTTGTGTCACGAGTTTTAGCTGTCTTCGGTACCAACGTATTACGACACCTATTTGATAGTAGGCGGCCTACGGCGTACTGAAGATTGAAATTAAACATGACTCGCAAACCAGGTATAAGACAGCCTGGCTCAACCTAACCGTATGCTCTTGTCATGAGCCTGATACATAAACATGAACCGCTTCGATAGTGTTAATAATGATGATATAGCGTCGGCTTTTCGGTACGGCGCCCTGGTGTTTCCTGTCTACTGGTCTATGCAGGACATCCGTTCGCCCTCTAATCCAAACCAATGCAACAAACTCCTTACCGTCAGTCTCCCCAAATGCCTCCTCAGCCTAAAACATGAATCCACAGATAACGCCGCGCTCCACGTGGAGCTTCAGTAAGGCTCGTCTCTGTCTCTATCAGCAGCACTCCTGTCACCAAAGAGGGAGGCGGCTTCCATGCAATACCCGCCGCCACCCGTCACCATGCGCTTCTCGCTGCCGTAGCAGATGACAACCCCATCCACGATGCCGCTCATTATCCCCTCCATTGCTCCCAGAATGCCCCAGCCGATGAAGCTCGCAACCAAGCCCACCACGTATGCGTAAGCACTTCCCCTGAGACCCAACCCACCATCTGGCCGCTCGAGTTTCAACTGCTGTGCTGTCATGACCCAGCCGGCAAAGCCCAGCGCGGTGGCCATGATGAAACGAGTCGCGTGCAGTATGAGTTTGGCGAGCCGGTACGGAAGTAAGGGCGAGTATCGATTATGGCCCGAAGACAGGGCCGCTGGCGTGAGTGTGGTTGTGGGCCGCTGCGGTGAAAGAAAGTCCATTTGGCTAAGTCCTCTCGCTGCTACAGCCAGGGGCTGTGAGTGTATAGCGGCGTACGTGAGCGTCAAGGGGTTAGTCAAGGCTGCAATGGGAGTCGGGATGAACGAGTACGCGAACATGCTGATAATGTTCGCGGCACGTTGAGGCAATACTAGCAACGGAAGCCGGATACAAAGAGCTAGCAACGTTGACAAGCTGATCGTGCCGAAAATGGCCGTGACCGAGTGTCCCAGAGCAGCAGAGACAATATCTCTGGATGACGGAGACGGGACGGCATTGCGATGGAAATACCACTGAGACACCGTGGCAGCAGTCGTGGCTCGCTGAACTCCCGCAATGATCGAGAGCGTCCAGATATACATGAGCACAAAGTACACACCGAGCCACCAGCTCGATGCGCTGATGATAAATCTCGATAGCTTGCTCGAGAAGTAGCCCCCCATAAAGACCCTGGTGAACATGAGGAGCCATGCCCAAGTCCAGAGAACAATAACACCCAGGCATGCCATGCCGATCAGGACTAGGGCGGAATTTGCTGTCAGAATGCGACTCGAAAACTCGAGAATTTCGATTGCCGACTTGAGCGCATGGCGCCCCTTGAACACCAGATAAAGCCAAAGCACTGCCGAAATGGCAGGGATTGCAGCTGCCCATCTCATGAGAACATCCTGCATGCGCGAGCTGCCACCGCCCGACTTATAGCTGGATATGAAAGGGTACAGCGAGAACGATGTCAGCACGATTGGCACGGCAATGAGAACTAAGGCCACTAGAGGCCTGACGAACGACCGGAGCGCCGCCAGCCAGACCACCGAGACAATAATCGATACGAGGGTGTCAACTGCCAACAGGTGAAAGGACGCCCTTAGAGTTGTATAGATGGTGTCTCCAAGTGGCTTCTTAGAGTTGGTGTGCAGGTAGACCAGAACGAAGGTGGCGAACAGAGAGGCCACGGCAATCAGGTATATCCAGGCGAAAAAGGCATCGTGCTTAAACATCTCTCCATCAGAAGTTGGAGGCTGCGCCAAGATCGCGTTCACATTTGTGTCGGCAGAGCTGGGGGGCGGGTGCATCCCCAGCTCCGAATCGTTGGTCGAGTCCCTCCTTATCGGATGTCGTGTCGGAGCGGCAGGGGATCTAAATTTCTGAAAGGCTGGCGGCGTGCTGTCGTCCATCGGCGTCTCCATGGTCAAATCAATAGGCGGCTCGCTGTCCATGATGGACTCAAGGCCAACGTCCACCATGCGTCCCTTAGCCTCATCGCTCTCGCTCGAACCCTGCCGCCCCTGGCCTAGGGCATCTCTCCCCTCTTGGCCGCGACGCGAGAAACTCCTGGTGCCGTTCCAGCTGCTCTTGATGCCCCGAAGGCGATCTCCCATTGCGCCCTCATCGTATTCCTGGCTGTGTTCTAGCGAGATGCGGCTGTCGTCGTTCTCGGTGTCGGTGCTCTCTTCTAGGCGACCGGCAGCAAAGACGCGCCGGGACCGCTGCAAGGCGAACAGGTCTGCTGCCTCGCGGTCTCGCTCCTCCTCATCGTCCTCCTCATGCTCGAGGGCGGCCTGGAAGAGGGGGGCGTCTTGGGAGGCATATCGTGAGCCAAAGAAACGGGAGCCGCTGGGTTGGTACGGGTTGCCGGCGCCCCTGCCTAGGTACGATCTGCCTCCTAATCGCGTGCCCCTAGATTGCCATTCTGGCTGGCGGGAAGTGCGGTCACTACTGTCTGGTTGGCCAAAGTTGGACAGCCGTGACTGCGACTGCGCGAGAAACCTGGAAGCATCTGGAGATGGATTAGCCGGGCGCCAGAGTCATGGCGCCGTCACGGGCCAAGGAGACGCTCCGACCCGACTCACATTCTGAGAACATGGCGACCGACCCAAACCCCCCCTCAGAGGTCTGTCACTATTCTACACACAGCCAAGATAGCGGTGGATTGCGCGCGTAATAATATAACTAAAGAGGAGTGGGAGTGTGGGGTGGGAAGTGGATGACAATGGCGAGAATCTGATGATGCGGGGCAGTTAAGTTGCAGCACGCTGTTGGCCCGGGAAGCCGGGCAGGTCTAAGGGTTATGGGTAATAATCTGTTTCAGGCCCGGAAAAATGCAGCGTTAGTATTGAGGATTCGGTTGCGCCGCCGATGTCAGCAGTGAGCTTGAAGAGGCCTGCAAAATCGTGGGAGGGAAAGAGGTGCCAGCGGGATGATTGAAGAGGTCGGTCGGATGAAGAGTCAGTTTAGTCAGTTTGAGGCGGACAGGCAGCCAGCGGATTGCCCAGCATCCAGACAGCGGAAGCAACCGAACGCGGTAGGCGTGACTACCGATGGCCAATCCAGGCTCCAAGCCCCATCCATTTGCCCCACGGAGCACGACCGCCCCACCCGACCGCCCTAACAAACAAGCATTTTCCGCTTGTGTTAAGGCCGAAACCCCGTTAAAGACATGCGCCTGGGGTAAGCTAAGTGCCTCTACCTAAGTTAACCTCAGGTCGGCTCTGTCCTCTGCCGAATCAGTCGTGGTAAGAATGAATAGCAAACCAAGAACAAGACCAAAACCCACGAACCCAACTTTTCATTTGCAGTGTTTACGCAGAATCTACCTTAGCTATCTGGGTCTCGTGTTATTGTCTCTGGCAAGTCCTGACTGACTGCGACGGCCGACGGAAGTGACGAATGACAGCTGCAGGTGCCCCATGACCTGGGGGTTTGTCGGCCGCTGGCGAAGGGAGGTGCCCTGCCTTATTACTGCACTCTTACGCAGGATGCTAGTTGCGTCACTGATAACAGCTCCAATTTGCAGCCCGCTGCGATCTGCTGATCCACACTCGGCTCCATCCTCCAAGGCCTACATACCTAAGGTAACCTAAGGTAAGTATCTTAGCTTCCAGGTTCCCTCATGCAGCTCCATGCCCATCAGCCATCAGCTGTCAAACCAAACACCAGACCGAACCCGACATTGAACTTCTAGAACACTGCCATCGCCCTACCTGCCCGCCAACCCAACCCGTATTTTCTTGACGCTGCGATCTGCATGACCGGGCCACCAGTCCATCTCAGCCAGCTCACTCGCGCGCACGCTTCGTCGCACATTGCCCACGAGACTACCAAGGCCCTCTTTTTTGTTTTTGTATTTTCTGCCCCATTTTCTATCGCTTGTGCAGCCCGGCCCGCCACTAAGCAGACCGTTTCCCACTGGCCTCGCCTCGGTCCAACAAAGGCCCACGATAGTCGGAGAGGACGGCTAGGCAAGGGCGACGATAGCTTACAACATCGGCCAAAGTCAGAACTGGCACATATCCGAAGGCGGTAGCACCAGGAGCAGAGTACAGCGAGGAAGAAAAAGGCGCTCGTGCTTCGTTCCCTCCCCCTTTCCAACACCCCCACCAACCTACCGGCTCCCCCCCTTGTCTCAGCCTCCGTCCGCTCTTCATGTCCTCCGGACCGCCCTGGGATTACATAGCGAAGCTAGTATGCATAGGAGACTCGGGCTGCGGTAAATCGTCGCTGACGATCCGGTTGTGCGAAGGCCGGTTCGTGACGCACCACGATGTGACAATTGGGGTCGAATTCGGGTCCCGCATCGTACCTGTCGGGCCGCCGCACTCCGACAAGAGCGAGTTCCTGGCCGCAAACTCGACGTCAGCCCTCTCTTCTCCAGACCTCTCATTAGACGACGACGATGCGGCCAAGACAGCGCCGGCGATACCGGAACCAAATGGTCTCCCTCCACCGCCCAAGAAGCCTGTTGCAGCAGCAGTAGAACAGCTGCCTCCTCAAAAGCACATGAAGCTCAGCCTGTGGGACACGGCTGGCCAGGAAACATACAAGAGCGTGACGCGCTCCTATTTCCGCGGCGCATCAGGGGCCCTGCTTGTTTTTGATCTGAGCCGGAAGCAGACGTTTCAGCATGTCACGGACTGGCTTGCCGACCTGCGGCAGATCGCCGAGCCCGACATTGTCGTAGTGCTAGTAGGCAATAAGGCGGATCTGGCGTCGCCGAACAGCGCCGAGGAAGACGGCAGCGCCGGAGGCAACAAGCGCGAGGTAACTCGCGAGGAGGCCGAGGAGTGGGCGCGCCGGAACGGCGTGCTTGAGTACGTCGAGACGAGCGCCAAGAGCGGCGAGAACGTCGAGAAGGCCTTTATGCGCGTCGCCGAGCGCATCTACCAAAACATTCAGGCCGGCAAGTACGACCTTAACGACCGCCGGTCCGGCGTCAAGGGGCCGAGCGCTGGCGGCGTCGGCGGCGTCGGCGGTAACCGGCCCGTCCGGCTGTCCAACGACCCCAAGAATGTATCGGGCGGCTGTTGTTGATTCTTCATTTTCCTGTCTTGTTTATGTTTTGTGTTTGTTCTATTATTTGAAGGAAGACCAGATAGAAATCTTTCTCAACGCCATGTTACATCCCATCCCATCCCCCCTCTTCTTCCGAATGGCAGCAGCAATGCAGAGAGAGCACAGCGAAGTAGAAACAAGCACCTGGGACGCTGTAGTCAATAAGAGAACAAGCGAGCAGAGAAGGAAAGAAGCCAAGAGAAGGAAAAAGATGGTACCAATGCAAACAAACAAACGGGCACGGAAGGATGCGCAAAACTTGCCACACACACAAACACAAACAACACAAAACATGACTACATCGACGTACGATACCCCTTGTTGGAGGATAGGAGGTTGGAAACCTCGCCCTTTATTTGTTGCCAGTCTCATTTGTCTGTTGCATGAGAGAGCGGGAGGCGCGAGAGTGAGAAAATAAGCAGAGCATACTTAATAAATGCATACATAATTTAGTAACACATTCCAGTAGCACACACAGATGAAGTCTATCCAGAAGACTGTCACACCGTCTGTTTAGACTGTAGAGGTAATGGCGTTACGGCCTAATAGGTGAAGAAGTAGTTCAAAGGTATAATATAGAAGAAAACCTAAACGCCTATTATAGAATACTAAAGCCTTTTTGTACACCGGTTTATTATCGAAAGCCGTGTTGGACCCCAGTGTTGTCTTTACCATGGTGTGGATAGACGTTCTTGATAGTCCAAACCGACTTCCAAAAAGAGGCAGAGACAGGACACAATAATAATTGATGCAAAGTTGAGATGAGATCTAGTTTCCCCCTCCCATCCCGGCCCTAAATGACATGAGAGAACTTTCGTCTTTCTGAATTGTATTAGATCAGGCGCGACGAAGGCCTGTTATACCTCACTGCCGCCGCAGCAAAAGAATTTGCCTACCTGCCGTAGCTAGCCTCCAAGATGGCACAATCCCCTGTAAACTCCACATCCATTTTCATGCTGCTCTCCGACCTAGCCCTAGATGAAAAACATGTGAGGCGAAGGTTCCCCGAGCAACCATCACACACATACACTCCCACAAGACACGCACGCACGCATTCCTTTGACGACACCGGAAACGCGTACAACTTTATGCGTCGGACATCCTCCACGTGTCAAACCACTTCATATAGCTGTACTGCTTGTTGGGGCCCGTCATACCCCAGCATATGGGCATGAAGTAGACATAGAGGCCAATGACGGTCACGTCAAGGACGCCGTAGATGGCGTACTGAACAACCTTCGTCCGGTTGCGAAGGAACCAGTCGATGAGGAATCCAAACTCGAGGATAGCGAAGTATAGAGCTGGGTAGTAGTGGTGGACATACGTGACACGGGCCATGACCACAAACGGTAGGTAGTGGAGGAACCACCCAATGACGGGGTAAAGCCCGGCGTAATGAATCTGGTCGACGTCCCACTGGGACAACTCGTTATAACCTCGTTGCCAGCGAAGGGTATACCAGACAACAAGGAAGGCGAAGAGGCCGAGCCCGGCCGTTGTGCCCCAATAGACAAGAGGGTTGCCGAGGAGGAAGTACTTGACGATATTGTCGTCCCAGCTGCACATCCTCAGGCCGACATGGAGGATAGGCCACTGCCACCACTGCGATGCGAGATCATCCTGCTTGTCAGGATCCGGAACAAGAGCATTGTTAGAGGTCATCATGGCGACGTTCTAAAAATAATTAGCGTTTGCATATAGCGGTAAATAGGTACGCCATTGGGGTATGGACGTACCAGGTGGATAAAATCCTTCCAGAACGGTGAGCGGTAAGAACCAGGGTCTCCGGGAGGAACTAGCCAAAGTTAGCAGTGAGAACCGACGAAAGCCAGGCCTAACAACTTACGCTTCTCGTTCGTGTGCGCTTCGATGTTCCAGTGGGTGTAGGTGTCACGAGGCTTGTTCTCCTTTGTGCAAGTAACCTCGATTTGCTTGAAGCCCCACTGGGGCAAGTTGGTGTTACCGGCGCGCAGATAGCATCCCAAGGTCTCGTGTTTCAGGCGGAATCCGGTGGTGAGGGTGCGGATTTTGCTACGGTCCCTGGAGGCTGCGTCACTGATGACCTCGATCTTCCAGTGGTCCTTCTCATCACCAATAGTCAGGTTACCATAGCAAGACACTTCCTTGTCGGCCTTGGTAACAGGAGCGGAGATCTCATGCGAATGCAAATTGCGGCCAGTTTGGGCGTGAATCAGACGGATGGTGGTGCCATCGGCAATAAAACGGGGCTCCTCCTCGGGGCTGAAGTCGGGCTCCCTCCGGTTCGGGTAGAAAAACCAGTCGTTGTTGGCATCTTTGTGGTGGTAGCATGTCACCTGTTGCTGGCCCGAGCCTTCGGGGTAGGTTTGAACGTGACTGTGAAGTAGACCGCCGCCATATCCCATGTTCTTGATTGTCGCTCTCGATCCATAGGCGATTTCCAATGGGCTGTCCCTACCGACTTCGGTGCCTCTCAAGTTGGCCTGGAAGAGCGAAGACATCTGGGCGTCACCTGGGCCGCTGTTGGTCAAGACAGCGAAATGGATGGCAAAGCTGAGCAGGTAGACCAGGAAAGGCAACACAATGAGCCCGATGACGCGAGCCGTAAGGTGTGCAGCCAGGACAGTCTGCACGCGTGTCAGAACAAACAAATGGATTTAAGGAGCCCGAGATCAAGCTTACCACCGGCATTTTGGTGTTGCCAAACTTTGACCATAAATCCTCAATAGTGTAGATACCGACGAGAGCAGTAACGAAGAGCCCAACCAGCTTGATGCTCGTCACAAACCCAATGCTAAGGCCAGTCATGAGCAGCCAGAGGCACCATTCGGGCTCGAAGGCGTTGTGGCGCTGGGCGTGGAATTTTGCCCAGCACAGCGTGGTAAGCACAGTGCCAAACAAAAGCATCGAGTCGAGGAGGATGAAGCGGCTGATGGTGGTGTAGGAGTTTTCGCAAAGAACCATGAGGGTGACGAGCCAGACGGCAGGGCGCTTGAGATTCAGCGTCTTTGCCGTCCAGTAGGCCATCGGCACGCAGGCCGCACCCCAGAAGGCGTTAAACTGGCGCATGAATGTGTAGTTGAGCTCCTCCGGGTACTTCTCGCCTGACTTGAACTCGAACGAGCCATTGTAGCCGGCGAGGTATCCACTCAACCCAACCAGAAGCTTTCCGGCAGGCGGCTGTTGTGTGTTAGTCAAGATCCGAGATGACTCGCCGCTGGGGACGGGGTACTTGCGTGCACATCGAAGTAGAATTCTCGCTTGAGATAGTGGCTGCCGAATTTTCCAAAGCTGGTAGTTGCATCGTGTTAGCGGTGTACATGGCGGGCTAGAAAGGGCGAAAGGGACGACAGTCGCGGGGATCAACTAACTGAGCTTCGTCCCATGTCACGATGGGCGAGAGACCAATCTTGTAGAAGCGGGTGAAGAAGGCCAAAACCGTGAAGATTAGGGGGGCGTAGATCCATTCCCACTCGTCGATGATGTCAAGGATGGAGGGGCTCTGCAGGAGACAGCGTGTTAGTTTGATTCCAGGCGCAAGTTGTCGCAAGCACGCGGTGTAGAGACGCATTGCAATGCATTGGCAATGGCATGGGCTTATGGTTTGCTCGTAAGCCAGGATGGGGCAGCGCGAACCTTCTTGGCAGTCTTCTTCTTGTCATCGGCCTCGGGCTTTTCGACGACGGCAGTCTGGGGGACAGCAGTTCTCCTCCGCGCGTCACCAACATCGACGCCAGAGACAGCGACGGCCCTGTCGGAAGCGGCCATGGTGGAGTGTGTTTGAACCCGAGCTCAAGCGGAAGGAAGTGGCCGCAGTCTACAAGACACGGTCCAAGGGTGGTCGGAGGTCAGGCCTCGGAGAGTGGTGTTATGGCAAGGCGAATCATAAAACGGGTAAAAAGAGCGTGTGGGAAAGAAACAGTCCGGGCAATTGACGAGACTGTTCGGAGAGGAAGGGAAGCACTCGGAAAGGCTCCACAGCGACGTGAACGACGACAAGAAAAAGTCTAGTGCCCCAGCATCAATGTCCCCGAGCAAACGGGACACGATATCTGATGGACAGAGAAAGAAGAAAGGGGTGGCCGGCTCTCGCTGTCGTGGAGGGCGAAGTCGACGGGAGCTTGTTACAGCTGAGCTGAAAAAAGAAAAGGGATGATGGCACCGTCTTCGTGGCCTCTTTCCCCAGTGGATGGCCGCAGCAAGCATTCGGCTTGGCGCGACGCCCCTTGCTAGTGCAAGTACTCCGTACCTCCACAGGGCTATTGGCTCCCCGCCAATCCCAGAACGTCCCACTAATAAACCCCCCACTTCAGCAGCTTTCAGCAGCCTGGGACACGGGCTGCGCGTCCTCCAGGTTGTTGGAGAGCCGCATCCATATGCATCACCTCAGCAAAACGGTTGAATCCCGACTAATCTGATTGAAATATATTGCGTGTTAATTAAGTGAGAGGATCTTGCGTTCCTGTGCCTGGAGGGCATGGTCACATCTACGTGGTCCCCAAAACATCTGTGGAGCAATGTCCGTCCTGGTCTAATACTGTGCATGTACGGAAGACGTTGTAAACTTTGATTCAGCTTTACTTTGTCACCGGCAATCCAGCCTTCCATCTGCTGCAGTGGATAGAGTTGAAATAGATTTGCAGCTGCCTACCTCAGGTAGTAAGCATATGCGTTTGATAGATTCTTCTATTGGGATTTGGTGATGAATGGCCGGCTCCGGCACAATTGACGGGAGCTATGCTTCATATCTATTTATCATAATTAGCTGGCCCACTCAGAAAGTAAGCACAGTGTGTAGTCGAGCTATAGAGTGAAATAGTACATGTGGTTGGTCTCACCTTAGGCACGTACCTAAGATATTTTACTCCCTCTCTGTGATTATGGACAGGTGCTCTCAAGGGCCATCGCCCTTGAAGTAATGGTATACGTATCACATACACGAGAAACACCATTTCCCAATAAATAGTCTACAGATGAATTTACATGCGCCAAAGACCGCAGGCCTCTCGATTACATGGCAGCCTTGAGAGATGCAGCTTCATCCCTTGCTGCGGCCATCATTGCCGCTTCTTTCTTCGCTGCCTCGACCCTTTTCCAGACCCGTGCGCGGTCAACATCTGCTTGCTGGCGCAGATTTTCCAGTTCTTCCATCTGTATTTGCTCTTGGGGCGTCGGAAGCACCGGCACTGCCTTTGTCTTGGAGATAAGGCTGGCGAGAATAGTGTCCGAGTGCATGTCCTTCATCGAGATGACCTCAACGCGCTCACCCTTGGCGGGCGGCGGCGCTGTAGAGTGACCCGTCGTCGACGAGTTCGGCGTGGGAGTAGAGAGAGGCACGTCGGTGTTGGCGTCGGCGTCGGCGTCGGCGTCGGCATCGCGAATATATATGCTCATCGTGGCCGGCCCGGACTGGTCCTTTACCCGATTGACAATCATGGGCACAGCTGGGTTCCAAAACTTCAATCGTGGGAGGTTATCCCGCCAGAACTTCCTGCCGAACAGGTTAGAAACAGAGGCGCGAAGACGTAGCAGTGGCGCAGGTTCCCGCATACCTCGGCCCCATGTGTCCGTCGTTCATCCTCATAGCAAACTCCATGTGTATCCTTGTCACATCCGGCGGGAGAATTGCCGCTCCTGGCCCATTTCGTATCGTTAAGAGCTTTTGGAGTGTTAGCATCTTGAAGAAGACGTCGAGTCCTGGCTCGGGGCCAACAATGGCTGACAAGGTACGAGTGGCTAGTTGGCATTACCCTCTGGTTTGGCTTGTTAGCAGGAGCTTCGTTTGGGGATCTTTCGGAGCCTGAAGAGCTTACTGAGTTCAATCTGTGCAATCGCGTTCCTACGGCCACCATCTTGAGATCTGTCGAGCTTCTAGGTTCGGCGCGGACGGCGTGGGCGGCGTGAAATTATAAGGCGGGTGGTTTGTCGCGTCTTGGTCGGTTTTACGTTTTACTGCCCCCTAAATTTTTAGTTTGGCGAGGCTTGCCAGTTCACCCATCCGGTCTTGGACAGACAAATAGCGGGCCGAGACTGCGCTTCAGCTCACCGCCCTGGTAATTGCCTGCCGAGAAAAACGGGCCCAAACACGACCTGGAAATGCCTGCCGGGGCCCTTGCACGCGGCCGCCTAGACGCTAAATTTCATCCAGCCCATTGCACCCCTGTACGTGTCATGAAATTTTTAGGCACTTGCACCTAGATGATGTCGAGGCTTTTGACGACATCCAACCCAGCTTGACTTTTCTGGTCACTTGAAGTCTTGGACAACAACAGCACTAACAAGCGGCACGCAACACGCCGCCATGCATATACAGCGAGGCCGTACGCTCAGCTCGAGATGGCTGGGAAGGGTGTTCAGCGTCGAGCACGGTAGCCTTCCATCAGAACTACCGCTGTACCTCTGTCCAGCATTCTTCCGGCCTCTGGCAGTTCCCAGCGTTGGTGGCCGACGGTTTCGTCAGGGCGCGCCCTCGTTCCAAATCCGCAATCGTACTCAAACCCGCGGACTGCATGCACATGCTGCTGCCGCCCCAGCTGCGACGCAGCCCATTCTAGTTCACAGGCCCTCGAAGTCGCTGCCGATACAATGCTCAGGCTGCGGCGGCTTGTCTCAGATAATTGTGCCCGACCAGGCAGGCTACTTCGACCTGTCGCGCAGGGCCGTCAAGCAGTATCTGGGTCTCGAGGAAGACGAACATGGACAAGGGCGAATCGGTGCCCACAAGTACGGCGATGTGGTTGAGGAGGCGCTTAAGAGAGTAAACCTAAACAAAATGGAAAAGCAAGGCGTCGACCTCAAGTCGCTGCTGCCGGATCCCAAACCTCGCCGTCCCGAGGCGGCAGCCGCGCCCGTCAAGCCTCCCATTTGCGATCGCTGTCACAACTTGATTCATCACCATGCTGGCAATTCCATATTCCACCCCAGTATCGAGTCGCTACGCGACACGATTGACGAGTCACCGTACAAGTACAACCACGTCTACCATGTGTTAGATGCCGCCGACTTCCCCATGTCTATACTTCCGAAACTGAGGGAGATCATGGACTTGTCGGCGATGCGGTCGCAGAATCGGCGCGCAGGCGAACCCACATTCCGTAATGGGCGCAAAACGGACATCAGCTTCATTATCAGCCGGTCCGATCTCTTCGCGCCCCAGAAAGAACAGGTGGATCGACTAATGCCGTACCTGAGGGATACACTCCGGGGGGCGCTGGGCCGTGTTGCCCGGAATCTTCGACTCGGCAATATCCACTGCGTCAGCGCCAAGAGGGGGTGGTGGACCAAGAAGCTCAAGGAAGAGATATGGGAACGCGGTGGCGCGGGGTGGATGGTTGGCAAGGTCAATGTGGGCAAGAGCCAGCTGTTCCAGAGTGTGTTCCCCAAGGGGCGGATGGACTGGAAGCCTCCCAAGCACGATATTTCTATCGTTGTGCATCCCAACGAGCAAGCCACCCCATCCTCTGGGGTAGCAGGAAGCGACCCCTTCAGCGCTCTTTTTGCCAAACCCAAGAGGCGAGTGACCGAGGACCTCGCTTTGCTGCCGCCAGCCCTACCAGAAGCTGAATACCCCGATATGCCCGTCGTCTCGTCACTCCCAGGGACGACTGCGTCCCCCATCCGCATGCCTTTCGGTGGCGGAAAGGGCGAGCTGATTGATCTCCCTGGACTGTCCCGGGGCGAGCTGGAAAACTTTGTCAAAGAGGATAAGCGCTCCTCACTGATAATGAAGAACCGCGTGACCCCCGAGCAGTTGTCCCTCAGGCCCGGTCAGTCGCTGCTCATCGGCGGCTTGATTCGGATCACCCCGCAGACACCCGACCTTGTCTTCTTGTCGTACGCCTTCACTCCGATCGAACCTCACGTGTCATCTACGGCCAAGGCCATTGCCATCCAGGAGCAGTCCGAGGAGGCGCCCAACGTCGAGACCATCGCCCTCCCCGGCACCGGCGACAAGATCAAGCATGCCGGTTCCTTCAAGCTGCGGTACGACGTCACCAAGCCCCGCGCGGGCCCTATCACGCGCCGCAATGCCGCCAACATCTCCGTTGACAGGCTCCCCTATCGTGTCTTCTCTATCGACATCCTGATCGAGGGCTGCGGCTGGGTCGAGCTCGTGGCCCAGGTCCGTACCAAGAACCTCGTGCCCTCATTCTCGCCAACGGAGAAGACCGTCGCAAAAGCAGCCGACAACTGGTCCTCCGACCGGATAACGACGCTAGACCTGTCGGGGCCCGACCCGAACGACTGGCGAGCCGGAGCCGGAGAGGCAGACGCAGACGCAGACGATGAAGGCCGCCCTGACAAGCGCGACCCGCTCGAGGACCGCTACCCCGTCGTCGACGTCTACAGCCCCGAGGGCCGCTTCATCGGCTCCCGCCCGCCCATGAACGCCTGGCTCCTCAACAAGCCCAGGACAGAGCACATCATGAAGCGCCCGAGGAAGAGCATGCGCGGCGTCAAGAAGGAGGTCAAGAGGAGGCGGCACCTCTTGCAGGCTGTCGGTCTGGAGTAGGGAGGTCAGGTAGTTCTTTTCTTCGACTTGTTAGTTTCCAGTCCAACAGGACTTGTATATGTACTCATAATAAATTGTACGAGACTGAAATACTCATATTTAATCTCCGTTGTTCATCTTAACAGCTATATTTCATAGAGAGTTGACAAAATAGGAAGTTCGGATAATGTTCACACACTGCGAAACATACATATTTAGTTCCTACGACGGTGATCTGTTGCAAGGGTTCTAAATACCTTCCCTACGTTGTTAGAACAAGGATGGTGAGGTATAGACTACGTTAGCGTGCGCTTGTCTGCATATGTATGATATTGCAGACTAGGATCTATTGTCTGATCGCTATGTTCAAGTGTACCCGTATCCAAATCGGGTAATATTTAAGTCCCAACCCAATCAAACAATATGTGATATAATATCGAATAGACATCATTCGTAAACAAAAACCCTCGGCCTAACCTCCCCAAACGCCAGGCGCGAATCGCGCTCTACCTGACTCACAAGACTCCATCCTTTACAGAGAGCCGTGCCACCCCTTCAAAAGTTTGAATGAAAAAGAAAAAGAAAACGTATCCAAGCCAAATATGTTACCCCACTATTCGTGTCATATCCTCACACTTGCACCAATGCCCTTGCCGATATACCAAAGCTCTTCGGTCCATTCGCCGAGGCGCACGTCGACCATGGCACGGGCGTCGAGCTTGAGCTTGCCGCCGAGAGCCTGGCGGAGGCGCTCGTAGCCGACAGAGTCGAGGGACCACTCGACGGGGAGTTTCGGAGTTAGCGAGGAGCCGGGGGGCGCGGCGAAGGGCAGGTCGTATTCGATGCGGCCGATGGGCTCGGTGTGGTTGTACAGGGCCGTGGCGTTGACGCGGTCAATGTACAAGGTGTTGTGCTGGAGGGGGGAAACGAGTGTGAAGGTGGCCGTCGAGGAAAAGACGTGAAATGTGGCGTCGCGGATGAAGTGTGCCTGCTCGTCGTCGTCATCGTCGTCGTCGCCATCGTCGTTGTCTCCGTCTCCGTCCCCGTCATCGCCGCCGCCGCCGCCCCGCGGTAGCTTGATACGCGGCGCCGCCACTGTCACATTCAGCCGTGACAGCGCCTCGCCAAGTAGCGGCTGAGAAGGCATGCTGCCTCTGTGTGTCCGCAGCGTGACGGTCGTGTTGAAGCCAGATATGTACTGCGACAGAAGGTCGCGTCCCTGCTTCACGCCATGCTTCCCGCCCATGGAAGGGTTCCATATTGCAGATACTACGAGGTTCGTGTTGTTGCCGGTCTTGACGTCGAGGTTCTTTGCTATGGCCTCGCCCACCGTAGTGCCGTTGCTGAGAACGTGTATACTGAGCCAAGGAATGTGAGCTGAGTACGGCGACGGATTGGTGACGTTGAGTGTTGCTTCAAGAGTGATGGAGTCCGCCGTGGTGCTGATAATATCGATGTTCCCGACTTTGGGCACAACGGAGCCGATCAGATCTTTCGGAAAGGCTACAAATGACGAGTTAGTTTGACGATCCGAAGGGTGGAGGGCTGGTGACAGCGTCGGGCGGACGGCAATGAAAGCCATCAAACAAGGCGACTGACAGTACTACCAGAATGAAGACGGACGTTTTACTGGGATTTTGCCCTCCGCAGGAACCCCTTTCAACTCCAGCTGACCGAGAATCGTCTGGACCCTGACCTCAACCAGTGCCGAGATGCCCAAAATGACCTCCTCGCCTCCAAAGAGGAGTGCTTGCATGACATCGGTCAGCACGTTTCCGTCTGTCACGTTCAATGGCGCGTCTTTGATAAAAGACTGAATGTGAAGCATTGCCTCGCGGTCTTTTGCCGCTGGGTATTGGGTCGAGTTTGCCTTTTGCCACTGCTCCAAATTGAGCTCGCCCAGCTTTTTGGTACGGTAAAAGACGTCGGCGTCAGCCCGAACATGAGATACGTTCAGGGTGAAGTTCATCTCGGAAGGGAGCGCAGCGAAGACCTGGATCGTCCCTGACACCTTCAAATCCGCATCCGGGTCACCCGGCTCGGCAAAGGGATCCGGCAGCGTAAAGTCCACATCGCTCAAGGAAAAGTTGCGAATCAGATTACCGAAAGACTTTCCCGGAAATGGCACAGGAACTGTGATGCTAGACAGGATGTCTGTAAGCCACTCGGGCGTATCTGTGCTTGGTTGTTCCTGGCCCCGCACAAATACGGTTGCCGGTTCACCGCCGAGATACTTCTTGAAGAAGTTGTCGAGCGGTGAGGAATCCGAATTAGGACAGAGTCGGGTCAGAAGCTTTGGGATCTCCTTGACCAAGCCATGAGCATCGACGACCACGTCTGACTGCGGCCGTACAGCTACAGTGCTGGTCACGGCGGATGCGACGAGGATGAAGGGGTCATTCGCATCGCAACCAGGTATGAGCACTTCAAACCCGAGCTCTGGCACATTGACAGATAGCGGATACTTGTTGAATGCCTGAATGGAGACTTCGGCCGCAATGGCTTTGTCGTCGTGTCCCGGGACGGGTTCCTCTTCGAAGTTGAGTTTTGTTATGTTGTACTCGGGCACTTGGGGCAATTCCTTGGCTACACAGCTCATCAGCAAAAAGGCTCAAAAATCAAGGTACAATGTTCGAGTTATCTGCTGTCAGGCCCCCTAAACGAAGGCCTTCTCGCCAAAGTACAGGGAAGCAAACGAGCGGTAGAGATATTGACCTTCAAAGGTGAAAACCTCGGCGATGGAGTGCGTCCCGAGCGGAATGATGCCGGCCTTCAGTTGGACGTCGGCCTTCCCCAGCAGCTGAAGCGCATCCAGCTTGCCGCCCAGCCATAGATTGGCAATGATCCGAACACTCTCAGCATTGCCTGGGATGAGCTCGGCGACAAAGTCGACTTCCGTGGTCTGACCCTCGACTATGCTGCCCACCAAGGGGGGCACAGAGGCGCTGCCAAGCAAGACGTCTTCGTGCTCGGGGAGATACACATTGATCTTGGTTTCTTGACTCCCCAGATTCCGCACTAGCCACCCCGTAGCTACTCCCACGCGCCTCACATGCTCGTTCCGTACGCGCTGGCTGTCTAGTCGGAACTTGAGCTGGATGCGGGCGCGGACGCCATCGGCCGTGATGGACTCGAGGGAGAGGTTCGTTGGCTCAATAACAGCTGCTTGCTTGGCGTATTCCTCGACGGCAGCCGGGGCGAAGAAGGCAACGACAATGATGGAAAGCGTAATGAGCGACAGAACAATGACAGCAATGACGGACGGCCATCTTATTGATTTCGCCTTGGTTGATTTGGTAGACGAGGCGTGAGAAGCGCGGGAGGTGATGGAGGCGACATCGGCATTGGCGTCGGCGTCAGCAATGTCATCCTGCTCCCCGTCGTAGCGCGGCGTCGTATCCGACCCCGAGAGCAGTGGGGTTGACTCGAGGGACTCGTCGGACGGGGGCGTCGGCGCCTTGGACTTGCCGGCAGCGGCGAGCAGCGGCGACCTTTCGGAATTGGACATGATGGGAAGCTATCAGACGGTCGACGTCGGGTGATGATGACGAATGATGAACGGGGACCGAGGTAGCCCTGGAGCGCAGGCAGCTTCCAGGTTTCCACGAACGATGGATGCACTTGCGCGCCCTCGCTATAACATGGCAGTGCGTGCTAAGCCCAGTACAGAGGAAAGGGAAAAGGAAGGAGAAAGAGAGATGAGGTGGAATACGGTTTGATGGCGTGGGTTAGACTCGGTGGAAGAGCCGCCCTGGCTGGTTCCAAGTTTGGCTGAGGCTGACGTTGAGGTCACCTGGGCTGGAACAACAAGGCGGGCCGCGGGACAGGGCGGCAGGCAGGCGTCCATCCCACTGAATGGCCACCAGGGCCCAGGCGCGGTAGGCCAACTTCCCCGCCACGCCACTGCTAGGTTTCCAGATGGAGATGAGATGTGCACCGTGGAGGGGTGCGCGGTCGTGATTGGCCGTTCAAAGGCGTGCCGCGTGGCGAAACTCTAATTGAACAGTGCCAACTTCAGTTCCTGGGCTCCATTGCTGGGCAAAGAAGCAAACCAGATTTCAGACACAACCCAGTCGCCTAGATACCCCAAATGTGGGACGTGTTCCGCTGAGGTAGGCGCTGGCGAAAGTCGATTTGCAGGCCGGCCCAGTTGAACACGGCCGGCTATTACGAGTAGAATTGAAGCCGAACGCGTACCTCAGTGGGATTCCCCTGCAGGAGCGCATCTTCATGGAGCAGTTCGCCATGTTAGCTGGGTTTTTTGAGTACCGCGAGCAGGTAAAGAAACATAACTACGCCCCTGAAAAGGCCATTGAGTTGTTACTTCCTCTGTACGGCTTCTAGCAGAGCGGCTACAACTGGTAGGATGTAGTGAGGCAGGAAGTGAAGAAACCGAACTTATTACCTGCCAAATTGTACAGTGCCAATATGACAATAGGTAGTTCAAAAATCATGAGACAAGTCGCTTGATTAACGGTGCAGTGCCCACAACCCAGAAGTATACCTACGCAATACGTACTATACAGTCTCGACCAATCTCACTTCCATTACCATGAGCGCCGTTCATGAAATACCTGGAGAAACATCCATCGTCAACACAGTATCTAAGGTAGGTTTCGGTAGGTAACCAGCCCGACAGGCGAGACAGGTTTCGACACCTATTACCCCCTTAGAGGCATGAAAGAGCTGACGAAGCAACTGCATTCCACTTGCGTTGGTTGCCACGGCGAACAGCACAGCGGCCAGAGAATGCGATAAATAAATATAACTATAAAAATAGCAAATGCACGCATTTTATTCCGTACTAGCCAACCGTAACCCAATGCCCAGTCATGCCACGTTGATCGCAATGCCGGAATAGACAGGGCTTGACACTAAGAAATAAACAAAAAAGAAAGTCGCTAGGCACATGATCCCGTCCACCCATCTAGGTACACATGAACCCATCCGTCCAGAAAACAGGACAGGCAGAACCTCTACCCCTTTCTCTCTATTTCCTCTTCTTCTCCGAGCTTCCCGTACCAAGCAGCCCCAGCCACGGCCGGCTGATCCACGAACCACCCTCGCGCTCGGCCTGGGCGCGGCGGTCCTCCTGTTGGCTCGGCGTGAGCGCCAAGCTCTCGCCAAACAGTTCAGAGAGGGAGTTACGCGGGTCGTTCTGAGGCGCGGGAGGGAAGAAGGACGGCTCGGCAAAGGCGACGCGATGCTGTGAAGCGTTCCCGTCATCTTGCTTGTTGTGGAAGGTTGCATCTCTGGCAAGGAGTGTGCGGTCCTTTCCCCTGAAAAGGACGTTCTGCTGCTGCTGCCGCTGCCGCTCCTGCTCCCTAGTGAGAGGGCTTTTACGCAGCAGCGGCTGGTTTGGCGGGTTGTAGACGAGCTGCGCCGGCGTCGTGGGGGCGGGAGGCACGCGGTACCAAAAAGCGCCCTTATGCTCTTCTGTCGGTGCCTCGCCGAACCCTTGAGTCTGCCGCTGGCCATACGTGTTGAAGGCGCGGTACTTGGACTGCGTCGGAGACCAGTCCATCTCCTGCTCGTATTGCGGCGCTGCTGACGGCACGCGGCTGGATGATAAGTTTAGTAGGTCTATTGGCAGCTCCTCAGTTTGCCGCGGAATGTGAGAGAATCCCATCTGGGGTTTCTTTCGCGAAAATGACGGCAAAGACATGTCTTCGTCTAGGGTGACGGGGCTTGGTGGTCTGTTGAAGGAGACCAGTTGGTTTGCTGCAGGGGTATACGATATCTCATCGAGTAATTCCGCCATGCTCTTGGTTTCGTCTTTTTGGGAAGGGCTTGGCGACAGAGGCTCGATGGTGTTATGTTGGAGGCGATCGAATCGCAGAGAGGCTGCCGCAGAAGAGGACTGAAACAGAGGCGCCATGTCAATCCGAATCGAACGCGGCCCAAGTTTGTAAATCTATAAAACCAGGTCAGTAACAAGGCCATACACAGCGTTGGAGAACTTAAACTTGTACATACCAGTAGCGCGAAGCCTGCGCCAAGGACGTGGCCGGCTGTCTGGAGGTAAATGAGCGAGAGGTCTGGCTTCGTGATGCCCGGCACCTTTGGCAACAAAAGCCGAAGGACGATGGCTATGGCTTGGAACGTGTACCACGCAGAGACGCCTTTGATGTGCTTGGAAAAGCCCCGGAATATCTGGACAAATCGTGGGCACCACCACACGCTCATCACGCTAGCAGTCGTACTTAGTGATATGAGCCGGTCCGTTGACGGCAGACGTGCTAGAACGGCGCCGCAGCTCTTGAGCAAAATGACGGGTAGAAAAGCTTGGGGGTCGCCATCTGATTCCTGGAAATGCTGTAGATAGACTTCCTGCAAAATAGAGGCATGCCAAGCAAGCTGGAAAAATAGCCCGCCGAGCCATAGCCACCGGCCCAACCAGTCCAGCCGATTCAACCAGCTCGTCTGTGTCGAGCTACGCCGGATCGTCGTGCTCCTGTCGACCATGCGCCGCAGGACATCTGCCTTTGCAGTATAGGCGGCCTGCTCCATACGCTGTCGTACTCTTGGCTCGCACTCGGCGCATATCTGGGGGTACAGTTTCTCTTGGCGATTGCGGAACTTGTAGAGGTTTTTCTCGCGAGCAGCGTACTCTGGGTCATCTGGGTCTGGGAGGTATTGAGCTAAGGAGGCGCGCAGAAGATGCTGGTTCTTCAGGCATGTCGCACAGAAGACAGCATTGGTAGGACTCGTGGGCGGCGACGGGGCGTGTGACGCCGCATACCTAGCGGGCGTCGCTATCCGCTCAGTCGCCACAGGCGGGTCGGTGATTTCTCCATTCTGAGAGCGGTCAGCTGTCTGCGGTTACTGGAAATAGAGAATAGAGGAGAGGGGGGAATCACCTCATCTAAGTAGTTGGTGGCTTCGCACTTGAGGCATTCGAAGCGGCGGATCTTGCCGTCGAAGGCCGTCGAGGTCCTGAACCCGCAGTAGAAGCATTTTAGGTAGCGGCTCCGATTGAGGAGCGGCATCTTCTTGCTTGCACCCAGGACGGAGAAGCACGAGCACCATTGCAGAGCCACAGAGAATGCGGCACGTCTACAGGCAACGACGTCTCGCAGCTCCGTGTTTCGGGTACTCGTTGACGTCTCTTGCGCTGGTCACTTCGGAGACCGAAAGTTGGGTGGATCCTGTCGGGCGGTCGACTGATTTCAAGAGCCCGACAGCTTCCGTGCCAAAGACGCGCTAACGCGACAGGGGGGCGCCGGACACTTGTGCTCTACACACGATGTCATGCTTTTCAGCCGCCTCACAGGGGGGTTGGAAGCTTAGCGCACAGACCAACTCGCCCTTCTGTGGTGAGCGGCCCGCTGCAGAATTGTCCCTTTTCACGGGTTATAGCGTTAAAATCGATGCACAGTGCGCGTCACCAGCTAAGGTACCGTACCGAATGAGAGGTTCCTTGATGAAGATGGCCAGATTGCTGGCGCTTTATTGCGTACCATAATGATATGATCATATGCAGACCCTCGTTTTGGCTAGTTCATTAGTTATTCACCTCGTCTTCGGCGAATCCAACCCATTCAGCAATCGACCACCTGTCCTTGGCAGTTTGCTCTTATTAATTTAGGGATTTGGAAGCCAGACTGCCTTTCAGAGAGAGGGACTAGGTGCACGCATCATCGCATGCCACAATCATCAAAGCCCAGTCGCCTCTTTCTCTTGACATTGCGTGCTTTCCAAGACACATATCTGTCCGCCCAGGCCTAACATGCTGCCGCCCTCGCCTGTCGCCATCAAAGCACCAGACGGCCGCAGATGACACAGCGTAGGCCGTTTTATTTCCCCATCTTCTTGCGAGCGTGAAAGTCTAACGCCCTATCAGTTAGCCGATCCATTCTTGCAGAACCCGTCCAACTGGGTTGTGGAAGACTGCCAACATAGTTGGCCTATGTTGGCAGATAAAGCTTATATCACAACTCATAACCGATTGCCCTGTCCTGGCATCTGGAATTCCAAATCTCAATATGGCGCGCACACTTAAAGTGCCCGTCAAAGGCGAGCCGCCTGTTCCCCAGATTCACATTACCGATGCCGGCGAAACCGACTCTCATGAACCCCAGCTGGGACACGACATACAACCCCCATCTACCAAGATACACAGAGGTTCCGCTCACAGTAACTCAAGCGAATCACCCGCCGATACCAATGTCAATACGCTTGAGAATTTCGAAGTCTCCGGAGTTGACGACTTCGCTGTGACTCTTTTCTTCTGGTCCTTGTTTGCCTCTGCGACTGCTCTGATTGCCTTCTTCGTCCTGTCTTGGTCCTGGATCACTGCTCTTTTGGCCGTTCTGGTTGGGTTTGTCGTCGTAAGTGCCAGCCTGCTGTTGGGATGAAAAAAAGGGGGAGGATATTTCCCAACACCCGAACCAATTCTGGCAGCTAACATCCATTCCAGTTCCGCCATGTCACCTTAAAGTGGGAGCAGCCCAAGATAGGGAATCACTGGGTTAGTCGTGGTCGTAGCGACAAACCCCAAGGCGGCCCAGCTGTTCCAGACACTAGCCATCTACCGGCCGTGTATTTCCTCTACGTGCTCGGCTCTGGAGGGCACACGACTGAAATGCTCGAGATTATTCGGCAGCAAACCCGGGGGCAGGTCAACCAGCACCGGCGCTACGTCATCAGCTCGGGCGACAGGAGCTCGCAGGACCGGGTCCAGCAGCTAGAGGCGCAGATCAGCGAGGCATTCCCGGACGAGCGCGCGGGGACGCGAGACGCCTTCCTCATTCGGCGGGCGCGCGAGGTGCACCAGTCGGCGCTGACGGCCCCGCTGACGTGCCTCGTGAGCGCGGGGCACGCCATCAACGCGCTGACGCGGGAGCCGAGAGCCCGGGCCGCCACCCGGTACGGGTACCAGTTCAAGTACCCGCACGTGGTGGTGACCAACGGCCCGGCCACGGGCTTCATCGTGTGCGTCGTGGCGCGCCTGCTCAAGATCTTCTACCTGGTGCCACAGAACCGGCTCAAGATGATCTACATCGAGTCCTGGGCCCGCATCAAGACCATGAGCCTCACAGGCCGCCTGTTCCTCCTGACCGGCATCGCCGACTCGGTGGGCGTCCAGCACCAGGCGCTAGCCCGCCTCACGGGGGCCGAGTACGTCGGCCCAATCGCCGCCGGGTAGCGCGTCCAGCCCTCATCGCGATCGAGGAGAATAACCGAGGTATAATATCTCGCACAATACGAAGAAACCCAACATATACGCGTGATGGCCTCCTAGGGTTTTATTTGGTTATGGGACGCGGATGGCTACGTCTGTAATGATCAAAGAACTGGAACGATACGTAAAGCGAAACACGAATTAGGTAACATGGATCCGGCGCTGCGAGGACAGGAATCCGAGACATGCTTTGGGCGGAGAGACTTGGTAGAAGTGTGTGTTTGTTCAGCGGGAGTAAATGGGGCGTTTTTCTGCGGTTCCATTGTCGTATTTTCTCTCCAAAAAGCCTCGAGCAATAATATCCGCATCTAAAGCAAATCTTTATCAGCTCACTCTACCACTTTCAGTTTCTATTTGCGTATTTGATCCCATCTGTTCATTTGCGAACTTAATTAAGGGGTCCAGCGTGGACGGGAAACTAGCGAGAATGTTGGGTTCAACATATTTCTTAGATTTTTACAACATGTAGCTTTGTCTGTTCAAAACACATGTCTATATATACTACATGATTGTTGATGACAAGATAGGAGAGACAAGAGGGATGGCGACGAAAAAACCTCCGCAGAAACAAGTCTCCTACTATTGCGGGATTGCGGGAGCTTCCGACGCCGCCGCCGCCGCCCCCTCGTCGTCCACGTCGACATCGAGCACGTCGGGCGTGCCGATCACCTGCGCGCTGCCCTGCTCCTGTAGGGCCGCCGCCTTCTGGATGTGGCCGTACGCCCACACCCGCCACTCGTCGTACGCCTTGTCCTCGTTGATCATGCTGACCTGTATGGGGCCCTTGCCGAAGTAGGCGCCCACGTACCGCGCCTCCTCGACCGCGATGCGCCGCGTAATGTCCTCTTGCTGCCGCAGCTTGTAGAACTCGTGCCGCGCCGCGTCGTACGCCTCCGCCACGCTCATCCCCGGCGTGTTCTCTAGCAGCCAGAGCTGCCGCTGCACGACGCTGTGGTGCGGGAGAGAGAGAGAGATTAGCTGCTTCGTGCAGGGAAAAAAATGAAGCTGGGACTTCTTACCTCTCGCCGCTCAGGGCCATGCCGGGCTGGCGCAGACCCTTGCTCCAGTCGCGATGCCGACCGTCCTTGCCGTCGTGCTCCAGCAGCAGCTTGGGGCGGGCTAGCTCCCACGGGTGGTCCTTGTAGAACTGGTAGCGCATTTGGTCTTCGGGGTAGACAATCTTGGTCGGGCGGTAGATGTTGTGCGGGCGGCGGGCGTTGGCGTCGGGCGGCGAGTGCTGGATGGAGTGCGGCCGTGTCAGGAGCTCTGTCGGCGGTATCATCTGGACGGCCGAGAACCACGCCGGCGGCTTCCTTGGCCGCTGGCCCGCGGCCCTCTTGACGACATCGGTTTCGAGGAAGTCGCGCACTGTCTCGTAGACCCGCGCGGCCCGGAAATTTCGCCCCATTTTCTTTGCCTTTCCTCTGTGCTGCGAGACTCGACTCGACTCGACTCCCCAAGGCGGTGCTACCTCAGCTCGCGTGGGTCTATGACTCCAATTGAGCAGGTGTGAAGTGTCGCAACTTGTTCAGGATGGGACCATCGAGTCAGTTCTGCCGCTTCGTGCTTGGCCTCGTTCGTCCTTTTGGGCGCTTGTCGTTTCGAGGTCGATAGCTGCTGTTGAAAAGTAGAGCCCTTGTACGGAGCGCAAGGGTCCTGGAAAGCTGCCCAGGGCCCTATAAGCTGCTAGCCAAAAAAATTGACCCGGGCCCTCCCCGAAAGGGACCCACAGTACCCGCGCACAGTGGACGCGCGAACGGAAGCTAGTGGGCGCGATAAGCTCTGATGGGCCAGTCAACTTTTTTTCCCACAGCGTATCGCGGTCCCAGGCCGTGCTTGATCGACGGCCCAGCACCACCTCGCTCGCTCTTGCTCGCCTCGGTCAATTGCATTCTACTCCAACACAAGCCAAGTCTCCTGGGAGCAAGACGAGGCTGGGCTGAGCGGTAGGCAACCATGTTGGACGACGGCCCATGAAAGTCACCAGCCGAATTGACGGGCCGATATGCGGCGCATTCCTCGTCTTGCGTCGGCCATCGTCGACCTGGACGATATCGACGACGACGATACTTCTTTCCGCCGCCCCGTCCACGTCGGCCGTCACCGCCGCCCGCTCCGCCCTCACCCCCGCCGGCAGAGCGCTGCACCCCCGCAGCTATTATGCCACCCACACAGGCAAGCGCCCGTCTGGGGACGACATCAGCTCTGCCCAGTGGTCGCCCTCGTCGCGCCGTCGCCAGCTGACCGCAGACCCCCTCCTCCGCACCGCCGGCCTGCACAACGGCAGCTTTTTTCTTTCCCCCACATCTCGGAGATGTGAGACGCACTCTGCCGCAGCAGCCGCCGTCAAGTCTACGAACACCTCTACGCCCGAACAGACTCCTTCGCCCATACCACGCCCTGCGCTCACCAAGGAAGAGCTCCTTGCCCTTGTCGACCCCCTTGGCGAAGACACTGGCGAGGTTGACGAACACCTCAGCTTCCACCGAGACCCCTATATGCGTCGATACAGCCCCCCTAACGATCCTATCGTTGCTCATGACAAGCATGACTACGAATTCCCCTCCATTGACGACGTGACCTATGCTAGCGAAGTGGAGCAGGCCATATTATCGGATCTCCGTTTCGCCGTGCTCTCCCGCCTCCGGAGCCGTAGCAAGGCTGATCTCGACACTATATATGAGATATACCAGCGCTTGCCCGAGCCTCGCATGCCGTATATCACCGGCCGTCTTCGCCACCAGCTTCTCACTGCGCTCGGCCAGCCTGAAAAGAAAAACTCAAAGTCCATGTTGCGCTATTTTGCCGTCATGGCCGACGTCCAGGAAGCTGGGTTTCCCCTAACGGCTGCCGAGTGGAATGGCGCCGCCTCCTACGCGGCTAGATATGTTGGTGCTACCACCGAGGTCGAGACCGAATCAGCTCTGAAACTATGGCGAGAGATGGAGTTTGACGGGAGTGTCAAGGCCACCAACGTGACATTCAACATCCTCTTTGACGCGGCGTCAAAGTCAGGTAACTTCACCCTAGCCGAGATGATCTATAAGGAGATGGAGGCCCGCGGCCACCACTACAACCGATACCACCACGTCAGCCTGATACACTTCTTCGGTCTTAAACTTGACACCACCGGCATACGGGCCGCCTTCAGGGAGATGGTTAACGCCGGGGAAATCATCGACACGGTAGTCCTCAACGCCGTTCTCTCGGGACTACTCCGGGCCGGCGAAGAAGATGCGGCCGATCGCGTATACGACGGTATGAAGGCCTCTGCTGCTTCAACACTGGGCAAGGGACGCGAGTTACCCGTCCGAACGTATATGAACGACAAGTCTATCACTTCTGCGCTGCAGATGTTCGCCAAGATGGGTCGGCGGTTCCCGCAGATGCAGCCGCGGTTCCAGGACATGGCGCTTATACACCCAAACCTGCAGACGTATCGTATACTGCTAAATTTCTACTGCAAACAGGGCAACCTAGCCAAGGTGGCCCAGTGCGTGGACGAGATGCGCTGGTTTCAGATTCCGGTGCACGGCGCTATCTTCCTGGCACTTTTCAAGGGCTATGCCACCCACGGCGGCGGATTCCGTAGCGCCACCTGGGGCGAGCAGCGCCTCACCAGCGTTTGGGACGCCCTCCTTCGCTGCCTCGACAGCGGCACCCCGGACCTGGAAATCACCACGTGGCTGGCGCTGTGGGCCCTGCGCGCGTTTGCAAGGTGCTCGTCGCGCGAGCGTGTCATGGACGTCTACGACGCCCTCAAGGAGCGCTGGCGTCTCAGCCACGACGACGAGTACTTTATGAGTGACTTTCTGGGCAGGCTCCTCGAGAAGTACTGCTGAAGGAGCGAGTGCTTCGGGACGCTGCAGACGCAGCGGCGGAGAATAAAGGTTGTGAACCTCAGGATTTCCGTGGTTCGTGTTTGCGTGTATTTCATGTTGTACAAAAAATAATGAGGAAAAAAGCATCTGAAGCGCTACATCAGATTTGGGATCACAATGGGATGGTAGAGACAGAGCTTGGGTAGGCAGGAGTTATCAAGGTCCTCGCACAATACAAGAGAAGCGGGAGATGCATGCTTGTGGATATATACAAGGAGCGAGACGGTTTTGCGGTTCGAGGGCCATATATGTACATACTAAGGGGGAGCCTCGGTGCAATGGTTGGTCGACGTCAGTATGGAACCACAGTAGCAATGGACAAAGCAGTTCAAAGCAAACTCGCATACTCTGCTTATTTTCCTTAGATATAAGATAATAGGGAGGCCCTGCCAGCCTCGTTACTTTAGAACTCAAAGGTATTGGTCAGAGCGGTTATCGCGTATATCATCTTGTCCCTGTATCTCATGCCTCAACGTCTAAAAGGAAACTTCTAGAGAGAGATAAAAAAAGAAGCCACCAGCTCCTGCCCCAATTCCATGTGTGTCCGGTCCCCAAGTTTTGCTAGATACCGTATTTCCCACAAGAGCCAACAGGCCCAGCGCAGCCCATCCCGTCCGTTCACGCCGCAGCTCGCCTGGCCGCTTACCGCCGTCTAAGGCGAAATAAGAAAAGAAAAAAAGTCCGCCCGACACCCCGCCAGGTAATGATAGTACTGTACACACCGCACATCGTGGGGAGGGGGTATCTCCCTCATCTATTCCGTTCCGTACGTAGCGTATTGTTTCCCAGAATTAGGTACTGCCCCGAGAGAGACAGATCAAAAACGCCGCCGCCGCCGCCGCCCAACACCGTTCGTCCGTTCGTCCGTTCGTCCGTTCGTCCGTTCGTTCTTTCGTTGACACAGACAAGGAGAGCCGCCCAGTGAAAGTAGTAGTAAACCGGGTCTGCTCCCTACATCCCATCCTAGTTTCTGGATCCTTCTCCCTAGCGCCGTAAATTGGGGGTTTTCCCCCCTTGCGTTTCCCCCATATCCCTAACATGAGAAAACATAAAGGCTTGCTTGTTATATAATGTGGTGATGGTGGAAGTGGTGGGAGGATGTGTATAAGTAGGCCGTAGAGACGGATGTATAACGAACGCATGGTTATGAGTTCTTCGCAATGCAATGCGGTAAAAAAAAGCCAGAAAAATGCACGTCTTTCCCATGATGATTGCTGACACGCAACGGGGCAGACGAAAAAAAAAAAAAAAAAAGTAGGAAAGATGTCTGACACCAGTATCACCGCCCCGGCGGGCCGTTACGGAGCATGGCCTCCCAGTCCTGCTCGATGCCGCTCGCGTCGCTAACGCGGTCGGCGCTGGCGACGCCTGACCGGGCAGCAGCTGTGGGTGGACGTTGCGGGCCGGGGCCGGCGGGCACGTGGTCGGGGTTGGGCTCCTCAAAGACCTCAACGCTGACCGTCTTGATGATGCCGCGCGGCCAGGCCTCGACGTCGAGCTCGTCGATGCTGCCACGGCGGCCGTCGCCGAGGTCGTACTCGTCGTCGCTGCTGGCCCCCTTGTCGAGCCGCGGGCCCTCGATGATCAGGTGCGTCGTGCGCTTGAGGTCGATGATGGACGAGCGCTTCGAGCCGGTGCCGCGCGACGCCGTGCGGTACGAGCTGGCCCGCGAGAGGGACCGTGTGCTCCCGGCGCGGCTGGGGTCGTTGCTGCTGCTGCTCCCGGGGAGGTGGCGTGCGTGCGCGGAGAAGAGCGGTCCGAGAGTTAGGACGTTGGCGGCCATGAGGCCGAGGTTTTGCTCGAGGCTGGGATTGGGTCAGTTTTGCCGTTGCCGTGCGGTCTTGAGGGAGGAGGACTTACTTAGCCATTAGGCTGGCGATAAAGTTGTGGGACGTGTAAACGGTCACGCCGCTGAGCTGAGCGCTCTCGGCGGTCTTGACAGTGGCGAAAATGCCAGACCTTTGGCAAATGTTAGTCGATGCACGGTGGTTTTGCTTCGCTCGCGAGGCACTCACATGAGGCTGAGAGTGAAGGATACGTAGAACGGCCACTTCATGTCGCCGTCGATCCTGAGATCCCGCACAATAAGGACGGGGAACAGGGCGAGGAAGAACCAAGTAAAGACGGAAAATGCTGTGCTTGTTAGTGAATACGTCTCCAAGACAAAAGCGAGGGCGGCATACCTCCTTGGAAGAACCCAAAGTTGAGTTGCACGCTGGGGTTCCAGCATTCGCCGAGCGCAGACGGGTTCCACAGCTTCTCCAGCGGACGGCACTGGAGGTTGACCGTCAGGGAGAAGCTGAGGTTGACGGCGGCGAGGAGAAAGATGAGGACGCCCAGCAATATCCTCCACTGGCGGGCCTTTCCGAGGAGACTGATGAAGAGCAGGCAGATAGAGATCTTGCTTAACGTGACGCTCATGAGGTACCACGGCTGCCCCAGGACATCGAACTCGACGGCGCGCGCTCCATCCTGTGTGGTACCTTCGATTATGCCGAATATCGTCCCTATCAATGCCACCACCTGTTTACGTCCCGAAAGCTATCGTCAGAAAACGTCTCCTCTCCCGTTTGGAAGACAGCCCAAGGCAAAACAGGAGACAACATACCGTGGCAGCGGCGCTCACGTAATCGTCATAGCCGATGTGCTTGTTGATGCCCGAGCGGACGCAGAAACGGACAAACGTGGTGGAGAAGGCGAAGCTGGACGTGGCCAGGGAGAAGGAGAGAAGGACCGGCCCTCCAGAGAGATCGGTTGCGGGGGCGGCCATGGTGATGGACTCGGAGTCGAAGTCGAAGTCGAAGTCGAAGTCGAAGTTAGGAAATCGACGCCAGGCTCCAGGTCATGATACCGGGTTGAGGACGAAGAGAAAATACTATAAGACAGGGACTTGGTGTCGAGAAGGCTCGTCGAGGAGTTTTGAGGATCCGAGCAGTGAGAAACTGACGTACGCGCGAGGATCGAAGGCTGTTGATGGCCCCAGAAAGAAGCTCGCGGCTAATAAAGGAGGGTGATTGTGTGCGTGCGTGTGCGTGTGTGTGTGGTAGCCAGTTTGGGGGCAGATCAAGAGGGTCCGAAACCAGCGGAAGCGTTCTTACCAGAAAGCCAGGGTCTCTGGTTCCGGGGGCGGGCAGAGAGTGAAGTGAGTGTGGACTGAGACGGAAGTGAATGTGGACTGAGCTAGACCCCGGACCCAAGAGACGGAAGCGAGCTGCGCGAGCGGGAAGTGAATGAAAGCACGCACGCAGAGAGCGTGGGGGAAAGGGAGGGGGGGCGGCCAGAGGCTCGGCACGATCGATCGATTATGCGAGGGAAGCGACTCGGTTCATATCAAACATCATATAGCATATGCAAAGGAAGGGCAGCCGCCGCGAAGCATACTCGCAGGACAGGAGAGAACAATAATAGATTGGGCCCAAACAAGGTGGGAAGGAATGGGGAACGAACTCAGGTGTCTACCTGACCTCACCTCACCTTATTTTCTTTACCTAGGTATCTACCTCCCTTAGTCGCCCGGGGCGGCTTCTAGACTGCCTGGATTAGGTTCAATCCACAAAGCCTCGCCCTCAAAGCATGTCATCTGCCCGTCCACTAGCTAGTCTGTCAGCGAGGTAGGTAGTCTGTCTCGTGAGCAGTACAACCTATGTCAAAATAAGAGACAGCACACGAACAGGCTAAAAACCAAGGAGATGGACGCAACAGCGAGCGATGGCGATCATGGACCTTCATCGCCAGTGCAGTACACACACAGGCGAGGTGCCAGAGACGCTCGTCTACCGGTCGACCATGGGCAGAAGTGCCGTGTAAATGCGCAGGTCATTCATGCACCCACCCACCAGCACCACCTGTGCAGTACATACTGTACATAGGCCTTTGCCGGCCCAGCAAAGCCAAGCCGAAGGAGAAAAAAACAAATCACGACGGCGTCTGGGACCGCCACGCTCCCATTGGGGGCAGCCGTAGGGTAGTAGGGGTCTTTGAAACGGGGGCCTCCACAAGCTGATCGGCCAGCGTGCGGGTGTTTGCAAGGCGGTCCGCAAATAGGAGGCGGCGAGGCGGGATGATTGGAGGACGGTCGTCCGTCACCTCTGTTCGACAGATCGAGGTCGATTGGCTGGCAGACAGCCGCACTCGCTGTCGCCGAATGGAACGGCTCCACGCGCTGGGCTGATTGATGATTGAGGGGCAACAACCTACCTAAAGATTTAAAAAAGTTAAAATGAGAGGAGTGCCCCGACGCCGACTCTGCGTTCAAAGTTCAGTCACGGCCTGGCCTCGGCTGCAGAATGGAACTTCTAGAAGGCTGGCCGTAGGCAACAGTGCACAGCGGACACAGTGGACGTCTCATAGGGTGCAGTGCGTCGTCTGTAGAATGCAATCCTACTTTCCTCCGTGCCTGTCTGTCCTCCAGATTGGAACGCGCGGGGGAGTTGGGAAGCCATTGGATGGTGCTGCTGCATGATTTGGATTCTGCACTCTCTCAGGTCAAAGCTGAGGTGATGTGTCGACGCGACGATTGGCGAGTATGTGTAAATGGATTTGTGGCAGTCGACGGGCTGTGTGATCGCCACCCCAATCGAAGCCGTATGGAACCACCTCTAACAAACGCACGGGCCGCTAGAGCTGCAGGGGTCTCTCACCTCCATACCACAGATCCAATGCCAAGCCGGGCTTCCAGCTTCCTCAGCTTTTGGAACGCCTCAGCGCGGCGTGTTTTAGCGTCCGACTGTTCAACCATGGTGCGACTTGAGAGTTTAGGTGAGATGTTATTCCATTTCCAGCCCGGGCTGAGGTGAATTAGCGACGAGCCGCATGATCGACTGTGGGTTCAGGCAAAACACCTTTTTTTTTTCCACTTCCCAAATAACTGGAAACCTCGCAGATGCAAATGCAGACACGATATCCGTATGGAGATATGGAATGATGGGCCTGACTACCTAATTAACATACCTTTCCATGCTGCTGCTGGTGCTGCTGGCGCTGCTGCCATGTTCTGTTCCCCTGGGCATGCCGCCGACCAAAACCTGGCTTCCGAGGTTCTAGATACCTACTGATACACACAAACTCGCTCTCTTCCAATGCCTTTGCTAAAACCGAGCCTGGACCTTCTCTAGCGTGTCTTGCAGCGCCCAGTCGCTCGACTTGTCCTTGCTGCGCACCGCCCTGGCCTGCTCGGCCGTGAAGCCCTTGGCCTCGACGGCCGGGTTGTAGCCCAGCTTGTTGACGCGCCCGACCGTGGCCGAGTCGACGACGGGTGCCTCCTTGCCGTCGGCGCGCCGGTACACGGTCACGACGACGGCACCGCCGAGGCCGAGGTTGTGCTGCAGCGTCCACTTGGTGTGCGGCGCCGCGCGGTTGTTGGCCCACCCGCGCAGGTGCCAGACCAGCTCGGCGCACTGCGCGATGCCCGTGGCCCCGAGCGGGTGCCCCTTGGAGATGAGCCCGCCGCTGGGGTTGATGACGACCTTGCCGCCGTACGTGATGTCGCCGCGCCGCACCATCTCGTGCGCCTTGCCCGGCTCCGACAGCCCTAGCGCGTCGATGACGATCATCTCGTTGGCGCTGAAGCAGTCGTGCAGCTCGCACACGGTCACGTCGGCCGGCGTGATGCCCGCCTCCGCCATGGCCGTGCGCGCCGCCGTCTGGTTCATCTCGCGCCCCATCAGGTCGATGGCGCTGCGCGAGAACAGGCTCGGCGCGTCCGTCGCCATGCACTGGCCCGCAACCAGCACCGCCTGGCCCAGCAGGTGCGGCCGCGCGTCCAGGAAGGCCTGCGACACCAGCACCGCTGCCGCGCCGCCGTCCGACGTCGGGCAGCACTGCAGCTTGGTCAGCGGCTCGTGGATCTTGGTCGACTCTACCACCTGCTCTAGCGTGTACACGTCCTGGAACTGCGAATACGGGTTGTTGACCGAGTGCGCGTGGTTGATGCGCGCTATCTCGGCAAAGTCCTCGGCCTTGGCGCCGTATCTATTGGCGTGTGAGTAGTTCTCTAGGAATGTCAGGCAGGCAACGAAGACTCACTTCTCCATGTACTCGCGGCCGGCATTGCCAAACATCTGGGCGGCGCCGGGGGCCTTGGCGACGCCGCGGGTGGCGGCCATCATCTTGCCCGAGGTGCCGATGGGGTTCTCGCGGTCGTTGAAGAAGCTCTGCAGGCTGCCGGGCATCATCTTCTCGAAGCCGACGACGAGCACGCAGTCGGCGCCGCCGTACGAGATGAGGTCGCGGCCCATGGCCAGGCCCGTCGAGCCCGTTGAGCAGTTGTTGTTGACGTTGTATATGGGGATCCCCGTCATGCCGAACTGGTAGAAGACGCGCTGCCCGCACGTCGAGTCGCCGTAGCAGTAGCACGCCACCCCCTGCTCCACGTCGTCGTACGAGATCTGCGCGTCCAGCATCGCCTTGGCCCCCGCCTCGAACCCCAGCTCCGTGTAGTCGACCTTGCCCCGCGGCTTGATGAACTTGGTCATGCCCACCCCGAGCACGTAGACGGGCTGCCGCTGTTTGCGCGCCATTTTGGTGGAGCGTGTGTGTGTGTATTATGTATTGAGTTGAGTTAAGTTGAGTTATGTCACCGAGAAGTTATCGACAACGAAGACTGGTTCGCTTCAACAACCTGCTTTTCAGGGGCAATACAGAAAAGCATTTGGCAAAGATTCCAACTCTTAAACCCACAAACAAAACGATGAAGGGGAGAGAGTGAGAGCTACCCACCTAGGTAAACCCCTTCAGACTGACCTCGAGTTGGACAACGGCCCCGGGGAACGGGTGCGGTGGGGAGTGGCAACGAACTATTTCCCCGGATCCCCACGTTTTTTCGCTACCCACCCCAGGCTCGGCGCCAGAAAAGTGCGGGGAATATCCCAGACATGCCGAGGCACACACAGGCCCTCGGCCCTTGAATGCGAATGCGGCCGGCTCGGGTTCGGTTCAAGGTCCGCGCTTCTCTGCTCTCCTTTTTTCTTGCGGATATAACAACTCGGGTTGCCAAGGTACGTAAATCAGGCCTGCGGATACTGGAATGGTTTACCAGGAGCTTGCGACTTGGTCAGGGCGTTTTGTAGCCCTGACAAGCAGACGGTGGGACAGTGTTTCCAAGATCTGCCGCCTCCCTCTTAGGCACCCATTCAGACCGAACCCCAGGGTAGTGGAAGGTAATATAGATATAGGTGGAATGAGAGGCCTTTTACATTTTTGAAAGGTCTCACGCTAACAAATATTTAGGGATTGGACTGTCGTGTGGAAACTGTCAATTGCAGGCACCGATGCGATCGGGAACCCGCCAAAACGCGGCCTGCTCCGCAACGAACACTGTCGCGCAGCCGGCTAGCATTCAGTCCTAGACAACCGCTAGGGGCCACGCCTACATAAAATCCAATCGCTGAATATTTGTTGGCCTGGTACCTGGGAACAAGGAGAAGATTATCGCAAATAAACCGACAGAAAAGGCCCTTAATAGGCACTTTTAGAGAAGAGATAGGTCTCTAGGATTCTAGAATAGAGGTTCTAATACTTATTACCTCCCTCAGCGAAAAACCTATAGGGCGAGCCATAAGGAATTGAGGTCTTTCAAATCTTGGAGAGTCCCCCGCTAATAAAAATTTAGGGATTGGATTATATCGTGAACTTACGGGTATCAACGTCCCGATTGTTTCCGTTTATTCCTCAGAAAGCGCCTACAAAGGCGCCACCATGCACTGCGCCGGCAGGCGACTGCAACCCAGCCGGCTCCCTTCGCCGATTGTCTTCTCAGCCAGCCTCGCCGACAGCTAAATCCCAAACCTCGCAGGCCTCCATGACCTCAGCGAGCCCAAGCACATCAAATCGCGCTCTATCTTCAGGCTGCAGTGCCCTTCTATCGTTTCATCTTCTCGTTCAACGTGCTTGTCGAAGCTGTGAAGATGCTATTCAAGCGGTTCAAGCAACGATTCAGAAGACCAAAAAGCGGAGGTACGCGAACGGAACTTCATGCAGCCGACGATCCCCTTCATGGCTCGCCATCTCCGGTAGAAGCCCACGACCCGCCTCCCGAGCCTGTTGCGTCTTTTGCTATCGATCCTACATCCTACCCACTGTCACTCTGGGACCGTGCCTACGATTTCCTTCGAAAACAAGACCCAGACCTAGTAAAAGAGTACGAGCAGCTACTTTTGCGTGAGCTACCCGTGACAGGTACGTGCCTTGCCGACACTTACAGCTCTATAATCTAATCGCTGAATTTTTATTATCGGGGGACTTTCCAAGATTTGAAAGACGTCGAGGTTTTTCGGCAAGGGAGGTAACAACTATTAGAACGCCTATTCTAGAATTCTAGAGGCCTCTCTCTTCTCTGAAAGTACCTATTAAAGGCCTTTTCTGTCGGTTTATTTGCGATAATCTTCTCCTTTTCACGACTAATCACCCATAGCTGCCACCCCAACCGCATCCGATAATGGCCTCGCCAACACGACGGGCAAGATCTCAGTGAAAACCCCGAGAGCCGTCAAGCCCAACTGAAGATCATCGACTGCGGCCTGCGACGAATGGAAGAAAGAAAAACCACCTTCACCACTACCGGCCACAAATTCGTCCTGGAGGACTAGATCGCGAAAGTCGCCGACTTTGCTCTCTGGACGAAGGGCTTTGTCGCCACGGCCGTCAGTGCGTCCCCCGAGGCGTCCCTCGCCTGGGCCGGCGTCTGCATCATTCTCCCCATCCTCACGAACTCGAGGGCGGCAGAACAGACTAACAGCGATGGCTTCGCATACGTCACCTCTCGCCTGCGCTACTACGTCGAGCTCGAACGTCTCTTATGGCCTAGGAACTTAGAATCTAACGGTGGGTTGCAGAAGGAGTTCGAGGATCACATTGTCGACCTCTACCAGCACATTCTCGACTTCCAGCTCAAGAGCGTCCTCCGTTTCTACCGGGGCTGGTCAGGGAAACTCTTGCGCGATGTCTCCAAGAGCGACGACTGGAAAGAGAAGCTGTCCCGGATTAAGAACCTCGAGGACATCGTGAACGACGAATCCCAGGCTATCAATACTCTAGCCTCAAGGCAAGCCCTGGAGAGCGTTAGTGGCAATACAGACGAATTTCTCAGAATGATGCAGAAATTTCTTTTTGTTGCTAAAGAGCAGGCCAGTGCCATCAAAGACCAGACGGGCCAGCAGGAAAATATGCACCGAGATGCGGAAGACAAGAAGTGCCTCGCGGACTTGTGCGTCACCAATCCCGAATTCGACAAGATTCGTATCGGGGAGGCTAAAGGCAATATATTGCCGGACTCGTGCTGGATCCTCGACCACCCCGATTTTCACCACTGGCGCCAGTGGCGTGAGGACCCAGCCTGCCCACTGCTGTGGATCAAGGGCAATCCCGGCAAGGGCAAGACCATGCTGATTTCTGGCATTATCGACAAATTACACGCCACGACACAACTGGCGGACTCGGGGGCCGACGAGCTGCTCTCATACTTCTTCTGCCAGGCCGCCATCAAGGAAATCAACAACGCGAACTCCGTGCTACGCGGTCTGATCTGGCTGCTTGTCGGCCAGCAGCCGTCCCTCATCCGACACGTGCGGAAGGAGTACGACCGCCTGCGGAAGGACGACCGCGCCGGCAGGGACTTCTTCGAGGGCACCAATTCCTGGGCCGCACTGACTGTGATCTTCCGAAATATCCTAAGTGATGCAAGCCTGGTGCGCACCTACCTCGTCGTCGATGCTCTCGATGAGTGCGTAGTTGAACTACCTAAGCTTCTTGACTTGATTTCTCAAAGCCTGTTGTTTCCAACACGCGTAAAATGGCTTTTTTCGAGCCAGAATGAGCCCGGGATCGAGCAGAAGCTCGGCAAACACCCTCAGATAAATCTTGAGCTCAAAGAGAATGCCAAGTACGTTTCTCGCACAGTCGACTGATATATCGAGTATAGTCTCTCCAAGATACCATCACTTGACAACGACAGCCAGTCTCGGGACCAATTTCGAGACATCCTGCACCAAAAGGCGAATGGCACATTCCTCTGGGTCGCCCTCGTCGTTCAGGAGCTAGCAAAGTCCCAAGCTTGGGAGGTTCTAGACGTAGCTAAAGAGCTGCCTTCCGACTTGTACAAGCTCTACGATCGCATGATAGACCAGATCCAGGGGCTTCAAAGAAACTCGGAATTTCGTTGCCTCGTACTCGCCACTGCTGTCGCTACATATCGCCCAATTCACCTAGAGGAGATTGGGGTATTATCCGGACTGCCATCTAAAATCCACAAGTCTCTAGAGCATGTCCGTCAGGTCGTGAGACTGTGCGGGTCGGTTCTTACAATTCAGGACAACCATGTCTACTTTGTCCATCAGTCGGCCAAGGACTATTTGGTCGAAAAAGCCGAAAAAGCCGATGCCATGCTCTTCCCCTCTGGCATCGCAGATATCCACCGCGCCATCTTCACCCGGTCGCTGGAGCGCATTTCGTGTACGTTGAAGCGCGACATGTACAACTTGGATCGCCCGGATATTCCATCGACGATGCCCGCTCTGGCGACCCTGATCCGTTAGCTGCAGTGCGGTACTCATGCGTGTATTGGGTAGACCACCTTTGCGATTCGAAGGAGGTTGGTCAGGATCCGAATCTGGAAGACGGCGGCGCTGTCTATACATTTCTCTCGAAGAAGTATCTCTACTGGCTGGAAGCTCTCAGTTTGCTCCGAAGCATGTCCGAAGGGGTCGTTGCAACAAGAAAGCTCAATGAGTTCTTTGTGAGTCTGAGATAATCCCGGGTAATCGGAAACGTACTAACATAACTTAAGACGCACAGCAGTGACCAGAAATTGACGGGACTGGTTCGAGACATGCTCCGGTTTATCCTCTCCCACAGAATACCTATAGAGAACGCTCCACTGCAAACATACGCGTCAGCCCTCGTGTTTAGTCCAGTCAATAGTGTAGTGCGGAAATTGTTCGAAGTCGAGGAGCTGAGCTGGATAACCGTGAAACCCAAGGTGGAAGATCACTGGAGCGCATGCCTACAGACGCTCGAGGGCCATTTCGGCTGTGTTAATTCGGTAGCCTTCTCGCCCGACGGTAGGCAGCTAGCCTCGGGATCTGACGACGGTACGGTCCGGCTCTGGGATACGGCTTCAGGCATATATCTACAGACGCTCGAGGGCCATACCCTAGACGTTAAGTCAGTGCCTTCTCGCCCGACGGCAAGCAGCTAGCCTCGGGTTCTGACGACAAGACGGTCCGGCTCTGGGATACGGCTTCAGGCATATGCCTACAGACGCTCGAAGGCCATGACGACACGGTTAAGTCGGTAGCCTTCTCGCCCGACGGCAAGCGGCTGGCCTCGGGTTCTGACGACGAGACGGTCCGGCTCTGGGATACGGCTTCGGGCACCTGCCTACAGATAACTCCTGTCAGCGGGCTGCTTGTCAGCTTATCGTTTGATGCGGACTTTCGTTTATCAAGCAAACTGGGGCGCATAGATTTAGACCTCTCGCTATTGTCCGTAAAAGCAGATAAGCAGGGGTCTACTGACTTGGACCTCGACGACGCTCAAGGTCAAGCGCAAGGAACCCAGCTGCTCCCAGAGCCCTGTTGGCCCGTTTGCGATGTTGAGGGTCATTGGATTATGCGCGGCGGGGAGAGATTGCTTTGGCTGCAGCCGAACTGGCGACCGGATTCATATCCGTGGCACAAGCCGGCCGTGAGCGTGAGGGAACAGACTCTGGGCATCGGCTGTCAGTCTGGCCGTGTGTTAATCATCGGCTTTGCGCACGATGCATGAAACATCAGCCTCGCGGGGATTCATGGGGCATTCACCATGTTGCTTTCTCTTTTGTTTTTTTCATAGCGTGCTATCAGAAGGGCTAGGGAGGATGATGAATTATGAAAGCATGCTGTCCTTATTGTTTTAGTCTGGAGGGGCTGCGGGTTCGAGCATGCATCTCCTTGGTGCGTGCTAGAGGTGACTTCCATGTGACTAGTGGTGGTCGCCTATGCTTTTCGCGCGAGCTCTTCGAGGTTTGGCCCGTTAGTTCGGCAGGGCAGGGCAGAACAGGGCAGGGAAAGACGAGATGGATCGAAAGAGCTTCGTTGTGGCGACTGCCAAATATATACGGGCTGCAGAAACAACACAGTCCCTCTTATGCACTAGACGAGCTTGATCAGCGTGGCAAAGCCTCTTAGGTCGCCTATGGTTCTTCTGACTTACTTCTGCTGCATAGCTGCACGTGGAAGCAATGTGCTGTACTGTACCTATTAACACTGAGCTGATGTACTTATGGATCTAATCTGTCCTTCAGCCGTTGACATTGACGCCTCGAGTTGTGAACTGAGCTCAGAGACCCGCTTGTTGAGCTCTGACACTTGCGATGAGAGACTCGCTCGGCTCGAAGATGCGCGACTTTGCCAGTCAGACCAACAACAGCCTCAATCTGCTGCTTTTTATCTGACATCGACTGCGTCAACTGTCGCACCAATCTCCCCGACACATGAGGTACGAGCTGAAGGCACGGCTGTGCGGTGGTGGCGCTCTTCACGATCTCATGTCGTTTAGCGATCCTTCGCACAATCTTCCAGATTCTATTGGACCTGTACCTTCCAAATCGGCTCCGAGATCCAATTCGCTGGTTGTTCAGAGACGTAATATTCCTGCCAAAACTTCGTTGGGCGACAGATGGACACACCCGAGTTCAGTGTAGGCAATGGACGACCTCAGATTATCTGGTGGGGAAAGATCAAGTCCCGGGTGTTGCCCGTCCCTTGACCTACCTGGCTGGATCTGAGATCGAAGAACAGGCCTAGGCTAAGGAGGTGCGGGATTTCAAAGCCCAGTGGGTCAAAGAGCAAGATCCTGTGAAGAAACGACCATGCAGCTCCTTGGTCAGGGGCTGGTCTACCTAAATTGCACTGGTCATGCTTGCTTGCTCACCGGCGAGGATAGACCTGTGTCTGTCTGTTCCAAGCGGAGCAATAGGTCTGGGCGTCTCTCTCCACCCCTTATTTGTTAATATGCTCAGGAGAGGTATGTTTTGGCTGGCCCTAACAAAGCCAGAATAGTGCATCAAATGCCCAAGCCGTTTCGCTGCTCATGACTACTTGCCTGATAATCACCCCGCACATATGTGTATGGATGTACAAGCATAGCAAAAATGAACTCCTGGTTCGATAGGTATGCATGTCTCTTATACTCGTACTGCATCTGCTTGTATTCTGTCCATGCCCGCAGCGGCCAGTAAGCAGCGGTGCGGCGTCACCCTGAGATTCTTTCTTGGCTGCTTTCTTGACGCTCAAAACATCTCGCAGAGTCTTGCTCGAGTTGCTTTACACTTTGTATGGATGGTGTTCTCAAGGCTTGTCCACAGAGTCGACAAGAGAGCAGGAGAGCAGAAACCGTCGTTAAGCACATGAGATAGATGCACCCGCTACTTGTTTCTCAGATAGCCGTGTGAGCGCCGAGTAGTCAAGGTACCTACCTACCTAGTTAAAAGACGCTCTCTCGAGTGGGCTTGCCTACCGTAAGGAGTGTGCATTTCTATTCTGTTCGTCAAAATACTACTTCGTGCCTCGGGAATATCACACACCGGTACGACAACGCCCGGCTTTCTCGGCCATCTTACGGAATACCAGAAGGGTGAAATTTTATTAATTTATCTTCGTTTTCTTTATTTTCTCTTGTGAGAGTCGGCTCGGGCTCGGTTCGAGGTCCGCGCCTCACTTCTCAGGTTTACTTCCATCCCGCCCAACAACAAATTGGGCAGGAAGCCGTCGTCAATGAGACACTCCTGGTGGTCTTGGTAGACGCGCAAGCCGACACGAGGCGTGTCCCAAGCCGGAAACATATGTTGAGGCCATCATTCGAGACATTTTCGGGGCAGCAGAGTCGGAAGCGTGTATGCGATCCCAATTCAGGACGGAGGGGACCTGGCTTCTGCGGATGCCTGGGGGCAGCATGTTGCGGACGCCGGGGCAGAGGTTGAAGCGGTCGGAGCTCGCGCCGGCGGCGGCCTGGAAGCCAGGGGGGTGGGCCCGGACCCGCGGGCAGGCCGGGCGGGGAGAGGCTTGAAGAAAAGTTAAGGTTTTGCGGAGTAATTTGCAGGAAACAGCCCGCCGTGGAACGGTACTAGAGTAGAAATAAATCTACCCCACCACCCCACACTTGTCATAAACCACATGGGTACGCTGCTGCATCGTCCATTCCCCTACCGAGACTCTTTCCCTACAGATACCTGGGAAAGGAATATACCGTTATATCGGTAGGTAAATTCGATCGTACGTAAGAAAACGACAAAAAAAACATGCGGCACCAGGGATTCGCTGGTCGTCACCGACCCAACTACTAGTCTAGCGATCAGAAGCTTGTTATTATATATACGAGGTGAGGGGGTCAGAAACAGAGTTCTTGGGATCTAAAAACGGGGCCCTCTTTCCTTCTGTTAGTGTCCCGTTTTAGTTTAGTTTTTTTTTTTTTTTTTTTTTTTTTTTTTAAAACGGTTGTGCTCACAAACGGAGGAGAATCCCCACTTCTTCTTGGCATTAGTTGCGAACACGCCACGCGCAGGCGATTTGAAGCGCCCACTGACGCCACGGAACGGCTTTGGTTTTGTCTCTCCTTCTTACTCCCTGGAGCTGGCCTGGCACAGGACTCCCAGATTGGCTTCATCACGTAATATGATTTGCCCCATTACACGGAGGGCTGTTAGTGCGTGCCACAACCATCTCTGTATCGGTATTACCTACATATAGGAATCTAGAGTCGCTCACCCTTTCGTAATCTATCTACAGCTTTTTTATAACTTCATCGACGTTCGCCATTCTGCAACACCAAATCCTAGTCGAGCGCGTAAAAACAGACCCTTCTAGCGACGATTTTCCGACTGGATGAATCTTCCTGCAATCGCTTTGGTACCCGTGCGGGTCGAAACCGCCAACTCTGTGAGCTATCACGACTTGTGTCGCGCCTAGGGTCTTCCAATTGCCGCCAAGATATTCCCCTGTGAAACGCAAACCAGAAAGAAAGAACAGTTCTGAACGTAGAATGGGTCGCGGAGCGCCGAACTGCGTTCGGGTCGCAAACGACGCCAATGCGCAAGCTGACCAACCGCAGGAGCTTTCCCAGCGCCGGGAGCTGCATGAGATACCCATGTTTACGTGATATCGATAGTGGGCCGTGGGGTGGACAAGGGTGTCTGCATGAGGCTCCCGCATTGGTAGCGCAAAGTGTACGGCGGATTTCCCCAGCTGGTATGGGGGTCCAGCAACTGAGTCATACCCATTGTGGTCCCGCCCGGTAAGTTCCGTACCCAGCCGGGTATTTGAATTCTAGTACCCGTTTTTGTGGGTCTAGCTATACAAGTGTTGGTCCAGCCGGGCAGCCTGGTTTCTTTTTGTAGGGTAAGGTTCTGTAAGTGTCTTGTAGTTTTTAAATCAAGTTTAAATATACGAATAATTTTAACGACCTCATCATCATTCATTTCTTCGATAGGATTTTCGGTCACTGGTAGATTTGGTGTAATGGATTTCGTAGCAAATTTTCGTTTCGATGGATCAGGCGTTGTGAGTTGCTTTTGCCCATGTGTGGCACCTAGTTGTTGTATTGGGTGACTCATCACTGCGTTGGATACGACCTGCCTTTGCGCAGCTTGCTTTGCGGGGGAGGCTCCGGGAGATTGCTTTTGCCCATGTGCCGGATTTGAGGCGAGTGCTGTATTAGGTCGGCTCGTTAGGGTCACGTTGGTTGCGGCTTGCCTTTGCCTGGCTTGCTTTGGAATATAGAGGGGGGGTCCGTGTGCTGCTTGGATTTTATTTGCGCTGGCTCGTTGATATCGTCTTTTCAGTGACTTTATTCATTGGCTTTACTTGGTGGTGTAAGTAGTGTAATAAACCTTGACATTTCTCCATGCCGCTCTGATGTACTATGAAGGACCCTTTCGTATCCTAGGCCTACCAGACAAGATAATCAGTGACAGAGGCCCCTAGTTTATCGCCGACTTATCGATAGCTGCTCGCTCGGCCAGGCTACGGCATTGGTGTGAGCGCAGGCCCTGCCCACCTTCCTTATTCTCCACTCCGAGGTATCTTCTTGCTTCACGCTTTTGTGGCGCTCGATATTTGACGCGGTAAGAAGGTGTGAGGCCATCATGCCTGCGCTCCTCGTGCTCGTGGAGGGCGCCTGCTCATGAGGTTCTGCATAACCCCCACAGTCACTGTGGTCAGGCTGAGCTTCCTCGGCGAACCTTTGCATCCTGATGTGCCATCCACTGCGGGTGACGCTAATGCAGCACCTCATCTTTGGATACACAACAAGGCTGAACACGGCTTGTGCTGTGTAAAATGCGATGGAATCGCAACCTCGCTCAAGTGATTTCTACTGTCCATATTCTGTTTCATGCAACGATATAGAACCATGGTAAGTGCATTTTCCCCTAATCAAGTCACTGTGTTGACCAGCATAGGGTGAACGATTCAAATTCGGCCTCCTGGGCTTTGGCAACGCCAACGCGAGCATAGGCGCCTACCTGGCAAGTCGCGGGGTAGCTGCCACTGCTTGGGCACTGCCGCACCACCAGGCCTCCTTCTCGGTGCGCCGTGAAGATGGCAACCATCATGCCAATCATAGCCACATTCTCAGCAACGCACCCCCGTTCAAAGAAGCAGCCAGCCTGCAAGAGCTTGTCGGATTGCATGAATGCCTCATTCTTGCTGCCCCTGCCGATGCACAAGAACTCTATATCGCTGCGCTTGAAGAGCTCAATCATCTTCTTCAGGACACCATCCTCGTCGTCATTGACGGCCACGACTCTACGCCGCTCTCCAGTAGTCGCCTCAAGGTCAAACACGTCATCGAAAGCGACCTCTTCCGTCCAGCACCCAAGCTTGCTCACGACGAGTCTGCCCTGAATGCTGAGGGCACCAAGAAAGAGCTCGAGCCGTCTCGTTCTCAGTTCTGCCTCGGAAATCCAAACAACCTAGGCACTCTCCCTGAGGATATCCGATCCTTGCTGTATGATCTGACTCGCTTCGGCGCCGAGGTTCCGCGGCAGGAGATGGGCTTGGAACATGTGCTGGGGGGCCTCCTCCGGCAGAATGATAGGCCTATTGAAAGTTTTGGGCATATTGCGGAATATGACAGCAGAGATACTCCTGTTGTCACCATGTTTAGCGGCGGCTTGGACAGCACCTACTTGCTCCTAAAGCTTCAGCAGCTGGGCTTTACCAATGTCCACGCGGTCGTGGTAGATGTCGGGGGACCCGTTGACGAGGACCAGCTGACCAAATCCGCCGCCCATTTTGGTGCTACACTCAAACACCTCGACGGGCGGGAACTCTTTGTCCAGAAATGTGTCATACCGGCAATCCGCGCTCACGCGAAGTATCTGGGCATGTATCCAGTCAGCAGTTCACTCTCCCGTCCCGTCATTGCCCGGCTGACCGCAGACTACGCCAAAACCTTGAATGCCGGTCTATTGCTCCATACCGCAAACCTGTCCCAGAACAGTCTGCCCCGACTCAACAATAGCATTCGGCGCTATGGCTTCCCTGGAAAATTCGGAAGCCCATATGTCCGTTCGGTCGTCTCGCGGGAGCAGAAAGCACGGGAGCTGTCTGCAGTCGGACTGACCTTCATGTCTGACCGCAAGCTGAGTGGCGACGAGAATTTGTGGTGCCGAGAGTTCGAAGCTGGTCCGCTGGACGATCCGGAGAGTTTCGATATTCCAGAAGATGCCTATCAGTGGACGGCGCACTGCGGACGTCACGCGCCTAAAAAGCTTACGCTTACCTTCGAGAAGGGTAGTCTCGCCTCTGTCAATGGTGATAGACTGCCCCTTATGGAAGCCATCGCGCTGCTGAACAAGGAGGTGGGCAAGTTTGGTCATGGCCGTTTTGTTGGCCTTGAGCCTATTGGAACCGACGAGAAGGTCCTAGAAGTTCGTGAAGCTCCGGCCGCCACCATCATCATGGATGCACTCCGCCATCTGGAGGTCGCCACGTTGGAGAGTAACGCGCTGAGCTTGAAGCAATCCCTAGAACAAAAATGGGTCGCGGAAGCCATTTCCGGTCGCTGGGAAAGCACGTGCCATACTATGTGTGACACGGCGATCGCTTCCGCTCTGGAGGGAGTGGGTGGCAGCGTGACCTATCGCATCGACCACATGCGTTACCTCCCGTGTTCCATCGTGGCAGACACTCCTCGCTATATCAGGGATCGAGACCAGTGGGAATGCGAAGAGTCACTTCGCACAGTCAGCCCAAAAGTCCGATTCTGACCACGTCGATCATTAGGACGAGTCTGCGGTGCCATATAGACTTGCTTCCTCAACTCCCGAACCATCGTCCTCTCAGATGGGAGGAACCCAAGAGATCCCTGTGTGCTCACGACCCGGTGGAGACAACCGCTTATACTGCTTGAATGAGATTCTCAGACGATGTTGCAAAGATTGAAACGAATTTTCTCCCGATCAGGGATTTCATCAACTTTCTTCCTTTTCATACACATGTACACGTATTCAAATAGTCTAGTCAATCACTGTCACTGTCACTGACGCGTGATCATTGGGAAGAGAGGCCCCTTCACGCGGTCGCAGTCGCTGAATGAGGCTCGATCAGTAACGTAGTCGCTTCTTAAATGATGATACATCTCCCATTTCACTGCCTAACCTAGATATCTGTTACCAAACAACAGGAAGGGGAATGGAAGGGTCTCGCCCCGTTAAAGACTTAAACGCTGCTGCCACCACGGCGCTGTGATGGCGTCCATATGATGTTCGTAGCGTAAACGATGTAGTTCCATCGAATGGAGTTCATGACTTCCAATGAGCGAATCATGTGACTCTTGAGGTTCCGCCTTCACACACACGCACACGCGGGGAGAGAGAGAGAGAGAGAGAGCAAACAGTCATGATGCTGAAGTTCGATGGAGGATGACCGTGGATGCTCGAGCCTCTGCATCAGCTTGGAACTGTGACGTTCGAGAACAATGTCAGATGAAATCGGCCAGATCAAACCAGACCAAAACTTTTCATGTCTCTTCCAGTATACCTTTACTCTATCCATATAGTATAGCACTGTGTCTTACCTTGATCCGCTGACCATGTCCCTTACATTATCTGTGAAACCTCTCTTTCACTTCCCGACAAACGCCAACATTGTTGCTGGATGTCCACGGATTCACTGGCCACTGCTTTTTCTGTTCGTTGTGCTGTTGTATAGTGAGTTGATGAAGATGTCAATGTCAACGTCAACGTCAACGTCAACATTAACATCATGCTCTTGTTAATGTTCTGGTTGTGTTGGCTGACGGTAGCTTCGGCGGTGAGAAGAAGTGTATCTGAAGACCATCAGAGCGATGTGTCGGTGTAAGGGCGGAAGTACAGCTCGCTCTCGGAGACAGTTATGACTGAGTTATCTTGAATCCAACGAGGCAAGATTTGGAGGTCATCTTGCCTATTCTCACCTTCGGCTGGCCCTGCTTGACGAAATTCCTCAGCTACTTCTTGCACAGCCGAGATATCTCCTGTGCGCGACCGAAATGCGGTTAATCTTTTCGGTACTGGTAGTTGAGGGAAATCTTCGAAAAATTTTTTATCATTCCTCATGCTGAATTCGTCACAAGACTTTCTTGTCGTTTGCCGTCTAGTTATTTTAGTAGTCACTGCACTTTGTGCCACTAGTATCTATTGCTACAATGCGCATGTGTTGCTGCTCATCTTCATCCTTGACTACGTGGAACATGTGTCTCGCTAAGAAGTATTCTGCCCCCTGAGCCTACTTTTCAGCCGTCGGAATAACCCTTGACTAATGAGTGCTGGCTGTCCTTGTCAGAATATGCCGATGCTATGCCAAATCTCATTACAGCAGTAATGTGCTGACGCCTGGAATTTGCAAACAAAAGAAATTTGTCAACCGTCTGGCGGAAGTCTTGAAAAATCCAGAACCCTTGTTTCCACTCTTGCTCGTACGCCTTGAGAGACCGCTCATGCAACACACGTGCTTCTTTAAGCATAGAGTCAAACGAAGTCTCATCAAACCTCGCGCACTGTTCCCGGCCTTCCTCGAATTTGCTGCACATACTTTCGATCATCGTGATCTGAAGAGATAGTTCTCCAAGCGACCTCTGCAGTAGTGGTTGGTGCCCCAGGGTCTTTTGGAGGACTGATTGGATGAGATTCTCAGTTTGGTCGAAGCGTTTTTGCGCACGCAAGCACTGAGCGTAGCTTCGAGTAATTCGTAGTCGCAGAAAGCAAAGGACTGTCGATTCGCGTTTAAGTTGCGTATCTTGTTTTGAAGTAGCGACCAGATCAGAACCTCACTTTCGTGTACTCGTCCCTGCTGCAGTAAACAGAAGCCCATACGTTGATACCACACCGCCAATAGGAAGTAGTCTTGTCCCACATGACGATGTAGACCTTGTTTACATGACTGTAATAAGGATTCAGCTTCGTCCAGATTGCCATCATCTAGTTCGATAGATCCGAGAACTAGATTTTTCCTTGCGAGCAAAAAATTTGTCCGATCATTTTTTGTGATGCAGTGTGTCTGTAAAATGCCGCGTGCTTGGTCATACAGCAGGCGCCTGTAGAAGAAAGGAGCGTATGTCAGTACTATGCAACCGCGAATCATACTCTGATATCTAGAGGCGTTAGGAGCTCTACGGAAGAGCTGCTCACAAAGTTGAGCGGCATATTCCTGGCGACCTTGAGCGCGGCAACGGCATATAGCTCGGAGGAGCCACACCTCTTCAGAGATCTGCCAGTCTCCTACACTCTCGACTCGCTGCAACATTGCGAAAAATTCATCGGCACTCGTCAAAGTCGCCCAATCGACCGACAAGGTTGCCCATGCGTCGACAGCAATCAAACAGCCAGCTAGTCGTGTGACGTCTGTCGTTTCCCGCAATTTAGGGGATGATTCCAGTAGTCTGTTGATATTGAACACATGAGGGTAAAGCGACTGAGTGTGTTTGAGGTTGCCTGTATTGCACGACTAAAAGATTGCTCGATTTATCAAACTAACGGTCGAATATATGATATCATCACGTCTACCAGAAGTGTCGATGACGTTGTTGAGCCAGGAGTGCACCAAAGGGTGAACGGAGAAGGAATTCGTTGCTGTCCGGGACATAAGAGAAAAGGATATCAGCGTGCCGATGGCTGCGGCAACACCCTGTCTAGTCCGAGAAAATTGCTAAGGTAACGGCCCGAGAATAGCATCGTAATTCCCATCCGTGGGTCAAATTCAAAGAAGCTGCTAAGAAAACACTCATCAGGGTACGCCATTCGCTGTCCACCTTGACACATCAATTCCAGCGGAATGTCGTTAGCGGGGAACAGAGCAGCAGTTTGCATTATCTCTGCAGCGAGTGGGTCTTGACGAGTTATCTGCGACATCGACATTTGCCAGGTCCTGTATACGGTATGCTCGTACGGCCAGACTGCCCTCGGCAGCTTTTGCGACAGTAGCTCAGCTTGGCCGCCGCGCAGTAAATCTTGGTAGTATTCATAGCTCGAGTCTTGTGCGACGATATAAGCTGCGGCTTGATCTAGAGCAAGTGGTAGATTTCCCAAGGCCTGTGTGAGTTGCATCGCTGCTTCGTTTTGTGCCGGATCTTTCGTTCCGGAGCATCTGTGTAGCATTTCCACGGCCTCCAGATCACTCATAACGCCAATTTTGATCGATTGACCTAGCCTTCCTGCGCTCTTTCGGCGACTTGTGAAGATGATGTGTCCGAAAGAAGCCTTTGGCAAGAAATCTTGTATATAAAAGGACTCTAAATCGTCGAGGTTGTCAATGACCAGCAGCCAGTCTCGGTTGTCCTCTTCGGTCATCCAGTCCAGAACAGCATGAACTTCTCTAGGTATCTCCGTGGTGTCTGTCAGGTCTGCCGGAGCGGAATCGGTCGTGTTGGAAGAAGCAAGAGGTTGAGCAAGGGCAAGTGCAGCTGCCAGCTTGGAGAATGACTTGATGGTCTGGGTCCGCGACTGAGAAAAAACCCATAGGACGCTAGAGAAAGCTGTCATAGCCATCGGGGAGTGGACGAATGCCCGTACGATTTCACTTTTACCGACACCACCCATGCCGATGAGTGCAACACGTGTCTGCTCTCCTGTAGAGACAGACAGCGCCGTACCAATTGTTTCGAGAATAGCACCGCGTCCAGTAAAGCGCGAGTTTTGAATCACTGGCACAATCACGCGCCGCCGGACGCGTTGCACAGAGCTACGTCTTTGGCTCACATCCTGGCCGGGAAGATCGAACGAAGCGAGCTCTTGTTCAGAAGCGACGGATGGCAGGGTCAATAGTAGTCGGTGTGCATATGTCGCGGCTGTCATTGCGGCATAGCCTTGCCACCTTTTGTTCTTGTGGCTGTCGGCATAGTCGCATATACCTCGTATTATGAACGAAGGAATTTGATCCATCAAGCCTGCGGCCTCCATGTCGAAGCACATGATGTCTGCCTCGTTGGCAATCTTGGTCCGCATAGTCGAGTCCTTTATGACCTAGTTTGCAGATGCAATCAAGCCGTAGTGCACGACTAGCTTCAGATGTCCCGCGCGGCGAACGTTCCTTGGTACTATGGCGGTTTCGTGGGCCAAGCATGCCTCGGAGCAGTCTGTATCCGGATTAGGGTGCGCATACGTGTCGCTATACAACACGTCTGAGCTTTGGTCGGGCCGTGCGTAATTTTGCTTGAGGTTTGGCCGACGAGAGAGCAAGATATCCACATCGGCATCGAGGTCCAAATCATCTTCTTCTAAGCGAGCGGCCAGCTCAGCGACCGTAGTCAGAACAAACGTGGGGGGCCTATTCAGGCTCCCAGTGGACTGGAAGCCTCGACCTTGCATTGCTTTCCCAAAGTCGTATTGATACACGCCTCCTCTTCCCGAGCTCGGCGCGCTGATCACCACATCCCCGAGACAGATGTCGTGCATAGCTGTCGGGGCACCGCCTCCAATACCCACCATGAGAACGACTCGTAGGTGAAGGAAGGAGCGGAATATGTCTCGCGCAACAACCGCGGCCGAGGTCAGCCCATACTTGCCGCTGGGCAGGACGGCAATGACGACATTGTGAGAAGCGATAGATCCAAAAGTGTAACTGTTGCTGTCACCTGGCTGCGAAACGTATCCGCTTCGATCGTGTTCGACATCGAGGACCTGACGCGCTGCGACGTATTCAATCGCCAGCGCGCAGATCCATCCAATCGTGTCCGCGCATGAGATGGACTTCAGTAGACGGACAAAATAAATGCGCCTTTACCGGCACGATTACGGAGAATATAGTCCTATATGCACTTAGATATCTTTATGCTGGACACTACCAGTGTCGCTAGGCTGTGGGGCATAGTAAGAGAGAACCGTCCCCTCCCCCCCTGGATGCCTATTCAAAAGTAGGGCTCCGCAATCTCACGTTTCGTGTTCAATAGGGGCGTAATTATAAATTTCACTAATTTCACGCCTTGACAACAGACCTACTTATCTCCCCACGTGGGAGACAAGCTGATTTCGAGGGCTGGGGTTAGGTTTGGGGGCTGTTTCAAATAGCCAATTAAAGCTCAATTTTGGGACCCTTTATGAGGCAATTTCGGCCTTGAAATCTCACCTCGAGGAGTGAACGTAAAGATTTCGGGCTAGGGCGTGAAATTCGAAAAATGTAATAATGAAAATCGAGCCCTACCTAAAAGTCCTACCGTATCACCCTCCCGTCTCTTTGATCCCTGCTAGCGTATACCAATCATGATCCGCATCGTAGATCCGGCTGGCGCCAACCGTTCCCATTGCTGCTCTTACTGCTTCTACCACCTTTAAAAGTGTTGGTCATAATTACTCAGGCACCTCCGGCCCCTCGCCTTCCTGTTGGGAAGGTATTACAAACCACTCGACTGTTAGGGTCGTCTGTCTGTAAGGGAGCACGGGCTCCACAGAATGCTGGGGTTGGTAATTATGAAGATAGAACAAAGGGCAAGCTCCTATCGCACGGGTAATACAGTCAAATCGGAATGCTACTCAAAGTGCATGAGTGCAGTGAATGTGTATTGCTTGCTTGAAGAACCAAGCAAGAACTATCTAAGACCGTGGCTACGGTCGTCGTATGTATCTATCTAAGGCGGACCAATCAGAGCGTTGGTCCTAGGTGATCAGTGCGGTCAGTGTGCTCAGTGCGATCAGTTCCCACTGATCGCCCTGATTGTGAGGGCCTGGTCCTCCAGGCCTCCCAGACGCTCTGACTAATCAGACGCCAGTTGGGTGGATCCACCCGACCAGCCAGAGCCCCACCTTGAGACGCCCTGGAAGAATCTCGCGAGGGGAGGCTTTTGAGCTTCTTTTCCCTTTTCCCGTTAGTTTAGAATCTTCGTCTATAGCGCCCAATAGAGGAGTTCCGCCCTCATTCCAAGCCGGCCGTGACACTGATCATACTGATCGCGCTGACCGCCTCGCTATTGGCTTGTAAGGAAAAGGACACCCCAAACACCAACTGCGCGCACAGGGTGCGCGCCCACCACTTGTCACCAACTGGCTAGAACACTGCCAGCTGGCATACGCTACGCCGTGGCGCCACGACCGCAGACTGATGCCCGGGCCGAACCCCTGAGCAGGTATATAAACAATGGCCCTCGCCCATCTTCCTTTGCGAGGGCCAGGTTGAAGTCTTACACCAATACAAGTCATTGCTCCCCTACCTTCTTGCCTGCATTGTGACCACCTTGATCAGGCGTACCTACCTTCTCTTACATTGGTCGTCGCCTCAGTGTTACGATCCTGGTCCAAGACTGCAGGAGGCGCTGGAAGCCAATTGCCAATTGGGCCGCACAGGTGGGCGGGGTCGGGCCCCGCAAGTGTTCGACACAGCCAATCAGGAGGCGCTAGGTGCGACTGGTCTGCCAAGACTAGGCGAGCGCACCGAGCAGGGCGCTCGGTAGTCTCTGAGACGCTCGGTGTACCAAGCGTTAGGAGGAGCACTGAGCACGCAAAGGAAAAGTCCTGATTGGTTACCTGAATTAGATATATACGATGACCGTAGCCACGGTCTTAGACAGTTCTTGCTTGGTTCTTCAAGCAAGCAATACACATTCGCTGCACTCATACATTTTGAGTGGCATTCCGATTTGACTGTATTACCCGTGCGATAGGAGCTTGCCCTTTGTTCTATCTTCATAATTACCAACCCCAGCATTCTGTGGAGCCCGTGCTCCCTTACAGACAGACGACCCTAACAGTCGAGTGGTTTGTAATACTCAGGTTGGAGGGGCACTAGCAGCTTTAGTTGGAGCCCCTCAGCGGAACAGGCCGACCACTAGCAGACTCCACTGACAGCGGTTCAGGGCATCTCCACAGAAGCGCAACGGCACGATTTAGTCAGTGGAGACATTTTTCGCAGTAAATAGAATTCCTCCGGGAAACGCAACATCGGCTTCTTCGAAATTACATCACCGGCTCCGCTCTCGTTCTCCACCTAGGGTTTAATTGATAAGCTTGTCGTTAAGATGCAAAACATCATTCCGTCCTTGTCCTATCGCTCCACAGCCGCGATCCGACTTTTCCACGGCTGACATAACCTTCGGGCTTGGAGTCTTGCAATTCTGTCGTCCCGCGTTAAGCATCCAAGGTCCTTTCGATCCTCCAGCAGCATCGTAAAAACTCAATACAGCTTTGGAAATGACTACGGGGTGGCGCGCACGCTGCTGACGGCTACACAGGATGCTTCAATTCACGATCTCTTTACTCGGTCAAGGCTGCTGTTTCCAGAGAGATGGAGACAGGAGTGTTGGTATCTCACGACGGTTTGTCTTCCCACAGGTCCAAAGGCTTGCGCTGATCAGACATCCTCTAGGCCGCTGCCCTGATCGGGAGTGGACACCAATCACACATTGGCGCGCTGTACCAACACCTCCTACAGGCCGAGCATCTCGAAACGCCGGAGTCACGGAAGCACTTAGTTAGAAGATTGAGAGAGGCTATGATCAAGTGCATCATCCTCAATGGCATTCTAAAAGTCATGCTAACGTTTCATTCACTAGCGGCTGTGGAGCAAGAGCAGGACTAGGATCACTCCTTCACAAGGTACGAGAGGCCCCGCTGATAGCTCTCGCATGCCAAGCGATAATAGGAGGCTTTCATGCAGAGCGGGATGGACACCTGACAAGGAGAACAACGCGAGGGCGGTTCAACATCTCAACGCCATATACCGTGGAGCTCAGGACACAAATCACGCGGCGTGCGGTGCCTATGCGGACCTTGGCAAGGATCCAGATAGTGCTTCCGGGTGTCGCTAACACGATCAGAATGGATCTAGACCGACACCTCGTATGGACTGTTCCTCTCTGACCACTCGGTCTTGGACATCACTGAATCGGAACTTGTCATCCTACCAGCTATCCTGTGCCAGGATTTAAAAGGACCGACTGACTGGCATCTGAAAAGATGCTTGAGACTCGGCTTCACGCGCGAAGACGTTGATGCGGTGCAGAAGGTCATCGAGAGAATAGTGACACACGGCGGCGGCAAGCTATCTCAAATCGGCTCGGTCTGGGACATACAGGACGAATAGGAGGACACAAGACACAAGGAAGAAGCCCTAGCTGCTTGCACAATGTTAAACGTGTAGAGGCACGGGTTCTGTGGTGTTACGTATCGGAAGCCGCCTTCAGGCTCGCGGCAAAAAAAGTACTACTTGACTACCTTTGATGGTTGATGATAAGTCTCTAGTTTATTTAATGTCAAGAAATTCATTACCCAGCCAGACTCCGGACTATTTTCCCACTTCTTGTGTTAACTTCCACTGAGCCTGATTCAAGAGCTCATAGACCTGAGTTAAAATCGGCGTACAGACACCCTTCTCCTTGGCCGCCCTCAACGGCGCCCCAAGAATGACCTCCAACTCCAGCGGCCGTTCATTCTCCAGATTGACCAACATGCTGGGCCGAAACGTGCTAGTGGGAGCCGAGTCATGAAGCATGTTCTGTATCATGTCTTCCGACACCGCGTCCCCGTAGCTCGCGGCCGTGGCGACCGCCGCGACCTCCCGCATCGCCGGCTCCAAAAGCGTGTTCCGACCCGGGCCTGAGAGCAACTCGCCCACGGGGATGGCAGCACCGTGCACAGGGTGTTGAACGAGGCGTTCCACAGCAACTTCGCCCAGCGCGCGCCGACGATGTCCTCGACCAGCAGGCAGCGCGCGTTGGTCTTGGGTTTCGCGCCCGCGAGCCCGGCGTTGTACACGTCGACGTAGAGCGCGGCGACGTCGTGCTGCGTCGCGCGCGTAAACGTATCGTCGACGTGGTGGAAATGTGCGCCAATCTTCGATACGTCCGGGTATTGGTGGAAAATCGAGGTCGAGTTCGTGAGGCGTGAGCCGATCATGCTGACGCTCGAGAAGGTCGGTGTGTTGGGAAAGGCGGCGGCGAAGGGAGCTTCGATGGCCAGTCCATTTTGGACCAGGGCGAGGCTAGTTTTCCCCGGCGTGACCAGTGGTTTCAGCTCCGCAATTATAAGAGGACGTCAGATCTGGTAGAGCTTTGGTCGTGATGACAATGAAGTCGTAGCTTTTTTAGTCGGCGGCCGCGGAGGCGAAGGAGGAGACAACTATCAGAAGATGAATTCAGCCTAAGCTGAGAGAGAGAGAGGAAATCCATGAGGCGAGCTTTTTTCCCTGTGACCTACCGTTATGCGGCCTCCAGTTTGTGACCTTTCCATGATCGATCGAGTCAATACCGAAACCACGTTCCTTCACGAGCGCGTAGTTGGACCGCAAGATTGCCGTGACACGGGCGCGCTGCGAGTTCTCCAGGACGTAAGCTGCAATTGTCCCCACGCCGCCGGCGCCAACGACGCAGACACCCAACATGTTCTTGGTCCTTGGGAGGCTGTGGTTCAGGCGTCGGGCGGGTGAAAACATGGTTGTTAGTAATTCTGCAAAAATAAAGTGATAGACCGTCCTTCCTGTCGGAATTCTGGTGCCCAAAGGCTGTTGCGAGGCTGTCGCCCGTTATAATCTTTCTTCCCCGGCCCCTCTAGCCCAGCAATATTAAGCTCGGATCTGTTTTAGCTGCGCCATAGTTAAGAACATACAATCTGCGCTGCGAAATGCCAATTCGGCTGCCTTTGCTAGGCGTTTACAGCCCGTAACAAACTCGCAAGGCGCTTGTTGCAGGATACTAGCGGCTATGGATTCTAGCCCTTCCAGCCTTACTTCTACACCTCCTCCGGGGTAATACATGTTAGCGTAGGAAGGTGGCAAAGTTAGTGATTAGCGAGATTTCCCTAAAAGATACTAATAGTAGGTAACTTACCAAGCTAACATGTATTTCCCCAGTGGAGGTGTACAGCTCCCAAGCCCGTTCCCCGTTTCCTGTTCCTCAAGGCATTGGAGGGCCCTGTAGGGACCGATCTCTGTGGCGGCTACAACAATCTCGCCTGCTGCAGCCCTGGCTGTTAGCGCCGAAGCCCTGGCTGTGAGCGCCGAAGCCCTGGCTGTGAGCGCCGAAGCCCTGGCTGTGAGCGCCGAAGCCCTGGCTGTGAGCGCCGAAGCCCTGGCTGTGAGCGCCAAAGCCTTGGCTGTGGGCGCCCTGGCATTGCCCAGTGGCCCAATAACTGAAAGCCTTATCTCCACGTAAATCATACCTAACTGCCGTGAGGGCCTTCTGCTCATCTAATGTCTAATCTGGTCGAAGAGCTAATTCTGCTATTTCTTCAAGGCCAATACATGCCTTGATAAGCTCTCTAGGCTAGGTGCCTCTTGTAAGGCAGTAGATGCAAGATTCCCAAGTGTATGCTTGTCTCTCTTGCGGCAATTTTTGCTTTGGCTCGGTTAGCGCAGGAGTGAAAGGGGGCTCTAAACTTACACAATGGCTGCAGCCACATCTGCATAGAGCGTGACGAAAAGCGGTGACGGGCCCGCAAACGTAGTCCACCACCCATTCTAGCTACTTTAACTGAACGGTGATTCTCGGCGACGCTAGTCATCTTCTCGGGCGATTCTAGTTACATGACTGCGTAGTACTTACGTGGTAAGGCGCCATGCATGTTGGACCGACGCGCTTTACCATGGGTCCAATACTGCGGTTGCCGCACCCCCGACCTAGATCAGACGAGTACTGCCGCGAGGCAAAGGCGAAGGGAAGGGACATGCAAAGCTTCAGACTTCAGAGGTTGCTGTCTCTCTACGTAATATTACGTGTTCGTGCTAAGCCTCAGCGCACCCATTTTCCCCTCCCTTCCCTTTCTTCTCCGGAGGGAAGGGAAAAAAGGGAGATAAAAGGTATAGAAGAAAAGGAACGCCCACGTTTACCAGAAGATGCAGTATATTTTGATCTGCGTGTCTCGAGTCTTCTGTCTTTTGGTGTGGGGCGGGCTAACACAGTTACCTACAGTTAGGGGTTAAAAGTCTGGGCCACCCCACCATCAATTAAACGCGTGAGCAACGCGTTCGCGCTCCCTTAAACTTTCCAAAAACCATTTCTCGCCCAAATGAAGCTCAATTTGAATGAATTCGCGGCCGAATTGGCCACAAATCGTAGCTCTAACCAGGAGTTAACTCCAGGTATGCGTGCAGCCATTTGCACGCTTGTGGCTGCGGGCCAAAGTGAGCGCTCTGTCGCGACCCTGTTCGGCGTGTCTCGCCACGCCGTCACCAACTCCATTGAGCTCTGGAAAACTCAGCGACCTTTTGATTTTAAAGCTCATTCAGGTCGTCCCGAGGCTCTCAGGCGTGCTGAGAAGCGCTATATAATTTTGCTAGTAAAAAAGAACCGCGATTTGGCGAAAAAGCTCTCTTCAACACCATAGGGAAGAAAATCTCGCCTTCTACTATACGCCGTTGTCTCCGCGCCTATAACCTCCGCAAATGGAAGGCGATGAAGAGGATTCCGCTGTCAAAAGAAGTAGCAATAGATAGATATAACTTTGCCCACGACTGGCTCGAGAATATCGACGAATTCCTGCGGGTAAGTAGTACTAAAGTTGTATGATGAATTTATACCTAACGGCTAATCTAGCCCATATTCTCTGATAAGAGTTCCTGCCAGAACAATACCTCAAAACAAACTCTCAGCTCAGTGCGAAGCGTAGAGAAAAAGAGGGAAAAAAAAGAAGCCAGGGACGGTACCTCCACGTTCGAGGAAGTCAATGTCAAGGTCGAGACCAGCGTCGACTCCAACACCAAGATGTCTCTCCATTTTGCCGTGATCCACGGGAAAAAACACATCGTCATCCTCGGCACCGATGTAAAGGGCAAGGCTGCTCCTGCGGCAGCAGCAGCCCTGCCCGTCAGGGCTCTCCTTGGCACCCTGAACCACAATGCTGTCAGAAACAACACCAAGCCCGCGGCTATCACTGCTCCGGCGGCAAAGGCCACTCCGGCGGCAAAGGCCACTCCGGCGGCAAAGGCCACTCCCGCGGCTGTCGCTACTCCCGCGGTTGTCTCTACTGATAAACAAAAGAAAACGACCACCTACTAATAACGCCCCTCCCCTCGTGAGGTACCTGTTGTGACGGACACTCTATGGCGACAACAGTGCCAGTCACCCCGTTGTGCTTTATGGTGGTTTATGGTGGTGCTCACGAGCTAAGATACCTTGAGTATTGCTAACTAGCTAGCTGGGAAACGGGCAAATCGCACAGGCCAATTTAATTTTGAGGACTGGGACACATACACACATCCAGAAAGATGGCAGAGACATCTTTTTTGGGAGAAAGAGTGAGGTTGCTTTCCCGGGGCAGGCCCCCCGGTGATCTAGATGCAGGCATCAGATCAGGATACGGAATTTTGGTTGTGTGGAAAGACATAGATAGGTAGTGTGTGTTTGGTCTGGTACCGGCGATATCTACTAGAATGGGGTATCAAGCCGGCGGGTCGGGATTGGTAGGCCTGGGGTTTTTTTAGAGATAGAAATAAAAAATAGTGCCCGTCTTTGCGCGGTTTTTTTTTAACTTGCTTCTAACTTCCCCGGGACGCCCGCCTAGATATCTGCCCCAAGGGCATCAAGGTCGGTCGTGAACATGTGGTTGATAGGTCGGGGAGGCTGCGGCAGGCTTTGTTTACTTTAGCCCCTGAGTGGTGCTGCTGCGTTGTCGCCTCTGCTGACTTGCCCCACAGCACGTGACTGCCAGGTATGTATGTATGTACTGTTACTTACCTTGGGTAAGGTATTCGTACTATTGTACTGTACCTTACCCACTGAAGTAAAAATACGGTTGTGCTCCATCGTGTGCTGTCTTTATGGACACCTGTACATACGTGTCATCGGGTAGTAAATCCATGGTTGTGCCGAACCTTGACGGCTCCGGGCCGTTCAAAGTTCGGGTGTGGAGCGGAGCGGCCGCCATGTGAAGCGCCAGTTCTGGATCCGAGAACCTTTCGTGTTGGACTTGTGCTTCGTGCTTCCGCCGGGTATTGGCTTTTTTTCGTGACCAACTTTAATCGTATAGCTGCGGGGTCTTTGTAGGCGCGAGAGCGAAGGGAGGAGGCCGTGGAGTGGGGGTTTGTGTCGCCTTGCCTAACCTAGAAGGTGCTTAGGGTACTTGGGTAGCTTTTGGACGCACTGGAAGCACCTGCCCGGTTGCGAGAACGCAGCGAGCAACATGTTTATGCTTAATTTCAAAATGCCTTTAATTCGTTGTGCTGTTGCACTTGATTAAAATAGGGCCTCAAACTACCAGCCTAGCCAATTCGCGCACAATATTCCTCTCCACCATCTCCTGGAACTCTGCATCACCTCCATCCTGGCCCTCTTGACTGCCAAGCCTGTCATCATCCACCTTGTCGCTCTCGCGCAGCTCGCGCGGCATGCCGTCGGCGTCGTCAAAACAGCCCGAGATGCACCGTGCCACGACGCGCGTGTACTTGTCGCCCACGACGGAGCAGAAGCGCGACATGTCGGCGAATAGGGCACGGCGCAGCGCGTGCCGAGTGCATTGGCCCCACTGCTGCTGGTTGGTGTTGGTGGTGGTGGTGGTTGGGCAGGAGGAGGGAAAGTAGTGCCTGGCAATGTCCTCGAGCGGCTGCCACAGCGCGATCTCGGCGAGCAGCAGCCCGAGGCTGTACAGGTCAAAGACTTTCAGGTAGCGCTGCTGGGTCGTGAAGGCGTACTCGGGGTGCGCGTACAGCAGCTGCCGCTCGACGTGGCCGAGGAGCGCGCCACTGCCGGTGTAGTCGTCCGACGAAGAGTCTCTGCCGTGCAGCCGCGCGTACCCAAAGCCGGCAATGTACGGCCGCTGCAGGTCGTAATGTTCGTGGTAATAAGGATGCCCCCCGTCTGTCCCGGTTATCGTCCCCGGGCCCGGGAAGCGGAAGAAGAGAATGTTGCGCGACCCGAACGCCTTGTGCAGCGCGCCGCACGCCTGCAGCAGCATCAGCGCCCGCGCCAGCGTACGAGCCAGGGCGAAGCGCTCGCCGAGGCTTGGCGCGAGCATGGGAAGTGACGTTCCTCCGCTGCTGTTGCTGCGATTGTCATAGCCCGGCTTCGCTGACATGAGATGGTGCAGGGAGACCGGGGGCGTAGACACGTCCGCGCCGGCCGGGAACTTGAAGATGAAGGAGAAGCAGCGGCCGAGGTGGTCGGGAAAATAGCCGACGCAGTCGAGAATGCGCATGCTGTCGGGCCTCGGGGCCCGCGAGAGGAGCCGCGAGATGTCCTCGACGCGTTTCTCCACAAAAGCCTCGTCGTTGGTAACGTCGTCGTACGTCTTGTCCTCGAGGATGACGTCTTCGGCAGCGCCGCCCTTGGTTACGATGAACTTGGCAAGCCGCCACCCGCGCCGCCCGGGCGGCGGCGTGGTGTTGGCGGTGTGATCCAGCGGCCGGCGCTCGACGAGGGCCCTGGGGCTCCTCCGCAGCTCCGATCGCTTGTCCGGCTTGTTCAGCGACTGCCGCGCAATGGCAAGCACCTCGAGCTTGAAGGCGGCGCACCGGCTGAGGTCGGGCTCCGTGTCGGCGGCGGCCTCGAAGATGCGCTTCAGGTTCGCGTCGTCCAGCACGCGCGGCAGCACGTGCGACGGCAGCGACGAGAAGTCGGCCGCGCCGAACTCGCGCGCCACCAGCCCGAGGTCGTCGTTGAGCCCTCGGAGGTCGGCCAGCAGCTCGCGCGCGCGCTGCTGGTCTGCCGAAGCCCATGTCACGGCCCTGAGCGACGACTGCGTCCTTTGCAGTAGACTCGACCTCCGCCGTCGGGGCCGAGAGCTGGGTTTGTCTGGCGATTTGTCGTGGTCGGCTGGCGACGAGTGGATGTCCCAGAACTTGTCTGGGAGAGTAAAGCTGACGCTGTTGACGGACCCGCCCTCGCTCAGCTCGTACCTGTCGATGATTCTGCCCAGCTCGACTAGCGTCACTTTGATCCCCTCCAGAATCCCCTGCAACACCTTTTGCGCTACGGGGTGTAGGTTGAGCGACGACACGGATCCTTGGAGCAGACCGGCCTTGCCCAGCCACATATGGAACTTGACCTGTTCGACGGCTAGCTTGACAACGATGAGAGAGCCTTCGGTGTTTAGGCGGCGGGCGTTGACGACTAATTGGTAGACATTGGCGCACGAGCTGATGAGCCCGGGAAGGCCTACCACGAAGCCTGCGGCGTCCGTCATCGTATGCTATTAACTGGTGCTTCACGGGTTTTTCCAGAATGACAAGAGGGAAGTTGGCGTGTGCAGAAATATAAGATCTGGAGCCTCCTCCCATGCCAGAAAGAAGAGGTTGCTGTTTTCGCTCTGGAAGACGGCCACTGACGGAGCCCTTGACGTCGAGTTGAGCATCTTGCATGTGGCTTAGGCACCTAGCAGGGCGCGGTGTGTTACACAATGTATGTACACAGCCCCCGGATTTGGGCGAATGGATGTTATAGCCTGGTGGAAGAGGGTGTGTTGTGGTGGGGTTAGTTGATGCTGATGGCTGCCTTCTTTTTGCGAACTAACAATCTGAGAGCCTCGTCCGATGATGAATTCGGTGTCTGTATTTGGACTTCGTCATCAAACAAACCAGAGCATCAGGTTGAGATCCACAGCGATTCAGCTACTTGCAGCAGACGGCAGACGGACGGACGGACGGAACCCACGCTCACAAATGTCTTCTGAGCAAAACGCTTCAGAGGTTCAGCTGGATGATGAAGTGGAACAGGGAACCCAGTCCCAGGGGCAACATGGTGAGGAAACCTCCGCCGCTTCAGCTCCCAGTAACCAGACACGCCTGCCGCCAGAGGATGTTTACTCCGCCATGATGCTTCACCTCGTCCGGCGTCTAGAGTCGGCGGGACTCGCCCCCGAAGTTGCTCTACGGCTCGTGGTCCACGAACTCGTGGCGCAAGCACAAGATCCTGAAGAATACCAGAGCCAGCGGCTAGGCGGAAACAAAGGAGAAGAAGAAGAAGAAGAAGAAGCGCTGGTGCTCTCGGGGTGGCCCCGAGAATACCTGCACTTGTTTCCCGTCGCAAGCATGGACCGGGCCTTCCAACAAGAGAAGAGCCCTCTGGAGCTAGCAGCAACGCTCGACGACGCCACGTTCCAGAGCCTGATTGCCCGGCTGGACGTGCCCATACTGGACACGCCCAGCGCGATCGTCGAGGCCGAGAGACATTTGGCCTCGGGCCTGTCCTTCGACGTCAGCGTCGGCAAGGTGGCTGCTGGGGGAGCCATTGACGTGCCGCGCTACCAGGACGGCCCGGCTCGTGTGCGGCTCCGCGGGGGAACTGTCGTCGTGTTCAAGCGGCCACGGGTGAACCCCCCAACCGAGTTGAACAGCGACCCGTTCGGTGGCGCCAGCTGCCGCGTGCCCCGGGCAGTGGCCCACGAGCTGCTGATCCTCAGCCACGGCCCGCTGCGAGACCACGCCAACCTAGTCCGCCTGTTCGGCGTGTGCTGGGACTCGCGCTACGAGCCCAGCGCGGGCGCCATGGTGACCAGCCCGGTCCTTGTCCAGGCGTGCGCGGGCCGCGGGAACCTGCAGGCCTATCTCGATGCGACGTCGGCGCAGACAGAGGGCGCCACGCTGCGGTGGGACGTCAAGATGTTTTTGTTGAAGGGAATCTTGGCCGGCCTGGCCGCGCTGCACGCCTGCAACATTGCCCACGGCGACTTCAAGTGCGCAAACATCCTCCTCGCCGACGACGACGACGAAGAGTACGACGACGAGCAGCAGCCGCCTAGCCGCCGCGGCAATGGCATCCCCACCCCGAAACTGTCCGACTTTGGATGCTCCCTGATTGCGCCCGCGCGGCTGCTGCACGACGCCCAAGGACACGACCAGGAGGAGCTGCGCTTGGATGTCCTAGGCGGACCGACGGTGTTGTTCATGGCCCCCGAGCTGTACCAGCAGGTCCAGCACAGCCGGCACTCGGGCTCGGCATGCAAGGTGACCATTGCGGAAGCGATCCGCGCCGACGTGTACTCGCTTGGTCTCACGGCCTGCGCTATCGCCCTGGGCGGTAGGGACGTGTTCGACTGCATCGAGTTCCAGACCCGGCTGGCTCTGGACCCTGAGTATGCCGTCTACCCCGACCTCCGTGTGCAGTCCAAGACGGACGACGATGCCGCCAGGACCTTGGTCGAGTGCGCCACCGTCATGGTGCAGATGCTCGAGGTCGAGGCGCAGATGTCGCGGCTCGACCTGTCGCCGTCTCCGGCAGGTAGTGACGATCCAAGAGGCAGTCAAGGCTCATCCGCCGGCCCTAGCCACGACTTCGTCGTTCATGCTCTTCTCAGTCCACTGCTGGAGAGAATGCTGGCAAAGAGCCCATCTCGGCGCTTCCCAGACGCGTCTGCAGCGGTTGCTTCCTTTTTAGAAACCGAGGACCAGCCGCCCTTCCAGCCCCATGATCGCCCAGGCGGAGTGAAGGTAACCCTCAGCAAGGACCAGCCCTTGTTCTATAGAGATCCACGGGTCGAGACTCACGCTGTCTCTGCAGTGGCTGTAAGTTATTTTTATGTTTTTTTGTTCCGGTTTACTGCCCCAGATCTTATTCGCATTTTCCCCGTGTTCGCAAAGTGTCGACTAGCCCAGTTGTCACTCATCTGACATATTATTCCAAATATAAAATGACAGGTACTCCAGAACCTCGACGCACTCATGCTCAAGCCAGACGAAGTCAAACGGAGAATGTTTGAGGACCTGAAAGCAAGCGCCGACACGCTCCAGTCTGCGCCAGACCCAGGGCCGCAAGACCCAATCCTGGCCAACCAGGCGCATTCCGCCTTCCAGGTCTCCGTCTGCTACCTGCACGGCCTCGGAGTTGAGTACAGTCTCGGCGATGCAGCCAAGTACCTCTGCCTGAGCGCCCAGCACGGATACCTGCAGGCCGTGCTGACCCTGTTCCCCTTCGCCGGCGCGTTTCCGCACCTGTTTCCCCCAGACCTGCTGCAGCAGCTGCCGCAGGATGCGCTCCAGACAGCAGTCGCCAACGGGCCGCGGTTCGGACTCACGGCCTGGCTGCAGACCAGCGCGTATGCGCGCGAGAACTACCCCGGCGCGTACGAGGCGGGCATCACCGTGCTGCGCCAGAGCGGCTTCGCCGAGCTGGGAGAGAGCGCCGACGCCGAGACGCTGCTGCTGGCCGACACGTTCCGCGGCGCACACCCGGCGTACCTGTACTACGCTGTCGGCAGCGCCGGGTTCCTCCAGCGCAAGATGCCCATGATCTCTGCCGACACGTTGAGGGAATGGCTGGCGGCGGGCGTAGTACCTGACGGCGCGACAAACGCGAACTACGAGACGTGCCTGTACATCTGCTGCAGGGCGGGCGAGGCCGACAAGGTGTTGATGCTGCTCTCTGACTTCGGCTGGGCCAGAGACCAGGTCAACACGTCTAACCGCGACGGCAGGACACCGGCCCACTGGCTGCACTCGTTCGATGCCGGCGACGTGGACGTGGGACAGGCGCTGCTGCAGCACGGCGCGGACCTCCATGTGGTTGACGACTACGGGCTCCGTCCTGTTGATCATGCCATCGTCGCTGGGAGATCCGATGTCGTGCGTTTTCTCCTGGCTCACCGTAGGTCTGGTCTGATTAACATGATTATCCCACCCCTTGACAGCTGAGCCGACCTCTGAGTCTCTAACAAGAACAAAATCCACAGAAGGACTGCCCTACCTAGACCCATCATTCGCAGCCAAGGATCTGATGACATTCCTGACATCTGTCACCTTCAACGACAGCACCCTGTCCCAGCACTGCTGCGAGCACGCGCCTTTCGACGACGTCGCCGAGGCCCTGAAAATGGTCGCCAAGATTGGGCTGGAGACCCGCGTGGCTGCATACGGGTCGGCGACAGGGCGTTACATCCTAGACATGTTCTCGGCGCTGCGCAAACGCAGAGACCTGTCTTTCTCCGAAGAAGATGCCGCGTCGCTCCTGTTACCACTGGAGGGTATGTCCAGAAGAGGAGGAAAGGGAAAAGAGCCAGCACGTGATGACGACAATGAGTCCCCTTCTTCATCTTGTTACAAACCCACCCTGCAGGACTTCGTCCAACACACTCTTCTGCAAACCATCTTCTCCAAAAACCTCGACATCCTCGACGCGCTCGTGCAGTCGGACCTCGTCGCCCCGCTCGGCTCGTCCCCAGTGACAGAGAATCTACTATACTGCGCAGCACGCTGCGGCAGCGAGTCTGCGTTCCGTGCCTTACTAAACCTCATCCCTAGCTTCGACCACCCGCACAGCGCGGCCACTGTCCTCCGGCTGCTCCTCAGCAGCACCACCACCACCAGCACCACCAACATGGTGAAAATGCTTCTCGCCTATCTCGACGAGCACGGCGACGCAGCAGCCGCCGTCAACTTCCGCACATCCGCATCATGCCCGCCAGGCTGCACGGCCCAGCACGACCACGTGCACAACTCGTCGGCGCTGTGGAACGCGGTGCGCGCCGAGAACTTTGCCGGCGCCGCGCTGGTCGCCCCGTACGTGACGTATAATGATAATAGCAACGTCAGCCCTACAACGCTGTATTATGTGCTGTCGTCGACGCCTAGGGGGAACATATTACGTCAGGTGCAGTTCCTGCTCGCGCTGGGCAGCACGCATGCTGCATTTTTGTGTCACCCGGCGGCTGGCGAGAATACGCTGCATGTGGTGGTGGATAGGCATGGTGGGTTTTATTTTTGTTGTTGTTTTTGTCAACAAGCCCCTTTTCTTTGTTGTCCCTTTTTTGAGGGAGATTCTTAAAATTTTTGCTTGCTTGCTTGCTTGCTTGTTTTGATATGGAAATGCTTAAAATACATCAAGACATGTGCAACTTGCTGACTTGTCGATTTCTCATCAACAGACGAATACAACACCCCGTCCGAGTTCCGCCACGTCTTCGAGGCCCTGCTTGACGAGTTCGGCAGCGACCAAAACATCGACGCGCTAGACCACAGCGGCATGACCGCACTGCAGCGCGCCGTACGCGCCTGCTGCCCGGACGCCGTGGAACTGCTCCTCGACTGGGGCGCCGAAAAGTACTCCGGCATTTCCAACGACAGCAGCAACAGTTTGCCCTACGACCTCGCAGTCGCACAGTTCATGATCCGCTACCAGGCCATTGCTAGGCACCAGACTCGGGTTTCCATTGCCGCCCACGGACTTGACGAAAAGGATGAGCATGGCTGCAGTGAGGAGGAAGAAGATGCAGATGGCGAGGCAGGAGAGGAGCTGCCGAGGCCTCACTATCCGTTCTCCATCTCAACGCCCCGGCCGAAAGCACCGCTGGAAACGGATGCTCATGAGATCCGCATGCTGGAGATGGCCCCGTGCATCCGCGTGCTCGCGCTGCTGTCAGAAACCGGCTCTTTTGGCAAAGAGCCTCAACCGCCCGAGGGCACGGCCGGACCCGAGGAAGTCATGGCCGGCCTCGTGCCCTGCAGCGATCGGTATGAGGCGCTGCCGGCATGGGATGATGCTGCCGCTGGACTGCCTGACGGTGATGGAGAGGACGAAGGGCAAGGACAAGAAGTACCGGGCGGGAGCCGCGCTGCCGCCATTGACGACGACGACGACAAACACAAGCCCAAACCGGAATTAAGTGCCTGGGTGAGCTGCCGGATGGGCGACCACGTCTACCGGCTCAACCTCAGTGAGGTCGAAGGGGATGGCCAAGGGGGCAGGAACATCGCCCGTCTTTGGAGCTGGCTGACGGCGAGAGAAGGGGCCCGCTTTGCCGTGCTAGGCGACAAGTACTGTGCCAGGATCGAGCTTGTGGCCGTTGTCGGCGACGATGAAGCGGGGAGGTTGTGGTGATGGTATTGCCAATCTCATCTATTGTAATCGGAACCCCAGCATCGCATCTGTCTCTTTCCTATATAGGTATTAGTTAAGTTATGTACTAGCACATGCGGCCATAGATAGTGGAAAACTCGGGATCCCGTCCGCTCTCCCATAGATGAGCCACTAATCGGAAGATTATCTAAGGGGTAGACGGTAGCAGCAAAAGACTCTTCTTCAGCCAGGTGCCGTCTCAGGCTCCTTTTCCGACCCTAATCCGTTCGGGGTCTGTACGCTTCGGAATGTCCTCCAGCTCAAGTCCAGCCCACTACGAGCGCATTTGTTTACTTTACCCCTGCCTCCTGAGCATGGCACCCGATAAAGCAAGTGCCCATATCTAAAGGCGAGTTAGTGGCTGAATGGAGGCTGTTCACGGGCTAGACATGGATGGGGCGGGCTGAAGCCATCTCCAGATAGCGGTAGTGAGAGGGGAGGTCCTCAACTCACGATTTCCAGAGTAATTTTTATCAGCACCGTTCAGATACTATTGGAACTATGGTCCTGTAGCAACGTTGCCCGCGTCAAATAACAATCTCAAGGTAACTAGTTTGGTTATCTAAACTAAGAGAAGAAGGAATTCAGCGAGAGCGGTTTCATAATAAAGACATCTAGAACGGAACAGATCGGCTTCGTGAGGCTGCCGGGCAGATAGAGCGCTTTCGTGATCCCTCTGATCCAATTCATTTGACGCGTTTTTCGTCAGAGGGATCTCGGAGCAGGCCCGTCCTCAATCTATCATTCAACCAACTGAGACAGCGACTGAAGCGGCCTTGTCTCGGCGACTTCAGGCATGCGCTTGGTCAGCACCGCTGGGCGTCGGCTGAGAGATACCGCAATGATTCACGGCGTTTGCATTCACACAATCAGAGTCCTCAGACATGAATTAGTGTTGCCATAAACTCCTTTTTATCCCTGGCGCAGCCATTCGCCCATAATCTATCCTGTTGTACTAGTGTCCAGATGCTCCGATCCCCTCGCCGACCTCTTTAAGCGGCCTGTCCCTATTTACCTGGACTTTGAAATCCCTTAGGGCTTTATGCCCTTAGCCGTTGGCTTCTTCGACAGCCGGCCGGTACTTGGGTTGCTCGTCTTACGGGTGTTCAAAAGTTGTAGAGAGGTGTCGTAGAGTGACTGTGTTTCACCTCGCCCTGACAGCAACCCAAACTCAGGCGACTGTCCCGCGAGCCTCCGGCTTTCCCGCTCTTTCTAGTATATCCTGCGTTGCCTCCTGTGACCTTGAGGTACTACTTGTGTTTCATCGCTGAGGCCCTCGAATGCGTCAGGTTTGGACGGGCGGCGCCTTTGATTCGGTGGCAGGGCTTCTGCAGTTGTCAGCGCGGACCGCCGGGATCGAGCAGCTCTGTGACTGCGGCGCTGCGGTGCATTCTTCGTGGCTCGACTGCCGCTCGCTAGAGTATCTTCTGCCGCTCGCAGTGGTGATGCCTGCGCCTGTGGCGCTACTCTGCCTTCAGAATGTCTATCCGTGCCAGCTTGCCTCAGGCCGAAACCATACATACTAGCTAATTCGTTCTGCTCCACGCGGCTGAGTTTCCGATTCTAGAGAGAAAAGAGATGGCCCATTTCCTCCTGGTTTCTTGGCGGTGGTCTCTTCTCTATTGGAGTACGGAAAAGATAGGGATCGGGTGGCCTTTCGGAGAAGCCATGCATGCGACCTAACCGGCCCTGCTCCTCGCGGCTGATTCCAGAGATATCCCAGGGGCGGAATCTCGAATTCATCTCCTCCTGGCTCCTCGGCGGCATATTAAACTGCCTCTCAAACTCACTACTACGTTTCTAGGCCGCCGCATCTACTGCCCGATCCTCAGCGTCGATCTACCCCTGCGTCCAACCATCCGCTCGAAGGTTGAAGTGCCCCATCCGATAATCGTACTCGGCCGACTTGATGGCACTTCCCGGTAAACATCAAACCTTCTCTATGTCCTCCAGCTCTTTCTTGCGTTATCTGTCACCTTGGCCTTCGTGTTTTGCCCTGACCGAGTCAATGAGGCCCTCTTTGAGGAAGATCCTCTCGAAGTGATAGGCTTCCTCATTCTAGCGGAAACGCTTCCGGTCGTACTCTAGTCTTTCCCATGGACCGTCGGGAAGGGGGCTCGCTCACGAGGTTCGGGGGGAATCATACGTGCTAAACCCGCTGAGATTGTTATTGCTGTCGCTGTCGTCGGCGCGGGAAGATACCGGGGTAGGCGGCTGGACACGCAGCAAGACCTTGGAGAGTCGAGACCACAATCGTTTCCAGTCTTTGTTAGACATCCCGCCTGCTCGAAGTGCTGGTCTGAACAGCCGCCCTTCTATCTTGTGTTCCATTACCCTGAGAGCTTTCTGGCGCTCCAAGTAGACCGGGTCGGAAACAAGGTAGATATTCCTTTCCCGGAGCATGGTCTCTCGTAGCTTGGACCATTTCTCGCAAAAGTGTTTTCGACCCCAAGTCGCATAAGTCTCAGGATCATACGGCTCCGGCTCAGGCGTTCGTCTATGGCACTGGTCCGTCAAGGTCGTACGTATCGGGATCGTATGCCTGCGGAACTAGCATCTCCCTGCATAATATGTATGCGTATGGCTGTTGTGGTCCTATCTCTAGCTCTTCCTCTTGGATGTGCTCTACCTCGACGGACTTGGCCAGATCCGCGATTGCTGTCGGGGCGATTGCTGTTGGGAATCGGAGGCGCGCCGTTGGGGTTAGTGTCAACTGATGGTCGAGTCGTCGATGCGCGCTGGCGCTGTGTGCGCGTGCGCGGAGCCATCTGGAATCGATGGGCGAAGATGGGCGAAGATGTGTGTTTGAAGAACCGATTGATGGGAACACTCAAGTCGGCAATGGAAGGGGAAATAAATATCGCCTGTGCTTTAAGTGGGGAATATTTTTAGGCTTACTATGGTTGCGAGCCAAAGTTTTCCCCCCTGAGCCCCCCTGCTCGGGTACCGACAAGCCCCCCAGCGCGCCACGATTTGAAAATTACAGCGCCCTTCAATCACGATACAACGCTGGCAGGGACTTGGCAGGGACTGCACTGGCCAATATACCCCTACCAGTACACATACAAGGGGAAAAACATACCCATCATACCATGGTAGCAGACCCGTTCGCGTCCGTTTTGGCGCCAGGCTCTGCACCAATCGCTAGGGCGCTTCCCCGCGGCGCGCCCGGTTGCTTCGGATAAACAAGTGCGCCCCTTCTAGTAGGCCTGATTGTCGCTCATTCCTTTACCCAATATGTTCTCCAACAATGGATGCCCCCGACAGTTTTCTATCTTGTCCCTTACAACAATAAACGTGCTACGGAGGGTGTTCGAGACCCCGCTAACGGCGATCGAAGATGCTTTGTCTCCAACGTCGCAAATAAGCCATGCTTGCGGATTGGACTGGACCAACAAATCAAAACACCGCCTTACCTCGTCAACTTCGCCAAGGCGTGACCACAACGATATAATCCTCGGTCCTTACTTTTCAAGAAACGGCCAGTAATATTTCGATTTCAACAACGAAACCGGCGAGCTCCTCCTCCACGATGCATCAGTGAAGAACGATACGCAACTCTACTACGCCGTCCTAGACGAAACTACGAAGGAACCCCGGCGTATCGAGCAAATATGGAAGTCTCCTCGGTAATGCGTCGTGGTACTTACCCCCGAGCCCGACCGCGAATTAATACTCGAAATTAGTAAAGCCCAGTTCCGTATTATACCGCCAGGAACGTAGGGTCAAGAGGGGGAAAAGCTTACCAAGTAGAAGCTTGCCTTTACCTACTAAACCGACCCCGAGCGATCGGTCGAGGGAACTCTGGAGCGGCTCATTACGCTGGGCTTGCAGTCTCTCCGGCCTGGAGCTATGATAACCACCTACTAGACTGCGTCGACGATTACATATAACCCTCATAATACTCGGTTCAGAATTCCACTCGAGCCTAAAGTGAACGATGTGATCCGATGTACGAAGCTAAGGCCGCTGGGAAGAGGCGGATAGGGCGATGTGTATAAGGTTGTCGATATGCACAATGGCAGCTACCATACCTGCAAAATCGTTACTGTAAAGACTGAGGTACTAGAGGTGAACATATATTCGGAGAAGGACTTGAGGGCAAAAGTCGAAATGGAAGTAAATTTGGTTCGGCAACTCGAGCATGTAAGCTCCTCCTTCTGCCCGTCCGCTTTCATCATACTCACAGTTATATTAGGACTATATCGTACCATATATATGCTGCTAGGGATTCAAGAGTCAGAACATTTAGATTTTCATACCAATCTACGATGGCAGCCTTCACGGCCTGATAAGGCAATACCGACCCGAAGGTCCACAAGCAGTGATACATATGACCGATAGAATGCTCTCTCAGATCTCGGGCGCTCTCGAATTACGTACACACGTACGATCCTGCTATCATTCATCGAGATATCAAGCCCGCGAATGTCCTATACTAAGGCAGCCGAGGCGCTAAGTTCCTCCTGACTGAATTTGGCATCGCAAAGGTCGTCGGCACTTTAAAGACTCTGATCGGAACACAGTGGTACGCGGTGCCTGAGGTCCGGCAGAAACTTGAGCAGAAGCCTAAGGTCGATATATTCTCGCTCGGTGTGACCGTGGTGGAGTGTTTGGTGGAACTCCCAAACGAAGAAGGGAGGCGGGCGATATAGGACTGGCAGCAGTGGTACCAAGAACTCTGGATACCTAAGAACCGGCACGCACCTCAGTGCGCATCTATGCTTGCAAACGACCCTTATGAGCGCCCAGCGGCTCGCGAGCTTCTCAACCAATTCTCTTCGCAGCCAATTCACGCCCCATTACGAAATCTGCAAACTAATGCCACCGGGACGAGCTTGGGAGTGTCGTCACCTGCGGACAAGGCGAACGGGGCTACAGTGATATACCCAGCTGCACCTACTACCATGGATTGGGCGCAAACAGCGGCCACAGCGATTTCCTAAGGAGTCTATGAGAGTATGCAACCGCCGCAGCCTGACCTAGGGCCAGTCCAATCACCAAAGGCGCCTCCCAATCGACCACTGCAGCCAAGAGCCAGGCGTGAAGGGTTTGTCAAGTCCTTAAAGTCCGCTGACGAAAGGCAGAGGAAAGGTCACAGGCGTAGTGGGTCGTCACAGAGTGGGCCGTCGTCTCGACCCGCACGGGTACCAAAACGAACACCATCAAGCGGAAAGGGGCGACCAAAATTGAGAAGCATATACAAGGCGCAGGAGTTACGTGCATTGGGAATTACAGCCTAGGGATGTTCAATGTCCTCGCGAGGGTGAGTCTTTGGCAAGCTCGTTCAAGTTGTCTTGGGCAAGTTGCCGCCTACTAGTCAGGGCTACCAAAACGCCCCGACCAAGTCGCAGGCTCCTCGGTTAGGCCCGATATGCAGGTTAAACCCCCTATTGCGGCTTGTGGGCGGGCGCACCCCATTTTTGCGGGGAGTTCTAGCTTTGCAGGCCGGCTTCATGACACCTGGGCACCTGGGCACCTGGGACTGCATCCCTCAACTAGGTTCCAAACTGGGTCCGGGGACAGGCTCACGAGAGCTTTGCTGATGTCAGTCGACATGAGGAGAGGCTGCAGGCGTGATTTGAGGCAACATTTCGCTGCGCAGCTGACTGAACGGACGATTCATCTTGTTTCTAATAGTCAAGACTCTAGAGGCAGCACTGTATCCTACAAAGCAATCGGTTACACTTCCAAGTCGCATGCTTGTTGGCGGGAATCGCAGGGGGCCTAATACTATGTAAGGTAAATTCGACAGCAAGCGGCTCTGACGTGGGGGTGCTACTAGCAGCTGGCTGCTAGCTACTATATAGTAAGGTAGGTAGGTACCCGCTTGGAATGGTTTGGCTTCCGACCCTCCGAGAGTTTGGTCACGCTTTCTGCAGGACACACCGCATGCCTGAGCAGGCACTAAGGTATGCGCAAAGGGCAGATGGTCTTCCTACCTCAGAGATCATGGTAAATAATTAGATGTCGAAAAGCAGTCATCTCTGAAGAATCCGAGCCACTCTTGGTATGCTTACCTCTAGGGTCAGATATGGATACCCTGCACTGAAACAGCTTGCAGTTAGGCTTCCTTCAAGAACCCAATAGTCCGCCCGCGGATATACACAGTAGCTCAGCCCAAACGCGAGGTAGGTAAGATATGTAAAATCTCTGCCGCAATTTTTGGTTGCAGCTTGCAGATAGAAGCAGGAGCACAATCGCTCCAAGATCTAAATGGCACCAAAACTGGAGGCGGCTGCTGCCGACACTGTCTCGACTGTCAAACAATCACATCATTGATGCTGCCTCAAAGCTGCATAGGTATCCAGTCTGGGCAGCGTACCAAGGAATACAATGGGGGAATAATTCCCTGGATTTAAATAATAAAATGTCGTTAGCCGCCGCTGGTTCATCATGTCTTGCGCTTCGCCCATTTTGGGAGACAAAGGTACCGCCAGGGCGACATTTACTAGTGCGGGTACTTAGCCTCTCTCTCAGCTGGAGACACGTTTGTCGCGCCCGCACGCAGGAGCTTCTCATGTCAGCCAACGCTCCACCCACATTATTAGCCCCTGGCCCACTCGTAAGGTCACCCCTTCCCAGGCAAATTACGCCCGTGATATCTTAGCCCCAAAACTTTTTTCCCTTTCTCTAGGCGGGAGACTGATTGACCTTTGAGCTGGAGCCTACGCTGCGGGAGCCGTCGAACGGGAGCCGTCGAACGTCGCCCATCATCGGCCTTGATCCCTGACTCTTATTGTCTGGGAGGGTGTCTGTCCTAGGCGAACAGAACAAAAAAGGGGGGAGCGGGAATCGTCTGGGGGCTGAAGTTTAGGTCAGCCGCCTTGCTGGGACAGATGCTTAGCTGTTCTCGCCTGTCTGCTTGGTGAGCGGTTTCTCTTTTACCGTAATTACCTTTCGGGGACTACTTGTTTATGTTTCTCTTTTTTTTCTCATTCTCACTCTTTAGCGAGGTAATTGCTACGTGCGGGCTGGACGGCGGGCTGGACGGCGGGCTGGATGGCGGGCTGGGCTGTGTAGTCATTCATTATGTCATTGTGACCCTGTGTGGCCGGCCAAGCAGGTGGGGTAGGTAGATACGGTAGGTGGGTAATTATTCTACCTAGTATGTAATTAATAGTTGGCACACAAAACAGACATGGTCATGATAGAAAGAATAAAAGAGATATTCATCTTGTATTGTTTCTGGCATGTATGTCTTGATGTCTTGATGGGAGTTGAATCATGAAATGTGGGCGGGTTTGGGGTCCTGAATGTAACGCTAATCCTGTGCCTCCTTCGCCTCCCTCGGGTTGTGCCAAGCCCGCGAGCCTTTGTGCGCACGCTGTCGACCTCCCCTTCCCAGTTCTTTCTCCGTCATCCATCCATCCATCCATTACCAACTGTGAAGGCTAGAATTGAGATTCACGCTTTGCCACGTCTAATAACGCACACGCCACTCGACCACGTTTCTTGCCAGCACCAACTCGAGATTGAGAATGGCCGAGAGCAGCAAGGACGGCGCCGACGGCAACCAGAGCGACAATGCCAACGGGCCCCGACCGGCCGGGAACGCAGTCGATGTTCATGCTCTGCTTGAGATGGTAGCCGAGAGGCACAGAAACTCTTCACGTATGTCCGGGGGGGCGAGAGAGAGAATTTCAAGCTGCCCTCCACTCCAGGCTGACAAAGGGAAGGGCTTCCGGTGGTGCACAGCGGTGTTCCGGCAAATGTTGCCATGCGAGCACTGTTGGACGTGGAGGAGGAAGGTTGGCGAGAAGACCTTCGCGACCCCAACACCACCGAAGAAGAACGCGTTGCAATTGAGGAGACGCTGAGGTACTACTAATTACCTCCCGGTCCCTGTTTACGCCGGCAGGGAGCTCACGGCGGGCAAAGATCACTCGGGCTAACATATGCGGGACACGTGCAGTGGCATCCAGTCACACCGGCGCTGGCTCGATTTTGTACAATCTGTTGTTGAACCCTCCAAGTAAGTCTGCCTCTCCCTCTCGGTCCAGCCAAGATTAAGATTCCACGTTGCAGCCCTCCGGGGCCCAGCCCGCGAGATAAGAAAGGGCCGAAGTATTTTATTTCGACAGCTTACACCTCCTCCAGCAGCCAGCAAGCCGTGGACCATCCCCAACGCGCAACAGGCCCTGCGTCGAGAACTGGAAAGGGTCCTTCCCAGCCCTGATGCTGCCCTGTACAGTATAAGAAGCCATTGCACCCTAAACTCCGGCCTTGGAATGATCCTGCGTGGAAGTGGGAGCGGTTGTGGTTGGCGGTGCGGACTCGATTTCGAGCAAGATTCTCTTCACCGAGTCACCCGAAGTCGCTGTGGGTGTGCCGAGCGCATCTGCATGGTACAATCAGTATGCACGGTCTAGACGGGGGCGGCGGACGTTGGGTTTCTGCAGGCGGTGAGGGGGATGGGGCGGGGTTTGCAGTGTACTTACTCTGCTTGGCTGTCGATGGCTTCAGGGTCCTGAGCAAGGCGCTCACGTTCACCTTAGTCGTAGAGGATGGCATTCTGTTGCACTGAGTAGATTAGATCCCTTGTCGCTGGGATCTAGACGCAAAGGAATACTTTGGGTTATTGGCAGGAAACAAAGCTACGAGCGATGATGGAGTGCTGCAGTGGGTGGTTGCTCTGAACGTGAACGACTTGGCTGATGGATGGCATAAACCTGACAACTAGGGGACGGGAGCTGAAGGCTTTTATAATTAATGGATCATTGCCGGAATGGAACGTCAACCAGTGAGTGCTCTTACTCTTACTCTTACTGTAGTCGGCGAGAAGCCCATCGAGAAGCACCCGACAGCAGTCGAAACACACCTACCATTTGCAGCAGAGCCCAAGCAGCAAGCCCAGTGGATCCAGAACCTAAGGCACCCAACACCCTGAAACTGTAAGGTAGGGTTTTACGACGGGACCAATAACCTAGGCGTTGGATTGCATTCCGGACACCCCGCTACCGCGCCGCCCCGCTACCACGCCCCCCGATACCACGCCGCCCCGCTACCACGCCGCCCCGCTACCACGCCGCCCCGCCCCGTGCCAGGCAGCCAAACCCTGCCGCCCCGGTCCGGGGGATAACACTAACCTAACGTGACCGACCACACACGCCTCCCCCGGGGACTAAAATTTACAGAGTACTAATATTAAATTTTCATAACCCGAGGGGAGCTTACAGGTGTATTTCCAGTGTTTTACTCGCCGCTAATACGAGCGTAAGCTACCTACCTAGGTACAACCACACACCTCCCTCCAAAAAAAAAAAGGCCGACGGCCCGTTTAGAACAAACTATCATCAGTCTCATCTCAGCAGCCGTAGCCCAACGGCCGTGCCGCCCCTGTCGGAGATGGGAGCTTACAGGTTGCTTTCCTTTCTATTGTTTCACTCGCCGCCAGTACCAGCTCAAGCTACCACAGAAACAACGCCTCCTCTCTTAGAAAAAAAAAAGGCCAACAACCCTTTGGAACAAATTGTCATCAGTCTCATCTCAGCAGCCATGGCCCAGCGGCCGTGCCGCCGCCCTGGTTGGAGATGGGAGCTTACAGGTGGCTTTCCTTTCTATTGTTTCACTCGCCGCCAGCACCAGCTCAAGCTTCCACAGAGACGACGCCTCTTCCCTTGGAAAACAAAAAGACCAGCAACCCTTTAGAACAAACTATCATCAGTCTCATCTCAGCAGCCATAGCCCAACGGCCGTGCCGCCCCAGTCGGAGATGGGAGCTTACAGGTGGGTTCCTCTCTATTGTTTCACTCGCCGCCAACACCAGCTCAAGCTACCTACCACAGTAATGACGCCTCCTCCCTCAAACAGGTCAACAACGCTTTGGAACAAGCCGTCACCGGCCTCAGCAGCCATGGCCCAACGGCCGTGCCGCCCTGGCGATGTACCATGGATACGAGCCTGGATCCCCTTGGGACCCTTCGGCTCGCGCCAACACAAGCTCCAGCATGAGCAACCACAGCCACGATAACGTCCACGAGCACGGCAACGGCCCCTTTCAACACATCTTGTCCTCGTGGGAGCCATCTGCCGTATTTCCTATATAAAGGTCATGCCTGGGTGGTTTGGCTACTGTCCTGGTCCAGACCTCTCTATCATCATCACCAGTTCACCACCCAGCTAATTACCTCTGGTTCTGCTTGCTCGGCTTTGATTATATTCGTTTACCATTATCATCTGCTCTAAATCTAATTGCCGACCTACACCATGTCTCACACGACGTCAACTGAACCCCTTGCTCTCGCTAAGCAAGAGTGGATGAAAATCTTCAATGGCGGTCCCTATACTGGGTTGTTGATGCTAGAACACCTCCTCAATGCGGCTACAAAAACGCACGAGCAATTCCTCACTGACCCCAAGAATTCCATCAAGAAGGCTACGTTGGATCACGTCACTGGGTCCGACCTTCAGAGATTGGGTTCTACCTGGAACACCTACGCGGGTCGCTGTACGTCGTTTGCGGTGAAGGGAATCAGCGAGCTGAACGCCCACAGTGGCGCAGGGGGCGTCCCGATATTCAACTTTGAAATCTACGACCTCTCCCGGCATCGAGTTGCGAGGTGCAGAAACACGGGCATCGTCCTCGATTCCAGCTCCACCATCACTGGCGGGGCGTTTGCACTGCCTGAAGGAGCCTGGGCAAGGTTTCCAGAAACAAATGCAAGCTGGAAGTTCAAGAGCTCCGAGTCCAAGTTTGAGAGGGACGGAAACGTGGAAGGTAAAATCGTGAGTGACTGCATCATGGCCTGCCTCATGGCCTGCGTGTCATGAGTCTGAGTTTTGCTGATTAACCCTAAAATTTTCCTTCCCACTGCAGAAACACTCGTCGTCGCCTATCACGCCCGCAGAAGCTATGATTATCTGCCTGAAGGAGGTCGAAGAGTCCGCGGCCAAGTCAGTCCCCACTTTGTTCCGGTCCGCCTCCAGCCAAAGCCAGCCCGTATTCCATGGCATCATTGTGTGGTGCCCCAAGGACCACGCTCTCGAGCTGGGAGCCAGCACCGGTGACTGGAGAGACGGGAAGAAAATGGTTATCCAGTTTCCGAAGTACATAGGTAACCCACAGGTCCTGGATGCGACCATGGTGGGCACCCAGGATGAACTGCAGGAGTGCCTCCAGCAGTTGTTGCAGTTTATCCACGATTATGGCGGGCCCCACGGCCAGGAGCAGTGGGAAACTGTCTCAACGGTCAACACGGCCCTGATCCAGGCTGCCGTCAATCACTGGGGCATGCCCAAGCTGAGGCATCTCCCTTGAGCCCCCCATAGCCGAGCTATCCAGGGTCTGCTCTGGATGACACAAAGTCTTTTTTTTTTTTTGGGGGGGGGGGGGGGGGGGGGGGTCAGCTTGGAGCCACTGGCAGCGGGCATAAGGAAAGGAAGGGCTGCTCGGTGTGATAAGTATGAGCGCTTGGGTAAGGTAGGTAAAGGATGGCGAGTTCCAAACAGTAGCAGGCTACTCAAGGCACAATTTCTTGTGATAGATAGGTTGAATTCCTTTGGTCGGAGGGATATTAAGCAAGGTTGTTGATTGCGATACGTTGCATACATTACTGCGGCTGGGCCAATCAGTAAGTAAGGTAGCGTTAGCATTAGACTAGCAAGCGAGCTGCAATATCCGTGCTCGCATTCTTAAATAACCTCGACGAGATCATAATTAACTATCGCTCGGGAAGGATGCGTCTAATTATCCCATATGGCTGATTAATCGGAAGTCTAATTGCGCTGGTGGCTTCGTCTCATTGCCCTTTTTAGTAAAAAAAAAAGTGGGGTTTTCCTGGGCGCGGCCCAGGCGCCTTTGTACCTAGGTAATTACAGTCCGAATAGACGTTGCCTACAGTCCGAGTACCTAGGCTTTCTCTTATGTATTTAGATAGTTTTGTAATCAGGAATGCTTGATGAAGAAGACTGATTGGTTGTGTGTGGATTGGCTGGCAAAGAATGATGGCGCAAAGTGTGTGTGTGAGATGGGAATTTATCTTACTGGTAATTAAGTAATTGGGAAACGGCGGGAGTAATTATCGCATTTATCATGGTCTTAGAGTCTTGGACCATGCATCACCCGTGTTATGAGGTGGTTTTGAAGGCCATGGCGTACTGTGCACCTAGGCGACGGCCCGACTATTAGAATAGTTGGTCGTCAACAGTGAGCTGAGCGTGACTAAAGCATGGGTCCGGCGGTGTCCAATTAGGTACTCTTACGTGGAGGATTTACCAAGACCTACCACATGACGTCTAAATAATGAGTAGACAGTTGTTGGCTGGGAGGGTAATGTTACGACCCTGGCTCAAGCGTGCAGGAGGCTCAGTGGACTGACTGCTGATTGGATTGGGGTAAGCAGGTGGGTTGGACCTATAGGAGCTCAGTGTGATCGGCTGCCAAGACACACTGAGCGCACTGAGCACCCAGGAAGACTCTGAGTGGTTATTCATAGTTCTATATAGGAGCTAGAGGAACGCTCTCTAGGAGACGGTTCCTCAGCTATCAATGCATATGGCTTATCTTACATTACTTGTTTGATTGAGAGTGAGACTCTCGCAATTTGTGCATTATTGTACGCTCCTTACGCTTCGTGTCGTCTGGAATTGACCCACTTTTCATGGAATTGGACAGGCCCTGGTTGACATGCCTCTGAGCTTCCTTCATTCTTTGTTATTTCCTTCATTCTTGACTCGGAATGTCCTCATTTCATTCGGAATGCCCTCTTTCGGGCTGATTACAACGCCTCCCTTGCCTTCTCTCCACGAGTATAAGGAAGCGTTCTTTTCTGTACTTTTAGACCTAGGGAGCAGACAATTCAATGCGCTGTCAACTTCGATCGCGTGCAACACTTCGACTTACCCGTGTGGTTCGCACTACCTCAGCTCACCCACCCAACCCTCACGATCCTAGGCCGAGCCTAGTTCCGTGGAACCTCGGTGTTCTAGATTGTAACAGGTAATTAAGCAGACAAATTCAAACTTTGGCGATATGGCACTATCTGACAACCTGACCCGAATCCTTGGACCGTCGACGCTTTCTGCGGTCTACATTGCACGCTAGACTAATCTTTCAAACTCCATCATCTCCTCTCGTCAACAGCCAGAAAGACCCTAAACTAGTTAATAGTTTTGAACACCAGGGCAGGGGTAACAAATATGAAAACATCGTTTCTTCATCAGCGGCTGATAAACATGGACAGATGATCTTTGCTTTGAGCCGCCGAGGAGAAGGTCGCCCATCGCCTTTCGCCGACCCGCGGGATACGTCTCTGATGGACGGCGGTATGTTCTTTTCACTCGAAAGAGGGCTGCAGTGGTTGAAAGTGGCCATCATCATTATCATCAATCATTTGGGTTACGCATTGGCTGCTTGCCCTGCTTCTTACTATCAGATTCCAGACCCAGACAGGCTCGTCATCTTTGTCGCTCTGGCTCTGCATCTTGTCGGGATTAATGTCGCGACAAGTAAGCGAGAAGCGCCGGCCGCCCATTGGCTCGACGGTGTGCTATGGTTTACAGGCTGAGCATCATTCCATGGAGCTGAGCTCCCGAGATGCAGCGAAAAGTGCGTCACGCATACGTACCCCAACTTCCTCCCTAGTACAAATCTTCCGCGTGACTTCCACATACGCCGCTAGCATGAGCCAGATACCGGTGGCGAGCTCGCATCGGAACAGGGAGGCAACTGCCTCGTCGGTAACCTACCGTTTATCAGTACTCGAGCGATTCATTAAAGGGAATATAACTAACTTGGGAGAACTAGTCTCTGAGCCAGCCTCGTAAGATGTGTTTCATGGTTCTGCCGGTAGGGTTAGATGCACATGCTAGGAAAGATTGATAAAGGGTCGTACCGAGAGATACGCACCTGTCAACCAACGAGAGAGTTCCTAGTTCTCTCCGTTGAGGTAACCACGCATTCTAGTAGTGCTAGGCGAAAAATGCTCTGCCCTAATGAGCTTGGGGGTGGTGGCCCAGAGTTGGGCGAAAGTCATGCTTTCGTAGTAGTTTGTGAGGCCATAATTGCGACCTTTCCTTGCTTAGGTGGTGACCAATCGTAATGGGCAGGAAGACTATAGCGCGCGATACGGGGTAATTACTTAGTCGTTATCGAATGAGGAGAGGATGGGAGGGCAAATAGGCCAAGGTGCAACCAAACAGGGCACACGTGGCGTGTTCGCTGCCAATGCCAAGAGTGGGGATTCTCCTCCGTTTGTGAGCGCGACCGTTTTTCTTTCCTTTTTTTTTTTAAAAAAAAAAACGGGACACTAACAGGAGAAAAAGAAGGGCCCGTTTTTAGACCCCAAGAACCTCAGTTTTTGACCCTCTACCTCGTATAATAAGCTTCTGATCAGGCCTCTTTAGGGCACAACTGCTAGATTTAGCAAATAATGCCGAGCTGGTTCCTATCCTGCTGGACGAAGATGCCTCCGACATACGCAGCTGCCATGCCCGATGATCCGACCCCACACGTCGCAGCCAATTGAATCAGCTTTGTGGTGAATGACTGGAGCCAGAGGCGCACAAGTGAGCCACGCTCGTACCACTATGGTAGTGTGCGTACCGGACAATGCTTTGACAGTGACCTTAAATCTACCACACAGTTAGTTACACTGTCCGCTTTGAACCAGGGCGCCAGCTGGCAGCCACAGAGCCCGCTTGCAGCACAACCCTCTCACCGAGAGCTTTGGCCATTTTTGCCGTCCTTTATATATGTCGTTCCTTCTTTTGATGGCTTGGGCGGGCGTCTCGTTTTCGAGGGCATTGTACGAGCACTTAAGCCCCCGTTTATTGGACAGACGGGGGTCACGGGACTGACAGTTATGTATGTACTGTATCAGTACTCCCCTATAGAAAAATAGCTGCCTGGCGCAAGCCACCTCAATACAGGGATAGTGACAGGCGTGATTCTCGTCTAGCTCCGACGCTTCTGCAAACCAGGGTCCTAACTCAGCCACACTATCACCCGTTTTATATCCCGATCGATCCGATTCCAATGAGGTTCAAATAGCGTACCGAAAAATGCAACCTAGCTCGATAATCCTAATTGGTTAGAGTTGTGTGGGGACAGAGCTCGTGTGGATTTGGTGCGGCTTTAACTGCCAGGATAATAACCTAGGAGATAAACGTCTTGTCGTCTGGAATTGACCCATTTTTCATGGAATTGGACAGGCCCTGGTTGACATGCCTCTGAGCTTCCTTCATTCTTTGTTATTTCCTTCATTCTTGACTCGGAATGTCCTCATTTCATTCGGAATGCCCTCTTTCGGGCTGCGCCTCCCTTGCCCTCTCTCCATGAGTATAAGGAAGCGTTCTTTTCTGTACTTTAAGACCTATTGAGCAGACAATTCAATGCGCTGTCAACTTCGATCGCGTGCAACACGTCTCTAATCAGGATCCGTCAAACTATCGTACCTGTCGGAGCCGACGAGACAATCGTTCGTCGATTCAGGTTTCACCAAAGCATTGATTGAGCTCATGCAGGTGCGTGAAGCGGCCTAATTGTTGAGGCTCCTCAGAGGACTGATACTTGTGAGCAGAGCAATGACACTGACGATGTATCTCTCTCCATCAGATTGATGCTCGTACTCTCACGCTACAATCAGAGCGACCGTTTTAGATTTATTGCTCTCTGTGTGGGTGTACTCAAATTTCCGTCTCTATCAACAGCGTATTGCCCGTTACAAGAGACTAACAGTTCCGTTGTAGAGCAGATAGATCTTCGCAGCCGCAATCGTCTCCACACAGTAGTTGCATGGTGGTCTCCTACCGTCGATGTGATATTGCATCTTCCGATCTTGCAAGCCAGATAGTGCCTGCCGCATTTCATTCGTCTTGTCCTCCGGTGTTAGGGCAGGGTCCCAATTTGCACCGTATAAGCATTGACATCGTATGCACGGTGGCTTGAAGTGGCCCGAGAATTTCTCAGACACAGGTCCCTCTGCCAGTGTCGGAGCGCATAGCACCCACCTCTAAAAATGATGGGGGCCTCTATTCGACCACCGCCCGAGTCGAACTGCGGGGCACGTGCGAAGCACCATCAAATTGGAGCATCTATCTGCTCAACTACGATAATCCTTTCTCTCGTTCAACTCAATCGCCTACCGCTTCGCCTGACGTCGCCAGACGTCGATCGATAGACAACGTTCGCTTCTCCACATCAACGCCATCGCTTTCCGCCTCATCTATCGACTCCAGAGCCAGATCGGTAGACGGCTGTCTCTCCTCTACTCCTGCAACGCCAGAGATGCCAAGTCATCGATCGGTGAAAATTCAATCTTTCGAGGACTTCCCAGCTTTCGAGCCAACAGTTCGATCGATCACCGCCTTCTGGAAGGCATGCGGGGTCCAGTACTCCCACCGATACCACCCTTACCACCCTTCCCTCGCGGTATTTCAGTTCTACTATCGGACCATGGCCCATCTGACCAGGCTACACTTCAGAAATTTCAGCAATTCTATGATAAGTTCTGCAGCCAAGGTGGGAAGAGCTTAGATGACGAGATGACGTAGCTTGACGAACTGGAGAGGGAGCTCAAGTCCGACGCCGCTGTCGACGATTTCTTTGAGTGGATGGAAAAGCAGCAAACCAACTCTCCGACCGACGATCCCTCCTCAATTTTTGCCTCTGTATTAGGTGCAAACTGGAAGACGGGCAATGATTCTCTCTTAACACTCAACTCCTTGCTACGACGTTCTCGTGGCGGCGTCATGAAAGACATCCACGGACTGGTATGGAACTTGAAGAGTTTGAGCTGGGGCTCCAAATCCACGGCAGCCCCTTGGTTCCCTGGCGAGCAAGTTCCGAGGTCCTTGAGACGTACAACGCAGACCTTGTGAGCCCCGGCTTGGTTCTGGGCATGTGCTACGCGTCGCCGGATGCCGGCAATGACTCTGAACCCAACAACAGATCAATTCTCTTTGCTCCATTAGGTATGTCGTGGCGTGGGTAGCCAGACCTTGGGACAATGACTAAATTCTGTGTAGGACGTCTTTTCGCTAAACACCGGTCAGCCGGGAGTGATACAACTCGCTGGTTTCATACGAGGCTGGTCCTTGTAGTAGAAATTCTAGAAGATGGGAGTGTGAGGCCCCTTTACTTCGTCTCAAACGTCGTCGACGACGACGACGACGACGATACAAAAAGGCACCCTCCGCTTGATCAAAATGACGGCGACATACCGGCAAAGTTCCGAGGTATGCCTCACTTCACTGTGGCTGAGGTGGAAGGGAAACGCGGCAGGGATCTCGCGCCTGGATCGGGACAACTGGCAATGGTTAAATTGAAAGTGGAATCTACCTCAAAACCACAGATTGTGGAGACCGGCGCAGTCGCCTCACACTGGAAAGATACTCTGCCAACTGCCCTCTATCCCCTCAACAAGGCGGAAGAACAGATGTAGCTAGCCTAGGCGGCCGGAGAAGGGGCCGAGGGGGAGAGGTAGAGAAAGCGCCAGAGGAGAATGAGCTGGAGGAAGGACCATGACGATGACAGCAGGGATGGAAGAGGGTCCTGCGTCGATGGTGAAGCATAGCTCCTCGCTTACAACGGCAAAAGCAGGAGCAGCGCTAACGCGAATCCGCCCCACACTGGCAGGAAGATATGCGGCCGAAACAGGAGACACTGAGCCAGCACTGGCGAATATCGATTGGACCCCGGCGTCGAATACGGCAGGGTGAATCATGCAGGTGAAATCCATACCATATTTGTAAGACCAACAAGCCGACGAAGTTGCAATCCACGTGGCCCTCTGTACCGACGTCCAACTTCGGAACAGTTTCGTGTACTCGAAGCTAAGTTTGGAAAGATAGCGGTTGAAGCGGTCTATGTCAACAGGTGTCATCGATACGCTGACTGGAATCCTTCGGGGTAAGATATCAGAGGACTGCTGCCCTAAGACGACACGCAGCGTACTACCGCAGTTCTTTTCTACTTAGACTAATAATATAGCTAATTTAATAGTAAAAAACTTCGAGCCAATAGATAATACTTTATTAAGTTTACGAGAGTAGATAATCTAGCAAAACTATTCAGTGGAGTTTATTTGCTTATATAGTCAATTAACGAGCGAAGCGAAAGAAATAGCAAAGAAACTAGCGGAGGCTCAATAACAAACAAAAAGGGCTGGGAATACGGTGCTCTAGCTTCAATATATGTAAAGAAATAACATAGCAACATGAAATATAAGAATCTTAGACTACGCCAGTTTCCCCATCGCCCCGTAATGAACTGTTATCTCCCAATCATCATATATATCCACGGTTGCTTCCACTGCAATCCTGTACGCTCCAGATACTCTGATTCCCCTCAGCTGCGTATTTGCCGTCCCCATAGGCTTATGGTTCAACAGCCTGAAGCAGTTACCAATATCCACACAACGGATTTGACAGACAATAGGCTCTCCAGGGATATCTTGTCTCACGACGTCCGGACTCGATCACCGCTGTAAGTTTGTAGCGGCACAATTTCGCCGGTGATATAGCCGATAATATCTCCTCTCGCATACGCTCTCTCCCCGGACCCACCTGTGACCGCTTGGAGACCGCGTCCCGCGCTCCCACAATCCTTAATACGCGGCTTGAACATGGAAGAGTTAACGCACCCGCAGGTTGGTTGCCTACAAAGATCACACTGCATCTCCCCCTTTGGTATCGACATGGGATTGGCCGGCCATGGCCACTCGTCGGGCCAACCTTCTGGTTTGGGCCAACTAGGATACTCGTCCGGCTGGTAGAGGTTTTGCATCGTGGGGATTCAAAGCTAGAGAGAAGGTCCGGTTCTGAGAGCTGTTCCAAGTCTAGGGGGCAAATGCTCTCCAATCTAAACTCAACATCCTCTACTATGCTGTCCAAAGAATCTTGAAATACCTTCCCTAGATTGTGTAGGTGTGTAGTATATTCGTCGTCAAATACTAGGCGATGGAATGCTGAGCGGCCTTTAGATGTCATAGCGAGGTAGCTGGTTGGTGATATCCCAAACTTATTATCCCCACTAATAAAAATGAAGCATAGGAGACCGTCGCATGGGGCACAAATTCGTATCCATTTCTGGCCAGTTTTGAGGTGGTTATCGAATTCGGCTTTCTTCAACCCAAGATCTTGCCGGATATTGGCTAACAACTTTGGATCTGCTCGGAGAGTGCCCTGCTTCGTCTGCTCGACGTATCGGGCGAGCCTAACCTGATGGTACCGCAGTAGGAATATATTCAAAATTACTTTCCTGTCGGCGATAGTAATGCCTTGGTAACAAGCTTTGATACGGGTGCTGAATTCACCAGTGCTGGTGAACCGGAAGCTAGGATCCCTCCTACTGCGAATAAGAGAGCAAAACTGGTTAATTGCTGGCCTGCTCCATAGCGCGGCCGCAAGCTTGAAGATGTCAGGGCCTGGCGGATTTATATGCTCGATTGAGGGGGTTTTGCAATGCTTGTCGACTGCTCTGATCTGTCGCTCAATCTCCACCAGTTCTCCGGAGCCCTGCTGCTCGACAACGTGTCTTGCTCTCTTTAAACGCCTTGGCTGTATTGGCGTGTTTGTTGAAGTAGGCCTTGTAGGTCTATCGGGCAAGGCCTTACGTGGTCGCAAGGCCTGCATTGAAGCGATAGGCTGTTCTTCTTGAGTTACGTTTTGATGTAGAAACTCATAAAGTGTGCATTCTGGGCACACAATCACCTTGGGTATGGCCACCTGTCCGGGAGGCAGAGAAAGTTGACTGCTACTGCGAAGCAGCTGGTTGCGTTGATTACCATATGGTATTGCCTCGGTCTCGTAATGATCAAATCGCTAGGACCGGCATAGCAAATATCGAATGCGATCCCCTCCTCTTTAAGTTTGGCTGGACTGATCACTAGATTGTGATGGCGTCACGCTAATCGCAATTTCCGCACCCCCAATGTCGATCGATGAAGGCTTCGAATACTTCTGTGTGGCTTTCTCGGATTAAGATCCAGAGCTTCCATCCATATAAAGTGAGGTTACAGGACCAGAAGTTCGTGTCTTCACAGTGGAACGCCGTACCCGAATCCTTTTCGCCAGCGTGCCAGTAGGTCGAATTAATACCGGGGAGCTCCCCGATCCCAGAAAGCTCTTCCCCCGAGTCAAGTAGATCATCGAAATTGCTTACTAGTGGAGGCCCAATATAATAGGACTTCTGTCCCTTCGGAGGGTTGTCGACAAGATGCTGGAAATAGCTCTGGCCGTCGACTGGACGCTTTGGTGTTTTGGAGAGGTCGGGGAAATTGAACCTCTTTGAATCGGATAGGAACAATTTTGAGAATCCCCTACCTCCTCGACCATACTCAACCTCAAGAAGGCCGTAGCTGGGTTCTGGCGGCTGAATCCTCTTCGTAATCTCGTCCCAATCAAACTTGTCCAAATTCTTGATCAATATTTTGCTGGTGAAATTATTGCCTCCTCCGATGAGCTCCCAAATACTTTGGGTTAGTCCATCTCTCATGTTATCGACCTTCAGCCCTCTCTCGGGCGGGTCTAAGCCCAGTTGGCACGCTGCATCGTTGTCTAATTTTGTGCTGGTTGGAAAAGCGACAGTGTCGCTTTTAGAACCGTCTAGATTTGTGTGTAGTATTAACGCAGTCCTATCTGTGTGCTCTGTCGGCTCTGTCGGTTCCGTGGGCTCTGTGGGCTCTGTGGGCTCTGTCGGCTCTGTCGGCTCTGTCGGCTCTGTCGGCGCTGTAGGTTGTTCCCTGATACCAGCCTCGACATCTGATGTGAGCAGAGAAATTCCAGCCACTGCACGGCTAGCTGCCATATTCTTCCTAAGATCTTGTACTTGTGTCGACAGGGAGGCCAAGATGTCGGTAATTTTCTTTGCCCAAGGTGGCTCGTCCTCATCGAAAAGTATTTCATCTTCATCCCGAAAAAGTCTTCCATCTTCATCCCGAGAGGGTGTTCCATCTTCATCCCAAGAAGGTGTTCCATCTTCAACAAATGTTCGCTATGAGCGCTCGGGCCGTCGGATAGGAGTGAGGTACGTCCTAATAATCTCGGTAACTTGGTCTAGGGTGGTCTCTAATTGACTCAGCCCTGCTTCAACAGCCTGGGATCTGCCAGCCATTGCAATCCGGTGGGTTTCCACGCTGACGCTCCAGCGCTCTCGATTGAGTTTGATGGGCGGTCTCGGAATGGTCGAGGCGAGGTGGGCGTGGTGGGCGTGGCGAATGTTTGCCTTGAAATTTTTAGAATATAGGTATATAACTTGCTATATCTTGATCAGTTCTTGGTTTTTTAATCGCCGCTCCCTAGCCTGGAGTGGAGGGAACACGAACCTACGTAGCACGGGCCACAAAGATGTGCGACATCTTTGTGGCACGTGCGTACTGTCGCATCAAGTGGCGCATCAAGTGGCGCGTCGAGTGGCGCATCGCGCGGCGCATCGATGCTAAGACGGTCTGGACGGTATATAGTTCCATGACGTCCAAGTTAGTAGCATTAGCACTACTTGCCTAAGCCCTAGTAATGCCCTACCTCCCTTTATTGCTCAATATGAAAGCAGCACAAGTTAACGCCAACGTTTCCCTAGCTCACCTCCCCGGGCCTACGATTTTGCTAACGGAGTGTCCTCATAATGTTATAAATATGATGTTCAAAAACCGAGATTTCTTTAAGAACTTGGCTAAATCCGGTACGGTTGGCGTTTTTATTGTAAAGTGCTAAAGAACTCTCTGAAAAGCGCAGGGTCGAGAAACCACATTATATTATCTATGATACCCTCGATTGGTTTAGGGACTCGGAAAACAACCCGAAGAACCTCCTCAACGATATTCGTCACAGCCTTAAAGAGCACAATTGGGATCCAAAAATGCTGGAAGCAACTATTCATGAATCGAATATTATATTAAACCTCTATGTATTATGCCATGGGCGTGAGCCTTATACGCTTATGGAGAAGAACTTTGGAGAATACTTTCCGACTCATTTTGCGGATAAACTCTGCTTAAACGAGACAAAGATCATTCGCTCAGCAGAGAAGTTAAAGATTCAAATGAAGCGTCGTCTTCTGCCACCTAGACAGGGATAGTGTACTGAGCTGTGGTTTATACTAAGTGGTAAACAGTAGGCGTCATCTAGCTCGCTATCTATATATTAAAATAGTACCGCTATTCCTTTACTTCATTTAAATAGTTATTGCGGTGGGGGTTCTTCTAAGCAGCTACTGTAGGCTCAATTAGACCCATTTGATGCCAGGATAGGCTTCAAAGGTAGCCGATCCGGCGCGTCAAGGTGAGAGCCGGGGTAAACCTCACCCAGCGATCTGGTACTCTATGGATGGATGATAACATACCTAGCTTTTCTCGCCGTCGGCTCAGGCACAACTGGCTTATGAAGTTCGATAGATCGCGACATGAGAGGTAGTTATGGAGAAAGCGCGATCTCCAGCCGCAAGAGCCCGCCCGTTTTGACCCCGCATGCCTGATCGGCTCAAAGGTACCTTACGTAAGCCACCCACCATCTCTTCCGTAATCTCTCCACATATTTTACGGCGACCGAGAACAGCCAAAACCACCACCGCTGGGAAATATGCCAACGTCATTTCCACCCAAGGGCCGCGGCGATCCTGCACCGTTGTCGCCAACCCGTGTATAGCCAGGCACATTATTACTAGATTTTCAAACTCCCAAGATTACAATATGCCTGTTATCCGTGCCACAGACATCGCGAACATCATGACCGCCGGCCTACAATTAGACGAGCCGGTATTGGAAACCCACTGGGCGTTGGCTGAACAAGCTACCCACCGGGCGTTGGCTGAACAAGCTACCCACGAAATGCGAGAAGGAGCCGAAGGACTTACCTTCTATGCCGATGAATTTCAACCTGCGGCGAATCGGTCCGACTTATTGAGGTTACCAGTTCTAACCCACCCCCACCCGGCCCAAGACCTGAATATTTTATTTCACAGGACTATGGTTTGTAAAGTCTCTAATAAACGACAATATAACGCTAACGAAAATATAGAGAACCCCCGCATATATGTGGGCAAGGGGGAAGGGGTTTGACATTGTACCGGAGATATTTAGCTGCAGTATACTCTGGCTTCAACGAGGTTATATAACGTGCCCGGAGAACATGGTTGCAATGCTTATATTTGTCCCAAGGCCTCGACTAAGGGGAAGTGTTAAATTGCCCGAAGAACCCCCCTCGGAAGGTATCATTAGGTCTCCGATAGCCGGTCCTGTTACTACTGATTCCATATTCAAGTGTCGAGTGGGTGAGGTGATTTTCCTTGAGGCAGGAGAGCAGGTGCTCCTTAGAGAGGAGGCGTGCCCTCGTGATATTTATATATGCGGCATTATACATCGCACGACTTTGTTAGGAGGCACCGGAAAAGGAGATTCCGAGTAACTACGAGGTTTTTATTCTACAACGGCAAATATTTGAATCCGTGGAAACGTGCCTTTTCATCATCAAGATCCAGATAGTCCAAAAAGAAGATTGCCGCTCCAATGTCGCCAGAGCCTGCAAGTGTCCTTGAGTTGACGTCGTTCTCGCTGAGCGTTTGCGTCTGGCGGCTTGGAGGCTGCGGCGCGGGTGGCGCGGGTGGTGGAGGTCCACCAGGGGTAGCGATGAGCTCTGTCGAGCGCCTCGGCGCCAGTGCGACCCTGAAAGCCAAACCTACCCCACCCCGTAGGAGTCTATCCTTACACCCAGCGACCTCCACGTCCATGTCTAGGTGCGCAAGCTTATGTAGTCCAATCACACGGCATACCTCCTGATAGCTAAGGAGGTAGACAAGTCAGTCAGGGGCCGATATGGTGAGGTTAAGAAAGTTACCTATGACCTCTAAGCCAAGCTAAGAGCACGGTTGGGTAGAGAGCGAAAGGGCTCCCTGGGATTTTGACCTTGCCCTCTGATATTTCACCAACGAGAATGTTAACGAAAAATCCGACGAACTCCGACCGGTCCTCAAGTCGCGAGACCTCCGTTAAACGGATGTTCGTCTCTAGAACACATTAGCAAGTCCTTTATAATGGGTGAGTGTCATCTTACCGGCAAAAAAACGGTAAAACACCAAACAATCCTCTTGCAAAATGGGCCAAAGGCCATTCACAATTTGATTCAAGAGACGACATGCATGCATCTTATTCCGTTCCGCCTTTTCTTTCCTGGGATCACCCGTCTTCGAGTATCTCCGGTCCTGGGCAGTTCTAAGCATCAGAGAACACATCTCAATGTACCAGAGCCCCCATGCGGCCGCCCCGTCTGTTGGTATCTCGGCACGGAGTATATCTTCTAGGATCTCGCCCTTGTCTTGTTCTATCTGGTTGTGGCGGTAGTTGATGAGGTTCTGAACGAAACAGGTCTCTGGTTCCATCGCAATGCCGCCGCCGTTGTCGCCGCTCTTCTCGACGAAATTCCTAAGCCATTTGTTGAAGCGTTTTGCGATACGCTCGGCGCGTGACCGGATGTTATTGGTCTTGTCTTCGTGCTGGCCGACCATCGTTTCGTTTCGTTTGGCTTGGGCACACTGTCGCTGGCGTCCGTGCACGATGTTGACCGCGTCACATTCGGTACCCAACTCGTTGGGATTATTCACGTGACTTTGGCACATCTGTAGTTGCTGGTGCGTTCAGCGTTGTGAGCGGAGTTGTAAGCGGGGTTATGAGCGGGGTTGCATTGAAGGCCCGGGCGCCTCTACCATCGGGCGCCATCATCCTAGAGCCGTCTGGTGAAAACAAGGGCACAACCATGAAACCCCAGGCTATGAAATACCTAGCTATGGTACTGTGCAGAAAGTGCACGCTTATCAAACTAATTCATCCAACTTTTACGCTGGCGAGCTGGTGGACGTGTGGGGCTGTCGCCACACTTGTATACCATTCACTTGTCGGAAACGGTTTTCTGTCTTTCTGCGCGGAGTTAGTAGTATGTATGCACATATGTCCCGCAATCCTGGTGGGGTGGGTTGCAATATGTGACATCTCGTCGTCGGGGAGGGCCAGGGTATAACAGGAGAGCTTTAGATCCCGGGATCCCCATTCCAAGATAATACGGCCGACGGATCCTCCCCTCCATCGAGTTTTTGTTCCCCAAGATGGCCGCTCCTTCGCCTTCCCCCCCCGAAAACCTTACCAGAGTCTTCTTCTCCCGGTCGAGAACCCAAGTTGTTCGAGTTCGCAGTAAATGAACGAGATGCCTTCGTCTTATGCCCCGAGCGTCTCATCAGTGAGCCCCATACGTCCTAGGCAACGGAAGCTGAGTGGGGGTCAGACGTCATGGTGGGAATTGAACTGTACATGAAGAGTTGGTCACTGTAAAGAGAATGTGTTGTTTCTGGTAAAGTGTTGGCGCACATATTAATTGGCTTGCTGGCGAGCGCTGCTATGAGGTGAGCGCTGCTATGAGGTGAGCCCTACCGCCCCGGGATGGGTGCGCAGGGTCGTTTCATGAATATTTCCTTGCCTGCCAGCACGTACGCGAGCGACGTTTCCCTTTCCGGCGATGTGCCCCACGGTCGGATTGTCAAGCACCCCGAAGGCTGAGGAAGAGAAAGAAGCAAACCCCCGGTTTACTCGCCACCTGACGTCCGCTTTAACGTTGCTGGGAGACACCCCGAACCACATTGCCGAGTGGTTTTGTTTCCAACTCGGGGAAAGCAGTTAATTATAACTGGTCCCCCTCGATCGCGTCAGAAGTGGTTCAAAGCAATACGCCTTCTGCGAGGGACGCGGGTCCGTCGGATAGTATGCTATTGGGCTTAGAAAACATTTCGAAGACTGGGGGAGGTGTAGTTTTTTATCCCTTGTAGAAGGACTCCATTCATGATAACAGTAGATTGACCCTTCCCTCCTTGCAGATCATGGCAGGATTATGACTTGCCCATAGGGCGATACAATATGGCATGGTGCCGCCTTCCCAATACTTATTTCCCATCCAGCTGGCCCCCCACTTCTCCGTGGGCCCCTCTTTAGGAATTGTACAGATCCATACCTTCAGAGGCGAGGCCTTCGTTAGAGGTTATTGGCTGAGACTCAGGGCCAGAGTCGGGAGGTGGGATGACAGGGGTTGGTGAGCTTGGGATAGCGGACACTGAGATTTCCCGCGCTTCATTCATCATACCAGCCTCCCACAGCCGATTGATTTGTCGACTTGCCGTGGGGCGTAAATTACCCTTATATGCTGCTTTTCAAGTTATAAGCATGTAGTTAGGGAATAATAAAGTAGAATGACTCACCAAAGACTTTCCTTAGGAGATCATCGCAATCATCCTGCCAGAGATATAGAGTAACTTCTTTGGATACTATTAGTTCAGTACTATAGAGCGAGGAAGAAATATAAACCATACCAAATATGAACTCTTTCGCCCAGCCTGGGTTTGAAAGGTGACGCTGGCAGTCTAACCAGTAAGGGTCCAACTCTGGCGCCCCGTTAAGCCACTTCAGGGCAGCATCCCGAATCTCATCAAAGATAAAAAGTCTTTCAAGTTCTGTACGGCGGAGGAATTTTGCCGCTCGTACCATTCCGGCCACGGTCAGACTAGACTTTTGAAGATGCATTATTCCCTCCATTCCATACCTACTCCGCGCAATCAGATTAATGATCTCCGTTGCGCCATGGTTAGAAGGCGTAGCCATTCGACTCTTCACGTCATTTAGAAGCTCTCGGGCACGCAAGGCCCGCTGTATTGATCGCTGGTCGGGCATGGCGAAGAAGATGATACATCTATCAGGCTTCCCTCTAAGGCAGTGGTGCGGTGCGCAACGACCAGGGGGGGGTACTCAGAATGTAGAGGAAAGCGGTCGAGGAAAGCGGGGGAGGAAAGCGGGGGGGGGGGGGCGGGGAAAAAGCCAGGGGATAGCGCTTCACCCGGGTGTCAGTAAAAGTACGCTAATGCATGCACCTATTCCTCCACCGGGGTCTCGACTATGGATCGTTACCATGTGCGGCCTCGATGCTGGCAAAGGGACAGGGGCGTGGGTCGGATCCACTTTTAATTACAACTTTCAAGCCTCTGCTCTGTTGAAGCCTCAATCATAAAGACTATTGTACAGCCTGGAGTCGGACATGCTAGACCAGAGTACATTGCGGGTGGTCTCCCCAGCCTTGGAGTTACCGGTACATAGAATCAAGAGAGGCATTGCCTAGGAAGTGCAGCGCAGTCCAACGGACGATATTCAACAACACTGCCTCGCCATATAAGAAGCGGCAGGCCACAACCTCCCTCACAGACAGCCACGCCCCCAGGGTATATGACCTTCCTCGACGCAATTGGTACTCAAGTGCCTAAGTACCCAAGTGCCCAACTTTCTAAGGGTGGCAAAGCCCCAAATAAACCCATTTCCGCTCCCTCTCCTCGATGCTATTACCAGGAGAGGTAGTGCCGATGATGGGGCGCGGCGGCTGCGGCGGCGAGATATTCCACCACGGCGGTGAGACTAGACAGCTTCGGTATCAAGCCGTAAGTATACGCGGCTTCGACCTAGGTGGTAACCGCCAGACGGTTCAGGAGAAATTGCGACAGGAGCGTCACCCACAGCGGGGACATGTTGCCAAACCGTGAGCCATCATCATGCTCACTAGGCTTAGGATGCGCGTTGATGAGATGGTGGGACCAGCAAAGTGCGGCGTAGCGCAGAAACAGGCGCTGCGTATCTAGAGACGCGCAGTTCAATGCGAGCTCAGTGAGATCCATGGCCTGTTCTGGTGTTGCGAGTAGAGTGTTGCTGGCTGCTTCGACCTGCATGATATCAGATGCGTCATTGACGTGGATGTCGGACAGCGGTTAGGCTGGGATGTCGAAGACAAGGTGCGAGATACAAATCTCGGCGAGCTGCATGTGGATGTCTTCGGGTCTCATGGAGAAGATATCTAGGTGACGGCGGGCCTATGTCTCCGGTGGAGAGGGGGAGGCAGCATAGCGGCGACGCTTGTGTACCGCTACACGTGCCGAGACAGGGCTTGAGCCAAAATCGCGAATCGGTACGTTCGCCCACGGTATACGGACATTAATTAGGCCCCTAGTTCGATCAGGGTCCAACAGTTCCAACTCGCCTGGGCTCACGTCAGGGGGTAATGATTCGAACGGCAGGCTACGAAGCGGCTGGACGTTACTGCGTCTATCAGCACAGCGTGATAGCATGAAGTCGTGAAACGTGACGTGGATGAAGGACACGGTATTTAATCCCTTACGGAACTCCACCAGCGATCCTGTGATGACAGCGATGCAGCTGGGGTAGTTGGAGAGATGGCTGTGCGCCGTCGTCGGCTGGCCGGGGTTAATTGCCAACATGACCTCAAACACGTCCACGTTTAGCGGGATAGCGGAGAAGGCGATACAGTGGGTAACTTTTTGAGAGATTTCATAGGCCTCTTCGCCATTCTCGAATATCGCTTGGAGGATCCTGCCGTACAAGCCATTGAAGCTCTCCAGATAGATAAGATCCTTTAGAAGGTTGAGCCGGCAGTCAAAAGTCATCTCGAGCATCCAGAGAAGATTGATGAGCAATCTCATCCAGAGGAAAGGCCCTCAGCTCGCAAACTGAGCTTCACGAAGACGTCTTCACCTGTCAGTATCAATAGGCTGTCTGTCGTTCTAATCTGATAGCCGAAGAAGCCCTCGGAGACATTTTCCCGATCTCTAGTCGGAGCACCGCGGCGATGTCGTCCCGAGTCAGTGTTGCATCCAGTGCGAGAGTAGGACTTGCTCCATCGTATAGAGTTCACTGGTAGGGCATCTCGACGCTGGGGCGCCCCAAGAGGACGGCACGGTAGTCGTGCTCAATGCAGATGCTGCGGAGCTCTTCCAGGAACCGGGCTGGCTCGCTGCACTCGTCGATGCCGTCAAACACAAGGAAACTCGGATGCTGCCGTAGCAGAATGTCGATTGCCAACCGGATATCCCTTCGCGATGGCGTGTATTGCCCGCTGCCGCTGTCAGTCTCGATGAGAGCGAGTGCATCAAGCGAGATGCGGCTACGTCGGTGGCTGTGGATTAGCTGCTCGGCGATGGCTCGGAGTGCCTCGTCACTAGAATTGGTTCTCGACTTTTTCTGCTGGTCGAAGTGAAAGTAAGCCACAGTTGGGGCATCACCGGATGGCAAGACTGTTTGGGCGAGGTCTTCGGATGGTTAGAGAAAGACATGTCTTTCCAAATCCAGGCTTGGCTGCAAATAGTGAGCGATTGCACACATGTCCATGATTACTTGTTAAGAACCGACAAGAAATTGTAGCGCCCACATACCCTTCAGGAACAAGACTCGCTGGAGCCATCGATTAGCGTCGGATGTCGTAGGCATTACGTGGCTCTGAACAAAGTCCATTGTTTTTAGCCTTTGATACTCGGGACGTTGCAAAAACCACAGCCCAGTTCCCTCGTGAACCCGGTCCTTGATGTCTTCTAAGGTAGTGGCGTAATCGATGCTTCTGATCCATCTTTTAACGTCGCTAAATTTCAGTGCTGTAATTACTCCGTTAGGTGGAATCATAAAATATCTGGGAGGTAATTAGGTCCAACAGAATAAGAGCTTACCATCAGATCGACGTTGCCCTAACTCGTCTCTATGCTGAGATTTTTCCTCCGAGTCTTGAATATAGTGCCGAAAGTCGCCATGCAGCTGGTCCAAGAGGGCGTGTTCGTGAATGGCAGCTTCTCTTTCGAACCAGTCCTTCTGCATGGTGAGCCTCTCTTTGAGCTGTGAGAATCTTGCCTCAAAAGGTCGGAGCATGAGCTCGGTACCCATGAGGGCACGTTCTAGCCTGCCTTGAGAGTGATAAGTCAGCTAGGTGAGACTTGAGACACAAAAGAGAGGGCGAATGGCACCTTTGTTTTGTCGCGAGAACAAAAAGTATATGTGAATCGAAAATTGGGTCAGGTCGGAGTAGTCTAGATCAAACCCAGTGCTTGACTCAGCCGACCACGGTCTTTGATGGACGGGTTCAACCGACACGTCTGGAACCATTGCTGGTATTGCGGCAGGAAGAATGACAATTCCTCAAACATTTCGCTAACGCGCTCGAGGAAGTGGATAAAGTTGCTGCCAACCTGAGTTGCGAGTGAATAGGTACCTTAGTCATTACCTGCCATCGGGACGATCAGGAGGTCAAAGGAGCCAGCCTACCTTGAAGACAAACCAGATTGTTCCCCAGAACATGGCTGTTCATTCGGGCTTTACCTGCAGCAGGACGCCAATGACGTCAAAGAAGGGGGCAAAGGCCTCGGAGAAGGATGCAATTTTCTTGGCGCATCTCGTGAGCCTAGTGCGGGAAGCCGAAAAGTTGTACACATCTGCCTGCAAATCCTTGATCATGTCTCGGTGGTCCTTGAACCTGCGGAAATGCCGCTGGTCTTCCTCGGTCAGGGCATGTTGGGCTGTCTGGATGGCGGCGTCGAAGAGCTGCTCGCTTGTGGTTGCCTCATTGCCTAACCATTGATTCTGGGAGATTGGTTTTTCCTGACCGGCGGCAGTTGGGTCCATGTTTGATGGTGCGCAGTGACGGTGATCCCTCTTATATCTACGAATACGGTCATGTTACTAGCGTAAGGTAAGTTAGGTAAGAAAATCTTGCTCAGCCAGTGTGCCGTAGATCGGCGTCTGAAAGGATTTGGTTTTGTTTCTGGCTTCGTTTTCACCCCGCTGTGTTTTCACCCCGCAGTGCAAACAGATATCTGCCGCATGTTGTCATCTCAAGGCACCAGCAGCGCCACGGCGGGGCTTAGCTTGCTGCAAAGCCGAAGCCCGTAGCCAACCAGAATCCCCTGTTATCTTCGACAACCATTAATTGAAGTACCTGGTACGTTTTGTGTTGACATGCTGCGTAGGGTGTCACGAACAAAGCTCTTAAATAGTTAGGTTCGAGAACAACTATTAGACAATAGAAATCTCAAGGTCTAGAGTCTGTCTCTGATAATTACGGAAAATAAAGTTTTGTATTCTTACCGGTGGGGGGGCAAGTTGGGCAGCACCAGCCGCATGCCGCATGCCGCATGCCGCACTGCAGCATGATGGACTCGATACCCCCCAACGACACGGCCAAGTCGGTCAGCCGCCACTGCAGTCAGCGCCTGCGTGCCGCTCCACTGCCTCTCAACGGCGTCCGTCGTGAACATTGGATGTCCAGCTTGTCGAGGTGCGATTGCGACATGCGGTGTTGGAGCGTTTAATTAGATCTGCGCCTGTAGGAACTCGGCGGAATTCCCTTCAGTGGCTTGCGATGATCGTCTAGCAGCGCTTTCGGGAGAATATGGCCTCTGGTCGAAAGTGGAGCCTCGAAATCGGATGTTAGCCAAGGTGCCAAGATCGGATCGACGACCAGCTGAGGTGCAGGGCCGGCCGAACCCGATCAGACATTTGAAGGTGGAGCCGTCGCCCTAGACTCGGACCGGAGCTGCAGGCGGTTTTGGATAGCGTACGTCCGCTCCGCCGCAACCTTGTAGACAAACAGCGAGGATAGCAAGAGAAAAACGGCCCAAAAGGACAATATCATCACCACGCCGACCCAGAGCGCCACCGACGACAAGGCTTCGTCGTTTCGGGTGGGATGTACTTGGTCGGCCGCGATGGCCAACCTGGAAGCCGTTCAGGATAATGGATGCGATACCAATCACGAACACGATGGGGACAACCTTATATAAGGTGGCTGGTCTGCACTCTCTGATCTAACAGAGGGCTTTCTTTTTTTTCTTTTTCCTAGCGTTTTGGAAATCTTCACTCCTTTTTACCATGACCTAAGCCTCCTAGCCTTATGCACGAGCCTGTGCCTTTCTTCGATATATTAACTACCTGACATCACCTTTCCATACCTTTGAGGCTCGCCTACGGCTCGTCTTGTGTTTGTTTTGGTGGTTTTGTGAGAGGCAGAGCTTCCACCGTTTTACCACTTCAACGGCGTTCCTAGAGTTTGAACAGCTACGACCGAATGCTAAATAAGATGGGCTATTCTCTGGAGAGTATTACTTCTGAAGCTAGTTTGTAACTAGCTATGTGAATAGTAGTTATCGGATGAGAATACGGAGCTCCAGCGGTAAATAGATGAAAATGCCAAACAATGTTGTACACTACAGCTATATGGGGAGTTTCCTGCGCACCAACACTATCGTCGTCTTCCATGACAAACTGTGCATTAACTAAGAGGGGTTCGGAAAGCGCAGCAAGGAAAACTTCATCACGATCACTTGTAAAGGCAGGCTGGGAGCTGTCGGCCATGTTGTCGTTCTCCTGAGCCGAGTTGCGATGCAATGCAAGGAGCCTTGGACAGAGGATATGTACATTACCCAAAGTCCTCTTCTTAAAATTCAACCAGCCGGCTTGAGACACTCCTGAGATCTCCCGGGGAATTTCAACTCGGCCAGTAATTACCACAGTCCCTGGATTAAGTCCAGCTCAATATCCCCCATCCATACCAGATCGGCGCATTTAGTCCGCTTCATACCTGTATCTTATTAAGAAACTGCTTTAGAATGAAGACTGCCCCCAGAGTTCATAAGGTCTCTGGGCATGTCCGTGGCAAGCTGAAAAGCCCGATTCGGTGATGGAGAGGGCTGGGCAGTACCTTTAGGTAGTCTTATGCACGCACGCCAAATAAAGAAATTAGGGAGCTGAGGTCCAAATGCAGGACATAACTAGTCTCAGTAGCTGCGTTGAGGATGCAGGTTAGCTAGAAGCTCGACTATCGAGGAGCCGGGAACTGTGCCGGCGTCTGCGTTGCTCGCGATATTGAGACGATCTCAGCCTTCCGCCACTGCCACCTCCAAATGAGAGAAGAACACCCCCAGTTCTGTAGATATAGGAAGAAGCGCGACCAAGCAGGGTTCTAATCAAAAGGGCGACGCATGGGACACATGTCAGCCGGCAATCTGGAGTCACAGAGGCTCTCAAAATAAACGAAAGAAAAGGAAAATAAAGAAAGAAAGAGTCTAGTCTTTCTTCTAATATTTTGGGAAATAGTTGAGGAAGCAGGGTTTTATTGTATCGTTGTTTAAACACAAACCGAAAGAAAGGGGCAAAAAATAGGTATAGAGCACTAGGGATCCACTAGCCATCACCAACCCAACTACTAAATAGCCTAGCCGATACAATGATTATCGAGAAGACTCGGAGGCAGAAAATGGCAGAATCTAGGAGCGAAAACCAGGGAGCCACAAGTCTCCCAACAAGATTTTATAAGGGCATAGCTGGGCAGAGTCTGGCTACTCCGGATAGTTATTCAGGTCGCAAGAGTATTTTAGGCGGGTTAATACTCGCAGCCGGCTAGGTATCGAATTAAGTCAGCTTACCAGGAGATGAAGGACGTCCAAAACACCGTAAAGTGATAGAGTGAAATTGGAGTTTATGAAGAAACTGTCCGCCCAGACCCTTCTTACGGCAAGCTGTGGATTAGAAAGAGAGATCAAAGCAATAGACGAATGTGCCTCAGGTTATTGTTCTCGAGTGTGTCGGGATGCTCCTTACCTTACGCAGCACCTTCTTAACTATAGGTAGTTCTTACCCATGTGTTGTTGGGCCTTTCTGAGCTCGAACTAAGACCAGGCCGTCGGTGACCAAGTGTTTGCAAGTATAACGAGACATACGTTTAGTTCGATCAATCGGAACTTTGCCCACTTATTTACCTAGATGTTGTACGACAAGTAAATGAAGACATAATTGGCGCAGTTTTACGCCATATCCAGCGCGGGTTCATACCGATATATTTACTCGCCCTCTCCGTGATTCCCCTACCTTTCAAGCGCAAGTAAAAATTATTTACTCTGTTTTTCCTATACCGCGGCAAATGCCGACATTCATTTTCGTATGTAATTAAGCAGTAATGAGTATAAGTTATTTCACTTTTGCAATAACTAGATCCAACTATGAAAGTCCTTATTTGAGTAGAGCCTCCTCGAGTAGACGAAGCAAAATATGTGTCACCGCACAGTCAACTGTTATGAGGCAAGGCTGCAATGTAGTCGCTGTATTCGTAGAATCTAAAGCTAAAGAAGGAAAAAAGGAAAGAAGCTTCCAAGGCCCGGGCAAGGGCGCGGGGGAAGTAGGTTGTGTTGTGGGTCGCGTGGTTGTGGTGTGCACAGACCACCGCTTAAATCCAGTGTGGCCAGGTGGGGCCAGGGCGGGACCCACCAATCCAGCCAGTTGTCTGCACTTGCCGTGACAATATGTAAGATTTGAACCACTACTTTGCTAACTTGAGCAGCTTGATGACGGCCTCGTGCCTACCCCGGACGGCCCACGATAGCGGCGTCCAGCCATTTTTATCCCCCGTATTAATATCAACCTCATCCGTTCCGAGTAAGAGTTTGACGACGGCCTTGTACCCATTCCCGGCGGCCCACGATAGCGGCGTCCGGCCATTATTATCTCTCGTATTAATATCAACCCCATCCGTTTCGAGTAAGATGTAAGAGAAGGCAGGTACGCCTGATCAAGGTGGTCACAATAGGAGCAACAAGCAGGGCGAGCAATGACTGGTATTGGCGTAAGACTTCAACCTGGCCTGAGCTAAAGAGGTGTGCGAAGGCCATGGTCTATATACACGTGAAAGGGGTTACGAGTCATCCTTGCGTGGCCAGGGTGGTAGTGGCGATAGTGCGTGGCCCTGTTAGCGGTGGCGATAGTGGCGATGGTGGCGAGGGTGGCCCTGGTGGCGGTGGCCATGGTGGTTACGAGGGTGGTTTCCTTACATAAGAGCTTGACGACGGTCTCGTTCCCCACCCTGGCGGCCAACAACAGCGGTGTCCGGCTATTGTAATTATCTCTCGTATCAATATCAACCTTATCCGTTTCGAGTAAGAGCTTGACGACGGCCTCGTGCCCACCTCTAGCGGCCCATGATAGCGGCGTTCGGCTAAGGTGGTCCTTCGTATTAATATCAACCTCATCCGTTTCGAGTAAGAGCTTGACAACGGCCTCGTGCCCATCCCCAGCGGCCCACGATAGCGGCGTTCGGCTAAGGTTGTCCTTCGTATTAATATCAACCTCTTCCGTTTCGAGTAAGAGCTTGACGGCAGCCTCATTCCCCATCTTAGCGGCCCGCAATAGCGGCGTCCGGCCCTCCTTATCTCTCTCATCCGTTCCGGTATCAGGTGGGTTTGGCTTGCTCGCAGCCAAGGTCGGTTTAGACATGTGCCAAACATAAGTGTTACGAATCTCTGCGTAAATGCGTGAAGGTGGGGCACTCCCTGTTTGGTGTGGACCAATCAGAGGTGTCCCAGGGTCCCGACCACTTGGGCCGGGGACACGGGACAGCCCCGGAGGACCGGCGTCCCGGACGCGGGACCACGGGACAGTGGGACCATTGTTATTGGTCCAGTAGATAGATATATACAACAACCGTGCCTACGGTTCTAGATAGCTCTTGCTTGATCTCGCAAGCAAGCAATACACATTCACTGCACTCATACACTTTGAGTGGCATTCTGTCACGCGCATTCACAGGGCAACGGAAATGAAGCATTTGATGCAGGGAGGTAAGGCTTGAATTGTCTGAAAAGGTCTAATCTTTTGTTTCCTTTGGCAGGGCCAAAAGTCTCTTTTTTATAGTTATGAATAGTGGCAAAAGCTGGTGGCGAAGAATCACATAGCAGCTTCTAGATCTTTCTTCCTCACTAATCCCAATATTGTGACACATTCCAATTTGACTGTATTACCCGTGCGATAGGAGCTTGCCCTTTGTTCTATCTTCATAATTACCAACCCCAGCATCCTGTGGAGCCCGTGCTCCCTTACAGACAGACGACCCTAACAGTCGAGTGGTTTGTAATAATAAGCCTTAGGCACGAATGGCTTTAATTTGGAGTCCAATTCCGGATCTGGTGCAGGGTCTCTGAGTCCTGCCCATAATTCTCGGGGGCTTTCTGATGCCTCTTCTTCGGCATCTAGGACCGAGTCTGGTTCTGAATAAGTGTCACGCACGGATTTGTCGACGCCAGCTGGGTTTCCACCGCCACTGGTGTCGGCTGTCGAAGAGGCCGGAATGTCTAGTACGTTGTCAACGACGTCTTCCGAATTTGAGTCGTTGAAGTCGGATCGTGAAACGCATGCATCCACGACGTGGCTGCCCGGGCCATCAACTTCCAGCTCAGTGTCGCCAAGAAGACGGTTCAGGAAGTATAGTGCTAGGGCCTTTAAGTGCTGCGCAACACACTTTTCGACTGAACTCAGGTTTGTGTGGCGGCTGGGTTTCTCAAGCGTACCCTCTGCAAATCGTACCATCTTGGTCGAGGAGTCCGGGGCAGTGTCCGCGGCTTTCGAGTTTCGTGGTCTGTCGTCTTGGCCGAGTGAAGTAGGTTCCAAGTGGGTTTTGGCGCAGATGGGGCAGATGTCTCGGGGCTGGGGTGTTGTGAAGCAGCAAATCGTGGCCAAAATCTTTGCATCCGACACTTTCGGGTGATTAGTTTGAGCGTGCTTGACGAAGTCATCTTCCACCTCTGCTCTGGACAAGGTTGAGGTCGACGCAGTGTAGCAGATTGAGCACCTCCATTTATACCCGTTATGCAGGCTCTCAAGCCAGCTCGGCGTGTGCACTGTGTGCATATGGCGAGCCCAGCTCTCGCGGGAGGCAAAGAACTAGAGCTCAGACATACATGTATCCAAAACGCAGACGAATGGCAGTATGTCTTTGTCGACGTGGCGTCTAGATGAGGTAGTTAGTACACAATCTGCCTCGTCTGCGGAAATTGTCAGTTTACTTCCAACTGTCGTGCTCCAGCTCCGATTCCGGGATCCTTTGCTTGCAAATTGGACACTCGCCACTCTTGACACCATCCACAACTTCAGCCCGCGGTGGGCGAGGGTAGTCACCGTGCCCAGCCTCAGAGGGGGAAATGGGTGCTTTCCACGTTGCTGTTCCCATGGAAAAAGATCCTCCATCGCCCACCACGTCGTGAAAGCGGTGGTGGTTGATCGTTAGGAGGCCTGATGACTGGACTTCTTGTGTTCGGTCATTGAGTGCACTTATTTTGATATCCGTATGGGCCTGCCTTCTGCGTTCTTGTTCCATGTCAGCTGTTGGACCAATTGGCGAAGTCTCGACGGTCATTGCCGGTGGCTCCCTTTTTTCTTCACGCTCTTGTGTTTCTTTTTCCCGCGCATAACGAATCATGTAGTGCCTGAAGACACACGACCTCACGATGGCCGAGAACAAGCCCTGTGTCCGTAGTTGCTGTCCTGATTTAGTCTCCTCGTCGGATAAACCCAGCACCTTCTTCAGGATGCTTGCCATCATATACCGGTACTTTTCAATTCTTCCTGTCCCGTCACCTTCCTTTCCTTCACCAGATTTTTGAGCACCATGGTACTCCGGAACTGGCTCCTGGTGTCTGCCAATTCCGGCGGCTCCATCAGATGGAATGATTCAAACCGCCCAAGAACGACTTCCGAGACATGAGGCTAAGCTGCCAATCTCATCCAAGCCTGAATCATCGATGCCGTGCTTGCGGCTTTGCTTCTTGGCAAAAGTGACAATCCGTCTTGACAAGCTGGCTTGGATAGATTCGAGCAGGGCGTGTGCAATCTTGCCGAGACGCTTCAGACAGCCGTCAACGCCGTAGAGCAGATGCTCCACCTCCGCAACATGAGTTTTATCATTCTTGTTCAAGGCGAGCTCAAGCGCTGAGGTTGCACGAGAGAAAACGGTTAGCTGCTACACACGCATATGTATGAGTCCCAGATGGGTAGCGGCAAAGCCGGTACGTGATTCCAGAATAAATACCTGTTAGATTCTCTCTCAACACGTCCAGTAGTGCCAATACCATTTCGCGGATGTATCTATTCTCCTCGGAACGCAGCTGCATATCTAGGCTGATTTTTCTCGCAAAAACATTGAGTTTGTTCGTCCATGACCGAAAGCGCCGTTCTTCTATTTCAAGCTTAGTTTCGAGCTCAGCATCTTGAGTCTTGTAGCAGCACGACTCGAGCAGGTTGAGGCAGGTGATGCCGATGGATTTGATGTCCATCTTTGTTTCCACAGATGCATCGGTCATGGCCGCAGCCTATCTGGCGTATATGAGGGATGATGGGATGTCTACTTTGTTGATGCCGCTAGGTATGGAGTTTAGGTGCCCGACGAGGCCTTTTATGCGGATGGGGAATCCATCATGGAATGGAAGTCAAGGCACATGGACTCCGCAGGAATAAATCCCATTGAGGGGTAATAGCCAATCAGACAGTTCTCTGTCAAGCGAATTAGATTTTGTACATTGATATGCAGTACTTAATCGATTGGCTATAATCCCGAGTGCCTCGAGGTACCACGCGAACGAACGTTTAGGGGCTGCGGTGGCACCAGCCCCTGAAAGTTCGCTGGGTTGGTTCTTTAGGGCTTAGCAGTGCCGAATACCTTCTTAGTTAGAATCGTACTATAACTGCCGTACCTTTGGGTATTCTTAGCTCGACTTTACACTAGAAATAATTAGATATAAACTATTTGCTAAGGCTTTGAAGTATCGAGCTAACGAACTTCCAGGGGCTGGGGCGCACATCCCAGCTTGTCCAATTGCGTAGGGCTGAGACCGTTTGGTGACTTGTTTCAACTTTGACGAACCTAAACCTGACCTCATCGACTCGGATATAGGCAACCATTGTCTCGCATTGCACTCTTTTGGGCAGCACTTCTTCTCACTCGCAGAACCTGGCCCTCGCATAACTTAAAATTGTATTAACGAGCCTGACCGGTCCTCAATACCTATTTAAGTAGAATCATTCGAAGCTCTTGACAAATGTTCTCCTCCGGATCATCAGTGCCGGATTTCGCCCCTTCCCAGAACGTCCAAGGCTGAAGGTAGTCGAGAGATTGAATGCGAACCAACATGGCCTGAAAGATCTTCCGCATGCCGGCACTAGTTTGTAGCGGCTGAAGTGAAATGTTTGGTCGTCGCTGCATTCTTCTGGCAAAGTCCAGTACGTTGGCTGCAATGCCTGCCGCGATGGGCGTGGCAAAGGATGAGCCGGATATAAGGCTGTGTTTCCACTCGCCGGAAGCCTTGCAACTCTACGGTATGTCTTTCCCCAGCGTTGCGAACTGAAAATCGCGACTTGCCTCTCCGCCTTTGCCGTGAGACGCGCGCTGACTGAAGCCGGCCTCGGAACCGAGGCCGTCGGTCGCATGAACGGCTATGATCCCCGGCTTCTGAGCTAGCCACGCGAGGGCCACATTCCCACCACCGTTTCCGGACGCAGCGAAGGTGATCACATGAAGGCCGAGTTCCTCGGCAGCATCTAGCTCTATCGATACTATTGTCCGCACCATTAAGGCCGATAGATAGAGAGATGATGTCGACCTTCCACTCGGTAACTGCCCAATATATGGCCTAATAGTTATAGTCAGTGCGTCAGTCGAGGGAGGCTGTCCTTACAATTATCACGTTCGCTTGGGATAACGTGGACTCACATCAGCGATTTGATATGATTCGTTAGCAGGAATTTTAGTTGAGTGGCAGACTTTGGCAATGTAGAGCTCGGCTTTAGGGGCACTTTGTGCAGTAGCCACGCTGCCTTGGTACCATGCCCGACTTGGTCAGTACAATCATCAATAGCCCCAGCACAAAAATTGCGGCGGTCTTTTATCTTGGCGTCGATGCCGTATGTGACGTTGCGGGTACGAGTAGTGAGCTTCATATTCTGAATATCCCTCACGGAAGGCAGGTTGATTTCGCTGTCGATGATGGCAATCTTAACATGGGGTTGGTTCAGCGGCTTGGACTGTGACATAGTCCGTTGAGACCGGCAGATATAATGGTGCAGATACGAGTCCATTTTATCGAAGAAATCGTCTGCCTTGGCCCTGTCGTTGCCTTACATTAGCAAGAAACAGAAGAAGGGCGGAGAGATAGCAGAAAAAAAAGGAGTAAAAAGGAAACAAAAAATGAAATAATACGAGACTAAGACAGGGGAAAAGCGGAAGCAGAGTACGGAGCGGAGAGCCTGAGGAAACGTGAAAGAGAAGTACAAACCGATCTGCATTCTGAGTACATTAGACTTCACGGGAATCGAATAAATGCACTTCCTCGGATGATGGCGATAGCGCTGTTTCGAGGTGGTTCGTAGTAGAAGATGTGTCTCGATATTGATTCAGGGGAACGACGATGTTTGTGCGCACATAGTTTTGAAGATCGCGACTTCCGGCCGCTACGTTGAGGCAGGCCTCAATAATAGTCCGGAACGGCCCTGCATCTACCCCCATCTCGCCTACATGCCTCAACAGCCACAGCTGGGACTCTGTGACGTCTCCACATAGGCTGTCTGGAAACCGAAGGACCTCCCACGTGTAGATTTCGACGAGGAGGTGAGCGAAGCCCAAGAAGTGAAACAACAAGTCCTCCTGGTCGCTCCTGGTTTGGTCGTCATTGCTCGTTTACCGTAACTGCAACTTCCAGGATATGTACGGGTTCGCGATATCGCATACTTCCCCAGTGGCGGGATCCCTGAGAAAGAAAATGCCGCTTTCCTTTTCAGCAGCTTTAGCAGCGTGCCATTGCAGATATCTCCACTCATCTCGCCCGAGATGAAGAAGTCCCAAACTTAGGTTCCACAAGAGCTGCTCTCTCAGGCGAGGGGAGCACTTTTTGGAGGAAACCTGGACACTCTTGCGGGTTGGTTTGAGGAGATCTCGTAGCGACACGACAGGCCTGGCCTTGCTATGGGCTCTCCCCGGCGGGCGGGTTGGCGTTCGTAATCGGACGCTGCCTTTGCGTATCGCCTGGGAAGGTCGCTCTCGTTGGCCATCCTCGGCCGCCGCGTCCCGCTCCACGAAAATGTCGAGGCTCGTGTTGTTATTTTGGGCATCCCTGATGAAATGGCACCCAGGCTCCTCGCGCGATTCCAAGTTGCTACGTCTCGAATTTAGCACGCGAGCGACCATGTCAAGCCACGGGACGCTACAAAAGTCTGGGGCCCGACCTGTTCAGTGTGCATTCGCTGGGTACCCAGCCCCATTCATGCGAATGATATGAGAAATAGACGTTGAACGATAGGTTGCCGCCGCGGGCATCCGGGGCAGGCAGTCTAAGCCTCGCTAGGTGAGACTGCTGGCAGAAGCACTCCGAAACCTGTCGCTCCAACCCATTATGCAGACTCCGAATCCATTCTTCCTTGTCTTCGCTGGGCAATGCGTCAAGGTCGACGCCGCTCTCGTCGTCGCAGTCTTGTAAGTTGATGGCCTTGTCGTCATCAACGGCCTTCGAGTGAAGGCTACTGAGGAGGTCAAGGTCGCGTTTGAGGTCCTCTTTGGTGAGTTTGCCGCGCTTGATGGCATTCGTGATTCTTTGCGCTTCGTTTGTGATCTATAATATCACGCCTTCGCCATCATCATTCGTAGGCTCCTACAGATTGATCCCGCCCAGTTGTGTATCGACGAAAGCAAATGTTGCATCGGTTTTGGCCCGAAGGACTAGATGTGGTCCCGGCATGTAGAGGTTCTGGTAGAAATTATTCAGAGCCTCAGACAGCAAACGGCCAGCGTTTTGGAGTCTCTGCATCGTGTCGTTGAGGTCCACCCCAGCTTCGCGGAGGCTAGAATTGGAGCGGGGAACTCGAGAAGAGAGATCTCGGTGGACGAGGCCGCCGTGGGCGAGAGACCGGACTGGTCCGGGGACCTCATGCATATGCCGGCATGTCGCGCATTAGTCGGAGTCCACAGGCCTTTTGTGCTGGGATAATGGACATAAATGCCGTGCCATACAAGTCGGGCGAACAAAATGGCGCGGCGCTCGCTGTATTCCGCCACAGATTGGACGAGCATTTTCCGGTGTTGTGATTGGAAGGATTTTCGATGCTCGTCAGCCATTTTTTCCGGCAAGGCTGCCATCGACGGGCGCTTCTAGCAAGCCCAGAGGGATATATTATACTCTACGATGTGCCCTTCATCTCTCAACAGTGAGACATTTCTCAACAGTGAGAAGTAGTCAAACCAAAGCCAGTATCGCCGCCCCTTCATGTGTTTCGGCTAGCCCCTTGTCTCTCTCTGCCCATGACAATATGGGGCTCAAGGATCTGGAATACTACTACCCCGGGACGTGAAGGCTTGCCCAGGACTACAAGCTCGGAACAGTGGTCGAAGGCATCAGGACCATGGTACGCATCAACGCAGGCGAAGAGCCCGAAATCGAGGATAGCGACATCCACGAGTTCGACGAAAACTTGGAGGCGGCGCTCGGCCAAGTGACGAATGCGGAGGCGGCCGTCACGGCCAAGGCGGCGGGCGCTGACGCCGGGGGCGAGGCGAAAATTGAGCGGGAGCGCGACGATATGGACTCGTACAAGGGGCTCGTCAAGACGACCCAGTATGACAAAGCCGACAAAGTCTTCTATCAAGCGGCCGTGGATAAGTCGCCGAAGATGCAGACGCATTTCGCCAATTCCTCGGACCCGGTGTACATGATCACGGGTCGAAAGGTATTGACCAATAACTCATCGTACGAGTTTAACCGGAACAAGAAGACGGGCGGCGTCGTGGGGGTTTTCATGAACCTGTCCTCGGTCCTGTCGTTGGGCGGGAAGGCTAGTGGGTCCAAGGGTGCAACCATCTCCCAGAAGGCCGACGGTGTGACCGGCGAACATCTCCTGGCGGTTCGGATCACGAAACTGCGCTACTGGCCTAAGGTTCTAGGAATTATGGGCGCAAAATTGCTGACGAGCGAGCTGATGATGGCCGGTGACCTAGCCGATGCGGACAAGGAGGCCATAGAATACGTGGTAGAGATTGTCGACGAGTGAACCTCGGTCACCTTTGCTTACCATCTCTACCTCCTTGAATCATTTTTAGCTTAGGAATGGAAGACGTTATATGCTATCGAGGTGACCCGAGAGCTGTATATCCGATATCTCACTACTCGTTTATAGAAAGGAAGACTGAATCGTACTGCTTAGTCTACCTAAAAAAAAACCTTTGATTCGAATGTATCCGCATGCTTTTTTCCCTCAAACCATTGATCCCCAAGCCGGACTCCATAAAATGCTCCCAGACAAACAACTCCACGCAATGCCCAAAGTTTACCAAACAGGTCCCAAAAGGTGTGGCATCCAACACATGACACGTCTAGCATGACACGGCTCTCCATTTAGAGATACCTTGTAAAAGAAAAAAACCTAAGATGGACGGCGACTCATCTCGTCGCTCGTGTAATTCGAGCCCGCGAGAAAAGCTTCCCAGAACGGCAACTCGTCTTGGTCCTAAACAGCGGCCTTGTCAGCAAACACGTTGCGTCATCATAAAAAGTACAGCACATACCTCGTCCACCGAAGCCTCCGACAAAGACGATCTCGACGTGGGGTTCGAATAAACATCCGGCGTGTTGGAATGTTTACCGGTAGACGGGGGAGCAACTCCGGCCGGCTGCGTCGCGAATGTGGTCAGCGGAGACGAGGTACGCAGAGATAAACCTTGGGTGTAGAGACGCACTGGAGAGAACAGGGCGCCTTCCGGCTTGACGCCCCGACGACAGATATCTACGATCCGCATAATCGAATCCGTCGTCCGCTCGAGTTTCTGCTCTGCAGTTCCAGCGCGAACAGAGTTGACAACTATGGCCAGGGCGATAATGTCCCAGAGGTCGGAACTAGGGGCGCCGACTGTGCCTAATAGCCGTACAACTGTGCGTTCCACCGCGTCGATCATCTTTGCGGCCGACCAGGGATATTGCGCATCAAGCCCCTCCGCTGGCGCCGCACCCTCGGCCTGGGCTGGAGGCCAGCTGTCTCGTGACACCGCCCGCGTCGTGGAATCTCGAGAGTTCTTCAAAAAGTAGCACACGCCAAATGCCGCCTCGATAATGTCTTGTCTAAAGATGAACCGAAACATCACCATGGCCTCTTCGTGGCCAGGGCGCGGCGTATCGAGTTCCTCGGCGTAAACAAGAACCATCATGGACGACTTCAAAAAACTTGACGAAATCTGCGGCGGGCAATTAGGAGCATTAAAAACGAAGGGACGATACAGAGCTATTAAGGACTGGCGGGCTTGCAGGCTGAGAAAGGTCTTGGTGATCCATTGCCTATGCTTTTCTTGTATGTCTAGCGAGGTAAACTGAGGGAAAAGGCAGTTGATGTCGTCGATTGCTCTTTCCAGGGCTGCGCCGGCATCCAAGATCTCAGCATAGTCTTGGACGGAATCCAGGCGGCTGACAACGCTCGCGGCGTTTATTCGACTCGGGAGCGTCCTTGCTGCATAGACCGGAAGCTGACGAGACGTATAGTGATCTAAGGGCTTTGTTTCTGGCAGTCTCTTGGCGTCATATGCGAGATCTTCATCGCCCAGGTTTGCCGGGGCCTTGCAGGAATATTCACCCTCCTTGGTCGCACACGGAAGGTCGCACGCTTGGGCGGCATAGAGGTCCGTCTCCAACACGGTATACCACAGCCTGCGTCGATACTCGGAGTGAAATGGGGTGATTGTGGGGTCCTCGGATGGATCTCTATGCAGACCCAGCGCCATTGCCATCCTGACGACGTACCCCAGTTGCATCCAGGAAGTTTGCTGACTCGGGGCAATCGTATATTGCGCGTGGAAGAGCAAGAGCTCTGTTTCGAGCGTCGTGATATCGACAAGCTGGTCGCCTTGGAGACCGTCCAGCCACTGACGAACGAGTGCACAAGCAGTTGGGATATGGACGCTTGTGAAGCGATTACGGCTAAGGCCTCTGGTGTCTGTCGCAAATCTTGCGCCGATACAAAGGACGCAGAGCAGCTGTGGAAGAAAGCCGTCGCGACATTCCCTTCCGCCCCAGAAGTTTTCGTACTCTCGCCAGAACGAGGGCATGTGGATAAAACGGCACAGTCCTTCAGTGACCTCGACGTACGACTCTCCAAGTCTGTCGCAAACAGCCCTCGGCGGCAGGATGTCGGCCATGCGCTTCTCGACTGGCATCGTCGACTGGGCGAAAACCGGAATGGCCTCGGTCAATTTCCGATGCTGCCCCTGCAGAGCCCGGTATGCGTCCTGCAGACCCAAAAACACCTCACGGCAGCGGTCCACGTCCGCCATGTTCCTCATAATATCGCTGGCCTCGCCGAACTGGGAATCGTGTCAGTGAATTACCAGAGTATGCAGATATGTTTTGGCACAATATCTTACGAGATGCAACATTGTCCTAGCCTTGCTCTGCCCCAGCATGCGGGCTCCCATTTCGCCCTTCAGCGACAAGCCCCGAATGGCTATCGGCGATGCTGCAACGCGACTGCCCGTGATCAGCTTCTCGAGCCGCTCCAGGCGGGCAGCAACCTCGTCCATGCCGACGGGACTTCTCGGGATTGCCAATTCGGCACCACCAGAGTAAGCCGAAAGACGAGATGCATCGGAAGTGGACGGGCCCGCGGCGTACTGGGGGCGCTTGGTAGCCCTTTCCGTCTCGCCGTCAGAGGCGTCCGAACCGCCTCCGGCATTGTTATCAGGGTATTTGCAGAACCTCCGTGCCTTTTGACACTGGGAACACTCCTTTTGACGATCACACTTGAGCTTGCGCTTTCTGCAGGTCAAAAGAGGTCAGCATGGTGGCAACAGGCTGGCGACGTGCCATGAGAGAATGTTTTCTCACCGGCACTCGAGGCACGACTTGACTGGTCGGGGCCGTTTCACACTCTTGGATCGTGGGATTCCGTCGAGAGCAGTCGTCGACAAAGGATTCGATGGTGTTCTCGGCTCCGAGCCCCCACTCTCCCGCAACCTGTCCATCTCTGCCTAGTGCCTGCTTCCTGCTGTGCTCCTTCCTTGCCCAGGTGATCCCGCGCTTGGGCGAGATTGCAATCGCGCGGTGTTGCCAAATCCAGCAGGCGCAACCATTCCAAGAACCGCCAATTAGGTTACCTCTTGTTCTTCAGCTCCGAGTCACAAATGGGGTCCATTTTTCGGAAAATCCATCAAAAATCGGAATATGGAAACCGAGCATGGAATCCAGCTGCATCCGTCCCACAGTTTGGACCTAGACCCGAGGAGCAGGTTGTTCTAAGTACCAAAGGTGCCAGCCAGGCGGCCCTGACGAAGCTTCTAACATTGTGCCACAGGCGACCGTGTGTTGGCCTCACGGCCGCGACAGAGGGCGCATCTATTTCAGCAACAAAAGGCCAATGGCCCTGCCTGCCCTGCCTGCCCTGCCCACTGCACATCGGACCGGCCAGACAATTGGAATTCACAGTCCGTGTCTCCGTATACTGCGTAGAAGTCTGGAAGCGAGCAAACCCGCCGGATTTCGCCAATTCTTGTGGTTACTCGGATTGAGAGATGTTGGTCCGCAGGGAAGGAAACATACCCCTGAACGACATGGGTATGGCGCACGGGTCGGTAGCCCTGAAGAGGCGCCAGGCTCAGAGCTGCCACAGTCAGAGCAGTTACTGTCAGAGCAGCTTTTTCGCTCAGCTCAGCCAGCGAAGCTCTCTTCATTCCTTTATTATTGCCCTTTTTGCTTCTGGCCCGAGAATAAATACCGCTGACAATTGCATTTGGTTGGTGCATCTCAAATCACTTCACAGAGCAGGTGTCCAATCGAGGGCCAGACGCAAGAGAGGAAGAAAACAATTCCGCCATTCTCCATTTCCCACACCTCTTAAGCTACGGAAACTGTCTGGCATCACTGCACTGCGAGCTTTCCAAGTTGTGTCCCAACCCGAAGCTGGCTATGCAAAGCGAGTCGGTTCCGCAATGAAAGCAAGCAAGTGCTGCACAAAACCTCGCTCCTTTTACGCACCGCGCGGGGCGTCTGTTCGTTTCGAGGCCTTCTTAACAAGCGTCTGCGCCGCCGCGTATTTCGCCGCGACCGTCGTGGCCGGCGAAGGGGCGGCGGCCACCACCTTGGCGGCCGGGCTTGTCGGTCTCAGAACCACGTTTTTGTTGGCCAGCCCTGCGACTCCGGACGCCGTGGCCTTGATCGGCCCTGCCTTGCTCTGCGCGACCGATAGGGCTCCCGAGTAGAGCGGCGGCTGCAAACACGCAGAGGTTTCACTGTCAGCCAGCCAGACCCAGTCCAGTCCAGTCTCGGAGACTTTGGGGGAGGACGCGACACGGAGGGAGAGAGAGAGGCTTACCCCAGGAATTTGGTACGATGTGAACTTGCTGAACAGGTCAAACTTGATGCCCGGGTTGTTTGCCGCGTAGAACTGCGTGGCGGGAATGCCGGCGGGATTTGCGGTGCCGCTGCCCGAAATGGCCAGGCTGAAGCAGAACGGATAGTTCTGTGCGCCGTTCGTCTGGCCAGCCGCGTGCAGTGCGATGATCTCGTGCCGCAGCACGTAGTTTCCCGGCGCAATGTCCGTGGGAATCCGCACGACCCAGCTGTTGTTGTTGTTAGTCAGCTGGCTAGCGCCAAAGGTGCCCGAGGCGGCGTCGACGAGCCCGACCTCGTCGATCTTGAAGAACTTCAGCTTGGTCTTGTCGACGTTTTGCTGGGTCCTCTCTGTCAGTGTTTTTGCTGCCGGTAAGCGCTGCGTTCTTGCCGCGGGAGAGACACTCACGCATGGCCCGTTGCAGTTGGCCAGGTAGTCGATGACCGGGCCTTTGTGGCTCGCTGGCCACGGCGTCCACTGAATCTCGATTGTATCTCCGGCGTTGACTGGGGCGGCTGCCCCGGCTGGAGTTGCTCCGAGATGGCAGACAATGTCGGGACTGGCGTACGCAGTTGGGCTGACGAACGTGTTTCTGACTTCATGCTTAGGAAATTTCTGTCCTACTGGGAAGTCGAGCTGGCTTACTGGAGGTCGTCTGGCGTGGACCATCCTACGACGGTTGGGGGAGGCCGTGACCACTGGTAGCTTGGATTATACCCTTGATAGCTTGAGTACGGAAGGGAGCATGTCAGTTCGTCTCTGACTTGCGCGGAGAGGACCACGTACAATGTTCCCGTCGGGAAGACCACTATGGCCGTGGCAATGCCATGGGCGCCAACCTGCACGGCCGCAAGCACGGCAACAAGGAGAGCGCATGGCAGTGATTTCAACAGCGCCATCGTGGTGATTATATGCTATGCCTACAGCGACAAGATGCGGAGTTGACTCTAGAAGGAAAATGTCCATAAAAACCACACCCTGTATCGGCTAGGTCTTTAAAGGGCATCGTCTTCCTCACTCGATCATACCAACCCCCCATCCACTACAATCCAGCCAGCCAGTTACTCTGCAAATGCAGAACCGCCAATTACAAAAACTTGCGCACAGGATGGATGCACAGACATTGAGTGCCTGCCACCCATCATCACCATCATCAACCCTCTCGCACTTTCTCGTCGTGGGCCTGCTCCCGCTCGCCGCGAAAACAAATTCCCACAAATAACCCGGCCAATAAAAGGCGGCTGTCCATATTGGCCCTCGATCCTGTGACTGCCCACCCGAGGCGAGCACATTCCACGGGGCTTCTACGCTTAGGATGCTGCCGGCTGCCCGGGGCTTCCACGACCAGGAAACGGGCTCCCCTCGGCAGATGCACAGGGAAGTACTAGTGTAAGAAGCGAGAGAATATGGGTATTGCAATATATAAAATCGGCCACGGTGTGTGTATCCGCACCGGCAGCAGGCAATGGACGAGCTGAGCTATGCTGTGTGTGCCCCACGGGGAAGAGAGGGAGCTGCTGTGATACTGTGGAGAAATGATGGTATGGTACATACATAATATGGGGGACGGCATTGGCACTCCGGCATTTTTTGATAAGGAATATTAGGTACATGTATGGGTTAAAGTCGGCCAATGGGACGCCACACCACGCCGCGAAAGCCGTTTTCCGTGGAGCCGGCGGCAATATACATAGGTACACACGTACGCAGCGGCCACGGTTGGCAGTTCTAGTAAAATATGACGTGACATTGTGAGGTACTTACGCTGGTGGCCACGCCATGCTAAATGTGAGAAAGGGAGTAAGGACTGTGCAAGGGATCCTTTCTCGTGTTTATCTCCCTTTCGAGATAGATCGTAGAATATCGCCGCTCTGCTGGGCCCATGGAAAAATACATGCGGCAACTCTCAGGACAAGCACAAGCAGGCGCGGCAGCTGTCAAACGTTAGAATAGAGTTAGTTGCCCGCCCGTGGCAAGACATGCCAAGCCGACTGTTCCTCAAGTAGGTGGGAGATCGATCGACCCGTCCGTCTCAAGTAACAAGTTCCACCACACACCACACACGCTCCGGCCGGCCACACACGTGTGCAGTCGCCACACTGCGCATTACGTTACCAAACCATGCCGCATTATGCGGGAGGATGCTAGGAGAGAGCCCCGGTGTTGCAACCACGGTTTGTTTGTCACAAAAGGGACTTTGCTAGATACGCATGCTTGGCAGCCCGTGGACGGGACTGCCAAGACCACCCATCTAGTCAACGACAGGTCTCCTCCACATATCACCAACCCTTTTACGGGTTTCACGGCCGTGCAAAGTTTCGGGCTGTTCACGAAAACCTAGGTAGGGACACGGAACAAGAAGAAATGGCTTCACTTTGTCTAATCCGCAGTTCCTGAATAAACCAACGGCTAAAAGTTAAAGAAAAAAGGGGGCGAGAACTCCTGCAGAACAGATAAGAACGAGAGCTTGTGCTGCTAGCTGCCATGTGATGAAAAGATCAAAACAAAAAGCTGCCTTTGTTTAGGAGTTGCGCGCGCGCGTGTGCGTGCTCGGTACCGGCTGGCTATGAAAATGAGTAAAAAGACACATCAAGATCAAAAAAAAAAAAGAGGAAAAGAAAAAGCCATCACGCTTCGTGTCCAGCTTTGTCCTTCCAAAGAGGGTTTTTTTTTTTTTTTTTTTTTTTTTTTTTTTTTAAAAAAAAAAAAAAAAAAAAAAAAAAAAAAAGCAATGTCCCTTTACGCCTCGGGAGCAATCTCGACGCTCTGCTCGACGCCGTCGGCCTCGCCCTTGGTGACCTTCTTGCCCGTCTTGGCGATGGTGCGCAGGACCTTGTCGTAAGGCAGCGACTCGCCGGCGTAGACGGTCGCCTTCTGGTCGGCGAGCGACACCTCGTACTTGTTGACACCTATATTGTGGGAAAACGGTTTGTGTTAGCCGTTATATTGCCCCATCTTTCGTTTCTCGCTTTTTGCGTTTCGCTCCCCCCATTCCCCCCTTTTCGCGGGGCCACCGTTTCATTTTTGCGCAACGGCGATGCTTTGACGTGCATACGATAGATGTTGTGAGAGCTGAAAGCTTCTCGTTCCAAGCGTGGGGGGAGAAGACGACAAGATAAAAACTCACCATCAAGCCTCTTCAGCACCCGGTCCACGGCGCCCGAGCACCCGCCGCAGGTCATGGTCACGTTGAAGGTATAGACATGCTCTGGGGCGTCGCCGGTGGGCGAGCTGGTGTCGCCGGCCGGTTCGGTGTCTTTGGGCGTGTCGGCGTCGACGGGCGCGGGGACGGCGTCGACGGGGAGATCAGACATTGTGAAATTGGTTTGCGTTTGTAATTTGTCTTCAACGACCGGGGGGGTGACGACAACGAGCGCGTATTAGACTCTTTTTTTGTCTTGCTGCGTAATTCGAACCCGTAATAGGTTTGGATCGGTCGGTCGTTGTCGTTGGCGGTGGTGGCGGGGGAGCGAACAAATAAAGGAGGGGCAGTTTGTTGCAAGCTCCAAGCCACCCGACAAAAGAGGGCGGGGAGGCGTGGAGTCTTTTAAGGGATGGCGAGAAAGTGGCACACGCACACGCACACGGGGCAGTCGAAACGCCCGAACACTCTCGGAAGGCTCCCAGGGGGGGACGAAAAGCTTACACTATCCATGCTTTCATTACAACATTAGTAATTGCGTGCTCGGTCAGTCTCACACCTCCGTCGGGGTGCTCTGAAGCGCAGCGCAGCGGGTGCTACGACACTTTCCATCGCGTTCTTCCAGTTCTGTCAACGGGACCGGCGGTTTCGGATCTCGGCAAGAGCTGTGGCCAGCAATTGTGTTCTCCAGCTGGGCTGAGCTGTGGTTGGCGAGCTCGCCATCGGAGCCGAGAACACCGCAATCCTGCAGTTGATAATGATCGCCCGCCAGCCAGCCTGCCTTAGCCTCCTAGCGATGCGATGCGGCGGCCCTTCCCCTGCTGCGGCCAGGCCGTCGCTCGCTGTGCGCGATTCGCATCGCACCTCAGGGGCAGGGTAGGTACATAGGTACCTTACCTTATGGAAAGATCAGATACCGTCCTTCCCCAGCATCCGCCCATAGTGGGTGGGCCAGGTCGCAATCATGAAACTTGCTCACTGTTCCAACGCCCCCGACTCAGAAAGTGTGAAACCTCGCCCCAACGCTCGCTCGCTCCGGGTAAAAAAAAAAGATGCATATTCCACGTGTCGCATGCGCGCGGACACATGTGAATGGTGGAACCGCAACTTTTGCCGTTAGCGGAGAGAGATACCATCGCTGTAACGCTCGCTCTGTATCTTCTTTTCCTTTTTCCCTCCGTGTTTGCATTTGTGCTCTTCGTCTCTTTCACTTCGTTGCGTCAGCTTGTGAGCACTTGAAATGAGGGGTTATGACGTCATTCCGTCACAAGACCCTGGCAGAAACTCGTCTGGTTGCCTCTACCTTCCTCATGCTCATTTATACTGAAATCTAGCCCCCTTTTCCAATTTAATATGTGTAAAGTATTGCTTCGGTGGTTTTCTACCACCGGCCGCCCCAACACTCTCAAGCCATACCTCCTATAAACGCCCACCTAGACCTGAGAAAAGGGGGATAAACTGATACCTGCCTAGTTACCCAGGCAAAGCCCGTTGTAAACTTGCTAAATTTTAATATTCACAATGTACCAATAGAGAGAGCCCTCTCTATTCTGAACTCGTCTACTCCAAGTTTTGATACATAATGCGTAGAATGACATCATCAGCAAACCCCCTGGAACTCGGGGCCTAAAGCCCTAAGTGCGGTGCTCTCCATCCCCACCCTCCCTGTCTGCACCACCGTGCTCGTCGGGTTCAAACCATGCGCCCGGCATAGACAAAGGCGCCATTGTGTCGTCTTCATCTTCGTCGTCGTCGCCATTCTCCCGGGCCCCGCCACCAAAGATGTTGGCCATCAAGGTCTCAACTGCGCGCTGCATGAAGCCGTCGCGCGGGACAGTGCGAACCACGACGTCCTCGTCATCATTGGCATCACGGTCGTCGTCGCCACCGCCATCGTCACTGCCAACACTAATGCTCAAGTCGCTATTGTCGTCCACGGGCCAGGCAGCCTCTGGCCATCCTGGCAGGTCTGCTATCCCGGGCCCGTCTTGCTGGTTAGCCGGGGTCGCTATTATGCGATTGCCCATGACAGCCCGTAGCAGATCGCGTCCCGTCAGCGCCCATGGCCGTTCCTGGGAAGACGAGGAAAATATATTCTCGTCCTTTGGAGGCGGGAGAGGGTCGAAGTCGAAGTTGGGGGACGTATGAAGCATATCCCGTGGCACGGCCGACATTAGCTCGGGGGTGTTGTCGAGGTAGATGAATCGGGCCGTCGCGAGGGATACATTCGGCCCGGGAGGGAGGGACTTTGAATCGATGTTTCGCGCTGCGTTGGCTGCTTCGGCAAGCAGGGAAACCGCCTCTGGACCGCTCCACAAATCCTTAGCCGTGTGAATGTAGAGTTTAGTGTGCAGTTCTTCGTCCTTGTTCCGGGGCTGGACGGCCCAGATCGATTTCGGCGTGTCCAGGCCCAAAGCCGTGAATAGAGCGCAGTACAGCCAGGGTAGTCTCTCTATCCCCGCAGTCAGGGTCGCCTTGGCTCCCTCTCGATCTTTTAGCTGTAGCTGCGCCAACGCTAGAGTTTGTTTGGCATAGACGCTGTTTGCGACCCCACTCGTCTCGTCGAAAAGCCTGGAGCCGCATAGTTGGACGAACCACCGAGCCTCGTAGGCGCGAATAGCTAGCACATGAACCCAATTGATCATGCCATACGGGTCATCGTGGTTGATAGCCAGGAAGAGCTTTGCCCATTCCAACGCGGTCCGGAAGGTGCCTTTCAAGACCAGATTTCGGACCTGATTAGATCCAGCAAGGAAAAACTGTCGATTCTCGGGCCGGGCAAAGTCCATCTTGACTCTCCCCTGCTCCAACTTCTTGCGAAAATCGCTGAGGCCTACTCTGCCAAACGTGAAGAGAGCCCGCTCAATGAGGTCAGCGGCAAGAGCAGAGTTTTGGTCTTGCTTTGCCACCTTGCTGACTTGGATGAGGGACGAGATGTGGTATGGATAGCGGTTGAGGAAATAGACAATCTGCATGGGGTCGTACATGCCGACCAGGCCGAAGAAGGCGACGTCCAGGGCCTCGTAGTTATCGTCGTGGGAAAATGCAAACTCGACGGCGCCAATGTCGTCGGCGTCGCCTATACGGATCATCTTAAGCCCGTGTGTCGAATCCCTAGGCCACGTCTTCTTGCCTTCTATGAACGGGTTGGTTCGCAGGACTGTGTCAAACATGCTAGTTTTCCCCGGCTGGCCTGGTATAGCTGGCTGTGCGGCAAGAAAGGTCTCAAGGTCAACTTCTCGTTGTCCGCCGCGTGGCCGAGCTAGCCTAGGACTGTCCTCGGAGCTGGCCGCCTCCATCGACTTTCCAAAGAGCTTGCGCATCTCGTTGGCAGCTTTCAGATGGTGGAAGCTTACGCCCAGGAGATCGAAAAGTTGAGTGGTCGAGGCGGCGGCGGCAGTCGACGCGCTGCTAGTAGACGCTGTCTGTGCAGGCTTTTCCAGCTTGAGCTCCTCAAGCACTCGGTCGATTTCGTCTACGGATTCATTCTCTTCTTTGGCTGGCGCGAGCGAATCCGGCTTCTTTCCCTTTTTCTTCTTCTTCTTGGGCTTTTTGCTCCTCTTGGGCGGGGCTTGTTCATCGACCTGGCCACTTGCGGGTCCTTGGTTGGTGTCAGCAGCCTTTTGAGGCTCGGCTACATCTTCCTCGCTGATCTGGTCGTCATCTTCCCCGTCGCCTCCGAGGTCGCCAAGAGCCGCAAAGCCGGAAAAGACGTTCGCCCGGGGCTTCGCAGGGGCGGGCTCATAGTCCGACTCGTCGCTTCCGGCCGCAGCCCCAGCCTCGGTCTGGGGACTGAGCAGCTCTTGCTGCTTCCTGAGCTTGCGAAGCTGCCGGCTTGCCATGTTGTCTCGCCGCTGTGATCGTATTCAAGGCTCAGCCGGGCAACAGTGACAGTGATCCGCCCAAGCTTGGGAATCTTAGGTAGGATGTCTGAGATTTAAGAGTGGCGATGCACTTTGGGGATGCCCCGCTCAACGCTGTGACTCCCAAGCCTCTTCTGCCGTGCCGTGCGACGCTCCAAAAACCGGGAAAGCAGAAAATCTGGATGGATAAGAGCGCAAAACCAGTCGCACAAGCACTACAGGTAGCAAATGCCTCCAAGTGCTATTTCCAGTTTGGCTGTCGATACGGGGTCAAGAAGCTGATGAGATGAGGGGCAAGTAGGAGTTGCCATGTTGAGTGAACGAGGCGCACGGTGGGATGACGAGAGTGGGGTGAAGACCAGCCGCCGTTAATTGTGCAAGGGTGCGCAGCCTTAAGGGTTGTAAATACTACTTCGTCAGTAGCTATACGTCACAATACACAGAAGCCCCGAAATTACGCCGTTCGTACATAGTAGTCCACTGTTTGTCCCTCCATACTCATACCGTACCATCCATTGTTACACTATGATATGTACAATACGGGTACATACATGACACTTGTGCCTACCCCGGTCCCGGTCGTTTTATGGCCAAGCCTCCCCTCGGCCATTCCAAATCTCATCTTCACGACTACCAAGACGGCCCCGTTTTTTAGTTGCCTCGTCAGTCGCCTTATGTGTTGATACTAAAAGAAGCACCGATTATGCAGTTTAGAATGCGCCAATATCAGTAAAACGTCGCACCGGATACTATGCGAACCCGGTAACCGACAGGCTGGTGTCTCGAGCACATCCATTTACCTGTTGCGGCGGACATGCAGCATACAGGAACTGTTCAATCATCCTGCTCAGCCAGCCTGTCGCTCCAATCTTCGATTCAAAGCAGAGGCATAATTACAGTATCACAGAAAGCGCCAGGTCCGGGGCCACCAGCCTCGACTCCAATTCTTCCAGTTTTCAGCTTCCCTGTCCCAAAAAAACGGGTGCCGTGGAACAGCGCTTGTCTTGGCATGCATTGGGCCCGCCTATGCCTTGTCGAGCAGCGAGTGAATTCAGGTCTGATCAATTCTCGTTTTTTCTTCGTTTAGACATGTATGCTTATATTTACGAACCTGGTGCCTGCCGGCCGTGGAGTGGTCTATCACATCTCAGGCACAGCAAGGGTGCCCAAGGTTTGACCGTTTAATCTATTGTCGACGGCCAGGAGCCCTATCGCGAGTGCGCGCAGCAAGTGGTCCGGAAATAGGGGAGCCTACCAAATCCACCTGCCTGTCCAAGTTTACAGTGCAGTTACACGTATGGTATTCGTTTGTTTCGCGCGGCCTTCAGGCTCTCCAGCGAGAGCCTCGAGCTTGGGTCCATGAGACTGGAAAGGCGCCTTATCAACGGCTATGAGCGTCGGAGGAAGTTGGGTGTGCCGTCTCGCGTCCATGGCCTCTCGTGGGCTCGCTCTGTGCTACGGCGATTCCTATTTCCCTAAAATGCCGTTTAATATGCCCCCTCTCCTTCTCTCCATGTCTTGCCCTCATCTTAGCTGTCTCTCCGGTGCCAAGGGGTCGGAGGTGGAGCGTTTGCTTTGCTCATGACTATGGCTGCCCCCAATTATCATGACAGCCATGTCACCAATAGATGGTGTCTGGCGGGCCTCGTTATCAGTTGGCTTATTGCCATTGCTGCCTCTTTGGCCAGTGCGATCTTGTTCAAGCAAGAGATCCAAAACGGCCGCGCTACGCAGATACTTATATGGGACACCTGGAGAGAAGTTTTGCCTCTGGGACTCGATGTTTTGGGTATGTTACTGGCCAGCCCGGTTTCCTCCCTCTCAGGTTTCTCACCACCTTGCATCAAGTCACTCTACTCAACGACAGCATGGGCTACATTCACACCTGCACCCTCCGGTGGTCATTGCAGAGAGAAGGCAAGCTTGAGTGCAACTCGAACTTGCGTCTTTTCACGGCCTCGAAATTCAGCAGACCAAATGGAAGGCTGGCCAGCGCCGTCTACCTTCCTGGCATTGCCCTCGCTTACGGCTCAACCTCGCTCAATCTTCTTGACCCTGAATCCCGATCTTGCGGATCTCCTGAAACACAACTACGATTTCACAGATGCCTTTGACTTCCACATCAATGCCATTGCGCTTCTAGCGTTTGGCGTCGGCCTACTCCTCCAAGCCATCGTCACAACATGGGCGTTGGCCAAAACAGACGTCCTGACATGGAGCTCCAACCCTCTTGATGTTACCCGAGCGTGTCGACGACGGGCATGACGGACACCGGGTACAGCCTCGATCCGGTCGGTGCATGATGAGCGTTCATTTGGCCAAAGAAGATGCGCGTAGTCTGAAGCCTTTGGCCAAGCAGGAAAACATGTTCAAGGCCGATCGCAGAGTACGGCGTATTCTTTATCTCTTAGGGTGCCTTCCTTTGGTGAGCGTGATTTGGGGGGGCGCTCTTCTCGTTTACATCAGAGAGGGCTTTCCGAAGACCGTTCTAGGGCAATCGTGGTCCTTTCTCCCCTCGTTTCAGGGCATCACCGACTCGAATTGCAGTGCATTCCGATGCTCCACCGGCACTTCTGTGGTGAACCTCAATTTGGGTGCTGACAACGGGCCCGCCGGTATGGTCCCGGCTGTCCTTCTAACCACCGGCGTCCAGTCGGTAGTCACAATATCTCTGCACTGCGCGGAACTAATAGTCAACATGTCCCGAGACGAGAAGATATACCGCGCCTTAATTGGCCCCAAGGGCACCAACGGCCACTACAACTCGATAGTTGCGGCATTGACGGCATGGCAGACAGTCGTTCTATTCTTGCTGAAATCTGGCGTCCACTGGCTGTTCGGTCTAGCCATCAACCTCCAGTTTCGAATTGGGATCAACATGTATCCACCACAGGTCATCTACTTTGCTGCTCTTACCCTCGCTACTACGATATTTGGGGTTTTTCTTTCTGTTTTCTGTCGGCCCAAAGGCTCTCTACCTGCCTCTTACGGTCACATCCAGACAATTGCAGACATTGTCGACGACTGGGCCGACTCTGGTTGCATGTTCTGGGGCGTCAAAGATCACGGAAAGACAGGTACGGACACCCGAAAAGTCCCGCTGCCTGACAAAAGGGCATGGTACGGCGGCCTGGATTATCGCGACCTCCGAAATCCACAACAATTCAGGAATACCTTCCTCTGCTTGTCGACCGAGCTCGACATGTTCTGTCGCCCGATACCTCTGACGCAAGCCTTATGCCTTCGTTTCCCTCGTCCTTGTACAGGCAGACCCAATATCCCTCTCGGACCCAGCTAGCTCGGAACTACCCCAGCAACAACAGTCTGAACAGTGTCTTTTCGGCATATTCAGGGTATTCGGAGCACACCACCCAGAGCATCGAGCCACTCTTGGCTGGATATAGCGGCCAAAGGGCCGTGAGCGGTTAATGTTGTATTTTTTGTCAATCTAGGTTCAAAAGCTGAGGGCGGCTTCAAAAACATGGTTCAGATTTTAGGGCGATTTTTCATTATGGGGGAGCAGAATAAGACTCGTGTATTATGATGTTCGTGTTCTGGCGGCTGCTCTCCTGCCTTTCCTCACGCATCATTTTGCGTTTTCGTCTTCTCGCCCCTTTTCACAATGCGCAGAGAATAAGGTTTGAGAAAAGAATCTGGGAGAGGTCGTGTGCACGTAGCCATCTTGACGCCAATATGTTAGGCAAAGCCAAACCTTGTGCATTTGAACTTGATCTCGCGTGTTTTGGATGTGATGTGAAACCACAGGAGACGGCCACATCGAAATTGGCAGCAAAGATTCTATGATATTTGGTTGTAAATTGTTTCGGAGGACACCCGCCCCAATCTGAGATATAGATCTAGGGTTAGGGGCGGGGCAACGCTGCAAAGAGGGTTAGCGCACAGACCTACGCCGCACAGAGCGGAGTGGCGCTAGGCAATACTCGGCGCCGAACCGAAAGAGGGAGGCTGAGGCCGCCAATTTTCCATAGGTTGCATCTGTTGAACTTTTCTCACGTCCTCCTACTTTCTTTCGTTTCTATCCTCTCCATCGACTCGCGACAAGCGCTGCGCCCGCTGCGGACCGCATATCGGCGCATTCTCAATATCGCTTACGGAGAGGTCGCCTACTGCTCTTTCTCCCTAATTTTAATTCTTGCCACCGTACATTCCTCCGCTGCGTGCTCGCCGCACCGCACTTCTTTCGTTGGTGCTGTCTCGAGCTATCAGCGCCATCCCCACAATGTCGAAATTCCTCGGGTTAGTCCACCACGGCACGGGGACAGCCGCTCTCTCCCATACTCTTGCCCTCAATTGCTAACTCCAGCTGGCGCGCAGAGCTCGGATATCCCTCATATCGAATAGCGACATTCGGTATGTTGCCCCGCATTTTAACGCCACGTGCCCTCGTTGATGCTAACCGCCGTCGCTGCTCAGATATGTCGGGACACTCCACCAGATCAATTCAGAGGACTCGACCGTGTCGCTTGAGAATGTCCGATCGTTCGGCACCGAGGGTCGGAAGGTCAACCCTGGCGACGAGGTGGCTCCGTCCGACCAGTTTTACGAGTACATTGTATTCCGCGGCACAGACGTCAAAGACCTGAGGGTCGAAGAGGGCCCGAGTTCCGCGAAGGAGGAGCCGCCTGCCATGCCCAATGACCCAGCAATCGTCGGCGTAAGTTACTATTCCTCCCTCGAGTCGAGCACAAAGAACGGCCACATCATGATGAAATACTTTCGGATGTTAAACATTTATGTCTAAATTGCGCAAACAAATCCCATGTTGATATTCTCCGTTGCCTTCCTTCTGATCATGTGGCCTTCTTCACACCTTGACGAGATACCTCAACGGTGTTGAGTAGCTGCTAATAGCTACCTAGGTTCGAGCTCGACCGGCTAATGTGGCGCCCGGCCCTCCCGGCCCTCCGGCTCCTCAAGAAGCTCCGCAGGGACTGCTACAGGGACCACCACAAGGACCGCCTGGTCATCCTCTCGGTGGCCCTAATCAGCATGGACCGATACCCGGTGGTCCGGGATTTGGTTACTATCCTCCGCCTCATATGCAAGGTTGGGGCAGAGCCGGTGCTCCGGGCCCGGGGCCGAACCCATTTGGCGGCATGCAGTATCCACCACAACCGCTCTGGATGATGCCAGGCCAGCAATTCCCGCCTGGGCCAGTAGGACCTGCGCCGTGGAATAATTATGCGTACCCCCCGGGCCCTGGCGGTCCCCCAGGCATTCCTGGCGGCCCCAGCGCTCCTGGCGCGCCCGGTCAGGGTGGACGTCAGTCTTCCAGCCAAACACCCTCAACTCCGTCTCTCGCGCCGAAGCCCTCCCCTATTGGTCCCTTGACGGAAAAGAAGCCACTCACACCGACACAAAAAGCCGACTCGCCGTCCAAGTTGGAGTCTACAGAGCAGCTAGCGCAGGAACTCGCTGCCGCAGCGGCGCCACCCCCGCCAGTTGAGTCCAAGCCGACTGAAGAGGAGGTGAAGGCTACGGCTGTATCGCTTAGCAGAAATGCTCCGCCTACTGCCCCCAGAGAGGCCTCAAAGTTCATTCCCACGGGACCTAAAAATATCTCTCGCCCCACACAGATCTTGCCCGCCGTCCCTTTGCCTGTTGGCTTGACCTCCAGAGCATCGCAACAAGCACAGGCATCCTCCTCCAAGCCGGCTGGCGAGCAGATTAATAATGCGGAGGCATTGCGAGACGCAACCCAGGCCGCCAAAGCTGCGGTAGCAGTCGCGATGGCGAACCTGGCTCAGCTGGATGGGTCGGCTCCCGCCCAGCAGCTGAATAATACTCCCGCCATGGATAACCTCACCAAGAAGGTCAACGAGATGAGAGTCAATTCTGGACGGCAAGCTCCGGCACATGTGGGTCGTGGCGGTCGCGGCCGAGGTCCTCGCCCGGCCAAGGTTGAAGTCCCCGACTCGGACTTCGATTTTGCCTCTGCCAATGCCAAGTTCAACAAGCAAGAAATCGTGAAGGAGGCAATTTCCGGTTCGCCCCTCACGGAGACGGCCAATGGAGATGCCTTGACTCCCGAGGCGGTCGTCGATGCCAGCGTCTCTGTTGCGCCCGCCTACAACCCGTCAAGGTCGTTCTTTGACAACATTTCCAGCGAGGCCAAGGACAGGCTTGAGAACACCGGTCCGAAGCCCGGCGGTCGAGAGTGGCGTGGCGAGGAGCAGCGCCGAAACATGGAAACCTTCGGCCAAGGCAGCGTCGATGGCGGATTCCGTGGATTCCGCGGCGGGCGAGGCCGCGGCCGCGGTGGACGGGGACGTGGCTACCGCGGTCGAGGCGGTAATGCTGGGTACCGCCAGCACGACGCACAGGCACCCTCCCAGTAAGGGCTGCCTCTATATCGACAAATCTTTTCCTTGACGACTCACCGGTTCGACTGAAACTTGGTGCGCTGTATGAATACTCAATACCTCTGAATGCGAAATTTCTTTATTTTCGGCGGCGGCGGAAAAGGCTCCTGGCCTTGGTGTCTGGTCGGGAGTTTGGCGGCGGGATGATGCAACGATATGACAGCAAACTGGCAGCTGCAATAGCGATATCGTTAAAATCGATTAGCAGGCAACTGAACTTTGAGGGAACTGGCGCATATTTGCACTTGTTGGGGCACACGTTGGAGGTAGGCAAACTACTGGATAGATGCGAACAGGGCATCGAAGGGCTAACAGCAAGAATCGAGATGACAATTGCAATAAAAGGCTGGTTCTTAATTGTGACAAGTTGACCTGCTCTTGCCCTGCTCTAAGACACAGAACATTGTTTTGTCACTGGGTCTGTTTTTTTCCCTGTGATTGGTCCATGTGTATAGCACGTTTACGTTATCTCAAAGAAAGATGACTTGCTCGGGTGTTTCGTATAAGCCTATGGCTAGTGGGTATATAATCGCTAGAACTCGGGGCGTAAACAGGGACATAGTAGCAGATCACAAGTCTCCTATAGAAGTCGCTCCGAAAGTTAAAAAGATGCTTCCCAATTTATGTTATGACCCTATATGAAGCTTGAAGGGCTTGAGTTGGTGAAGGACAAGTTTAACAGTGAAGCTATTCAAGCTCCTCTCTCGTATTGTGTTCGGATCTTCGACAACTACGGAGTACTGGTGTAGTTTCCCGGGGGAGGTGGGGTTCCCTGTGTAGCACATCCCGAATAGTATCATAATTATGTGAGCAGAGAGCCCGTATTCGTGAGATGATGTCAGGAACACAAACAATAAAAGGACAATGTGTTTGGGCTGCTTGCTGCGTCTCTCGACTTTCCGCTTCGGGCGCCGGAACACGGACCAAGCTGCTGGAAGATGGACTCTTCTCATACTATCCGGCCCTTCAAGCCGACCTGTACTGTACATACCAGGAATGGCAACCAGATTCGATTTTAGGCAGGCGACCGGCGTTCGGCAGTCTCATAGATCCTAGATAGGACACTGGCAATGCAGCGACATGACCGCGCCGCGTGGAAGATGATGACCAAGCGAGCGACCTCTGGAGGGCAGGCCTTTCGCTTCCCACCAATACCAATAATGTTCAGTGGCCTGTATTTGTTCGGTCACTCGCCTTGTGTATATAGTCCCCTCTGAGAGATATACATACCACATACGACCATACCCACTGGAGAACTCGGGATCCCGTCCGCTCTCCCTTAGATAAGTCAGTGAGGGCCAGACTAGTAGTTGGGTCGGTGACGACCAGCGAATCCCTGGTGTTGTATGTTTTTTTTTGTCTTTGTGTTGTTGTGGTATTGTTTTGTGGTAGTAGGTTGTTGTGGGGTGCTGGTGGAGGCTGCGTTTAGGGGGCCCGCTGGAGGACGGGCGGGCGGACGGGCACGGTAAACTTTTTTATTTGTTGGAGGGTTACATCTCATACTGTGTGTCTCTCACTCGATTGATTAGGCATAATTCGAGTTAATTGTGCATCAGAGGTTGGTGGAAGGCCTTGTTCTTTTTGCAGCTTTCTACCCCTTTTTGGGGCGTCTCTTCCGTCCATGTTTTGTCCCGTTGGCGTGTGGCAGGCAAGGTCCGTAGTCTCAGCGTAAACATCCGTTGCCATGATTTCTTTCACATATAGCGTGCACAGAGAAAATAATGAATTAGAGTGAACCTCTTCGAAATTCCTCAATCATGCCTATTACACTACTTAACAAATCTATCTCTCGCGACGAAAGTAGGTAATCCTAAATCCACTCGTCAGCGTGGGGCTCGTTCCAACACCATAACACCCCATTGGACAGCCCCCAGCAAACAACAGTGGAGAAACCTCTCTCAGAGAGCTGAAACTGACAGTGGGCTTCTTCTACCTGTTAATCTGCCTAACTCTACGTTAACCCCACTAGACAAGCAGTTTGCTTCATCAGCTTGTCACTGGGTACATGGTCTAGTGGTATGATTTCTGTTTTGCATTGACTCGGTCTCCTTGATGAGACTAGTGAAGGACAATCGTTACAGACGGTCCCGCGTTCTATCCGCGGTGTATCCAATTCTTTTTTTTGTCTTTTTTTTGTTTATTGTATTTCGTAACCCCCACTTCTCTCGCTCGTTTTGAGTTCTGAGCATTGTGTGTTTTTAATTATCAGTTGTTTTAACCTTGGTTAACTCAATCCCGGTGAGTTTTACGGATTTGGTTCAGCCTTCAAACCTAGCGGCATACTGAAGGTGTCTGGAAACTGATGACAAATTTTTACGATGATCAACTTTGGGGCGGGCAAGATCTCACATGTTCAAGCCCATTTGGCCGAAAAGCTGCCTGAGATTTCCAACTATCTACCTAGTACGTCGTAAGCTGTGTATATAATCCAATGCATTTCCTGGCCGTTTTATTTACTATGTTATAACATTTATTCTGCCAGGTACAACGCCAACAAACATTCAGGGATTGAATGGTAGGACTGATATTTGCAGGATATCTAGCGTCTTAAAAGGATATAGAGACAATACTAAGCATTACAAACAAGTCTCGCCAGTCGTAAAATCAAGATAACCAAATTGCAAAGCGTTTATTGCTGCTCTACTCACGATCCATCAACAGCCTAAATTGTCCCGAACCAAGGCACGAACGAGCCACTCCAAGATGAGAAAAAAGGAAAGCAGCGCTATGGCTCATCTGCAATATAAGGTAAAATAAAGGAACAAGCGAAAATAAAAATTAGCCCTGCCCAAGGTCCAAACGACGCGAGATGACGGCGACGTGAGCGTGGAAAAATAAAAGCAACTAAGGGAATGTTTGGTGCAAAGGCAATAGCAATCTCTCAACGCCGGAAAACGATTTCGTTTTTTGAATGACCCAGACCCTTTAAACCCCCCACCGCAAAATTGGTATAAACAGAACATATGATGCACAAGACGAGAAGCCCGCGTCAGGAACTTGACAACCACGCAGCAAAGCACGCTCAGCGAGAGCTGCCCAGAGCGCTAATCCGGGCACCCGAAGGGCGGTGGATCAGGCTCTCGGCGTGCTTACCAACAATACCCGGCTCCTGGGGGATGGGGTTGCTTTCCCCCTCGCTGCGGTCGCCGGAGAGGTCGTCCTCATCGTCCTCGACGATCTTTGTGGGGATGTCGTGACCAATGACATACTGTTGGGAGGTGCGCTCAGGGGTCGTGGCCGTGCTAGCGATCGACATGCTAGTGCTGCTACGGTTGGGAATGAGATCCGGTGTGGGTGGGATGCTAGAGGCCCGACCACTGCTGGGTCGGAGGAGGCTGTCGTCGCCGGCTTCGGACGTCGCGACGGACTGGCCATCATCGCTGGGAGCAACGGAGAGATTACTCCCCCGGCGACCTTTGGACAGAGACCGCAACGAAGTCTCAGCTGTGCCTAGCTCGGCATCTTGAGCTAGCTGCAGGCCCTCGACGGCGGCCTGACACTGCTCCGCAATGTTGCGAATGATGTGCGCAATGGCATCTGTCTTGTCCTTGAGGTGACGGTCTGCAACATCGACGAAAGTCTGCGTAGAAACGCGTCTGCTGGCACGGGCGAGATTCTTGATGAAGCGGGTCTCCGTCTCCTCGCGAGATTCTAAAATACAATCGTTAATACCGATCACACATGCAATACTGTGGGGTTTCTGCCACATACCCCCTTCTTCAGGCACTCCCTCGGCGGCAACAAAGCCGGCCTCAATCTCGGCAGCCAGCTCATCGGGAGACGTCAGGGTCTTAACGAGGTGCTCCATATGGTGATGCTGGCCTGCAATCAGGCTTCGCAGGTGCAACACAACACGACGAGCTTCATCACGCTGTCGGAGAATGGTGACGTTGGTGTGCTGCAGAGCAGTGAGCTCCTTCCTGTTTCTCTTGCGCTCACGCTCCAGCTCCTCTGCAATTTCTTGCTGCAGAACCAGAGCTTCCAGAGCATCGTCGCGCTGCTTCTCGGTGCCAGCAAGGCGGACAGACAACCGTGCATTGTCATCCTTCTGTTGATCGAGAAGACCACCCAGGCGACGGTTCTCGCGCTTGTGGTTCTCAATCTTGACCTTGAGATCTTGCGTCTCCTTGGTGAGCGTCTCGGCAAAGGCCTGGAATTTGAGGAACTGTAAAGCATGTTAGTGATGTCGGAACCAAAAAGACGACATTTTCGTGGTATGCTTACCTGCTGCTTCCAGCTCTCAAGCTCCTCAACCAGATAGTTGTTTCGCTTGGTGACTTTGTTGAGTTCGGTCTCCATCCGCCCCTTTAGGTTGATGAAATCTTGCCAGGCTTCCAAAGCATCTCGCGAATACTGGTTTCGCTCACGGACAATCTCATTCAAGTGCCTCATTGATACCTTGGTCATCAAGGGTTTCTTGACTGACCCGCCGAAGACGGCCTTCAAGCCCGTGTTTCGGCCCTAGATTCGAAGAAATATGTCAGCAATCGGAATCCACAAAATTCTTTGTTGTTTTGGTATTAAGCTTACCATCTTTTCGCAGACGTGGTCCATTACGGACATAACAGGATCCTGATTCCACCATTCGGGGTCTTGGATCGATTCAACCTCTCCGCGCATCACAATGATCTGGCCAGCCGGGACTAGCTTTCCCCCACCATAAGCAGACCGCAGGTGCTGGGGAACGCCGGACGGTGTGACATCGCCATTCAGAGACTGCGTCAGGCGGGTCACAAACTTATTGCGTTGGCCCGCATTGAGCGCAGTCGGCGGGCTCGATGTAAGGACAAAGTTACGGTCCAGATCAACGACCAAGGCATCGGTTGGGGCGGTGAAGAGAGATCTGCACTCGGCAGTGATACCGAGGATGTACGGGCCGGGCTCCTGGACGAGCTCCTTGGCATGCCGAGCATGAACAACCGGGACATAAAGGCCGCTCCACTCATAGACGCGGACGCAGAAGCGGACCGTCTCGGCAGCCATTGTCAGCATCGCAGGGTAATGACTGACGAAAATGATGCGGCGAGTGGGCGAGATGGCAGCCTCGATTACGCCGACAATGTTGGGGATTGAAAGGCAGCAGAATAGAGGCCACATGGCAAAGTTCTGGAAGCCGGTGGGCGAGGAAGGAAATTGGTAGCAAAGAGCGTAGTCTTTCATGTCGATGCGAACCAAGTCGTTCAATCTAGGAGCTGGGAAACTCAGGATCCGCGACACCTCCTCGGCGTGGAAGAGGTTTGTGGCCTTGTTCCAGTGAATCCACATGCCGCGCAGGTAATCGCCGAGCAGATTGTAGAGAGGATACCGGGAAAGGAACGACAAGCAATATGGAATCCAGTACTGTTCATCAGCATTGTCGTAGAAGTCGGGCTCGGTTCTCTTTCTCAGCTCCCGGATGGTCTCGGCTCTCTTCTCGTCAGCGCGCGACCAAACACGCAGGCAAATGCCGTATAGAGTGTGCGAAGAATCCTGCTGGAGAACAAATGCGTGGTGAACACAGTGAGGCTGGCTTCGACCAGTGCAGATCTCAACATCGTGAGGGAAGCAGGCCTATACAGAATTAGTCGACTCTCTTCTCAATGAGTTCCTCCAAAAAGCTAAGAACCTACCCTCATGGCCGAATGCAAAGCACGCGCAATCTCGTTGTCCTGCTCCAGTCTCGGGCTGCTTCCTAGGATCTCGGGAAGCCAGAATTGGCCCACGGCACCCTTCATGTGCCCAATCTTTCCCTGCGCGGGCGCGGGAGCCTTGACCCATTGCGAAGGCTCGCGGCCAACGCCGCACACCATGTAGGCATGAGTGAGGGTCTTGGGCGTCCGCTGCTGGGGCTTGGCATTGAGCGTCGACGGGATCGGCTGCGTGATGCGCGAGTGGAGCGACGACGTGCGGCTCGGGATGATAAGGTTGCTGTCGGCCTGGTCGCGGGTTCCGGGACGGCCTTCGCGGTCGCCAGTCCGCGGACGCTGGAAAGAAGCGTGGGCATTGAGAGAAGGCGCCATTTTGAGTTTGGACGGCGAGCAGCTTTCCCCAGAGTTTCTCTTCCAATTAGGTTCGCGGGAGCAACGGTCTCGGTCGAGATCCGCTGGCTTGAAACCTCAAACTCGTGAATAAATAACCTAAAATGGAACTTGTCGTCGGAAAGAGCAGGCCACAGCTGAGCTGGGTGGTGTATCCGATATGTGGTGGAAGCGAAGAAGCGAACACCTTCGTTCCGGTTGCGAAGAGAATCCGGGCGGTGATTGCCCGAGGAAGCAAAGTAGTCAATTGCAAATTGCAAAGGGCGGCGTGCAAGTCGAAGCTAGGCCGACGAGCACAGTGAAGAAGCAAGATACCGACAATGCACGAGCCCCAAGGAGAAGCTTCGCGTGTTTGTCGATGTCAAAGGCGGAGACAGGTCTGAGCCGTGGCGGACGGGCGATACAGACTGGCCTGCGTGCTGCTCGATGGGCCGCGCTGCTGGGGGCTTCCTGGAAACAAAAGAAGTGGAAAGGAAGGAACGAGGCCCGTTGGACGGTCGCGCGAGAGAGAAAAGGATGGCGTCGGGGCTGGAAGGGAGAGGCCGAGCATGCTCAAAAGGCCGGCCCAGGATGGGACGAGAAAGCTCTGGGTGCTCGCCTGCGCCGGGGCTGCACTGTGACTGGGGGGGGCATGGGGTGTCGATGCGGAATTGGGAAATGGGTTCGAGGGGACCAATACCACGTCAGGACTAGCAATGCTGCAGCTAGGGGCACCCGACCAGGGGGTTACGCAGGGGCCTGAGATAACATTTCATTTCAGCTTGGGGTACCATGGACTTTGCGGCCAACCCAGCATCATGAAGCTGTCTGAGTGCCATGCACTCGGCTCGGGACGCAAGAACCCACCCCTATCGTATGCTATGGCAGGGAAGAGCGCTAAGTGACTGGTACATAGTACTTGGCCTAGCCCTTGCTCTCCCAAAAGCATCGTAGCTTCGGCCGGCCTTGGCGCAGTCCGCCCTGGACGGACAAAATTGATTCGCCATCTGCACCCCGCCGACTGTACGTTTGCCTGCTGCGTTCGTTGTGCGTGCACTGGGGCACCAGCTTTTTACCCCTTTGAATGCCGCCTGTGGCCCAGCCTAGACCTCAAACTCTGGAAGTCGAGAGAGCATTTGTTTTTATATACTGCATAGGAAGCAAACAGAATGGGCTATAAGTACGGACAGTTCTACTGGTAGTACAGAATGGAGGGGTGAAAATAACGGGCTGTTGCCGTCTGTTTCACTGTATGAACGTTGAATCCGGGCTGTTGTGGAAAAGGAGGCGCCTCCGATCGCCGCGATCACCAAGGTTAGGTTGCGCCTTTTCCCGTTTCACGCGGAAACGCCACGCATTTGGGGAACTCGATTCGGAATTTAAAGTCAAGTGAGCCAATCTGCTGGGTTACTTAGGAATTCGGCCAGCGCCGGAGCCTGTGCGGGCTTTTGAATCTTGGGTATACCAGGGTTGTGGTTCCTGTATCTCATACGCAAAAAAAGGTTCAGTCATAGCAGGCAGGTTGTCTTCCTGTCTATTTTTCGAATCTACACTCGGGGCTTCGAGACGATTGTCAACCGGTGAGCCCGATTTAGGTTGTGAACGGGCCGCCTTTCTCACTCGGTCATAACATCTGTCAAGCAATCGGCCGTTTGGTAGTCACACAAACGGGGATCGAACGCTACAAGCGAAATACACTATCGACTTGACTAGCGCCACTGTCAACGAGGAATGATAATAAACAATGATTTGGGCTTGACATTGTTCCGATGATGGTTGGGCAGAATGGCACTAGAAGCCAGCCCAAAGGCCCCTTCTCGGGTGACGAAATGGACGCCGCGCAGCAAGACCTGCCCGACAACAAACGAAAAAGCAAACGCCGTTGTGTGAAACTGGACAGGAGCCAGCCGATGATGCAACGCAGGATGGAAATGTTCTTTCTGAACCGAGCTGGCGCACAGCCCTCTAATCCCGCGCATCCCAGCTGCCGTTTCCAGGTACGCTTTGACCCATCCGGGGCAGAAAGTGCACCGAGCGTTGCGTTTTGACAATTGTGCAGGCGGGGCAATCCAGGTGGCAGCGCAAGTCAAGTCGAGATCAGCAGACGGACTCGGAACTCAATTCCCGGGTGGAAGGAAATACCCCTCACTGTTGTTGTCGAGAGACACTCGAGATGCTGCTTTTACCACTTTGATCATTTTATTTTCTCTTGAGAAGCACAAGGAGTGGGAGGAAGGCTCAGGGGCAAGTCTCTGACACAGCTGCAGATGGGAGAACAACCTGCAAGGTAGCTTTTCAGGTGGGGCGGAATTTAGGTCGCGTCTCGCGGAAAGAAACATGTTGTCTCTGCACCCTGCAAACGGGGTGTCTATCTGATCCTCGAGAACACATGCATTATGACCGAATATCAGCCACGCATGGAGCGCCATACGTGATCGACGGCGAGCCACGGAATGACTTTCTTCGGTCTGGGCTCGTTAGTGCAGGCAGAGTGTGTTCCACTGTTCACGAGAAACTGAGAGCAGCGGGTAACCCGAGGATTGGTGCGATTTCACCGTATGTTTCAGGGCCTGCTGGAATTCGGCGTTATCCCTCATAGGTATTCCGTAATATCGTGTGGAAAAGGAAAGCATCAGAATCCAAACGGCCTTACCCCTCATTCTGGCTCACCTGCTGCTTCAATCCGAGCGAATACATACGGCAACCCCGCGACGGGTAGCAGTTTGCGCGTCTTGATCGCCCAGCCTCTCAAGCCGTCACAATAGCAGAAGCACGTATAGGTAGGGTAAGGGTCCGGTATTCAGGTCGACCCTCCCGCGGCCGTCTCAATAGTGCCCCCATTATTGGAACACAGTCCCCGGTTTCGAGCCCGTCCGAACCATGATGCCACCGAGCAGCCGATAACAAACGGATGGCACGGCGTCCCTCCTGGCGTCATGTGTCAAACAGATGGACGCCACGGAAAGGTCCAGTCGGGCGTCTCGTTCCGCCGCCGCCGAATGCAAAGCTCGACAGTCGTTTAGAAAATTCATCCGATGGACGCTTTGAAATTGCCAACGTGGGCCCACTGAAGGAAGACGCCCGATTAGTTCCAGGCTTCCAAGATTTGAGAGTTACCCCTGGCTAGTCCTCTTTGGGCGTTACATTCAAAAGCAAAAGCAAACCCACATCCAATCATTTGCTCTCAGGATTACAAACTCAAGCTCTCCAGTCCACGACCACGTGTATCTCCGTAGTCCGTACGGACACTAAGGTAAGAATCACACGGAGAGCCATTACGTACTCGCAAAACCCTTATGCTTTTCGAAAACCCCGCAAAGTTCTGTCAAGCGCTATTTTTCCTCAGAAACACGCTACAGGAAGCCCAAGCATCCGTAACACGGTAACAGCCCGTAATGGATTGCCAGCTCCTGTGCAACTGCAGCTGCTTGTAGTAGTTGGTAAGATGCTTGAGATTTAACTCACAGATGTGTCGATACGATGTGAGGTAATCAGGGTCGAAAAGCAAAATCTTCAAGTTACAAAGCTGCTCTCATACATGACCTCATCGACCCTCACTGCCTTTGCTTAATGCCAGGCCCGACCGCCTTTGGGCAAGCGACTCCATCTCCTTCTCCTGCTCTCTTAGGTTGTCGCCGTTTCCTCTCCATAGCAAGCACGCGGCCGCCCTTCGTCCTTCGCCGTATTTGCTTTTCGTCGTCAAATATTTCGCCGATACAATGCCTTCTCATTGCACGCTACAAGCGCAACGTTCGCTCGTACCGTGATTCGGCTCTCTCCGGACGAGCGAATATAAAGAGATAGGCAAGGACCAATAGTACGAAGAAAGGCCGAAACCGGCTATGGATATGCTAAGTCAAATATGGCTTCTCTAGGGCTAGCTATTTACTTCTTATTTTACCTACTAATTATCTATATTAGATAGGTTTTGCTATAATATTACTCAGGTTTGAACAACTAATGATGAACCATATGCATTGATAGCTGAAGATCCCAAGCCAGGGAGTCTTTAGCGTGAACCTGTCTGCATCACTTCGGAGAGCAAAATCGAAGGCAAAGCTCGCTGGCCAGGCAGCTTTCCAGGAAATCAATGTCCTCATCCGCGAGTGGGTTCTCTTTACATGGGTCACATTTGCCGGATTGCTTGTTTTCTGTCTCGAGGTCCCCGACAGCACCTGGATCGGCCTCGCAAACTGCTTGGCTTTGACTGGGCAGTCCCTCATCGTGCGTGCTGTCAAGAGAATCACTGTCGGGAGAGGTGGACAGCGGACGAAATATCAAGAAGATTTACGAGACTGAGACGAGGCACGGAAACCATGCCACAGACTCCGAGTCCTTAGAAGGGGAGGTTCTTTGCCGAATGGTTGGTGCTACCATGTCATTGTTGAGCCTATTATCCAGTTTCGCCCCGATACTAATTCTACTGGATAGTACTGAGGAAGAAGAGAACACAAAATGAGATATCCAACTTGTGGCGACGATAGCTGCGGCCACCCCCATCTCAGCTCAAACGTCTGCTCGTTTATCGAGTCGTCATAAAACTTCCAGCCTAGAACGTGCCAGAACTTCTCGTCTCGCCCATCACTTCTGAGAGGCGGTGGGTTGCCGTCTCAACCTCGACAAACAACTCCACCGCCACCGCGAATTCCTTCTAGGGCACAGAGTGCGGGCCGCAGTAGACGGTTGCTGCTGTAGCTAGCGCAATTTTCTGCACCACCCAGCGTCGAAAAAACCACTCTCTTTGCATCAGCGACATCCAGGCCCGCCACTTTCGGCTGTACTGCGGGGTGGAAGAGATGGTGTCGAAATTCTTGAGCTCCCGGATCTCCTCCTTGATGAAGCTGATGGCAACCTTACTGTCGCTATCATCCTCGCCCAACCAGACGCAGACCTGCGACGCGCGTGTGTAGATTCTCGACATCAACTGCACCTGATGGTTGCGCTCACCTAGGTTGTCTTGGTTGATACAGATGGCGTCGATCCACAATATGCGCTCCTCGCCGGGGCGGCGCAGGTACTTGAGCGCCAGCGCCAACTATTTACGCACGCGCATCTTGTACCTCATAGGGCCGACCTTGATAAGATAACGTACTGCTCGTCGGCACTCCTCCATGTCCACGATAGCGCCTCGTACTGCACCTCGTTCTTCTTAACGCCTTCCCATTCCTTGACCAGCTCGTCTAGCCGACTTTCCTCCTTGGCCTTAGCCTTGTCAGGCTCAGCCGACAATTCCTTGGCTAGCTTGTCAAACCGCCGCTTGCCCTTACGCTGCGCCCGCTTCCGCGCTTCGCCTTCTGTCTCGACCTTTTGCGGCTTCCAGCAATCTTCCTGCTCACTCCTGTTACTTTCATCATCTCCCCCGTCGCCAGCTTGCGGGGTGCCGAGACCGCCTCCCTTCCCTCCATGCGAGCTCGAGCTTGAGTCAATGGGTGACGTCGTAGGGATGCGGAAATTCTTGTCGTACGTGGCTTCAATCAGCTCGCAAAAGATTTCCCGGCCGGTAGGCGCACCCGACATAAGCTTCAAGAGCCGGATCATCTTTTTTGTTCTCCGGTCCGGCAGCGCCGGGTACTTGTACTCGGCACAATACTGCAGCTCCGGATCGTCAAACCGCTGCAGGTCCGATCCGCTGCTGCGGCTGCCGGCCTGCGATCCGAGAAAATCATCGTTGCCGCTGTTTAGGACGAGGCAAAAATTCTCTCCACGGTAGGTGATGGTGATGGACTCCATGATTTCTTTTATTTTTTCTTCTTTCTTGGGGGCTGGGTACGAGGATGAGAACCGAAAAACAGATCTATGGGACTGAATCGCGAAGAAACAGAAGCCAGGAATTTTGTTAATGATGGTCCGTATAGCAGAGAAGGTAAGAAGTTTAACAGCTCCAAGGAGGAGGAGTCAAGACCAGCGCACAGTCTGTGGAAGGCAGGGACACGTAACGAAGCCTCTCTTTGTCCACGACACCCAGCTTCGAGCGCGTACCTGGGAAGACGCATCGAGCTGGAACTCACAACCTTACCAACCTAATTAGGAACATTGCATGATCGTGGCGCTTTGGGCCCCGCAGCCTCCACAAATTATCGAGGTCGAAGGGGGACTCTAGCAGTAAGGACATCGTTGTCTTGGAAGCCACTGTCTCAAGGGTCCACTATATGGTGTTGTGAAGACCTCAGCTGAAGAACGCCCCCCAGCGGCTGGAACCGCCAGTGTCTCCCTTTCAGAACGCCCACGGCGCCTGGCTCCATGGATTTGTCTGCAACCGATGAGGGTAAATGACTTGGAAGTGCTCGGCGCTCGGCTCTGGCGGCTTCGATGTTGTAGCCGCGACGAAGTGCTCAGCTAGACTCCCTAGGTAGGTGCCGATGTTGGGGAGAGTTGGAGGCCCTTGGCAATTGGTAGACGCTCACGCACATTACAGTCGTTATCTCAGCAGAGAAGAGGCCGGCCAATGAGCATCGTCGCACCTTTGCTGAGGTATTAACTTTATGTTAGACAAGAATGGCCCTGAGAAATTCCCTTCTACAACTGTTACAAGTACCGTATATTCTCTCAAACGTCGGGAATAGGGGTTGAGACAGAAATCGGACACATCTGTCTAAGCAGCTACGTAATGACAGGCTTGGAATACGGCACAATCTGAGGTTCTCCGGGTGGCTTCTTGAGCTGTGGAACGGCCTGCGATACGGCTATAGGTAGGTTATTTGGGGGGCAGGGGGTTCTCTATCTTTTATTTCCACCCCTATTTCCGATATTCGAGAGACTATACGGTATTGGTACTTATGACTAAGAATCCGTACACCTTTCTCCGAGCCGCTCAGGAGAGAGGTTCTAGCATATGACAGATACTCATACCAGTTCCGGCCCCCTTTGAGCGAGCCACATCATTTAGGGGCAAAATTAGGGAAGTTGGATAACACACGAGACTCGTTGGAATTTGTAATTAACGTGCAAGTCTGGAAACTATCTACTGTACCCATCTGCATTTTTTTCCCTCACAAACCTTGTTCATCAAATACATAGGATGAACGTTCTGTAAAGGTTCGAACAGTGTGAATAGGGCTCTGGCAGGAAGGGAACTTAGTTAAATGGAATAAGAGTCACTTGAAAAGCAAAGTCTAGGTCTAGAATTTGAGATCGACAGACACCAGGGCTAGTCTGACACATGCCTGGGTAAGGTAGGTATAAAGTGAACATAGAAACGGCACTCGTCATCCACAGTAGCTCAGAAAGGAGTCACGGTCAAGTTCCGTGGGTAAGGAGACAGACAAAAGTGGGTGGTCGGCCCTCAATCCTCCCATTTCCTACCAACCACAGCAGCCCATCGAGAAGCTCAACTTTGGCGTGGTGGATCTACGTAGCTGTCTCGATTGATTTGACTTGGCAGCTCTAAACTTAGGAGCAAAAATTAAGGCTTTCAAAACATTGACGCCCCACCCATGGCTGCCCCACTGTAACTCGCCCCGCTGTGGAGTCTCCATGCTTTTATCGCTGGAGCTATCGTTATCGCTCCTTATCGGGCCAAAAATTATTGGCAGTTTCGTCAGACAAGACGGATTTCCGTCAAGTTCAACAACAATTGATCATTACAATATTTAGCGGCAGAAGTGACAAGGCCGAAAAGCAGTATTCTGCTGACACTGCAATCGTGCCATGTCGGAAACAGTGCTAAGCACGCTGTGCTGCATATGCCATTCCGAGCCGCCAAAATACAAATGCCCCGGATGCGAAGCACGCACCTGTTCCCTGGCGTGCTCCCAGAAGCACAAGACGCGCGCCGAGTGCGACGGCCAGCGAAATCCTCGGGCCTACGTGCCCATCTCTAAGCTGCGCACCGCCGCCGGGGTTGACCACGACTTCAACTTCATCCACTCAATAGAGACCGCCCGAGAACGCGCCGCCAAGGAACTGGTCGAGGTCCGCCAGCTGCTGAGCGACAAGGAGTTGCGACCCCCCAATGACGAAAAGCAATTCAGCAAGGTTTGGTACGGCGACGAGCTGCACCATGTGCCCAATGCACCTGATCCCCACGCGAAGCAGCTTCCCCAGGACGGCCGCGCTGGCCCTGAAGTGTTCGACAAGAACGTGCGCCGGCAGCTGAGAAACTTGGACGCCGAGGTCGTGGCGATGCCGAAGGGTATGGTGAGGCAGAAGGAGAATACGACGTCATGGAATCGCAGAACAATGAGCATCAACTGGCAAGTCGAGTGGCTAGTTTCGGGGATACCGGGATTGGCCAAACCAAGTCAAGGCCTGCAACAGCAACAACAACCACAGACTGTACGGATCTTGCGCAAATCACTCGAGAAGATACCGCTAAACGCAGCGTTGGCCACGACAGTTGAGTGGCAACGAGGCCAGCTAGACCGACTAAGCCGAGAACAAGAGCAGGGTGCGGGACATGGCTCAGACAACGGCGAGGAGGACGATGACGAAGGTGAGGACGGATCCAGACCGAAGAAGAAAAAGCCGAGGTCGTCCAAGAAAAACAGGAAGGGCGTCTCGAATTCCCTAAACCAAGACCCAGATTCGAGCGCCTGGCCCGCTAGCGACTACACACTACAGTACTCTCTCACAGGAGAGTGGAACCGAACAACCACAGCCTCCTCGGTCCCTATGACCGACGACGAGAGGGCAGCTGGATTCGACAGGTGGCGGTTCTTTCTACAAAAGGCGGACAGGTCGGCTTCCTCTTCCCGGACCCTGATCCCCGTCTTGGCCACGGATACGCTGGCCAGCGCGCTGGCGGGCCGGACCATTGTGGAGTTTCCTACTATATTCGTTCTCCCCCCGGGTGAGGCCCTGCCGCAAAAGTTCGTCCTCGGCTCCCCGGAGCGGAAGAGGAAGCCCGACGACGACAAAGACGAGGAGGAGCAAAATCCTCAACGCCGCCCATATAAAATACAGACATTTGACCGGCGTGGCGACGGAAGGCCGTCTCGGGGAGCTCGTGTCCAAGGCCGTGGCCAAAGCCGTGGCCAAAGCCGCGGACGCGGACGTGGACGAGGTCGTGGGCACGGCCGGGGAAGAGGTGGTAGGGTCGAATTCAAGCGATCCTCTGCCAACACGGTAGAGATCGACGACGGCGAGATCAACAGCGACGGCGACGACGTCATGGACGGCATGCAGGCCAAGCCTGAGCCGTTCGGCGGCGGACGCGGCGAGGACTTGGCCGAGGTGCTTCCGCGAGCAAGAGGCCTTGTTGACTACGACTCGGCAGGTTCGGACTGAAGCTGAGTGGTTGCTGACCACAGTCGCGCTTGTGTTATTCTACAAAGAGCAAGTTATGTCTGTGGTTGTGTCTCTGTGGTGAAGCAATGCCTTGTATGTATGTATGTATGTATGTATATTGTTGATGTGCTGTATAGCGCTGTAAACGTATTACTGTTCGAGTTAATATGAGCAAACAGGAACCTATTTCGGATCCTCGCGCCGTGGCCGTGTGCAGTTCCGAGAGATAGTGCAAACAGCATTCACCTGGCTAAGTGTCCCCGAATCTAGTCCGCTCTTCTTGGTGTTATGTCTTCTTCTTTCCAAATGCTGATACTTAATTGAGCGCATCTGGTAACGCAGTGGGACTCTGTCCGAGATAACGAAGTATGCTAGGTGATACATCCCTGAGGCCCTCTTCTACCTCGCTTGCCACCTCGCCGTGGCATAATCATGCGTTGTTAAATAGGTATCTGTCCGCCGTGTTTTAATCCGCTTATATTGGTCCGATTTTCTATGTTCAAACTTGCAGCTATCAGCTTTGATCTACCCATCAAAGCTCTTGGTCTATCACAGAGTCAATCCCCGTGTCGTAAGATGAGGTCGGGCATCCACGTCTCACTATTGACTCGATTCTGCTGCTCGTCTGATTGGTGAGTCCGCCGCCCAACACTTTTTCCCTGTGACGTTTTCTCTCAAGTGGTCTTTGGGGATCGTTTAATATCGTTGTCCGGTGATTAGACACCTTTCATTTCGGTCTTCTAACAATAGGCACACAGATGCCGCTGCTGTCATTGATTTGTTTGTCAACGTGAAGACTGGCTGATAATGTTGCTCCCGGCTTGTAGTTTTACTATGGGCTTGTGTTCTAGTTCGGGACTTGCGCATTCCACTCCCGAGGCGCCTAACAGTCTCGAAAACATCAATGGTAACGAAAAATACTGAAGGGAGATACCCAAATTGGAGGTACCAGACCACGATTATGTTTTCTGGCAATCTCTATCTAGGATACCACAGGCACCGTCTGCAGCTGTCTCTAGCTTGGTTAATTAAGATGTTTTGCCTCCTATATACAGCAGCAGGAGATAGAGAGAGTAAGACAACTTTTTCTCGCTACCCTGGGACAACTCCATCTCTCAGCCGACACCTTCCACCTGCATCTTCACCAGAGGATATATATAACAACCCTTTCCACCCAAGTTGTTATTTTCAGAAGCCCCAGGAAAACGAGAGTCGAGGCTTGAGTTCAGATTCAGGGGATCACCACTTGGTGGACCACAGAGCATGTAATTTTCTTTCATAAGCTGGACTTGGCGTGAATGAATGGATGGATGGATAGCCTGCACGCTGACGTTTATTGCCAAGGGCGTCTGGAACTGCCTTCACTCTTTCATCCATTCCGAGCCGGCGCCCATGAGCCATCTCTGACTGACTTACTACGTGGTTGACCTCTGACGTTCAACTACCAGTAGCCTCACGGGTTGGATTGTCGACCGATTGCACACACACCTCCGAATCGTATCCACCAACTAGGCAACTCTTTCATACCTACGCACGCAACTATACGGTGTTCGCTCGCTTAATGCTGCTCGTCGGGGCTTAGCTTTGGCGCCTTGGTTAAACGCGTTTCGTACAGAGCCCCCGCCAGGTTGTCAAATGGCCAAAAGCAGACAAATAAACCCCTTATGTCCCCTCGTTCTTGCCCGACTCCTGCCTCGAGAGGCTAGATATTGGGTAGAGATGGGGTTATGTGTAGCCCCAGGGATGCCATCCTCGGCTATCCCTGGTTCGACAGCGGGTTCGTCCGATTGTGGAGAGAATAAGAGAGGCCGGCTCCGCACACCGGGGGGGGGGGGGGGGGGGTTGAGCTGATGGGATTGTTATCTTGGGATCTGGCGGAGACGAGGCTGACAACCTGTCAATTTCGACGACATCGACGACATGCAAGAAGACTGTGAGTGCGCTGCACACCCCAGTCCCTGCATGGTTGTCAGCTTGGGACTTCTCAAGATGTAATGGGCCCAACTGCCTTGCACATCCCCCTAAGGGGGTTTTTCATTAAGGCGGTAGGTAGGTGGCTAGCCCCCGGAGCCCTTGATACAGAACCCTGGAATCTCAAAGCCACGTCCCTCCTGGAAAATGAATGCCATAGTAAAGGCTCTTCCCAGCATGACTTAATTCGCCGGCATCGTGACCCTGTCCTGCCCCAAATGTCGCGCTAACAATCGTTCGTAGGTTAGATTTTTGGCGATGGGCAACAGTCTGGCGCCTACACAGACTCTTGGTCTTGATGGGTTTGAGTCGGGACATCCTGACAGAGAAAGAGTCTGAATTAACCCGCCCTCAAGCCGTTGAGATTCTTCTGGCCGACGGATGGAGTCGATCTCGACCTTGAACGTGAATGACGAGGTAGCCACGCAGACGAGGACCCGGCTCGAGCCACGCCGTTTCGAGATACCGGGCAGGTTTTTGGCCTGACCTCACTGGCATTTCACAGTCTTTTGGTAGCACCCACTTCGTAGTACAACGTTTAACCGCAGCGGGTTTATACAGCTCATTTTCCGAGTGTCATTTTGGAGACGGCAGGGTCTGTAAATTTGCCGAAGTCAGTGCCAGAGTCAGAGACGAGGAGAGAGCAGCAAATAGATGGGTTCGAACAAGTGCTTGCATGAGAATATTCCTCAACAAGTGGCGAGTCAGTTGCCGCCTTGATAGTTTTCTTCTCGAAAGATTTCCTGCAGGACTGGCTAGATTGCCTCGAGGACCGAGGAGTATGTTAGGGTTCAGAACCACGCCAGCGATAGCGTGTCAAAGGCAAACACGTGAAATTCACCTTTGGCGACAGGCAGGCGGCTGTGGGACTAGGTATCCGCAATGGTGATCAAAGCAGATGTCGTGCGCGTTGACCTCCTTCCAGATGCGCGAAGGGATAATTCGGCTTGTCAAAATCCTAGCGCCTCGACCTGAGGCTCAGCAGCCCGACCGCTTCCGGATCGAGATGGAAGGATCTAGTTCTGGTAACGTATCCGGACCCTGGTCCCCGTCGCTCTGGTTACGCGGGATGGCGATGCTGGTCAATCGGCAGAGATCCTTACCTATCATGCAAAGCTCATCACCCCCTATCACCGGAGCAATTGGAAAGGGCTGTGCCAGAACTCAATCGGTGCCCAGCCTCCCTCGATGAAGTCACATTGTGCAAGCTTGATGCGGTGCTACGATGACGAGTATGGGGATCATCAACGGTTTTTACTCTCTCGACCAAGGCGTCTAAAGAGGGTGTCATCATCATGGATGGGACGAAGAACGCTGCACTATGGTTCATGGTGTGCGTAGCATTGGCGAGAGAAGGTTTCCGGCAATTCTATCTTTGAAGCTGATTGCCCAGACTGCACCCAAGTTGCATGGAGGGGGAATGTTTGGCCAATGAAGGTTATCAGTCTGGCATGTGAAAGTGGGCGGGACCCCTGTCGATCTAGAGAGCTCCATTACAGGGCTTGCTTCCGTCAAAGTAGTGGGGCCACCTCATGGTGAGCCGTCTTCCGAACCAGGGCTTCCGTCGGCTGAGGGACCATTGAACTTCTTGCATGTGTGTCTCGCGGGGGTCCTTCGAGAGGGGGGACCGGGGGGGGTTCCTTTTCGGAGCACCCGGGACGCGAAACGACACGGTCTTCAGAATCATTGACGATGCATCATTTCTCCTTCTCAAAAGGCGACCACTCGTATCAAAATCGGAATATGGGACCATCGCCGAGAGGGAAACTGCAACTGTGACGCTGATCGACTTCGAAAAGAAATGGGCCCTTTCACATTCTCTGCCTGTGAAGCCGAGGAACAAAATCTTTTCGACTGCAAAAATTCAGAAGCATGCCATTTCTTTGTCCGACAATGCGACTTGTCCTGTCCATTCGCCACCTGGGCCTATCTGAACCCGGCAGCCAACGCCTTTCTGCGTAGTGAGAGAATTGGCATGATGGAAAGACCGAGGCTCCATGACAACAGGGCCGAGGATTCGTCTTTCCGTCTTGTCATAAAACAAAATCGCACCCAAGCCAAGCCGCAATAGCGTTACGCCGAGTTACCTAAGACTGCAGCGAGCTAATGAAACCTAATTTTCGATGCCTCGTGAAGCAAAAGCTAGATTTCCACATGTGGGTATTTGGAGCCAACCAGACTGAGCCAAATGTCCAAGGTATCTTATATCTGTCTTCGTCCACTAGGACATCCAAGAATCCAGCGAGACACGAGGTTGTCATTGTGACTTCGATGAGAGAAGTTTTACACATTCTGGTAAGCCGTTAAGCCTCACGCGCGTGGAATGGGGTATCGAAAATTCGACGGAAGGGTACATTTTCTCTCGCTCGAGTGTCGTCTATAAAGAAGGCTTCTAGCCCATCCTGGACTTGCCACTTCTTGCTTATTCGCTACTCGTAATTATGAGTCGCCGGCTGTATCGAGTCTTGTCTTTAGGTACGAAATACTTGGCCAATCCAGCTTCTTCGTCAGGCAAGCGTGCCTAGCCCTCGAAAGTCGGCTAGGGCTTCAAAGTCAGCACCGATTGTCGAATAGGCAAAGGGTTTGGTTTGGCGCTCGCTGGAAGCTCCTGCCTAGAAAAGACGCCTGAGTTTACTGAGATAAGGCGTACCGAGGATCTTTGAACTATGCGTTGGTTTTGGATTGGACCAAGAGGCTCAGTGGTCCACAGTCGTGATGTCTTCCATTACATGCCCGGCTCAAAATTTCCTTCCCTTTCTTCAACTTTACCGTAGACCTGCCCACGCCGCCAGCAACAATGGACGATAGCTTCATCTCTAGAAGATACACAGTCGCTGCCTCCCATGCAGCACCATTTTTTACACGGACTATTGCAGATTACATCCAGAATATCGACCGGAGTGGCGGCTTTGGGATCGTTAACGTCATCACCTAGGGCATGCCGATGGATGTTTCGACAAGCACCAATCTAGACCTACCGTCGAGATCCATCGATGACTTCCTTCTCTCTATGAAAGATATTCTTTCGAGTAGCGCGTCTGAGCATATTCGGTCCAAGACCCAGGCCTTTGATGAGTCGGTCGGCATCCACGGTTTGGCCGACAAGTTCATTAGGTTGCGCCCAGCAAGGGAGGCAATGCTCGACGTCATTAATGGCATTGCCTATTGGGCTGAAGAGGCTGCTACCCAGGCAGTCCCATTCCGCCCAGAGCAAGCAGGCCTAGATACCCCAGCTAGCGAGCAGCAACGCACCAATCAACCCAGCCATGAAGAGAGCCGTCCCCCTGTCGAAGGGCCATCAGCAATGGCGTTCGGATCCCGTACGGAACAGCTATCAAACAGCCATCCACCGATACCGAACCATGCTCGGTCATCCAACTTGAACTCGAAGGGTCGACGATTCTCGAAGCTTGGAATGGCAACCCAACAACAAGGGCAATGGAACAGCTTGCCAACTCGTATGAAAGAGGTGCCGATCCCTCACACTTTTCGTTTCGAGCTCTCCCCGTATACCACGGCGAGCTCTTCCCGTATACCACGGGATCGATGCATTGAGAGGGATCCCCACCTTTGAAATGCAAGCGACGGTCAGATACGGGCTCCTCTACGGATCGGTCGCGGCAAACCAAGTCGCCCCGTCCAGTCCATGCCTCCCAGTTCTATGGACGGAGTTTAGTCCATTGCGGTGCTTCCTTTGGGCTACATTCAAAGGCAATGGTTTGCAGTCGGTCCCGGATGCGACAGTCGGGAACAAGCTGAAGATGCCGTGGAAATGCGGCGACCACGAGCAAGAATGGTCGCCATCAGCACTGGGTGAGGCAAGCTATATTATACCTCCAGGACTAGAGCAAGAATCGTCAAGTCAACCTCAGGTTCTAGAGCAAGTAACTCGAGAGGGAGCAACTCCAGGTGATTTATGGAGGATATTCGCGCCTATTCACCACAATACTCAACCAACCTGGCCCGAGACAGTCCACTGTCGGGAGTATGGTGCACAGAGGTTACTATTGTCACCATATATCAAACAATTCTAGAGAACGGTTTGGTTCGGCGCTGGGATCACGACATTGCGAGCTTCACATCAAGCGACATACTCGATCTCGTTTATGCAGAGACTAGAAGCGCCACCGACCGACAAGGATACCAAGGCCAAAAAGCACCGGACTTCGACTTAGAAGGCTGTGGGACGGAGCTTACGCAAGGTTGTTTTGTTGGCAAACTTCAAGAAACATAAATAGATGGCGAGGGCTGAGGGCGACGACAAGACTGTAAATAGTCTCCAAGCTTTGGTAGCGATCCACCCGAGGCAATTGGCAGCCGTAGTTAGAGAATTGGTCAACTTAGACATAGAGCAACTAGTCCTTTCGTTATGTTATACTTCTTCCCCTTCTCTTAGAGATGTCTTGGGACAATCTGGGTCCGAGGGATGGATTCCGATGGCGAGGTTTGCTGGTGTGTTGATCCCGGCGATCAGAGATCCGGAGAGCTGGGTTTCAGAAGCACGGGCTGCTTGGCGCTTTCACATGCTGGCCCGTTTCCCAGCCCGGGCCGTGTCTGACAGGTTAACAGGGGGTTCTGGATCCGCAGCACCATTTCTTATCAAGCCTACAGGGGCCATTGGGGGTGTTTAGTGGCCGTGGCGTCAGGTTCGTCACGCCCGGCAAACCCACCCGCGCCCAAGCACCCCACCTTCGCAAAGCACCTCCGTCGCAGGCAGGCCCGTAGCCGGCCAAGGGAGGGAGGTTCACCTTTATCGTGGCCCTGCTGTGATTCTGCCGTAAACGGGTTTGTTGGTACAGCGCGCTGGTTGGCCGGATGCAGGCAGCATGCGCGGCTCACTCTGGCAAGCACGTGAAAATCCGGATCGTAGTGTACCTTGGGCGTGGCGTCGAGGTGGGACCTCCCCTTGACCTGAGGAGGGGTTGATTCCTTTAAGGTTTCGCCCGGCTCTTCCACAGATGCATTCCCATTCCACATGACCTTTCACATTCCACCTCGCAGTCTGACCAGTATAGTGTGCTCATATCCCACTCTGACCTGAATCATCACCAAGCTACCGCCCTCTCACGTCCCTTTCGCACTCGGTTCGTGACACACTTGCCTAAGAGAGATTTCGGCACTTGACTTATCGGCTATCCTCGCTCTCCCCGACGCCAAGCGCATTTCTCTTGGTACATAATCCAAGGTTCGCCGCTCCAAGTTCCTCCGCATTCTCATTCTCAGTAGTAATGAATGCATCTAACATGCCTCACCAGACAAAAAAGATGCCTCAGCAGCAGGTCAACGGGGACGTGCCTCACTCGGCTGCCGTCGACGTAAGCTGCCCACAGCCTCGCCTGTCGATGGCTTCCTTCCTGGCATCCTGGAGCCCCATGCTGACCTCAGCGCTATAGCACATCCTCGCTTATCCCGTCGTCAATGACAGCATCAACCAGTTCAAGGCAAACCCTATCGGCAAGCGGTCGCTAGAGCTTGGCGACAAGGTCTACCGCACCTTTGCCGCTCCCGTCCTCCCTTGGTTCTCGCGGCCTCTGCAATATGTCGCCCCGTACATTAAGAAAGCCGACGACCTCGGCGACAGGACCCTGTCCAAGGTGGACGAGAAGTTCCCTATCCTGAAGAAGCCGACACAGGACATCTACAGCGACGTCAAGACCATTGCCGGTTTCCCGTATCGCGTTGGCCAAATCGGTAAGGACCACGTGGTCAGCACGTACCAGACCGAGTGCAAGAGCGTCCAGAGCGACAACAACTTGGTGACGTACGGCAAGGCGGCAATCACCACGGCGCTCATCCTCACCACGGACGCCTACATCACCCTCAGCAACTTTTTCGGTGGCAAGGCCAAGGAGGTCAAGCAGAGCACCGAGGAGAGGACCAACAACTAGCCCCCACCGCGCCGCCAATCACACGCACACACTCAAGTATACCGGGATGTCGGGCGGGTCATTATTGTCTCACTTGCGGCTTTCCTTTATGGCCTTTATGGCACCTGGAGTTTTCATTGTCGATACCCTAGACGCGATCCCTTCCAGTCGGGGAATAATGCTGGGTCGAGTGAACCGCAAGCTCGGCCCGGGAGGAAGGGGGAAACGAGTTCTAGCTGGTGTACCTAGGGGGGGAAAGAGAGGACATGCGACAAACATGCCTGCCTCATGTATTTTCTTTTCTCGAATTTCCTCGACCTCCTCATTGTTCCTGGTAATTTTTTCGCCTTTTATTTTTTTCCCCTTCCCTTGGTTCGCCGGTGACGGGTGGGTTTAAGCTCTGGTTTTCGAACTGTTGTTTCGTTCAAATATGTATTACTTGGACATGGTATTGTTACCTACTCTGTAAGTAACTTTGAGTGGTTGTTAGATTGGGATAGATTTTGGAAAAAAATTAATGGCTTTTCCTTGACCGTTGACGGCTTGTGCTACCAGCCTAGTGCCACTTGAGTCGAATGCCAGGGCCCGGCGTAGAGGGAGCGAGACATGCAGGACGCAGGCGGGTGCGGGCGAGTCATTGCGACACGCAGGCCACACCATACCAGAAGCAGGTGTTCAAGCCTCACAACAAAATTGGAACATTCCAATTCCAAGGGATGACCAAATGATCGCAAGGGAATGGATAGCTTGGTTATTTGATTATTTTCAGCAAGTTACCAAGCCTCCTGTGTGTAGGTGAAGGCTGCTCTATGAATCAGCCATCAATCAGCACTTCAAATGACCCCGCGATCCCCGCCGTTCGGCGGAGCTCGGCCTGCTCGCCCTCCAGCTTGGGAGCGAGCTAACGAAGGCTTTCGATTACCGACCTTGACGTAAGCAGATTGCGCTAGCCCGATCAAGGAGCAAGCTGTGCGGACAAGGGTCGCGGCAGTTTAGTAATGAGGGGCAAATGCTTTGCGACACATCGCAATTGGAGAGAGCGTTGCTGAAGGAGCATTGGTCAAGGGGGGCAGACAAGGATGGCGGGAACATTCACGATATTTCTAGTGTTTTGACGGGCCCTTCTCTTTTTCCCTCTTTTCTATTTTCGTTTCTCCATAAGTAGTTCTAGCTTTGCTCGTCCCCTCCCTGAGATGAGATCTTTTGCATCGTTTACCATCGCCGTCATCGTCGGACTCTGCTCCATCTTCCTGTTCTGCGACCACATTCTCGACCTCGTCGCATGCAGCTCCTCGATATCGCAACTACTCGACACCATCCTCGACAGAAACACACTGAAGGAAACGCAAGCAGAAGCGCATACGACTACTACAGACCCAGTTCCTGAGCATCTGCTGCAGTCCTACAAACTCGACCTGCCACCCGACACCTTCCTCTACGCCACCAACATGTCCGTCGCGCGCGCCATCCGCAAGGTCTTTCTGGCCGTCGAGCAAGCCGAGGGCGCGGGCGCCCGCGTGCGCCGCTCCGTCGGCACGCCGCAGCTGCGCAACTTCTCGCCCTTCTTGATGCTCGACCACTTCAGCGTCAAGCCGGGCGCGGGGTTCCCCGACCACCCGCACCGAGGCCAGGAGACCATAACGTACCTGCTCGAGGGCGCCGTCGACCACGAGGACTTTGCCGGGAACAAGGGCACCATCGGGCCCGGTGACCTGCAGTTCATGACGGCCGGGCGCGGCATCATGCACGCCGAGATGCCGGCGCAGAACACGGATGGCTCGGCCAACGTCGGCCTGCAGCTGTGGGTCGACCTGCCGACGCGGCTCAAGATGTGCGAGCCGCGGTACCGCGACCTACGCGCCGACGAGATCCCGTCGGTCGACGTCGACGACAACAAAGTGCACGTCAAGGTCATCAGCGGGCAGAGCCACGGCATCGACAGCGTCAAGGACCTGGCGTACACGCCCGTGTGGATCCTCGACGTGACGGTACAACCCGGCGGCAAGGTCGCGCAGCCGCTGCCGGCCGGCTGGAACGCCTTCGCGTACGTGCTCGAAGGCCAGGCGCTGTTCGGCGAGGCCAGCAACCAGACCGCCGTTGAGCAGTTCAACAACGTCGTGTTCGAGCCCGCCGGCGACGTCGTGTACGCCGAGGTCGACGCCGGCGCCGAGAAGAGCGCCCGCTTCGTGCTCATCGCCGGCACGCCGCTCGACCAAAAGGTCGTCCAGTACGGCCCGTTTGTCCTCAACTCGCAGGAGGAGGTCTACCAGGCATTTATGGACTACCAGACGCAGACGAACGGGTTCGAGCGCGCTAAGGGCTGGGAGAGCGAGATTGGGAAATCGATGGTGCACTAGACGAGACCGGGCTTCATCTGTTCGATGAGGGGAGAGGTGCATTTTGCTTTGCTTTGGGCTAGGGAAATGAATTCGGTGTTTTTATGCGCATGGCATTGCCTTTTGCGGTTCGGGTTTCTGTCTCTTCCTGTATATAGATGCTTTGCTCCGACAGGGAAAACAGTTGGCGTAGTTTCATAAATGAGGAATCATCACTACCAAGAGCCAAATGCGTACAAATTGACAGACAACGTAACGTGAGCCGCCATGCTTTAATAGTATGTATCATCGCTAACTTAGACAAAAAGGGTCCGCTAGATTGGGATCCCCGCTAGGTTATTGATAGACATATGGAAGTGATATATGCGATTCTTTACCGGCAGGTTGAAGGATTGTTCGGCAAATAGTTACAATAGAGGAAGATTTAAATATAAGGGGATGACAACACTTGGCTCGAGTCCAAAATATTGGCCGAGTTTAGACGTCCACAATTCCGATGCTTTCAGATGCGCGACTGGTACTACCATTCACGGAAATATACCATACAAGTCTTGTGATCAATTATCGGAAGGGCTACATTCTGACATTGCGTGGTAAGATAGACTACAGGTAGATAGGTAGTTATTGTAAATGATGAATGAACAAACAAGCAGTCTATAAGGCAGCCCATCCTCAAGAATACCAAAATCTCGTGTCAGCGTCTTGCCCGCAACATTCTTGTCAACGGCAGTGACCAGCTCGTGTACAAGTAATGCACAAAAAACACCACTTAGGTCGTACACAATCTCGAATAATGCTAACATCTGACGGATGACAGCTCAGGCCCCGCCACGCCGACCCAGAACTCGAAACTCGTTTCACCAACGGCACACTCACTGACCTGGCTGGCTACTACTCGCAGAAGCGAAAAAAGAAAGAAAAATAGAAGACAAAGAACACAGCGCAGATTCCACGGCATTTTTGAGCTCCCCGTCAATTAGTTACCTACTCAGCGTAGCGCAGACATTAACACGTGAATCGATGCCCTTGAGAAACGAATGGCACCACACTACCACCACCACGGGACGAACCCCTGTTCGGTTTTGTTTTAGCGCAACGGCCCGGAGATTTTCAGGAAACCCCCGCCGCGTTGGGGCTCGCTTCAGGGGGGGTGTGGTGTGGTGTGGGGGAGAACCGGCCAATTGGGACTGCCTCCCCCTCGGGAAGGAATCGGAATGACGGGACGTTGTGAATCACAACCTAGCGAGACAGCGCTCCCTCGCCAGTTAAAGCAAGAGCAGAGCAAGAAACAAAAAAGAAAAGCAAAAGAATTACGTCAGCCGCAAATCAAGCGCGGGCCCATCGATGGCAACGATGGATTTTACCACTAAATCACTGACGCTGGTGGATTCTGTTTCCATGTTTGTTGACGGAAGTGGATGGCGGTATTGCGGGTATCGAACCGCCTGTTCCCACATGAAGATGTAAAACACCAAAACAGAAACCTTCTCCATTGGCATTTACTGTGAATGCTTTCTTCCCGTGGCTCAAGAGGAATGGACCGAAGGCTTTCAGACGATGTAACCATTGCCCTATAAAAGTCGAAATGAAATACTCACTTCACCAAGAACAACACCCCAACAAATCCCCATTCTGACAGCATGACCGCTTCGAGCGGCAACGCCTCGCCTCGAAACAGTCCCACGCCCAAGGAAAAGACTCTTCACGAGTATTTCTCCCACATTCCGAGACCTAACAGGAAATAAACAAATCTGCGGCTCCACGGCAAGCAACATGGAATGCAGTGGCACGACGACGATGATCGCGCGGCACAGCCTTGCCGGTTGTGCCGCGCCGCCGCCGCCGCCGCCACCACCTCGAGAAAGTGAAACGTTGGGTGAGCATGCAGGTTTCGATGTATCATGTTGGTGATCCTCGGGCCGCGGCCTTGGTAGGCCCGCGCAGCCGGGGGAGAGAAACAGCAACAACGAATAAAAGTACGAACGCCTGCCAGGACCAGACGAAAACATGCAAACATTCAGTATGTTTGCTTGTTTAATTCTTGCAGCAGTGAAGTGAGAAAAAATACTGCTGAAAGTTGGTTGCAGCTTGGGACAAGACGGACTTCAAGGAGACCCCCTCACAAGTATTTACACGCCAACACTCACACTTACACCAGAAGACGGAATAAAGGGGCGAAAGGCTTCGAGTCTTGGAATCCGAGCTTGCTGGGAACCGCAGAGGACATAGACACAGGCCTAGCTGCACGGCCCGTGACGAAGGCCCGAGGCCACAGCAGCGAGCGAGGAAGGGCCGCGGGCCGAGACGGGGTTTAGATCCCGTGCACACACTACAATGCTGCCGCAGCTCTTCCGACGCGGGCTGCAGTCGCGGCTGGGGCTGGTCGCGGCGGCGCTGCTAGTCGTCGTCTACATCCGCTACAGGACCGGCTACAGCGGACTATGGACGGGGCTCCGGACAACGGGCTACGTCCGGGGCGGGGGCGCGCGGACGAACCTCGACCACGACGCGGCGCTCTTCGTCGAGAGCAGCTACGACTGGGCGCGCGACTTCACGCCGCGGCACCCGGTGGCCGAGGCGGACATGGCGCGGCTGCCGCCGGGCCCGCCGCTGCGGCAGCGGCAGGTGCAGTTGTCGTTCCCGCCGAGCGCGTACGCGCCGCACCTGCCGGGCACCATCGTGTCGGCGTCGCGGCGGCGGGTGGTGCGCGCGGCGTTTGTGCGGTGCTGGGACAGCTACAAGGAGCACGCGTGGCGGTACGACGAGCTGGCACCCGTCAGCCTCGAGGGCCGGAACTCCTTCGGCGGCTGGGCGGCGACCCTGGTCGACTCGCTCGACACGCTGCTGATCATGGGGCTGTGGGACGACTTCGATGCTGCGCTGCCCGTTGTTGGCGCGCTCGACTTTGGCCAGCCCTCGGTCGCGTCTATCAACGTCTTCGAGACTACCATCCGCCACCTCGGCGGCATGCTCAGCGCCTACGACCTGAGCGGCGAGCGTGTCCTCCTCCTCAAGGCCATCGAGCTCGGCGACATGCTCTATGCCGTGTTTGATACGCCGAATCGCCTGCCTCCATTTGTAAGTCTACGATACCCCCCTCCACCTTGTTTCGGGTCAAGATAGGCCGTTTGGCGAGAGCGAGCGTGACCTAGGGGCGCCTGGAGGTGGCTGGGACGTTTCCCTCCCTGCTACTGCTTCTCTCGCATGATCTTGACTGTGCTTTCGTCCTACACCCCAAAAACTACCAGATAAGCGGCTTGCTGACCGCAGAGAAACCTTAAAGTGGCTCGACTTCGCGCAGGCCAAAGAAGGCACGCAGCAGGCCGGGACGGCGGACCCGGCGGCGGCGGCGAGCACGCTGGCGCTCGAGTTCACGCGGCTGTCGCAGCTGACGGGCAACCCCAAGTACTTTGACGCCGTGGACCGGGTCAAGGCGTTCCTAGCGCGCACACAGGACGCCACGCAGCTGCCGGGCATGTGGCCGACGCTGCTAGACCTAGCCGGCGAGGCGGCCGACCGCGGCCGCGACTTCACGCTGGGCGCGCTCTCCGACTCGCTGTACGAGTACCTGCCCAAGATGGCGTCACTCGTCGGCGGCCACGACCCGGCCTACGAGGCCATGTACCGCAGCGCCATGGCCACCGTAAAGGAGCACCTGCTCTTCCGGCCCATGCTGCCCGACGGCGCCGATGTGCTGTTCTCGGGCGACGTGCACGTGCGCAGGGATAACGGCGGGGGCGGCGTCGCCGAGCTGTTCGCCGTCGGACAGCACCTGGGCTGCTTCGCGGGGGGCATGTTCGGACTCGGGGGCAAGCTATTCGGGATCGAGGAGCACGTCGAGATCGGCGAGAAGCTGGCGCGGGGATGCGCGTGGGCGTACAAGGCGTTCCCCACGGGGGTGATGCCCGAGATCTTCGGCATGGTCGCGTGTCCGTCGGCGACGGAGGGCTGCGAGTGGGACGAGGACAGGTGGAAGAGCCAGGCCGGCCGCGAGGACCAGCCACCTGGCCTGCCCAAGGGGTTTACCAATGCGCGAGACCCGCGCTACCTGTTGCGCCCCGAGGCCATCGAGAGCGTCTTCCTCATGTACCGCATGACGGGCAAGGCCGAGTACCAGGAAATGGCCTGGGACATGTTCCTCGCCATCCAGAACGCGACATCGACAGAACACGCGAATTCGGCCATCGAGGACGTCACGGTCGAGCGCGGTAACACCACGAAACTGGATAACATGGAGGTGCATCCCCCTTAACTCGTGTCGTTGATGGCCGGGCTGTGGCTAATTTGTTCTTTGCAATGATATAGAGCTTCTGGATGGCAGAGACCCTGAAGTATTTTTACCTAATCTTTTCCCCCCCTGACCTCATTAGCCTGGACGAATACGTCTTCAACACGGAGGCCCACCCTTTGAAACGCCCTACAAGATGAGGCTGCGAAAGCCCCAGAGTGCCTAAGAAAGGGCAAATCAGCGGGGATATAGAGTTGATTCTTGACCCACTGTCGTCCTGAGCCCGGCAATATGTCCAGGAAGGAGAGCAAGCACGGGATACTGGAAACCGAGTCCCTCAAGGCATACCACCTCGAAAATCACGCGCTACAGAATTCCAACACGGTGCTTCTGTATCATGTTGGTTGGCCGCTTACAGTTGTGTTGTGCATGAGATTGCAGGTAGGACATGCAGGGCAGAGTTGTCGAGGGCTTGGGGGGAGAGCCTCACTCATCTGCCAGTGTTGGGTACAGCCTTCAGTCACACCAGGAGAGGAAGTTGCATCCCATCCTGGCATGCAGTCTCAACTTGGTCGTCATCAAGGTGCTGGCTGCAAATATATCCCGCCAACACGGGCGTGCGAGAGTGGAAGAAAGCCCTGCTCAGAGCCCCGTCTGTTCTCTCGGGTGCCATGACTGGATAAACAATTGGTCAGATAGATGCACTCGGGAGATGTAGGCATTGCAATAGGAGCGAGAATAGTTAGCCCTGGGGCCAAAAGAGACGAAGCAGGCAGGGTCATATCCCAAGGGGCCAAATAATGAAAATCGGATTCAACCGGGTAGACCTCGTTTGCGTCTCGTGAACCAAGCCTCCGCCGCTCAGTATTGCACATCCCGCTTGATCACAAACACACCGACGGCATCTTGGCGGGCGGGCAGTGTGGTCAGCACCGTGACATTCGCGCCAACCCCAACGGCAGGAAGGTCTTGAAGCCTTTCAGTAAGCAGGTAAATACGCGCAGAAGAATCTGGCCGAATCCGAACCCGGGTACGCATTGATTGTGGGGGTTGAAGTCCATTCAAAGTCAGCCTGGCAGCTGCCTTGGGAGCTTGGCAGGCCGATCCTGGGGCGGCTCATGGCATGTAAACATCCACCGGGGAAATACATGTTAGCTTGGTACGTTGGTTACTATTAGTATCTTCCAGGGAAATCTCGCTAATCACTAACTTTGCCACCTTCCCACACTAACATGTATTACCCCGGAGGAGGTGTAAGTAGGAACTCTGCAGAACTTAAACTGGGGCGCGGGGAAGGAATTGTTCTGGAAAAGGCCGATCCAAGGCTCCACAACAGCTTGCCACCTTGTGACGCGGCTTGGTGCAAGATGGAAGACCTCGGTCAGACAAAGTATGAGCGGTTTTCTCCTTGTTCTTTGTCCACCGAAGCAAAGACAGCAACTTGCAAAGTTCCCGTTCAAGGTTTGTTGCAGAGGGGTCCGGTTGGTCTTGAAGGTGGTTCCGCGTGGGATTGTCGAATGAGAGGCGCCGAAGAGGATTAGTTTGTGGCTATGCCACGGTCACAAGGTTTGCTTGCTGGTGGTGGGTGGTCCCCCAAATCCCAAAAGAGAACACTCCATGTTGGGCGTTGGGTTGTTGCACAGAACTTCGGGTGGAATAGCTGGCCAAAGTGCCCATCTGGTGCTTTGGCCATTCCTGGCTGTGCCGTGATTCCTGAGCACATAGACGACGGGATAACATGGCAAAATCTCGAGTCGAAGTACTTGCTGCAATACGACGCTGCCAAAATCAGCCCGGGATACACGATAGGTGGATGGGTAGGTAGTTAGCCAAATAAAAAACGAATGGGGCTGCACAAGCCGTTGCCCGGTTCCATTGCCATCCAAGAGATGTCAATGAGTAACTAAATAGCTCATGTTCACAGGAAGAGAAGGTGGCATGTTCACCTCGTGGCTAGACAGGCTATCAGGCCGAAGACAATCCTGTGGCGAGCGGGTATCGAGGAATCGACCCGAATATTCCCGTCCTGTCCTGGCGTATGTACTGTAGGTATTCCCTTTCGTCACTACCACTCTAGGTTCCTAAGGCGTTTGTATGGAGAAGGCGGGCCAGCCGTCAGCATCGTCGATCGCTCGAAATCGGGTTGAAATCTCGGGTTGGTTAGGGTTTCGAGTCTTGGGAAATTGAACATGAGCCTTTTTGCGACACAGCACAGCGATTTCAAAGGGAGCTCTTGAGGTCATACGTACGATTTTGGGATTCCGTATTCCGTAAAGAGTTCTTGAAACGGATAGAAAGACGGAAATAAGCTCGTTCAAGTCGGGTGGATGAGAGCTTCGAGTTCATCCCGGTGTAATTCCCAGTGTGCCTTGGGCAGACAAGATGGATGGAGACTTCGGTCCCTAGAATGGGGTCGCATTCCCCGCACTGGGCACACTTGCCCCTGCACCTTAGGTTCCAGGTCAACCTTGCACCCACATCACATCTCTTGGCAGCGGGGTGCTAGGGAGCTTGGGCGCCGCAGCATGACCATCGACACCTCAAGCTTCCCCTACACACCGACCTTACCTACAGACTACCGACTCCTGGTTTCAGAAACGTATATATTCAACCGCTAGCCGCCCCTCTGTCAGACCACCACACCCGTCTTTCCAATCCTGCTTCCCACGTGTTAAATCGTCAGACACCATCAGTTTTCATCCGAATAGCGCACCAATACAGCATCTCCCATATCAACTGCCTGCCGCAATATCCCGATCGTGTCCGAAACATCGCTAAGACTCACAAAATGGCCTCGAGCGACAACGCTTCATCCAAGGGCAAGAGCACCGACCCCATTCTCAATGGCGGCGGTGGCTTCCGCCCCCAGGTCCCCATGACAGTAGAACCCCCGAAGCCTGAAGATCTCCAGAAGAGCTATGCCAGCATCGTTGGAGACGAAAATGCTGGCGCTCATGGCTGGTATGGCTCAATGAGTACGCTCTCCATCCCATCTTCTCTGTTACTCGTGCTGAATTTGCGCGCCTCCTATAGTTAATGCACTCGGGGCTGTCGTTGGAACCTGCGGTGCCGTCCCCTGCTGCATCTGCTGCCCGAACCCCTTCAAGAAAGTCAGCCAAGGAAACGTTGGATTGGTGACGAAGTTCGGCAAGTTCTACAGGGCCGTGGATCCAGGCCTCGTCAAAATCAATCCCCTCAGCGAGAAAATGATACAGGTCGACGTCAAGATCCAGATTGTCGAGGTTCCCAAGCAGGTCTGCATGACCAAGGACAACGTCAACATCAATCTCACGTCCGTCATCTACTACCACATCATCTCTCCTCATAAGGCCGCCTTCGGTATCACCAACGTCCGACAGGCTCTGATCGAGCGGACGCAAACTACTCTTCGTCACGTCATCGGCGCGCGCGTTCTGCAGGACGTCATTGAACGCCGCGAGGAAGTCGCACGTAGCATTGGCGAGATAATCGAACCCGTCGCGGCTGGCTGGGGCGTAGCCGTCGAGAGCATGCTCATCAAGGACATCATTTTCAGCACGGAACTGCAGGAGTCGCTGTCCATGGCGGCGCAGAGCAAGCGTATCGGAGAGAGCAAGGTTATCGCTGCAAGGGCCGAGGCATGTCCAACTCGCTCCACTCTCCAATCTCGAATCAAAATTGCTAACTGACGATACTAGGTCGAGGCTGCCAAGCTGATGCGGCAGGCCGCAGACATCCTGTCGTCGGCGCCGGCCATGCAGATCCGATATCTCGAGGCGATGCAGGCCATGGCCAAGACGGCCAACAGCAAGGTCATCTTCCTGCCGGCCGCCAACCAGACCATGCCGTCGGCATCGCAATTCGATGCGGCGCTGGCCCACCCCGAAGCCGAAGGTAGCAACAGCAGTAAGAATGTTTTTGGCGACTTTAACGGGGCGGACTCGGGCTTCCAGCAGGCCATCAACGCTCATGTCATTGAGAACATCTGATTCTGTCCTTCCATGACGTGAGACGTAGGCGCCGCCAAGGAAGCTGACACGACGCAAATTTCACCTATCAACGACTAATTTCTGGAGAGTTGTTTTCTACTCCTAACCAACACAACACTAATAACCCGCCCGCTTTACCAAATGTTTTTGGTTGCATTGAATCTGAAAACTTGAAGTATGTACATTATGGTTACGATCAGGACTACCCCACCCTTCAACGCAAGAGTGAAGGGGGGATGGAATGGGATGAAATGGAAAGGAGGGAAACCTTGGGATCGAAACAAAACAAAGGGGGCCTAGGTTTCGGACGAAGGATGATCGATATGAAATACCGGATGGGACAAGTTGTTTAACCAGGGATACCACTTTTGTTTGTTATTTCGTTTTCCTTTCAATTAGCTGCTAGGTCGTTTCGTTTATGATACCAACGTTCGTTTTGTTTCTGACAATGGTACTGAGATTACGAGGCAATAACGAACATGTATTTGTCTCCAAATTGTTGCATTTTAACTAATGTTCCAGCTTATTTCTCATGCCGACTTAATATTCTCTCTCCCAGCAGACAAAAAGGGGTATAATGGGGTAAAAATCATCAACTCTCATTTCCCATCTTCCTCCCATCTCCCTTCTTGATTTCTCCTTTTTAACCTACTCGCCAAACCCCTCAAATTCTTCTTCCTCCTCCTTCGCCGCCGCCTCCTTGGCCTTGGTCTGCTTCCTCACCTCCCCAATCAAGGCATCCAGCTTCTTCTGCTCCTCCTTCTCCTTGTCCGTCATCTGGCTGAACCGCTCTGCCTCGCGCTTCCGGCGCTTCTTCTCGCGCCTCGCCACTTTGACGTCTTCCTGGTCGTGCTTGGCGCTCCAGGCATCGTTGCTCTTGCGCTTCTGCACCTTCTCCGCCGCCGCCGCCGCCGCGTCCGGGTCGGCGAGGCGCTTCGCCTTGGCGGCCTTCCACTCGACCAGCTCCTCCTGCCGCTTCTTCTCGCGGACCTTATCGCGGAACGCGACCGCCTCGGTCTCGATGCCCAGGCCGAGCGACCGGTCGACGTCGAGCGACCGCAGCTCGGGCATCTTGGGCAGCTCGAGCAGCCCCCAGCCCTTGGCCAGGTCGCGCCAGTCGAGGTCGGTGATGCGGAAGATGGAGCTGGCCTGGTGCTCGAGGTAGCTGCGCGCCCAGCTGACGAAGGCACGTTGCGCCAGCTGGAATATTTCCCGGTCGGCCCGCGCTTGCGCGCGCAGTTTGGCCGACACTTGGTCGGCTTCCTCGTCTGATACGTCGATCAGCGGCTTGTCGAGCGGCGCAATGGGCGTCATGCGCACCTCTAGCAGCTGAACGTACTCCTCCTCCCGCCCCTCCTGTAGCATGACGACCGCGAGCCCTCGGCGCCCGGCGCGTCCGGCACGCCCGCATCTGTGGATGAATACTTTGGTGTCGGTGGGGGGGTCGTGCTGCACTACGAGATCCACCTGAGGGATGTCGAGGCCTCGCGCTGCGATGTCTGTTGTGAGGAGAATGGTGGGCGAGGTTGCGTTCACAAAACGCTCGAAATTCTTCTCGCGGACTTGTGGCTCTAGCTTTCCATGCAACGATGCGATGGAGAACCCAGGGGGGAGAATGGCTTGTAGAACTCGGGTGAAGTACTTTACAGCATAGCAAGTCGAGAAGAAGATGATGGACCGCGCAGGGCGCGGCTCGAGCTTCTCCAAAAGCTGGCATAAAGCTGGCAGCTTCTTGCTCGCCGGGGCCACGATGTACGACATTTGTAGCGACATGGGAGTCTTTCTCTCCTGGATGATCCCGCCGTCCTTCAAGCTCCTGACCCGGACCGTGATCTTGTGGGGATACAGCATTCCAACGAGAATGAGCTTCTCAACGGCTTCGCTCAGCGATGCGCTGAACAGACCGGTACGGCGCTGCTTTGGGAGATAGCCAAGGATTCTGGTGAGCTCTTGGGAGAAACCGAGGTCTAGCAAGCGGTCGGCTTCGTCCATGACCAGAACCTCAAACGATGACGCAGGGGCCTTGACGTAGGGGCTAGACAAAAGCTCGGCCAGCCTTCCGGGGGTGGCAATGAGGAGGTTCGGCGACAGGCGTAGAAATGTGCTCAGGTCCTCGGCAGCTTTCGTCGTACCACCGACCAACAGTTGAGGGACAACGACCGGATGCGCCGTCTCGGGTCGCTTTTCGTCCGCCTCGGCAAATGACAGCATCTCGCTAGACGGCGCATGGAATTTGATGAGAGAGAGAAGGACATTGTAGATTTGCGTCGCGAGTTCACGGGTGGGCGAGATTATGATGCCCTGGACGTGGTGTCGCTTCGACGGCTCGGCGCCTCGCAAGATTCGCTTCAGAGAGGCAGATAAGTTAGCAAAAGTGTTCATCGCCTTGTCGAGAAGCGACTTTTTACCTCAACAACAGGAATCAGAAACGCAAGGGTTTTGCCGCTGCCAGTGACTGCTTCCACAACCACATCTTTGTTGCCGCGGAAGATTTCGAGGCATGATTTCTGCACGGGCGTGGGCTGCTCGAAGCCCATTGACGACAGATAATCGAGAATCCATTGCGCAAGGCTCGGGGTCAGAGCATCCCATGATCTCGGAGCCTTCTTGGCGCGTGACTGATCTGGCGCCATGATGCTGCTGTGGGCTGAAGGCTCTGTCTGGTTCTGGTTCGAGCCTCTGCGCGGTGGGACAAGGCGGGATGATCAAGACGAAACAAAAAATCCTGGGAATTATTTGGCCCTTATCTTATCGGCTTATCGATAGACCTCAGGGATCCGTAGAAGCGATGCCTCGAAGCAGCCTCCGAAGAAACCGAGCCACTGCGCTAATCAATACGTACTCGTACATGTAGTTACTTTCTACGGGATTCGGGGTTTTCGCCTTGCTCAGAGTGGTGTGACTCGAAGCGGAAAACAACAAATCTGCCTCGCCTGCAACTGCTCTGCTTGAGCTTTTTTCGCGCTCTTGACTTTACGGAGAGACCAGTACGAATACAAAGGTATCACGCATAGGACCATGGTTACATAAAGTGTCCCGTATACTCCGTGCCACCGCTACCTTACCAGGGCGGTGTTCATGTCCATGGCGATAAACAGCTTGAGACAGGTGGGTCACAGGAGTGGGTTGTTGTTGGCCTAAGTTGGCCTTATTCCGTTCACTAGCTTGGCCGTGGTGAACGGCTACTTCCCACGCCCACTAAACCTTGGCCAACAAACAAGACTGCATATTTTTAGAATCTGTAAGGTCAAGATCATCGGCTCATACCTCATATGAATGCATCGTGGGCTTTGCTTGGAGTTTTAAGGTATGGATTCTTTCTTTCGACGATTCTACAGTATTGCCAGAGACAGGCATCTATCATCGCCTGGCCTCTTGGGCCCGTCACATGCGATTACAGGGGCCGGAGAGTGAGGTGTCTGCCCGACTGCCTCCCCGCCCCCCCCTGCAACTTTCGTCATCCGCACCAGCCGAAGCGTCGAAAAATCCTCGTCCCGCCCAGGCCTAACAGGGCTTTCTCGTAACACCCACCCTCAAAGCCAGCCCGATTGCCAGAAGAAGCCCGCCCGCCCACAACCATCAAAGCCCTGCCACCAATAGACAGGTACATTGATGTTGGCCGCCTGAGACCTTCCTGTGACCACCGCCGCCCTTTCAAACCGTCAAGAGGCCTGCGTCCCCCTCAGTCAGCCATGATCGGTGGAGTTCTATCACTCCACCGCATCACGACTCTTCACGCTGGATCCGATCGCTCAACACGCCGCCGTCTTTTTGCGATACCACCAACCCGACTATAGCGTCGGCGCCGCCTTAACCGCGACCCTGACGCGAGAATCTCGAAAAGATAAACATCTCCGCTCGGCATTTTGGCCTCCGCGATTCTACGATCTCCAGCGGGCGCTCGCCGGCGCCATCACCCTGCCGGCGCTTCCACCGTTTCCCTACATCATGTCAGTCCGGGGGAAACCCATCGTGCCGGCGACGCCGCGCGTCATATCCCCCAGCCCGACACCGTCCGAGACGGATGCGGCGGCCCGCGAGGCATATTTTGGCCCTGTGACGAGGTCGGCAGCGAGGAGGCGTTTGACTACACCGCATCCTGTTGAGGAGGATCTGGACGAGGATGAAAGTCCGGAGCTCCAACGGGCCCGGACCCGGAGCCGAAGCCCCATCGACACACGGAAGGTGGGTAGGTTGGCGTCAGCGAAGCCGTCTACCAACAAAAAGAGTGCAAATGGCCATGCAGCGGCACCCGCCACCGTATCGCCCTCAAACGGTCACATCCCCGAAAAGTCGGCCAACGGCCACCTCGTGCCGCCTACCCCATCCATATACTCTGGCTGGAGCTGGAGGGACTTTAGTCGCAGCCCGAGTCCGCTGGGCCTTATCCCCATCCACAGGCACTGGCGGACGTTCGTGCACAAGCACGAGGTTCCAAGGAAAGCGCTGCACGTGTCCATCGGCTTCTTTGTCGTGTGGCTCTATCTCTCTGGCACGCAGACCCTAGCGGTGTGTCCCTACCTTCTCGGGGCCCTTATCCCCATCGCGGTCGTGGACGTGGCGCGCCATCACTATGCGCCATTCAACCGCTTTTACGTCAAGGTTCTAGGTGCTCTGATGCGCGAGAGCGAGTTCTCGGGCTACAACGGCGTCATCTTCTATCTCCTCGGGGCCTGGACTGTACTGTTCTTCTTCCCTAAAGACGTTGGCGTTGTGGGCACACTGCTCCTCAGCTGGTGCGACACGGCCGCGAGCACGTTCGGCAGGCTATATGGGCGCTTCACCCCTCGCATTCGCCGAGGCAAGTCCCTCGCCGGATCTCTGGCTGCGTTCCTCGTCGGAGTCGGCACTGCGGCATGGTTCTGGGGCTGGTTGGTCCCGACAATGGGCCCTTTCCCCGGAGACGAGGCGTTCATGTTCACCGGCACGCTTAGCTTGCCGCAAACCATATCAGAGGCGGTCGGACTAACTCCGGCTCAGGCTGCCGTCTCGGGTGGGCTGGCTCTCGCCATCATGAGCGTTTGGTCGGGGTTGGTCGCCGCGACCAGCGAGTTGGTCGACGTGTTTGGGTTGGATGACAATTTGACAATTCCCGTGTTAAGCGGCCTCGGCATCTGGGGGTTCTTGAAGATTTTCGGTTAATAGGCGGTGGGTGGCTGAGGGCTTGAAGGTTAATGGACACCGGCATGCAAACGTTTGGATCTGGTTGCTTTGCTGCAATGATCGGCATGGATTTTGTGCGTGTGTTTATCGATGCATGGTCGGCGTTTTTCTTTTTAGGTAGTATCCGGGAGTCATGGTGCAATGTTGACGCAAAACTAACGTGTAACTATTTGGAGATTTGCTTGCAGCCTCGGCAGGCTGTGAAGTTTGTGAGCGCCGAGCATGGCTGGCTATTTGGCAAACCTAGGTTCTAATTACCTACCTTACCTATCTACATACCTTACATACCTAGTTAGATATCAGTAGACAGAATTTCTCTTCTCATTTTCCCCTCTCTTTTCTGGTGGACCAAAAGACCAAACCAGAGCGCTAGGAACAGACAAACCACAACCCAACCCCATCGTTGCCTGCTAGATAGCCCGAGGGCAGCCTCTCATCGAACCCCACGCAGCTTAGTGCGGGCAAGCTACCGATTACAAGGGTATGTTGTCAAACCCCGCAACCGAGAGTTCTAGGATCCCATGGAGTGCCCTCTGCAGCTAGGCCGCCTCCGCTCTATTAGGTCTCTGCTAGCGTCTTAACAGAAACAGAGCCAATGTGGAGGAAACGAAGGGTCATGTTCTGCGACTCGGTATTCTAAAGTCGCCGACTTGAACACGAGTGATCCATTTAGGAGAAGGGCAGATAGGCGAGATTGAATTCAACACGATTTGTTGCCACGCAAGTTTTGAGCATATTAGAGGAAGTCAAGCACGAAAAGCTAAGTAAGGAAGGGATAAGCAAGCAAGTATGTCTTGCATTCGGGCCTAGCTAGAGGGGACCTTGGGGCGGGCCTTCCGTCGATGGAGTGCGTCAAAACGGAAAGAAGGCGGGTGATGGATGTTGCTGTGATGGAGACGTGAAAAAAAGGAAAGAGCGAAGGGACGCCTTTGCAGTTTGCACCGTGACCCGAAGAAAAAACAGAAAAAAAACCAAAATTAGCCAGGGTCGAGCTTTTGATTTTTCTCGTCCTTTTCCCACCACCTCCCGACTCCCGACTCCCGACTCTCGACTCCCATGCCGGAACTATCATCCTCTTTGGACCTAACACGACAGCAATCTCGTCCCACGAACGCACCCGTTGCAGTCCATTGACGAGTCCCGATTCGCAGAGCGCCGTTGGCCGAGGCCGTATTAGCCGCATGCCCTCTCACGAACGCCCCAGGCATTGCAGCAAACGTCGCACAGGCGGCCGGCCAGACAGACCGACGGACAGGAAAAGACGCAATTGCAAACGCCAACCGACCCAGGAACAGGAAACGTCGAATAAAACCGAGCAATCTTGATCGCGGATATGGCTTGAGGCACACACATGCATGTAGGGGAGCTGCCGCGAGCATGTCACGGCTATAGCAGCGCCCGCAGTCAAAAGGTACCGGCCCTTCTTCTTGCCGTCACTTCCCTCCCTTTCTTCAAACGGAGAGCTGGAGAACGTAGATCAGCCGTCCGCCACGCCCATGTGCCCGTTAGGGCGGAGTGGGCATCTGTATGCTCATGTACGTTTTCTGTCATGGGCTTTTCAGAAGGCAGCACCGAGGCCCGGCTGTGGCGTCTCCATCCTATAGAATCGTGCCCAGTCATCAATCGGCGGCGCAGGTCTAGTTTGACTGCATCTCCCAAGTCCACTCAAACCCTGATGTTACATTTCGCGGTACCCACACACGATTTTCAAGGCGGGCCCGTTTTGTTTCTCGAAGGCCCGCCGCCGTCATGGAGGGAACGCTCTGCAGCAAAGTGGCTCTGGACGTGCAGGAGGGCTTTGATGCGTTGTCCCCCCTCGCTGGCCCGAGCCTGCATTACGCCGCTTTGCCCATCCGCGGGCCAGCATTCTCCATTGAGACGCCGAGCTGGCTGGCTGGCTGGCTCGTTCGTTCGCTCGCTCGCAGCTCTTTCTCTTCCTCGCTCTCCTCGTCTCTTCTCTTGTCAATTCGCGTCTCTGGGGTATTCTACCTGGCAATTGTTTGGGGATGGCTCTTGCCGGCGCGGTCTAACGCAATTCCTAGTGCCGCCGCTAGAGGCCGGTGCTTGGCAGTTTTTGTGGCCGTGGAGAACCAAGAGATGTCCATGTACACACACTCCACGTTCGGCTGGCCAGGCCACGGGTCAGCCGTGCACACGGAGCAGAGAGGATTCCAGCTAACTCGATACCGACTGGGCCCAGGTTGCCGGCTCTCTTGATCTGTGGTCCCCAACGATGGCCCATTGTCGAGCCATTGGGCTGTTCTTGCCCACCAACAAGAGCAATAGTCTCTCTGCTTCGCATGCCTTGCAAGTCATGCCTTCCCCGCCCCCCTCCCCGACTTCTGGGCCTTGTAGTCCCCCCAGGCCGGGACGACTTGTTGCGGTCTAGGGGATGCAACATGTGCCTAGGCTGACCTGGTTGGGACTCAAGCCACCAGGAGATAGTCTTTCCCAGTATAGACAACTCCTTCCCCCCTCGGACACCCCTCTAAAAGCCACCCGCTAGCATAGGAGTATGGAGAACCATGGTTGCTTCGTGGGCTGTCCGGAACACACAGCTAAGATCTACTTGGGAAGGGAGGCGAGGGGGTGGGCGTGCTTTCTGCCGTCGACCCATCCCGGCAACCTCAGACCTTGGAAGTGCATCGGGTGGACCATCCACGTTTTCCGTCGTCCCTTTGACGTACATGACTTGAGACTGCCCTACATGCTCTTCTGCTCGCCTGCCCTTACCGAAACGGCCAAGGCATCCGTCCCGCGCGCTCAACGGGGTTCGACTGCTTGTACCACCTGGTACTTGGACACATTGCAATGTTGCCTTCTCTCGGCTACGGTCACCGCCACCAAAGACCCGAGATTCGAGCCCTCCCTCTGCATACTATCTCGACAGGGCGAAACAGGCAGGTGAAATACCACGACATGGCGAGTCTCAGACTTGCATGCCGTGACAAGTCTGGAGTGGTCTGTGGCCGAAAATTCCGGCAGTATTTGACCGACAGCTACGCAGTTGGTTTCCGAGGCACAGGCGCATTACATGCTCTCCACAAAGCCTTGCAGAGCATGAGTACGCGACGAGGATGGGAGAGAAAAATAAGAGAGAGGCTTATGTCGAGGAGTTATTAACACACGTCCAGGATACATGCCGTGGTGGTGTCTTGTCCCGGACTGCCTGACTGCCTGCCTAGCCTCTGCGGTCCGTTTTTGCCCATGTCAGCAAGCAGCACATCCACACTCTACCGACTCCCAACGAATGGGGTGCCAAATGAGGTCGAATTCACCATCCTTCCACCAATAGAATATTTTAGATTTTGGAATATTTTAATTCCCATAATTCCAAAGGGGTCCGGGAAACGCACAGGCCACGGAGAAGCAGTTGGCTTGGGTGACTGACCGGCCCAAAAAATAATTCAAGTGTCTGCAGCCATTTTTTTAGACAACACATTTGCCCGACTGATGCATCACTGCCTAACCCGACTTTGCAACGTTTGTTTGACGGCGGCGTCTTTTCTTTCCGGGCCAACAAGATTGCAGCTCAAGCAGGCCGGATCCAGCGCCGCTTTTGCTGTGGGATTGGCGTTAAGAGAACGCGCGCTTGTTCGTCACCGATCCTCTCTGGAGTTCCGGTCCTCCGTTTGTTAGATTCCAAGGCACCCCCCCCCCCAAATGAGCCGGCTGTCGAATGTCGAATGTCTGCCCCGAGCTCGCCTTCGTGGGTGTGTGTGTACGTGTGCGTGTGTGTGCAATGCCGTTCCGTGCAGTGGGTTTCGCAAGCTACCGTCTAGCTAGTCGGCTACGCACACATCTGATGACCTCCGAATTCTGTCCTGGATACAAGTCTCTGACCTCCATCGTTAACCCCAGCCTGTCATACGGCGTTTCCCTCCCCCCCGTCCCCCATTCCATCCCGCCACGCCTGGTCTAGTCTCGAGCCAGACTCCCCTGGTTCTGTCTCTTGCCTCCTGCCTTTCTGTGTGCTCTCGTCCGTATCCCCCGTCTCCCCCCCGGTCCCGTCCTTGTCATCCCATGTCTGGTTGAACCCAGTGTCATACATCCACCCCCCTCTATACCGGCTGTTCTATCTGACCTTGGACTCTGCCGTTGAGCCTCCGGTTCGTATACCCCCGTCACCGTCGTTCCCTTTTCGCCCCCTTGCCATGTCTGACCCTAGTGCCCCCGTCACCCGCATCGCCGACAGGCTCCATGGCCCTTCATCCCCTCCGCTCGGCCATGTCCACCAATACAAACGATGATAGTCGCTCCTCGGCATATGCATCTGGTTTGCTCAGTCCTTTCTCTGATCAATCGAAACTCGTCTGTAGGCCAATCCGAGCCTTGGTTGCTTGGTCAATTGCTCCAGGGATCACCCCATCGGCCTTGCCAACCGACATTCTTTTTAGTCTATGCCCACGCCGGGAGGGCGGGCGAGGGCCCTGTCACCATGGAGGCTAGGCCATCGTCGTCTCCGTCATCATCACCACATCCTATCTCTTCCCGGCTTCAAGCGGGGTTGCGAAGAGCTGACGAATAGAGTCAGGATGTCTTATCCTGCTCGAGCTCGTGATGTTGGCCGATGGCCGGCCGGGGGGGGGATCTTTGGAAAAGTATAAAAGGGGTCGTCGTTGACGGGGTCTTCAAGAATTCTTCTTCCTCCTTTTCTCATCACTTTTCTTCTGCTCCTCAGACTCCAGACCCAAGAACTCCAGGCCACTTAGCTTGACCTCGGTCCAACGCCCCTGAACCACTTACACAAGCACCGCTTGTCTTCATCGCCCCCCTCAGTCACGCTTCCGTCTTAGTGCTTCGCACACAAGGACAACCCCACAGCCTTATCCACCCACTAGCACCTTGCACATCTCCCGCAGCACAGATCACCATGTCGTCCCCCTACTCAGGCCAGTACTACGCCGCCTCGGGAGCTCTTCCCATCCCCGCCGGCAAGGGGCAATACCAGTACCAATACCCAACCTACTACACCAGCGGCGACAGCACTTACTCGGTGTCGCCGCCCGAGGATCTAGACGCCTCCGTGACTTCGGGATCTGGCGTGGCGTCGTATGGCCACTCTGGCTTCTCGGCCACCACGTCCAGCTATGCCGGCAGCAGCCAAGGCGAATACGACAGCGCCGGGTCTGCAAACGGCGTTGATCTCAATGAGTACATGCAAGATCGCTTTGCGGACACCTTCAACCCGATCCCGCTCGACAAGTGCACAGCCACGCAAGCGCAAGCGTAAGTTTCTGCTCCCTGAAAATTTGGTTTCCAGCATCCTATTTCCCCCGTTCGCCGTTTTTCCCTTCTGCGAGCCGATTCCGAATTTGGAGTCTGCTCGTAGAAGGGAGAATTGGTCAACTTGTCAAGCAGAAAATGATGAGCTCTTTGGCTAACTTGGAAACCTCAGATCTGGCCTTCTGAACGCAAAACATCGCGAGCTCCTGGAACTGCAGGCCAAGGCGCAGGCGCGTTTGGCCAAGTCCCGGGCGCGCTTCGCGCAGGGCCTCGAGGATGCGCAAGAAGTGCGCAACGATCTCGAATGGACCCAGAAGAAAGTGACGTGAGTTTTCCCAACTCTTCCAACCCTCCAGCCCTCCAGCCATCGGAGGAGCGAAGGGACTGATATTTGGCAAATCCAGATCTCTGAAGACCAAGGCGTCAAAGAAGCACTCCAAGGAATACACCAAGGCGCGGGCGCGGTACCCGTCTCCAGATTCGTACTAGCATTCCATCATTTTCCAGACCTGATTTTCTTGAGTTTGGCGGTTCATCCTTTTTCGGTTTTTTTTTTGATCTTTTCTTTTTACTTTTGTCAGGCCTCAAATTTAGGCACACAGGACCTTGTTGAGTTTTTTGGCGCATATGAACGGGTGGGTTTGCACATATCTGGGAGAGGAAGTTTACATACCCCCGTTTGCTTTACGTCTTGTTTGTTTCTCCCTGAGACTGATTTTCTCACTTCTGGCGAAAATGGGAGCTGATTGGGTGCGGTGGGCTCTGGAGCAGCCTTGGGAAATAGGTGACGTTGAGAAGACCAGGCGAGGCGCGGCAAAATAGCCGCGGGATTCCCCTCGCTGCTTTACGGAGGGTAAGGGCAGAGAACGGAGAGAAACCGAGAGAGAGGGGGGGGGGGGGGGGGTCGAAAGTGCGTGTTCCTGCAGCAGTGCAGCTTGCGGCAGGGCGGGCAAGCGGGCAAGCGGGCGTTTTTTTCGATCTCACGCCCCCTCCTTCACACCCAAATTCTCGGCACCACACACACACACTCAGACACTAATCTCTGCTCGAGTGAGCGAGCGCCCCCGGGTACGGCTGTTTCACGACGTTACGATTTATGATTGGATGGGAGAGCAAAGGCCCACGGTTTTTTCCCACGGGGAAGAAGTTACGGACCAGCTAGCGTTTTCCCACGCGCGCCATGCAGATCGCCAGCTCTTCTCCCACACAGCACACGCCCCCCGCCCCCCCCCCCCCCCCACTCTGCACGTCACTCGCTGATCTGGCAGCGGGCGGAACGGGAAGGCAGGCAAGGCGCCAGGGCAGGGCTGCAGCAGTAAGCCCTGGCGACTGGCGGGGGTGTGGGCTAGCTTACTTCATTCGTCCGGGGGGCCGGAGCCCTGGGTGTGCGCCAGCCACGGCGCGCGTGTGGGCTTCGCCTGCTTGCTCTGTCTTGCGGGGGGGGCCACAGTACCGAGCAAGCGGTCGGTAGCAGCAGCAGCAGCAGCAGCAGCAGCAGCAGCAGCAAGCCACACACCTGGGGAGGGGGGGTGAAACTGACTGCTGGGAAGAGGGGGGGCCACACACACACTCACACACACGCACACCCACTAGGTGGGTTGTCTCCGTTTTGGGGTAAAAAAAACTGGACGGGGCGAAAGATGAAGGCCAGACGGAGCTTATCCATTTTGGGGCCTGGAGATATTGCCTCTTGCGGAAAAGAGAGGGTGAGGTTTGTCCACGAGGGGTGGTGATAGTCACAAGTTTTGGCCGTAGTGTCCTTTTTTTTGTCTTTCTTGACTACTTACTTGGTTAATTGGGCTAGGGCTGGGTAAAGGGCGTTTCTCTCTTTGGGGGGGTTTTCCGTTTCTTCTGTCTCTTTTCCATAGGGCCGTAGCAAGAACACACACACTGAGGATCTAGACTTTTTCCGTGTCCGAAAACCGTAAGACTGGGACCGTCCATCCTCTCGCTGGACTTCTTTTTTCCCGACTCCCCGCGCGTGTGCCCGAGCGAGGCCTTGCCTGAGGAAGGAGGGAGGGCACTGTGCCCGTACCCTGTTTCTGACACCTTGCGTATCATGTGACTGGCGAGTGGTGATGCCCAACCCTGCACCTTTTTCTCGGGCCCACAAGCAAGCCGTGCCCTCCCTCCCCTGAGCCGGTCACGTGATACCCCTGAATTGATGAAAATGGCGGCGGGAAAATAAAGTCTGACGGTGCTCGATCGGTCGATAAGACCCCGTGCAGTGCGTGTCTTCTGAGTTCTTCTCGTGCCGGGGGATGTGCTAAAAATGCTTGGTCGGCTGTTGGTGGCGATGAATGCGGAGAGGGGGGTAGAGAAGACGTGGGAAGGGGTTCTCTTTGTCTCTTTGCTTCCACGCTTCTAGGTTCTATCGTTGGTGATTAGGGGTGGTGGGCACCTAGGCATCTTTCATGGTTTCTTGTCGTTGTCTTCCTGAGTGGCTCTTTTCGTTTGCCGGCTGTTGACATTTTCAGTGGAGAAATCTTTTCCCCCCTTATTTTTCATCAGCTCGTAACCGCGTTGTTTCCCCTACCGCCGTCTCCGCCAGACTGGTTCCCTGATGCCCACGGCAGCGCCAGCCAGCTGGACCCTGCGGCTGGCCTCAGATTCCGCTCCCTCTCGAGGTGCTCCCACGGGTTCTCGTTGCTGGAAGGGTCGTAGTAATTGATCCACCACTCCCGTCTGCCATTGCCGCTAACGCTGCCGCCACCACGGCCGCCACGGTGAGATTGGTGCGGCTGCTGCTGCTGATATCGCGGCCCCCCTGCTGATGGGGCAGGGCTGAACGCGTGGCTCCCGCTTCCTCTCCCTGCTCCCTCGGCGGGATACGAGGCGGCTGGAGCTGGGGGCCGCGCCGGCAGCGATGGAGCGGCATACTTTGCCAGCCCGGCGGGGTTGGTAGTGCTGCTACTAGAGATGTTGGTGGCACTGCCATCGTCGCCGCCGTCATTATCGTCGTCGTCGCCCAGGTCAATCTCATCAGCGTTCTCCGTTGCCTTCTTGGAGACCGCTAGCAGAGGCACAGCTGCAGAGCCAGTTGTAGTCTGCTGCTGCGCGGCGGCGCGGCTCTCCCGCGGGTGCAAGGCCATGCGGTTAGCGCCCGTGGCAGACGCCTCGTCGTCCCGGTTGAAGCGCCGCTTCTTAGCCGGCCGGTCCTGCGCCCCGAAGCTGCTGAATCCCATTGCCGCTGCCATGGCGGCCGCTTCGGGGTCCATATCTAGCCCGTCGCCATCGCCGTCGCCGTAGTTTTCTCCTTCGCTTTCTTCTTCATATTGCTCCGCGTAGTGGCTCCCCTCCTCGAGCGAGGCTGCGTTTGCGAGGCGGTCTGCGTGGCTCATAGTTTTGGGGAGGATGAAGGGAATTGATGAAACACGAGTGAATAGGATGAAGGTTAATAGTAGAGATGGTACGAGATGTGATGGTTTTCCCGCTGGTGTTGCTATGTTTTTGGCTCGGCTTGGTGAGGTTGGTTTAACGAGTCTCGGGCGTGAAATATTTGCTCGACCGCTGCATGATCTCCCGTAATCGTCCCCTCCTTCTGACTCTGTTCCCCCAGGCAGGGACTGAAGAGAAAATGAGAGCCGTGGAGCTGGCACACAATGTTTCGGTAAGAAACGTCGCAAAATATCCCCAGGGCGAGTGAACAAGACAGGTTAATGTGTTTCAATTTGTTGTGTGATTGATTTAGCGAGCGACGAGGTGAAGTTGGAGGTTCAATCAGCCTTGTGGGGCGGCCGGAACGCCCATTTCTAGCACTGACCGGGGGTTGTGTGAACCCCTGCCCTCTCAGCGGCCAGGGGCTGTCTGTCACTTCTCACAAACGATTCGGCCAGGCCGCTCTGTTGGCTGCATCCAGCACCAGCAGCAGCAGCACCACCACCACCACTACCTCATGGCTTGGTGCGAGATGACGGGCAGGAGAGTTGCCAAATCAGTCGAGCCTCCTTTTTGAGGCGCAAGGTCATGTGATCTGTAGGCCTCTGGCTGTTGTGGGCCGACCTGTGGGACGCTGAGACCATCGCTGACGTCCACTGATTGAGTGCCAAAGCGGCGGTCGATGCCGTCTCACGTAGAACCCCCCACCTGATACCATACCTGTATTTACCAAGCATACTTTAAATGCACAATAAACACCCAAGTATTTTTGCCGCCTTCCCTCAAACAATGCATACGGCTCGCTGTTGGTTAGCACAACTTGATGCCCTGGGGCGTACTGGGGAGAGGTGGTCAACCCTCGTCTTTGCAGGGGGTGCGCCACTCTGACGAGCATCATCCATTGGCGATGGACGGGGGCGCATTGTGACATCCATGTAACCTGCCCAGGGCAGGCCGGCATCAAAGCGTCATTGTCACAGCCAGCAGCAACGACATTCTCAAGAGTCTAGACTGAAACCCGCCCAAGAAACTAGAGTATACCGCACATTTTTAAGTAAACAAAGTTCTTTTCAGCTGGCGCCTCACAGACTATTGGAGGGGAAAACGGAGAGCGAGAGAAATAGAATTACACCCATCTGCCACCATTAAAACAAAATAACATGGCGACAGCCACGCCGCCGCCCATCAACATCCGGCTGCCGTCCAAGTACGCGGGCGCGAGCGCCAGCAGCACCAAGAGCGGCCCCGCGGACACCTTCACGGCCCCGCCACTGGAATGGCTCCACCGGACCTGGAGCGTGACGCACTCGACACTGTCCATGTGGCGCTCGGCGCGCAACGTGCGCATCACCTACACGCCGCTTGACGCGGTGCCGGCCAAGAAGAAGGACGACAGCAGCAGCAGCAGCAGCCGCAGCAGATCCCGCATCGATGACCTGGTCGAGTACGAGTCGGCCGACGGCGGCGGCGGCGTCAAGAGCGTGGCGGGCATCGACACGGCGGCGGCGGCGGCCGGCGACAGCGGCGCGTGGGACTGGCGCGGCCGCGGCTGGCTGTTCTTTGTGAGCAGCCACTGGGAGGTGTTGGCGTGGGGGGAGCGGCCGGTAGCAGGAGAGACGGCGACGGAGCGCTGGGTCGTGACGTGGTTTGCGCCCACGCTGTTCACCAAGGAGGGCCTCGACATCTACTGCGACCGCGCCGAGGGCGCCAGCCAGCAGACCGTCGACGAGATCCTCGCCGCCCTCAAGACGCTCGACGCGCCGCCGCTCGTCGACATGTGCGCTAGGGACATGCGGCCCGTGCAGATCAGCCTACCATGGAAGGAGAGGTGAATTCAAGCCTGTATTCTATCTAGGTACCTCGGTCTAAACAAACCAATTACCAAGAATGTATCACAAGGCCTCACGCAGTGTTTGTTTTGGGTATTATTGGTTTGGGTATCTTGAGTCGCTACTTGCATGCTAGAAATAAATAACCTCAACGGTCGCCGTCGCGGTGGCGGCGATGTCTGCTGTCATGTCTATGTCTATCGTCGGTCGCCTCAGGCTTGTAGGATCGGTGACGGTGGCTCTCGTCGCCCCTGTGTCTGTGCTTCCCGTGCCGGCTGTCCCTTTGCTCTTCAGGCGCCCCATCACGGCGTCTATGGCGAGTGGATTCCCGGCCCTCGGACCCGGCGTGTCTGCCGCTGACCCTATCGACGCCATCCCTAGTCCTGTCGCAGCCACTCTCCCCCTCCTCGCGACGCCGCCTGTGCTTCTTCCTCCGCCGCTCCTCCTTCTTCAGCGACTCCAGCTCCCGCTGCCGCTCCTCGGCCTCCCGCCTCCGCTCCTTGTCCACCTCGCGCACCTTGGCGGCGCCGCGCTTCATCATGGCGAGCGGGTCGCTGGCGTCGAGCCGCGCGGCTTCGCGCCCTTTGCGCCCGGGGTCGTCGCGCCCAAACACGTTCTTGGACGGCACGGGTGCGGCCGACGACGAGTCGCCGTCGGGCGCCGCGTACCACGGCCCGCCGTCCGTCAGGCCCAGCCCGTCCCTGCCGGCCGCGTTGACGAGGCGCATCTGATACTGGTCCTGGAACTGCCGCTTCTTCTGCGCCGCCTCGCGCTCCGCCTCTTCGTTCTTCCCGCTGCTGCTGTTGCTCCTGCCCCCTGGTAGGAGAAGCCGCTGCTGTCCCACTTCGTCTACCTCGCCAAACAGCGAGATGTGGCCCCAGCTGTCGACCAACGGTGCGGCTGCCGACGATGCCGACGAGAAAGGCTTTGCCGAAGGCCCCACGAGCAGGTCGCGCGCCACGCGGTCGCCGGCCTCGGCCTGCTCCCGCGCGACCCGCATCTCGAAATCAGTGTCGTCCTCGCCAGCACGCTTGCGCTTCTTCCGGTCGGCGCGGCGGCTGTCGCCGTCCCTGGAGGCCGCTGCTGCTGGTGTTTCGGCCGAGGTGCCATAGAGACGGCGTTTTCTCTCATCTTGATCCTCATCTCCCTCAAGCGGCAGCGGCACTTCGCCGCGCAGGATGGCGAGCCGGCGCTCGGCGTCGGCCGCCTGCATGCGCTCCTCGTCGGCTTCCTCGCGGGCTCGCGCCGCCGCCTCGTCGCGCTGCACCCGCGCCACATTGTCGGCATTGTACACGTGCCATGACTTCTTGCCGAGGAGATGGCTTTTTGCCCCGTGTCAGCCCAGCCTGCAAAAAAGACAAAAACTACCTGACCTAATCTAAGTAGAGACAAGACTTACAGGGGCATGGTTTCTGAATGGAAAGCTTTGTCGTCTGTACCCGAGGGTAGGGCGCCTTCGTCTGAAAGTGTGGTGGTGCGTGATGTACCTAGGACACTGCACTGCAATTTTTAGCTCCAGTAGAGGTGCAAGGGTGATACAACGCTGGAAGCAAACCGGGGAAATTACGTAGCTTCCGGACATCCAGCAACAAAACCGCTGCCAGAATATCTTCAACAGTAAGATGACCTGCGGAATAATCTACTGCAATGAATATAGTATGTTACGGCTCAAACTTGTGAAAGCTGAGGTGAGCAAGGCATGGATGCATGACGTCCGTGAGATTCCGATCCTGATCAGACGGACGGAAGCCGCTGCTTCGGCTGGCAGGGGAAAGTAAAGCCCCGCAAGGATTTTCTCCAACCGATTGATAGTGTGCAAAAGGTTCACCAAAAGACTTGTCTGCCCTGCTGCTGCTGCCAAAAGGAAAACCTAGACATCCCTAGGGTTTCCTATCATCAATTGTTGCGTATTGAGTTTCCTGTTTCCATGGCATTTTGTACCGCATCCTCGCCAAATTTAGAGCACGTCGTCTGTCATTGGCGTATCAGTGGAGCACAACGACTCTAGGCACTTACCGTTTAGTGGCTGCCCTGTCGGGTCGGGCACCCTCAAAGCTGAAGCGATCCACACCCGCAGGCTTCTTCTTTTCCTTTTCCTTTCTTTAGATTAGCTGCCTACGAATACAGCCATTCAGTACTTGCAGGTTCAACCTCCAGAATGCTACATCTAAGGGCCGGCGCGAAACAAGTGACCGGTCAATGATGAGAGACTTGATGAAGCGGGCCTATTGCCCTGGCCATAGTGCCATTTGGCGCTCAGCGGACCTAATGGACTCCATCTTCGGTATTGGCGCCCGCGACGAGCTCTTCTCAGCCGTTAACGGCATCTTTCTACATCCGGCCATAGAAACGGCTTTTGATAGGGGCTTCTTGGTTATCGTCCCTGATACTGACTTGGAACCAAAGGATTCCGCAGCTCCGTGGGAGGATAAAGACGAACGGCACCAGGCCCTCAAGGATTGGGAAACGACTTTTCCCAGAGGGTACCGTATTACGGTCTTGGACGTAACGCCTTCGACTATGCAGGAGGTAGTGTTCCTGAAGGAGGTTTACAAACTCGAATTCGAGAACTTGGCCGGCCTACACGGACGCCGGTTGCAGTTCCTGAACGAGGCGCGGCCGAGGGCCCGTTATATGTGGTGGACCTTTCTCAGCGCCATTACCCAGCTGACCTGGAAGGGGTCGGTTGCAAGCCCCAACTCGTTAGTACAGAAAGAAGTCCTCAAGGGGACAAGGTACTGGGGCACTTACGGAAGATACGTGAAGAAGAATTTACTCCTCGGCTTTGTCAACGAGATTGGACACGAAGTCAGCAGTATCGCTGAGTCCATCATGGAACACGCCATTGAGGAGGAGGGGGGATCTGCCAATCTAGTGCCTGACCAGTCAGGGCTAGTCGTCGTCGCGGGCCAAGTCGTCCGCCGGACACAAAAATATGATGGCTTTGACTATTAGGCTGAGCTAGAGGAGGATGAGGGTAAAAGAGAAGATGACTAAGGGGGGTGGTCACTGTGCTGAATCGGCGCTGTGGTGGCGGGCATGGCTGGGAAGTATTTGCTCTTGTGCCCTAGATTTTGCCGCCTTTCAGCACCTTCCAGTTCTTCTCGTTTTGGAGCGGGCGGCACAGAATTAGTTGCATTTGATTATGTACCAACCCCTATCTCGCAGGTTCTTGCATTGCCACACAGAATGCCCATCTAACGGGTCGGTAAGGGTTCAATAGACCTCGAAATTTGGTGAAAACCACCATCTAACATAGCAAAACTACTACCAACACTTGACTAGCACTTGGTACCTCCCCTTACGGTCTCTGGTTCTCCTTCATAGTCATACCTGGCGTTGCGGGAGTAGTCGGTCCTGTGGCTGAGGCACAGGCTCCCTTCGGCGTGGTTAAGATTGGCGACACAGGCCGTATTGCATGTCCATACAGTATGAACTGTACTTTTCCGTACTGTATGTACGTACCTTACCTCTAGGAACGAGCTCCAACAAACGGGCAACGGCTACCCGCTGCGTCACCTCGGCCTCCCCTGCAGGTCTCTGTTTAGGCATGAGAACTCTGGATATGAGAAATTCTGACCCTAAACTAGTAGGAAAGCGAAGCGTCCACGTTTCCAAAGTTCTACGGGTTTTCCTGACAATGTCCACGTCGTATTTATTAAAGGCTCACAGTGACTCTCCGCTCGGGCAGTTGAAAATACGCATTCTATATGAATAATGTGCCAGGGTGTGGAGCCAGGATATCGCTGGAAAGAGCTTCAGATTTAGGGCGTTTGCTGGACGATTGTTCACGATTCCACTCAGGCGGTGCGAGGCGGGAGCTCCTCGGTCGCCGGCTTTTTCTGGTCGATGCACAAATCGACCGTTTACACAGGTGTATCTAGTTGTAGGGCTCAGTACATTAAAATACACATTTCGAAGAGCCTATCACAGCAACACACTTCTCCGAAGTCTTGTACTCTGTTAAGTTGTTTGCCCCCCTTGCACCGTGCTTCCACTGCAACTGTGAGGCTGCCTGTCTCACAGACCAGGAGGCTGTCTTTGCGGATATGAAAGTCAAACCGCCATGTTCCTGGAGCGGGCGGCCGTTCCTTTGCTTCAAGGCAACATGTGCTCATGATGGAACCGCCGAGCACTCCTGACTACTATACCAACCTTGGGCTTTCCCAGAACGTAAGCTTTCAAGACATCAAACGGGCTTTCTATAGGCTGGCAAAGGTACATCATCCAGACAAAAAGGCGCCAGGCCAGCATGTCGACGCTGCCGATTTCCGGAAGGTCAGTATCTGGCAACTTCTGTTACAAGACGGCCCGGGACAAAAGTAAAACTGATGCGGCTTCTTAACTCAGGTCTACGAAGCGTACGATTGCCTGAGGGATGAGAAAAAGCGTGCGGATTACGACAGTGACTACTTTAATCTCCAAGATCAATGGACGAGATACAAAATTTGGCAAAAAGCCGAGCGCGAGGAGGAAAATAAGAGACAAGCCGAAGACGAGGATCGTGCTGCCAGAGAAAGAGCCGAGCAACAACGACGGGCACAAGAAGCTGAGAAGAATCGGAGAAGGGAAGAGCAGTCAGAGAGAGAAAGAGCAGCAGCAGAAGCCGAGAGGAAACGAAGAGAGGATGAGATACAAGCTGCTCGGGAGAAGGCGGAGCGAGAAAGGAGGAGGGAGGAAAGAGAGAGGCTCGCCGAAGAACGCACTCGACAAGCCGCCAGAAGAGCACGCGAAGAACAAGAGCAGGCAGCCAAAGAGCGGATACGCAAACAGAAGGAAAAGGAAGCAGCAATAAGATCGGAAGAAGCCGCAACGAGGATCAGGATCGAGCAGGAACGAGCTGCGCAGGAGCGACTGAAGAGTATCCTGATCGAGGAGAGGCAGGAAGATGCCCGCCGCACCTGGGCAGACATGAGAGAAGCAGCAGAGCGTCGTCGACAAGCCGATTCCGGTGCCCAGCCGCTGGCGCCTCCTGGGTCTCCCTATGATTCTGCATGTGCTCATCCATGCTTCGGCTGGCCAAAGAAGAAGGGCAGAGCCACCTGTGTGTTCTGCGGAGAGATCCGTAGAAAATGGCTGCATCGTTGCCCCGACTGCAAGGCATTGGCCTGCCCAAGCTGCATGCTTCTTGTCTCCCCCTAGCTGGGCTTCAGGACATCTCGACTCGCGCGTCACAGTAACCGGCAAGTAGAGCGGCTGTAAGGATCGACGGGAAAGAGAACCTGCAAGTCAAGCGTGGAAGAGAACAACAAGAGGGGACGTATATCGATAGATGGGATGGAATTGGTGGAGCTGTTGCTCGCTGCTAGCTGGTGTGTATTCATACACAATTCCCAACCCCGAGCCTTTTTAATACAAAGTTTAGTAAATAAATTAAACAGCAGCTCGTCATTGACCAGGTGGCATCCATTCCCGGGCTACAACGACAGGCCGGTAACTGCAAGGCGGGCCACAAGGCTGCATACCTTAGGCACCGTATTGTAAAGCGTGCCAGGTTACGGTTACCGAGCGTAACACCGTACCCACAGCGTTTGCCTGTAACACCCGGGTTTCGCGGGGTGTAGCCTGAAACGGCCCCGCCAACGCCCAGAGCTCACATCCAGGGATGTAGCCTGAGCTTTGAACCTTTGGGGTCCCTTGATGCCACGACATCCTCCCACTTCTAGGCTGCGACTTTTCCAAACAATCTGCAAATATTAAAAGCGACACCCTCGATACCCCCAAACCACAGTCCCTTTTTCTCGGCTCTCCAGCTCTTTTGCGTGTGCGTCATGGATTTGCGCAGCAACCTCTTCGGCAAAGGCCCCAAGGCAGGAGGAGCCGGCAACCTGCCTTCCCGCCCAGCACAGAGACCACAGCCCGGAAACGATGCGGGGGGCTACTCCCCGGCTCCTGCGAACTACGATGCTTACGGCGGCCGCTCACCAGGCCGGCCAACAGGCGCACCTGGCGTCGGAGGGGGTGGTGGTGGTGGTGGTGGTTATGGCGACGGTGCTGGCTACAACGCCGGTTATGCCTCTCCGAACGCCCCTCCGCCTCCCTCTTATAACAACAAGACGCGTGGTGGTGTGCCTCTGAGACTAGCTAAGGTAGATGACAAAACCCTTCAGGCGCGTTACATATTCGGGAACATGTAAGTGCGCGCTCCTTTCGGACGTCTAGACAGGACGGCTAGCCGTCTTCCTCTTGTCCGGGACGCTCTTGCTGACTGCCTCATGCGATCCTAGCTGTGCGGTGTCGCCCAACGACTTCCCCCCGAACCGAGATGGCTCGGATATCTATATACGCTTGAGCGGGCCTCAGCTACGAGGCGATTTCGTCCTGACGGCGCGTCCCACCCCCAGCTTCCCCAACAACTCCATCAGCCTCTCAGACCCCCAAAGGACATGGTGCGGAGTGGGCATGATGGACGAGCTGGTGGGAGAACTATATGACCCTTTCAGTCAGGGCGCTGCCGCCTACCTCGGCGCCATGGACCTCGAGGTCGGGTTTGCTTCGACCAAGAAGTTTGTCGACACGCTCTACGACCCCGACCAACTCGCCGATGAGTTCACAAAAAACTTCGCGAACCAGGTCTTCTCCCCAGGGCAAAGACTGATAATGGATATCAACAATGTGCCGCTGTCCATATTGGTCAGGACGGTGACCTTGATTGACCTCTCGATGAATAAACCCGGGGGCGATGCCCCAACGCGTAGCGATCCGGCCGCTCGCGGAATTCTCACCAAAAACCCCCAGCCCAACATAGGCTTCTTCAAGGACGCCAGGTCACCTATTAAGCTTAAGCCGTCGAACAAACGACCTGCGGCCAACGCCATCATAAGCCCGGATTTCAAGTTTGAGGACATGGGTATTGGCGGTTTGGACGCCGAGTTCTCCACCATTTTCCGCCGTGCTTTCGCCTCTCGTATCTTCCCCCCTGGCCTCATTGAGAAGCTCGGCATCATGCACGTGAAGGGCATGCTGCTCTATGGGCCTCCCGGAACCGGAAAGACTCTAATTGCTAGGCAGATTGGCAAAATGTTGAATGCCAGAGAACCCAAGATCATCAACGGGCCAGAGGTCTTGAACAAGTACGTGGGTCAGAGTGAAGAGAACATCCGGAAGCTCTTTGCAGACGCAGAGAAGGAGTACAAGGAGAAAGGAGACGAGTCTGGGCTCCACATCATCATCTTCGACGAATTAGATGCCGTGTGCAAGCAGAGAGGCTCTGGTGCCGGTGGCGGCACGGGAGTGGGCGACAGCGTGGTCAACCAGCTGCTTTCTAAGCTCGACGGTGTAGACCAGCTCAATAACATCCTCCTCATCGGAATGACCAACCGGAAAGACATGATCGACGATGCTCTGCTGCGTCCCGGTCGATTGGAGGTTCAGATTGAGATCTCGCTTCCAGACCAAGAGGGTCGAGGGCAGATCCTCAAAATTCACACAGCCAAGATGAAGCAAAACAAGGTCATCGAGGCTGACGTCGACCTTCTCGAGCTGGCTGCTCTGACCAAGAACTTTTCGGGCGCTGAGTTGAGCGGCCTCGTCAAGTCGGCAACTTCGTTTGCGTTCGCGAGGAATATCAAGGTTGGCACTATGGCTGGCGTGAGCGACGAGGTAGCGAACATGAAAGTTGGCCGTACGGACTTTATGAATGCCCTTGCAGAAGTGAAGCCGGCCTTTGGTGTTGACGATGAGGAGCTTCAAGATCTCTTTCCTTTCGGAATTATCCACTTCTCGGAGAGCATCAAGGGCATTCTCAACGACGGCATGCTGTACGTCGAGAGCGTCAGGCGACAGGAAAAGCTCAGGCGCACGTCGGTTCTTCTCCACGGCCCGGCGGGCAGTGGAAAGACGGCTCTGGCCGCTTATATTGTAAGGATACCCGTATCTTAGTGTGGTACCTGGAGGATACTTGGACTGACAAGAACCGACGTGGATAGGCCATGAAATCCGAGTTCCCATTTATCAAGCTAATCACGCCCGCGACTATTATCGGCTTCCGTGATGAGATAGCCAAGAAGGACCACCTGCATAAGATATTCACGGATGCTTACAAGAGTCCACTGAGTTTGATCGTTCTGGGTATGCTTGTTATCCCTTTGACTTCATTTCGGAGACTGTTTTCTCTCTTCTCTACAGCTGTAAATGCCATTGGCCTTAGCTTGACTATTCTGACTGACCTCCGCAACTAGACAATCTCGAGCGCATGATCGAGTGGAACCCTGTTGGACTCCGCTTCTCCAACACTATAGTGCAGACGCTGGTCACTCTGCTCCAGACGCCGCCTCCAAAGGGCCACCGCCTGCTGGTTCTGGCTACGACATCGCAACGCACCATTGTGGAGCAGCTCGACATGACAAACGCATTTGACGGTCAAATACCCGTCCCTGCCGTCGAAGACCTCCGCCAGCTCGGCCGCGTTCTCGGCGAGTCGGGCGCCTTCGCGTCCTCGGCTGACGTGAACGAGGCCCTCAACAACGTCCGCTCCTATACCAACTCGGACACATTGCGCATTGGCATCAAGGCCATCCTCACCACGGCCGTGAGGGCGAAAGACAGCGACGATGCGACTGGGTGGTTTGCGGAGCAGCTGTCTGGGCAGGTCGCCATGTATAGGTAGAGCATAGTATAGCTTGAAGGCTTTGTGGGTTTGGGGGTTGGACAGTTGGGAACATATACGTTCGGAAAGAGGCGACGGATAAACATGGGAGGGAAGATGGAATTATAAGCGAAATTGGCTTTATTCGTAGCCACTAAACCTTGATTTCTTGCTAAATTCAGGCTCACTTGCTTGCCCCTGAATATTGACTTTCCTTGGCCGCGCGCCATTAGAACTAGTCTCCGGTTTCAAGCCAAAGTCAGCCCTTGACCTGGTCTACCGCGACAATGACACGCACGATGCAAAGGCGATGCAAATGCTGTACCAGCGTGAGGCAGACATGGCCATTCCCCAGGCACAAGCACAGGCGAAAATGGCACATGACCCGAAACGCCAACCCGTTGAGATCCGAATAGGGGATAAGGTGTACCTAAAATTGCACCATGGTTACCACTTGTCCCGGGAGACCACCTCGCAAGTACTCCTCCCAACAGCGGACAGGTCCTTTCATGGTCCTTGAGATGAAATGGAGAGCCATAAGAACCAGATGGATGGAATTAATGGCAGAAACCATTAACGTGTTGAAGACTCAACTGGCACAACAGCAGAGCGAATTCGAAGTGCGTTCCAGACGACGATGTATGTAACAAAGATAGAAGTCGGAACTTTAATGTGTACGTGGTGATGGGTATGAGCCATTTCACTTTGTCATAAATCTAACTGCGGAAGTCCCTCCTTAGGCAAGCCTTATTGACGCAGACGATATAATATATAGAAGTCGAAAACGTCAGGGACGAAAGATTTGAAAGGCCTCGATACCTTACGGCTCGCCCTAAAGGTTTCTCGCTGAGGGTGGTAAATGCTATTAGAACCCCTATTTTAGAATCCCAGTTGCCATAGCCGGTTTATTCACTATAATCTTCTTCCCAACTACCACGCCAACAAACATTCGGGGACTGGATTGTAGCGGGAGACTTTCCAAAAGTTGAGAGGCCTACCAACGATGCAATGGCGCTTGCGGCTTTCGGGTTGCTCTTCTCATATTAGTAAGTAGCGGGGGCCTGTCCTTTGCGTCGGGACTATGGAGAACGGGCGAATGCTTTCGCGGATCATCACAAAAGTGTATGAAGCGTCTTCGTTTTAGAGTCGGTGCCGGTCTCTCGACCTGTTACTCTGTAATACTTACCTACCTACTTACCTGCTTTTCGTCTTGCTCGCCCCAACTGTTTTCACCGAGGGAGATGATAGTTTTACGAACCCCCAGTATAGAATCCTAGAGGCCTTTCTCTCTCCTAGAATACATTACCTATTAAATGCTTTCCCTAGCCGGTGTATTTGTTGAGGTCTTTATTCCTCGCTGCATAACTAGACAGGTAGGCACCACGAGAATAAATCATCAGAGAGATACCTACCTTTTCCAAGATTGATATATTCCAGTGAACATTTTAAAAGTTCTGGACGCCGCACCGCGTCTGCGCGCAGATCTCAACTACAAGTATATAGCGCCAGAGAATCACGGCAACAGAGGGAAAGTGAGCAAAGCCAGCGGGCGGCAGTCGATACCACGAGGCTTACTGGGCGCTGACGACACTGACACCGACTTAGACTCAGGAGAGTCCATTTCTCGAGACAACCTAGGATGAATGTGGCATCTTCCATATGCGCCATCTAGGGAGAAACCACGATTCCCAGGGTCAAATCAAAGGCAGTCGTCCCAGACTTCAAGAATGTTGCGATGGGTATGAACGACAGCGGACATTCAGGGGTTGGACTGTACGACGTCTCCGCGTCTTTGTTACTAAGGAAAGCAAACTGCCAGGGCGAGCTCGTTACGCTCTCATCCATCCATCTACACACATACATCACCAGAAATGTATCTTCTACAAATCTCCGCCGCAACTCAACAACAATCTAGTCGCCAGACCACACCCTCCAAGAAAGGAATACCTGGAAGGGCGACCACAACACAGGCCCCTGGCATGATGTATCATGCATAATACCTAAGATATCTAATATTATTCTTGGCTCTTTGCTGCAAAAAACACGGGAACTTCCATGGCCAGAGCCGGAGCCAGAGCCAGAGCCAGAGCCAGACTCGCAGTTTTTCTCATGCAGTGAATGGAAACCGGATACCTACAAGACGTTAGCACATGGTCGTTCCTTTAGCCACTCTCCCCTCTTTCCATTCCCCTTTCCCAGCTTTCCCCCCGTCCATTCCTTCCTTCCTTCCTCGGGGTTGTTGTCCAACCCCTGCCACGCACCCAGACAGCCGGGAGCGGCACGGGCAACAACAGCAGCAGGCAAGGAAAAGATAGGAGGGAAGTCGGCCACTTGTCGGCCACCAATCGCCTGTATAGTCTGTAGTTCTGCACACTTCCGCAGAAGCCAATTGGTCAAAAGCCTTATATTTTTTGCCCCTTGCGTCTTTTTTCGAGGGGGCGAGGCGAGGCGGAGACCGGGAAAAGAAAAAGAAAAGAAAAAGGAGAGAAGAGGCGTTCATCTGATTGGTCAGTATGGGTGTGGGTGGACCGTGTGCAGGATGAGCAAGGGTGCTTGGGCCGACTGCTGGTCGTCGTCTCGACTGCAGACTTGCCCAGCGGCCCAGAACAGTTGAACATCACACACTTGACACCCTCAGACTGAGAAATCGAGGGAAAGAGAAGGAAACCTCGTTTATCAAGCCCATGCGTGTGTGGAGGAGAGATGCAATGCAATCCTTCGAGGCAACAAGAGAGCCGTTTTCTCGCGCTACTGACGGACTATTGGTCAACTTGATGGAGATGGTAGGCTGGAAGATGACTGGCCAAAGGCGGACGGCGAGCGTGATATTTTGTTAAGAAAGAAGGGACGGAAATTATGTGTCTTAACTCACAGATTAACTACACGTTTACTCATCTAGGTCCTCCCCGTGAGATCTGACATGTATCCCGAGCCGGCAGCCTTGATGATGGCATGTCCCGAAAGGAAACAGGCATGGCAATGACCAGCACCAAAGCAATGACCACAGCTAAACGAACAGCCGGAAAGTGTGCGTGACTCGGAATAAGGGCCGGCCCCACTGGGAGTCGAATGCCTCGCCTCTCGGAGGAATGACGACGTGCTCACTCATCCATCTCGCTTCTGTTCCGGCGAGATGGACCCGCGAACCCGGGTCTGTTGGCGCTGAGAGCGGCACGCTAAACACGTGAGTGCTGAGAAGCAGTCGGGATAATTGAGATCTTGCCCGGGGCTCCATCTGTTGTCATTTTCCCCAGCGATCGGAACGGTGGGATTTTCTTGGATTTCATCCAGGTGTTGATGCTAATCCTGGTCATGGTATCGGAACCGGCTTATCTGATCCTGGAGTCGTCGACGATGCAGCTAGCAAGCAAGTACATGTACCACTGCGGCGTCAAATTCGCCTGTTGGGGAACATGTGCCCTGGTTGGGTGATTCAACGCCTTCCTGCCAAGAGAGAATTGGGTAGTTATACGGAGTATAGTACGCACCCTGTATTGTGTAATATCCCTCGAAAGCCATCAAAACGCGGCCTTCTTGTTGTTAGGGAACGCGAAGCGGTGTGACGTTGTTCGCTCAAGCTGCAGGAATCGCGTCGTTGACTGGTCAGATAGCCGATCTACCAAGCCGTCGGGTTTTTGGATTTTGATTTTGAATTTGAAGCAATTCCCCCCTCCATCGTGTCTCATAACTTCTTCAACAACAACCCCCCACTTGCTAATCGACGCGCTGATAATTGGATCCTGCCGTGTAACACAATTCTTCAATTGAGTCGCCAGCGATGAGACCACACGCCGCCACCGTGGGGATGAGGCCACCCGCCGTCTGAGGGGAGGCGGGGGGCTGGCGGAAGGTGGGGGAGCTGTTGCTTGTTCCAATTTCCACCTCCCCCCAGTCAATCATCACATCTTGGGGGACCGTTAGGCCTTGGGTCTCGCCGTTGCTCCCGCCGTTGCTCCCGCCGTTCGCGCCGACCGAGAGAAGAGGTGGACTGGACTGGGCTGGAGGCGGGAGACAGTGGAAACTGAAAAGGGTCCAGCTCCAGCCGAGCTCACTAGAACCACGCGGATGTCATCCGGTCTGTCGATGCTGCGGTAAACCGCGCCGTCTGCTCACCTTTCCTAAGAAAGGAAGGACTGACGTAGGATCGCGGGCGACTCTAAAAGAAAAAAAGGCCGGTCCGCCCACGGTCCACCTCGCAAGCCAGAGCCAAATGGCTGGGCAATCCTCCTCAGACTCCAGAGTCGCGGGGGGATCGCGCGCCTGGTTTCTGGGTCTTGAGAGGGGTAGCAGCCGGTCCCGACGGCCCCGACAGCTCTCCACACCACTCCAAAGCCTGGCTTGTGATTTGTCCGTCGACCCAGATACCAAATGCCAGCGTCTGGATTTGGGAATGCTCTCCCTGCAGCGCACCAGAACCCAGAGTGGCCTGAGGCGATGTCGGCCTCCCGCCAACTCTCTGTGATACAAATTCTCACCAGCAAGCCAACCCATTAACAAAAATGACTGTCGGCACTGACAGCGGTGTATGGAGAAGGTGTGCAACTGAACTGCCTGTTGTTGTCTAGCTTCGCCGAGTTTCGACGTATGCTGATGTCGGGAAGACGTCAGACCATGGCCAGCGGGCACACAGTATCTCGCAGCAGCAGAATGCCGAAGGTCAAAACATGTCATTTTTCTTGGGATTAGAGGAGCTGCTGCATGCACTGTGTACCTGTGACATCTACACGGGAGGCTTGCCTGTGAGATATATCACACCGGCCTCAACACACAAGTTCCCCCTTCCCCTCCCTGGTGAGAGCAAAAAAGAAGCAAAAAGGTGAAAAAAGAATGCGTCAGCCGCGAATCGAACGCGGGGCCCATCGATGGCAACGATGGATTTTACCACTAAACCACTGACGCTGGTGGATCTATTGATGTTGATGAAAGAGACGCGTTGAATTGTGAATATTCAATTGGAGATTGACCCGGATCTGTGGACTCTATCCTCTTTTGTGGGTTTATACGGAATTGCTGTCTCCGTACGGAGCGGCCAAGAGAATCCAGCCACCCCGTAGCTACCGGTATGAAGCGGCAGAAAACCAAAGTGCGGATTCCGCTGGTTGCAACCTCCCATCCGTGTTGGATGTGGCCCGTGGATGGCATGGAAGGACACGCCATTTGGCTTTTTGGGTTTGACGTCCCGCTTTCTCTTCCATCCCGTGTCTACGTCAACCGTGACGGTTGACGTAGACACGGGAGGGGAGAGCAGGCTTGCATGCTACATGCTCCAATCGCTGAGAGAATCGTTTCCGTCCGTCTGGGAATCAGCATCGCGTGTCCAACTCCAATCCAACCCAGGCTGCGCGGTGCCCAGGTTCTCGGTGCGAGGTCAAGTTGTCTGGTTTGCTTTGGCTGCGGCCTGAGCTCGCGGCCTATCTGTAGGCGGGCAGCGTCACCCGTCCAGACGCGGACCCTGTGCCGCTCAGGCGGAGCCCTTTCCGAGTCCCAAACAGAACACCCAAGCCCCATTGCGGTATCCAACACCTTGGGCCGTCGAGGTTCTCTGCCACAGTCTTGCGTCAAGAAACGCAAAGAAAAGAAGAAGTGCAAGAGGAACAGCGGATGACGCCCCTGTGGCACAGCATGTAAAAATGTTGACGACTACATAGTATGGCAATGACAACTTTTGGAAGAGTTGCGCTGTCGGGGCGCAACTTACAATTGCCGAAAAGGCACAGGCGGCCACAGACAAACCCTCAGCCATGTTGTGGAACGGAGGTACGTACTGTGCCATGTAGGAACCTGAGGACATGCCTTTTGCTGCTCCGTGCAGCACAGGTGCAGGTTGCCGACGCGCATCGTCGAGCCCTGCCCTTCTCGTCAGCATCTGTCGGGTCTTGTCTACATCGGGTGCGCTAGACTTGGTCGAACCGTGCGCGCGGTATGTACTTTTTCGATGGTGTTCTTGTCGTGCATCGACACTCCATCTTCGCCTCGCACTTGGGAATGGGGGGTTCCTCAGTCTGCCTGGCTGGTGACCCTAAGTGAGCCAAGCCAAGTTCGAGCAACAGTTACGACAATTCCGGGACTTGCGAGGCGGGAGGCGTTCGCCTTTCCCGGTCAGGCCAGTTCTCCTTCGGGCTTAACGGCACACCTAATCTCTGCGCGCTCTAGTCAAACAAGCCAAGTGAAGCGGGAAGACGAACGGGATGGCAATCGAGCCCCAACCACACCGGACGCACCACGGTCCACGGAAGAACCACTGGTCGCCCTCTCATCCGCCCTCCCACCCACCACCTCAGCCGAGGAGGGGTGCCTTCCTTTGCTTTTTGGTGGGCTGGCAGAGTGCGGCAACGCTCGCCAGACGAGAGCCTTCCAGATTGTCCAAGCGGGCCAGCCACTGCAAATTAGCGTTGCACCTTGCCCCCCGGTTCTTGCGCCGCCCGTCTTCCCACGACGACCCTATCCCCAGTCTCCCAGAGCCAAGCAGCGGTCATCCCAAGTCGCCTGCTGCCAATTCCTAATTCCCGTCCCTCATGCAGCCATGCCTGCACACCAAGGGCCCTCCACTCCAGCCCCTCCCCTGCCTCCCCAGTCTGGCAGTGAGTGGCCGGCCCACTGCAAAAATTCAATTCCCGTGGGCGTTGCTCACTCGAGCTGGACTTGGGACGGACTTGGGAGCGGGCATGTGGGAGAGACTGAGAGAGCTCTTGTTGCTCTAAGGTGCTGTGCTCCGCACTGGCGTGCCCAAGACCAAGTAAACGAGTTGACCTTAGGTACCTAGCCCAAGGAAAACCACTTAGGCTGCCGGTGGCATGCTTTTTTTGGCCGTGGACAACATCTTCCTGTGCCGCTTTGGTCGGTCACTGTGGATCGGCGAATTTCTGCTGCCATTTTTGGCGATCATAGCGTGTTTGTGTCCCGTCCGATCTTGCCTGGCGCGGTGCGAATGCCGTACTCCGTACCTTAGGTAGTGAGAGGTGACTTTACCTCGGCGCGCTAAACCTCCTGAACTCGCACCAGTCGTTGTTTGCAGCCCTGCCGTTCCCCTCTGAACAGCCCTGCCCGTCTGGTTCTTCCTGGGAGCCCGCCCGCATGTACAGCACGCCCACCCGCCCATCCCTCCTTCCCGCGCAGGGCTTCCTTGGGTGGTAAACACCTGCTGGCACTGGCACTGGCACACCCACCCACCCCAACTTCACCTTCCACTCACTACCCGACAGTACTGGACTCGGCATGCTGCCTTCCCTGCCTCTGCCTCTGGCGCGAATCTCTACCATGCTCCTTCTCTCGTCCGAATCAAGTGCAAGTGCAAGTGCGACCGCGACCGCGACTGCATAGGCGACAGCGATACGAGAACTTCTCATCCGACCGTGTCAACTCTCCATGTCTTCAATCACGGACATTTCGGCCCGCAGCAACTGCAGCAGAAGAAGCAGAAGCAGTAGTATCGGTAGCAACAGCCGTCGCCGCACACAATAATCGGCCGAGCTGAGGAAGGGGGACACAGCGAAATGGAGGCGGCCGCTTCGCCGTCGGCGCCTCCAGCGGCCAGCCTCACGACGCGCTTTCGACAGCAGCAGCTGGCCCAGAGAGAGCGGGAACGAGGGCGAGACCAGTCGGCCCGAGACGCGGCCTCGCACCCCGAGAGGTCTCAGCGCGACTTGAGGCTACGCCGATCGCCCCTAAAGCTCGCAAAGGACGGCGATAGAACGCCCCTGGCACGCTGGGCATCGGGTGCTGGCGTGGCGAAGGCAAAGTTGCGGGCTCTGCCCGGCGCGCTGCCCAGGTCGCTGCTCCCCGTGTCGGAACGCAAGCCTAACGACGACAACCCGGCACTTCGCCGGACAAACAAAACTAGCCAGGACGATGACAAGTGGGATTTGACTCCCGACGGAGGCTCCGCCGGACGCGAAGGAAGGCAATTTGCCGTGGCCAATGTTGGGAATAACGGTCGCATCTATCTGAGGTAAGCCCTAGGCGCCCTCGCGCTCTTCTCGAGCCCGCGAGGATCAAGCCTGTTGACGTGTTTTCCTCTAGGCCGACCGTTCGCCCGGCGCACCAGCGCTACCCTCAGCCACACTTTGTGTTTCCCATGACACCGCCCGGCTCCGCAAATCTGGATATCCTGGTCTCGGACAGACGCCAAGAGATAGACGAGAGCACAGAGCCTCGCGGCAGCCAGGGGACTCCTGCGCATGCCCCTTCAACTCCGTCGTCGCCTCGACGTTTCCACTTTGGCGACAGACCGACTACGAGCAGAATACGACGCCGCCGCGCCTTGTCGGACTCGACCGTGCCCGACACCAGCGTAGCTCGCGAGTCGGAACCAGGGGGCTTCAAGATAGTCATTACTCAGCCTGGCGAGGTCCAGAGGCCTAAAACGCTCGAAGACGTTGACATTGGCCGCGTCCCGTTGATGCTGGAAGTGGCCATTCCGTCCTGGAGGATAGGCACGCCTAGATTCAGCGTCCGAGGGACCCCCTTCATCCGTGGCTCGTCGTATGCGCCGACCGAGGATATCCGCTCCAGCAGCGCCTCGTTCCTCCGTCGCACCGCCCAGGACCTGACGCCAAAAACGTCGACCGGGTCAAGCCCGACTCGTATACCCGAGATACAACTCCCAACTACGGCTGAGACCTCAAACCCCCCGGGGCCCAGTCTGGCGTCTCCCCGTCTCCCTCCCCCGCTACGACCTACGTATATGTCCACCCACCTAGTTATCGAGCCTGCCATGTTTGACGCGCTGACCTTCAAGCCTGCTTGCGATGACCGGATCATTGTCAGATATTCGGCCGTGGGAAGTGTAACTGCCGCGACGCCGCCTCGCTTGGTCGCCGAGATTACGTCTCCTAGTTTCTTGGACTACGAACTGTTGTCGGATTTTTTTCTCACGTTCAGGTCGTTCCTCGAGCAGTCAGATCTGCTTCGCATGCTGTTTGCGCGCCTTAGATGGGCTCTAGCACGGAGTGACGAGGTTGGCATGGTTGTAAGAGTCCGCACCTTTGTCGCCTTGCGCCACTGGATCCTCAACTATTTCATGGACGATTTCGTTGTTGACTACAGCCTGCGAGTCACCTTTTGTAGTCTGCTGAACAACTTCGTCGACGAGCTATCACAGGACTTGAGAGGGCGGAAGGTGCAGCTGAAGATTCTAGCCGAGCTCAAGAAGTGCTGGCGGAGGGTATGCGCGCAGTACTGGGATGGTCCCGAGTTTGACGCATCACTAGGATCCGATATTCCCATCTCACCCGGAGGGGTTGCTGGCCATCGCGACCCCGACCTAGACCCGACCTTTTGGCTGAAGCTTGATTCTGGGCCGCCGCAGCTGGAAGGGGTTCTCCTACCGACGACACGTGAGCAGACGAGCTTTTACGCCGACGTGTCAAGGGCCGGACACATCGATTCTATTGTCGTTGGTGACCGCCCAGGCACGCCGGAAAACCCCCCGCGGTCCGAGTTACAGAGGAGCCAAACCTCACCTATCAGCATCACTAGCGTGGAAGCGGTGTCTTGCTCTCTACCCCCTAAGAACATGCGCTTCGCGCATCCCGGGTCTAGCTATCCGTTGGCGGCGCACCCGGTCGACCCCAGCTCTGTGTATTACAATTCTGATCCCATCGCCACCACCCCCCGCGCTCTCGTCGGCAAGCGTGTCCGGCCACACCACTCCCACAAGAGAAATGGCAGCCTCAGCGATTCGCTACGCGAGCATGCGACCGTAACGGAGAAGGTCTTGTACAAGAGTGCCGAGCTTCTCTTGACTCTACCATATGCGGGCAGCCTCGTCCGCGGCAACATGTTTCCGCCTGGTCAGCCCTTTGTGGAAGTTATCCAGCCTAGTGTTGTTGGTGGAGCTTCCAGGCAGACTACATTGTTCCAGCCTATTGTGACTGAGCTTCCGAAAGAGAAATTTACGGCATCGGCCATGTCCGGACAAGGCATGAGAAGACTTCTGGGCAGCGTAAGGCGTGCTTTGAGTACCCGGGGCCAGGTTATGTCTCCCACTCAGGGGACATTTATCAACATTTCACCAATTGGGCCAAGAGGGGCTACCACCAACAGACTGCCGGGTACTGCGATAGTGCCGCAGGCGCGGCCCCGCCAGAACGGCATACGTCCTCCTGTGCGGATCGACGTGCTGGGTGCCGAGATTGCCGAAGACTTCAAAAAGGCTGTGCGAGAAGACGCCTTGGCAGAAGCTGAGAAGAACGGATATCTATCCATCCCGGCGGCTGGCACACGAGCCCCAGACGAAATGCTGGAATATTCGGCCGCGCACATGGATACCTCCTTCGGACTCTCCGATAACCGCGACGTGCGACCTTCGAGCGATATGGGTATCACAACGGGAAGCAAGTCCATCGTCATCGTTGATGACACGGTACTTTCGGATAGTTATCCCGCCATGACGGGCGCGCTTCCCGCCATCAACTCTTCCGTGGAAGCTTTCTCCGAGTCCTTCCTACATCATGCCGCAGACCCAACACCACCCAACACACCGCCAGGTCGACTTGTGGGGGGAACACCAAGGAGATCGTCGTATATACTGAGCCAGCATGTACCCCGCCCTTCGCTATCCGCTGATCCGCTGCCACCGTTTGTACCCGATTTGGCCACGCTCGGGTCCACGGCTCGGCCATCCGTAGATTCTACGCGGCCCTCTTTCGACTTCGTTTCGCGGAACCCGATGAGGCCGCCCCTTAGCGGAGTGCGTGGCCACGCCCGGCACCCGTCGAGCAGGTCGTACCGCTCGAACCGGTCTGCTGGTCACCGACGATACGCGTCCTTTACGAGCGGCATTGCTCCCCAGCCAACCATCCGGAGCTTCGACGCCACTACATATTCAGAGGGCTCGGTGGACGACTCGTCCCAAATTCTCGTCCCGCAGCCGCTCCGAGTTCTTCGGAGAAGGCCGGGTGGCGACCTTCGTGCTGTCTCAAATGTAGGCGATCTCGACCCGTCCACCCTAAGAAGGTCGCGCTCGGTGGGCTCCTTGACCACGTACACGGATTCGATCCGCAGCTCTTACCTCCGCAGTCCTGCGCAGGGCTCTAGTAGCTATGTAGACGTTGTGACCAGCGACTACTCGCCTCCGAACCGTGGCGACACCTTCTCCCTAGGCGCGATTGCGGAGCAGAATCCCAAGCGCAATCTCTCGCTCTTCAGCACCCACTCTTCGAAGCCCATTATGCGCCCCTCGTTTGAGGCTGAGGCACAGAAGCTGGCACAAATCCCCGATGATGTGTATGACGATGGCGGAGTCGAGTCTGCACTGCTGAAGCTTGAAGGCAGGTACGAGAGGAGGGCAGCCAAGCTATCAATGGATTTGAAGATGGCGCCGCCACAAGTCGAGCTCCCCCTCGAGGCTGTCTCGATAGACGGGTACGACACATTGGTCAGCGTTGAGGAGAGAAGAGAGCATCGTCATGTTCACGTTGTAGAAGAGCTGCCGCCTGTGCCGGTGATCCCTGGCATTGCCACGAGTGTCAAGGGGAGTTTACTGGACGTTACGAGTCGCCATAAGGGAAACACAGACGTGCAGTCCTTCCTATCTGATGATTCGAGAGCCTCGTACTCCTCAATACCTCTCCTCGAACGTGGCTTGACAGACGACGGCCACAGCAAGCGAACCGTCACTCGGGAGTGGGTAGATCGCTCGTTCTTACAGGGGCCCGATGAGGAGGGCCCAAATGCATCCCGCGAACACAGCGCCAGCGGCTCGCAGCACCCTTCGTACGACTTTATTCAGAGGACGGAGAGTCTGGACAAGATTCCGCCTGGAAGTACTGTGCCGACAGCTCCAGCCCCGCGTCTCAGCGCCGAGCATTCGTTCCTGGATGTAGAAAGCGATGACGGAACAGACCTCTCTTCGGAGCTCTCCGTAGAAGCGCTCGGTTTTGCGGATAGAGGAGATGGCAGTCCCGTGTCCCAAAAGATCGGAATTGCCATTTCCACCTTGCCTACTCATCCTCTAGGCGAGAACCAGCTCACGTTCCTCAACACGCAGCCACCTAGTACGAATCCGCCATCACCGCCATCACCGCCAATCACCCTTGTTCAAGCTCTCAGCATGTCTCCAGAGGCGGCGCATGTGCCCACATTGCAAGACCATCAGATCTGGCACGAGAAGCCTCTGCCGCCTACTCCCGATACCACGCCGACCTCGGCTGCCGCTCCATACAGGCAATACCCTGTCTCGTCGCCTGTAGATCCGACAGGAACCAAGGAGGCCCTACGTAATGCGCCGATGCTTGAAGTCACGGACCATGTTACAGACGTGGTCGAGGCACCTCGGGGCAAGCTCTCGGCGCACCTTCCGTTCATTCTCGCTTTCGACAGTGACATCTTGGCGCAGCAGTTCACTCTGATCGAGAAGGATGCTTTGAATGAGATTGACTGGAAAGAGCTGATCGACATGCGGTGGAAAAATGCGGAGCAGAATGGAGTGAACGCTCGCAGCTGGGTCTCGTTCCTCAGAGACACCGATGCGCGCGGGGTCGAGGTCGTGATTGCTCGCTTCAACATCATGGTAAAATGGACTATTTCCGAAATTGTCCTCACCCAAGACATTGAAGAACGTGCACGGTGCATCATCAAGTTCATCCACATTGCGGCCCACTGCCGGCGCCACCGTAATTTTGCTACCATGAGCCAACTGGCCATTGCCCTGACGAGCAACGAGATCAGCCGGCTGAACAAGACGTGGGCCATGGTCTCGCCCAGCGACAGGCGGACATTGCATGACTTGGAGGCGTTGGTCTCCCCGACTAGGAATTTCTACAATCTGCGAGCCGAGATGGAGGGAGGCGGCCCGGTCGGCTCGGCTGTTGCAGAAATGGGGTGCATTCCATTTGTAGGCATCTACACACACGACCTACTGTTCAATACCCAACGACCGAGCGAGATCGCGAGCTCGCCGACCACGGCGCCGTTGGTCAACTTCGAGCGGTGCAGAACCTCGGCCGCGATAGTCAAGACACTACTAAGGCTACTCGAGGCGAGCACGCTCTACACCTTCCAGCCCATCGAGGGCATTACTGAGCGCTGCCTGTGGATGGGCGCGCTCAGCGACGAGGAGATTAGACGGCTCAGCGATACCCTGGAGTGAGAGCGGTGCGGCACCTAAAAGGGGTGTGACGAGACGATTTACGCAAATTCACGAATACTCGAGTCCTCGCGAGTTATGACAGAACTGAGCCAATGCGCACGGCTCTCTGCAAAATTCACTCTTCCAAAATACCCTGTATACGCATTCATCGACATTTAGTTTATCCTTTTTCTTTTCCTGTTACATACCCGTTCTAGGCCTTTTTTTCTAGCCCCGACGCGATATACACCTCATAGACGACTCACTTGCCCAGGCATATTCACTGTATAACTAATACGTCTGCTGATACGAGTTACTCGGGTTTTACTTGTCGTGTTTGGTCAGACACACATTGATACCACGCTTTATTTTCCCTTTTTTATTTTTAATTGTGTACGGCCTTTCTTCGCACCATCTCCCTTTTTTATGACACACCTTTTAAGATCAGACAAAATTGGCGCCCCGGGTCCGGCCTGCTTGTTCTGCTTCGAAACTCCTCCGTTACAAAATATCCTAATCATAACGGTCTCACTCTCTCTCCTCGACACACACTATCAACTTATAATCCTATCTTCTTTTCTTTTGTTCTCGGCCACCTTGGGCTGTCTCGTTGGTTTCATTTTGGATGTTTATCAACCAGAAATCAAAACCAATCCCGGCGCAGGAAGGAGCTGTATTTTTTTCTTAGGTTTTTTTTTATAAAAACTAGGTACGGAGCCTCTCGCACGAATGGGATATACCCCAAACCCCGGAAACCACTGAAAGTGGCTTGCGGGGGGTTTGGACTCGGGTCTTGGGGGAGGGCGGGGAGAGAGTTACGTAGTTGCATTTGGCAGAAACAGGGGCGAGGATACTGTAAAACTGGGAGGAAGGGCGCAAGACCGCGTGTGGCCGGATGTGTGGCGGGATGGTCTATTTTTGTTTTCTCATTTTATGGCATTGGGTGCGGGAAAGGGGCTGGGCTGGGCATGGGCTGGGACATGGCTGCGCGGGGCCGCGCCGGGCAGATAGGGCTTATGCATACCGCGCTTTTCTCTTGTGTCTTTGCTCTCTTGCTATGTGTGTGTTCGTGTTCTCGTAAACTGCCGTTAAGAAATGAGCATGCCGAATCTATTCTACGCGAGACATTAAGTACTAGAGAAACTATCTTCTTATCCTGCCTGAAGTTGCATTTCACGAATCCCTTCGAATATGACTCCAATTTCACCATTATATACGGATAAGTAAGGCGTTAAACCCCCATTTCATTAGGCTCTTTGCAGCTATTTCTATAAAGAACAGACAGTGTTCCTTCTTATTCACCTACATACGTCGAGTCGTTAAAAGGGGGGCTGGGCGGGACGGGACGCTGGGTTGCTAAATCCCTGCCGCGTCTGCATGGTGCCAGCTAGCTCTTCACTAATGATGCACGATACTACAGGATTTTCCATAACAGCTCAGAAAAGCAGCGTCAGTGGTTTAGTGGTAAAATCCATCGTTGCCATCGATGGGCCCCGCGTTCGATTCGCGGCTGACGCATTTAATTTTCTACTTTTTATAACTTGCCTCGACAATCTCTTTTTATGTTCTCGATGTCTCGTCGCTTCAATTACCTGCAGCATTTTATCTTTTCCTTTTTCAAAACTATCTTTGGTAAGTAACATTCTTAGTCTTTGTGGATCGGCCGCCGCCGTTAACGTGCTGCGCCGTTTTGTCTTTATTCTTAAAGTGTTCGTTTGGTACGGTAGTTCGGTTTCGCTGCGAGTGAGGCATCTCTTTTATTTATTTACATCTATTTACACTTGTTTGGAAATCCATTCGCACAGGAACAACTTCTTTCTTCTCTTGGCCCAAGTGTGTAGTTTCGCACGTCACTAGCATGCGCGGTATGGAAATTCCAAGTTGAAGACGAAGAATATATGGCTCTGAATACTTATTTTATTAAAGATTGCATGTTCTGGGTAATGTGCTCGAAGGGACGGACATCCGCGCGATCGTGCAAGGCGTGAACGAGCCTATCGTCAGTTGTATCCTCTTTGGCGTCTACGGCGCCACGTATGAGGAGGGCAGGATCTAGGCTCTATCAATGCATCATCGCCAGGTGTTGTAGACAAGGGGGCGTCCATTCATAAAATCTACGTTTCTCATGGGAAAACGTGGCCTAGTGTCGGATATCACCACCACTTGCTAGAGTAAGGACGGTTATTTACCACACCCCGGGAACTACCTCACCGCATTACAGGTCTAGTCTCCCTTCAAATCGTAATTAAATCCACAGGGGGGAAACAGCGAAACCTTTCAATATTAAAATGCATCGACATCTCGTGCGGGCTAACACTACCACATGGTGGCCTACCAACGACGCTCATTATCGGTTTCACTAGGTTATCAAGGCATCTGGTCGACTGCCTAGAGACATAGCTATCTTCAAAGTCCTGTTGCTTCTGAGTTCGTGAGCTACCAAGGTCACCTGTATACTACCCTCCATCGGTTAGTGACAATGCCAAACACCAAGCTAGTAAAAGGACATGACCGAGTAGACGGTGCCTGGAGAATCCCTCACCTTAGACGGAAAAGTAACTCATGATCCTGAGAATGATGCGAGGAACGTTGAGCAAACTGTATCGCGAGTCTACAACTCTTCATGGGCGGTAGACAAGAGCCAGTCTAAGAGATGCATGCTATGAGCCATGCAAGATCCAGAGGCAAACCGCAGTAGAATATGGCCAGTCTAAAAGAATTTTGTGATGCGAGCTGGCCCGAAGGGAAAATGCCCATGAAATACAAGTTGGTCTCATTGACATATGTCCATCTTCCCTACAATGGGTATTTTGGAGTGAAGCGTCGACCCAAGACCTGATATGGGTTACTTGCAGACATGGACCAGCCCATACAAAGCAGGATATAGCAAGACACGCAACGAGAGACTGTCCACAAGCTTCAGGGCCATTCATTTTTGTCAAATCCCTTTTCGGCTAAGACAGAGGACCACAAATCAAGCAGTCGCAAATTGTACCAAGGGAAGGCAGGATAACGATTAAGTCCACCCCTTTTGACCCCACAGGGCATTCCCTCTCTCTGGCAGAGCCAGATCGAGTATCTTTCCCTCATCAGTGCGGTCAAGTTAACCTTCGCCAAGGATGTCGAGATTGCAAAAGCCGATTCAGGAGAAGAGTCTAATGAATAAAGGGAAGAAAATCGGCAGGATCCAAGCCAGACCCAGCCCACTACGCCCCGTTACGCCTGACCCCAACGCTGACTTTTTTCCGGATTTACCATTCGGCGGTCTCCTTGATGGTCTCAGTGCCCCACTCGGTAGTAGGGGCAGTGGCAGCAGGGGCGGCACCGCCAGCAGCGGCGGTAGCATCCCAGGTGCCGGCCTGAGCCTCGCTCCACTCACCGCCACCAGCAGCAGCAAAGCCAGCAGGCGCAGCATCCCAGTCACCACCACCAGCAACAGGGTAGCCAGACTCGATGGCGACAACACCCTCCTCCTCGACACCGGGGAGCTTCTCCTCCTCGACCTTGTCCTCAGCCTCGGCCTCGGGGTCACGGTCTGTAAGAAATATGGGTTAGCGCACAGCTCCTTGCAAGTAGAGCGTTGGTGAAGACATACAGAAGTACAGATCCACCATGACGTCCCAGGGGGTCTCGCGGTTGTAGATGGTGCCGCGGAGACGCAGGACCTCACGAGCCAACATCCACCAGACAGCGCCAATAGCATGACGGCCCTTGTTGTTGGTCGGGATGGCAACATCCACGTAGTCGGTGGGAGAGTCGGTGTCGCAAAGGGCGATCACGGGGATGTTGACGTAACTAGCCTCCTTGATGGCCTGGGCATCGGTACGGGGGTCCGTGACGATGATAAGGCGGGGCTCCTTGAAAGAGCGGGTGATGTAGTTGGTGAACGAACCGGGGGTGAAGCGACCGGCGATGGCCTGGGCACCGGTGTGCGCAGCGAACTTGAGCACGGCACGCTGGCCATAGGGACGGGCGGAGATGACGCAAACGTCGCTCGGGTTGTCAATGGCGACAATGATGCGGGCAGCAAGAACAATCTTCTCCCTGGAGGCGAAGAGCGTCAGTATTCGGCCCTCTGCTTGCCAGGATATGTCGAAACCGCCCCAAGGGAGCACTCGTCGTCCAATTCAACATACCAGGTCTTGCCAATGTTGATCACGTTGACACCATCGGCACGGGTCTTCCACAGGTACGCTGGTGAAGCTGTTAGAAGGCTTTATAGCGGCAGTGATTCGGGCGGTGAGTATTTACGTTGCATATGAACCTGGAGACTATTCGGAAGAAAATCGTTAGCAACAATTCGGTCTCCGGCATGGCAGCTTTAAGGTCGCCTACTTCTTGGAGCCGACGTGGCACTGAGCAGCGAGCAGCTGCTCGATGTCATTGCTCGTGGCATTGAAGATAGAGGGGAGGTTTGCGGGCGCCATCTTGACTGTGTTTTCTCTTTCCTGAGTGTGAGGACGGAGAAAGAGTTGTCAAGATCAAGCGTAGGCGGTTGAGAAAGTATGCCGTTTTTTCCCTTCGCGATAGCTGTAGGTAGTACCTCTGCGATTTTCGCACACAAATTCGATTTTGTGGGGAGCCCCGCCAGGGTTGGCTTACGGAGGTACTAGGCCTAGACCCACCCACTCTTGGCACATCATGGTCGGATTTTTGAGCCGCCGTTCAGCCGAGGGATGTGGGTCTTTTGGCGACGGGACCTGCCTTGAACACTTTGGTGTGGATCTGTCGGTGCGCTAGGCGACATTAGGACTAGCGTCTCTATATCCCAAAATCTGTCTGGCCTCGTTCAAGGAGAAAGTCGCGAAGCACGCCCCAGCATCAGAGAGGAAGCTATAGCAACATCACCATGCCTCCTCGGATACCAGTCCCGCAAGGGCTGCATAGCTTAACATGTAAGTCACCGAGGCAATCTAGCCCTCAATGGGCTGCCGGACCATGTGCACAACTAACAGGACTCCGAACGACGCAGTATGTCTCCGCCCAGCAACATCGGCTTTCACGCCGAGCTTCCAGCCCCTGATACAGACAGCAAATCTCAGCCAAAGAGAGAAGAAAAAGAGGATGAAGCAAGACAAATACGGGTGGATGCAGGCGGAACAGCGTAAGGCCGCCCACGTCGCCCATCATGACACCATCCAGGCGCAGCGCAACGCGGAATGGGGCAGTCCCATCCACGGCATCACCACGCCCTTTGTCGAGTCGTTTGACTCGGCCGGCCAGGCCAAGTTCACAACGCCGCCCATCAACGCCGACGGCGTCCCGCTCGAGGACCCGCGGCCGCTGCCAACCGCGCCGCACCTCAAGAACCACCTACTCACACAAGAGGAGCTGGACAAGGCGATTGAGTTCGCCGGGAGGCTGGCGGAGCCGCTGACAGGTGCCGAGCGCGGCATCGACAACCCCAGGAACAAGAACGCCGAGGAGTGGGAGGCCGAGGACTATGCATATAGGCACGCCAAAGCGGTGGTTGCGCTGCAACGCATCACGGACCTGAACAACGGCAGCGCCAAGGACCGGAAGCACGCCAACATCCGGCGGTGCATCGACGTCTTTGGCCGCCACAACACGGACCATACCCTCGCGCGACCGGGCCCGCCGACTGCGCGAGGCGTGGAGCCCCAGCCGAAACCCGAGCGAGCCGGTCCCGACACAGGCAGCAGCGAGGTGCAGATCGCCATTCTCACGGCCAAGATTCGGGCGCTGGCGCTGGTACTCGAGGGGCCCAAGGGGAACAAGGACATCATTAACAGGAGGAATCTGCGGGTGCTCTGCCACAAGCGCCAGCGGCTTTTGCGGTACATGGAGAGGAAGGAGAGAGGAAGCGAGAGGTGGCAGAACATGATCAAGACGCTGGGGCTATCTCCCGCCACGTGGAAGGAGCAGATCAGTTTCTAATAAAGGGCTCTCGGGGTGGGAGATGTGTGAGAATACGCCATGTAACAAAACCAACAGCAAAACATTATAACTTCTCTATGTGTACAATAAGGGCAATAAAATCGGCAGGAGTGCACCAAGACTCTCCCGTTCTTCGTGGGTTCTAGTCGCCCATTGCATCTGATCCCTTGCCCGCATAGACGCCCGTCGCCCTTCCTGTTTCTGATTACTTATACTGTTCATGCTCCGGGTAGGCAACTTAATCTACAAAGCTAAACGCAACAAGCTCAAAAGCAAAACCGCCGAAGCAAATTAGAACACGCTGATATAATTGCCAATCCGCTCCTTCTGGTTCTGTGCTATGCACTCGGCAATCCATGTGATGTTGCGGATTTCCTTTTGGCTCATGTTAGGTTACCATCTTGGAGAGGATATGCAGGGGATGCATGATAGCGGGTTAAGTGCGGGAAGGGAGGTAAAGTGGGTGGTGTATAGCTTACCTGCTCTCTTAACTTCACCCAAGCGTAGATGATGGCGAATGTGAACTGCCGCGTGAAGGCGCCCTTGGAAATCTCCATCTCCTTCTGGTAAAACATGTCCTCCAGGCTCCTGCCGTCGGACCCTGCGCCACCGGCCATGTTGCTGGGACCGCTGGGACCACCGCCCAGACCAGCCGCCTCAAAGAACGACTTGTAATCAGAAACGCCCTCGACAGCAAGACGCACGCCCTCAAAGTCATCGGCGCGCGACAGCATCAGCGTGCCCTCGGGATACAGCAGGCCGAAATTCGGATACAGCTTCTTACGGTCTGCCTTGGACAGTTCCGTACCGAACGAATTCAGCGTGATGTTGATGGCGCGGCGGTCGGCCTCAAACTCGAGAATCTCGGACATGACCTCGGCCGTGGGGGTGCCCGACATTTCGGGGTTCGTGTTGACAAACTGGTAGAAGTCTTCGAGGTAGTTCTTGTACAGCGTGTTGCGCACAATCTCGATGTTGAGCTCGTCGAGATCCTGGTGGCTCAGGCTGCCCTTGAAGTAGGGGGCCAGCGGCGTCTCGATCAGCACGCTGTTGTAGAGCTCCTCGATATTGGTCGCCACGCATAGCACCGGCATCGTCTCGAACCAGCCCAGCGGGTGGCACCGGTCAAGCAGCTCGCGAGTGTCGCGCTCGTGCAGGGTGCCCGTGATCAACAGGGCCACGTTGTCGATCATGTAGCCGTACGTGAGGTAGTCCATAAACTTGGCGAGCGACCCGACGGCATTGGCCCGGACATAGCGAAACTCGGATACGAGCTTGTCTGTCGTCTTGGCCGCGAGGCTCGACGTCGACGGGTTAGGAGGGAGGGAGGCGAGGAAGTCGCCGTAGGCAGGGCCCAGCTGGAGTTTGAGGTCTGCATGCTAGTTTAGAAAATCGACAGGCCGATGCTGGGGGAGGGGGAGAGGCTCACCGTCGATGGTCTCGCATTGTGTCATGTTTGTGTAGTTTGCGCCAGTGAACAAGCCATTCCTATAGCCACGAACAATGCCCTCAATGTAGCTTGCGTCAACTGTTAGCACGTTCCCGGACCGTCCAACCCAGCAAGGGAATTTTCAATGCAGCATACCCATTGTTCACGTTGAAGAAGAGGCCCTCCATCTTGCGCTGCCTAAAGCCGTGGAGCTTTGGAGATGAGGGACCCTGACTTGTTGGATCTTGAGGCGGCGTAGTGGTGTACGTCGGTTCAAGATTCAGGTGGGCGAGGGACAGGACTGCTCAAGGCGGGCATGTTATTACCAGGTCACTGAGGCGCAGGTACATTACGGAGAACGGACTGTACGGAATACGATACGGTACCTACCCTGCTAAGATACTGGCGGTACGTACTGTTATCCATAAAACCTACCGCATGAGAGCTCGGGCCCACTGCCCCACTTCCCAACGTTCGGACTCCTGCCACTGGTGTAAAAAAAAAAATGCTTCGATATTTTTTCCTTCCTCGAAGCCCTCGAGAATCGCAAGGACGCAGTCAAACCGCTGCTTCCCACCACCTCAACGGCGACCAGCAAGCACACTTGGGCTCACCAGTGCTAGCTGCCCACTATGCCTCTCTTCATTCTCGCAGAGACTAGCGCCGGGTAAGTTGCCTTGCTCCAATTGACAATTGTTGCTTCTGGCCGCAACTTGCACCTGCCGAACCCTTACCTCCGCCTGCGAGACCGACCATCAGGACTGACACGCGACTGTAGCTATGGTCTTTTCAAGGCCGCCGACAAGAAGCTACTCGATGACGACAGCATCACGGAGCGTCTGTCGACTGTTGACAAGATTGTAAAGGAGTAAGTTTTCCTGTCTTGGTGCCAGTCTCAGCCGGATTCTTGTTGCGCTCGTGTACCAATTATGGCTCTTTTGCAGGATCAAGTATAAGCAATTTGCCAAGTTCGAAAGCGCTGCCAGTGCGCTCGAGGAAATCACAGGCTTAATAGAGGGCAAGGTCACACCAAGACTTGCCCATCTGCTTGAGGAGTTCAAGGATGAGAAGAAGGTCACATTGGCGGTGAACGAGACCAAGCTTGGAAGCTCCATCCTCAAGCTGCCCCAACTCAACATCAAGCCCGTTGCGGACGGCACGACAAATGAACTCTTCCGTGCCATTCGTCAGCATCTTCCCGATCTGATTCCGGGTATGCTGCCTGAGAATTTCAAGGAGATGACGTTGGGTCTTGCTCACTCGCTCTCCCGACACCGCCTCAAGTTCTCGCCCGAGAAGGTTGACGTTATGATTGTCCACGCTGTGTCCCTCTTGGACGACCTCGACAAGGAATTGAACACATACGCCATGAGAGTAAAGGAGTGGTATGGCTGGCATTTCCCCGAATTGGCCAAGATTCTTCCCGACAATCTTTCCTACGCCCGCATCATCGTTACGATGGGTGTCCGAGCCAACGCCCCTAAGGCAGATCTTTCAGAGATCCTCCCCCACGAGATCGAGACGGCCGTCAAGGCCGCTGCTGATATTAGCATGGGCACAGAGATTGGTCCTGAGGACTTGGAAAACATCTGCCAGCTCGCTGAATCGGTAATCAACCTTTCCGAGTACCGAAAGCAACTTTCGGAGTATCTCGAGAACCGCATGAGGGCCATTGCCCCCAACATGACGGAACTTGTCGGTGCTCTTGTTGGTGCGAGACTTATCGCCCACGCAGGATCGCTCATGAGCCTGGCCAAGAGCCCCGGTAGCACCATTCAGATTCTGGGTGCCGAGAAGGCGCTCTTCCGTGCTCTCAAGACCAAGCACGCGACTCCCAAATACGGTCTGATCTACCACGCTTCTCTTGTTGGCCAGGCCTCTGGAGCAAACAAGGGCAAGATGGCTCGTCAACTCGCCTCCAAGGTGGCTCTGGGTGTCCGCACAGATGCCTTGGCAGAATTTGAGGAAAATGCCGCCGACGAGACACGCGCAAACCTCGGAATACGGTCCAAGGCCAGACTTGAGAACAACCTCAGACATCTTGAGGGCAAGCCTCTTTTCTCCAAAGGCTCCTCAGCAAATGACATGCCCTTGGGCGCGCCCAAGTGGGACATCAAAGAAGCTCGCAAGTATAATATCGACGCTGATGGTCTGCTTGGAGAGGAGCCTTCTGCCAAGAAGAGGGCTCTGATCGAAGAGGTTCCCGAGGTAGAAATGGAAGATGTTGAACCCGACCACGAATCAGATGTGGAGATGAAGGAGACTCCCAAAAAGAGTGGAAAGAAGGCGGCGGACCCTGACTCTGAAGATGAGGAGGAATCTCGTTCGGCCAAGAAGGCCCGCAAGGAGAAGAAAAAGGCCGCCAAATCCAAGAAGGCCCCCGAGGGAGCCGCGACACCGGTATCCAGCTCCAAGAAGAACGTGGAGGCGCCACAGACTGCGGCATCCAAGACGCTCAGCTCCAAGGACATCGGGCGCCTTGCCAAATCTGCCGGCCTGTCAGTTTCCAAGTTCACTCGCCGCTACGAGCGTGGTCAGGTCAAGCTAAACCCGGACGGCACTATTGATGTTCTGAGCAAGAAGGACCTAAAGGAGCAGGAGGCTGAGGAGGAGACGCCGGTGAAGGCCAAGGGTTCCAAGCGCAAGCACGATGCCGAAGAGGAAGAGGAGGCAGAACAGACACCCGCGAAAGAAGACAAGCCGAAGAAGAAGAAGAAGCACCACAGCGATGCATGAGGCTGCTGCTTTCTGACTGATTCTTCTGTATGATACATTTTGCGGTTATACCAACTCTTGTCACCTGGCGTTTGGAATGGGGTAAACGGCGTCATTGGAGCATAGTCTGCGCTTTGTAGTGTCACGGGGCGCTGCATCTTGGAGGTGACTGGAAAAATGGGCTGAGAGGCTTTGGCTGCCGAATGTTGAGTGATGGTAGCGCTCTACTTAGTGAGCAGCGATCATGTTCATTGAACCATAAAGGAGCGTGTGTCTGGCTTGCTCTCTAGTATAAGAATTAAAAATGATATAAGGTCGTATTGTTATTTATCTATCTGTCTTTTGTTCTTCTCTGATCTTTGGACGTTTTCGCCGTGTTTTTTTTCCTGCCTGAGAGCCCGTTATGTAATCGCATTTTAGGAGCAGAGCCCCACTATAATTTCGTCACTGGTAGCCAAGCCCTGTAAGGCTGTACTGAGCTGCAGGGCTCGATTTCGCGGCAACTTCGACGACCAACTCTCGTTACAATCCACACACCTCATCATCGGGTTTGCCACAACACATAAAAAAATGGCCGACTCTCCGCGCAGAGAGCGATCCCGCTCCCACTCTCCTCGACGTCGTCCCAAGGGCAGCGGCGGCGGTGGCGGGTTCAAATGGAAGGAGAAGCGCTCCAACGACGACGGCAGCGGCGAGCAGGGCGGTCGCGACGACGACCGCGACGCCCGCGGAGGCCTCCAGCGCGGCTACCGCAACCGTTCCCCGCGCCGCGATCGCGACCGGGACAGGGACAGGGACAGGGACCGCGATCAGGCCAAGGACCGTGACCAGCAGGGCCGCGACGGAGACCGGAGAAGAGACGACGACCGCGACAGGTCGAGGAGAGACAGGGACAGAGACACAGACACAGACAGAGACAGAGGCAGAGACAACGATCGCAGCAGCCACTCGCCTGGCGCATCCTCGAGGCGGCGGCACCATGACGACGACGACGACGACCGCGACCGCGACCGCGACCGCAACAACAGGGACAACCACCCCCGAAAAGAAAGCAAGCACAAGCCCAGTAAGCCCAAGTCTGGTGGCACCAACCCGCCCCCGCGGCCAGCCGCAGCAGCAGCCGCAGGAGCAGCTCCCGCCGGCGGGGCGTACAGCGGCGAGGAGATGATCGTGGTGACGGTCAATGACCGGCTGGGCACTAAGGCGCAGATCCCCGCGTTCGCGAGCGACCTAGTCAAGCACTTCAAGATCATGGTCGCCATGAAGGTCGGCCGCGAGCCCCACGAGATCCTGCTCAAGCGCCAGGGCGAGCGGCCCTTCAAGGACCAGCTAACGCTAGCCGACTACGGCGTGTCCAACGGCGTGCAGCTCGACCTCGAGGTCGACACGGGTGACTAAAGAGGAGAAAACGAGTCGGGGTTTTCCTCTGTCTGTTACGTATCCTCGGAAATGGGATGGGACAATACCTGGTTCTACTTTTTCTCACACGGATGGATACCAACACACTCTGCACTTTGCCGTTCACGTTTCTCATCCCCGCACTCCTTTTTTATTCCTCCCCAAGTCTGTTACCTCTTCACATTGCACACGCAAGGACGGGAGGTCAGTGAGCTGTCAGCGGCACTTCAGGCTGGCCAGGATGGATATCCGGTTCCATTGGGGATATAGTAGACACAAAAAGACAATAGCAGCATGCTCGGTCTGTGGATGTCAGGGCCCGCATATTCAAGCTACCTTACAGATAGATACCCACAATAAAAGATAAGATAACCCTGGTGCTTCTTACAGTTTGTCCGCCACGCTCACCGCGTGTGGCTGTATGCAACATAGTAAGCCTTTATTAGGTAGGGTGTGCGTATGAAGGATATTTCCCCAAGGTAAGGATTCTGGTAGCTTTTGCCTTCCTCGGCAAAAAAACCTTGAGAGGTACTGAGGGCTTTCGGATTTCGGAAAGTCATGGGCAGCAGGCCAAAAAGAAGTAAACTTGCAAAAAAAAATTAATTTTTCTTCTTTTATTGGGTCAAGTACAATATGTTGGTAAGAAAAGCCGCTCCCTTGGTTTGCCTCGTTGTTATCCATTTTTGATCATTCTTTGCCAATCCTCAGACCTTCCTCTAGAAAATCCAAAGGAACCAAACGGAGACGAAATAAGCCATCCAAACCGTAAAATGCTGCCCATGTGCGGTGAATACACGATATACTCACAAAGTGATGCTGAAAAGAGTCACAGGCAAGGAAAGACACATAGTGAAGAAAGTCCGTGTGAGGATGGGGAAAGCCCGAAACTCAAAAGATCTCGGAGTCCGTGTTTGCACATGTGCACTCGTGCGTAGCCGGAAATGAACTGCGCATCCTCGTCGCCGGGTTGGAGTGGTGGCTTTCCAGTGTCGCATACCTGGATATCGACATCTCTTCTCTCGGGCACTCCTACCCGTATTCAGATATCGAACACTGGTCGGGGCCCCCAGATCACGTCTCGAGACTGAAGCTCTCGAGTCCGAGACTGTGAGCGAGTTCTCCTCCGTGAGCGAGATCTCACCCTTACGAGGGGTCTCGCGGTAGGCGTGCCGTTGTAGAAATCGTTGAGGTCTATTCGAGAGGACAAAGGAGATTGGTTATTTTGCACCCGGGGTAAAGGCGGGAGGGGGGGTTATATGAACTCACGGTCGAGACATAGCTGAGTTTCGCTGCTAACGGCTATAGCGTTGCATTTTGGAATAGAGCATACGTCTACCGCTGAGTGTCAGCTTCTGGATCCACGAATACAGGGGATGAATGCCCCTGGTAAGGCCTGTTTCCGCAATTGTGTGGGAGAGATGACTTACGGTATTCGCAGTAGATACTCTTGCTACCCACATGGGCTAGGCAGGCCGGCTCACGGCAAGTGTCTACGTTCGTTACCGTGTCAGGCCATAATGTTCGCGCAAGGGTCCGCGTCAGCGGCTGAGTCGACTTACGCATCGGGCAGTATTTTCCTTCCAGGGTCCAGGGTCGAGGGTACGCGCATCTTAGGTCCATACAAGTATCTTACAGAGAGTATATTAGAACAAAACAAACACGTCGAGGCTGTTGCCAAACTTTGGAGAGGCTACTCACGGTGGCCGCAGTATGGTCTATCCTCCGAGGCTCTAAAGTCGCAGTTCCTGTCACGGCAAATAGTGCCCCTGAGGATACTCGTATGGAGAGTACGCCCTCTGTTCTCGTTCTGCAGTTGGGCTGGCAAGTGCACCGGAGACGGCTTGGGAGTATCTAGGTGGGTCGTTCTTAGTTTCCTGTCTTTATATAACACCATTTGGATCTGGACGTCTTTTTTCTAGAGGAAAATGACTGGATACTCACGGATGTGACAATAGGGGTCGTAGTCTCCTCTCACGGACGACCATAACCGGGTCCTGCCACAGTCTGCTCTGCTGCATTCCATGTCTAGCCCCGGCAGGATTTTCTGGTCAGTGTTTCCAACATAGCATTGGCTAGTGAATATTCCTTACGAGAACTGCAATATTGTTTGTCTCTCTCTACTAGCGACAAGCATCCAGCCATCCTACACTTATCTGAAGGACGGCTAGCCCCTCGAGTACTAAAATGACCACGACCGGAACGAGCAGAGGGGGCCGACGTACGAGTTAGACAGCAGCTACTGTTGCCTATGACAGTGTTTCTGCAGCTGTCGGCCCGGCAGGTGTCTGTTCTCTGTTTTTCAGTCTCTGGAAACCGGTGTTCGACATGGTGAATGGTGAATGGTAGCTTACGGTCTTTACAATGTGGACTTTTGGACGAGATTCGAGGTTTGCGGCAATCTCCAGTATGGCACTTGTCTAGTGTTCCGTAAATAACGATTACTATGCAGTTTCCTAGTGTGGATCGGCTTACGGCGAATGCAGGTTTCGGCGCGAATGACCGTCTCAGGCATGCCGAGGCCAGGTCTCTGTCTGGGGTCTGGAATTGGATACCGAGGCAGGGAGCAGCCTAAGATGGAACAATATGTGTCTACCCAAGGGGTTAGCTAAGCTCAACTATCTCCTGTCAGGGGGGCTAGGGTTTGTGTCATACGCAAGCCGCAAACCGAGTCATAAGGATCATGGTGGTTGAGGCACGTCTCGGACCCGTAGAAGGCGCTGCAGCAATCTATTCCAAAGTCAGCGGCGAGTTGATGGGTCTTATGGAAGGGATTTCCAACGTTGCGGGCAGAACCTGGCTGAAGTGATTCTTTCGGGACTATCACGGCCGGCCGGGATGCTTTTGACTGTCTTGGTCGCCGCAAAGCTGGAACACCGGGGGTAACGACAAAATGACAAACTGTACGCCATGTCGGAGGTACTCGTTGTTACGCGGCTATGGGAAATGGACTATTGAGTCTGAACTGCGTAGAGGAGAGCGGTGGGTGGCGGTGGCGGTGGCAGTGGCAGTTTGACAGGTTGGGAGCCGGTATGATACCTGATAAACAGTGAGCCAGTCTCAGATACTTATACCTGAATGACTGCGAGGGACCGATGATCTAGGACGTGGGACTTATAAACTAAGACCCAGACAGGACCGAGAGTGCCGTTTGTTCAAGAGCACGCGACTACTCGCCTCGGGATGCAAAGAAATCTAGGATGACGGGCGACGGGCGACGGGCGACGGGGTGGTTTCGCTTTCGCCACTCTGACGAGGTTCCGGTCGTCTTGCAGCAGAACCCGCCTGTGTTTGTCCTCTGTATGACTGTGCTTCGCGACGAAACAGCGGGAAATTCCATTGGAGAGGGTGATTGGCCGGTAGGATAGTTGCGGTCAAGAACCAATGAAGCGCGCTGTGCCCTTTTTTCACCTTGCATCATCAAAGATCCTTGGCACTCGCTTTAAGTTGTGCAGCCAGGTAGCCATGTAGAAAGAGCTAAGTCAATACAACGCGAAGGAATTCCACGAGACTGTATGATAGGGAACGGGCCGAAGCTCGTTTAGTGGCTTGGTATAATCGTAACTAGAACTAAATTACCTTAGGTCTACATGCTTCGGCCACTACGCTGAACATGCGGCCAGCGGCGAGCGGCGGGCTTTCTGGAGTAGTTCTGTAGTGCATGGGCGTGGTTTTTTTTTATCGCCACCCCCAACATCCGCGTAAATAAGTTGTGAGCGTCGAATGTGGGAGTAGCGGTAGGCTATATGAAGCATCTATGGAAGGCGAGTTTCCGCCCGAGAGAGGCTTGGGCACAGGGACTCAAGCACCTGCCTAACCTCCGGGGCCGTCTAACTGCCTCATGCCGTTGCCCCATTGTAGGGCTTATGGTGATCCCTCCACGGCGGAAAGGGTGTGGTTGTTGAGGACGCGATGCTGACCGAAAAGAAAAGCGTAACTGGCGTGGACGGTATAACCAACACAGCCAACCGTTGACAGAAAAAATTGTCCATGCCACAGATCCACTGTATGCCACGTAAGTAGTAACGCCCAGGAAAGAGTCACCCCGACTCGTAATGGCATGGGGTAGGGCAAGAGACTTCGCAAGAGGAAGCACAGATGCCGTCTCCTGCCACAAAGGTAGCTACATTAAGTGGGGACGTTGAACCGTCAACCACAGATATTCTGAGCTTCCAAGAGGGAAGGAACGTGTCCGGGGAGCTTGCCTAAAGGTTGGTGCCTAGTTACACAAAGACTGAAATCGAAAAAGGGTAGCCAAAGCACGGAAAACACCGAATTTTATGACGGAAAGAAAGGGGGCCCCTAAGATCTCACCTGGACGCAAGACCAACGGGGCGAATTAACCACGTGACCGCGCATCAGCCTCGCGCCGAGCGGACGCGTTAATTCCCAGACCGACGCGTGCGCCCTTGGAATGACACGGCGACAGCCACGGCCGACATATAATTGATTCCCACCCCTCAAACCCGCCTTGCTGTGGCATTGCTGCAATTACATCTACGTTTACAGTTTATTTTGCAGGAGAAACAGAGCGAGTCTGGAGACAAACATCCCAACACAGCACACACACTGGACAGGAGGAAGACTCTCAACTACCTACGTACCAGCCTACAGAGCCAATAGAGCCACACGTCGTGACAAAGCATGGAAAGCAGACTGAAAATGTCAGGCGGAATGAGGCGCAAGCCCACGGCCCACCGTCTGACCCCCACTGCAATCAAACCCGGCCCAGACAGCGCTGGCAGTTCCGGGCTGACGGGATACCGCCACCACCGCCAAGAAGAAGAAGAACAAGACGTGGCCGCGCTCGAGGCGCTCATCGCCGGCTATCAACATGGCACTGTCTTCGACAAGGCGGTGTGGCGGCTGCTGCTGCAGATTCCGCGCGGGTGCGTGACGACGTACGGGATCCTGGCGGCGCAGCTGGGGTCGTCGCCGCGGGCCGTCGGCAATGCCCTGCGCCGCAACCCCTATGCTCCGCGCGTGCCGTGGTATGTTCTTTTCCTTCTTCTGTTTATTTGCTTTGATTTTTTTTTTGTGTGGGTGTGTGTTATATTACCCATCCAGCTCGCCCTCGAGACGCTTCATCCATCTCCCCACCACATACATCATTCCCATCATCCCCTGACAAACCCCCAAAACAATATCAGAGCTAACATAGTTCCGCCTCCCCTCAGCCACCGCGTCATCGCAACAGGGGGCAAGCTCGGTGGGTTCAAAGGCATGGTCGGGCCGCGCGACGGGGCATCGTCGGCGAAGCTAGTCGAGAAGCGAATGTTGCTGCGGCGCGAGGGCATCAAATTCGGCACGGCGAGCCCCAGCAGCAAGACCGGCGAGGAGAAGGTGCTGGGGACGCCGTTCACGGGGTTCGCGCCGCCGTGAGGCGCAACAGTAGTCAAAGCACCTGCTTCTCTGTAGCCAGTATGAAGAGGCCCAGAGTGGTGTTTTGGGTTCCAGCGGCTGGCTTGGTTTGGTTTGGTTTGGTTTGGCTAAAAATGACGAATATGAACACGACGACGACAGATAATACCACGACACAGAAAGGAGATACATGTGGAGTTGGGTTATACTACATTTTCTTTGTTCGAAGTCTTGTTATATATATACATATAAATATACATATATATTGATACGCTGTCTCTGGCTGCAGTACGACAAAGTTACCTTTCCTCGCTATAAAATGTGACAAGTGTTGATGTGCTTTCGAGACAAGTTGGCTCCTCAACTATGTAAGCTCGCAAAACAAAAGAAAAAAAGGACAAGGCACAGACATTCGTCATTCATTTAGCAAGGCAAGGCTTGTTATGATACAATACATTTCGCTTCTTCTCCCAATCTGTCTAAGGTTAACAACGAGCAAGCAGGCGCCCGCATCACGCCCTCGCGTATAGCAGACATCTCGCCTCGCTCGTGTTGCTTCCAGTCATTCAGGGCTGATCAAAGCGTTCGGCAGGTGGTCTTCCATCTGCCATGTTTCATCGTTCTAAGTGTACATTATTCTCGAGTTTTTTGTGTATCCCTACCGAATGTGAGAGATCCGCTCATTGGCAGATTCTTTTTTTCAGTAAAACGCCATGATTGCCGCATGATGGCTGAATGATGACAAGCCAACAGTAGACGCAAAAGATCGAAAAAGGAAGCGACGGTGCTCCCCGGACCATGTTGCCTGCTTCTTCGGCGAGAGGGAATTACTGCGGCTGCTCATCACCGCCACGACGAGGGCGGTTTGGCATGCCACCACGCGGTCCACCACGGCCGCGGCCACGTCCCTCGCCGCGATATCCTCCACGGCCACGATAGCCACCGCGATCGCCGCCGCGGTCACCGCCGCGGCCTCGCCAGCCTCCCTCACGATTACCACGGTTGCGCTGCACCTGATGGAAGCCATCCTGGGGATCCGTCGCGGCAGCAGGGGTTTCGGTTGAGGGCTCGGGATGGTCGTCGGCCCATGACTGGGTTGTGGTAGGTTCGACAGCTGCAGGCGCGACAGAGGGTGCAGTCGGGGCGGCAGGCTCTGCCTGGGTCACGGCGGCGGTTGCGGTTGGACTGGACGCAGCCTCGCTCGCATCTTTGGGCACCTTGACCCACTCCTGCGACATGGTCATATCATTTGCAGCATCCCATTGGCTCTCTCCTGCCGCATTTGCGGCGGTATCACTAACATTAGCATTGCTAGGGGCGCTCGCGCTCGAAGAAACTTCTTGGCCATGGCCATTAGTTAGCGCGGCGTCAGCTGAACCCTCGTCGATCTCGGTCAGGCCAACGTTGGAGACGGTGGGATCTGTCTCGACAAGCTCCTTAGATTCAACCGTCTCCAGCTCAGACGCCTGAGGGGTGCTCTCAGCAGGGTAGACCGGGGTAGCGTTGGCGATAGACAGCTGTTTAACCTGGTCATCTGCAGCACAACGAATTAGCACTCTTCCAAAAGAACCACATTTCTTTGCTGGGGAACTTACAAGTCGTCTCCAGCACTTCTCCGCCGGTGCTGCGGGTCTGTTCCTCGGCACCCTGCACCAACTTCAACATGGTAGCCACGGCATTCTCGTCGCCAGAGTAAAGGTGGAGTAGCACGCCCTCAAGAGCCAGATTCTCGTCGGCAGTGTTATCGATATCCTCAGTACGGCGTGCCGCAGCGAGGCGGAGGAACTGGGAGAGAGTGAGGAGGTTGTTGTTGAGTGTTTCGCTGGCTTCCGCCTTAGCCTTCTGCTCGAGCTCAGAACGAAGCTCGGCCTTCTCCTTCTCAAACTTCTCAGCCAAGACCTTCTCACGGTCGGCCATGCGGGCACGGTTCTCGAGATCAATCTTCTTGTGCTGGGCAAGCTGCTCTTCCAGCTGGAAGAGCTGTCCCTGCAAGGCGGGTTTCTTCTGGTGCGAAGATTTCTGATCGGCATTGATGAGCTTCAAGGTGACAAGGTCATCGAGGGTCTTGCCGGGGTGCTCTGCTATGATGATATCAATTTTCGCCGAATTCGTCTAGAAGATGCTGTTAGTAGGTAATCAAGTGAAGTGGGTTCGGATTCTAGGGCACGAGACTCACAATCTTCTTGGTCACATTGCGGATGCTCCTGCGGGGGGGTTAAATCGTTAGCACAATGACTGAAAGGGGAGGGGAAAATGGTGTCGCCTCACTTTTGAAGTTCGCGGATATATGCGTTGTCCGCAAACTCGTCGTCCTTGTCATTGGCAGCCACTGAGGCAGGCTTGGAGGTCGAGAGAGCGGGGGCAGGGGACTCCGTTCGCTCAACCTTCGACTTCTTCTTCCTGGCCGACTTGGATTCGGTAGGAGCTGGAGGGTTTTGGATGGTAGAAGTAGCCATGTCGAATTGGGTCGGCACGCTTTGGGAAGCTATTTGCGTGTTCAAGGAAGCCGGGGCGAAGCTGTCTGGGGCAGGCAGCCGTGGGGATTTTTGGGGGTTCTTCGGATGCAGTGCTTGTTGGAGAACAAAGATGCAGATGTCTCGAGACGAGAGGGCGCAGCCAAATCAAAAGTTTGTAGAAGGTATGACAGCAGAGGGGATCGAGGTTTGGGTGTGGATTTTTTAGGGTTTGCAGGTGGTTGTGAAAATGGTCAACGTTGTTGTAACGTTGTTGGTGAGTTTGGGTTGACGAGCTGAGGTGGAGTAGGAAATTTTCGAAGTTCTGTGCCCCCCTAGGCGACAGGGCCGCGTGCCTGCCAACCCCGGGTTTTTCAGGCGCCTTAGCACGGGCCAAGGCACCTCGCCTCTCCCGCCTCTCCCGCCTCGTTTGCTCTTTTTGGGGCGGGGCGGGCTGAGAGAAGCCAGCCGAAGCACTAAGAACATTCCGACGAATCATTGACGTAGGTATCGAGCGGTGCGACTCACCCCCCGAGACATTATGCCAAGTTCATGGAATTAGAAGTGTATAGGAGACGCGATATCCGTATTCTTGACTCCATACCGTAGCTCTCACTTTGCTACCTAAGACATCATGAGAGTTACAGGGCACAGTACGTACGATGGAGCAACTGCCTCCAATTGGCGTGCCTCATCAGCCAACAAGGTGTCCCCAACCGCCAAAAATAGCTGACTGCGCTGCCGACCCGCCTCAATTGATGTTCCCTAGGCTTGCTTGCATACCTTCCAGGTAGTGTATGTAAGGTATGTAGAAACAAATGCCCAAGTAAGTTATCTCCAACAAGGCACCGAGGTCAGTTTCCCCATCCTCGGTGGGAATGGCTTGAATGCTCGCTTCTTAATCGCGTGCATAGATGGTTGCCCCTAAGTCTAGGCTCTAGTGCTACCCTTTTACCTGGCAGTATCAGCTCTTCCACCAGTCCTCGATCGACTGTCACTGGTGTTTTACTTGTCTCAAAAGACTTCCCCCGTTTGAGGACGGGGTGGTAGATCTAGCGAGGGTATTTTGTCCTGCCCGGACACATCGGTTCCAGGTCACCTCATCCCTTGAATTTGGCTAGCGAATCCTGAAATAGCAATGCTGCGTGAGTACTATAATGCGGGATCCTGGCCGGGTTTGACGAGTAAGAGCACTTACCGCCGTGACCTTCCTAACGCCCCGGGCTGTGATACCTCGCTCACCCCCTTGCTTGGCCTCGATGGTTGCCTCTTTCATCAGCCTGCACCGTGTCAGTCAGTCTGGGCGGCTAGAAACACGGACGAGGGACATGGGGGGAGTCCTCACGTTTGCATGAATAGCGCGTAGTCCAGGAAGATCTAGGAGAGTAAACAATAAGAAACACGCTCCACCATCGCGAGGAATAGAGATCAATGAGTACCAGCACGTCCACGTTCTTGCTGACGTTGCAGTTTGAGTGAGCCTTAACAATCTTTTTGACTGTCACCCGTGGATAGAGCTTTTGGCCGGGCGCCATTTTAGGCCCCTATGGGTTCGATTTACGGGTTGTGGCGGGACACAGAATACGGTCGGCGTGAAAGGGCGATGAATGAGGCACTTGAGAATAGATTTGACAATTGTTGGCAGGCAATCGCGCTCAAGTGCCTGATGTGAATTGATCCTTGTTCGGTTTGTTGACTTGGGTGTGGGCCAAGGCAAGTGGCCAATCGGGGAAAAGATGGAGCGACCCCACCAAAACCCACCTTGAAGACCCCTGTCACTTTTGCCCGACTAAGCTAATAGGGCGACCGTTTGTGACAGCCGAAACGCCCAAACCGACGACGACTTCCTATTTCCAGCAACGAGCTGACCACCAAGATCAGAAGCACCTTCGATAGAAAATGAATCGGCGCATGGTAAGACTATATGTGTCTCGCATCGCGCGGCCCCTTGATCGAAATCCCTGCTGACGGCCTGCCTAACAGTTGACGAGGGAGGAGGAGGAGGCTGCGGGAGAGGAGATCGAGGTCCGCCGCGAGGACCAGGACAAGATCAACAAATTCAGCCGCCTGCACCAACACGAGCTGTCAATAGAAGAGAAGTTGACCATCAAGAACGTGAGCGCGGTCCCGACACCACCAAGAGCTAGGAGGCAGGATCAAAAGGCCGAGTCGCTGAACCAATTTACAGAAGGAGAAAGAGGAACTCGACGACGTCACCACTGAGCTCGAGCTTGCTGACGAGGACGAGACTGTCCCGTGAGTAATACCCCCACGATTTTTTTATCCTGAAACATAGTGAAAGGAGCTATGGTGCTGAGACCTAGCGTAGATATAAGGTTGGCGACGCCTTCTTCCACGTATCACTACCTCAAGCCCAGGAGATGTTAGGCGTCTCGTCCGCAAAAATAGAAGACGAAATCGCGGTGCTTGAGGACAAACTAGCCGGTATCCGAGATGAGATGAGCGAGCTCAAGGTTGACCTATATGCGAGATTTGGGAAAACAATCAACCTTGAGACGTGATGCCGAAAATGAGCTTCTCTTCCACATTAGAAATCCACGCATGTGAACCGCTGCTGCACGCCTCCTCACCCGCAAACTCGGGACGGTGACACAATGATCAGCCCACTCAGTACGGCTTCGGTACGCGTGCATCTGTATGCGCCTGTTATCCACGATCAAGACTCAACCATCGAGTCCTGTATAGTTATTAGCGAGTTTAGGGACGAATCAAGCCAATATCATTATCTCCGCTACCTTCGGTTGTCTTCCAAATATGCCCATTCGATTGCATTTGATAGCGACAGAAAGAGGGGCCGGCCTGTGAAAGCTTCTCGGGAATGAAAAGAGTGGTACGGTAGCAGCACGCAGGCAGGCTGCAGAGCCTTGCGTATGTGGTCAGCACCCGTTTTTCCCCGACGAAAAGCGAATTTCAACCCAGGCCTATGGCACGTACTCGCAAAGAAGCATCGACCGACTTTTGTTCATTCACACAAGACTCATGTCTCTAGCGAAAGTGCCAGGTTTCTGTGTACAAGCCGGCTTGATCGAGCAGCGGCGGTATTCCGTGCTAATTAACTAGTCAGGGAGTTCTACCTCGCGAGCGGTTGAATGAGGCATCGTTGGTATATGCTATACCTAGGTACCTTACATACCTAGTTATGTCCCTGCACGCATAAGCCTTGACCTTCCCCTTGGAACCGCTGAGTTCGTTGGGAAGGTGTTGACATCATTTTCAAGAAGCTAAGAACACCCAAGTGCTTAGGCAATCCAGGCTTGTATCCAACTTTCCTAGGACATGAAGCCGAGTCTGCGCTGTTAAAGTTTAACGGCTGGTGAGACTGAGCACGCCTGCAATTGTTTCAACTGGCCTGTTTCAGCAGCGCCCTACGAGGTTGAGAAAAAACTGCTTTGATCCAACCGGTAACAATTCCGTTCGCAAGCAACGTCACTGCTGCACTCAAGATTTATAGCCCAGCTAAGAACAAATTTCTTTCCGGGTGTTGCATACTCAATGACACCGCCATCAATGTTCGGATGGGTAGATGGCTTTAATGCCCGACTGACTCGTGATAGACGTTATGGATGCTTGAGACCCGACACATGCATGAGCAAAAGTCAACTACAATTCGAACCCTCTCGGCGGTTCTGCTGTGCAAGTTAAGGGATTACAGTCTCCGAACACTGCGTCTCCTCGCAGTACAGCGTCTCCGGCGAAGCGTCTTTCTCGTCAACGATGTCAGCTCTTCTTGCAAGTCATCTGAGCAGCCCTCAGCTGTTACGCCTAGACTATCGTGCGCCCTAAAACGCCATTTAATTCGGAAACTGGGGCTAAATAATATTCGTCGGATTCGTAGCCCTATGACGGCGCCTCCTGGTCTCTCTTCTCGAGATCATCTTGTACGGCTGCAGCGCAAACGCGCTTGCGCCGTTCAAAGTTAATACAGCCTAGGGGGCCACCATCGTTTTAGTAGCCCGACTTCTTGGTTCGGCTGCGTCGGGCAGCTTGCAAGACAGATCCAATGGCCCGACATTAGCGGACAATGCACTCATGCTAAGGTTCGTAAGGACATTCATAGCCTCCTGCTACCTGTTCGACGCTAACGCCCTCGTTTGGTGTTCCCTGTCCTGAGCGCGCAGGTGCCCCTTCACATGTGGGATGGCCGGTGAACGACTTGCACAGGCGCTGGCGCTTCCCCGGCCGACTCATTGTCAACTGCATATTTGTTTGCCCGGCTCCCATGTTCTTCGTTCGTTCGCTGTAGGCTCATTGGCATTTCCGCGGCGTCCTTTATTCCAGTCTTCGAACCCGAGCCAGCCTTCCCATTCCTTGGGCTTCGCGACGGCGGCTACCCTCATACATCCCTTCATTCGCTCCTCCCTCCCCCTAGACAGTCCGGTGCCCATTCCACCGCCATGGACATTTCACAAACCGGCAACAACGGAAATGACAGCCAGAATAAACCCTCTGTCCCAAACAGACAGCCTGCCATGTCACGACAGTCGGGTATCTCTGTTCGCAGCGAAGACTGGGTCCGGCTTGAACAGTCAAACCCCACAGAGTTAGGAGAGCAGGTGGAGGATGTCCAGCGTCGAGAATCTGCTCAAGATGGGAGGTCAGCCGATCGTGGGGCTATCTCTGCGAGGGAGTCAGTGCAGTCTGCCGAAAATCCCCAATCAGGTTTAAGCCGTGAGTTTGAGGACCTGCTCTCATAGCTTTTAGCCCTCTAATGACGCTTTACAGGTTGCCGAGTCTGCAGCCACATTGTAATTGAAGATGGTGTCAACCAAGACGCCTTCTCGCGGTACGGGGATGAAGCTGCTGGCAATGGGGTGCCCTATAATCACCACTCGTTCAGCGCATCCAGCACTTACCACGAGGATAAGGAAGACATGATCTTGGCCTGGGAGGAGAATGATCCCGAAAACCCGTATAACTGGTCGGGAAGGCGGAAAGCGGGCATTCTGCTCACGACCATGATGCTGATTGTAAACTCCACAATGGGCAGCGCTCTGCCCAGCAACGCACTCCCCTTCATTATGGACGAGTGGGGGATTGTGTCGGAGCAGCAGAAGGTCTTGCCCATATCTGTTTACCTCATCGGTAAGTAGTTGATCCAACACACACTTATGCTTCTTACGTTCACAGCTAACCTTTAATCAGGATACGTCATGGGTGAGCCTTGCCTTTTATCTACGCCGGCTCGGATTCAAGCTGATAGATTGGTGTTGTAGGACCGATTCTGTGGGCTCCTCTCAGCGAGCAATACGGCCGGAAGAAGCTTACCATAGGGACATTCATAATGTTCACCCTGTTCACCCTGGCCTGCGCGTTGGCCCCGGATTGGACCGCGTTTCTCGTCTTCCGGCTCATGACTGGCGTGTTTGCCAGCGCCCCGATTGCCATCGTTCCTGGAATTATTGCCGACACATGCGGTGACCCAAGGACCCGCGGCCGGAGTATGGGGCTCTTTTTTATGGTAGTTCAACTCGTTTCCCAACATATTGAAGAACGGTTTTGACTGGTTTATGTATTACAGATGACTGTGTCTGGGCCTCTCCTCGCTCCCATCATTTCCGGCTATTGCGCGCCCACCATTGGATGGCGATGGGCTTTCTGGATTGGGCTCATGTACGCTGGCGCCACGTTGATTCCGCTAATATTGCTCCCCGAGACGAACGGGCCGGTTCTCCTCCTGCGCAGAGCCAGAGACATTCGTGCTCACGACCCAGCCGCGCGGGTCGTCGCTCCTCACGAGTTGGAAAAGAACAGTCTTACAGACCTCGTCGCCGTCGTGCTCACCCGCCCCGTCCGCATGATCATCTTCGAGTCCATTGTCAACACGAGCTGCGCGTACCTAGCGCTCTGCTACGCCATCTTCTACATGACGTTCGAGGCTTTCCCCATCATCTTCCAGGGCGTGTACGGGCTCTCCCCCGGCGCCTGCGGCCTGACGTACCTCGCCATCCTAGCCGGATGCCTGCTCTCTCTTCCCATATTCTTTGCCTATGACACCATTCTCCGCCGCGCGCAGGACCGTGACGCGCCGTGGACCCGCCACGAAGAGTATCGCCGCCTCCCGCTCGCCTGCATCGGCGGGCCCATGTTTGTGATCTCGCTCTTCTGGCTTGGCTGGACCGCGCGCGAGGACGTGCCCTTCTTCGTCCCCATGCTTGCCGGAATCCCGTTTGGCATTGGGTTCATGTGCATCTTCCAGGCGCTGCTGTAAGTTTTGTCTCATATCAATTCACAGTCCATGATCTGACTGCGATCAACACACACAGAAACTACCTCACAGACGCGTACGAAATCTTCGCCGCCTCGGCCAACGCGGCGGCGTCGTGCTCGCGCTCGCTGCTCGCGACGGTGCTGCCGCTGGCGACGGTGCCCATGTTCACGCGGCTGGGCATCTCGGGCGCCTGCAGCCTGCTGGGCGGTATCAGCCTGCTCATGTGCGCCATCCCGTTCGTGTTCCTGTGGCAGGGCGACCGCATCCGCGCCAACTCAAAGTTCTGCCTCGCCCTGCGCCAGCGCAAGGAGGACATGGCCCGCAGGATCGAGGACCAACGCACCCGCCGCTTCCGCCGCGAGAGCGAGAAGTGGTCTTCCTCGTTGTCGTCGGCCGGCCCTCGCCAGGATGCTGCTGCCACTGCCGCCGATGCTGCTGCTGCTGCTTCGACTTCATCTTCTACCTTTCTTGACGGCGCTGTCGGGCGCCAGCAGTAGCAACAAGCTGCCATCAGAACTGTTTAAGGGGCATTGGTTCTTATCAGCCTACCTATCAATCAGCACAGGGGGCATAACTTCCTACCTCCAACCCACTTTTTTCACCTCGTCAACCATGGAAAAGAAAGCAAGATCTAAAAAAAAATTTAAAAAAAAATATAAAACTGAAATGGGCGTTCCACAGGCATAGTCATTGACCATCATTTGAGAATTCTTTAGATCGTATATACTTCATGGCCGGGCAGCCGATGTGGCTATCCACCTACCCAATCCCCTGTTTGGAAGACGAGAGAGAGAGATATCCACAATTGTATACATAGAGAACCTAGAGATCAAATTGAAACTTTCCTTACAACGTCGCCTGCCTGGCCACAGCCGCTTTATCCTTGTTATCTTGTGTGTATGTGTTTCTTGGCAGTCTGAATAGTAGGTACCTATGCCCCTGTCTAGTCATATCCTGAATACTTGACGTGGTTTTACCTGGAGAGAATAAAGATTATAGCAAACATCCCAGCCAGTAAAAAAAAAGCCTCGCATAGGTGCCGTATTTTTATTAGTAAGATAGACCTCCATGATGTTGTACCCAAGGTCTAAAGGGTTCAAAGAGCGACTGCCTCCGCCTGAAAAAGTACATGCCCAGGGGGAACTCCAAACCACCCAAAGCCATTAATACCTACCTATCTGATATTGTCCTGGGCTAACAAACATCCGCGGGCTGGAGTATACAGTCCACCCGCAGCCACGCCAATGCCATACTCGTATCATATAGACACAAGACACGGAGGCATGACTAAACACACCACAGAACCCTCATGGCACAGACTCATGTATACTGTTAACATAATTTTGCACGTGTGCAGATTGCCTCACAACGGGGAGGAGATCATTAGAAGTTGAGTTTATTATTTTTCCACGCTTGTACATTACATGAATAATATCGAGATCTCAAAATATGACCAACTGTGTGTCTGCCTCCCTCATCGGCAGTTCAGACTATTTATTACCCGGCATCAACTGACTACCCAGCCAGCGAATATATGGCATCAGTCAGTAGTCCCGCGGCAGGCTTGCTTCTGATTCTGCCCCTGTCTTGGTTTCCCAAAGGGGGACCGAGACAAAGTCTTGGATTACCGGTAGGTTTTGGGCTTGGGGTCTCCTGCTGCTGCTGTTGATGGGCAGTTGGCGAGCGGCCGGCAGAGCTGGTTGTGGCGGAGGGTTGCTTGGTGTTGGCGTACTGGGAAAGCCGCGGGACGATGCTGGAGTTGAGGTGCGTCGTCATCTCGGGTTAGCTGATCCCCTCGGAAATCGGCAGTAGGTAGAGACTGAAGAAGTGCTTACTGTGGTGGGGTTTCATGGTGTATCCTTGCGCCGTGATGCTTGGGTGGGGGTTTTTAGTTACTGCGTAGTTGTTTGGTTTGGTGGGGAGTGAAAAGGGGTTATGGTGACTTAAAGGGGCTGGGCTGGGCTGGGCTGGGTGTGGTGAGGCGGGCAATACGAATGAAGAAGAGACAAGAGAAATGGCACACACCACTGCAGGCATCTGTCGGGACTTCTGTGCCGGATCTCAGCGTCAACTTTCAGGATGGTGCTATACCTTCCCGGATCGATGCAGCGCCGCCTGAAGTTTGCAATGATGGTCTGGCGGACGGCTGCGAGATTGGCAATGCTATCACTATTACTATTACTATTACTATTGCTACCCTTGCTGGCACGGCTGTTTTGTGGGAAGACACTATTTGACGAATACCTAGGTGAATGCCCTGGACTTTCCAGTATCTGGGCCAGCGGCTGTGGCTGCGATGGTCGCTCATCTTTGACAATCGTTTGCTTCTGTTGCTGTTGCTTCTGTTCTAGGGGTCCAAGGTTGCGTGTGTTTTTAGGGGGTTTAAATGCGCTAAATCACCGAAGCCTGGCTCTCGCCGCCGGCGGCCTGGGAAGGGATTTCATAGAGCCAGTCGCGGATGGCGGTGGTGCGGTTATTGACTTTGTAGTCGCTGTAACTAATGTGGTTGTTGCGGCCGTCGTGTGTCGTGTCTGCTGTCGGATACCGGGAGGCCGTCCCTTCTGGCGTCTTGATTCCGGCTCATCATGCGTAGGCTGTTTTGTAGCTGTGGCCGGAAGCGTTGGGGGTGAGTTCGCTGGGCAGCCACCTAATTCGGGTACAGGAGCAAGTTCATTGGTGGCCGTTGACAAGAGGTTTTAGGTTCTCTTCAGGGCTGCAGCAGCTCAGCCATAAAGAAATTGGCTGTCATGAGCATTTCCCCTTCCACTCTCTCTGCCCAAGTATACAGCCTCAAATAATCCAACACCTACAACACAGGTCGTGTTCCCATCATGCCCAGCAACCGCCACATCACGGAGCCCGGGCAGTGGGGCATCCGCACAGTACCACCGCCACCACCACCACCCAAGAGACTTGGAGCGTCGAGACAAGTTTTCACATCCTGTGTTTTCCAACCCATCACGGAAAATTGAATTAAAAAAATGAACCGCAAAGACTGAAAGAAAATTACTGTAATAAGGCCTATCACGGCTTACCAAGAATTGCATCGCCATCGATACTTGATCATTGAAGGGCAAGAGAAGATAGACTGAAAGCACCTTCAATGTCGAGTCACATTTCATCAGGTCACAGACAGCGAATTGAGAGTCGAAAAAAAAACCTTACGCAAAGCGCCGTTTCAGACCGAGATCGTATAGACATGAGGCTACATAATTTTCGCTTCTGTTAAAAATCACATCATTGCAAGTCCATGAAGCAGACACATGTGCGTGTTTTTTTCATTTCACCTTGCTCATGACCGTCTCGGGGCCGCGGACGACGTCCATCTGGGCGGCCCTGGCCTTGACGGCGTTGAGCATGCTCCTATCAAAGTCGTCGCGCGACCTGAGCACGGCCTCGACCCAGCTGATCTGCAGGTCCCAGTAGCCGCGCTTGAAGGCCTCGAACACGGCGGGCACCTGCTCCTTCTCGACCGTCAGCAGCTGCAGGAACGGCTCCGTGACGCGCCACGTCTCCTTGATGGAGATGCCCACGCCCGGGTTGGGCAGGTTGCTGAAGTAGCCAAACGCCGTCGACAGGTCGTCAAAGATCTTGTCTTGGAACTTGTCGCTGCGGCGGAACTTGGCGCCCTTGTTGCGCACCGACGACAGGTAGCGGATCAGCAGCTCCTCGGCAAAGATCTCGATGAAGATGTCCAGGAGCGAGTGGTGCAGCACCTGCTTGTAGTCGCTCACGTACTCCTCAAAGGTCGCCACCATGCGCGCCATGGCCGTGCTCGTGTACCACTTGGCCGTGAAGAAGTCAGGCATGACGGTCTTGAAGTCGATGGTGAAGACGAGCTGCGCGAACTTGGTGATGCACCACGTGCTCAGGTCCACGTACCCGTCGCGGATCGCCATGACCTCGCTCTCGGCCCGCTCCATGTACTGCGGCGTGACCATGTCGGTGAATTTCTTCTGGAAGTCCGAGAGGTAGCCCAGCCGGCTCCCGTCCTCGCTGTCGTCGATGCAGGCGATCTGGTCGTTCGCCGTGGCCACCAGCCAGTCCTGCAGGGGCTGGAACCCGTCCAGCTCCACCACCTTGCCCGTCTCGTAGCGCGCCGCCTCGTCCTCGAGCATCTTTTGCCACCCCTGCTGGCGCGTCCTCAGCCTCTGGAACATGGCATCCACCACGCCCTCGACAACGTCGGCCCGCTTCGAGTTGGCCGCAACGTCCAGCTGCTCCCGCAACATCCTCCACAGGTCGACCAAGTTTTTGGTCCGGAAGTAGCCGTATTCGTCCACCTCAAGGTTGCCACCCTCGGCGTTGCGTGCGGCAAAGTCCTTCCTCTCCTGCACAAATATGCGGTCGATCCACTCGTCCAAGAAGCGGATGATGAGGGAGCGGAAGTCGCGCACGAGCTCTGTCTCCCTGTTGTCGATGACGTGCGGCGTGAGCTCGTCCTGCTTGAAGCCGAGCTTGTTCATCTTTCTGTAGTATTTCTCAGGCCAGCTGACAATCTCGAGCGTGTGTGATGACGACGTCTGCGGGTCGTCGATGAGGCGCACGAGAAACGCGTGCATAAGGTCGTGGTACATTGTTGCCCACGTCTTGAAGATCTTCCACTTCTTCGGCATCAGCTGCACCATGCCTAGCCTTACCGTGTTGAGGTCGTTGAAGTACCACTTGAGGCTCTTCTCCAGTTCCTTGGGATCTCCCAGGAACTGCTCCCTGCTTTCGGCGAACTGGCTCTCGCCGACCTGCTTTATGGCGTTGAGGAACTTGTCCTTGTACCCCCTCACCGTCTTTGCGCCGTCCGTGATGCTCTGGAACCGCGTGGCGATCTCCTTGTGGTCCTTCAGTGCCTCCTGGAGCGCCAGGACCCTCTGGTCGCTCTTCTCTTCGGCCTCAATGACCAGCGCGAACCGGACCACAAGACTATTATTGTCGTCGACCACCAGATTGATAAGACTCTGAGCGATCAGGGTGATGTGCTCGTCAAACCACTTGACGGCGCTGTCCAGGCGCTCAAAGTAGTCCTCGAGCGTGGACTGCAGGCTCGGGTCGTCGCCGCGCTGGATCTGCTCGATGGCGTCATCGCGGATGTTGCGCAGCTGCGTCAGCTCGTAGTGGATGGCGAGCAGGTTGGGCATGTTCTCGGCGTCGGCGTCGTCCTGGCGCAGCATCTCGAGCACGCCGTTCAGGCGGTCGCTGAAAATTTCTAGGTTGCGGCGCATGGCCTCGACGGCACCAAAGTTGCGGTGGGCCTGGGACACGAGGTTGATGGTGGCAAAGTCGGTGATCATGTTCTGGGAGCCCGAGCATATCTTGTCGATCTTCATCATCTCCTCCTTGATCTGCTGCACCGTCTTCTGCCCGTCGGCGAGGCCATTCATGCCCGACTGCGTCGTCTCGAGCTGGTCGCGCAGGCCGCTGCGCAGCTGCGAGTCGACGGCCGCCTTCTTGCGCGTGAACTCGGCCTTGAGGGCGGCGATCTTGTCGAGGTCGTCGGGGTGCCGCAGCAGCTCCGCCAGTTTGACGGGCGGCACGTCCATGGCTGGATCTTTTCTCGAGACTGCCTAGGCGGCCGTGTATGTGTGGGTTTCCCTCAGACCATGCCGTGTCGGGGTTGGTCAGCCGATGTGCTATGATATAACCACATTCCCATGCTTGACATGGCACTCGTTCAGTGGAGGTTGAGATGTTGTTTCAGCCCAGTTGCAGCGCATGCTGTAATGAGATTCAGCGGTGCCGGTTCCCCAGCGGGCGCCCAGATATTACGGTCCGTGCGCCAATTCTCCCTAAAGGTTCCGAATGATTACCGTCGTCCAGATACCCGTCTAACATGCCCGTTTTATATCAAAATTAGCGGTTTAAGGTAGCCGAGAAAAGAGTCAAGAGGCAGCTTCGCGACCAGGATAGTGATTACATCCTAGAGTAGGATTCTATTTTGGGGCAGGTGGTAAAGATGGAGCTTGTAGAATATTTAGATCCGTGGATCCTGGGTTCTGGGCGCCACCCCCATATACATGTTTTAAGCCGTAGTCTGCGGCGCGCCTCAATACGTACCCATAACCATGATTAATTATGTTGGGCTGTCTCTTGAAGCACCCACCTAGATACTCTTTCGACCGTGACGGAGATGCGCTAGAAGGGCTGCTCTGACACAGGTACACCAACGGTACTTGTAAGAGACTTGTGCGCTTGGTGTTAAAGCCGCCGAAAGTGGCAGCATGCGCCAGCCAAATTCGGCGGCCAGAACACTGCTTTCTCTGTTTGTGGAGTATTAATGATTGAATTAATAGTATAATGTTATATAAGAAACAATTATCTAACTAGAACAGTGAAATTCTCCAGGTACCCTCCTCGAAGACTTGAGGGCAACATTCCATAACCAACCCACACGTAGGGACCGCTGGATGCGCTTCCAACAGGAGGACTGGCTGCCAATCGGAATGCCTTATGCATGTTTTGTCTGTTCGATATCTTCAAGTCTACACGAATGAGAGATGCAAGCCACAAAGCCCCGTAGGTCCTAGGCCTGCTTATCAAAGTGCTGATCATATGACGACATGAACACCATGGCAGCAATGCTAAAAGCCGCCAGCTCGACCTCTCTGTAGAGCAGACCTGATTCTATAGGCATACAGATAGGAGAGGAAGTTAGTATCACGAATGTAGAGGCGGCTGCCTCCGAGCAGGGCCTGGAAATGCCATAGTCATTGCAGTCACAAAGGGAAACCAAGTCGATGAGTTTATCGGTTATTGTGTCATGTACAGAGCGGCCCTTCCATTCGTTCTCGGCCTCCTTTCCCCCCTAACCTTCTTTCTAATCCTGTTTATCAAAAACACAGACAGACACCATTCTCGCCTGACCCGCCGTCCAAAGACGCAACCAGACCCCCCTTGACCCTCCTGCAAGACGGCAATCTAGGACCGAGGGCGGTAGGTTTGCCAGACTGTCATCACGCCACACGTCAGCATTCAACAAAAAGAATCAACGAGAAAATCCCGCTTGGTACCCCCATCGAATAACCATTCCCTCCCGAAAAGTCCAAGCGAGCAGAAGAGTTGGGAGAGTGTAAAAAAAGACGCACCAGCAATTCCAAACGGGGCCCCGAAGCCGACGATGCAGAACAGCCAGTAGCGCAGGCCGAAGAACCTGGTCTTGGTGTTGAAGGGCACGTTAGAGAGCGGGCCCTCGGGGTAGTGGTAGGGCGACGAGAGCTGGGCGCGCGTCGACTGGAAGCCGCGGCGGGCGACCAGCGAGGCCATGGTCGTCGTCCGGGGAGCCGCGCGGAGAGCGGTACGGGCAAACATCTGTGTTCGGAGGGGTTGGATACGGCTTGGTTAGTCTTTGCAGTTTTCGCTCCTCATCCGCGTCCCCTCCCAACCGGCGACCTCCCCCCACCCCTTCTCTCTCTCAAGTCGTCGTGCCGACCCGACCCGACCCGGCTTTGCTGGCCCGCCAGCTACTCCTCCAGAGAGCTCAATTGCGCGCGAGAGCCAGGTTTTCCAATTGAAGATGATGAACGCAATGCATACCTTGAGAGAGTGGAGATTTGCTTTTGCGGGTGCAACGAGCCGGGGAACGATGTGCGTCTGGTGTGAGAGGTTGCGAGGTTTCTCCTGCAATCCGGAAGCCGTAACGCTAGTAGAGCAGCGACGTCGTTTCGAAGAGCAACAGCTCGAGCTCGGTGGTGTGACTTTTTACGGCTGTGAGCTGTGGTCTGCCGTAGTCAGCTCAGGCGACAGGGATAATCGGGTATCATGGCCTTACGTAATCCCTGCGCGCGGGGTCGCGTTCATTCCTTCCGATACGGAGCCCTTCAGTTCAGTTTACAATCCAATCCCTGAATGTTTGTTGACGTGGCACTTATAAAGGAAAAGAAAATAACAAAGGCACCGGCCAGGAAAGGCATTTGACAGGCATTTCTAGAGAAGGAATAGACCTACCTCTAGGATTCCAAAATAGGAATTCAAATAGCTATTACCTCGTTTAGCGAAAAACCTTTACGGCGAGTCGTAAGATGCTAAGGCCATGTGGATCTTGGAAAGTATCACGCTGACAAACATTCAGGGATTGGATTGTACAGCTCTGCACTATGACAGAGATTCCCGCGAATTCAACATGTTTTACCTCTGTAAGCGGATGAGTTCGGATAATGAACCACGCCCGGCGTCTGATTCTTGTCTGCAAGCTGCTTTGACGCGATATTCACATACAAGTTGTCGCAAATCGACAAAGAGAAGAAATGTGATGCAACAGAGAGATGTCATTAATTCAACAATTCATATTGTGTATGGCCAACATCAAATATCAGATATACATGCTCAAGCGCTTTCCCTGCATTTCCCCTTCCTCTTTTACCTCAGAGTGACCAGCTCCTCCGCGCTCGTCGGGTGGATAGCCACGCAGCTATCGAAGTCGGCCTTTGTCGCGCCCATCTTGATAGCGACTCCAAACCCCTGGAGCATCTCGCCGCTGCCGAGGCCGAGAATATGCAGGCCGACCACCTTCTCCTCCGGGCCGGCACAGATGAGCTTGTAGGCCGTCGGGCCCTTCTGGTTGGGGTCCATCATGGCGTAGTACATGGCGGTGAAGTTTGTCTTGTAAATCTTGAGGTTCTCGCGGCCGTACTTCTCGACGGCCTGCGGTTCTGTGAGCCCGATGGAGCCGACCTCGGGGTGCGCAAACACGACCGACGGGATGTTGGTGTAGTCGACGCGCGCCGTCTTGAACTCGGCGGGTCCGAACAGCCGCGCGGCCAGCTTGCGGCCCGCTGCGAGGGCAACCGGCGTCAGCTCGACCTCGCCCGACACGTCGCCGAGCGCGTAGATGTTCTCGACGCTCGTGTTCTGGTACTGGTCCACCACGACGTGGCCCTTCTCGTTGAGCTTCACGCCGGCCTCCTCGAGCCCGATGCCGCTCGTCGCCGGAGTGCGCCCAATCGCCCATATTAGGTGGTCAACATCCGCCACGGAGCCCTCGCCCTTCGCCCCCTTGTAGTGCACCGTCAGCTTGCCCGACGCCTCGTCCTTCAGAACCTGGTCCAGATTGGTGCTCCTGTGGACCTTGACGCCCAGCCGCTCGTACTCGTTGGTCACGGTCTCCTGGATCATGGGGTCGAAGCTGCGCAGGAAGGTGTTGTACCGGATGAACAGGTGTGTCTCGACGCCTAGCGCATTGAACATGCCGGCAAACTCGACGGCGATGTAGCCCGCGCCCACCAGCACCACCTTCTTGGGCAGTGTGTCGATGTCGAAGAAGCCATCGCTGTTAGTGCCAAAGTCGGCGCCGGGAATCGCAGGCGGGGCCGTGGGGTTTCCGCCGACGGCCACCACGATTTTCTTGGCGTTGACGACCTCCTTGGTGCCATCGTCTAGTGTCACCTCGACCTGGTTGCGGGACAGCAGCTTCGCCCATCCGTGTACGTACTCGACCTTGTCGTTGGCCAGGTTGCGCTCGTAGATGCCGTTCAGCCGCTTGATGTAGGCATCTCTCTTGTGCTTGAAGGTGGACCAGTCGAACGGCGCCGTCTCCTGGAGGCTGAAGCCGTAGTCTTTGGCTTGGTGAACTGTCTCGGCAATGAATGCGGCGTTGAAGGTCACCTTCTTGGGTACACATCTGTAAAACAGGGACTGTCAGCGCCCGCCTTGACTCTATAAGCCGGATAGTGGGTTCGCCAGTTTACTTACCCAACATTGACGCATGTGCCTCCTAACCGCTTGCCCTCTATAATCATGGCCTTGGTTCCATACCGGGAGCTCGCGGCACGAGCAGCCCCGAGGCCTCCGCTACCGCCCCCGATCACAAGGAAATCGATCTCCTTGGAAATGGGAGCCATGGCGAGCGAAGTTGCTGAGAAGTGTCTGGATAGTGTCGTAATTCGACTGGCAGCAGTTCTTGACGAGAGCACAGGGCGTCTAGTAAGAATGGAAGAAAGGGCTTGCATGGACAGAAGTCGGGAGGTGGGCGATAGGGGAGCTCGAACAAGAACGCACCGCGGGGTATGAGGGGTCAACTGCTTATTTATAGGTATATAGAAGCCAAAGGTTGGACGACAAATACCTTGCATATGCGCCGTCTCGAGACTGGGTTAGGTGGGTGGGCTGGGCTGTGGGCTGCGGGCTGGTTGACAAATTCCGAACGCTGTTTGCGACAGCGCAGAGTCAAAGGTTCCCTCAGTTGTAGCTAATAGTTGCTGACAGACGGCCAGCTTTACCACTAACCGATACGGATTACAGTAGTGTACTAAAGCGAGGAAAATTCCAAATTGTCGCTTGCACATTGACTCTCCATGCCTAGATGGATTCTGGGCCCTCGCTTCTTCTATCCACCTTACTTGCTAGAACCCAGCCAAGCCGTGGACATGTCGGGTTTGCTTACTATTTTCACGCAGAGGAATGCCGACTGGGGAAGCAGAACCGACGCTGTCCCAACGCGCTGAACTAAGCAACCCGCGGCCCGCAGCAGCCTGCGTCATTGCAGGGATAGATGTTGACAAATTGGGTGCGAGCTACCATTGGCTGGAGATGTTTAATCTTCCCATTGGCTGGATCTTTCTCAGATTTGATGGCGTCGCAACGATCGGTTCACGTGGAGGGAACCTTTTCTCGACCTCGATGCCAGACAAGCACGGGGATCGGGTCAAGTATCAACGCGAGGTGACAGCGGACCAATACTCTTTGGGAGTTGGTTAATCAAAAAGTCGAACTATTTAGGGGACAACAACGACAAAAAAAACAGAAAATAGAGACAGGAGGGAGGAAAAATGGTCTTGGTCAGAAAACCACCACAGCTACAATTAAAGGCACTAAGATCGACAGCTGTAGAATCCGGCCTGCCAGTCGGGGGGATCAAGAGCGAATTGGTTCTCCGGCTGCGAGACGCAGCCAGGAAATTCACGCCTGTGCCGGCGAACGCGCGCATCCTTAGCATCGACCTGGGCATCAAGAACTTTGCCTATAGCCTCATCACATGGACCAAACTCTCCACACAAAGACACAGCGAGACACCGCAGTGGCCCGGCCGGCTCAAGGTCTTGGTCCACGAATGGAAGGTCGTGGACCTCGCCCAGGAGGCCGAGGCCCAGGCGTTGGCCGCGACCGGAACCACGCAGGCGGCCGTCTTCGACCCGGAGTCGTTGTCGAAACTGGCGCTGAAGCTGGTCAACGACCGGCTGCTGCCGCTGCAGCCAACGCACGTGCTGATCGAGCGGCAGCGCAACCGCAGCAGCGGGTCCGCGGCCGTCACCGAGTGGACGCTGCGCGTGAACAGTCTCGAGTCCATACTGTACGGCATCCTGGTGACGCAGCAGCAGCAGCAGCGAGGCGACGGCGCCGGCGCCTTTGACGCAGGCGCCATCATTCCCATTCTGTCGCATCGAGTCGGGTCTTATCTGGACCGCGAGCTTGACGCCGAGGCCGCCGTCGAGCCCGACTCCCTGCCGGAAAAGAGCGTGAATATCAAGAAGCGCAAGATGAGCATCCTGCAAGACTGGATCCGTGCGGGGGTGGTTGAGCCGACGACCGAGGACGTCCGGCAGCAGATGTCCAAGGCCGTGCTGGGGAAGCCCGATAAGCCGAAGCGAATAGGAGCCAAGCACAAGGCCGAAATTGGGGCTTCCGAGTCGCCTTCTGCACAAGAAGGCGCCAAACCGCCCAAGGCACAGAAGCTGGACGACCTGTCCGACAGCCTGACGCAGGGGATCGTGTGGCTCATGTGGCAGCGGAACTTTGAAGAAAGGATCAAGGAGGAGCCATGGCTAACCTCCGAAGGACCTCCCTTTGAACCGGATGTTGAAGATTTGAGCGTTGATGACCAAAAGAAAGAAAAAAACAGAAAGAAAGCAGCGATAAACTCGGCAACTGCGAAACGGACCAAAAAGAAACCGAAGCCAGTGCCGCCAAAGGACGAATTGTAGCGTTCGCCCATGCGCATCGAACATGTTCCGATTACATATCGTATACCCGCTACGTCGCTACCTGTTGTCGGTGTACGTTGGCCTTTGGCAGCTTACCGTGGCGCAGCAGCCTGGTAACGCTCTGGGAGGCTTATACCATGCACAAGACACCTGAAACTTGTTGGCGACCTCTAGCCTGTAGCATCATCATTTGTAAAATAACAATAACTCGCATTTCCGGGTATCATAATGCCTAAATCTCAATGGACCTGAAAGAATGAAGGAGAAACACCACATCTCCAACGAGTCCTTTACTCGCTCCAGTGGTACTCGTCGTATCTGCCCTCCTCCCTCTGTGTGCTGACCCACTCCTCGCTGGCCAGGCCTTTCGTCATCCTTCTCTTGAGGTCGTGCGGGTCCTTGTGCCAGTCGCACGCATAGTCGCACTCGGGGACCTGCGTCTCGCCAAAATAGGCACAGACAGCAGCGTGGCGGCAGGAGCTGGTGTTCTCGCAGTAGGCGACGAGCTTGTTTAGGCTCTGAAGCCTCGCCCGCCCGTTAGCACTGATGGGGGCTCCGCTCCCGTCCTTGCCGCCAGCGTCCCGCGTCACCAGGTTGCAGACGCGATCGCGGTCCTCGCGGCTGTAGTACAGGAAGCAGTAGCTAGCATTGCCGTCGCGGCCGGCGCGCCCCGCCTCTTGGTAATATCCCTCAAACGACTTGGGCAGGCGCCAGTGCACGACGAAGCGGACGTTGTCCTTATCGATGCCCATGCCGAAAGCCGTCGTAGCCACGATGATGGCGTAGCCAGGATTCCCGGCAATCCACTGAGCCAGTGTCTCCTCCTTGGCCTCTCGAGACAACTTGGCGTGGAAGGGGCGGGCGCCAATGCCGTCATTGCGTAGAGCCGCGGCCAAGGACTCGCACTCATCGCGCGAGATGGTGTAGATGATGCCGGGTACATTATCGACGCGGTCTCCAGCGGCTTCAAGCTCCGCCCGCCGTTCGTTGGCCGTTCGTCGCGCGTACACGTTCTGTAGCCATGTCACGAAGTCGTCGTACCGATCGTTGGCCTCGTCGCTGGTGAAGCGCACCTCGAGGTGAAGATTGGGTCGGTGTGCCGTCGTGGTAAAGGTCTTGAGCCGGCTGCCGCCGCCGCCGCCGCCGCCGCCGCCCCGGTTGAGCTGCCCCAGCCCCAGCGTCGAGAGCACATCCTGCCGCACCAGCTCGTTGGCTGTCGCCGTCAGGCACATGATGGGCACGTCTGGGAACGTCTCGCGGAACCATGACAGCCGCTTGAAGTCCTTCCGGAAGTCGTGACCCCACTCCGATATGCAGTGTGCCTCGTCGACGGCAATGCGCGCCAGCTCTTGCTGCTCGTGTACCAGCTTCAGCCGCTTACGGAAGTGCTCGCCTGAGCATAGCTCGGGGGTCACGTACAGCAGCCGCGTCAGGGGATGGCCCGTAGCCAGGTCCTGGTAGATATAGTCCCGCTCGGCCATGGGCGTGTTGCTGTTCAGCGTGCGTGCATCTACGTTGGCAGCACGAAGTGCCTCTACTTGGTTCATCTAATGTAGCTATTAGGCAATATCCCGAGGTGGTCTCTCGGGAGGCAGAGGCTTACCATGAGGCTCAGAAGCGGAGATATGACAATTGTGACTATAAGCCTCGCCTTTAGTTTCATTCTCTGGTCAAAATAACAGGAGATGATATAGTTTACAGTTTACAGTCACGAACTCTGACTTACTTCCGCGATCAACCACAGCCGGGAGTTGGAAGCAAAGACTCTTTCCAAACGAAGTCGCTGCCTGGACAAAAACATCGTAGCCTTCAAGCGCGGCGAGTATGATCTCGCGCTGAAATGGTCTGCCAAGCTCAAAATATCAGCAACCACAGCTATGAGAAAAATATAGGCCCAGGGAGCATGCCATACCTAAATGATTCCTTGTTGAACTGCCGGCGCAGAGTGAAGTCGATGTCCAGGAACAAGTTGGACCTCACCAGAGACATCGTTGTTGCTCTCCGACCCGCAGCGTCTTGTCTTCAGGGGCGGGATCATCCAAAAGGGAAGTGGCGCTCAGTCACAATCAAGGGAAAACAAGTCAAAGACGCAATTCATCATATCCATTTGTTGTGGTGGCATGTTCGGACTCGACTGGTGCAGGTGCAAAGTTGACCAGAAAAGAAACTTGGCAGGCTGAAGCCGGGCCTTCCATCCATTGGGTTGGCAGCTGGAGTGCGCATGAGCGACCGGTATCAGCCCCCGCATTTTGCAGCTGTTAGTGGACAACGACGCAATATCCATCCCCACCGTTGAAACATCCTGCCCTGGATGGAACCTACGCAAAGAATGAGACTTGTGTTCAAGAATAACTCTGCTAGTAGTTGTGCCCTTACATTTATGACAGAAACTGAGTTATCTGAAATAGCACACAAGGCAAAGACCGCAAACTTTATCAAGCTACTGAAGCACCTTGTGTAGTCCAATCCATGAATGATTATTGGCATGAGAAGCAAGGAACATCTAGAGATTGGACTAGAACCTTTATATCTCCCTAGATGATATATCATTGTCCAAATTGATCATCTACACAAACAGCTTACCGCATTGGACATAGAACGTTTATTACCGCTTCTCGACCAGGAGGAGGTTCAAAAACGAGACCGGGTCTTTCTTTTTTTATACTCCGTACACGGTAGTCTGCTTCACCACCCGTGTCGGGTCGACTCCCTGTCGTAGTCGGCGCAAACAAGGGTCAAGGGTTTCGTTTCAGGACCCGGATGCCTGAACCCTGGTGCCAAGAAAGGGGGCTTCCAGAAACTTGTGGTGTGCCTGGTTGGCTGACTGGGAACCTTGGAAGAGAGATACAGACTTCAATGCGGTATCGGGTTCTTCTTGAGGGGTTTTGAGGCTTAATATTAACTGGCTACATACTATGTAAAGCATGAAAACCGATGCTAGCTGCTCAAGTAGGTATTTGTCCTTTGATTTATACGGATATCCGTGCAATGATTCAGTCTTGAGCTCTTTGTCAAATATTGCAAACAACGGGAATTCAATGGTCAAGTAATCAACTCGCCTCCTGCCATGCTTACCGTCGTGAGTAAGGCACCCCCATACCTAGCTAGGTGCCGTAGGGATCGAGACAATGGCGAAAGACAAGAACGCTATAACGTGTCTCTTGAAGATCCAGAGAAACCTCTTATCCTGACGTGGACCGACTTAACACAAAACAACAGGAAGACAAAGCAACGGACTAAGCAACGGAACGGATGGAGGGGAACCTGGAAATTATCGGGCAGGCCCGTAGACTAACTGCGCATAGAAATGCTAACACACTTGACAGAGGCAATCTGATTGCGCCGCAATTCTCGCTCCTGGCCTGCAGCTGCGAGCAAAGCTATTTATTTTCGGCGGCAAACTTTGAATCCTCCTCCTACAATCGGATGACACGGCAGAGTTTGAACTTTGGGTGGTTGCGGCTCGTCCGTCCCTCCGGAAGAGACGGGCTGGGGATATTTGAGGCTCTAGATGGCAACTTAATCGAGTGTCGTATCCCGGCCTCCCAACACCGACTTGAACAGCGAGCGGGATGATAGATTGAAACGGCGCGGGCTGCAGCAATTTGGAAATTGTCGGTTGGAACTTGGAGAAAGCCGCCGCGATCAAGAGACCGAAACCGACATCAATTATTCCTGCAACCTTACTCCACATTTAGCGACGGCTAGAATGATTCTAGGTTATTGACTGCTGGGAGTTGGCTGCTGGAGAGGCTGAGTGTAGGGCGGATTCATGGGAGTTCCGCGCGCCGCTCCATGAGAATGTTGAACTCCACGTGCTTTGAAGAAGCGCATGCAACAGTAAAGTGAGGCTTCCGGCAGCTGTGGCCGTAGCTGTGACGTGCGCCCTCCGCTGCCCCTCGAGTGCCCCTTGCAGCACAGCGAGTTCTGCGGCGCGCTAAGCCGTCAAGGGTCGTTTTGTGTGGTGTGGTTACATGCACACCCTAGGCACCGCGCCGGACAACATAGTGCGGCCAATCAGATGACGAGCTACCCTGGACTTGCCTTTGGGCTGATGAGACGGCTAGCCGTGCCTTCTGTAGGCTCGACCCTCTTCTGTGCCAGCACTCGCACCCCCAGCTGTGCCTCTCTACGGATACGCTAACCCCTATCTTGGGCTTTCGCTACCTGAGATGCACCCGAGACGGAACCGCAGTCAGACCCAAATGGAAACCTGAAGGAATTTTTGATCCCTTGCTCACTGCTCCGCCGTCCCTGCTCTCGACACCATTGCCGTCGCCGTCGCCGTCGCCGTCGATCGTCTCCATCGAGCGCGTTCCAACGCCCACGAGGGGGCCTCCTGTCATTCGCAAACGCACCTGCCTGTTTGCCTCTCGCACTTACCGCCCTCGACACGCCCTCGTCTCCGTTGCCCACGCCGCGATTGGGCCCGCAATGATATCGTCCCTCGATCCCTAGTCACGACGCTGCCAATTGGCCAAAGAACAACCTCCCCCCAACCGACTCCTTTCGACAGCCGCCCAGACTCTCCTCAACAAAATCGGAATAAACAGCCCCTGGGGCGCGACTTTTCTTGCGTGTTCTGGCATATATTTCGCGGGCCGCTGCTTGAATTGACGACTAGAGGTGTGGTAGTCTTTGGGAGCGGGCTTCATGGCTATGGAACGAGCCCCTCGGGGCTTGCCCGACAACCCAGCCCAAGCACGACGGGCTCTCGCGGCCGCTGCCCTAGCGAATCCTCCAGCTCCGCCCCCGATGCCTAGCCTGCGAGATGTGCCCTCTAACTCGAATCTATCGGCGTCGGCACCTCTCTCCTCTAGCCAGGTTATCGCTCTGGCGAGGGAGGCAATGAAAGTCGCTCACGACAATGAAGCAAAAGCCGCCGAGGCGAGCGGAGTCAGCAACAGCCTCAAGCCTGGTCTCACTATTGACTTGAGTAGGAAGAAGATCCTGAAGCTGCCCGACGAAATCGTCGACGTAATTAAGGATGAATTAGAGCGGTAGGGTCTATAAACTATCCCTCCCTCTCTTGGACTATTTATCTAATGCTCTACTTGCCCGTCAGGCTTGCGCTGTCGCACAACTATTTGCAGACATTCCCAACCAGGTTCGCTGAGTGCACCTCGATCCGGTACCTCAACGTCAGACAGAACAGGATAAAGGAATTTCCCCTTGCTGTGAGTGCTGCCTCAGCCCCATGACATCCCCGGCAACACCAGGCTGACTGTGTTTTTCTGTTAGCTGTGCAATCTCAAATCACTTGAAATCCTGGATCTGGGGCGGAACTTGCTGCAGACTCTTCCGCCAGAGATCGTCAAGCTGTCATCTTTGAAGGTGTTTTCGATACCAAAGAACCAGATCTCTGAACTCCCCCTTTGCTTAGCAGACATGCCGTCGTTGTCCGTTATTAAATTAGAAGGCAACCCGCTCGTGTTTCCTCCACCCGAAGTTCTGCAGGTGCAGGCTGCAACTATACAAAACGATGTCTTGAAGGAGTTCGAAATGACAGAAGTTTCCATAACGACACATATAAAAAAATTTCTGAAGCAAAAGGCTCTCAGCCTCAATGGGCGAGCGGACGCTGACTCGCCGGGCGAGGAGCCCGCAGAAGGCACCGAAACCCCACGGCCTACCATCAAGCGCGTTTTCAGTGGGCGATTCCCTATCCGGGTCAACGGGAACGACGTTCACGACCTCCGGTCGCCCGCACTCCCTCGGGCCCCGCCAATTCCAACACGGTCTCACTACCGGGGTCTCTCGCAGCAGAACACAGCGCAACGCAGACCAGGCGTCATGCCACTCACCATTGGTAACCCCAACGAGCGTGTTCGCAGCAATTCTGAAACAACGATCCAGACTTCAAGCCGAGATCGGGCCGAGAGCAGATCGAGGCGTATGGGCATTGTCTCCAAGAAACCCTCAGAACTCAGCACGCTCGATGAGACAGAGGCCAACAACCGCTTTAGCCATTACCGCGGCCTGAGTCATGGGTCGGCGATGCAGGGGAGCGGAACTCATATGCAAGTCAAAAGCCCGAATCCGGCAAGCCCGGCCGATGCATCTTCGCACCGGCCCGTCTATTTCCGCCGGCTCTCTATCCTTCCGGAACGCAGGCCCGAGTCAAAGGTTGTGGATCCGATAATAGAAGCCGCCAAGGGAATCATTTACTCCATCTTTCAGATCCATCCGATGATCCAAATGCTTATGAGTCTTGCCGACGACGGCACCGCACGGCGCTCGAACCTGGAAATCGTCTTCTACAACACCAATGCGCACGTCGAGCAATTGGAAATTGAAATCCAAAAGCATGACCCAGTCGACGAGTACGGTACAAGAGAGAACGAAAATGTCCAGAGAGCGTGCATCACACTGGTCAATGCTTACACCCACGTGTGCGCTCTATTAATGAGCAATGTTGATCTCTTCCTCGATAATGGCGACCCACGGTATATTCGTACCCTACTGACCCAGCTTTATAATAGTATTATGGAGCTGCGTGTCACATGCTCCCAAGTCCCTTCGGACAACACCCTACGTCGCGGCCCCTCTCGGTCTGATCTTGGAGACACTTTGCGCCCCCTATCCCGGGAAAATTCGGCTACTCCAATTGCCGATCGCGTCACCGCGAATGGCAGGTCTCGCAACGGCACCCTGGTGTATAACCCGAGCAATCTGCGCGTTGCCACCGACGTTCCCATGTCATACATCAACGGGACTGGTAGGACGGTAGCGATAAGTGCTGCCACACCACGGTCTGGAGACTCGTTCATATCGTCCAGCACGTCTGGCGGCCGCGGATTGTCGGCCGACTTTACTGAGGAAGATGCCGTATTCGAGAGGATATTCTTGTCCCTTCAAAAGTCGACAGATCTCGCTATGCGTGTTCTGCCGTCCTTGAATGCACAACTTAATGCATACATGCGCAACGCCATGGCTCAGAGAGCATCTGACCATGTTGTACAGTGTTGGAAAGCTCTAATGTTTAAGTGCGCATCCTTTATCCAGCAGACCGAGCTCTTGAAGGGGAAACTGTCGTCGATCAAGCTTAAGGAGCCCGGCATCCGCACCCAGGCGTCCTTCTGGATACTTTGCCACAATTTCGTCGAGGCATATTACGTGCTCGTCGGGAAGATGAAGCAGCTCCAGAAGGACATCATGCTCCCGCCCGATATCAAGATGAGGCTGCACACCATCCAACAGAGCCTGAAGGAGACTGCCGCTCTTATGCATTCGTCGCCCTGGGCTTACTATGCCGGCCAGGCTGGCTTGGACGTCATGATTTCAAGCCCCTACAGTACCCAATCCAATACGCCTGTACCTCTCCCCATGACACCACAGAGTGCGGCTTTGGGTCCCGCCGTGCAGGCAACTGTCCCGTCGACACCGCAGAGCGCTTCCTTCGCCGCCGCGTTCACGGGCAACGTTTTCGAAAGAGCCGATGCCCTGATCTCGATGGGTGGGATCTCAATGTCGCGGACTGGAACTATGAATTCGACGTCGACGGCGAGTCTAAATTCTATGAGCAGCACTATTTCTTCGCAAGACGGCATCCTCACGCCTTCTTCGGCTCTTAGCCCTGGCCCAGGCCCGCTCGGTTCTCTACCTCTCCGGGTCAACTATGGGGGCAAAGTTGGCTCCTAGGTGAGGGCCTTCTAGATAAAGGACCCTGAAGTGCACCGTTCCCCTGCAGTGCAGATATGTGCTCGGGATTGGATGCTGCACCCCACGATTTCTGGGCGTCAATGTTGGACTTTCTTTGGCGTTTCAACTTCTGACTGGGTGGTCGTCTTGGGCAATGGCTGTAGAAAGATATCATAATATGTATATGGGAGGGAGCTTTACTGGATCTGGAGCCATGGTGCTTTTTGTCTTGGGCTGAGAAGGTTGTGCATTGCATGGAGCTTTGGGATCATACATGACACAGCATATTCGGCTATGGAGGCGTTATTTCTTAAGCGAAGTAACTGTAATAGAGTTTTGCAACTGCTTTTTCTACAGGCTCGAACATAACATGGAATGGCTAAGAGTCTGTTGCTTCCAGTACGGCAACCGCGAGGACATTCAAGTAAGGGCTTTGCAGGCAACATGTTGTATTCCACGTCGTTAACGGAGTCGTCAACGGCCCTATCAGCGGCGCCGACGATGGTTTTTTTAGTAGTTGAAGGTTCGTTGCAGTGGAAAGGTATAGGCCAGATGATGATGTGGTAAAAAGTGGTAAATTACGACCTGGCAAATTCGTGGATGCAATCCGTACCTACGGTCAGGTTCCGTTTCATATTCCCGGGCCAATCATCAACCCCGCCCCCGCACCTCCATGCCAACCTCCCCTCCCCGCATCTTCTGGGGACCCCGTGCAGCTTTCAGCGCAACGATGGCTTGCGTCCATCTACTATCTGAAGGCAAAGAAGCTCGAACTGAGGTCTCGATGCATACTTAGAACTACTTTGGCCAACGTATTGGCTACGTCGATGCCCACTTCCCCAAGCGGTCCCTCCTGAATTCACCCCGCATCATGTCTTCCTTCTTTACAGCGAATGCCCCTTCAGCTACAATAACCCCCCCACAACCGGCACCTCCGTCCGTGACAAGTACCACAGCTGGCGGTAGCACGTCCATCTCTTCCCCCGCAACGACGGCCACGTCGGTGACCACCCCACGACCATCGTCGCTGTCTCTCCTCTCGTCATCGCCGTCTGGCCTGCCCTTCCTCCCACCCCAGCAGCAGCAACAGCCATCCTCCTCGACCGCTCCTTCGTCCGTCTCCTCGTCGGCGCAACCGCAGCTCCTCCCCGGGCTCCCACCTCTCCCTCACCACCCACACCACTATGCTACTACGGCCGGCAGCAGTTCCCTAAGCCAGGGCGCCGGCGGGGGCGGGGGCGCCAGCAGCACCAGCACCAGAACCAACAGCCTGCTCAACCCAACACTGCCGTCGCCGAGCACGCAGAGGCAGATCGACGAGGCGCGCACCGCCGTCGTGGCATCGCTCGGCAACATGCTCGACCGCGAGCTACAGGGCCGCGGCGCGCTACTGCACGCCAACAACGCGGCTATCGAGCGTCAAGAGCGCGACGTGTCGCGCGCTGCCGATGCCCTGCGCCGCGAGAATGACAAGCTCACCCGCCTCGCCGCCGACCACACCCGCAAGGTCAAGGAGATTGGCAACGTGCAGAACTGGGCCGAGATGCTCGAGCGCGAGTTTCTTATTGTCGAGGAGACGCTGCGCCTGGTCAGGGAGGGGAGCGGGAGCGGCAGTGGGAGCTGGAGTGGGAGTGGGAGCTGGTCGCGGAGCGAGTCGGGCGACGAAGGGGACGGCGGACGCCGGGATGGCGACGTGGATGGTGACGGCGATGTCGCCATGGTGGACGATCACGAGGCGGCTGGCCAGGTGCCTGGTAAAGGTAAGGCCGTGGAGCAGCAGGAGCAGCGACAGCCGGGGCGAGACCAAGGGCAGGAGGTGGTGCCCGCTGCTTCTGCGTCTACATCCACCGATGACGGTGCAGGAGTCGGAACAGAAGTTACTTAGGAGACGTTATCGACAAGTGTCGAGGCCAAGCCGCCCCTATTCGTCCAACCCGAGTCGGTACCGTTGCCACTGTCTCCGCCGCAGTCCGGTCCTATCAACGACGGACCTGCTGTCACACCTGTGACATTATGATTGCGATATGGGAACGCGGCGTTTTTTGCTTGTCCCCTGCACGTCACGACGACACGAACGATATACCAGGTAACGTCGGTTTAGTTTGGCTTAAGAAAAGCGGATTCTTGTTTTTACATCCCAGCGTCCATAACCCAGTCTAGAGGCTGGCTACACGGAAACATACACACGCTCGCTATCTCTATGCTATATATCGAACGCAAGACACAACAGCAACGCCAACATCTCTCAACGCAAGATCCGTTAGATGAGTCCGGGAAGCATCGTGTACCGCTTCTTCTTGTAGCGGTCGCCAAACTCGTTGCGCAGAGCCTTCTCCTTGCCGCGGGACCACAGGCGCATGTAGTAGATGCCATAGCAGATGAAGGCGACGACTGTGACACTGCGGCTGATGAGAATGACGCCCACCCAAGCGGTGACCTCAAACATGTAGTTGGGGCAGGTGACGAGGCTGCTGCCGATGCAGTTGGGGATGCCCTTTTCGGTGCCGCCGGGCTTGCGCAGGCTGGCCAGATGCTGGTGCACGATCCAGTTGCAGGCCTCGCCGCCAACGAAGAGGGCCAGGCCCAGGTAGTCGACGGGTCCGAGCTCGTTCCGCTCCGACAACGACCCGGGCCGGTAGATGTCGAGGGCGCACAGCAGGCCAGACATGAGCCAGTAGAAGGCCGAGTTGCGGAAGATGTTCCACGCCGGCATCGTGTTGGCCGAGAATCGGTGCACAAAGACCGTCTCGTACTCGCGCTTGAGGAAGTGCAGCTGGAACATGGCAAACAGCAGCCACTGCACCTGCGTCAGCGGCGCCTCGACGGCCGCCTTGGAATAAACGGGCGCGTAGATGTACGGCCGCAGGTACGCGAAGAGGGCGTGGAAGAGCAGCGGGCCGGCGTACTCAATCACGAAGACGGTGCGCCACGCAAACTGCAAGCCTGTATTTGGTCTGGTTAGCATGTGCTGGCTTGGATTATGGGTATGAAAGCGTCAATTTCCCCCTGGACAGAGAGAGAGCAAGGACGGGGAGACAGGAAAGAAAAACCGTACCAAGGTCCTTCACGACCAGCTCGCCCGCCGACATAACGTTGGTCTCATCACGGACCAGCCCGAGGCGGTTCTTGAGCGTCTTCTTGGTCGTGGGGTCGTACAGCCCGACGCGGTTGTAGTCGCTGATGCCCGCCTGCCGGGCAATCAGGATCTTGGTTTCTTCGACCGTGGCATCGCGGGGCAGCTCGACCGTCGCGGGGAGCTTGCGGATAGGCTTCCTAGGAACTCTGTTTGAGAGCTTGAGCGAGATCTTGGGCGCCATTTCTCTCTGTCTCTGTCTATTCCCTGTATTTCGGACGCTTTGTGCTCAGGCGCCTATCCGCCAGTCGCTTTTTCTGGCCGCAAAGTTTAGAGAGATACGGAGACGCGGGTCTATACTTTTTTAACTTTACGCTCGCTCGGGAATTTGTTGGGATGGGATCGCCGGGGGACTTTTTCTTTCTACAGTTGCGATGCGAAATCTTACGTAATATAATAATCACGGGCGGGAACCCGGCAGCGCGGAAACCCGGCAGCGCGGACTTGAAAGTGTTCGGATTCGGATTTATTTTATTTTATTTTATTTTATGGATATTGCGAAAAAAAATCGGACCGGCCTTGTACCGAACCGAACGGCCTACCACCTCGGGCAGGTACTTCGGAACTTTGCGAGAGCATGGATTGTCACTTTGAGGAAGGTGAAGTACTGTACCACTTTCCGTGCAGGGGGGTTTTAAGTTTTAGGAGGACTGTATGTAAACACATATACCGTATAATTAGTACATCCTCTCGTGCCTACGGTGGCCACCAGCGATAGGTATGGAATGTATCTGATGTACGAGCCATTATCTTAGGTGTGAGCTTTGCTGCCAGGTTGAGAGTTTCGTTTGAGTTCGTAGTCTTGCGACTAGTTCACATTTCCTTTTTCTTTATTCGTTCCCAATGGTCAGACTACCTGGTTCGGTTTAACTTGGACGGATATACGGAGTAACATTTATAAGAATCGTATGCGCACCCGTTACGATAGCCTTAATCCTTTCTGGTTCGTTTCTGGGCCGAGAGCTGACAGGGAGAGCTTGGTACCAAAAGTCTTTTCTCACCGCTTTTAGTGTTTTTCTGCCGGCAGAATTCCTCCAGTGGGGACTATAGGCGGCCACAGCGGTCATCCACTGTAAGCGATTGGCCCAGAGAGAGGTGCTCTGTAAGCCACCAATAGCTCCTGTCAGCCACTGGTAAAAATAACGCACACAGGCCAGTGCACAGGCCTTCGGCGCGCCCAACGGTGTGCTAGCAGTCGCCACAGGTAGCCAAGCAAGACGATTGCGTGCCATGGAAATCTGTCCCAAGAGGATCTGGCCCAAGAGGATCTGTGGCCCACGACGTAGTATATTTGGACGTTGGCTGAAGAGCCGTGAGGTTAATCATGTGGTGGAGGTTGTTTGAGAGGAAGAAGGTATGAAGGGTTCGGACTTGGAATCTGTAGATTCGGCTCTGTGGCAACTGTCAGAGGTGTATTCGGAAGATGAAGAATTAGAGAGAAGTTGTGTGGCAGGACGAAGCCCAAGAGCAGTTACCAAAGCCGGCGCCACTACGGCGATCAAATAGAAGGAAGTAGATAGTTATCTTGATTAATAATTGGCTGCGATTGCGATTAATTTGTTAGAATTGGTGGTGGGGTGGAAGTGACAAAGGTGCTGTATTTTGAGTAGGTTTTAGTGGGGAAGCCCTGTAGCGGCTGGATTGCCAAGAAGGCGGTGAGAAAAGACTTTTGGTAGCGGCTTCCGTGACTCTTACTTTACATAGAATGGTAAATTTCTCTTGCATCCCCCGAGGTTGGACAAATCTAGTGAAACAAAGTAGAACGCCAATTTTAAGACATTCCTAATTATTATCTGCTCAGTGCGTTTATTCTTTCCGATTATTTCATGATCCCACCTGCAATGAGGCAGGAAAAAGGTCCGACAAAGAGTACCCCGTACTGCGAAATACGTGCATACGGATACTGCATACGAACAGCTGCAGTCAAGCCTGAGCACCAACCAGCCCTCTCACCGCCCGCAGAAACCCTCAGTTCTGCCCCAGCACCTCCACCCCCAACTTTTTTTTGCAGATACGCTTGCTCGCGTCTGGTTATCGGCGGCGTGACCAGCGTCCGTCTGCACCGCAACCAAGTTTTCCCATAGGATTTGGGTGCGCTTCGCAATTCTTCTCCCTGCACCTGCCGTGCTCAAACCCCCAATCGATTTTCCGCAGACTTCACCCATTTTAGTCTGGCTCCGGCCTTTCAAGATCGCGCAATGGACGACCTCTTCGGCGTTTTCGAAGAGCAGCCGCGCGCTTTTAAAAAGCGGAAGGCGGAAACCGAAGTTGCAGCCAAAGATGAAGGCCACGGGGATGAGACCGCCTCCCACGACGAGGAAATGCCCGCTGCAGATGATGGGGAAGAGGCACAGATGCACAGCGAACACAAACGGCGAAAGAAGCAGGCCGAAGCTGAGCCTGTTTTGGCCGACTCCTTCCAAACTGCCGCGTCGCGAGAGGTTACCGCGGCCCAGGGCTTTGAAGGGCCGAAGGAAGGAGAAAAGCCTCTGGTTCTATCGCACAATATTCAGCATCAGGTCGCGCTTCCGCCTGATTTGGACTACGAGTACATTCCGCTCTCGGAACACAATGCGCCCGCGGAGCCTGCGCGGACATACCCTTTCAAACTTGATCCCTTCCAGAGTATCTCGATAGCCTCCATTCAGCGCGATGAAAGCGTGCTTGTTTCGGCACATACCAGTGCCGGAAAGACGGTCGTTGCCGAGTACGCCATTGCACAGTGTCTGGCGAGGAACCAGAGGGTCATCTACACAAGTCCGATCAAAGCTCTGAGCAACCAAAAGTTCAGAGACTTCCAGGCCGAGTTTGGCGACGTTGGTCTCATGACTGGCGATGTCACCATCAACCCGACCGCCAGTTGCCTGGTCATGACCACCGAGATTCTCCGATCTATGCTGTACCGGGGCTCTGAGATCATGCGCGAGGTCGCCTGGGTCATTTTCGACGAAATTCACTACATGCGGGATAAGACCCGAGGCGTGGTCTGGGAGGAAACGATTATCTTGCTGCCGGATAAGGTGCGCTATGTGTTCCTCTCAGCCACGATCCCAAACGCCTTCCAGTTCGCCGAGTGGATTGCCAAGATCCACCGACAAGCCTGCCACGTCGTTTATACCGATTTCCGACCGACACCACTGCAAAACTACTTCTTCCCGGCTGGCGGCAAGGGCATTTTCTTGATCGTCGACGAGAGGGGTAATTTCAAGGAGTCCAATTTCAACCATGCCATGGCCATGATCGAAGCCAATAAGGGCTCAGACCCCGCTGACTGGAACGCAAAACAGAAGGGCAAAGGCAAAAACAAGAAGACCAACAAGGGACAGGTGACAAACGAAGCCTCCGACATTAGCAAGATCATTCGCATGATTGTCAAGAAGCAATTCCAGCCCGTTATTGTTTTCAACTTCAGCAAGAGGGACTGCGAGCAAATGGCGTTAAAAACCACGTCCATGAAGTTCAACACACCAAACGAAGAGGAAATGGTCAAGACCGTGTTTGCGAATGCACTGACGCAGCTTTCTGACGACGACAAGAACCTGCCCCAGATCACCCACATTCTTCCTTTGCTCCAAAAGGGCATCGGTGTCCATCACTCTGGGCTCTTGCCCATCCTTAAGGAGACTATCGAGATCCTTTTCCAAGAGGGTCTGATCAAGGTTCTGTTCGCGACCGAGACGTTCTCCATCGGGTTGAATATGCCGGCTAGGACTGTAGTGTTCACACAGGTCACGAAATTCGATGGCGTGTCATTACGACCCCTTACCTCCTCCGAGTACGTTCAAATGGCCGGAAGAGCAGGTCGCCGTGGTCTCGACGACCGAGGTATTGTCATCATGATGGTGGATGACAAGCTCGAGCCCGATACGGCGAGGGCCATTGTCGTTGGCCAACAAGACCGATTGAACTCTGCGTTCCACCTTGGGTACAACATGGTTTTGAACCTGCTGCGCATTGAGGCAATCTCGCCCGAGTACATGTTGGAGAGGTGCTTTTACCAGTTTCAAAATGCTGCCAGCGTGCCGCAGTTGGAGAAGGAACTCGGCGTCCTGACCCACGAGAGGGACAGCATGATCATTCCAGATGAGAGCACGGTCAAGGAGTACTACGGCCTTCGGAAACAACTCGAGGCCTATAACAAGGACTTTTTGGCCGTTATACAGCACCCCAACTACTGCCTCGAGTTTCTTCAACCCGGCCGTCTCGTCAACATCAAGAACCCCAGTGGAACCGAATACGGGTGGGGTGTAGTAATGAACTTTGTTGCCCGCAGCGCCCAAAAACCTGGAGAGACGCCCTACGCACCACAGGAGACCTACTTCATAGATGTTCTGCTCAAGATCTCAGCTGATAGCAAGGATTTCGAGTCAAACATCAAGGCCAACGAAGCGATGCCCGACGGTGTCTTGCCGGAGGAGGAAGGGGACAAGACCAAGTGGGAAGTTGTTCCGTGTCTTCTGTCATGCATCAAGTCCCTCAGCCAGCTCCGCTTGTTCCTCCCTGAGAAGGTCGAATCTAGACAGGAGCTTCAAGCAGTTGGTTCGTCGGTCAACGAAGTGAGCAGGCGGTTTTCGGACGGAATACCAATTCTGGATCCCATCGAGAACATGGGTATTGTCGATGAATCCTTCAAGAAACTCCTCCGCAAAATTGAGGTTCTCGAGTCACGCCTCGTGACGAACCCCTTACACAACTCTCCACTTCTCCCAGACCTGTGGCAGCAATACTCGGACAAAGTTGCCATCGTGGAGAAGATCAAAGAGAAGAAGAAGGAGATCGCCAAGGCGCACAGCATTACCCAGCTCGACGAGCTCAAGTCGAGAAAGCGCGTGCTGCGCAGGTTAGGCTTCATCAATGAGGCCGAGGTGGTAGAGATGAAGGCGCGCGTGGCTTGTGAGATATCTTCCACCGAGGGCCACGAGCTGCTTCTGGCCGAGCTTCTTTTCAACCGATTCTTCAACGAGCTCACCCCAGAAGTATGCGCGGCTATCCTGAGCTGCTTTATCTTTGACGAGAAAGTAGATACGAACTCCCCCAAGGAGGACCTGGCCAAGCCCTTCCGGGAAATCCAGGCCCAGGCGAGAGTCATTGCCAAGGTCAGCGCCGAGAGCAAGCTCGAGGTTAACGAGGAAGAATACGTGCAGAGCCTTAAATGGCAGCTCATGGACACAGTCCTTGCGTGGGCCCAGGGAAAGCCATTTTCGGAAATTTGGTATGTTTTGTTGCCCCACCGTGTGCGAAAGACTGAGCGGCCGCTCTGGACTGTGAAAATCCTGACGCTATTCAGTAAAATGACAAATGTCTACGAGGGGTCTCTAATCCGGCTCTTCCGCCGACTTGAGGAGCTAATCCGCCAGATGGCTGAAGCAGCTAAAGTCATGGGCAGCCAAGATCTCCAAGATAAGTTCGACGCCACTCTGAAAACGATCAAGCGTGATATTGTCTCGTTCAACAGCCTCTATCTCTAAGAGGCAGGGTCCTCGCTCGAGGTGGGTCGAATTTTCCGTCAGGCAGACGAGGATCTAGAGTGCGTGGTAAACGCAGCCAGCGACGGGATGTGGGATAGCATGATGGCGCTGATGATGACACCATTTCGTTTTTGGTATCTTCTTTGCTCATATATATCATTACTACGTACTCTTCTATGGGCATTAGGGCGGGTTAAGGAAAATCACTAGGGCTGCTTTGTTGAGGGTAAAACTCGCGCGCGGTGGATTAGCATACATAGCCTGGGCATTTCCAAGCTTTGGCTGCGTGTTGATGTGTGTGTTTTGTCTGTCCTAGATTCTATGGATTATGTTTAGCTAGATACCAAGCGCCCTGGTTCGTGTGTTATGTCCTGACAGCATCGCTTAGCATTTGATGGGATAGATGGAAGGTAACTCGTGAAAGGCGTGTAGCGCGTCCTGACAGTGCCATTAGCACACGGTAGATGTTGAGCTCGGGGAGGAGTGGAAGATGCCTTCGTTGTCTTTGGCAAATTTACTTGGGAGCAATGAGACGTGTTGTTTTGCGGCCTCACTTTTTGACCCTAATCTTTGATGACGTGAGTAATTCTATTTCATTTTATATTCTTTCGAGGGGGGTATCATAATGCTTGCTCTCCATCAACAAATTAAATCTCATGTGTCGTCCCCTAGGGACCTTCGCTTGCTCTCCCTCCTTCCCCTCTTTCCCAAGAAGCGCCTAATCTCTCTCTCTCTCTCTCTCTCTCTTTCTAAATATATATATATATATATATATACAAGCTTCCCTGAAGTAAATACAATATCAGCGGGGCAGTGCTCGGCATTCATCCACTATACACATGTTATTAAAACAAAGCCAAGCAAGATATCTTGTGGGTCTTGCCGCTGTCCTCGTGGCTTTCATAGCCACGAGTCTCGTAGGCGGCCGCCACGTGGACAGAGTCCACGCTTGCTACCTAGGCTACGCTACGCGTCGCCCGCCGACAGGGCGCGCACGATGCCGACCGAGACGCTGAGCAGCACGCCCAGCCACACAAAGACGGCCCAGCGCCTCGACCACAGGCCGTCCTCGCGCTGCAGCCACATGGCGGCGCCGAGCGGGAAGAAGAAGCCCACCACCATGCCCTTGAGCAGCTGGTCGGACACGGCGCTGAGCCCGTACGCGTCGTCCGTGGTAGTGGCTGGAGCGGCGGCGGCCGTATCGCCGTCGTCTCCTCCACCTCCATTATTATTTGTGGCAGGGTTATTGCTATTGTTGACGCCGTTGGCGTAGAGCAGGGAGGTGGCGGCGGGGTTCGTGGTGGTGCCGCCAGCGTCGTTGTCGATCCACTCGTCCTCCATGCGCGTCAGCGCGTCGGGCGACGGCATCGTGTCGGGGGTGAACCGCTGCGCCTGGATCGCGCGGAACTGCAGCCGCAGGTGGTTGACTTCGACCGCTGGCATGCCGCCCGCCAACAACCGGTCGAAACCGCGAGGCGTGCGGCCGCCCCCTCCGCCACCACCTGCAGACGAGGCCGGGCGCGGTAGCGGCGAGAGCAGCCCACCGCCGCCGTCTTGTGGCTGCTGGCTGCCATGGCCGAACGGGGAGAGGAAGGGCGTGGATGATGATGGCGACGGCACCGGTGGGTGCAGCGGCACGGGCGCCGCGGCGGCGGCCTCTTCGGCCGCGAGAAGCGCCGCGTCCAGCTCGTCGCCGATGCTGCAGTTGACATAGACGCGCTGCGGCGGCTGCGCCGACCGCCCCTCAACGCCCTTGCCTTTGCGGTCGGACGAGCCGCCGCCCGGCGACACGGCCGACGGCGGCGGCGGCGGCGGCGGCGCCCGAAGTACTCCGCTCAGCACCGCACCGTCGGGCAGGATCTTGCCGCCGTGGATAAAGCGCAGCCGCGCCCGTGCCGCGGCCGCGGCCGGCGAGGTAGCCTGGCTCTTGCGTTCTCTGGGCTTTGCGCCTGGCTGGCTTGCGGTGCTGATGAGGGGGTCGCTGCTCTTATCGCCAGCGCCGCGGCCGGAGTCGGAGTCGGAGTCATCGTCGCTGGAGGCCTCGGCTTCGGCGGCTAGCCGCGAGCGGATCAGTTGTTTGAGCGCGACGACGGTCGTCTGGTGGGGGTTCACGATGTCGAGGTGCACGTCGGGTAGCGCGGCGTTGAAGCGCACGGTCAGGTGGAGCGGCGGAGGCGGCGGCGTGTAGATGACGGGGGGCATGTATAGAAGGGAGGAGGTCGATGGGGTTCTCTGAGGGACGGTGAGGGACGAGGGTGTCGTGGCGCCGGCCGTGTGGATAGGGAGGAGGGGCCGGCTCGGCCTGGTCGGCGACGACGAAGAGCTGCCGCTGCTGCGGCCCGGGCGGCCGCTCATCGTGATTGGACTGGCAGTTAAAACCAGGGCGTAAATCTCTTACCCATGTGCTGGACGGGTGTTGTATTAAATTGGTCAAGGAGCTCGGTGTCGTTCTTTTTTCCCGCCTTCAGCCGCTGATGCAGGATCGACATCAGCCAAGACTTGAGGCGCTGAAGCGGCTGCTGTTCCCTGCAGGATTCCCGTGGAACTCGCGGAGAGCTCTTTTGGAGACGCTCCTTCTCCAATTGCTTCCCCGCATGCCTGCCAAGGATCTGAGAATCGGGGCTTGCATGCTTCTATCGGGGCTGTTCTACAGCTAACCGAACGACATGATTCCCCTCACTCGCCTTCCCAAGTCAGAGCCAAAGCCAAAGCCAAAGCCAAAGAACAATACCGCACGCCCCATAACTCAAGTCATTAACCTTCCACAAAGCCTAGCATGGCAATACAGTGCCATTGCGATTCTTCTCAAACAGTCTTGGGCATCATCAGGCTGAATATCCCCCTTCACATTATTTTAGGTATCCGTACTACATAACCTACTTCGGGTACTTGGTAGCTATTGTATTTCTCATCACATAATTAGTGCCGTCAAGGACGGGAACACCAAAGACAGAAGGCGTGGAGGCGTGGGAAATCATCCAATGAATGTCCCTGTAATACACGCCCCGTCTCCTTCCTTCTCCCTTTTCCTTGCCCACAGAAGAAGCATCAAACGCCTCCAACTCCAAGCTCCGTTTCTTTCTCTTTCTCTTTCTCTTCATATCAAGACAAGCCAAATACAACACATGTACCTTGCCCCCTTGGGGTCTCCACACAACGTAGGTCCCGTCTCTCATCGTCAAACTTTAGTGCCTAAGGAGGTGAAACGCCCAGAACATCCCAAGGCGAGGGCACGGGCTTGGGCATGGGCAGGCCGCACATGGTGCTGTCGGGGTGGTCAGCGCTGGCTTCGTGGTGGTCGTTGTCCCCCTGTCGGGCATCATCGCCTTTGCCGCCGCCGCCACGGCTGCCGCCAGCAGCTGCAGCTGCAGCTCCGGTACCACCTCCACCAACCCCGGGGCGTAGTATCGAGCCGCGCCGTCGTCCTCGGCCTCCTGCCTCGCGCATGCGCAGCCCGTCAACCACAAAGTTGACGATGCCCCGCCACACCTCCTGCACGTTGTCACCCGTCTTGGCCGAGCACTCGCCGAACCCGGCCGCGCGCATCTGCGTCGCCCTGGAGCGGCCCTTTACACGTTAGTGTTAGCGATTTGCTTGTTTTGTTGTTGTTCAAGGGTTAAACATGACACGTGGAGAGCGGACTTACCAAGGTCGCCGACGCTGCCACGGCGGTCGGCAGGAAACTCAGTCCCAGCGAAGGGAAGCTCGGGCGCAGCTCCTTCTTGAGCCCCAGCACGAACAGCGGGCACTCAGTCAGCGAGTGGTCGAGCTTGGGCTTCCACTGTTTCGTTTACACTTCATGTCAGTTCGGGTTGTCTGCAACCTCCTGGGCCGGGAAAAGATAGAGAAGTGGGCACTTACAACGTTCATGGCGGTCTCGATGTTTGCCTCGTCCTCGACGCTGTAGCAGATTACTGCGGCGTGGAAGTACGTTGCGAGCATCTGGGTGCAGCTGCTGCTGTTGGCGCTGCCGGGGAAGTCCCACAGCTCCACCGATATCAGCCGGTTGTCGTTGGTGACGGCCGTGAAGGTCCGGCAGTCGGTCAAGAGCGACGGGCTAGTCTGTGTTGTCACGGTGGTCAGCAGTTTGTTTCTTTTGCGTGCCTGGCTGGTGACAGGCTGTGGGCGGCTTCGCACCTCTGAAAAACGGCCCGAGATCTGGCGACTAGAGAGAGACGGTCGCGAGTTAGTACAGCATCTCGTTTGGCGGACAACACACCAACGCGGAAAGGGACAGCGGTGACTTACTTCGCTAGGGCCGTCTTGCCCGAGTTGCTGTCTCCCACCAGACACACCTTGATCTTTCTCTCTACCGCCGGTGCGGCCAATGCCGCCACTGCCACTGCGGCAGCCCCTAGGTTGTCGCCACCGTCGTCACGGCCGGCCCGCGACAGGAGGCTCATGCGGCTGAAGATGTTGCGAGGAGGAGCAGGCGACGGCGCAGCGCAGCGAGGCGGCGCGGCATCGGCCACGGCGTTGCTGGGCCCCTTGGAGCTGCGCGTGCAGATGCTGAGTCGGCTCATGCGGGACAGCGTCTTGCGGACCGTCTTCCCGAGCCGGCTGCGCTTGGACGCGCGCTGGTCTTCGGACGCCGGCTGCTCCTGAGACGCGGTAATCTTGTCCTGCGAATGACATCATCCCCAGGTTAGCTTTCTTCTTCTATTTTGGTCATTCGAGATCAACATACCGAGCTGCGCTTGGAGCCCGCTGCCACGTCCTCGGGCTTGGAGGCTAGCTTCAGGTCCTCCTTTGCCTGGGTGGCATCTGTGGCCACAGCGAAATCATGTTTATCCGTCTCGGAATCCGTGGCTACGAGGTTGTGGCTGTCCTCGAACTGGACACCGTCCATCAGGTCCGCCTCGGGAGAGAGGGGAGGAGAGCACAGGCTCAGGTCCGCCAACCAGGTATCTAGTCGCGGCGATGGCTTGTACATGACCTTGCCGGTGCGGGTGAGGAAGGCCTGGCCGTACAGCGGCGCTTGAGCCGTGGCTGGGTTCGCGGCGCGCGGTGGCTGCTCGCGGAACGCGGCGAAGTCTGCCGCCTGCTTCCACGCCATCTCTAGAGTGGGGTCTACGCGATATCTCGGCGACGCAGAGGTCGAGGCTGGGCCGGCCGGAGTTGGGGCTCTGGACTCGAAACCGAGGAAAGGGGCGGCGTACTTGTTGGACCCGAACGCGTAGCACTCGTGGGTGATTGCGAGACCAGGCACCGCGGGGAAGCAGGAGTACGGCGTGGGCGGTCGACTTATGGCTTGCCGCACGCTGCCGGGAATCGCGTGGCCGCCCGCCATTTGGACGGGAATCTGGGGCGTTCCCGGCCGGCTGGGCGTCTGCTGCCGCATGCTGCCAGCGAGAGGAAGGCGGCTGCCCGCCACGTGGGCGTGCATTAGAGGAGTGCCCGGCATTTGATAGGTGGTGAGATGGTGATCAGGCTGTGGATGAAGCGGTTTTGGGAGATATGGGCGCGGTCGGCGGTCAGTGGTTAAAAGTTTTTTTTTACAGCAGCTGCAGTGGGATTGGGCTGGGCAATCTTGTTTATGTGTGGAAAAAAGGAGCGACAGGCGCGCGGGGCAACAGGAAGCGGCCAGAGTTAAAAGCAGTGCGTAGGTTAAGATGAAATGAGGGCAAGGAATCTGGCCGGGGCTGCTGTTTGTTTAGTGAATTTGTGGACTGTCTTTTCCACAGGCTGAGGGGATTGGCGCGCGCACGGTGAACGGCATGTCAAGAGGCGATGTGGTGAGGTGAGAGCAAGGTGAGGGAGGCTAGGGTGAGCCAGGCTGTTGAAGGCGATACGAGCGGCGACATCTGAATTCCGTTTACAGGAAAAGGATAGTACGTGTCCAAGCCACACCCGAATTATATATCATGCTGCTCTGAGAGCCAGATGAAGCAGGGCCACTTTCAACTCTGGAAACCGAATTATCTTGCGAAGTGAAGTCGACGCGCAAAGATATGTGACACTGCTGTTCGGTTTTTGTGTGTGCCCTCCCGCTTCGGATCTTTGGCTTCCTTTTATTTTTTCCCTCCTGTACACAATCCCACGCGGGTTCGGGTAAGCCCATGTGGAACTTGTGCGGCAATACTTGGAGATACTGTCCCCCGCGCTCCCCCTTTCCGCACTTCTGTTGACGTGATAATTCGCTTTTAGGAGCTAGGCCAGGCCAGAGCGGTCGTACTGTCAAAAGGGGTCACCGTGTTGATGAATTTCTGGGCTGATTCCACTGATCAGAAAGAAAAGTTGAAGTGCAGCGAGATTAACTGACTTTTATCATGTTAGGCACATGCCGTTTGTTACTGTGGTGGCTGTCACATGGTGATACAAAACACACACAACGTTGAGATATCATGCTACCGGGGTATATCTGCTTTCTTGCATAGATATTTACACCGTAAGGTGTTCTGGCAATCCCCTGCACGCACTGAGCCACAGCGTATCAGGGTCAGGGTCAGGGTCAGTGTCAGCTGCCTCACGGTTCAGCCACAGCAGAGGCCCTATGGCCCATTACATAGTAGCGCACCGTCCCATCCCTGGCAGCTGCTCCTTCTCGGTAGTGCACGCATGCATTGGCATGGCGCCCCCGGATTGCGCCATCTTACGGGATGGCACGCACAACCGCACCGAGCAAAACGCCCCGATTGCGGACGACGTCGACGATCTTGCCCCCGGAATCTGCCCAGACGCTTTGCTTAGTAGCTGGCAATACAGTAGCTGCCTGCCTTGTTGCGACGAGCGGTGCATGATTGGCTTGGTTCCATTATTTCGTTTGTAATCCTTTTTAACTCCGTAGCAGTTTTGGTTGTTTTTTTTACCGTTTAAATCTCTCATGGTCCTCCCTTCCCCGGCGCCTTCTCTCAGGCGGTCTCTCATATTGTTTGCTGCGTCAAGGCCAAAGTCGACGAGCTCCACTGCCGTATTCTTACGACAAGCAGTATCACCACAACTGCAAGTGCAGCTACAGCCACGGCACTTTCTGCACTCTACTAGATCCGCCATGAGCGAAAAGCTGAAGCCGGCGGCGCGCGTGTCGGGCAGGCGGCAGGATGTGTGGTCCATCATCAACGAGGCGGCGGCGGCGTCGCCCAAGCAGCCCATCGTTAACATGGGCCAGGGCTTTTTCGGCTACAACCCGCCCAAGTTCATCCTCGACGCCGCCAAGCAGGCCCTCGACCGCGTCGACTGCAATCAGTACTCCCCCACCAAGGGTCGCCCCCGCCTCAAGAAGGCCATCTCGGACGCCTACGCCTCCTTTTGGGGCCGCAAGCTCGACCCCGAGACCGAGATCACCATCACCACCGGTGCCAACGAAGGTCTGCTGTCCCCTCCCCCCCCCTACATATCTGTCAACGAGTCTGACATTGCACCCAGGCATGCTGAGTGCCTTTATGGCCTTTATCGAGCCCGGCGATGAGGTCATCATCTTTGAGCCCTTCTTTGACCAGTAAGCCCGCTTGCTCTGTTGCGTAGTTTAGTTACGGACTAAAGTCTAACACCCCTGGCAGATATATAAGCAACATCGAGATGCCCGGCGGCAAGATCGTCTACGTCCCCATGCACCCCCCCAAGGAGGGCGGCGTCAAGACGCTCTCGGCTGCCGAGTGGACCATCGACTTTGACGAGCTCGAGAGGGCCATCACCCCCCACACCAAGATGCTGGTCCTCAACACCCCCCGTATGACCTGCCCCCTCAGTTTCCCTTCTCTCTCTAGTCTTGTGTTGCTACATTGCCCCTGGCTCGTTGTACGCGCTAACTTGGAATCGCGCAAGACAACCCCGTTGGCAAGGTCTTTTCCAAAGACGAGGTGGCAAGGATCGCCAACCTCTGCCTGAAGCACCAGATCATCATCCTGTCCGACGAAGTATACGACCGCCTTTTCTACGCCCCCTTCACACGTGTCGCCACCATCTCGCCCGAGGTCGAAAAGATCACCCTGACTGTCGGGTCTGCCGGCAAGAACTTTTACGCTACGGGATGGCGAGTTGGTGAGTACTGCTGCTTTTGTGGACGCCTCTCTTGTTGGTGACAGCAGCTGACTCGAAGATTCTCCTTGTTAAGGCTGGCTGATGGGTCCGCCTGACCTCATCCAATACGTCGCCGCCGCCCACACTCGCATCTGCTACTCGTCCGTGTCACCGTTGCAAGAAGCTTGCGCTATTGGTAATACCCGCCGCTCTTCAGTCCTCTCTTGGCCCGATCTGCCTAACACGAACCGCAGGCTTCGAGCAGGCCGATGCCGAGGGCTTCTGGGACGACCAAGTGGCCGACATGAAGGGCCGCCTGGCGAGGTTCAACGCCGTGTGGGACGAGCTGGGCCTGCCCTACTCGGAGCCCGAGGGCGGCTACTTCGTCATGGTGAACCTGAGCAAGGTGCAGCTGCCCGCCGACTACCCGTTCCCGCCCCACGTCGCCGACCGGCCGCGCGACTTCCAGCTGGCTTGGTTCCTCATTCAGGAGCTTGGTGTCGCCGCCATCCCCCCGTCCGAGTTCTACACCGACGCCAATGCCCACATCGTCGCCGACTACCTCCGCTTCGCCGTCTGCAAGCCCGACGACGTCCTCGAGACGGCCAAGGACCGTCTCAGGGGCCTGAAGAAGTACATTCGCCAGGATTAACGCGGCATGCTGTCTCGGCCATTTTTATACCCAAGGTAGCAGTTACTAGTTACTAGAGGAGGCTCCAAGGTACTGCGGCGATGCCGCGTTTTAGAGGAGGGGAATGGTAATTCCGACTAGACGAGGGAAATTATCAAGAAGAGACATAAATAAATAAAAAAATCCCTAGTCTTTAATGTCACGGTACGCTGGCGACACACAATTAGAACCAAGGCGATACGTAACCGAAGCGCCTACGTCCATGATAGCCACCCTGCATTTAACCCGCACTATAGCGCACTTCCTCTTTCTTCTCTTCTTTGCACAATCACAAGTCCATTCCCCTAGTCCTTGGTACGGTGCCGTGACACTTCCACTCCACCCACCAGATCCCAACAGCCGCTATCGTCAATACCACAGCCAAACAAGTCCCGAGACGGACGAGGTGCGCCACCCACAGCTCCTAGCCGTTCGCGGAAGCGGCCGCCTTCTCGCCGTAGCGAGGCAAGCAAGGCGGCGCAGCATACAATACAATCCCTGAATGTTTTTTCGTGGGGGACTTCCCAAGATTAGAAAGGCCTTGATAACTTACGGCTCGCCCTCAGTGTTTTTCTCTGAGAGACGTAGTCGCTATTAGGATCCCTTTTGTAAAATCTTGGAGGCCTTTCTCTGTCCCTCTGCTGCTGCCGCTTGCTGTTGTTTCTGGCGTGGGAGTAGGTAGGTATTTGTCGGACCCCTCTCAACCCTCGCCTAAGCTGCTAGATCTCTTGGCGTTGCTTCCGAATACGCCGTTGATAATGCTGCCGCTGCCGCTGCTGTGCTTCTCTTCCTCCTTTTCCTCCTTTTGCTGCTGCCGCTTCTGTCGTTGGCTGCTGGGGCCGGGAGTAGGGGAGGGGGGGTTACTGCGGGTTCGGCCCGTAGAGGCATTTTTTTGCTTCTGGAAGCGAGGAGAGGTGTGGCGTGGTGAAAAAATCAAGGGCTGCGAGAGTACATAGGTGACGATTTAATGAGAGTATACGGGGGATAGTGGGAGCGCCCATCGTACATGCCATATAGATAACAAGAAATGGGTGAGTGGGGGGGCCGCCTCGCCGCTTCCCAAGCCAGTGAGTGCTCCCACTTCGAGTCTTGCCCGTTCCTGAGCGGGGGAGTTTCCAAGATTAAAAGGCCTCAATACCGTACGGCTGGCCCTGAAGGTTTTCGCCGAGGGAGGTGAAAGCTATTGGAATCCCTATTTTAGAACCAACCCTAGAGGCCTTTCTCTTCTCCAAAACACCTATTAAAGGCTTTCCCAGGCCGGTTGGTTTATTTGCTGGGCTATAACATTTGTTCGGCCCAGTATCACGCCAGCAAACATTCACAGATTGGATTGTGGGCCGTTGGGAATATGTATATAGAAGTATATAGAAGATAGTATCCGTAGAAAGAACATCCTCCTCCCTACGGCGTCGTCATTAGATACAGATAAGGAGATATCCAGCACTGCCTCCTGCAGAGGACACAAAAAAAAACAGCGCATATTCACGGCGGCTTTGCCCCTTTACTATATACCTCCGTCTCACAACACCACCAATCCCCCTTTCTCTCGCACACAGCAACTCAACTCACTTGGCAAAGTGCAGACACTGCGTGTAGGCGTACGAGAGCAGGCCCTGCTTGCCCATCTCGCCGCCGAAGCCGCTGTCCTTGATGCCGCCGAAGAAGGCGCCAAAGTTGGGGCGCTCGAACTGGTTGATCCACACGCCGCCGGCCTCGAGCCGCCGCGCGATGCGCTCCGCCTGCGCTAGGTCGGCCGAGTACACGGACGCGCCCAGCCCCGCGTTGGCCAGGTTCGACCGCCGGACCACGTCGTCCTCGTCGGACCATGATAGGATGGGCAGGATGGGGCCTGGAGTGAGGATTGTGTTAGTCTTGTTTTTCCTTGTAGAAAACCCCTTTTTCTCTTTTTCTTTTTCTTTTCTTTTCGACTCGCAGACTGTAGTTGCTCGTCTTTTCATTACGAGATAACTGGCAGAGATAAGAATGGAAACAAAAGGCAGCACAGCACGTACCAAACTGCTCTTCCTTGACCAGCACCGAGTTCTCGGGCGGCTTGGACACAATGGTCGGCGGGAGCCAGAAGCCCTTGGCAGTGGCAGGCTTGGCGGAGGCGGCGGCGGCGGCGCCCGAGACAATGTTGTAGCCGTTGGCGCGGCAGTCCTCGATGATGCCCTTGACGACGTCGAACTGCATCTTGTTGGAGACGGGCCCGAAGACGCTCGGGGCGGCGCTGTCCTCCTGGATGGCGTAGCTGGCCTCGACCTCCTTGACAAGGCGGGCGAGGAAGTCGTCGTAGATGGACTCGTGCACGTAGATGCGCTTGCTGGCCACGCACACCTGGCCGGCGTTGAAGAAGCCGCCGCTGGCGACGCTGGGCACGGCGCGGTCGAGGTCGGCGTCGGCGCACACGATGCACGCGTCGTTGCCCGCCAGCTCGAGCGTCACCTTCTTGAGCGTCTTGGCGCAGCTGGCCATGACGCGCTTGCCCGTGGCCGTCGTGCCCGTGAAGCTGATCTTGTCGATGCCCGGGTGCAGCGTCATGAGCGCCCCGAGGTCCGCCCCGCCGTTGAGCACCTGGAACACCCCCGGCGGCAGGATCCCACGGCTCAGCTCCGTCCACTTCATGACGGCGTACGGCGTGAACGGCGACGGCTTGAGGATGACGCAGTTGCCCGTCACCAGCGAAGCCACCACCTTGATGTTGCTCAGGATGAGCGGGAAGTTCCACGGGCAGATGGCTCCGACTACGCCGAGCGGGATGTGCGTGGCCACCACCTTTGTGGTCTCGTCCTCGAACTGCACCTCGTCTTCCAGGGCATTCTGGGCTGGGTTAGGTGAGCGAGTCAGCCCCCCTATCTACATGTTTTTCGGTTTCTTTTCTTTCCCGTTTCCCGTCCAACGAGCGGGGCAGGACTTGGACTGACAATAGTACAGGCACTGGGCAATGGAGCCGTTCACGTCTATGGAGGCGACGATTTGCTGGCAAAAGTCAGTTTTGGCCTGACACACACACAGTATGCGCTGGAGAGCGAGAGAGCTGACTAGGTACGTACCGACTTTCCCGTCTCCCTTGCGAGGATCTCGGCGAGCTCGCCAGCGTTCTGCTCGAGTACCTCGGCCAGCTTCACGAGGAGGGCCTGGCGCTCGGCGACGGTTGTCCGCGACCAGGTGGTGAAGGCCTTCCGGGCCGCAGCGACGGCATCCTCAAAGTCGTCGGTCGAGGCAATGGGGCAGGGCCAAAGGTTCTCTTCGGTCCGTGGGTCCGTCACGGCGTGGGTCTTCTCGCTTCCCCGGAGCTCATCATTGATGACGTTGAAGAACTGGGGCTGCATCTTGGCGACCCGGGGGTTTTCTGAGAGACGGGGAAGAATTGGCTATTGGGGTAGACTGGATGGGCCACACACACGTATTCGCCAGAGTCATATAAGAGAGGAAGAGAGACTGGGGCAAGAGGACAGATCAAGCCGGGTTGATATAATGTGCTGTCTTCCGGATAAGCGGTAACATGGAATAGCCACCCACCCACGGCAGCTCTGCCTGATTCCTTTCTGAAGCATACATACGCGGGCACAACGGGACCTCGGAATTTCTCGTTTCGGCCAGTAGTTTTGGCTTCCTTGCTGCTGCAGAAGCAAAAATTACCCGGAGACCGTTTCCCCAACCACCACTAAACACCACACCACCAGGGGAGCACCCCAGCTTGTCCGCCCGCGATTGCGGAGAATGAGGGGTTCAGCCAAGGTCACGGCAGATCTGCCGCAAACTACCAGGCAGGTACGGTTCAGCACTCAACCGAACCAGGAGACATTGACAGGGTCAGGCGTAGGACGGCCGAACAGATATCAAACGTTGATGCGAGCAACGTCAAGTCGGGAGCTGTCAATGGGTGGTAAACAAGTAGGTTGGTGAGAAGGTTAGTGAGAAGGTTGGTGAGAAGGTTGGTGAGAAGGTTGGTGAGACGGTCGGGTTTGGTGTCAGAGATGGAATCAGTGCGGAGAGAAAGCGCGATGCGATCGCAAATGAAACCGCTTGACATTCATCCTGGAGTGGAAGCTACCTAGGCGTGGCCTCGTTTCCTAGGGGTATCGGAGAATCAAAAGAGTGCAAATATGGTGTGACATCTGGAAAGCTGAGAGGCAGTTATCTAAGGACCTCGGGTACATTTGTGCAATCAGTCTCAAGACGGGAGTCTAGGGAAAGAAAGAAGACCAAGGTAAAGCGTCATGCCAAACTTGACATGACTGCTGCTAGATACTTTCTATGGTTTGTTGATTTCGCTTGGCGATGGTGAATCTGGTGGAACCTAACGAGGTGACTGTCGAGTTGTTTCGCACACTTCACTCATCCAATCGCCGAGCACAGGATGTCAGCGGTCCCGGAGTTAAGGTTGTATCAGCAAGCCGCTGGGCTTGGCGTGCCCGCTTGCGGAGCCGGCCGACGACAGCAAGTGTCTTTGGCGGGGTTGAGCGATCGCACCCCGCACAACCCCCCCACACCGCCCCGATAAGGTGTCTCTGGTGCACCCAGCAGGTGCACTCACTTCGCAACGCCTGGCCAACTCCCTAGGCTCAGGGAGAGCTTTTGATTTGCCCGGTGAGCGCAGGGCTTGCCAAGGAGCTGGACGCTAGTTTAGCACTCAAGGGAATAATCTGGAGCCATGCCCAGTTCGCCTCTGGTGTCTGCAAATCCGATCCGAGCATAATCCCTGTAGCCAAGTGGGGGAGCAGAGGGAATTGGTTGTGGGATTGAACGAATGCCAACAAGAGCAGTTGCCACCGACTACTACGGATACTTGCTGGGCAATGATGACTGCACCCACCTTGTGCCTCACCTTCCCAATCTCCTTTAATTGCCTCTAGTCCCCGCTGGCCTACCTTAGCAGCGGCCCTGAGAGATATATATTCCAATTTAACATTTTATTCTTCCATGCAACGACGGCCGGCCGTTTGACTCTGGCCGCTGCCTCTGCCTCTGCCTCTGCTGTTGGGGCTTACGACTTGTATGTACAGTACTGTACGGCAAACACTCTGACAAGATTACAAGACAAGGAAGATTAGTCGTTCGACTTGCTGTCATCCCGGCCATATCCGTCGTCAGCCTTTGGCTGCGCCAGCCCTCTGAGGACATCTTGGTCTTTTTTGCTTAATCTCGTCTCACATCTTGCGCCGGTGCCGAGTACAAGACAATCCAAACGTGGAACCAATCTAAACAAGAATCATCCAGCCAGCCAAGCCATCATCGCTCTTTCAACCCAAGGAACAGCAACGCAACTGGACCAGCCACCTTTGATCGAGCCTCAAGCCGTTGGGTATCATGGCTCCCTCGGCCGTGTCTCCGGAGCGTGCGCCGGCGGCTCTAACTACGGCCTTTGACGATACGCTCCGCTTCTACCTCAACGGCACCCGCGTTGTTCTCGACGACGTCGACCCCGAGATCACCCTGCTCGAGTACCTGCGCGGCATTGGCTTGACGGGCACCAAGCTGGGCTGTGGCGAGGGCGGCTGTGGCGCCTGCACCGTCGTCGTCTCACAGTACAACCCAACCACCAAGCAAATCTACCACGCCAGCGTCAACGCCTGCCTGGCACCTCTGGCCTCCATCGACGGCAAGCACGTCATTACCGTCGAGGGCATCGGCAACGTCAAGAAGCCCCACCCCGCCCAGGAGCGTGTCGCCAAGAGCCATGGCTCCCAGTGTGGTTTCTGCACTCCGGGCATCGTCATGAGTCTGTACGCCCTTCTGCGCAACAATTCCAACCCCACCGAGCATGATGTTGAGGAAGCCTTTGACGGGAACCTGTGCCGCTGCACCGGCTACCGCCCCATTCTCGATGCCGCCCAGACCTTCACCAAAACCGCCTGCGGTAACAGCAAGACCAACGGCGGCGGCGGCTGCTGCATGGAGAAGGGCGACGGCGGCGGCTGCTGCAAGGACGGAAAGCAGGACGGCTACACTGACCAGCCCATCAAGAGGTTCACCCCACCGGGCTTCATCGAGTACAACCCAGAAACGGAGCTCATCTTCCCTCCGGCCCTGAAGAAGTTTGAGCTCAAGCCCCTGGCCTTTGGCAACAAACGGAAGACTTGGTACCGCCCCGTGACACTAGACCAGCTCCTCGAGATCAAGAACTTCTTCCCCAATGCCAAGATCATTGGCGGCAGCACCGAGACGCAGATTGAGATCAAGTTCAAGGCTTTCCAGTACCCCATCTCCGTCTTTGTCGGCGACATTGCCGAGCTGAGGCAGTACTCGTTCAAGGATGACCATCTCGAGATCGGCGCCAACATTACCCTGACAGACCTCGAGATCCTCTCTCACGACGCCGTCGAGAAGTATGGAGAAGCTCGAGGACAAATATTCAGCGCAGTCCACAAGCAGCTCAAGTACTTTGCAGGCCGGCAAATCCGAAATGTTGGCACTCCGGCAGGAAATCTCGTCACTGCTTCTCCCATCTCTGACTTGAATCCTGTCCTCATGGCTGCCGATGCTGTTTTAGTAGCAAAGTCGATAGAAAAGGAGACCGAAATTCCCATGGCAAACTTCTTCACGGGCTACCGGCGGACGGCGCTCCCTGCCGATGCCATTCTCGCCTCCATTCGCATTCCTTATACGCAGGAAAAGAACGAGTTCTTCCGCGCCTATAAGCAGGCCAAGAGGAAAGATGACGATATCGCCATAGTCACAGCGGCTCTAAAAGTCCGCCTGGATGGTGACGGCGTTGTCGAGGCAGCCAACCTCGTCTACGGAGGCATGGCGCCCTTCACGGTGGCTGCAAAGAAGACAAACGAATATTTGATATGCAAGAAGTTCGCCGAGCTCGAGACTCTGGAGGGAGCCATGAGTTCCCTCGAACAAGACTTCAACCTCCAGTTTGGAGTGCCCGGCGGCATGGCATCATACCGAAAGTCGCTGGCATTGAGCTTCTTCTATCGGTTCTACCATGAAGTCATGGTAGGCCTTGGCGGGGAGAAGACGGCCGTCGATGAGGAAGCCGTGTCCGAACTTGAAAGAGAAATCTCTACTGGAAAAGAGGACAGAGAAGCTTCCGCTGCCTATATGCAAGAGACACTTGGAAAATCGAACCCCCATGTTGCCGCTCTGAAGCAGGTAACGGGCGAGGCACAGTATACCGATGATATTCCATCCCTCAAGAATGAGCTGTATGGCTGCATGGTGCTTTCCACCAAGGCCCACGCCAAGCTCAAGTCGGTCGACTACTCGGCCGCTCTGGAGATTGCAGGAGTTGTTGACTATGTCGACAAGAACGACATGCCAAACCCCCAAGCCAACCGCTGGGGCGCCCCCCACTTCGAGGAGATGTTCTTCGCCGAGGACACCATTTATACCGCAGGGCAGCCCATCGGATTGATCTTGGCCAAATCGGCAGCGCGCGCTGCCGAAGGGGCCCGGGCCGTCAAGGTCGAGTACGAGGAGCTACCTGCCATCTTCACCATGGAGGAAGCCATTGAGAAGGAGAGCTTCTTCAACTTCTTCAAAGAGATCAAGAAGGGCGACCCTGAGGAGGGCTTCAAGAATTGCGACTACACTTTCACAGGTGTGGCCAGGATCGGCGGACAGGAGCATTTCTATCTCGAGACAAACGTCACTCTGGCCGTGCCTAAGCCTGAAGATGGCGAGATTGAGATCTTTTCTAGTACCCAAAACCCTAATGAAGCGTAAGCACCATACCCCTATCCATTCCTGCCTATACATGTTGCCATAAAGCTGTCTGCTGACCACTTTCTTTTTGCAGTCAAGTATATGCTGCTCAAGTCTGCAACGTCCAGGCTAATAAGGTTGTTGTGCGGGTGAAGCGCATGGGCGGCGGCTTTGGCGGAAAGGAGTCGCGGTCGGTCCAGCTGAGCAGCATCCTCGCCCTCGCGGCACAAAAGACGAAGCGGCCTGTTCGGTGCATGCTGACACGTGAGGAGGACATGATCGTCTCCGGGCAACGCCACCCGTTCCTGGGTCGGTGGAAAGTGGGCGTCAATAAGGACGGCAAGATCCAAGCGCTCGATTTGGACGTGTTCAACAATGGCGGCTGGAGCTGGGATCTCAGCGCGGCTGTCTGCGAGCGGGCTATGTCGCACTCGGATGGCTGCTACCTTATCCCCAACATTCACGTCCGCGGACGCATCTGCAAAACAAACACAATGTCCAACACAGCCTTCCGTGGATTTGGCGGCCCTCAGGGCATGTTCATCGCCGAGTCGTACATGTCCGAGGTGGCTGACCGCTTGGGCATACCTGTCGAGAAGTTCCGCGAGATCAACTTTTATCAGCCCGAGGAGCAGACACACTTCAACCAGCCATTGACTGACTGGCATGTGCCGCTCATGTACAAGCAGGTTATAGAGGAGGCCGACTACGAGGCACGGCGGGATGCAGTAACAAAATTTAATGCCGAGCACAAGTGGCGCAAGCGCGGCCTCGCCTTGATCCCGACCAAGTTCGGAATCTCCTTCACGGCGCTCTGGTTTAACCAAGCCGGCGCGCTGGTCCACATCTATCACGACGGCTCCATCCTCGTCGCACACGGCGGTACTGAAATGGGCCAGGGTCTACACACCAAGATAACTATGATCGCGGCCCAGGCATTGGGCGTACCCTTGGACGACGTCTTCATCTCGGAAACAGCCACCAACACGGTAGCCAATGCGTCAGCCACTGCGGCGTCGGCCTCGTCGGACCTCAACGGCTATGCTGTGTACAATGCCTGCGCTCAGCTAAACGAGCGCCTCGCACCATACCGCGAGAAGCTCGGCCCAGAAGCCACCATGAAGCAGCTAGCACACGCTGCCTACTTTGACCGCGTCAACTTGTCAGCCCAAGGCTTCTACAAGACGCCCGAGATTGGCTACACGTGGGGTGCCAACACGGGCAAAATGTTCTTTTACTTTACCCAAGGTGTCACGGCTTCCGAAGTCGAGATCGACACGCTCACAGGAACCTGGACGTGCTTGCGCGCCGACATCAAGATGGACGTCGGCCGCTCCATCAACCCGGCTATCGACTACGGCCAGATTGAAGGCGCGTTTGTACAGGGCCTTGGCCTGTTTACTATGGAGGAGTCGCTTTGGCTGCGCAACGGGCCCCTCGCCGGCAACCTGTTCACTCGCGGCCCCGGCAACTACAAGATCCCCGGCTTCCGCGACATTCCCCAAGTCTTCAATGTCTCTCTGCTCAAGGACGTCGAGTGGAAGGACCTGCGCACCATCCAGCGCAGTCGCGGTGTCGGTGAGCCCCCGCTCTTCATGGGTAGCGCCGTCTTCTTCGCCATCCGTGACGCCCTCAAGGCCGCCCGCGCCCAGTACGGCGTTGCCGCCACCGTCGCCATCGATGACGCCGCCGACGGTCTGCTTCGCCTTGAGAGCCCTGCCACACCCGAAAGGATCAGGCTCTCCTGCGTCGATCCTATCATGGAGCGCGCGCGTGTCGTTCCCAAGGAGGGCGAGAAGAACTTCTTTATTGCCATTTAAGTAGGTATTGAGAGCGAGGGAAATAGCGTATTTATCTATTATTCGTGGAGTCATCTTATGAAACTGGTTTGAGGGGATTGCGGGCGAGCCACGGGAATTTCCTTTTTATTTTAGTTACTTCGTCTTGCTCTCTTGTTCTTTTTTCTTTTGGATTTTATTTTCTTTTAATTTTTCAAATCCAGAGCGCTTTCTATTAGTAGAAATTGGATTGTCAATAGGGCGTAGCAATATCAGCGACTTAGTAGTGAAGCATACTGTTAAAAGAAGCCCGGTCTTTTGTCTCGTCCCCGTTTCTTTGCTTGCGTGCAACCCGAACGCTGCCTTTACCCCAGGCGCAAAAACAGGGCGGTGTGTGTTCCAGAAGGGCAAGGAATAATAAGTAAACAATAGGAAAAAAAAAAAGGGGGGGGGGGGGGGGGAAAGAGGCAAAAATACCAAGTCGTCGACGGGAGAGAGAGAGAGATTAAATAACCTTCAGTCTTACCCTTTTTTCCAATCTAGCTCTTTTAGGCACGATTTCTCAACTTCCTCGATTGCCCTCGAGTAGTAGTATTTGTTTAACGTCATGGGGGGGCCGATAGGCATCTTGGCCTGTAGTCGGTTACCCTTAATTAACCTTTGTTCTCAACTGTACCTACATATCTTTGATCTCTCGGCGGTTCTAGCTCTCTCAGTTCAGACTCCCGCGGCAACAAGCATAATCGAATACCTCTATTTAAACGTTACTCCCATATGGTGTTGGACAGCTCGGTTCCCCGACAGGTTCCTTCCAGACTCACAAGCGACTAAGAATATGCCGTTTGTACAGAGGCTACGCCGGATACTGATGTCTCTGCGCCGGCGATGGGTTTTGAAGAGGGAAAACTGTCCGCCAAACGAATCGAAACCAGTCGAAATAATTCACGTCGAGGACACTCCTGCAGTAGGGGGCGGTCATAGCGGGACGACGTCCACCAAGAACTGTTGATGTCTGATTTCGGCCGGCCCAGCTCACGCCATCGAGACGCTTCCCAGCGAAATCCTCGTCATGGTCGGCGGGCCTGCCCACGACAGCGCTCGCTTTTGAACAGCAGCAGGGCGTGGTAGAGAATGAGGAGGAACGCCGTACGGCGTACATGTTACAAGCCAACCAACCCCGTGTCAACAGGACTTAGACGGATTTGCCAACTTTAAAGACTAGCAGGCATGGAGGGATTACTACTTGCCCATGTGAGACTATTATTATTACCTTGGAAGAAAACACGAGCAGGATCTCAATGGCTACATTACCATCTCAAAAGCACGTTGCTGGGCAAAGATCCTACCTTGGGTACGAAGGCTCAGGCAAAAAGAAAGGGTCACGCTTCGCAGTAGCTAAATTTCCAACTCCTACAGTACAGCCACTTTGCTAGGTGTCCGTTAAACTCTTTGCAATCGTCCTGAAGACCATTATCTTACGCTGTGAAAGATTCTGGGATATGGCGTTCTGAGCCTTACACTAGGAAGGCACTAGGGAAGGTGACCCTTTCTTTTTGCCTGAGTCTTCGTACCTGGCAAGTATGGCAAGGGGCATCCCATCGTGGATGCCATGTGGGTAAATAAAGCGAATAAAAGGAGTTAAGCACCACTATGTCCTGTCCACAGCCGCTTAAAAACACCAATAGTTTTATTCTAATATCATGTACACAATGTAGTCATATGAAGTCGCTGCTCATTTGTTGGCGAATTACGTGTGGTCTTGAAGGTACATAGGTATCTCAAGTTTTTAAAGAGACATTAAGAGAACAGCCCTCAAACCAGCACCTGCCAGGCTACCAAGCCAATATCAACCAGCATTCACGTTTTGTTTCTTTCGCCTACTCTAGGAGCGACTTCCACAGTAACAAGGATACATACAACCATGCGCCCGTTCTTTCACTAAAGAGAACCCTCAAATGACTTTCTTATCGGTCTGAAGAAAGCACCAGATTTGATAAAGCCTGTCACATACAAGCTAGAATAAAAGAAGAAAGATCAACTTGGCTCCGCGGCCCCAAAGTTCAAGCGCAGAAATTTGTCCTGCAGGGTACGTTCTAGACCGCTCCCCTCGTCCTCGCAATAGTGTGAAAGGTTGATGGCCTTGGTGGCCCAGTCCCTGGCCCGCTCAATCTCTCGCGCGCTGTAGCAGTCGATGGCGTGGTTGAAGGCGGTCGTGGCCATCCATTCAAGCTCCTCCTGTGGCCAGTGCGCCTCGCTCTGGCCAGGACACATCATATATTAGTCAAATATACTTTCAAAAGAACATAATAAAAAATACCGTCCTCCTTAGTGTTACAGAGGGGATAAACCACAGCTTGACACGATGGAAGAGAAAAAAGGGCAGCATTATGAACAAAGAATATTCGACTCACCTCACGGAGCTCTCTGACCTTGCTACAAGCCTCGTCCAGCAGCTTCATTGCCAGGCCATCGTCGAGAGGTAGCGTTGCTTGGAACATACAGCGTGTATACTTGGCTAGTTTCATAGCGTCGAAGCTCTCCAAAACCCAGATCTCGTTGACGATCTTCCGTATTGTCGAGTAAAGAGCTTGCCACAAAGACAGATCAGAGTCAGCGAGAAAAGGCGAACCTAAACAAGGAAAAAGAAAACATTGATGAAAATGAGCACGCAAGAGAGGGAGAATGCCACATACCTTGCCCTGGCGCCTGAGCCCTGAGAAGGCTATCAGCCATGGCCTGATACGCCGTAATGCTGCGGCAAGTGACGGCGCGCTGCACAATGCCGCCCAGATCATCCCACTGGCCGAGGAAGATGGCCGCCTCAAAGTCAAATGTGAGTAGCGTAGCATGCTTTCGTATCATGTCATCTCGCGATTGCTCGTCCAGATGTGGCAGATAGCCGGGAAGCTCGCCATCGAACGCCATGACGTGCTCGCGCATGATAACATAGTCATGCCGCCGCTTCTCGACATTGTCCTGGGTTCTCGCGAGAGAGACGAGGGCAGAGGCAATGATGAAGCGAGAAAAGGGTTTCTTTAATGAAAGCTCGACCTGAGATCCCACATCTGGGGGAAATTGGCAGATGATGCCCACGCAGGAGGTAAGCATTCGCACTACGAGACGAAGCTCCCAAGTAGCTGTGTTCTTCAAGGCCAAGTTGTAAGCGTTCCTACTAAACCACTCGAGTTCGTCAACATCGAAGAGCTTGCGAATGTCTGGGTTTTGCTTCTGCTCTTGAAGCGCCAAGACGACTGGTAATACAAGGTTAGTATTGAAGAGGCAGAAAGTGTTCAGAAGGGGGGGAAATCTTGCCTGCGTCAAATTCATCGCACAGCTCCTCGACGACGGCGGTCTCCTTAGCATCTGATCTCTCCACCAATAAATGCAAAAGCCGGATCTTACAGCGGAAGAGCGCAGGCAAGTGTATAGGATTCGGCTCTTTGTACTCATACTTTTCGTGCAGTTTCTTCAGTGCAGTAATAGCACAGAAGATGTCGCCGACCTTTTGAGACTCGGCAATGCAGGCACCAAGATAGTCGATGTGACCTGGCGCCGCGCTGACTGTCCGAAGACATTGCTCAGCCAGCACTCGGTCTTCGATTCGTATAGCAACTTTGAAGGCCAGATATGCTGTCATGGGTTCGTTCCAGCTTTGCTTGGACAGCTTATGCATTACTGACACCGCAGTTTCCATACTGTTTCTTGCAAGGGCGCAAAGAAGCAGTTTCCTGCAAGGAGTTAGCCTTCAGTTAACTGAACATGTGCAAAGCTTGCCTGTGTACCTTTCCAACTTCGATGTATTGTTTGGGCCGCCATTCTGAAAGACGTCATGGAGCGAGAGCAAACCCCACTTCTCTGCCAGATCGAACCGACTCAAGCTATAATTTGATTCTAGCTTCTTCCAGATGAGCTGAAATAACACATATTAGCATTATTTTAACTGACTGCAGAAGAGAAACTTACCACCTGGGCTGCAGCGGCCGCCTCTGCACTCAAGGGTTTCGTAAGATACGAGAAAACACCTTGGAGATCATTGATAGCGTCGACAGAATCCCGGTGGCCGATGATCATCCACATCCGCGTGACGACGGCCCTCTCCATCCAGTCGCTGTTGTCGGCACCAACCAGGGCCATGATAAAGTCGTCCAACACTGCGCATCCAATACTCGGGCTCTTGTCGTGCAGTTTCCGGATATGGTGAATGATGAGCTTGAAGCCGGCGTCCGAAGAGTTGAAGTTCCTTATGATACGCCGCAGTACCTCGGCGTAGCCCTCACTGTCAAAGACCTCGGCAGGTATCTTTTGGAGAAGATCCAGTCTGAGAAGCGACACGACCAACTTGTTGCCCAGTTCCACCTCCATAAAATCTACATAGTTCTTGGCCTGGCCTAAGCTGTCAGGGGTTGCGGTACCCAGGAGCGCGGTTACAAGCGCCTGTAGAATGGCCAGGCGCAGCTCTCTGCCCTCGCGGGATAGAGCTTCAAGATTCTGGCCATTGATGATTTCGTTCGCCCGCTCGAGCCACTTGATTGCTATGGGATAGTTGGCTCTGGCGTTTGAGGTCTTTCCGATCTCGTAAAGAACGTCAGCAAGGCTCTCGGCATACTCGGGCGTGAGGAACTTGTGCAGGCATTCCGCTTTGGTAAACATGTGATCGGCAACATCAAGTCTGTTTTCTGCCCAAGACTGGCAGTGGTCAGCTAGAGCCAAACATTAAGAGTCCATTAGTGCAGATGCAGACTCATATTGAGACAGGTCGACATACTAAAGCAGTCCGGACGATGAAATATTCTATCTCAAGACAGTTACATGCGTCCGCGTCGTCCTTTGGTAGTCGAGGCGCAAGATCCTGGAGGCACCCTTTGTAGTCGGCAGCCTTCTGTAACACGAGGGTAGCTAAGGCGGGTACGGAAGTATCTGTAAAAGTCCGGTTTGTGAAGTCAGCTACTAGCTTCCAACCTACAGCTTGTCTCGTGTGCGTAGAAGTGTGGCCCAGACGAACCTATGCAATTGCGAGCTGCCTTGAGCGCCAGCTTCAGCAGGTGAATCATGTCGTGCGCCCTGCAATTCTCTTTTGGCCTGGAAATAGCAAGCAAATGGAAAGCGAGAACCCGGGCGTAGACGCAGAGTCTCCCCAGCCGCTTCGAAGCCGGGTCGCATTCTTGGCGCAGTGTGGTAGAGATGTTCCAAAGCCGTCTTCCTTGATTGTCGATCTCGGGGTCGCCCGAGAGGCCGGGAAGGTATTTCTGGTTGAAAACGTGGAGCTTGTCGATATGCTTGCTAATCTGGTCGACGAGGGCGTCGATAGCTGGCGCATCTTGCGGGCCGCTTGAGAGAACTCGGTAGAGTTCATGGGCAAATTCTGCCCCAACTGGGTTAGAATGTCGCGGAAACACCACACAAAGGGGCATCCGTGGGGGGCGGGCTTGAATCGCATACCAACCACGGCTTCTATGCGCCTCTCCATCCCATTTCCTGGCTGGGTTGTGATTGCGGGTAGCTGTCTCTGTCCGGGGGGCATGCTTGAAGCTTATAATGGAAGGCTTAGGGTCGAGTTGGACTTGATCGGACGTGACAGTAGTATCCTTGCCCGTGCAGTTCCTCTCGTCATGCGCGGCAAGTGCAGTGGGTGTCCTGGCCGACATGAGATATCTGCTTTCGACTTGGAGGTTGATTGAGATTGACAAAAGAACCTGAATACACGCATAAACGGGGCGAGACGATGATAGCAGGGGACACAATAAAAATTGGCACGAAGCTGTTGGGTGGTTCCTATGGACTTCGACCCACCTAGGTCGGATCGTGCGCGTAGATGATAGCGCTCCGTACGTAGGCGGACTCCTTGGAACCCGAAGTAAATGCGAGACAGTAAGGTCCTAATGGAAGGTACCAGGCTTCTGGCTCTCGTGGCTGATCTCAGCTTCACGGAAGGTGCGATACTCATCACCATATGCCTATCTCCACCTGCCCGATTTTGCAACTGCCTTCGACGGCACCTTCCCGATGACAATCACCAGGTTTCCATGCCCTGCTGGCACCGATCTTACCTTGGTAGATAAGTAGATATCTCTATGACTCATCCACCGATATGCTCGGCGCTTGTTCAATCCTTGAAAGACTGAAGACGCAATTCTGTCTCTATGAACATTCGGGGCATACAAAACCCCCACGTCTAGGTGGTGCACCAAAGTCGCGCTCTTAATAGAGCAACATAGAAGTCCCATGATGGCGGAGACGAGATTAAGCGCTGGCGTCTTAGAATGGAAACAGTTCAGACACTGTATTTCTAAAATACGGGGACGAATCAAGGGGGTGGGTCGTGAGGTAGGAAGTTGCCGACAATTAAGCTCGGGCTGCACAAATTAGCAAACTGAGTACAGTGGCTGCTTTCCGCCGGGAGAAGGAGTTGAGGCCTACATTTTATTGTCATCCCTCCTAATCCGGAGCGTAAAGCAGCAGTTCAGAACTGGATCGCTCGATGTGTCGTCGGGACTCTTCAAGCAGCAAGCTGTGAAGAGGGTTTCGTGGTCTGGGTCGAAGGCTATGGTCCCAAACTCTTCCCAGTACCTCACATTCGACTCTTCTGTCAATATCTCATGTAGGGCGATCTTTCCCTGAGAAAATCGCGTTAGACAATAGACCAAACAAACTCAAGGGTGCAGCCAGACGGCGGCTGCTTACTCCTCGGAGATCCTCGACCGGCACGTGGATAAGCTCGGCAAACTCCTTGTTGCCCCTGAAAATCTCTCCTGTTCTTCTCCAGCAGCAGGCTGGCACCGCCATGCTCGCAAACACGCGGTCGTACTCCATGAGCGTGCGTTCAAACCACATCTCAGCCAAGATCAGATCTATATCGGTCAAGGCTTGCATCTTCTCGCGAAACTTCGGCCGGAAACGGTCGAGCTGCCTCAAAATCTTCTGTTTCGATGACGTCGCGACATGCGTGTCGAGATACCCCGATAACCTAGCATACCCCTTGATGTAGTTGAATGGCTTCAAGAGGCCTGCCTCGTATTTGGCTCTCAAGACGTGCTGCATGCGCTCCTCTGGGTCGGCGTTGCCCGACGGATCGGCCGCCTGGAAGTAGTATTCGCGGGCCTTATCCGTCGGGAGGGCGCTTGTCGGTCTCGTAATCGACTTGGCCTGCTTAGAATTAGGCGGAGGGGGCATAAGATTATCCGGCATGGCGCTTGGTGGAAGGGGGCTGCTGCTGCTTTGAAGGGCCGGGACAGAGTTGGCCTGGCCCTGTCCGAGCGGCTGGTCATCGGCGAGGAGCGCGCCGCCGTCAAGAAGGCTCGAATGCAGAAACTCATTGAGAAGATTGAACTCATTCGTCACTTCGGGCGTGATGTGAAAGTTGGGGTGGAAGCTGTGCATGTCGTGATAGTGGTTTTGGGCGTTCATCCAGACGTCAGAGAAAGCAGGGACTGGGGACGGCAGCTTCAGCTCCTGTGCGATAAACGCAAGTGAAAGATCGAACGACCTACATTGGCCCATGGCACTGCTTAGGGTGCTGGCTTGTATGCCCGATACTGGTGTGGGTTGCACGAGCTGTAGAGAGTTGGGGTTCTCGCGGCCAAGGGCTGCGGCATCGAACCCAGGCTTCGCCGCCTGGCCAGGGCCGTTTCCCATTGCCGCCGGACCGAAAGAGAGGGGCTCCATGGAGCCCACAGCCTGGTCTACGGCACTGCGCCCGAGGTCTGGCTGGGACTCGGAGTCAGGCACTGAGGATGTGGTGACGGTGCTCTTGGCCTTCTTGGACTCGGGCTCTCGGGGCTCGTCATGGCACAGATGGCCGATGTTCCGCTTGACGCATCTCGTACATGGCCTCTCCTATTCGATGGGAGTGGGGCGGGGAGCCCAGGGGGTCAATAGCTGCTCGGCTCGCGGACCAATATTTCAAGCCATGGATGGCGGACGGGTTATACATACAAGATCACACGTCATGTGCTGGAGAGGGCAGAAGGGAGCCTGGTTAGCCACTGTAACGCCTCAAAGTAGTGTGCATGCAACAGCCGTAGATGTTTCTGCAGGGCTCCTTTCTATCCTTCTCTGGCTCACTCTCTCTCCGGAGAGGCAGCCGCCCACGGAGGGCTCACGGAGCGGGGGCGAGCCAATAGCTGGGGACAGGGGTTGGGGACAGGCTTCGTCCGCCCGGCATGTACGGATTACACTGGACTGGCATGACTTACAGATCGACGGCAGTAGAGACAAGCTGTAGCAGTGCAGACGGCATTAGCTCTGTGAGGCGCTGGCTGGGGCGGACATGAACATGGACATGGACATGGACATGGACATGGATATGGCTTGGGCTGGGCCGGGGAACTGGAGGGGTGGCACGTCATGTTGCTTCCATAGGGGTGGGAATAGGGGCTATGTTGCTTACCATGATTGACCTTGCGCCGCTTCTTTGGGGTTGTTGTGGTGTGGGACTCATCTGTGGCGGGCGTGGGCGCTTGGTGATCCTTGGGTTTGGTGTCGCTCACGGTGTTCAAGGTCACTCCCATGCTCAGGCTGAGCGTGTCGGACTTTGAGCCCTTGGCCTCGTTCCTGGCCGTGCTGTTGTCCATGGATTCGGTTACCGTCACTATCTAGTGGACCGGTCTCCCATTGGATCTTGACGTTACGCAACGGGCGTCGAGTCCGTGGCTCATTTGAACAGGGCGGGCGGCTTCTCGCAGCAACTCTAGGCGATTCGATGGCAGTTCCGACGCGCCTGCCTCTCACCTGAATAGGTTGCGCGGGGCTCGAGTGACTCGCCGGGGCCGTCGCGTTGACGCCAGGAACGCTGTGTCGAGAGATACTGTATGCACTTTATAGTGGTTAAAGGCACCGAGCTTTCATCACACAATTAATGTGATGGCACTTGGTTGCGTAGCGCCAACAATGGGATCCCAAAAGACAAACGAAAAAAAAAAATCGCTCTCGCCTCAATTAGCCTCTCGCGCCTGCCGAAGTCAAGAACGCACGCGACGACCAGGGGGCTTCGCTCCCGTCAACCGAGGGGCAAGAACCAAAACCTGCTACCGCCGAGGGTAGCTGCGGGGGGATTGAGTGGGGCTATCGAGCTAGGATCGCTTGGGCCCACGTCAACGGGCAGTTTTTACAGTACGAAGAAGCCCTGTGAAGCGGACGTTGCACGGGCAAGCTGAACGGATCCAAAATTGGAAACCGCCCAAGTCCGCAAAATATTGAGAATGGGGACATCCATGGAATGGAAAGAAGCATCCATCCGAGTCTCGGGTCAATGCGCACACCCGGGTTCTTCTCCCACTTCTTCCTCTTTTCCTTGCCACTGAATGAAGGCACCAATAAACGTTGAAACCACCTAAACTTTCTCACTCACTACCCATCAAAGTCCAGTGACCCTATTTTCCATTTTCCGCGTCTTGGCCCTGCAAGCAACGCGAGTGCGGCGTCTCAATTGGCGGCCCGGTTGGCTGGAGTTGGTGACGAGACAAAGAGGCTTTTGTCATGTGCTTTCTTGCCATTTTAGGTTCCCTACCTTACCTGTTGGTACGAACAAGACTCAAGAACAGCTAACTTGCTATAGGTACCCAAGATGTATATCAGTAGGACTGCCTTGATGGAACCTGAGCTAACGGCTGCGGCTGCGGCTCCGGCTGCAGCTCCACAGCTAGGCTAACTCCCAGGTTATGTACTGTACATACCTATGGCGTTGCAGCGGCTAAGGTTCACTATCCGGTTGTTTTCAGGGATGGAAACCTGGGGAACTCACTGCCGCCGCTTTCCGACGCCGCCCAGGCTTATTAGAATTGGTCGATAAGCGGACGGCTAAGCACCCCATCCGACGCGCAGCCTGCCTACGGAATACCTTACCCAAGATCCAGACCTGCAACTGCCCGGGACTCTCGAAGCCGAGCGGATCCGGAATACGGAATACCGAGAAAGACATTGGCCGTACATCCTGTTGCACAGCAGACTCTCGGGCCTAAATTTGGGACGACTTGCCGAGCGTGACCTTGAGCTTCAAACCAGATCCGTTCGAATCATGGGTAGCTCTTCTCGCATGGGATCCTCAAGCACTTCTCTGTCTTCTTTCTTCTTTTTCTTTTTTCGGTCATTTATTCTTTCTTACACCCCACACACTTCCTTCCTTTCATGCTATGTCCCCGCTGGGCAGCATGAGGGCATTTTGCTTGCGGGGTCAATGGCTGCGCAGGTTGTATTGTATGTATGTACATTACAATAGAGCCAAAAAGTCTTGTGCCACCTACACACTAAAAGAAGCCACCAACGCTTTGGTTGGCCCTCATACCCCTTTACCTTCCACGATGAACTTCTTCACCGGCTTTATCCTTTTACAACAAAAAAACACAGCATGGCCGTCATTTCAAAGAACTTCAATTGCGAGCTTTCAGAAGCAAAAAGGGCCCGGATTTGGGCTCTCCACGTCGTCGGAGCTATAAGTAAGACCATCTCGGCCCAAATGGGGGTCGGGAAATCCACCGTCAATTGCACCATACAGAGGGTTACCCAAAACCTAACTAATAGCAATGAAAACCCGTTCATTTCGAAGCCTAGGTCCGGGAGGCCGCATAAGCTTGATAAGCGGGCCATTCGAAAGCTTCTTCGTTATGCAGATAACGTACGTAAGGAGACCCTCACAGCCCTCGGAATGCCCTCGAAAACTGGGCACAGGATCAACTGGAAAACGGTCAGAAAGCTGCTCAAAATACACATTACGGCACGCTGGCGTGCTCGTAGGAAGCCCTGGATCTCTCTCAAGAGTAAAAAGAAGCGCCTAGACTTCCGCTGGGTTAATAAGTATACTCCCTGGACCCTGATCTGTTGGTTAGACGAAGTATGCTTTGAAGTAGGCGAAGACGGCCGCACAATCTATGTTACTCGGTCCCCTGAAGAGGAATACTACCCTAACTGCCTATAGCCTACCTTCAAGAGTGACTGTACGAAAGTGGGTGTGTGGGGATGCTTTATGGGGCCGGAAAAACGGCCCATTCCCTTAGGGGACCCGTCTCAATAGGTAGGAATATCCGATCTTGTCTTTATTCCCTAATTTCTTCCTTTCTACAATAAGATGAAGGAAAAGTACGGTCATGGCGTGCAATTGTAGAGGATGGAGCTGCCCATCACCATAACGGCTTCCTAGGTCTGTTGAAGGCTTTCGACGTTAGGGTCTTGGAATGGCCCGTACGAAGCCTGCATCTTTCCCCCATTGAGAATCTATGGTACTAGATGAAGCTCAAAATAGGGGCATAACGGCGCAGGATTAAAACCGTGGTGTAGCTGGCGAAGGCCATACGGGAAACCTAGGGCTAGATAACCCCTGAGTTGATGACGAATTTGGTTAATATAATGCCCAGATGGAAGTATTTACTCAAAATTTCAATGGTCGGGGCGATTAAGTATTAAATTGAGATCATTTTGGTATATTTTGCTTGTATTTTGGGCTTTGTTTGATAGAGTTGTGATATTTTCAATTAAAAGGGTGTGTGTAAGTGGGTGGCGCGAGACTTTTTGGCTCCCATTGTATGTACAGTACAGAATGTTTGTCGGCGTGGTACTTGGGCAGAATACTCCGTACACCAGCCAGGAAAAGCCTTTGATATGTGTTTTGGAGAATAGATAGGTCTCTGGGATTCTAAAATAGGGATTCTAACAGCTTTTGGCTCCCTCGGCGAAAACCCTTCTGGGCGAGCGTAAGGTATTGAGGCCTTTCAAATCTTAGAAAGTCCCCCACTAACAAACATTTAGGGATTGGAGTGTATGCCTTGCATTGGTCGTCAGATTGCAGGCGCATTGAGGGCTGTGATTTGCTGTCAGAAAAGAGTCAAGGACGGCAGGCTAAGAGGCATCACTCCACGAGCCGCCAGCCTTGCCATTCTCGTCCAACTCCACCTCAATCAGAGATGGCCAATCGCCGTTTCTGATCCTCTCCCAAGTAACAGTGCTTCCAGTCGAGCTAAGCGGTATCTCCCGACTTTGTTAGCATCAAGAGCACGGATAGAAATAGAGAAGGATGGCTTCGAGGCATGAGACGTCGTGTGGCCGGCCTGACGTTGAGCTCGTTGATGGCAATCCATTGTGCATGAGCTGCGGTTCGTTGGCTCCAGCCGAAGACATCGAGCCAAACCAAGCTCCAACGGCGCCACCGGTGCCGAGTGGGAAACGGGCTGCACTTGCCCTTTCGTGGCCCTCTTCGATTCAATATGTCGACAGCTGTACTGGGGTGGATGGGGATGATATCACCCCCGTGCTATCCCATGTCATTGGGCATGTCGATGCCTCCCCTAGCTCAGGCAGGCCTGCCACGCCTACGGAGGACGACAATATCCCTCCCGCAATAGACAAACAAGATGGTCAGGCGCCGGATGAACTAACTGGGACAGACAGTATCCGAATCCTCCGTCTGAGCAAAGGCAAAGGCACCGACGCTTTGTACGGGACCCTCAGGGTGCACCATCTCAAGTACTTCCCAGAGTACGAAGCCGTCTCGTACACTTGAGCCGACGCAAGTGGGGACGCAAGCAGGACCAAGAGGCTCTATCTGGGTAAGGAATGGACCATGTTTCCCATTACTTCCAACTGCGAGGCTGCTCTCCGAACCCTGCGGCTGCCGGCCAAGGACCGATTCATTTGGGTCGACGCGATATGCATCGACCAAAACAACATTCGCGAACGCTCAAGTCAAGTCCAGCTGATGCCCATCATATATGCGACGGCACAGCGTGTGCTTATCCATCTTGGCGACGACAAACCCGAGCTCGATCTCCGTCTTCGTCACCTGCGGACCCGTCTTCACGAGTGGGACAAGGAGTGGTGAGATATGAACGACCGTTTGAAGCGTCCCTACTTCTTCCGAGCTTGGATAATTCAGGAGATTGCCGCAGCGAAAGTGGCAATCGTGACGCAAGGCGCGTCCTCGCATGTCTGGCCGATTTACGACAAGGACACGGCTACAGACACCTTTCTTCCCTGGATTAAACACTTTGAGAGCAGGGCATACAAGACGTCTGATGATCTGTGGCAGCTTGTCATTGATTCGTGGACTTCGCAAGCACGCGACCCACGGGACAAAGTGTTTGCTCTGCTCGGTGTCATCTCTGGCGCCGCCGCAGATAGTTTGCTGGCCGAGTATTTTCTCTCGATGGAACAGGTGTGCGTATTTTTTTTTTGCAGCATTTAATACAGCTTAAACTATTTTTTCATCATTTCCGCCAGAATATGCTAACCTTGGGCGTCTAGGTACACGGGCTTCGCTGACTTTGCAATCTCAAGGCATGGAGTGGCAGAGGTGCTCAAGTATGCAGGAGGATACCGCAAGTCAGAGTCGTTGCCATCATGGGTGCCTGACTGGCAACTCTTGTCTCGAGACTGGGATATAATGTCGCAAATCAAGTCGTTTCACTCAAGCGTCACCCAAATCAGCATCGCTTCTAAATTCATGATCTCAAGGCCGAGGACAGAGCTCGTCTCACAGCCATGGGAATTAGTCAACCCTGACCAGGTTCCTCTGGCGCGAGTAACCATTCAAGGAGGTCTCTGCTTGCATGGAGTCAAGATAACAGAGCTTTCAGAGGGTTATTCAAGGAACCAGTCTGTCGACGGATTTGCTGTCTGGGAGGGGCCTCTTTTCATTACAGGGCCGCCAACCGCCCTGGAAACGGACTCCGTATTTCTGCTTCACGGCCTTGACACGGCGGCAACTCTCCGCCGGCAGCTTGCTGGCAGAGATGACATTTTCCAATTTGTGGGCATGTGCTTTGTCAGGGCCCAGACAGGTGTGGTAATATACGAAAAGGCCTGGAAACACCACCCATTCTGGACCCGGGACTTTGCCGAACAATCGATTCTAAGGATTCGGTCTCAAATTGGGAGGGAGTCGTTCCACGAAGAAAACGCAGAAATGCACGCCGCCTTGAAGAATCTCCAAGGCACAAAACTGGAAGAATACGCTGAATGGGAGTACAGGTGTTTCAGACCTTCGGACGCGAGGCAGAGAACATATGGACCCATACTATCCGGGAGAATTGGCCCATCCTCTTGCTCACACCTTCATACCAGCGACCCGATATCATGGCGCCCGTGATACCGATTCTAGAGGAGCTGATGGAAGCCACCCGTGCCCAATACAATTTGTGGGGGAGAGTTATTTCGGAACTCGAGGAATGCCGGGGGCGTGAAGGACCCTTACGGGGAAGTCTTAGGGATCGAGTTCTTGCTTACAAAACTCAGTTGAAAGATCGGGCTGAGATACTAAAAAAACTAGAGTTGGAGTTTGACCACGATGATGGATCAGAAGTCGAGACGGTGCGGGGAGAGATCAAGAATCTCTACTCCACGCCGCCTGGCAAGGTACCGGGACCTTCGTCCATGGCGTCAGTCCGGCAGCCAAAGAGCAACGAACAGCATGGCATATCCTGCCCAGCCTGGTTCCGATATCAAGTTGGCGGCATGGGCTGGTGGTACGGGGTCATGAGGCGCCAAGAGAGCAGAGCCAGGGACTTTCTAGACGAAGCGCTGCTGACACAGGACGACGAAATGGTCAGCGGGCCCGGCGCCACAAAGAAGAATTCGACGTGGCGATGTTGGAAATAGAACTGACAGCCCGATCGGTGGAGATACTAATGGAGCAACGAAGGCACTACGTTGCGCTGACCAAAGACGGTGGAAGCCGATCGTCATTCTCTAACCTGCCCCGCGAAGCCAGGACAGCCAGGACCAACATACCATTGTTCCGATTATGCATATTTGTGTGTGTTATTTGATGGCTCCATTGAACGTGACGCGGCTGGCTAACTTACTCACTCCAATCCCTGAAAGTTTCCAGGTTGTTAGTGGGGGACTCTCCAAGATTTGAAAGGCCTTAATAACTTACGGCTCGCCCTAAAGGTTTTTGCTAAGGGAGGTAAAAGCTATTAGAATCCCTATTTTAGAACCTTGAGGCCTTTCTCTATCCTAGAAATACCTATGAAAGGCTTTTCCTAGCCGTTATATTTCCCGTGATCTTTACCATCTGAAATTGTCTAGCTACCACGCCAACAAACATTCAGGGGTTGAAGTATAAGGTAGATGGCGGGCCGGATCTGTGGGACGGCGCGGCGGGTGTATCCTGATGGTGGAGGTCCAGAGTTGTCCAGCCGGCTAATACAGGTTGATATATGGCCGCCGCAACCTCTGCAAATATATATATCTACCCGGCCCCAAGAAAAAAAAAACGTCTTTGGATGATGCGCCTTTACCATGTCCGTCCCCTCACGGGAAAGGGGGTTCGCCTCGAGGGAAAGCCCGCCCGCAATTTATCCATAGTGTCGGACGCGCTGTTCCTGAATCCAGGCGTCTGGGCAGGCGGAAACGATTAGATTAACTGCAAATGGAGAGGGAGATATATATAGTGCGAGGCTCGAGACTCGTCGACCGGAAATTATTTGCAGGTTGTCCTCGTAGCTCTTCAGAAACAAGGACGAGACCAAAAAAAAAAGAAAAAAAAAGAAAAAAGGAGAAGATGCATCTATCCCAACTCATCACAACGGCGGCGGGAGCGGTCGGTCCACGCCAGGCGGGCGGCGCCGGCGCCATCACGGTCGACGTGTCCAAGACGTACCAGACCATCGACGGGTTCGGCTTCAGCGAGGCGTTCCAGCGGGCGTACAACATCTACAACCTGGCGGAGCCCAAGCGGTCGCAGCTCGTCGACCTGCTCTTCAACACGACGTCGGGCGCCGGCTTCAGCATCGTGCGCAACGGCATCGGCAGCAGCCCCAACAGCTCCAACGACTGGATGAACACTATTATCCCTGCCGGTCCGGCCAGCCCCTCGGCCAACGCCACCTACGTCTGGGACGGCAAGGACTCGGGCCAGCTGTGGGTGTCGCAGCAAGCTGTAAGTCGTTGGTGCGGCAGTCGTCGGCCGGGCAGCCGGAGATGGCTGTGTCCATCTGAACAGCTGCAGTCGATAGCCATCTATCTGCAAGGCCGGGTGACTATAACGACGAGCAGGAACTCAGACAAGGCGAGGCAGAAAGAAACATAAGCGGGTAGCGCTAATAAGCCACTCCTTAAAATCGGCAGGTCAAGTACGGGGTCAAGACGTTCTACGCGAACGCATGGTCGGCGCCGGGATTCATGAAGACGAACGGCAAAGACTCGAACGGCGGCTCGCTCTGCGGAGTGACCAACGCAAAGTGCAGCAGCGGCGACTGGCGGCAGGCGTATGCTGATTACTTGGTCAAGTATATCCAGTTCTACCAGGTGTGTAGAGTACCTACCCACCCTATGCGTCCAACCCTGGTACGGTTGAGCGACGATCGAGATGACCGCTTGCTTACCTGCCTCGCCTCGTGATAGCAAAGCGGGGTGAATGTTACCCATCTGGGCTTTCTCAACGAGCCTGACTTTAGGTGAGCGGCATGAGATGACGTGTTTCTTGGCTCCGAGTCTACGCCTTCCTCATATTGCTGCTGCGTAGAGAATAGGCCAAGGCGTCAAAGCTCTCTATCTAATGTCCCAACCCCCTTGAGCTCGCCAAGCTATTCGCTAGCTGAAGTGTACAGACAAACGAGCCGCCTACCTAATTGCGACCTTGTGCTGACGTGAGCTGATCTGATCCGTGTGTACAGCACCAGCTATGCGTCAATGCAGTCGAACGGGCAGCAGTCGGCCGATTTCATCAAGGTGCTGTATCCCACGCTGCAGTCGGCAGGGCTCTCGAGCGTGGCCATCACGTGCTGCGACGCCACGGGGTGGACGGCGCAGGCGACCATGACGCGGGCACTCAAGGACGCGGGGGTCGAGGACCTGATCGGGGTCATCACGTCGCACCCGTACACGAGCGCCATCTCGGGCACGCAGCCGACGAGCCGCAAGGTCTGGGAGTCGGAGTACTCGGACCTCAGCGGGTCGTGGTCGACGGCGTGGTACTCGGGGGGGAGCGGCAGCACGGGCGACGGCTACACGTGGGCGAACAACATCTACACGGGGCTGACGTCGGGCAACTTGAGCGCGTACCTATGGTGGGTGGCGACGCAGGACAAGGCCACCAACAACAACAACAACGAGAAGCTGGTCCTGGTCGACGGCGGCAGCTACTTCGTGTCCAAGCGGCTGTGGGCGTTTGCCCAGTACAGCCGCGTCGTCAGGCCGGGCGCGGTGCGCGTGGGCGTGTCGGGCGCCACCAGCCTCAAGCTGACGGCCTTTGTCAACGCCGACGGCACGGTGGCGGTCGTCGCCATCAACTCGGGCACGGCGGCCGCGGCGGTGACGGTCGCGGGCGTCAAGGCGGGGGCTGCCAAGGCCTGGATCACCGACGGGACCAACGACATGGCATCCGTGCCGGCCACCGTCGCCGCCGACGGCACCGTGGGCGGCGTGTCAGTGCCGGCGCGGGGCATGGCGAGCTTCGTCCTCACGGTGGCTGGATAATTAATCCTTTCCAAGCGGCAAGGTACATATTCTGGGGGGTTGGCGAGGTTGGATGTCAGACTTTAGAGTGCGGAGTAACCCCAGATACGACATGGGTTGGGGGCAGACGAAAGGAGAAAATAGTTGGTGCCATTTACAGGGTTGCCTACTAACAGCCCCGCTGCTTTACGGGTGGTTTCGCGGCCTGAGTATAATGGAAACCAGCGATTCTTGTATAATTTGGTTAATGGACGTTAGGTTTAGGATGAGCGAATACATAATAGTGGGAAAAGGCGAGCTTTTCTATTTTTGGGATGCCCGTTCAGATCTCAGGCGGAGTTCCGATATTGGTTGGGCCTTTCCAGGTTCCATAGTGAGTTGGATTGGGGACGTGATGCCTACTCGACTGGCCAAGCCGATGGCGACATGGCACGTCCGATGCTGCTGTGGAACACTTGACTTGTGCGGCTAAGTTACCGACGCCGCTCGGTTTGTCTCTCCCTGAAACTGCCTTTAAACCCGTCCGAATGTCCGTAACTGCCAGGCCACTGCTGTGAAGTCTGAACGCAGTCTGGTAAGGGCCGTGTACCCTGTAAAGTCGTAGGCGCCAGGCTCGCTTGCCTCCCATTCCGCAGAATTTAAAGTTGGAACGAATCGCAGACCCTGTCGACTTGGCTCCCTGCCGCTCAGCCAACATCCAATGTTTGTAATCGAGCTAAATTTACCAGGAACTTAGTAATCTATGCCGACTTTGCGGGTTACGGAAGGAGCTACGAATACCACCAGTGGCACTTGCTTCAGTCTTAGATAAATAGGAGGCTGGCCAGCAATCTTTCCACGCCACAGACAGGCAACGACTAGGTTACTACACACATCTGTAAAAGCGCGCCAATACCCCATACACAGAAAACGTCCAGTAGGACGTCCAATGGGATGCCGATGCGAGTTTGGCCAAGTCATCTCCGGACATAGATGGAGCTCCAGTTTGCTCTATCGCTAACGGCATCTCCATAAAGGGGCATACCTTGACGGGGCTGTCCTCCTTCCTTCTCACGTCTGCCACGGCGCGACCTGCATCCCGTCGGCGAAGTCATCCCATCTACTCGCCAAGACCTATGAGGAAGCTGTATCCGTATCCGTGCTCCCCAACCAGCCTCGTCGAGGCATTTACTGAGAACCAGGTAGGCGCCCAACGGCACCTACCAACCACCAACGCCACACAGGTTTGAGAGCCGTGGCAGGAGCCATGGGTCTTGCAGCCGTGCTACCCCGACTCGGTAAGGCGCCCTAATCGACCTCCCTATTGAACCCCAGCAGCTTGCTGCACCACCTGCAGGAGGTCAGCCCTAACACGGCCAAACGAATCATTGCCCGCGTGGGGTAGCAGTCGACGCATCCCTGCTGCGACACAGGAGGAGGAGACACAGGAGCTTCCACTTCCACAGAGCTGCCCAGCTCGCTGCTGTCATGTCGCTAGCTGAGGACCCTGATGTCCGTGGACGACGTCCAGCCAATTATTATTCTTTACTTGGGCTCTGGCCCTGCCTCGCCGTACCATGTGTCCGCTTATAAAGCCGGCGTGGTGGACACTCTGCATGCCTCGCGATGTCTGGTGCCTTGTCTCCTCTCCTGGTTGCTCCGTGTCTCTCCCTCCATTGTCTTGACCGGCCAGGCACCACATCATAATACCTTGCAACCTAGGTATACCTCGTTCCTATTGTCTGTACAGCACAGTACTACAGCCTACTTGTAGTGTTATTCCCCAGCTTCTTGCTGCTCCTATTTGGATTCTTTTGTTGCGCCTGCTGTGCAACCTACACTCACATCCAACTCCCACGTCCCCCACTCGGGAGCACCCGCATCATGTCGGTCCCTCCGGTGGTCGTCGCCAAGAAGAAGGACTTGACCAAGACGCCACAGGAGCTTGTGAGCGACTTCTGGGACAAGTTCTTTGCCAAGAAGACGGGTCGGGTCACTTCCATCTTCCCCCGGAGCCTCTATGCCACGCTTCTCCCGCCCATCGAGCCGCGGGGCGCGAGCTCGGCCCGTAACGCGGCCGAGAGCTACGAGGCCGCGGCTAAGGAGTGCCGCGAGAATGTGAAGCGCATCATCCTCGAATGCAATCGCACCAACCAAAAGTTCACAGACCCCGACTTCGACATCGAGGCCGACTCGTGGGGTGACGGCAACTGCCTCAACGGCCTGGTCCGCGACGACTACCGCACTTCGTCGTACGGCGACGACGAGAGGACGGCTGTCTCCGCTGGCCAGCTCAAGCGCTCGCTCGATACTTTAGTCAGCAGCAACGTCCTAGGCTCCGGCGGCGCTGTGCCCCTAGATGCGAACGTTGTGCGCGACTACATCAACGACAGCAACCCCTTTGCCTTCCTCTTTGGGGAAGGCGCCAAGGGCGTCAATGGCCAGCCTAATAGTAACTTGCAGGTCCTCTCACGGGCTCTAGGCACCGAGGCTAGCGGAGCATCCGGTGGTCAGGTTAAAGGGAACAACGACGAAAAAGAGCGCCGCTTCGCCGTCTCCCATGGCGAGAGGTACAACCCTGGCTCAATCCACCGGCTCGACTGGATCTTTGAGTCTCCCCAGTTTACCATTGACGGGTACTCGTCGTCGGACATCAAGCAGGGCGGAAACGGCGACTGCTGGTGGCTGGCGTCGGTGGCCACGATTGCTCACCGCAAGGAGCTCATGGACAAGGTCTGCGTGATCCGGGACGAGGAAGTTGGCGTCTACGGCTTTGTCTTCTACCGCGATGGCGAGTGGATCAGCACCGTCGTCGACGACAACCTGTACCTCCAAGAGACCGACTTCGACTACTACGGCGACACCTACGACTCCACTGGCAAGCGCGCCCGCGAGCACAGGAAGCGCTACCAGACCGGCTCCGAGGCGCTGTACTTTGCCAAGTGCGAGGACCCGAACGAGACGTGGCTGCCGCTCCTCGAGAAGGCCTACGCCAAGGTCCACAACGACTACGAGGCTATCTCGGGCGGTTACCCCGGCGAGGCCGTCGAGGACATGACGGGCGGCGTGTCAACCACGGTGGCCTCGAACCGGGTCCTGAAAAAGGACAAGCTCTGGAAGGAGCTTGTCAACGCCGACGGCGACTTCGTCTTTGCCCTCTCTGCCCTGGGCACCGGCTGGGACTGGCAGAAGGGAGGCCTCGCGCTGGGCCACGCCTACTCCATCCTAAAAGCCACCGAGGAGGTAGGCGAGGACGGGGAGAAAGTTAGACTGGTTCAGATCAGGTTTGTTTACGTGACGCTCCTACTTCGAGAAGAGATTACTGACATTTCTTTGCAGAAACCCCTGGGGAGAGCGAGCCTGGAATGGAATCGGCGAGTGGAATGGCCCTTGGTCAGATGGCTCGAAGGAGTGGACTCCTTACTGGTAAGTGAACATTGTCAACCCCCCCCCCCCGCAGAAGTAGACACGGGGTTTGGAGCCACGCTAACACGTTGTGATGCGCAGGCTCAAGAAGCTCAACCACAAGTTCGGCGACGACGGCATCTTCTGGATGTCGTACAAGGATGTTCTGGAGACTTTCATGTTCTTGCACAGAACGAGACTGTTTGATGAAAAGTGGACTGTTGTCCAGCAATGGACCAGTGTCAATGTTGGATGGGTCTCCGGCTACCTAAACACAAAGTTTATCATTGAAGTCAAGAAGAGCGGTACCGTCGTTGTTGTCCTGACCCAGGTATGTTCTTTTCGCCATCTCTATCAAGATATCTCTCACCGCTTATTCTGACACGTCTGTGCAGCTTGACGAGCGCTACTTCGTCGGACTCGAGGGCCAGTATCAATTTTCGCTTCACTTCCTTCTGCAACAGGAAGGGAGCAACGAGCACCTGTGCCGAGTCCGTCCTGTGCACGACTGGGAAAACCGTTCCGTAAGCTGCGAGTTGGACCTCGAGCCTGGCCGATACGAGGTCTTGCCCAAGATCACGGCTACTCGCCACAAGTCGCAGAGGATGGTGGAGGATGTGGTCAAGGAGCAGTACGTATTTCCCCACCCGCAGGGCCGAGTGACTGACGGGCTTTTGATCGCTTCACTACTCACCAGAAGATGTGCTTGCTGACATTTTCACCACAGGGCCGAGAGGAACCCTTCCAAGCTGCGGCAGGTCGGCATGCAGTATGACCTTGCCCACGCCAAGGGCGGCATCCCGGATGAAGATGAGCTCCTGACAAAAAAGAAAGAGGAAGAGAAGAAGAAGGCTGAGGACAAAAAGAAAAAGAAGAAGGAGAAGGAGAAGCGCAAGAAGGAGAAGGAGAAGGCCAAGAAGGCCAAGGCTAAGGCAAAGGCCAAGAAGGCCAAGGCACTCGAGGTCAAGCTCAAGGTCGAGACCAAAGATGGCACCACCACCGCAGAAGTGTCGACAGCGGGCAGCAAGCCTTCGGAGGAGAAGAAGCCCGAGGAGACGGTCGAGGACAAGTCCAAGACCGACGAGGTTGCCAAGCCCGAGGAGGCCGTAAAGACCGACGAGCCCGCAAAGGCTGAGGAGACGGCCAAGCCTGAAGAAGCTGCCAAGACCGAGACCAAGGACGAGGACAAGAAGGCCGATGCGTCTGCCGAGACGGTGGCAGTTGAACAGAAGGCAGAGGAAGTGGTTGATGATGACGACGACGACGACGATGATGACGACGAAGAAGAAGACGAGGACGAGGATGAAGAGGACAAGGACGAGAAGAAGGACGAGACTCCAGCATTGGATGAGGAAGAGGACAGGGTGCCCTGGAACGCCGTGTGCGTCATCGGGCTTCGTGTCTATGCCCGCGACTCCGAGGTCACGGTCGCGCTGGCGGCGCCTAAGAGCAACGAGGAGGCGGCGAGTCTTGTGGTCGACTCTAAGGCCGTGGGAGCGACCATGTAAAAGGAAAAAGAGAACGAAAATAGTGGCCTCTCTCTTCAGTCTATACCTAACACAGAGTAACAGCTTATGGATTTATGAATGCAGAGTACTCGGCAAAGAGGGCTTTCCCTGGATGAGTTACGATTATTTATCTTACTTGCGGATGCTATGAATGAAATGTCACGACAAACAAGGATCCTGAGGTAAGTAGACTGTAGCTTGGTTTAGCACTTTCAGTTGGTTTCCATATTATCTGTAGGCTCTGCATGTCTTCAAAATAAGTGGTTTTACAGCATACACAGATCCATTTCCAAATAAAGCATATAGTTCCCAGTGATAATCACCATTTGTTTTTCTGTAACTGAACCTCAGCTGTCAGAGCTTGTTGTCACGGACGGGCGTTTACCCCGCTCCCTGACACCCATAGGTAGCTAACCCGGTTACAGCCCAGGTCCAAGCGATGGCGGGCGCCCCTTTTTGACTCGATCTTCCAAAGTGTCACTCCACTCAATATTTGACTGTGCATAGAGCGCGCATGTGCATGTGCAATTGTGCATATTGGCGCCAGCGGGAGGAATTAATCGAGTGAACTGCATCAAGAACCGAGTTGCGAGAATACAGTCAAGCCAGACTTGATATATGTACCGGAGATACTTCGCAGACCCATGAGCGGACTTATTCCATGAGGACCTAGATAACGACATTTCTGGGAAATTTGAAGTCAATGATTGGCATATCACCGTGGAAGGGAACTTACACGTGTACTATAGTAGGTATCGGTAGTACATACAGTAACCTGAACCAGCTAGTCACCCACACACCCGAGGGGCATTCCGAGCTCACGGTTAGCAGAGCATTTCGACCTCGGTTACCTGACCGAGTCGGACCTCAACCTTGACAATCAACATCCAATTGGTTGAATAAAAAGAGAGTTGTCGCAAACCGCGACCCGCACGCAGCCAGGGCACCAACCCGCAACCCGCAACCCGCAGCCTAGACAATAAACCCCGCCCTCACTGGTTCTTGCTCGGGATTGCATTGCAAGCATCCCTGGCATGGACCAGTGACACCCTCGGTTCACTGGTTAGGTAACTGCGTCTCCCGCGCGAGCCCAATCTCCTATCGCGATTTGCACCTTTTCCCCAAGTCACGTCAGGCACCTCCACTTAACAAGCCTCGCGACCTGACGACGTGCCCGCCACGCGCGGCAATATCCGTGGCGACCCAAACATATTCTCTGCCGGTCGCGACCCTGGGCTCCTTTCATTGCCTACCTCTCTGCCCCTCCGCCATGCCACCCCCAAACACTCCCGAAGACGAGATCCAAACCGCAGCCATGTCTTACTACCGAAACCTCAATGGCCGTGTAGGCCCACAGAGGAGGCGCAGCCGCTGGTCGACATCGACGTCAGCTTCAGCAGCCCCGTCTCCGTTCCCGCCCTCGCCAACGTTGGCATCGTCGGAGCTAGCATCCCCTCCAGAGTCACCACGACCTACGCCGTCCTCCACAGCCGGGGATGGCCAGGGGCCGAATTCAGCCGGCAGCCGCTGCTCTACACTTTGTGACTGCATCCCGTCTATCGACTACCAGTCGCTCGACTATGAGACGCCCGTGGACCAAGCCCTCCAGTGCCCGATTTGTCACACGCCATTCTACATGCCACTCACCACCAGTACATGCGGCCATACCTTTTGCGCCGAATGCATAAGCCGCTCGCTCGAGATGCAGCCCGTGTGTCCTATCGATCGCCAGCCCGTCAACGCCGACCGAGACCTCTACCGCGCGCGGGTCATTTGCGACCAGCTTGACCGCCTCAAGGTCAAGTGTCCGAGCAAGGGCTGCGGTCTCTTCTGCACTCGCGAGCTACTCCCCGCCCACTACAACGTCTACTGCGAGTACGTTCTCGTTCACTGTCCGGACCCGACCTGTAGCCGCCGCGTCCCCCGCGCCGATGCGCATCCAGACAATGGATGCTTGCACAGGAACATTGCGTGCACCTATTGCGAGTCGGAGGTGATGATTGCCGAACTTGAGGTACACTACGATACTAGCTGCTATGGGCACACGGCAAAATGTTCCCACTGCAATGCAATTGTCGTGCGCCATCTCATGGACAAACATCTCGGCAGGGACTGCCCAGGGACAAAGAAGTATTGCAGGTTTCGCAGCCACGGTTGTAAAATGCACGACACGAGGCCAGCAATTGAAGAACACGAGCGTCTGGGTTGCGTTTATCAAGCAATTGGAGAGCTGAAATCTCTGCGCCTGGAGGATCGTGCGCGTATCGAGGACTTGGAGCACCGCCTCGACGGTCTAGACGCGCGCATCAAACGCAAGACATCACCGCCTACCCGGCCCAGGGTCGGCAGCAGCAGCTTCATGGGCGGATTCGTACCGATTGTCCAACCCGAGAGCCCGCGTGCCGCCGCCTCCGCTGCCGCAAACAGTGCCTCTTGGGGGTCCACCGAAGACTACATGCTGGTACAATTCGAGCGCCTCGAGGCCGAGATTGAACGCGCACATAAGATGATTTTGGAGTCGGATAGCCAGCACACTATGCGTCAAATCAACGACCTGCTGCGCTTGAACGAGCAGATATACGAGCTCACCAACCGAGTGGGAGCCCTCGGCCTGCAGGTCAGGTCCCTGGCCATTACAACTCAGCAGCAGAATAATGTCCAAGGGCGTGCCGGCGCCGCTAATGGAGCCCCCTCGCCCTCGGGGATATCGAGTCCAGGCGGTGGCGGAGCGGGTACGAGAGGCCAGTCCCACGAGGAAGGACGCCGTTACCACAGCAATCCGCCCGCGATGTCCCGACGCAGCAGTGACGGCAGAGGCCAACACCCACCCCGTCTATAGAGGCCCGCCTCGCCTGCACTTGCTTTGTTTTCTAATACATAATGGAACTGAAGAGAGTACGGTAATTGTTCGAACTCAAACTCCTCACGCTCTAAGCTCGGGTGAGGCTGTGCCCATTCCGGAGCTCATCCCCTCTCCTCTTCCTTTCCCGCCCATTTTCCTGAGGGCGAGGGGATTCAAGGTCTTGATACCCGCCGATGCCTCATTGGCTACGGAATTGCGCAAAAACATGATTTATGAGATTTATAGTCTACGAATTTGCTTTGGTTTGGCGTTGGAGATGTATGGGGGACCAGTGAAGGACCAGAAGACGGAGAGATGCGAAATTTTATAGGTTTGGGACGGATAACACATTCAAAAAGGTTCTGGGGCCATGGATATCGTGATTTCGGCTCTCGTACAAGTCAGTCTGCGTGGCCAGCTGGGAGATGAGACAATGGACGGCGGGCATACACACTTAGGTCCTCCGCAAGGAGAAACATTGGCGTATATTTGTTTTATTCGGATTCCTCTTGGACGCTACCCTAGAGTTGAAGCATTGGGGTTCTGTTTTGGTGAAACTGACGAGTGTTTGTTGTCTTGCCTCGAGGGCTCGCGGCAGTACGTTGCTTGGGTTCCGATGTCGGGCCATACCTGTAATTCTACCCTCGGTATCCGTATTCATACCCAAATGATAACCGAGCCATCACCTACCTAAAGGTCCAGGTCGAGAGCCTGAATCTATCACTGCATTTACATGTAGCGGAGGTCCTAGTCTCGTATTGTCCAACCTATAACCCTCGTCCTCACCGCATTGCGAATGTTTTGTCTTATTTCTAGAACTGCATTACTAATTGTTCCGTTGCCTCTTGCATGACTGCTTTGTGTGTGGTGCAGTGCCTGGCTCATCCACCCTGTCCATCAACAACACTGCAACAGACGAGTTTGCCAACAAGGAAATTTGACCACACTCGAAAAATAACAAGCTTTCTAGGTGGCCAAAGTTTGTCGGTTTTCAGGCACAAATCTGGGCTTAAGAGCTTATTAATGAAGCCTTGCTCCGAGTCCCCTTCCCAGTTCTGCGAGGTTCTGTTCTCTTGCGCGCTGGCGAATCAGGTGCGAGTATCCAATTTAAGGTCTGCCCGCCACACTAGCAGTGGACTTCAGCCCTGTTCACACCAGGCTCCAACGAAGCGAAGCCTGGAGTTGCGCAACCTAGGGGCCCTTCCCCAGCTGTCCTCAACCCCACCATGGTTTAATCCAGGCCCCAGGCAACCTTAACCTCCTCCACAACCACAGCCTTACCTCTGGGCTATTTTCTCTATCTCGACATCTCTCGGCCCTGTCGTTCGCTTCTGAGGCGTCTTCATTCACTACTCCTAGCGGCCACCGAGAAGATGGATCCGAACGAGCAATCCGTCGAGCCCGAGACTCCGGCTGAGCAGCCCACACCCCCTGCACCGCCTGCACAGACAACGCCCGACGCCCCCGACGAGGAAACCATGGCGCAGATACGGCAGAGGCGAATGGCGAAGCTTGGCGTAGTTCCCTCGTCATCGGTAGCTTCTCCGACGCTTGCGAAACCCGAGACATCTAGTGCTGCTACTGCGGCGGCGGCGGTAACCCCGAGCTCGCCAAAGGCTACAGATCAGGGCAGGATAGAGGCCGAAAAAGGAAAGCGAACACAGATAACCATCTCGCCGGCCCCGGGGGCGCCGAAGAGCGTAGCAGGTACCACGAGTGGCGAACTCCCTCGAAAGAGACGAGTCTCAGAGATTGATGACTATCCAGGCACCCCGCCGCCCCAGAAGCACACTCCGGCCAAGGACGAGCCTATCGAGGACTACACCAACCGTCTACTCGAAACGGTATTCCGCATCTCGGCCGACCCGAGCCGTACGGTAGGCAGCATCGGCCACAAGCTCACCTTCCTGCCAGCCCTAAGCGAGGACCTGGCAAACGACGGCTTGCCCTTGAAGCTGTCGCTCGACCGCGTCGAGGAGGCCATAATGGAGGGCGCCACGGCGTTTCCACGCGACAAACCCCTGCTCGACTACCTCCTCCCCTGCTGGAAGCGCGTCACGCGTGCGCTTAAGGTTCTCCGCGGTCCTGCCCCCCAGAAGGAGGAGATCTTGAAGGAGGCAAAGCGGCTGTGTTTCAGCAACTGCATCTTCGCCCTCACCATGCCGGAGCTCTTCGGGCACGTATAATACGAAACATCCATGATTGACTCGTTCTTACTAACCCTTTTGCTAGTCGGGAGCCGAACCCGCACCATGACACATTGGTGCCGTACGTTTTACGACGGGTGGAGAGTGAAGATGGGTTGTGTATGGACTTCTTCACCGAGGCAATGGGCCGCCTCGACGACGATGACTCCATCGTGACGCTGTTCACTAGAGCTATGGTGGACATCAGCAGTAAACTATCTACCCTCAGCATGAACGACGACTACAAGCCCTATGTCAATGTAAGCCACTGCTCTTGTTCATCTACTCGTGGCGAGCATAACGGCTAAGAGCTTTCTGCAGGCTCTCACAACTTACTCTAGGTTTCCGCCTCTCTTGAGGGCGTTGGCGGGCCATTCCTCCTTCCAGATGGCGCAATCAGCACCAGGGATAGAAAAGAACACTCTACTTGGTCCGTTCTTCCGGCTATCTCCCCTCCAGCCCGAAGTCACTACGGTCTTTTTCGCAGGACCGAGGACCATGGAAAAGGGCAGCGTCCAGACATCACAGACCGCCCTGCAAATGAGCCTTTCTGCGCATCAGACTGACCTCCGAACCATTATCAATGCTTTTATTCGCGCCAGTCCCGAGGCAAAGAATAGAGTCCTCGATTGGTTCGCTTACATCATGAACGTCAACCACAAGAGGCGAGCTCTCCAGGTCGACCCTAGAGAAGTGTCATCTGATGGTTTTATGATGAATGTAACGGTTGTTCTCGACTTCCTTTGCGAGCCCTTTATGGACAATACTTTCTCTAAAGTTGGCCGTATCGACGTCAACTACTTCAGAAGGAGTCCTCGGCTGGACATCAAAGAGGAGACCAAGCTGAATGCCGACCAGTCGGAGTCGGATGAGTTTTACGCCACAAAGATTGATGGCGAGTCAAACTTCATTACTGAGGTTTTCTTCTTGACCCTTGCTGCTCATCACTACGGCAGCGAGGCGGCCAACAGCAAGATGAAGAACCTAGAGAAGGACATCAAGTTCTACGAAAAGAATCTTGCCATGATCGAAGCAGAGCGTCCCAAATTGGCTAACCGACCAGATCAGCTTCGGATACTCGAGCAAACCCTCCAAAGGCACACCGCTGTCCTAGAACGGGCGATGGCTCTGAGATTCGCGATTGAGGGCGTGCTATTGGACCAGAAGATGCAGAGCCGGTCTCTGCAGTTTATGAGATACGTGACAGTCTGGCTGCTCCGGGTTGCCAGCCAGACAGAATACACTCCGGACAAGCCGCTTCGTCTTCCTCTACCCGCATCGCTACCAGAGGCGTTCAGCTGCCTTCCAGAATATGCCTTGCAGGATATTGTGGACAACTTCAAGTTCGTTTTCCGCTACATCCCCCAGGTCATCATCTCGGCGGTTGGCGACGAGATGGTTGCTCTTTGCATCACGTTCCTGGAATCGTCCGAGTACATTCGAAACCCATACCTCAAGTCGTCCCTCGTTTCACTGTTGTTTCACGGGACCTGGCCTGCATACCACCTGAGCAAGGGAATACTGGGCGATCTTTTGACGAACACCCGATTCGCAAATGACTATCTACTCCACGCCATCATGAAGTTCTACATCGAATGCGAGTCCACGGGAGCCAGCTCTCAGTTTTATGACAAATTTAACATTCGCTATGAGATATTTCAGATCATTAAATGCATCTGGGTGAATGACGTGTACAAGAATGAGTTGGTACAGTCGAGCAAGTAAGTTCACTACGCTTCCTTCTTGTAGGTAGGCAGCAATACTAATCTCAATAGGACAAATCGGTCGTTCTTTGTTCGATTCGTCAATATGCTCATGAACGACGCCACATACGTGCTGGACGAGGGTCTAAGCAAATTTCCCAAGATCCACGACATGCAGATGAAGCTAAAGGATCGAACCCTATCACAACAAGACCGCGAAAAGATTGAAGAGGAGCTCCGCACAGCCGAAGGCCAGGCTACGTCGTTTATGCAGCTGGTCAATGAGACGGTTGGCATGATGAAGCTCTTCACCACCACACTGAGCGAGGCATTCACCATGCCGGAAATCGTCCACCGCCTGGCGGGCATGCTTGACTACAACCTTGAGATCCTCACGGGCCCCAAGTCCAAATCACTGAAGGTGGAGAACGCGGATAAGTACTATTTCAACCCAAGAACGCTTCTTCCGGAGATTGTCGACATCTACTTGAATCTCGGGTCCAGCTCGGCATTTATCGAGGCTGTTGCGGCTGACGGTCGTTCCTACAAGCCATCGACCATGGCTTCAGCTGGGCAAATCTTGCGTGGCAAGCAAATGAAAGAGCTGCCGGAACTACTTGCTTGGGATGCGCTGTGCAAGAAGTTTGAGGCAGCCAAGGAGATTATCGACCAGGCCGACATCGACTTTGACGACGCGCCTCCCGAGTTCGAGGACCCCATTATGGGCATGCTCATGACGGACCCCGTCATCCTACCCTCGAAGCACGTTGTTGACCGCTCTACCATCGTTCAGCATCTGCTGTCTGACCCGAAAGACCCCTACACCCGCCAGCCCATGACTATCGACGACGTCGTCCCTGATACGGCTCTGCGCAGCCAGATTGAGGCCTGGAAGCTGGAACGTACCGCACAATTGAAGGCTAAAGTTGCGGGCGATGCGATGGACACTACGGAGTGAGGTTTGGAATAATCCAAATTGGAGGGTGGTATCCTGACAATCCGCCTCTGGAATGGGGGGGGATAGGTATTGTGCGTTTTTCTTCTAGGAGTGGCGGGAAAGCCACCGTTAAGTGCCAGGACCAGAACGCAGAGATGGCGTCAGCAGCCAGGGCCAAATGACTGATTGGCTAGCCGGTAGTAGTTGATTGCATCCCACTTGACCCGCCTACGACTCCGTGAGGGGCGATGGTAGATAGATTTCTCCCGCTTACTTTTTCTTTGCGCGTTTGCATTGTTGATAGTGGGCGTTATAAGGGGTTGGAAGGGGGGCAAACACGATGCTTACTACAGTGAGAGAAAGGTAGCGACTTGACAGATGACTGGTTTCATATTCGATACCTCTCATCTTATTCCCATTCTTCTGAAGTGTGGACTGCGTGGTTGAACTTGTTGTCACGTTCAGCGAGGTCAATAAGAGGGTAGAATGTGATGTATTCTTGAGGGAATTCCTGTTATGACAGTTAAAATGCCTGCTTTCTAGCATGTAAGCACTAGGCCGTTGTTGGCGTAGATCAACACCCGTAAACGCGCCATTCCAAAGTGGCCCTATACGTAACACTTGTCTGCTACTCGGCTGATCTAGACGTAGTCTAACATTGGCGGAGCAGAAGCAGATTCAGTTGCGATGAAACTTGCTTGTTTTTCTCTGAAAACAGTTTCTCTGTGTATCGTGTCGTATCACGTGGGATGTAGTTGTTGTAGATTGCCGTCTGATGACTCACTACTTGGTGTACATTTAACTCAGGTAGGCAATGGTAAAAGTGTGATGAGATATGTGATGAAATGGGTAATGAGATGGGTAATGAGATGGGTAATGAGATAGGATGTGTTGAGACGCGATGTGTTGAGATTCGTGAGATCCGCGAGTATCATGCCGAATTGTTCTTGAGCCGAGGCTGAGCGGAGTTTTGAGGTAGGATGATAATTACTCGGCGAGTTAGCGATGTAGGGATGAGAACCTGATCAAATAGAATTTAGTGAGGCGGTCCACGAGTGTGCTGAATTGTTCCAGAGCCGAGGCTGAGCGGGAGGTTTTACTTTCGAGGTAGTATGACAAGGTACGTTAGCTGGGGTGAGTGGGTGATGGAGAAATGGGTAATGAAATGAGATTTTGGTAAGGCGATTCACGAAGATCCATTGATTCAGTCATGCTGCCACAGAAATAATTTGCTAGGTCTCGGTAATTCTCAGAGGACTATTAATATCGGAAGCAAGGCTTTAGCCACCGATGAAGCAACTATCTACCAGGCTTTGGTTATTCTCACAGGTCTATTTACCTGCGAGGATCATTAATAATTCCATAAATTTTCTGAGTAAGATTTTTTCTGGAAGAAGTAAGCAACTAAGTAAGTATGCCATATCTTCTCCACGTTGACAACTGTCGCCTGCGTCTCGCACCCTCTCCACCAAATCGAACAAGGACGTGTCCGCTTCAGGTACTTCAACTCGGCGGGGAAGCACTAAAATCCGGCTGTTCGCTGCGACTCGTGGAAGTTCCCTAGTCGTCCAATGAAAACAAAAGATCATGACATCGTGCTCTCCCATGATGTACGTGACCAGCCGGTCAAATGCGTCTCTCGCTTCGAAGCGGATGTTGTAGTATGGAAGAGTGACTTGGCGACTCGCCACACAGGCTCGAAGTACTGGCGGCTCGGGGGAGTCTATCTGGTATTGGAAGTCTTCCAGGTGCTCAATGGGGTTCCACGGCAGGTTGTTCCGCCGGCACCACTCGAGAGTCGTGGCAGTGTATAGAATCCGTGGAATCCGAGCAACCTCCTTCCAGACCATGTTCTGAAGCTCTTGGGGTAGATGCCGGAATCGGGTGAATCGGGTCGCACTAGCCTCCGTCAGCAATGCTACCTCGTCCGGCGATGCCACATCATCGATCGATGCCACCTCGTCCGGCGATGCCACCTGGGCGGTCGATGATAACTCGGCTGGCGATGACACCTCGACGACGCTTGGCTGCGACATTGGTCTTCTTTCACGTCTAGTCAGCGTTGGCTTCCCTCGGGCGAAATTCCAAGGACGCTTCAAGACATAGCCTTTGCAGGTGGAACGGGCTGGGAATGGGAAACTTGCCTCACGTAGCTTGCACGACTGGGCGCGGCGCTTCAAGAATATGTCATGAAGGGTTAAATGTAATTTCAAGCTTCTGACGGATGTGGATTAAAATGTCGAGCTGGGGAGAGAAGCAGATAGATTTTTTGGCGCCTTAGTTTGAACTTTGAAGGAAGCAAGCAGATCAAGGTGGAGGGTGCCGGGCTCTGTGCCTGCCTTGAAGCAGCGGGACTTTCTCGTCGCTCCTGCCTATTTCAAGCGGGCTAAAATCAAACAGAGTCTTTGTGGTAGGGGTTGCGACCATATAGCAGCTTTTGCCCAGAGTGCCAAGCAACAAGAATCTGTTTTGTTTGCGGGAATAACGGCACACCGTCAAAGACTTCGTAGGTACCGTACAAATAGGTAGACTGCCTCAGCGGCCAACATAGGTGTCGCCCAAAGAGGAGCAATTGCCGACCGCGAGTAAATTCTTTTACGGATTCACACTCAAAATTTCACAAGTCCAAGTCGCTTCTCACAGATTGATAGATTACATACATCCTCTCGCTACCTTACTGTCACCTGCCTATGGGCCCTGATATCCTATTTCCGTCTCCGAGCATCTCCTGACCCCGCTCGACTCCATATCGCGCCGAATCCACGCATGTTTATGGATTGATTCCGAGGAAGAATATGCCAGCCCTCGGGTCACCACCCAGGCTGTCCACGTTGGTCCTAAAAAACAGCATCGAGCTTAGTATCGAAGTTATCTGCCAGTGATTCCCCCTCAATCAATATATCGCCCAGTTGTGCCAAGCGGTACAATAGAAGAATGCGGATGACTATGTCCAACGAGGAGTCCGGGTTGTTGGCGTGGAGGCCAGGGCCGAGCAATGAAAATCCATGAAGATCCCCGGTGATGTCTGAAGGCCACGGCCGTAGACGACGTTATCATCCCCCGCAAGGATGTAGGTAACCATTTCGGAAGTTGCCTCTCTGGCCCGGAAGCGAATATAGTAGATGGGAAGGGCAACTTGGCGACTCGCACAGCAGACTCGCAGCAATGAGGGGTACGGGAGGTCGAATGGCTGGTACTGGCAGTCGTTCAGCTGCTGTTGGTATTGTCGGGTATTCTGGCAGCCTGGGCCGATAAATAGCAATCGTGGAATGCGAGCTGCCTCCATCTAGATCATGTCTTGGATCTCCCGAGGGGGCGCGGGAACAGAGTAAATCGGTCCAAACTGGCGGTCGCTGCGGGCGCATCCATTTTGATGTTAGGCTGAGGCTGAGGGTCTGGGTGTTTTCTTTTCTTATATTTCTAGACCTTTTTAGACAGACAACTCAATGCGCTGTCAACTTCGGTCACGTGCAATAGGAAATATTTTAGGGACGCGAAAGCTCTCGATGGCTTAAACCTCGGCCGCGAAATTTATCTCCAAGGGAGGCGACAAGTCCTACCCTTCCGCTACAAATACCCTGCTCAGTCAACAGTATCCCTGCTGTCTGTCCATCTTAAGGACCACGCCAATTATCATCCTGGGTTTGGCTGTTCTATGCTAGGTACCAAGCCCTAACCGTACTTTCCATCCGAGCGATGAGGCGGGAGCGGTTCTACCAATATCGTAGTCACATGGACCTATCATGGATACTAAACCCAGATTTTGCTAGAGACTACACCCGTAAACGGCGGGCATCTCTCGATATCCAGGAATCTCAGACCCGAAACACCCAAGCTTGGCCCAAGTCAGAAGCCGCTTGATTGTCATCTCACTACGCGTCCGTCGTTTCCAGGCCAGCATATATTATAACCTGACCAGTGGCCACGCCATACCGGTCTTTGCACACTTCTTGGGACCAAAAGAAATAAAGGGCAGGGAAACAAAAAGCTCAAGCGCTCCTCCGAACCCACGGTTCGAACTGGCTACCTTACGAAAACTGGCCATTGTTAGAACCCCACCACGCAGGGGAACATCGGCCGTGTTTTCATAGTCGCGAGAATGCAGCAGGGCGTGCGCACCTCTAACCTGTTAAGCTATACGGCCTAAGGCGCCTCCTTGGCGGGCTAACTTGAAAGACTGTACTGCAATCCTGCCCTATATGGTCTGCACTTGAAGATACCTCCCTTCCATCCGCGCATCCCATTTCACCTCGCCGTTACTTCCTTTTGCGTCTGTCCCGCCGCACTGCGCGCATTCACCAATATTTGCACTGTGTTTTGTTTCTGCCATCCAAGCATCACCGTTGGACGCACACATGACCAGAGAGGCCCGCTGGGACTAGTACATGCACATGTGAAGCCAAAAAACAATACCGCGATGATGCTCTGCGAAGACTATAGAAGTAATACCACATGACGTTATTAACTCTTTGCCTTGTGAGCAAGGAAACGAGGTGCGCCGATTCCACCGGCTCACAGTCAATTCTGTGACGCGACGTCTTGTCTTGCTTGGTCTGCGACAATACCCGGAAAGAAACAACACAACAAAACAATAATATTGCGCAAGATCCATCGCTCGTCCTGCAGAATTGCCGGTCGAGTTCGTTCTACATCATGCTGACAAGTCATTTCAGGGGCTGATATTGACTTGGGAATTCATGACGTTAGTCAGGGGACCGATCGGCAGCGGAGGATCCCGGTGGGGACACGAAGATGCCGGAGTCCGACGGCACGACTGCTTATCAAGTTGCCGCTAGCACGGAATATTGGTCTTTGCAATTCGTCAATGGGCCACCCTCCGAACCGGACCTGGGTCAGGCCGCAGACAGTGCCTGTACAGCCCTTCGGCGGGCGAGGATCGGGTTTTCCCACATTGAAGAAACGCCGCGGCCCTAGGCTAGCCCACACATCGGAGGACGAGTCGGCGACAACGTGCTGGGTGCTGGGTTCTGGGCGGCCCTTCTTAACGCCGACCGAGCTAAACATGGCATGAGCGGCGATAAGCGAGAAAGGGGCCTGCCGATATCCCGTTTCTGCTGGGTAGGATGACGTATTTCCCGCTAACGGCCCCTACCTCCGGCTGCGGGGCTGTCGGCCCCCCCCAATGCTGGGATTGGTGAGGGAGGAGGGGGTTGTTGTGAACTTGTGGGGGGTCTGGTCCGTCCACGCCCAACTACCCCCCCAATCACAGCTGCAAGCTGCCTCAGTTCGGGAATGCGGCTCGTTGTGTGTCAGTACTGCCCCTGCCCTACACAGGAATTATACTGACCCCAGCAGCCGAGATTGATATATAAGGCAGCAGGGGAATCCGAGTGACTCGAGTTTGGCTTTGTTGATTCTGCAATCGAACCGGGCCACGCAATACAGACGAGATATCCACAATCTAATCTACATCGAGATTTAAACTACAGCAGAGACAAGCAACAGCCGCAAAAATGACAAAGGTGCTTTTGACAGGTGAGCTTGCCCCGGTACCGGCGTTTCCTCGAGTAAGGAGCGGCACCCGAAGTGTCTCGGGATCATGTCCCACTGCAAGACATACAGTGGTAATAAGCTGACACGACACTCCTTGTACAGGAGGCTCGGGCTTTATCGCCGGTACGTTGACGTCGAGTTCCCAAGAAGAGGAGCCCTGCTTGCACCGGCCGTCATGAAAGATGTGGGCCCGCAGTAGGGGCGGGATGAAACGGACGGCCAGTCAGCCGCGATTCGCGAGGCATACCCGAACGCCCGGAGCAATATTGAGTGCTGACGCGACGCAACCCCAGCCCACATCTTGGAGCAGCTGCTCGCCAAGGGCCACAGCGTCGTGACCACGGTGCGGACCGAGGACAAGGCCGCCAAGATCCGCGAGGCCTACGCCGACAAGAGCGCCGCCGGGGAGCTGCAGACGGTGGTCGTGCCCGACATCGCCAGGCTCGACGCCTTTGACGACGTGGTCAAGATCCCCGGCATCGAGGTCGTGCTGCACACCGCCTCGCCGTTCCACTTCAAGATCTGTGCGTTTTATTCCCTCTTCCCATGCGTCCCACCAAAGTGTATACAAAACGCGGTTTGCTCATTGTGACCTCTCGTTCCGCAGCGGACCCCAAGAAGGACCTCGTCGACCCGGCTGTGATCGGCACGACGGGAATCCTGAAGGCCATCGCGCGGTCGGCGCCGGCGGTGCGGCGCGTGGTGGTGACGTCGTCGTTCGCGGCCATCCTCGACGAGCCCAAGATCTCCAACCCAGCCACCGTGTTTAGCGAGGCGTCTTGGAACCCCGTGACAATCGACGACATCTACCGCAGTTCGGCGACGGCGTACCGCGCGTCCAAGACGTTGGCCGAGCGCGCCGCGTGGGCCTTTGTGGCGGCCCCGCCGGCGGACAGCGTCGCCAAGTTCGACCTCGTCACCGTCAATCCGCCCATGGTGTTCGGCCCTGTCGCGCACCACCTGGCCAGCCTCGACGGGCTCAACACGAGCAACGAGCGCTTCCTCGACCTGCTGCGCGGCAAGTGGAAGGCTGGCGGAGTGCCGTCGACGGGCGCCGCCATGATCTGGGTTGACGTGCGCGACGTCGCGGCCGCGCACGTGCGCGCCGGCCTCGAGCTGCCGGCCGCTGGCGGCAAGCGCCTGTTCACCACCGCCGGCTCGTACAGCAACGCCGCAATCGTCGACATTGTGCGCCGCAACTTCCCCGCCGACGCGGCTATCCTGCCGTCCGACGACCAGCTCGGCCCCGGCAAGCTGCCACCTGCTGATCAGCGGTTCAAGGTCGACAATGCCGCCACCACCGAGCTCCTCGGCATCGACTGGATCCCGTTCGAGAAGACGGTTGTTGACACGATCAAGAGCCTGAAGGAACACGGCGCGTGAGCGGGGGACTGGCGCCGTCGCATGGTTTATTTTACTGGAGGAGCGAGGGGTTGAGCGGCATGAGGTTGGAGAAATGGTGATACCTATGTCTCTTAGAGTGCAGTATTTGTTTAGCTTGGCCGGTGTCGACGCCATTACCTACATACCTGCACGCGGTTGTCCTTAGCGTAGCAGCAGCCAACCGCATGTTCCCAAAACGCCCTCTCCTTTAATGCCTCGAGTGCCCGAGTCTCGATCACAGGCCGTCCATAACCCATCCCGCAGACGTAACAGTATCCTGTGTTACTACTAACCAACCCCAACATCAGCACAAGAGTTTTCACTCGTCAATATCCATAGCATCCACATCTCGCCGCGGCGTCCGGCCGCCGCCGTGGCCGTGGCTGCGCTCTAGCTCGTGGATGCGCCCGAGGACCTTCTCCCTCCAGACGGCATAGTCCCGTTTCTTGCGCTCACTGAGGTAATCGTAGCGCTCCTGGAACATGGTGTCTGGCCGCCTGATCTGGAGCGTCTCGTGTGCCTCGTGCTTGTTGTTCTCGTCTTCCTCCGCCAGCGCTTCTGCCTCTGTCAATGCAGCCTCGCCCCGCGCCACCAGGTCGTCGATGCCCCGCGCCCAGTCCAGCTCCAGCCAGCCCTGCTTGTTGATGCGCAGCGCCGCCGCGTCGAGGTCCTTGGGGCTGACCTTGGCGGGGCCGGGCCAGCCCTCCCACAGCGCGTCGTCGTCGCCCTCGTCCTCGTCCTTGGTGTCATCCTCGTCGGGAGCAGCAGTCTGTTTCCCCGCCGAGACGCTGCCGAGGCGCGCCTCGGCCAGCGCCGCCGCCACGCTCCGGCGCATGCGCGTGTACGCCGCCGCGTCCATTTCGCGCCCCGCCCACTCCACCGCCCGCCACACGTACAGGTACAGCGCGCCTAGCAGCGCGGGCAGGTTGTCGCGCACCCAGCCGTCGGCGCCGCCAGTGTCGGTACCAAGGTCGCGCGCATGGCGCCCGCGCGCAGCTCGCGTGGCCGCCGCCGCCGCGATTGACTCCATCCCCGCCATCACCACGGGGCCGATGCTGGGCGGCCCGAGCGCGGCGATCAGGTGCCGCACTGTCGCCCGCACCCACGCGGGTAGGTTGTCGGCGGCTGTGGCTTTGGGGGTGCGTTTGTGCGAGGCGGGCGTCCCGCGGAACTGCGCGAGCGAGCGCGACGGTGTCTGGGCGGTTTTGGTGATGGTAGTAGTAGCAGCTTTAGTGGTGGCAGTAGCAAGGGTGCGGTGGCTGGACCGCGACGGGGAACTACCGAGCGGCGACGCTTGACCGTCTGGTCCCGGCTGCTGGCGCAGCCTCGAGCTCGGCGTCCGGATGCTGCCTTTTCCTGGTGTCGTCCGGCTCGGCGTGCCGGGGGCCGAGGACGACGAGACGGCCGGCAGGATCTTGTCCAGGTGGTTGTACAGCCGCCTGTAGATGCGCGGGGGAATGGGCGGCCGGGGGTCGATTGGCGGGAGGTTGAGCGTGATTTTGAGTCTGGGAGTGGGAGGTTAGTGATGTGAGATGAGATAGGTGTTGAATGAGTTTGGGGGTTGAAAGTACCTGTCGCAGGCGATGTGGGCGCAGGCGTACGGCCGCGCGACTTCCTCTTCGGCCTTGAGGGTGCTCGCGCGGATCCGAGACTGCGCCAGCAATGAGCTCGCTAGTTCCGAGAGAGGCTGTGGCAGTGTTGCGCTGTGCGTTGGCAGCAGGGACACCAGCGCCAGCTCGATGGACCGATTCATGGTGACGCCTCAGCTGTCGAGTGACTGACGGTGGACACTCAAGTAACAAGGAATAGATAAAGGCCCGGAATTCAAAGAAACCAAAAATAAAAGAGTAATATCGGGATATGCTCCTTTCAACTTTTTATGGCCCAAGGCTGATATTAAGTTGGGGATTATTGGCGGTCTAGAGATTTTTGTCCGTTTCCCTGTTCATCAAGTCGCTTCATCTCACGCGGATGGCTTTGGCTTCCTCGAATGCTCCAAAATCGCGGCGAGCCACTGCGAGTCAGGGGTGGCCGATGCGCGAGTGCACGTGATGTGGGCGGGTCGGCAAACGGTTGGCTTCGTTGGGCTTCGACCGCCACTTGCCTCCACGCGGAAAAGGGAAAAGCCGTGGTGGCCAAACCAAACTCCCCGTCGCCGCCAAGCCACTAGGCCGTAGCGCATTCCTCAGTCGGCCAATTCAACGTCTCCCGCCCTGCATCACATCACAGCTCGTCACTCCTTCAACAATCGGCATTTCCATTTCTCTTCTGGGGGGCATGTCGCCGAAGCTAACATGGCTTTCTACACGAGCGGGCTACCGGTAAGAACTTTTGCGCCCGTCTAACTACTGAACCTTGGTGTCATCGCTTGTGCGGCCAATACCGACTCCTTCGTACATGCTGACGTAGCTTGTTGGTTTTTCGCAGAGCGTCGCAGCAGCGACGACGGACCTGTGGCCCTCGATTGCGAACACCCTGATAGTTCCGTGGAGAGCCGCCCACTGGTCCTCCCCAGCTACCAAATCAAAGTCGCAGTCGCAGCGCAGAAACGCATCGACTGCATCCGTTCGCAGCGGGTCCGCATCAGCAACGCAGCCAGGAGTGGCTGACGACGCGGCCAAAGCCTTGTCCGCCATCGGACCACCTATCGCCGACGTGACGACGGAGCTCCCGGACTTCCTTCGAGACGCTGTCTTGCCGCAATCTCTCGTTCGCGCCCTTTCAGCTACGCCACCCCCGTCCCTCAACATCAATACGCTCTCGGAACTGTTAAATACCTCCCCACGCTCCCTTGTCATGGCGAGCCCGCTGTTCCGCCGCTCGCACGCGGCCCTGATGTCGCCGCGCCCTCTCGGATCGCTTCCCGGCCTGCGCTTCATGAGTTCATACCAGCCGAGTCGTGTGCAGCCGTTTCGCTGGGCGACAGAGCGCCCGCTTAGTCGTGTCTCATCCCGCTCTTTCGGTAGCGATTCTTACACACCATCTAGAACGATGCTCGCTCGGCTCGAGAAGATGGCGAATTCAGACGTCAACGATTCCCGTGCTCAGAATATGTTCTACGATAGTTTGTTGAAGGCTAGGAGGCCTGCCATTGTCATTGAACGATATCAGTCGGGTACGTAAACCACTATTTGACCTAAATGTATCGAATCGTGTGCTCGTTGTACGCTAATACTTTGTTTCCCCCCTCACAGGTCGCTTTGCTGCCGACGAGAAATCAGCTGAATTTTACCACGCGGCCTCGAGAATGATGGGAGGAGGACCTATTGCCGGTGCGCAGGCCGAGACCAGTGTCCATCCCAGTGGACTCTCGCCGACTGAGATCCAGGCTGTCGGCCAGGCTGTCGCTGCTCAACGCACCGGTGCAAACATAGCTGTTTCGAGCAAAGGGGTGGGCACTAAAAGCGGGCCCCTCCACGTTGTCGTCGATGAGACTATCAGCTCTTCCATATTCCGTTGGTTGAAGTTTTTCTTCTGGTTCGGACTTGCCACCTACATAAGTTTGGTGGCTATTACGATGGCTGTTGAAGGCATGACCTCTATCAAACGTCCTGGTGGAAAATTCGACAGCCCCGAAGCCAAGCCCGAGAACCAGAAGGCGCGCTTCGCCGATGTCCACGGTTGCGACGAGGCCAAGGAAGAGCTGCAAGAGCTGGTTGATTTTCTTCGCAACCCCGACAAGTTCTCCAACCTTGGAGGCAGGCTCCCGACCGGTGTTTTGCTTGTTGGCCCCCCTGGTACCGGTAAAACCCTTCTTGCCCGCGCCGTTGCCGGAGAGGCAGGCGTCCCGTTCTTCTTCATGTCGGGCAGTGAGTTCGAGGAGATCTACGTCGGCGTTGGCGCCAAGCGTGTCCGTGAGCTTTTCGCGGCCGCCAAGGCCAAGGCACCCTCGATTGTCTTTATCGATGAACTGGACGCTATCGGCGGTCGTCGCAATTCTAGGGATGCCTCGTATGCCCGGCAGACTCTCAACCAGCTGCTTACGGAGATGGATGGCTTTGAGCAAAATAGCGGAGTCATTATCCTTGGCGCCACCAACTTCCCCGAATCGCTAGACCACGCTCTTACTCGGCCAGGCCGCTTTGATCGCCATGTCGTTGTCTCCCTTCCCGACGTCCGCGGCCGCATCGCCATTCTGAAGCACCACGCCAAGAAAATCAAGGCGGCTGCTGACGTTAACATGGAGGCCATTGCCAGCCGCACTCCTGGTCTTTCGGGTGCCGACCTCGAGAACATTGTCAACCAAGCCGCCATCCACGCCAGCAAGATGAAAGCGCAAGCCGTCACGCAGAAGGATTTCGACTGGGCCAAGGACAAGGTTCTCATGGGTGCCGAGAGAAAGAGCATGGTTATCTCGCCTAAGGAGAAGGAAATGACGGCCTATCACGAAGCCGGTCATGCACTTGTCGCCTATTTTGCTCGCGATCCCGCATCCGAACTGTACAAGGTTACTATTCTCCCGCGCGGCCAAAGCCTTGGCCACACGTCTTTTCTACCGGAGATGGACAAGCATTCCATGAGTGTCCGGGATTACATGGGCGCCATCGACCGTGCCATGGGTGGCAAGGTGGCCGAGGAGATTGTGTACGGCAACGAACTTGTGACAAGCGGAGTCAGCGCCGTGAGTAAACCCCGCCTTCATCTTCCCTACTAGTCTGTCCCTTCTAACCATGCATTCAGGACCTTGACATGGCTACGCAAACAGCGTGGCAGATGGTGGCTCAGCTAGGCATGTCGGAGAAGCTGGGCCCAGTCGAGTACATACGCAAGTACAGTCAGCTCAGCTCCGAAACAAGAGCCATGGTGGAGTCCGAGGTCAAGAAAGTGCTTGATGAGTCGTACGAGCGTGCCCGGCTGCTTCTTCTGTCGAAACGGAAGGAGCTTGATCTTCTAGCCCAGGCACTCGTCGAGTATGAGACCCTGGACAAGTCGGAGGTCGCCAAAGTTATTCAGGGCGAGAAGTTGCCCGATCGTATTTCGGTGCCGCCGGGTCCCATGGCCATCCCCAAGCCTTCTGGGTTGCTGCCGTTCCCGCCACCGCTTCCCGGTGACACGCCGCCGGAGGATGGCGGGGCGCCGGGGGGGACCGCCCCACCTGCTCCTCCGCTACCCCCTGCAACCGCAAGGGAGAACGGAGACGGCAAGGGGTTATGAGGTAGCGGAGGACCACAACGGGGCGGGGGTTAGTTTTAAACATTGAGCGTCTGCTGCTTCTGGTTTCCATTCTGCCTTGCCAATGGCAGACAGATCGGAGGCGGGAGTCTCAATGTCACGATATCGAAAAGCACAGCATAAATAACAGCTTAGCGTCGGGTATGTTTACTAAGGTGCTTTGCTTATCTTGGATTCCTCTGTCCTTTTATTCCAGACTGCGTGTGTGAGTAGAAAGGACGGAGGTGAGCTGAGGCCATTCATTCACGGGTAGAGCGTTTTATTGTAATCTATTGCTTTTCATTTTTTTTCCCTATCAACGAAAAATCCGATAAAAATTCCCTCCTTTTAGTGGTTTGTCTCGTCCTACTTAAACGTGACATGAATTGTGCTAGTAAGAGTTCGGAGAACAAAGTCTAACAGCGTGGTTTTCTCCCGGCCTGAGGGTAGCTACAAATAGAGTGGAATTGTTTGCAATCTTGACTATATTTATATGCTTGCTCGCCCAGGAAGAGAGGCTGGCAGCAGATGAGTTACCTATTTATTAGTCTATTTGGGAACGGGGGCAGCCCTAATGAAGGGTTTATATTAATTAATTTTGCTACTAGGTTGCTGCCCTACGCCGCACCCATGAGGACAACCCGGACCACGGTAGGTGTCGCTCCAGAGGGGTTTTCTGCCCAACCATATCGTATTGAGAGCTGAGTCGGCTTCACCGCAAGCTCGCTCAGACTTGAAGCGGCACGGTTCTAAGAGGGTACGGTTCTAAGAGGGTACGGTTCTAAGAGAGCGTGCATCTGAGACTCTGAGCGTGTTTCCGAGATGTCTCTGAGACACGGCAGGAACGTCACCACACGCCGGGAATGACGGCCCACTTCTTCTTGATCTTGTCGGCGCCGAACTTCTCAATGTACCACTGCTTGCCATTGACGGCGCGGGGGAGCATGGCGGCGATCTCGTTGACGAGGAAGCAGCGGGCCGGAGCCGAGGACCAGCCGGCGGCGATCCAGAAGCCGAGCCACTCGACCCACTCGACAAAGTAGTGCGGGTACAGCATGATCTTGAAGAGGCCGGCCTGGGGGATCTCGTAGTGCTTCTCTGCAGCACCACCGTTACCCTTACCCTTACCCTTCCCTTGGGCGGCAAGGCGGGCCTGGCGCGCTATCTCGCGGCGGCGGATCTCGCGCAGCTCGTCGTCGTGAAAGTAGTTGGCGGCCAGCCCGACGTAGAACAGGGCGATGCCAGACGCGAACTGCAGCGTCGGGAACGGGGAGAGCTGCGCGGCCCACGCCTCGCGCGTCGTCGGCCCGTACGCCGCCAGCCACGCCCCGATGCACGTCCCGTTGACCACCTGGAACGAGAGCCCGAACAGCCAGATCAGCAAGTGCAGCGGCGACATGGACGGCTGGATCAGCGGGAACAGGATAGCCCGGTAGCTGTAGTGGATTACCTGGTGATTTGTTAGTGTTTTGTTTATTGGTAAAAAGAAAAGGGAACTGACAAAAAGCCCGGCGAGAACCTTGTTCTGCCACGGCAGGTCCGTGAGCCCGTGCTGGGCCGACAGCGTGTTCATCATGTACAGCAGCGACAGGAAGCCGGGCGCCTCCATGGTCATCCAGCCGACGCGCCCCGGCAGGTTCAGCCGGCTGGCCACCGACGTCTTGCCCATGCCGTACCACGAGATTAGCCACTGCAGCGAGGCCGCCTTTTTTGAGGTGGGGATTAAAGTCAGCCACGGGTTGAAGCCCAAAAGAAGGGGAAGTGGGTGGAGATTGGGGGGCATACCACTGGAAACCATTGCCACACGCTGATGATCAGGTCGTAGTTTTCCCTCGTCGGCGGGTACCAGTTGGGAACAAGCCCTACCGTCGTCGACAGGGCTCTCATTTTCGCCCGTGGGGTTGAGGAGCGCAGTTGAGAACAAAGGTGATGTTTTTCTTGTTTGTGAAAGCTTCGAAAGATCAAAGACTCCTGTCCTCAGCTGGACCCAGCTGGACAATTCCGTGTCTGCCGGTGTTGGTGCCCCCTGCTCTCTATAGTGCAGTTGGTCCGACCAGCGTAGTCTGCAATTTCCCTGTCCCTGGACTCTGCTGAGTGGCGCTTGCTGGATGCGAGCTCTGAACCGAGCCTCAGTCTACTGCGTATGAGGCCCAAATGGGTATATATTCTGGCGGCCGCTTGGGTGACGCGGTGGAATGGGCGCTAAGCGGGTGTTTTGGCCCTGTTACGGAGATATGTATGCCGATTCGAGGTACTGTACTAATTCATGTTGAAACCCCGTTCGTCTTATACACGGTCACGGAGAGGATGGATCACTGGTAACAGCCAGGCCAGGAAACGAGGGCAAAGCGCGAGAAAGGGAAGAGGAGGAAGGGTTTACGAACCCGTCACATGGAGTTGCATGTGGGCGTGTGGTTGTATTGTAGATACATTTCTGCGGCAGCGATTCATTTCGTTGGCGGTAACGAACACGAATGATGTCAATGAAGCCCCAGCTAAACCCGCCACAAAGCTGGCGGGCAAAGCTAAGCTTATCTCGGCAGCGCCAATCACGGGGCCGCGTTCTCTGATCTGCTGTCCTTGGTAGCGGACCGTGGATCGACCTCCGGGTTCTGGAATACGGTACTGTATTTGTACATTACAGCCAGTGTGTTACTTACTGTAAAAAGGTTTCGGGGCCTTCCGGCTCGCCCTGAAGGGGTTTCGCCGTATCAATTTAGCCGAGAACAGGAACACAATGGCAAACCCGTATACAACACCTTCACTCAACACCTCTACCGGGTGAGAGGGAGGTAAAAACTATTAGAATCCCTATTTTAGAATCCCAAAAGCCTGTCTGGTCTCTAAAACAAAAAATCTTAAAGCCTTTTATTAGCCGGTTTATTTGCGATGAAGCCTTCCCTTCAAGTACCACGCTAATAAACATTCAGGGATTGGGGTGTAATGTGCTCGGTTCCACCTGCCACATCGGTGTCACGTCACCACACGGCTGCAACCCCAAGCTTTGACAGCTCACGCTGAAACAATCGAGGCATCCATGGACGGGATATCAACGCCGAGCTGTGACGTTGCAGCACTCGTCCGCTCGGTGTTACTCTCTCGTCGGCAGTTATTCGTAGCGGCACGCACCAGATAGTTAACGAAGGGAGGCACGGAAGGAAAACCTACCACGACATGTCGCCGCGAGACAGGCTTCTTGCGGGATAAGCAGACTCGAGACAGCCAAGGTCTTGCTTGTTTGCGGAATCTGTATTGACGATAGATCTGGGACTACCCAAATAGGAAGGCAGGTAGTTTACTAAGTAGCAGTCGATCAGTAATGCACCGTAGTATGAACAGACACAACATGACGCAGCAAAGACCACAACGGCTGTCTTGTTTTGTTCTTCGTCGAAGCATGACACACAACAACACGACGTGAAGCAATATGAACCTAAAATGACCAGCCCGCCAGAACCCGAACAAGCCTCGCCGCGGGTGGCAGCCGGCAAAGCGGACAACAACAACAACAATAACAACAACAACAACAACAACAACAACAGCAGCAGCAGCAGCAGCAGCAGCAGCAGCGGCAATGCGGCGCCGGAATTCCCGCCGGGGATCCCTCCGGAACTCGGCCCCGTCCGCCGCATCCTCGAAGGCTACAGTGGCGTGCCGCCGAACGAGGTCGACAGCCTGCTCTATGACATTGTAACTACCTACCCAGCCCATGCCACATCCCTCGTGTTCTCTACACTGTTCCTAGCTAGGTGCCGAGTTCCTCACCTGTTTGCTCAACACGCGCTGCATGTGACACGACTTGACCTGGCTCAGCTTGAAGAAGAGGAAAACACAAAAAGGGGGGGGGGACTGCCAAAGATGAGAAGAACTAACACCTCCACTCACATACCAAAGCGCCAAAAATCCCACGCCGTCTTCCCCTACGGCAGCATCCGTACCTTCGCCTTCCTAGACCTCGGCGCCACGCTCAGCGACGCGCGCTTCCAAGCCGCAGCGCGCCGGCTCGCAGCACCAGAGTCGCGCGAGACGTTTCTCGACGTGGGCTGCGGCGTCGGGCACGTGGTGCGGCAGCTAGCGTTTACGCATCCAGAACTATCGTCAAGTGGACGGTTGTTCGGGACGGACCTGCACGCGGGGTTCCTCGAGATCGGGTACGAGCTGTTCGGCGACCGGGAGCGCATGACGGGCGGGGACGGAGCAGCGGCGTTTGTGGCGGGGGACATGCTAGCAGACGGCAGCTCGCCGCTCGACTCGCGGTTCCGAGGGCAGATCGACATCGTGTACGCGTCGTTCTTCTTCCATCTGTTTGAGCGGGCGGGCCAAGTGCGCGCGGCGAAGCGAATGGTGGGGTTTCTGCGGCGGGACAATGCGCGGGCCGTGATCTTTGGGCAGAACGGCGGGCCCAAGGTTGACGGGTGGGAGAAATATGTGCTCGACTCGGCGAGCTGGAGGGACATGTGGGGCGAGGTGGGCGAGGCCACGGGGACGCGCTGGAGGACCGAGATGGACGTCGAGGACGGCGACGACTGGATCAAAGTCAGGTTTGGAGTCTACCGGGCAGTGTAGGTAGGCTGGCAGTTCCATATGCACATCTAAGGTGTAGCTCTCCGTTTTAATTCCATTGTTCCTGTCGATACCAAGATCGACGAATACCCGACCACTAAAACCCCCCGCCAGTGATGCAAACCGTATAACTTTAGGGAATGCCGAGATACTCAAAAGAGACTCTCAAAATCTAACTAGAAACAAAAATAAACAACCGCTTCTATTTGATGATAGAACAATTCCCAGCCCATGCTTCATGAATGTGTCGTTCGCAATACCTGCCACAAGACACAAGTCCCGCTAGGGCCGCATGCTTAGGCATCGCCTTCATAAAATATCACGCGTCACATCACAACACAGTCCCGATCCCGACTTGATGAACTTGCCGCTGCTGCCCCAGCCGGAGGAACTCCCTGTCGATATCGACCCTGAACATTCCCGCTAGATCCTGGGTACCCCGCCGGGGGCCTGCCTGTCCTCTGGGGCGTAAAAGCTGGTGGTGCGCTAGAGGCAGGCGATTGGCCTACTGGGAAGAGGGACGGCGGCGCTAGACCAGACGCAGACGGCGGGCCGCCTGCAACATCGTGTCGGGGGCTGCTCGCTGGGTGATGAGGGCTGCCGGCGGGCGGGACATAGGCCGTCGCCTTAGCCGCCTGCTCGTAGCTCGGCGGCGCGTCGTCAAGCCCGTCCTCAGGTCCACGGTTCAAAGGTTGCGCGCGTGGCGGAATTAGAGACCGGACAGTCTGGACCGTCGGCCTGGTTCTAGCGGCAGCTGGGCTGGCACCGCCACCTCGCGCGTTACCGCGTGCGGAAGTGCTCGACGACTGAGAAGTGGCCGTTGCAGTTGTCGTGATTGCACTTAGGGGAATATTCGTAGTGCTAGAGCTGCGTCGACCTGTTGGGGCCGTCGTGGCTGACGACAAGGACGTGCGCGAGCCCCCGCGGCCATTAGCGTTGGCGCCCCGTCCGGCGACAGCGGCGTTGGCGCCATCGCTGCCGCCACGTCTACCGCCCTCTCGTCCATCATGAGGACCGGCTGGAGTAGGACGCCCCTGCTGCTCGATAAACTGCTCAGAGAGCATGCTTTCTCTGCGGCGGCGGTCTTGCTCCACACGATGGCGCTCGTCCTCCTCCTCCTGAAGCTGCATTGCCAGCGCTAGGTCCCGGTCCTCTTGTTCACGAGATGGAGGTGCGGAAACGCCGCTTGGCTCTGCCTGGCTCGAAGTCGGCTGACTCCGTCCTTGGCGACCTTGCACTGTTTGCCAACCATCACCGCTTGAGTGGCGAGCCGGCGACGCTACCTGGCCTCCAGACTGTTGGGAATGCGAAGCCCCTCCAACGAGGCGGAAATCCCCCGAGAAAAATTCCGCGTGCTCGCCCTTAACGTCTACCAACGATTCCCACACAACCTCGGCATGGCTTGCATACCCGGCATCGGTAACTAGAGTAAGAAGCTCGAGGGTCTGCGGGTGCCTGTAAAGCGTCGAAAAATGGTCATTTCGGAAGAGAATGGCCACCGAGCCGGGCTTCATTGACTGCCTGATGACGTCGAGGCCCCAGGGCGTGAGCTGGGTTGCTGATATACTCAGAAACGACTTAATGGTAAGAATATCTTGGTAAATCTGCTGCTCGTCCTCGGTGAGGCCCTGATGGTGATCGCTGCTGAGCTTCTCCTCAAGTTCCTCCTCTCGGAAGAGTAGATTTTGAGCATCTTCGTAGGACGTCGCCTGCCGTACAAATGAATCGTAGACGTCTTCCTCTCTTGCGGGTAGCCATCCGTGAATAAGGGGGATGGAGAAAGTTGCATAAAGAGCCATCTCCTTGGTGGCCTCAAAAGTGCCAGGAATTGTAACGTCACTTCTTTCTGTTGGATGGAGATGACTGAGAGATGTGCGCTTGAACGAGTTGACAACCTCGGGAGCGGGAATAAATCGCGGGTTCACGTTCATGCCCGTGTGAAGGCCCTTGAGGAAGTTGTAAAGCTCGCCAACATCTGGAAGGGCGACCTCGGAATTCGTCCGCCGTTCTGACATGAGCTCGTCAAACACGGCGTCGAGTAGCAACCCAAGGCTGACCTGTTCCCGAGACCAGAGCGTCTCAACAAGCGCCGTATTTGTCTTATCTGCGGGCGTAGTCAGGCTGAGCGCGTTTACAAGCGCAACAAGCGGACACGGCCCATTCGCATTCTGGACAAGGATGGGCGAGGTTCTTGGATTCTTAGCGGCCGTCACGTCAAACCAGTTGATGTTCTTGATCTGGTATGTTTCCGATTTGGCAGCAGGGCGCGGGGGAGGCTGCGGTGGAGCTTCTTCCTGTCGCATCGGCGGTATTACCGGTAGCGGCTTTTGCTCCGGCAGGCCGGGTGAGCGCGTCGGAGCTGCTCCTTCTTCATCGTTAAAGTTTTCCCACGTGCTCTGTTTGGACAGCGGGCCGGGAGGCGTGTCCACGTCAATGAGATTCCAGTCATCTGTTTGGCCGGCGTTCGGGGCGGGTGGCGGGACTTGGGCGGGCCCTTTCCCCTTGTCTATGGTCCCTAGATCGTCCCATGCATGTGAATCCTCAAGAACGTTCTCGTCTGGCGAGGGAAGGAGAAGCGCAGGCGGTGCCGCTTTTCGGGACTCCTCGTCTTCCCAGCCGGCCGACCCCTCCTCGGAGGGCAGAGACAGCAGAGCAGGCGAGTTTGACGTCGGGCCGGGGGTAGTCTCTCGTGAAGGCTTGGCGGAATGCCAAATGCCATCCTCAGAGGTCGCAGGAATCGGGGGTGGTTGTGGCGTTGCGGTCTTCTTATCACCTAGAGCTGGTTGCCAAGGGTTGTTACTCGTCTCTGACACATTGAGCTGCGCGAACGCATCCACGGGTAGAGGAGGTAACGGCGGGGCCGCTGTCTGTGGTGCAGATTGTCTGCCCAGATCCTCCTGACTGCTCGCGCCAGAGGCGCTCAGCGACATCTTGCGCTTGAACGGGTTCGTCTCTGGTTTCAGCCCCCCGGCGCCGGGTCTGAGGATAGTCGGTACTCGATCAATATCATGCCCCTCCTCGTTCTTAGTTGTCGTAGGACCAGCATGCTGTCTTTGGCCACCACCAGGCCGCAAAACCTCGGGCACTCTGTCACCGCCGCCTAGCCCGCCATCACCGGCCGTTGTTGGTAGTTTAGTTACGTCGCTAGCCCATATATTGTACTCTTCTCCTAGACCAGTGTAATTTGCGCCGGGCGCGCCGGGCGCGCCGGGCCTTAAAGGCTCTGGCGCATTGTCACCTGCGGTAGGACCCCCAGCGCTGACACCATCTCCATGCAGGTGCTGCGTCGGTTGGTCGCCCCAGATCGCATCTTGCTCAGAGCCAGTAGTCGAGGACCAGCGGTTTTGTTGGTCATTCCCCCCATCTCGCCGCTGCGCAGCTTTGGCTTGGCTTGCGGCGGCGGCGCTCTCAGGAAGCGGCTTTCGGGTCACCATCTCGTTCGGCCTCCGATCTGCGTGCTTCTATGTTGGAGGTCCGGGCGATGCAGCAGGCCGAAGGAGGGCGAGTCGAGAACGGCGGGCGGCCTGCGCGGAGGAGGCAGGGCAAGTTGGGGTTGGGCAATCAACCCGCTAACAACCGGAATAGGCAGCAGGTTGCGGGGTCCTGTTTACAATTTAGATCTACGAACCATCACAGCATGCAATTGGGAAAGAAGCGGCTCTTACTGTTGGTAAATTAAGTGCTCTTGAGAATCAAGTTGGGAAGCTGTCGCATGTAGTTGCGTCATTGGTTTGCGGAATCACGGACGGACGCCAGCTTCGCTTTGGGGTAGGTGGGTGGGTGGGTTGAAGAGGGTTGGTGGTAAGGGGAGGATGACCCTGTAGCTTAATGTTGGTTCGGTGGGGCGACGTTACCTAAAGGTAAGTGGAAGTAGACCTATTTTCAGGTCGTTTGCCCGTCCTTGCAATGGAAACTCTTGACAACACGATGCAAGCAGGAAAAGGTTAGAAACGGAGAAAGGGAAGAAATATGTTGTAGGTGAGGTAAATTTGGTAAAAATCTATTGCGAATATCTAAAAGGTCTATCAGCAGGCCGCCTCTTTCCTCGACACGTACAGCCCGTGTTGCAGCCCGAGACCGTTGTGACGGACTTGAAAGTGACACTGAAATCCGTAGGCTCGGCTGATCCAGTCCTCCGTTGCAGCTGAAGGAAAGGTAGCGGGGCGGCAGGCTGGGGTGGCGACGTCAGGCCGAGCGCCCCAACATCCAATCACGCGAGCCCAAAGCCACAGGGGTCAATGAGGCTTCGTCACCCTTTCCGAGGGCCGCCCAATTTGACGGCCACTAACCCCGCCAGGACAGGGCTGTAGACACACAGACCAAGAACTCGAATCTGCAGCGTTCCGTCTGTTATATCTTGCCAGTGGCTTGCGCGTCCCTTTGCGAGCTCGGATTTTTCTTCAGACATTGTGAATATCCTGTGAAATAGGAATCCTTCAATACGTAAAGGAGCTGCTAGCACACAGCTAACACACAGACTTGCCATCTTGCGAGCTTTGATATGTTGGTTTCATATCGTAAATATCGTATTCCTTGTATGTTTCGTATATAGGTCGCCTAAATCGCCAAGCAGCCGGACAACGCTCCTCTTTGACCATGCCAACGCCAAGAAATCGATGGCTGCCAGCAGGATATGGGGATGGCTACACAAGAGTGCCCGCAGGACATGAGGGCGGCAACTGACACAGACCTTGTTGAGCCCCATGTGTGATTCTAGTTGCCATGCGAGCCATGATACGCCAGGGCAGCTACCGTGTATTTTTTTAACCGTAAATCCACGGTTTAGAATTTCAGTTTATATCAAAAATCCAAAGCTTGGGGAACAGGCCAATGCTATTTATGCAAAACTCACCCAAAAAAAAACAACGCCAGTCCGCCTCCCTCCTATCGCCAAAGAGGAGGCCAAAATGAAAACGCAGCAGGACAGAACGAAAACCCATTAATCGACAAGAAAAGAAGGGAAAAAACAATTATGTAAAGTCGGCGCGTCCTTCCTAGCTAGCCAGCCGTCCATCTTCGTCACATCGGCGCTGGGCAGGCACGTACCTCTGAGAGGCACGACTATACGACATCAAACAAGAAAGGCGTTATCCCCCCGGGGAGGGAAAGCGTCGTGCTATACGTGGAGCGACTTGAGCCGCCGGCAACTGGGCATGTCCATCGAATTGGCCACCTCCATCTTGTCCGGGTCTTGGTAGAACCAGCCCTGGGCCTCCTCGCGGAGCTTCTGCTTGTGCGAGTTCTCGTCCTCGCACATAACCCGCAGCCTCTGCACCAGAATCACCTCGGCCTTCTTGTCCAGCGCGTGTAGCTTGTGGTCGTTGTACGTGTTCACGTCTTTGGGGTTAAGGTAGTACTTGACGCCGAAATTCGGCATCGTCCGTTCTTGTGTGTAGGGTGCGTGCGGAGCGTCAAATGTCATACTCGGCGCCACGGCCGGCGAGGAGCCCGAGAAAAGCGAGGACAGGAGGGGAAATATGAACAGTAGGAGGATGGGTAGGACGCCCATAAGTGTGCTGAACAGGCTGGCTTCCTCTGGCTGCCCGGGATTCCGGGGCCGTGCCCTCGGCCGGCCGCCCTGGAACTGGTGAACCCGGAAGTTCGGCCCGCCGTTCAAGTTGAAAACGAACCCGGGGCCCGTATCGAGTCCTGCAAACCACAAATGTTAGTACCTGTGGCGGAGACAAAACGAGGCAAGACCAGAAACAAAGAAACAAGGGGCGATGGGTTTCGATAAACATACCTCCTCCAAATCCGCCGCCAAAGAACCTCGCAAACAGCTCCTCTGGACTGATGTCTTCACCAAACATGCCCCCTGCACCACCTCCACCCATGCCACCACCGCCGCCGCCGCGGTTCGCGAAGCCGGCGAAGGGGTTCTGCTGTGGCGCCGCGCCGGTCGGAAACCTGGTGTCGGGGTCTGTGCCGAAGCGGTCGAACTTGTCGCGCTTCTCCTTGTCGCCCAGCACGCTGAAGGCGCGCGCGACCATCTTGAAGGCCTCGTCGGCGTGCTCGTAGCTGTTCTTGTCAGGATGCGTCAGCAGCGACTGCTTGCGGTAGGCCTTCTTGACCTCGGCGTCGGTGCACGTGCGCTGGAGCTCGAGGATCTCGTAAAAGGCCGTCGCCTTGCAGCCGCGGATGCGCACCACGGCCTGCTTCTGCTCCGCCGTGTACGTGCGGTCCTGGTTGCCCTGGTTGTGCTGGCGGTTGCGGGCCGACGACGATGAGGCATCGGCCCCCGAGGCGGAAGCGGAGGGCATTCTGCTGCCCCTTTAGATAGGAGCTCGGTCGGGGCTGCACCCGGCCGTTCGTGTGTGTTTGTGTGGCAAGATGGGCGCCGTTAGTTGGCAAGGCGTCGAGGCCGAAGGCGTGCGCAGGTTGATGGTTGATCTTGTCGCTAGCGTGTAGAGAGCGGCGCCGAACGCGGGGTGTCTGTCGAATATTTCTGACACAGTAGAGGTGTGCGTTGTCTACCAATCTAGATCGGAATGCTGAGACCCCTCGCAAATGGGTTTCGGGGGTGCGCGGCGTCGATGGAGATGTTTCGATGTGTTGCTGGCCGTGGTTGTTGCCGATTGAAAGCGTGGCTTCGTGGCTTTTTCGAAGCTCGTGATGAAAGGGGGCCCTGAGAGATTGCCTGGCAAACCACAAGGTGGTACGGAGTCAAGGCCTCCAAAATCCCTAGCAGCCGCCGCGAGTTCTGGTAGGTCGTGAAGAGATCAACAAAGCGCACCACTGCGACGTCGTTTTCGAATGAGCGACGTTATACCCAGCCCTGTATGCAGCTGGTCATTGGTTTTTCTGCGACGTCCCGTTTCCGCAGCGATACCTTGACACCTGCTCAATAAACGCTGCATCCGCCGGGTTGGCTGCGGCCCGAAAATGGCTGGCTTGGCGGGACAAAGTTTTAGTTCTCGGTGCCGCCAAATTGGCAAAGGTTCCGCTTAGTCATGCGGTCTCGACGTCACTTCAAGATTGGTGCCCAGTGAAGAAAAATCGGTGCCAATTGGAAGGCCAAAGCCCGCGAGAAGCGCCCCCGAGCGTGCAAGCCTTATTCCACCTTCAAGATCAATAACATTATCACCCTCGAAGAGTTCTAGAATTTCATTGGCCCAGCATGGCCGCCTCAGAGGATCCTGAGCCGTCCAAGTCGGTTTTGTCCATGGTTAAGGGTTGGGGAAGTAAGTCATTTACTCAGTCATTCCCCTCACGATGTGCTGCTTGAAACATGCGAACCACTTCTATCACACCCCCCTTTTCTGTTGTTTACATCTTTCCAATTTGGGGGCCAAATAAAAGAGATCCATTCATCATTTTCCCCAAATACTACATATAACAATTATCCTCTTTCCATTTCCTTTGATTATGACAATATTCGTAAACCAGAGCTCAACTAACAGCCCCCAGACTCATCTCTCCCGCCCATGGGACTGGCCACACTAGTGACGGCGCTGCACTGGCGGCCGCTGCAGGTGTTGCCCATGCTATTCGCGCCGCTGCTCATGTTCAGTAGCTACCTGGGCGTGGCAGGGTTCAAGAAGGACGGGGCGGGCATGACGGCGGCATACAGCGGCATGTACGTGCTACTGGCGGCGCGTCGGCGGCCAGCGTCGCTGCGGAACCGGTTCACCGTGCGGGGCGGCGTGCGCGCCGTTGCCATGGGGCTGGGCGTAGTCAACTGCCTGGCCGGCGCGTACGTGTACGCAACGGCCGACCGAGCCGCCGAGGAGAATGAGCGCCGCGAACTCAATAAGTGGGGGGTGTACCAGGACGACGACAAATGAACTCGACAAGTGCAGGACAGACGAAAAGGGAATCTGGAGGTGGTCACAGCAGCAGTATATGAGGGGGCACGAGATTCGCCATGCAGCATAAATGGACGTCACGAGGGGTTGCGTCGAGAGAAACAAGCACAATTTCGTTGATATGGAGACAAACAGGGTCTCGAGTGTTTTATTTCCGACCACGCCGCGACACCTCCAGCATCGCCCGGCTCAGTCGCGTGTAAGATATAGGTACCTAGCTAAATGTCTTCGTTCTTTTTCTTCTCGTCTCTACAAACCACCATGCAGGACAAACAGCCAAGCCGGCCAGCCTTGCGGCTTGATATGTGTATAAGCTTCGCAGCTCCCCGTCTGAGTAATAAAATAACCCAGGCCAAACCAAATCCGTCCCGCGTGTATAAATAGACATTAGTACACAATCTCACATACGTGCATCTACAAGAAATTCCGAGAGAAAACAAGTGCAGAAAGGTGCAGGTTGCCCCAAAGCGTCTGACTAACCGGAAACAAGGAAAAGGACAAAAAAGAGGGAATAAACTCCATCCGGGAGACTCCTCAGCGCTTGATAGTCTCCGACATAGCACGCCGTTTCCCCAATCTCTATTTTCCATAGTCCACATGACTTTTGGTGAGTGATGTCCCAGGGGTTTAAAAAGAGGAAGAAAAGAATATAGGAAAAATAGTTAGTCCAGTCCGGCCCAGCCAAGCAATCCAAGCAGAAGCTCCTAACCCAATACTAGAAGACTACCCATGGATTAAGAATAACATAGAACAGACATTAGAAAGTGTTTCCCCTCTTTCGCCAGCTGCATTTTTCCCTTTCCTTTCCAAACCGGAGTGCCAAGATGGATGATTTGTTTATGGCCTCCTGTTTTGTCGAGGACATCAATTCCGTTTCTCCTGAAACGCCGAGCTGAAGCGGGGTATAATAGGCGGATTGACAATGCACACAGATCTCCGAGAATGCCGAGCCAAGACTCGAAGAAGTAGAAAAGAGGCGGTGGGGAGGGGCGCGCAAAGGAGGGCCCCACCCGGAATAGAAAAGAAATGACGCCCAAAACCCACGGAGATCGGAAAGGTGAAAATATGGGACCGCCAGAGGTCGTTTTGACTGGCCAGATACAGACGGCCAAAGAGAAAAAATAAAGTCGGAAAGAACGGGAGCCGACATGAGGTGGCAGCACCGTCTATCGCTTGCTTCTTCTCCTTCATCTTAGGAGCTTGCGTCTAGCATGCAGCTTGCTGCCCGAGATGATCCAGATGACAAGAATGACAACTGTGAACAGGGTGATGCGGCCGAAATTGCGGATGCGCAGCATGGCGCCCGACTCGCTGGCCCAGAGGTTTGTGAGAGCGGCGAGCTCGAAGCGCGTGATATACTTAACATCACAGTCGCGGATCTTGGGCTCGGCGTATTGCTTGTATTCGTCAATGATCTTGGTCAGATCCCATCCAGAGGCCTTGCGAATGATTCCGACGACGCAGCCGGTGCGGTGTCGGCCGTGGTTGCAGTGGATGAGGAGGGGATGGTTCTCCCGGCGGAGGACGAGGCGCAGGATGGTCTTCATGGTCGTCATGGAAATCTCCTCCTTCTTGGTGCCCTTCATGTCAACCACGTGGTGCTTGATGCCGTTGGCATGCATAAAGGCTTCGTATCCCTGGGGGAAGTCCTTCTGGACCAAGGTGACAATGGTCTTCAGCTTGAGGCCCTTGATGAAGAGGTGATCCTCGGTCTGGGGAAAGCTGCTTCGGTAGACTCCAGGAACAACGACGCCAAAGTTGATCGGGCGGCCATCGACAGGGATGGTCGCATCGTGCTGCGGGCTTGTGCAGCCTGCATAATCGTGTGCTCCATCGGCAATTCCACGGAAAATGTCAAATGTGATGGAGAGCTGCCCATTCTGCGGGCCGGTGTTATCGGATTGCGACATTCGTGACGTCTCTTGACTGGCCTGGCGGCTGGTTGGGGTGTTCTGGCCAGTCGTCTCATACATTTCTTCCTCGTACTTGGATGATATTCGCGACTGGCCTTCGGGTGTGTCCTTGTCCGCGCCGCATTCGTCCTCGACGTAGGCACGCACCGCGCTCCGCTTAGACACCGCCTGGCCGTCGACCGCCATATTGATCAAGGATACGACAGCGACAACTCTCGCGCCAATTATTAGGCAATGGAGAATCCGGCAACTAGGTTGCCTTTGTCGGGTAGGACCGGATTCAATGCCGCAGATTTGGTGGAGATGCGAAATAAGAAAAGACCGAATAGCCCGAGAGGACCGCAACGGGTGCAAGGAAAAGAAGGAAAGCTGTTGAGGCTCGAGTTCTGGCGAGAATGCGGCCGCGGAAGTCGGGCGTCGAGTAGAACCGCGGAGCTCGAATGTTGCACAGCGCCTTGGTCACCGCAAGCACCTCGTTGCCAGGAGGGCGGGTATCTACTTTCTCTTCCCCATCTTGAGCGAATCCAGAAGAGGAGGGGTTGGGGAGAGGAGCAGGCAGCTTGTTCAGCTCCCAATTGAGACGATAGAGGACGCAGAGGAGGCAGCTCCAGGCAGTGTTGCTATCACCAAGTAGCGGGGTTTTCCAAAGTACAATTGGCAATTGCTCGGGTTACCAAACGTGCGAGACGGGCAAGCCTTTTAGGAGCGAACCTAGGTAAGGTCCACGGGTGGGAAGGATAACCTTGAGGATGTCGCGTGAGCGGAAGCCTGAGGCTGAATAATGGAATGGGGTGGCAATCTTGACGCTAGAAACCCGCGGCCAGCGGAAATGACGGAGCAAAATGCTGTTCAGAAATACCGTATGTATATACAGTACTGCTATCCAACCTAAGGCAGGACCCAGGAACCCTTGAGAACGCATTAATGTTACGCACTTGCGCCCTTTGTTCCTAGTTTCCAGCTTCTGGAAACGCGGACGAGATGATCATCGCGCTGCCTGGAGATACAGGCACCTGCTTTCCATACATGCACCTGCAATTCGGTACTTACAGCGGAGGTACGGCGAAACGGCACTATACTTTCGCGGCAGGTTTGGGTCTTGGCACACTTCCCTGCTTGGCGGATCGGCCGTCGCCTCCCTTCGACAACGATTCGACAATCGGCCGTCTCCGCCACTTGCAGCAACCAGCCGAAAAGCTGCCCACCATTGCACAAGCGGGACACGCACATGGACGCGATGCGATGCAACTAATGCATAGAACACAGGTCACACTGGAGGAGTGGAGGTCGGGGAAGCTTTCTCGACGCTCAACCTACCGACCTACACTACAGCGCCGAGGGAATCTATCACAGAAAGAGCCTTTTGGCCGTTGATCTGAACGGTCAACAGGAAAAAAGGTGAGGGGCAACCCCTGCCCTCTCGCTCCAACACTCGATCGACATGGCCGGGCCTAGGGTGCCTGCCAACTAGCAGACAACCCGACCGACTCCGCAGAGACACAATGTAAGGCCCGCCAGTTCCGAGAAACTGAAAGTGCAAATGTCAAGCGCTGCACTGTTGCGGTGCGCCAAACAGTAACGGGGAGACAACTTGGAGGCTAGCCGTGCAAACCATGTCCCACTGGAGGCAGGGAGCATCGACGTCATCTTTCATTTCCGCAGCGGGGGCTTCTGGTTGTGCCGCGCCTTAGATAGGAGTACACATAGAGTAATGTAGAGTCTAGGTCTAGCAAAACCAACGATCCACTACCCAACAACGCTCAACGCAGACAACCTAGAAACTGCCTCTAAAGTCTAATGGGAGGGTTGGCATCGTCCCAGGTTGCCTGAAAAGCAAGTGGCGTGACCTAAAACGAGCTCAATTCAAAGTCTGTTGCAAGCCGGAATCCCAAGCCCCAAAGCCCGACATCCGCTAGCATGGAACAAAACAGCCAAGTCAAGCACTGGCGCCCCACCCCTTAGCAATCATTCCCCACACTTCGGTTCTGGGGGGAGTGCTGTGCTGCACGGCTCGCCACCCAGCCGCTTCCCAGGCCAGCGGGTGCTCCCACCTCGAGTCTTGGCCGTCACGGCAGTGCCCGATACGTAGCTGGTCTATCAGTGAGCAAGTATGGCTGCTCAGTTGACAAAAAAGCGCCTTTTTGTGAGTTTTCTTATCCCATCTCCGAAGGCATCTTCGGTAGGTACTTGGCAGCCTGTATGACACTCAAAAGCCTGATACTCCCCAACCTAAATTAAAAGGAAGAAACTCAGCGTACTCCGTATCCCGGTCCTCTTGGCATAACTTACGAGGTTGATATAGTTTCTCGGTGAGAAAAACCAGAAAAACTGGAGACGACTTATTCGCTGTATTTGGAAAATACCTTTGACATCTAGGGATGCTAATGTGGTTCAACAAACTCCAAACACTATCCGTATATCCGCCATATCCCCATCAACTAAGAAAGATATTTCAACCCGTTTTTTTGGCTCCTTCCCGTTAACTGATACAGAAAAGTAGGTTCGTAAACATAGATTTTTGCAGATGGCACAGCCAAAAACAGCCATCAAGCCATTTTCCCTGGGACGAAGGGGTGGCCAACGCTCAAGCCGCCGTCCACAGCCCAGGCCTGCCCGTTGACATAGCTGCTCTCGTCGCTGCCCAGGAAGAGGGCGACGCGGGCGATCTCGTCGGCGTGCCCGCTCCGCCGCAGCGGATTGAGCTGTCCGATCTTGCCTTGGGTGCCGCGCGCGCGCGCGGCCTCGAACACAGGCGACGTCATGCCCGTCTCGATCATGCCGGGGCAGAGCACATTGACGCGGATCGCCGTGCCCACGAGCTGGTAGGCCATGGTCTGCGCCAGCGAGATCACGGCCGCCTTGGAGGCTGAGTACGGCGTGGGGCCGGCGTTGGACCGCAGTCCCGCCACCGACGCCGTCGCGATGATGCTCCCCGATGATTCTGGCTTCTCGGGTGATGTCTTTTGCATCGCCGGCGCGGCGTACTTGGCGGCCAGGAAGACGCTGGTTGATTGCGGGGGCATTGGCACGTTAGCTTTCATATTCTGGATTCTGCTCCTTTTTTGGTGCAAGGAAAAGGACAGGCTGCGAACCCAAGCGTGTTGACGCGAAATGCCTCCATGAAGTCGTCGGCGTCGACGTCGGTGAACTTGGACAACGGCCCTATTATGCCAGCGTTAGCGAAGAAGACGTCAAGGCGGCCGTAGCGCGCGAGGGCGTCGTCGACGACGGCCTTGACGGCTTCCTCGGCGGCGGCATCGAATTTCCGCACGTGCACGTCCACCCCGGGCCACGCGGCGTTTATCTCGCGCTTGTGCTCGGCGAGGTTGGAGTCGTCGTAGTCGCAGATGTAGACGGCCCGGGCCCCGTTCTGCGCGAACTGGTGCGCTGAGGCCCGGCCAATGCCGAGAATAGAGTTCGCGCCTTTTTTCGGTATATCACAGTGTCAGCCCTCTTACAAACATGTGGAGCCTTTCTTCCATGGGTTTACCGGTGACAATGACCACCTTGCCAACGACCCGGGGGCCGTTGGAGTTGGATGCGATCTTTGTGATGGGCGGGATGCTGGTGGCTGCTGACGGCGCTGCGAGATGGCTGCCAATCGCTTCAACCCGCCGCTTTGCTGTCTCGGACATGATGGTATTGGGATGATACAACGGCCTATATCCCGGATTACGCAGCAGAAGAAGCGCAGCACGATGTTTCAAGTTTGTTATGGCTGATACCACGTTTGCATGTCCGTCCTGTTGATGTCAGACAGGCTGATGGATGGATGGCCGTTGAAAGCCGGGGTTTGCAGGGGTCGATGACCCTTGTAAGAGGAGGGGAAGCCGACCTACTCAGTCGGGTTGGGGCTGTTTTCTCAGGGGCCGAGGCATCGATCAACAACAGCAAGGAAGGCAGGAGCAGTCCAGAACGGGCAACTCATTAGCTCCTTTCCCCAGGTGTTCGAGCACGCCACGCGTCATCGCCTTTTCTAATTGTCTTTTCGATTTTATTTTCCCACCTAATGCGGCGGTTGTCGTGGCTCAAGACGTCGCGGATTTTATTTAGTATTTGGTATTTTCAACAACTGTTTCCAAGACTTCACGTGCAGGCATCTCTGGTACAGATGGAGGAACGCATCGGCTCTGGTTCAAAGACAGATCTAGGCACTCATGGTGTCCCATTCACCCGCCCGGCAACTCAAAAAATGGTCTTCCTGCATACATTCACTCCTGGCTCCAGGACGCGAGGCAAACGAGAATGCCACGACGACGTTCCAATGTTCGCCGCTGGCTGACACGCTGAAGGTTGCCTAGAAAGCCCTTGATGAGGAGATTTCCCCCGATAACCCAAGAGATATCATCGCCATGCAGATAACGATAGTCCAGGAGAAAATGGCAAACGACCCACACCAACGGCTGACTGCCTGTCCTGGGTTGGAAAATTGATCCATGAGTCTCGTACAACACAGCTATAACAGGCCCCAATGACTTGGAAGGTTAACTGACTCCCAAAGGCGTTCGGCCTTTTCGAGATAAAGGGGAAGCTGGCACTGCGGTTGAAACGCTCGGTCAAATTCTTAGAGAAAACGAGTTATTGCAGCCAGATACACTCCCAGCGCCGGTACAACACCTCAGCCGCCCCCAGTTGTTTATAATCTCCGACAGTTGAACCCGAGGCTTTCACCAAAGTTGAGAGCGCTGATCAACTGTACTCGGCGGTTGGTGTTTCTTAACCACAGCATTGTGCTAAGTCGGGTGCTAGAACGCCTCGCCGTCATTCTCAGAAGCGACACGAGGTTCTCATCCCCTCCCTTGTCAGTTGCTTCGGCTCTGTTAGCGCCGCATCGGTCCAATTTTGCAGGCAAGGTCAGAAATACGAGAGTCTGTCAAACCTACATTTATTTTCTTGGCGATATCGCGCCCGCTTTCATTGGTCGCCACTATCAAGAATCAGCGACACCTGCACGCTGTTCAGCCTCGCGCTGAGACACCCGGTGGCCACGTCTCCAGGGCTGATACAGCACCACTAGGGACTTGCGGCGTTGAAAGACAGCATCGGGGCTCGGGACTGTCCTGGCCCGCTTGCTCCTGAACCAGCATGTGTAGTTTTCATCTACTTCCATGATGCCAAGCCCTCTTTTCGTTCCTTGGGCTTCGGGCCAGTACACCATGCTTTTCTTCTACGGATAGAGACATGGAATCCTGTTTGCAGCCGTTGATGATACCCACTAGCGTGGCAGCTGGGATTTCGAGAACACTCAGCTCAGCTTCTTCGCCGACAATGGTGGATCCTGAGCAGCCCACAGGATGGTATGCCATCATCACACTCGCCACGCATAGGCACAACGCCATTGTGCCGCTATCCTTCCCCAAGGAGTCCTCGGCCGGCGCCATATTTAGCACGCTGACGATGGGATGAAGCAATATGCAGGTGTTGGAGCTAGCAGGGAATTTCACGTGCTGCCGTCGCGGAGGCAAACACGCAGCAATAGGCGGACATCCTGACGCAGGAGGGCGCCGGAAAGCAAACAGTCGCTGCTCAAGACACATACATGCCGCATAATATCTGTGCAGGTACTGTACATGTATGTGTACGTGTATAATACGTACAGCATCGATACACGCCAATATTACGCAAGGCTAGGTCAACCTCAGACCCCTTTCGGGAAGTCTCACCACTGCTCGCACAACGTACCCTCTCGCGTAGCCAGCAAAGTCATTGGGTATTCAAATCTTGGCTTTGCTTCTTAGCGCTCGACTCCTTCCACCACGCCAATCCGGAGGTGCTTCCAGCAGGCATCATCTCTAATTCCACCAGAGAGACCTGCAGTTGTCTACCCAGCACAAACTTCAGAGTACATGCAGGCCCAGCTAGGAACCAATTGGCTACCGGTGCGGGTGCATTTGTCGGGGTCCAGCTCGTCAGTTGGCTTGCATTGGCGAGTCGAGACGAGGGGCAAGGGGGGGTCGCCGACGTCTACACCGACACTGCCGCAGTGGTTTCTCTGGCGAGGGGGCCGAATCGTCAAGAAGGGCCGGCCCGTGACACGTTGGCTCGGTATTGCAAGGCCATCGTTGGTCCAACTGGCACCATGCTGCTCGCCCTCGCCATTTGCATTTTTTCTCTGATCAGTCGATGCTTACTCGATCGGGGCGGCCCGGGGATGACTACCAGTTCAAATGAGAATGTCGGCCCAGTACCCCCTCTTCATTTTGCAGACGGTTGTCATGGGATAAAAGACCAGATCTGTCCTATAGTTTGTTCTACCTTTGTCGCGAATCTATGATGAATCTACAATACGGCAACAGATGGAGCGGTAGCCCCATTAATGTGGCCTAGCCGGCGAGACTGGAACCTGCACCACGCACCGGCACACCACAGGATGGTCTTTGCCTGGCAACGGTGCATTGGGCGGCGTCCTTTTGGCCATGAATCTGTGCTCGTCATAGACGGGAGTGCGGGTGCAAGGGTACTCGCAAGTTCCCCAAGGGCTTCCGCTACTACCAAGACAGCTGTCCGCCTTCCTTGGTCCCAGACGAGACTATTCTCGTCGGGCAGCGGGGACGCGCAGCGGCCGTGTCACCGTATTTATTCTTTGCCCAAGTGGAGCACAACTGTTTCCTATCCGCTCGATCCCAGCTCTATTGTTCCCGTCCCGCTCATTTTTTCCATCCGCAGCGCAGCACACAGAGAAGGAGGGGCTCCGTCCGGCCTGGCTATTCCAATTTGCGCCTACAACTGTCTGATCCATCTCCCCACCCACGGTGCCTGGGACGATGCTGTGCTGCCGTCCCTCGATGTCACCGACCGTCCCCTCGCCCCTTGCCCCCCTCGGAGGGGACACACATGGGAGGCGGGCGATGCCGCCCCGGAGTATATAATATAGATCTGATACTTCGCGCGGCGTGCCCCCAGGGGCCCTCCCCCCCACCATCCCCGGATCGACTTACGTGGTTAGCGGATGCGACCTGTCGCTTCTGACAAGTTCTGCCGCAGCTATTGTTACTGCCTGTTGGAGTTGTCTCCCGTTGCCGAGTTTTGCTATCTCTCCCCGTCCTCTTACTCCTTGCCGGGAGATTAGACACGTAGCTGCCTACCGTGTGCCTACCTTTCTGTCTTCGTTTTCTCGTCTCTCTTAAATTCGTTTTTACGCACCAGGTTGGCCGTTCGTCCGTCCACCACCAATACATCCATCTACTACCAGTCTTGAAAGATCTGGCGTCTACTATGCATACTGTTGCACCGACATCCGCCGTCTTGTTCTGCCTCATGCCGTGAGGAGATTTTGCCTTGAGGCCATGATAATGCCAGACATAGAGAACCCCCCGAAGCACGTCTCATCCTGTGGCTGTAATGTCGATGGTGCGGCTCCAGGGAAACGAATGGCCGCTCGGGAAACAAAACAGTGTCTACAGGCTTGCAAGCAGGTGTTCTTGGAGTCTATATCGGCAGACTGGACGGAAAGCTCAGGCTGGGACAAAGGCTGCCAGGCTCTGACGGGCCACTCACCCGACTCGCGTCTTTGGGATCTTTACAAGTGCGACTCGAAGTTCTGCGGAGTGGCAATCATCCCGATAGAAGGCCTGCAGCAAGATCGTAAGTACAGCGCCCAGGCCAGGGGAGGTCGGTGCTAATCGTCGGTGTCTCGGGCTGGCTAACAGAATGTGACACTAGCAAACGTCGATTTGATCATCAACACTTGCCAAAAGTGAGGGGTTTTCCCTTTTGTCCTCACCGCTACTCGGGAGGAGCAAGAATAGACCCCATGCTGACGCTTTTCTTCTCTTTCCGTTAGCATTGGCTTTAGCTCTGTGCTAGATCCAGGCCCGCCGCCCACTGAGTATACGTGCGACGAAGGCCCATGTTCGAGGACTCGTATGTGGTCTGGCCCTGATAATCCTACAGCTACGGCCGGGGGCTCTTATCAGGCTTCGGTGGTTAAATCCAGCTATCCAACTATCACCCAGAGTTGGTTCACATCAACCGTATCCGTGCCGCAAGATTCTACCACGGCTGTGACGAGATCGTCCTCAGATCAGAGTTCAGCAACCCCCGCTGCCTTGGGCGCCGGGAAAGTTGGACAGCCAAGCCAATCAACCGCGTCTCGCAGTTCCTTGTCTGGGTCATCCAAGGCTGCCATAGCAGTTTGCTCCGTCCTTGGGCTCGTCATCTTGTCATTATTGGCACTGCTATATCTCAGGCGGCGCCGGAAGAGCAAAGCGGCATTTCCTGAGCGTGGTCTCCGCTCCCGCCTACGGTTGGGCCGCAATGGTCCTCGATCCGGCTCACCGCGGCCCCTCCTGATATCACCTGCCCACTCCACTGCCGGAAGTATCCCGTCTCCGCTCACGCCTCCTCTTCGCCTTCGCGACCGCAGGTTCCTGCCTTCGATTCTCCGTTCTAGAGATAACCGCTCGCCATCGCCCCCCTTGACACCTCTCACCCCTGCGTACAGCTCTACGCACAACAGTGCCCTCTTCCCGACCTCGCCCTTGTACTCTCCCACGGTCAACAAGCTCGTTCCGCGACAGGAGGCTGGGCGCAGAGCATCATTTCCGCGGGCATACAACGGCGGTCTGCCCCCGATTCCGCCTCAAAATGCATCCGGGGCGCCCAGTGGCCCAGTCCATGGTTATCACGCCAGCCGTGGAAGCATGGGGAGTAGCAGCTTCGGCGCGAACTCTTTGACCGGGGGACACCCATCGTCTCTGCGCAACGAAGTCCAGGCCGTGAACTATAACTCGATCAGCGGCGCACCACCTCCTCCGCCTCCTCCACCTATCAGTTCCCCGACGCGCCCGCCTCGCCCGCATGACTTTCCCCTCGAGATCCCAGATCTCGTGTCACCTAACCCGTCATCGCCAGCAATGACGCTGGCATCACCGTTGCCACCCCTAGGCCCTCCTCCAAGCCGCGCGCTTCCATCGCCGCCACCGCCGCCGCCACCGTCTCCGCTCTCCTCGGTGGCATCTCCGGTCAGTGGCCGCAGCAGTCCAGGGCCGCTGCTCCGGAGCCTGACGCGCAGCGGCGTCTCGCACTACGAATCCACGGCATCCACAACTGCCGTAACGCCTCGTGACTTGGAAGACGTCGCTGAGGAAGATTACCACGGCAACTACCCACGCCAAAGCTGGGACAGCTGGAGCGAGACGGGGCCCGGCATGGACGGCGGTGGGGAGTCAAGAATAGCACTTCTCCTGGCGTCGCCATCTTCACCGGCGCCATCCTCACCAGCAAGACAGAGCAGGAACAGTACCGGTGGAGGGGGCAACAGTAACAGCGGCGGCAATAATAACGACGGTATTAATGCGGCGGGGATGGGGACAATTGTGGGTAGAGAACGAGGAGAACGGAACGGCCAAGACAATGACGAGATACGGGCTGCCCGGGCGGCAGCTGCTCGTCAAGACTATAGGTTTTGGGGAGCAATTTAGAGGGTGGCACCGATCTCTGACTATCTCTACCCAACTCAACTTGGATGCCTGGCAGCTAGCGGCCTCGCGTATCCAACGTAGATGTATGGATTTTTGTCTTTTGGGTGTGTAAGTTGGTCGGTGAACAAGGCGAAGGGAAGTGGTAATTGTATTGTGGTAGAGAAATGGAAGGAGGGGGAGAAGAAAAAGAAAGAAAAGTAGGAAGAAGAGGAAAAAAGAAGATGGGGCGGGCATACAAAGGATGGCGTGTATCTAACTATATTTCTTTTCCCCTTTTCTGCTGTCTACTTTTGCATTTGTACGGCATTTTATAGGTCGCGGTCGAAATTGCGCGAGCGAGGAGTGTCTGTGTGTATTTGTTCTGTATGTTGGGAATGGGGATGAGAGCGGGCCGGGGCAAAGGAGTGGAGGGAGGGGCATGAACATGCTGCGAGCAGCATTGTGGAAGGAAAATTCTAGGCTTTGCATTGATCCATTGATACGGCCATGGCGATATCTGTATTGCCCTCCCGCTGCATGTTGAATATGGAGAACGGTTGCTGTAATGTTGTGTGTGTGTTGTGTTTTGTACGTGCATGCGCCGATGGTGAAAAGGGATTTCTTCTGCATTTTACTCCGTGCTCTGTAGTGGAACATGGTTTATTGCACGATCCAGCCACGCCAACTTTCATCGTTCGTCTGGTCTAGTATTTTGTTTACATTGCCTTGGTTTATCACGTTCGTGCGTTTGCCGATGGTGAAAACGGGGCATGGCACGTAAGAGGGTTTATTTCGCATTTTACTCCGTAGTGGAACGTGGTTTATTGCAAGGTCTGGCCGCGCCGACTTTCACTGTTCGTCTGGTCTAGGAGTGTTGTGTCTACATTAGTTTGTTGCTGTTGCTGTTGTCACCCAGTTAACCTCTTGCAAGCACTTTATTAGGTCATTCTCGCTAGCGATGCAGCACGGCAACGCTGGGTTTATTTTTGGCATGGCTGCTTCAGCCACTGTGGTGATCGTCACTGGTGACCTTCAGGCACAGACACGCGGCTCCGAGTCTCTTTTTGTAGTGTAGGTTGTTGGAGATCTAGATTGGAGGATCGGCGGCAGGAAGATGCGGGCAGGGCTGCACTGACTGCAGCAACCCCCCTGGTCCCGCAGTCACGGTGATATCATTCATTGGTGCTAGGATCAGAAGCGCAGAACCCTACTCGGGCAGACAAGCTAGACACGTGGAGACCGATGAATGCACTGAGAGTGGCTCTGGGGTTACGGGATGCTTTGCCCTTATAACCCAAGCCTGGTTTGGTTGTTAACGGGGTACTTGGGGAAATAGCCCGGAATACGGAAGTGCCTTTCAAAAGTTTTGCGCAATGCCAAGCCAGCCACACCCCTTTAGCTGAATGATCAGCGACCACACCACATCTGGTTTGGCCACGTAATCTTACCCCTCAACCCCGCTTCCACAGCTCAACAGTCAACACAACGATCAAGATGTCGCCAAATACAGATATTTCCATGCGTGCGCTTATAGTTACCCTCAAATCTCCTATTGTGGGCCTTTCTTCGGCCGATGTCTTTGCACAAACCGGGGTTTCCGTTAGTACCGTCAATCGAATATATGCCAGGGCTATTGAGCGTGGATTTGATCCAAATATACGGCCCTTAATTATTAAGGATGAATGGGTTGAAGATGCCCCTCGCTCTGGCCGTCCACGAAAACACACCCCCGAAAATACCGAGAAGGTTATCGCCAAGGTTCGCAAAGATCGATATGGCCGTGAGAAATCCTGTGCTGATCTGGCCGGTGAGCTCAGTACCGAGGGCCTCGACATCTCAGCTATCACAATCTGGAGGATCCTCAAATTAGCAGGATTCAACAAAACGAAGCCAACGAGGAAGCCTGGATTGACGAAGAAGATGAAGGAGGAACGACTGAAGTGGTGTCTTGATCATAAAGATTGGACTTTAGAAGATTGGAAACGTGTTATTTGGTCTGATGAAACTTCTATTGTATTACTTCATCGCCGAGGAGGATATCGTATTTGGAGGAAAGCTGATGAGCGTTTTCTTAAAAGCTGTATTCGTGAACGGTGGAAAGGATATTCGGAGTTTATGTTTTGGGGTTGCTTTTCGTACGATCAAAAGGGGCCTTGCCATTGTTGGCTTCCGGAAACAAAGGCTGAAAAGGAGCAAGCTGAGAAGGATCTTGAGGAATGGAATAAGGAGTTGGAACCAATAATGCGTGAAGAGTGGGAGTTGGATACCAAAATGGGAAGGCTCTCTTTGGTTACGAAACGAGGCAGAAAACCACAATGGCGATGGAACAAAGCGAACGGCAAACTCGTACGAGAATCCAAGGGAGGCATCGACTGGTATCGCTATCAAACCAAGATCCTTATACCAAAGCTTATCCCTTTCGCCAAAAGCTGTGGGCCGAATACGCTTGTTCAGGAGGATGAGGCTGGCGCACACGCTCATCGCGCTCAACAGCGTATATACGATATCCATCAGGTACTCCGCCTCCTCTGGCCAGGTAACTCACCTGATCTTAATATGATAGAGCCTTGTTGGTTCTGGATGAAGAGAGAAACAACCAAAAAGGGAGCCCCAAAAAGCAGGGCTGAGGCTATTCGAGCATGGGAACATTGCTGGAACGAAAAACTTACTCAGCAGCGTATTCAAGCCTGGATTGAAAGGATTGTTGAGCATATACAACAGGTAATAAAGTGCGAAGGAGGTAACGAGTATCGAGAGGGCCGGAAAAGAATAAGGAGCTAGGGGGCCAAGATGGCCAGGGTCGTATGTAATTAAAGAGGGTGGCTTTCTTGGCACTGCGCAAAACTTTTGAAAGGCACCTCCGTACCGGGAAGAGCATTTGTGGGATGGAACAGGACTTGAGATTAATTTTTAGGAATCGCTGGGGAGACCTTTAGGGAAACTGGCAAGACAATTAAGCTTTTTGCATACCGGAAAGTCCTGCACTAACAATATCTCAGGGCTTGGATTGAACGCACAGTGTAAAGCAGATCTTCGCGGAACTTGGGCCCAATCACGGCCCAAGCGCATCAAGGCCCAAGCTCGGTGGGTTTGGGGAGGAATCACCTGCAATCTTGCATGAATGAACATTCGCTGGGCACAATTCAGCGTTCGGCATCATTGCGTCGTGGCTTTTCGGTTTTCCTTGGCCCTGGACTAGGCTCAGTCCATGACACCATTGCCACTTCCATCCCTTTCTCCGCGCAGCCAAATATTTATTCGAGCCCCGACCGCAGCAAACACGCACGTCACAAATTCCGTCGGGCTGATAAAAAGCAGCTTCGCAAAACACCACTGATCAACGAACGGAGCGTCGACGTCGAACCGGCAAACCGGCGCATGACGAGGACGAGTGCTTCGGCCTGCCAAGACTTGCGAGGACCATGAGGCTTTGTGGTCCGGGGACATGGAGGAGACGACCGCTGCTTCCCCGGCCCCGCTCGAGCGCTCAGTCTCTCAGCAATCCGCGACGTCGACCAGGAGCCACCGCTCCATCGCCGTGCGTTCCCGCAAGAGACTGACGTCGCAACCCTCGAGCTCGGCCTCGTCTATCGCCGCCTCGGCCTCGGACAAGTCCCTCACCTCGTTTCCCTCATTCTCGCCCGAATCGCCCCGCGACGAGAGAGCTTTCCTCGAGAGCACCAATGGCTCCGACTCGGCCCTCGCCCTGGCCTCGCGCGACCCCTCGGGCTCCAGCTCCGTCTCGGCCATTGCTCAGGAGTTTCAAGAGCGCCAGCGGCCTGCCTCTATCGTCGATGACCTAACCACCACCGCCCCGCCCACGTCGCGGGGCGCCCTCTTCGAGGACGCGCCGCTGTCAACCCGCAAGATCCCGGGCGCTCTGCACCACGCCCCCGACGAGCATATCGAGCGCCTGATAGCCCGCCACGGTGTCGTCAACCTCGTGCGCCAGGTCGCTGAGGATCTAGCAGAGCGGGATACGCAAATTTCCGCACTGCGGCGCCGGGCTGACGAGAGGGAGCGTGCGCTTCGCAAGATCATCCTGGAATGCGGCCTATCTAATTTGGACTTGGAGACGAGACTGCGGGCTATCGAGCAAGAGGCAAAGACAAATGGGGCTGCGAGACGGAAAACGGGCGACGGCTTGTCGGACCTCATGAACGACGCCATGTCTGATAATGTACGAGACTCGTTCGGTAACGCCCTTAACGACGCGACCATCCGAGCGAGTGGCGGCATGTCTCTGCCCCCCGTCGCTCCGGATGGCGACACAGCAAAAGGTACTATGCGGGCCTGGAAAGAATACCTGTGGGGTGGCACAACGCGGAAGCTCAGCCGGGCAAGTAGTAACGCCAGTGGTAGTGCAATCCGGACACAGCCTGTTGTTATAAGGGCTGGTCCTACAGCCGACCGGCGGCCAACCCTCGCAGATGATCTCTTCAGCCCGCCTGAAACAGACTCGGTCCGCAGCTCTAGCCGAGCGTCTAGCACTCACTCGGCACATGCTGCGCGAAAACCGTCGCTGGCGAGCATGGCTCTGCGGCTTGTTGCTGGGGGTGGGACAGTACGGGAGGGCGAACCGCGAGGGCGCGCCGACAGCCCGCTCCCTGGCGGCTCTCTCAGGACTTCATCGGTATCTAGTGCCCAGACGAGTGTGTCTACTCGCGCTGTCTCGGCTCAGGGCGGTCCAAAGGCACTGATGGCAATGCGCCGGGCCACGGGCGGCATCGTCAGGCCTATCGACGTCGCTCCTCGGATGCAGCCTCAAGAGCGCTGGGACACGATGGTGCCCAGCCCGGGGAAAAGGTCCATGTCACGGCAGGAGAGCTACGGCCCCGTGGAAATGGACAGAATTCTCCCGGCCGAGGTCCAGCCCCCGACCTTGACGCACATATATAACAACTATAATGGAGCCGAGTACCTCACGGACCGGTTTGGATTCATATACGACCAGAGGAGGAAGAAGAGGCAGAGGGAAGCAGCCAAGATGGCCCGCCATGTTAAAAAGGGCAGCCGCACCGAGATGCTCACCAATGGCCGGGGCTCCCTGTCGCCTGTTTTGATGGAGGGAAGTCCTGGCGGAAAATGGGAAGTCATCGGGGATGGGCGGCCTGATACTCCGTCTTCACTCGAAGAGCTCCGCGACGACGTCAAGCCAAAGCGATGGCAAGACTATCTCAAAATTGCAACGTTTCCGACAGAATTACTCTCTCATACGCCCTCGATTAGCGTACAGGGCTTTGAGGTGATGGAAGGATACGAGTCGCCCAAATCACCCGGCCTCATTATATCCGAGGAACGTGGGTTTCTCCCGTCTGCAACCACCACGGCGGCAATTGCACCTATCGACAACGACTCCCAGTCCACCTCTGAGAACGAGGAGTCTTCGGCAACGTTGGCCAAGGATGATGCTGAGCCTGTGAGGCTACTCCTCGAAAATCTCAGCCAGCTGCACGATACACTCCAGAGGGACAAGACCGTACGCTGGAATGACTTTCTCCGAAAGGTCCGGGCTGAGAGAAAGCGAGACGGAGAAGCGGCTGTGGCTGCGGTGGCCAATACCGCAGAGGCGCGTCTACTACGAGCGACGGCCATGATGCCAGAAACGAGGCTTGGCGACGGGGAGCTCATTGGTGTTGCGAGCTTGGGCATACAGGGCAAAGTTGGCCGCGTGAAGGCGAACGAGTTCAAGGCCCTGATCCTCGCGGGGGTTCCCGTTGCGTACCGGGCCAAGATCTGGTCCGAGTGCAGCGGAGCTCGGGCGCTTCGCATCCCCGGCTACTATGAGGATATCGTCAATCGTCCCGAGGACCAGGACGACCCGCAGGTTGTCTTACAGATCAAGGCAGACATCACACGGACGCTGACGGACAATATCTTCTTCCGCAAAGGACCGGGGGTGGAGAAGCTCAACGAGGTGCTCTTGGCGTATGCTCGGCGCAACCTCGAGATCGGATACTGCCAGGGCATGAACCTGGTCGCAGCAAACCTGTTGCTCGTGACGCCCACAGCCGAGGATGCCTTTTGGATTCTTGTGTCCATTGTCGAGCAGATCCTTCCGCCAAGCTATTTTGACCACAGTCTCTTGGCGTCGCGCGCTGACCAGCAGGTTCTGCGGCAGTACGTGGCCCAGGTGCTGCCCAAGCTCAGCCAGCACTTTGAGGATCTCAGCATCGACCTCGAGACCATGACCTTCCAGTGGTTTTTATCTGTATTCACCGACTGTCTCTCGGCCGAAGCCCTGTTCCGCGTCTGGGACGTAGTGCTCTGCACCAACGACGGCAGCACGTTCCTGTTCCAGGTCGCGCTGGCCCTGCTCAAGCTCAACGAGCAGCAGCTACTCGCATGCGACTCGCCCGCCAGCATCTACACGTACATCAACCACCAGATGACCAACCACGCCATCAGCATCGACGGCCTGATTCAAGCCTCAGAGGGACTGCGCCGTCTCGTTAAGAGGGAGGAGGTCGAGGCTCGCCGCGAGAAAGCCATCGAGGGTGAGCGGGAGCAGGCCAGGCTGAGAGAGGAGCGGCTTGCCAACCGGCGTCTTATGCACAAAGCCGCTTCCGCCCCGGCTGTCGTCAGCGAGGAAAATGTCATTACCTCTGCGAGCGCCAGCGAAAGCGGTGGCGACTTGCAGGACCCGCCGTCCCCGGTGTCCGTGCCCTTGCCCATTGACGAGTTGTTGGCTGCGGGACTCGGCGGCGGTGGCGTGGTGGCATAGTGGCCATGGCTAGGGCGTCGATAAGGGCAGACAGCCTTCGAATCAATTACAACCCGTCGTTGAAATTAGGAAATGACACGGCGGAGGCTTTCTTTTTCTCGTGTTCCCCGGGGCTTGGTGTTGTCGGCCGGTTTCGGATTTTGCTGCATTAACACGGATCATATCAGCGGCGCTCACATTCCCTCACCCCCTTTCTTTCTTTCCTTCCTTCTCTCTCTCACACACACTAGATATTGCTGGTAATTAGCCATGCTGCATAGTCACGCGAGGGGTTCTCCTATGTTCTCATTTATCTTTAGGTTGGGCAGAGTCCTATGATACCCTCCAAATTCGCATTTCTATTATTCAAATTGAGCCTTTTGTTTTGCACCCTGTGGTAACTTGAGCGCGTCGTGGTAGATTAGTAAGTTTAGAAAGAAGACGACTGCTGGTGTTGACGTGTCTTGGCATAAAATTATTGGGTGGGTGATTTTTCATCCGATGTGTTTTAGTCGCGATCTCCATGTACTTTTTGGGCAGGTTAAGAAAGCTCGCGAATGATTCCAACTCAAGAAGTCATATTATTATATAATTAATAAAACAATTAGAACATCGAGCTACGTGATGTTACGGCCGATGCTTGCTTTCTTTCCCCCACCCAACAAAGAAAGGTAAAAGAGGAAAAAAGAAGAAAAAAAGAATTTGACAACGGGAGCAATTCCCGGCCAGGGTTTGAACGAGTGGCCGCCCACCGATGACTGACATACAGATTCCAATTTACGCCGCCTTGGAGCCGTCTTTGCTGATATCTGCAGCTCAACTTTCATGGGTCCTATATCCATACCTACTATGTGTTACTGAACCAGGGCTTTGTCCCGAGTCGACAGCCACCATCGCAGCCGCTCCATGAGCCGCGCCACCTGAAGCCGCTCCGCCGCACCGAGCTGTGTGCTGCCGCCAGACCTTGCGAGGGCTAGGTTGGGTTCGGGTGGCTCGTCTTTGTCTTCTCCGCCCGTTTGTTGTAGCTCCCGCAGCGACGTGATCGCCCTCCACGCCCCGCCAACGTGGTAGATGACGCGGTGTGCGTCGTGCGCCGGTCCTAGACTGCCCAGCAGCCTATACGCGCCTGCAGAGCCCACGGTGCCCACGACAAGCCCCGGCTGGTGGGGAAGAGATGGCCGACGTCGTTGTTTTCGTCTTCCCCGTCAAGGAATTGCTCCGCCAGACTGTCTGCCAGCTTATCGGGCTCCTCAATGACCTTGAAACTGAATTATTAGGGCCCTGCGGTTTCCTGGGCAGTGTTGCTGGTGCTGGTGCTTGTGCCGGGTTTAGCGGCAGCGGGCTGGTTCGACTGTGCGAGGGCAATGTACAGTCACGGAGCGCCATCTGCACCTCCCTAACCCTAGCCATGCGCGCCTCGAGCTCGGCCGCCTCGTCCCTGGTGGCCGCTGAGTCGCCCAGCATGGCCGCGGGGTCGCTGACGCTGTGCAGACGCAGCAGGCTCTCGAGCTGCGCGTTGCCGTGCTCGATTCTCGATATCTCCGGCAGCAGCCGCCCGCGGTCGTGGTCCACCCACCGAATCTGGTTGTAGAGGCCCACAGCGGCTTGCCGTTGGCCGGCTTGTGATTGAACTTGGTTGTGCCAGAGCAAGACAGACGTGACAAATTCAAGGACATCTTTGGAGCTTTTAAATACGCCTTAGTGCAAGGAAGCTCACACACCAAGCGCTCTGGTGACATTCAAGCCATGCGGTGGCGGAGTCCTTCAGCTTGAAGCAGGCTCTGGAAGTTGGGTCAATAAGGGACAAGCAAGTGCTGCTGGGTGTGTTGCACAGCTCCAGGCGTGTCTTAATCGGCCGAGACTATCGATTTACAGTGAAGGACATTGGAACTAGATACATATCTAGGTATGTACATACATCCATAAATACGTTTACTGAAAGAAACCCCCGGAAGTTCCATGCCATGATAGAACCTTTCCTAGGCCGGTGTCTCATTCCTTGTGCCAGTCGCCAGTGAATCCCCTGTGCTCTGCCGAAATCGAAAGACTCCCCCATAGATACCCGTACGCAACGTGTTGACCATTGCGGCGACGCTGAACCTCCAATGTCCCTTGACCAGGTACATGAAATAACCAGACGGTTGACTCAAGAAGGCATCCATCCATCCAGAAGCCCAGATTGGCAATTTGTGCCTCCAAGGCGCTCAAAACTCATCAGGCTAGAACTAGTCTCTGAGAGGGGTTTTCTCAATCTGTTTCTAGCAGTAGCGCTCGACTAAGGATGGACCACTATCTTTTCTCCGGAAAGCAAGAAAATTGCTATGGTGACGGCCCAAAAAATGGTCATAGGGATAGAGATGGGTATTGATTGTCACCGTGTGAGCTGTGCCTCGTATGGTACCTTATAGATTGGCCTAGTCTAGACCGATAGAAAAGCCCCAGGAGTACGACTCGGAAACTCGGACTTTGATCAGTGTCATCGACTGCAGGGGGTTTGACAGCCTCTCTGCAATACGCTTTGCGTGCCAGTGATGCAGGTCCACATTCTCCAGGCTGAGTTCTTTCACGCTGTTCCAGAAACCAGCCTTTGAAAATGCCAGACTGCTCCTGGCGTCGAATGCATCCAAGGTCTCATATCTCAAATTCTCGTCTCTCACCACGACAGACTCCAGTGTTTCAGTGTCTAGGTAATAGTTGATAACAAACAGCGAACCTGTTGCATGCTGCTTAGCACCATTCACTGCTTCCCAGTCTTTGTTGATGGGCCGTCCTTGGACCGTGAAACGTAGTGTTTCCAGCTTCTGGACCGCACCCCTAATACCCGCAATCTCATCATCGGAGGGGATGTTCAGTCTCCAGTCGCCGAATGAAAGGTGATGTCGAGATTCTTCAAATAGACACCTGCAAAGTGAAGCGCTTTGGGAAGATCAATATATATAGCTTTGAGAGGCAAATCTCGATCTTTCCAGCTCTTCGCGGTCTTTTCGAATCGCATGATAGTAGCTCGCATATCCAGGCGTGCTGTTCTCAGCAGGTCTTTCCTGGGCATCGGTGCGAAATTCTCGAACAACTGAATTTCGCCGCGGTAGTGTTAAATATAGAAGTTGGTGTTGTATAGGCAGAGGGACCGCGCCGACGGCATCTGAGCCAGGGCAGCGGCAACGCCACGAACAAACTGGCCGGACGTGAGAATTGTCATTTGGTCGTGAAAGTAACTCTGATATTCATCCCGGCGAAGAGTCCAATCTCGATACGCAAGGTCTTCATTGAGGTTATCAATGAAGTAGTTTTGCGTGTCGGCTGGCCGCCACCCACCGGCCATTTCGGGGTGGTGGTCACGAATGGCGTGACCGTACTCCATAAACTCCGGCATTGATTCGGCGTGTATCTGACTGCTCAAGTTCACACAAATTCGCACGACTTCCACACCGCAGCTAATAGTCGGGTGGCGCGAGATGCTGTCGATTATTCTGAGGCCTGAAGGGGTTACGTCGATGTCGATGACAGGGATCAGCATGTGTGAAGCCAAGGTGCAGAACTGGCGGGACACCAAGCGAATGTTCTGTATCGACTTGTTGGGCTCCCGTATCGCCTCGCCAGGTACCCGGCGATTTGGCTTCGATGCTTGTAGGTACGAAAATATCTGCAGAAGCACTTCATTTGGCACGGGTGCGATGTGGCGGGGCCGCTCGGTGGCCAGTGACATGAGTGCGGCTGTTGTCGTATCGTTCATGTCAAGCTCGATTGCCTCGCCGGCAGAAGTTGGTTTGGCGGCTTCCATTTTGCCTCTTTCCTGAAGGGAGGGGCTGCTGCCGAGGACAGATGAGCGCGGAAATGGAAGACGCAGGCTGAGGGCAGCGAAAGGAGGCACGACCCTCAGCCTTGAATGATGATTGGCGTATTCCAAGTGTTGAGGTACCCTGGTATGCCTTGGCTTCCAGGAAACAGGAACTGAGGAAGATGTGTGGTGATGTCATGCACCTAGCTCGGTCGCGGTGCGGTGGAGGAAGAAAGGTGAAGACTTCGGAGCGGGGGTAGAATGTAGAGATGGTACATTTAGCGACCGATACTGTTGAAAATGGAGGGCCAGTAGAAAGGAAATGCGTCAACGGAGGGTGGCAGAAGGGAAAAGCTGAGTAAGGGGGAGCGCGACTGAACAGCTGACCATTACGGAAAATTTACGCGTTTATGTTATCAATTCATTTTCATTTCACGTCCTTGACCCGCCTCGTAGGCCCTAGCCCCTACAATCAAATCCCTGAATGTTTGTTAGCGGGGGACTTTCCAAGGTTTCAAAGGCCTCAAGGGTTTTCGCCCAGGGAGGTAGCGACTATTAGAACCCCTATCCTGGAATCCTAGAGGCCTATCTCTGTACCTATTAAAGGCCTTTCCAACAAACATTCGGGGATTAGAGTGTAGAGGAAGGGGCTTCTTGAGAGATATGAAACTAAGGAAGCTACGTTGGTTTTGTGGCATGTCAGGATATATTAGCCTGGTTTTGTACCTAATTAACAGGCAAGTGGGCAGATCATTGGTGACAATACTGTGCTTGGCAAAATAATACAGGCAGCCGAAATCTACCCTTGAATAATCTCGCAGTGAAATGCCCGTGGCCCCGTCCTCCTTTGCCCAATCGAGAGCCTGTTTAGTGAATGCCTTCATGTTATACAATCTCTCCGCCCCCCATACTGATCATGTAAATCGGATATGCGCTTAAATGAGTCCGAATGCTCGTCGTCGTCGTCGTCGCCATTTTCGCTGCCAGAAACGTCTTTGTTGACTTCTCCGTCTTCATCTCGGTAGGGATTCTCGTCAATCTCCCCCTGGAAATATAGCTTGGCTAGTGATTTGCCCGTTGATCTCTTGGGCTCGAAGACCTTCTTTGGGCCCCTCATTCCTTCTATGGCCCAATCACCTGGCACAATAACCACCTCTTTGCCTGTGCCTTGCATGGCGTCCAAGAACTCGGCCCAGCTGTGGCCGTAGACTTTGACTTCGGCTAGCAAAATTGACGACAGCGGCTTCGATAGCTTCTGTGTGAGATTTTTTAAGGCCCTACCTCTAATCCCGTATAATCGAGGCGCAGGTTACGCAGGTTGGGCCAGCAACGAGCCGACGCAAGTTCCTCGGCGGGAAGAAACCGGGCCAGTAGCGAGGCGTCGCAGATTCTTCGGCTAGGAAGGAGTGGAAGAAACTAGGTATCCGTATCCATGTAAGCTCTCAAGAGGGAGCAAGCTGCGCTGGACTGGTCCTGATATACGTCGAACTTGGCAACAATAGGGGGGATGCTGGCGTCGAATGTTAGCCTTTTCAAGTTCCGCAATCCATCCCTAATTCCCTGGATCAGAGTCGGCGAGAGCTTTCCCAACATCCAATCGCCGAATGACAATTCAATGTTCAGGTTAGCCACAAACATGCCTTCCTTGTGAAGCGCCCTTGGCAGATCCATGTTACCTGCTGACAGGGTGGGCGACTATATCTGTGGGCGACGATATCTTATCGATCGATATCGATAATCCATATCGATATCGATCGATAAGCTGATATCGCCGATATAGAAGTTTTCAAATCGAATTCTTTCCTTTTAACCCGGATCCAACAAAGCTGGAAGACTTTCGACAAATATTATCTCAAGACGGAAGATTCCCCATACTATGTTGCTGCGATATTTCTTCATCCATCAAGGAAGAGTGAATACCTCAAATACAATCGGGAGAAGAAGTGGATTAAGCCAGCAAGCCAAGCAGTCAAAAAGCTCTGGATTTTTTTCAAAGAAGAACATGACATCCGTGAGCTGCCAACACCCCTTATCGAGAAGCAAAATCAAAATGATGATGGCAATGACTATGACGTCCTTCTTCGGAACCTTCAGAACTTCCCAAGGCCACCAAGCAAAGATGAATTCGAAGAGTATCTATCAGAACCACCACTTCTGATCAAAGGTTCAGCTCTGTCTTGGTGGCTTCAATCGCAACAGCGGATCCGTTGGCCAAAACTATCCCAATTGACTATTGTTGCACGCGATCGAAGTTGACAGCGCATTGAATTGTCTGCTCCATAGGTCTAAAAGTTCAGAAAAGAACGCTTCCTTATACTCGTGGAGAGAAGGCAAGTGAGGCGTTGTAATCAGCCCGAAAGAGGGCATTCCGAATGAAATGAGGACATTCCGAATCAAGAATGAAGGAAATAACAAAGAATGAAGGAAGCTCAAAGGCATGTCAACCAGGGCCTGTCCAATTCCATGAAAAGTGGGTCAGTTCCAGACGACAACTATCAATATCCTTTCGATTCCAGCAATGAGTGCTGAACCGGAGAGGGTCTTTTCTGGGGCTCGTCGTACGATATCGTGGGAAAGAATGCAGCTGGAAGAGACTAGTATCGAGATGCTTGAATGTTTGAAACATTGGATTAGGTCGGGCCCTACAACGGAGGCGGAATTTGTTGAAAATATTGACGAGGTCAATATCGTGGATGACTAAGCAGTATCTTGATGAGTCAGCAGTATTGAATCAATAATCTGTATTGATCGATAATCGATCGATAAGACCGATAAGTGATATGATTGATCCCTGTATAATTGAAAATATTTCGCCCACCCTGTTCAGAATCAGACAAGACCATGTATATCGCCTGAAGAGGCACACATCGCTCGGGGTCAATCGCATAGCAATCAACAGGTCTATCATTATATGTCCCATCTTGGACGTTTTGGAGTATGGCGAGCTCTGTGACGCAGTATTGCGAACAAGGCACGGACGTGTGAATGTAGAGGGACTCGGCTCTGGGCATGTGACGCATGGCAGCGGCTACGCGTTTGACAAACGTGCCGCTCTTGAGAATATCCATCTGGTCGTCGAATTTGCGCTTGTAATCGGCCCATTCCTTCCGGATCTCGACCTCGTCGCCGTCAAAGCGGGGGGGCAATCCGAGGCATGACAGCGCCAAGTCAGGCACGGGAAAGTGCCAGCAATACTGCCGAAACGCAACTGACGAGCTGGCCAGGATAGGACTGTGAAGGTCCATACAGATATAAATAGTCTCCACGCCCGCACTAATGGACGATTGCTGTGAGATCTCGAGTCTCTCAAGGCTTGATAAGCTTATGTTGACTTTGAGGACAGGTACCAGCATGTATGAATCCATGTCGTAGAATCCGCAGCAGACAAGGCGTAGGTTCTAGATCTCCCGATTAGGTACTTAGCGGCGACAGCGGTCCGTCTCTTGCAGGTATGAGAACACATCCCGAAGCAATTCGCTTAGCAATTTACGAATACAGCAAGTCGGCTCGGGTGTCTGTGGCAAGAGTCTGCCGGCCTGGTCGGGTGAGGTCGAATTGAGGGCAGCCATTTCGGTCTGCCTTCCGGATTGTCGTGATATTCTTCTCTGACAGATTGGTGAGATGCGAGGCGGGTCGCGCAGTCGATTAGAAGATTCTGATTGGTGTCGTATTCCTTCGTTGAGGTGGCCAGGAATGGGTGGTTGAGAGAAAGATTTGTAGGCAGTCTTGCGCACCAAGCTCGTTTGCGGGACTGTGAAGGAGGAAGAAAGGTGGGGAGTTGAGAGCCAAAATGGAGTGGGGATAGGTATTGCCTTTAGCGACTGAGGATTAATCCTAACAGAACCACTTTTCTGGAATGTAGGGGCAGAGAGCTGAACAGCCAACACAGGAGGGGCATGGCCTGAACAGCCGGCCCTGTTCCGGTTCAGGAATTATAAAATAAGTTACCCGGAAAGTCAGGAAGAGCCGAAGGGGAGCTTACGAGCCGTGAGGTGGCGTAGGTGGCGAATAGAGGCTTAATAAGTTCTGTCTTGTGAACAAGATGACAAAATAAGCTAATAAGGGAAGATAGGGAGATATGTCATATTTTGTCCGATCGAGGAAGCTCTGTTCAAGGAGGAACTTCCATACAGGCACTTGCGGCGATAAAGTAAAAAGTCAAACACGGCACTGCTCCGACAGAGCCATATCGGCAGACTCACGAACCTTAATCGGTTTTTTACTTTCAGTACCGGTAAAATGGGGAGAATATATTGGGTTAGTTCCAAGTGCAGCGACAGTAGATCCAACACGACCTTCCCAGAGTTGTCCTCCGGTTCCCACGGTGTCTTGACTAGGTATGTATGGTCTTAGACTTGGTGGCCTAAATTACAGCTAGCATTTTAACATGGCGCCGCAACAGTCGATGGTGAAGGGGTGAAATGATACTACATATAGCACAAAATAGCAAAAAGAACTGTAAGGCTCGCCTTACTGAGTAAAGGTATATGTAGTAGTAATAGCTAGGTAAGGTAGCTAAATACGAGAAGAAAAAGTCCAAAAGAGGCAAAGAGCAATGCTGGTCCTCTGATCAGAGGGATGACATGTCAAGGAAAAGAAAAAAGTCGTACTAAATGACATTACCTAGGTAAGAGTGTAGATGAGCCCCTGACTATGTCACAAAGTCCGTGTCTCGAGGGCGCTCAAGACCAGTTCTAGTTATCTCGGAGAGGGTTCTTGTCGATCAGCCCCTCACAATAACGATTAGCCAAGCTGAGGCCGCCTGAGCTATCAAAGACCCTCTCTGCGGCGCTGCCGGGATGGAGCAAAGGGTCGAGAATCCTGACTTTCTGGGCTAAGCCTCTCAGGATGTCCAAGTACTGGTCCTCCTCGTTGGTTGGGAGAGCTGTCCCGTCCAGCGTGAGCGAGGAGATCGGCCTGGTCAGGCTGTCTACGAGAAGCCTCACCTCCCTCAGCCCGAACTCTCCATGCCGGATGTAGAGGTTGCGGACGCTGGACCAGCACTGAGCCGCCAGGAATCTCTGGCTGATATCGAAATAGTCGATGACGGAGTTGTTGCCGACCTCGACAGTCTCCAGCGACGGCGCGTTCAGGTACTTTTCCATGAGGTAGAAGGCTTGGACTCTCTGGGTATCCCCGTTTTGTCCGTCGGCCGCGGCGTGGCCGCTTATGATGAAGCGCAGGGTTTTGCACTCTTTCAGACCGTTCTGGATTCCCTTGGCCTGTGACGAGGAAAGTCGCTTTAACTCGAGGATCCACTCACCCCATGAAAAGTCGACCGAAAGCTTGGTCACATGGACACCGGCCTCGTGCAGCACCCTCGGCAGGTCAATATAGATGGCTGTGAGAGGCATGCTACGATCTTCCCACTCGTGCTCGAAACGCCGGAGAGTGCCCACTTCCGGGTAGTCATCTTGCATCTCCGCGAAATCATTGAACATTTCCGCCTCTTCCTCGTAGTAGTCGGTGAAGAACTTAGTGGTGTACAGCTCGAGAGACCTGGCTCTGTCCATCCGAGCCATGGCTTGGGCAACGACGCGGGTAAACTCACCGGTCTGTAGCAGGTGCATCTGGTCGTGATACAGAGCCTTGTAGTTGTACCTGGCCCAGGTAGCGAGGAAGTCATCCTCGGTAGCAAAAGTCTCTGGGAGTTCGTGGTACGAAATGTGCGGGTCGGGCCGCGGGATGCCCCAGCAGTAATGCCGGAAGCAAAGTCGGGACTCGGCCAGGATGGGACTCATGAGGTCGACGCGGATGCGAACGGCTCTCACGCCGAGCCTCATGGCTTCGTGGCGCGATATTATGTCGATTTTCCGAAGGCTCGTCGTGCTGATATCAATGTCAATGACTGGGAAGAGCATGTCCGAGCTGAGGTTGTAGAACCGGCGGGATACCATGCGTATACGTTGGAGGTTCCGGTTGGGGTTTGGGTCAGATGGGGGGGTTGACTGCTGAAGGTTAGAGAAGATCATCCTGAGGATTTTGCTCGGAATAGAGGGGACGCCATGAGGACGCTTGGTTTTTGGCTGAGAGGTCGTCTCGGCGACATCCGTCATCTCGGTGTCAGCCACGATGGTAGTGGCAAATGAATACCAAAGCAAGATTATACGCTCAGTATCAAATGCTCCGGGATACGTGACTGCCGGAAAGCCAGAAGTGGTGAAGATTGAGGAAGAAGTAATACACTGAGTTCTATATATTCCCCCAATCTAGGATTGTTCTGAGCAATCAATGCCTCTGTTCGGGCGTCTCTTCTCGGGAATGTGCATCGCTGCTAAACAGAAAGGCTCAATGAAAGACAGAAGCGCGAACTTGGAGGGGCAACGCGACTGGACAGCCGCGCAGAGAGTTAAACAATCAATAAAGGAGAGGCCTGGCTAGACGGCTAGCTGGTTTAGGATTTTCACAAGTTGTAGAAGGAAGAGCTGCTCTATATCATGAATAATTAGAATGACAAAACAAGCTAGATAATGTTTGGGAAATGTGTTACAGGAAATCAAGGGCCCGTCAAGGGTAGATGGGAGTGGTTAAAATGTTTGTTTTCTCTGTGGAAAAGGGGCAGTAGAAGCCTAGATTACGAGCAAATGGCAGGTCCCGTTAGACCCTAGCAGCTCTATTTCACCAAGTTGGTAGTTTCTGAGACAATATGGCAAGATTAGAAGAGGGTAGATCCATGTTTAGCTCTAGATGTAATCAACCGTGATACAGGTGCTAGTTAAGTAGTGATCGACTGTTCTGTCGAGGAATTAGGAAATAACAACCTGGGGTTGAACAATCTCAAATGTCCCTTTTCATATCCCGACACACCCTTTTTTGCGCCATCTATTGTTACAAACACCCCATGCTGTTAACCGCCGTCTACTAAATCTGCGAAAGTGATGATAAATGATACATACGAGTGGTGCCTCCTAACATGTCCTTCCTGAAATCTGTTCTTGTCGTTGATTTTGCTTGTCGAAGTCCTAAGCCTCATCGTCATACTTTCTGAGCGGATTATTCTCAATTTCTCCCATGCAGAAGAGCTCGGTCGGGGATGTTGTCCGGTAATAACTGTAGAAGGCGTCCGTTGGTTTCTTTTCGTAGGCCCCAGGCCTGTAGAATTTCACCTTGCGACTGATGCCTCGCATGAGGTCCAAAAAGTCCGCCCAGCTGGTTGTTGAGATACGAGAGCCTTCTAAGTCTAGACAAATCGACTGAAGAGGCTTGGACATACTCGCCGTCATAAACCGCAGGTCCTGAATTGAGAACGGCTTGTTATTCAGGGTGAGGTCCTTGACGCTGAACCAAGAGTCGGCCGTCAGAAACTCGTTGCTGACGCGTTCACAGGGCCAAGGGCCGTTGGCGTAGAACGGCGGAATGCCGTGCGAGCGGTCATCGTACCAGACGCAGACCGTCTTCAGGCTCTTTGTGTTCAGGAATGCCGTGACAAGCATGGCCGATCGACTCGACTCGAGCCCTAACTCTGCGTCGTGTCTGGAGATGATGGCCTCGCCGTGGTATGTGAAGGCACGGATAGTTCCGTGGCTCCAGGGATGACCGCAACGGTTTATGAACATTGCGAAATCTACCACCTCATAGTGGTAGTACATGATGTGGCGATGTGTCGTGTAAAGGGCGAGCGACAGGGCACTGGGCATCTGAGCCATGGCAGACGCAAAGCGGGTAACGAAGTTGCCGCGCATGAGAACCATCATCTGGTCCTTGTACATGCGCTCGTAGGCGACCCATTCAGCACGGAGATTGGCCGGGGACCAGCGCCGAGCCTCTTTGCTAGTCAAGCATGAATTGTGGAAAGACTAAGGTTGAAAACTTGGCTGGCCGCGGCGCGATGCGGAAGAGGGAAACTAAAGTGTGTAGGAGTCAGAGAGTATGGGAATATATATTCTACTGAGCGACATCTGTCCAGAGAATTAGTGGCTCTGTTCGTTGATCGGTGATCGGTGATCGGTAATGGAGGTAGGTATGCTTGGGGAGAGAGGTAAGCCTGGGGATGGAGGTATGGTGGAACAGAAAAGAGAACGGGGGATGGACGTGCCTAGTGGCGGGGGCAACGCGCCTGGATATTTAGACAACACACGGGCCCGCCACAGGAACAGGGCAGCTGACCATCTACTACTTTCGCCTTATTCCCCCAGTTTCGGATGTCGACGGTGATGGTCCAGAGAAAAGATCCGCTCCATGTCTTGACACAGAAGTGTCAAACAGAAGAGGCAAGCGGCCTGGCCAAACCCATTGCAGAAACTGCAGAGGTCGTACGCTATAATCTGTATCTTGTTTTTTCGACTGATTGCTGCAAACCCCAAGTGATGCCACATTAGACGTGTTCCATATTCATGGGACTTTGGAAAGGTGGCGGCTTGTGACCATATCGGTACTGTTGCCCAAAATCTCAGGCAAAGGTCCAATTTGTCTGCAGGTGCAGCGGTAGCCCTAAAAACCAGGCCTTCTAAGAGCTAGGACAGGTAAAAATGGACATGAGCGGTGCCTGGGCACTCTTGAAAAAGGTTGAATCAGGACTTTACCCTAGTCGCATTTACTTCCTCTTCTTAATAGCCAGTACTTCCTACTAGCAAGGCCGGTAAAGGATGATTAAGCTAAACGGAGCCACCGAAGCCATCGTGAATAGTTACAAAATAAGGTGAAATCAAACGATTGACTTCTGCAGATATTCAAGGAATTCGGCAGCGTTAATAATAATGCAAACAAATTGCACAGATTATTTGCCTTGTTTGAAGAAAATGAGGCCATATTTGAAGCCAAAAAGGCATAATTAGCCTGATTTGAACTAGATTTGAAAAAGGCTAACCCGGCCCGGGCCATGTAAAATTCTGTATCCCGGGACGTCGGAAGTCAGCTATACACAACACCCGGCTTCAAAAGAGGCCATTTCGCAGCCAATTAGCAAGGCATAAAAGCTTGTGAATGGTATCGCTATGAAGCCTATGTCTTTGAAGCCCAATAAGCAGTTTGGCGTTGCTGAATAGCCTCTCGCGGTCAGCTAATATCGCCGGGATAGAAAGGATGTCAAAGGTCATGTACGCCGTGTATACCGAGATGACTAGAAGCCGAAGACGTTGCGATGGAATTGAAAAGGATTCCTTCCATACACGAGGAGCAGAGCCAAAAGGAACCCAAGAACCGGGCCCCGGAAGCGCTCAAAGCGACCAAAAAAGCGCCATGTGCGGTAATCTACGGCCTTCTCTTCCTCTTCTTGTAAATCTAGTATTCTAATACGTACCGCGATCCCCTCAAACAAACACACGGCTAGGTATTCATGTCAGCAGACAGGGTGTTCGAATCGACGGCCTTGAGGGCTTCGAGCTGGCTCGTGAGGGGCGCCGTGGCCTGACTGACGAAGAAAGCGGCGAGGTCGAAAGGAGGAGGGCTCGCGGCCCGGTTCGACGCAGGGGAGGCTGGGGAGCCGGGAGGACTACCGGAAAGGCTTGACATCGTGAGGATGACTTCGAAGTAGTATGTTGGCGTAAGAAAGCGAGGTTTGTAGTTGCGCAGGTATCTAGGCGAGGTTTGCGGTGGCCTTTTTGAGCTAATACCCTTATTTAGGAGAAAATTGGCCTGGAAAAATGCCCTACATTTATCAAATATAGATCAAAGCAATTCAAATATCTACGGCTTCATATTTGCTTTGTTTGAACGGTGTTTTGGCCGTATTTGATTTGCCTATATTTGGATTACGTTGATTTGCATTGAATTATTTGCATTATTATTAGCGCTGAGGAATTCTATCCTGATTGATTACTTATCAAGGATTACCTACGCTTCTCCAAACGTTGAGTGCGATTAAGATATGCCTTGAATACAAGCCGTAGCCAACATCGGGACGTGGCTGAGCGCAAGTATCTCCCCCTAAGGCCTTGTCCTGCTATAAGTGCTCCGCAAGCCATCTGATAGCCTCCCCACATCCCCAATTCTCCGTGACAGAGCACATGAAGAGCCTGATGGGCCGATCTGTGTGCCGGCCTAGGTGAAGCCGTTCGCGCAGGACATCCTCCGAGACTGTTCAGGACGTAAGGTTAGCAGCAGGAAGCAATGGATTGTGCACCTATACGACTGAAGAGAGTTGACATACAGGTTGGGGCGGTCGGCTTTGTTGCCCAGCACCACAAACGGCACCCCCTCGAGTTTCTCAGTGCACAAGAGATCTTCAAGCGCCTCCGAGGCCAGGGTAAGATGCCAATCAGAGGCCGAGGCATCGACCACGAAGATGACGGCCTTGACGTCGAAAATGACGCCTTGCCACAAGCGGCGGTCTTCGTCGTCGTTTCTGAGGTCAACAGTGGTGAAAGTCAAGTTGTTGGTAACGAACTCCTTGGCGTACGGGTGCCTGATAGGTACAAGGGTGCCTAGTCGATTATACTTGAACATCTAGAGCAGACTCGTCTTCCCGGCGTTGCTCATCCCAGCCAAGACGGGATTTTCTCGGTCTAGCTCGGGCCCGAAGAATCTATACGAGATAGTGCGGTGGAACTAATTGAATACCGACATATTACGATATGTAATTGGTAAATTGGACGGTGTTCACTGTAGATGTTGGTAGATCGTGACGGTGGTAGATCGTGATGCGGTTGATGTGGTAGTGATGAAAAGGAAGTTCTGTAACGGCCAACATGCACCCACATACAAACGCGGTGGAAAACTGACACGGTGTAAAGTTCGCAACTCTAAACAATATCCATGGCGGCCGAGATTTGGTCGAGCTTTTTGGTCTTTAGCACAAAGCATTTATTTTTTATTCGTCTGTTTAAGGGGTCACTTCCACAGTCAAATAGATCTATCGCCAAAGTGAATTGGGTTATACCCAGCACCACACACACACACACACACACACACACACACTAAAATGGATACAGTTAAGTTGGCAAAGTATTTCTTAAAAGCTAGAGAACTAAGTAAACGGACAAGAATTTAAATTCTCAAATACTCAACAGGTACATAGCAACACCAATGCCATGGCGTCCGGCAAACCCAAAAGAAAGTATCCCCTTAGTCTTCACACGGCACAGACACACGTAAGTTCCATCTCTCGATCCTTCTACGAAAATAAAAACCGACCTAAATTCGCAAAAACAGTAAAGCAAAACAAATCACTCATCGTCATCCGCATACGCCACATGCTGCGCGCACAACAACCAATCCGCGCCCGCCGTCTGGCGCCACGCACTGCTCACACTAGCCACAATCTCGCGCATGCCGCCATTCTTCTTGCTCGACTGCCGGAACAGACTGACTTTGTACACGAGCGCGACCGCCATAAGGTCGATCTCGACGACGAGCGGCTCGCCGTGGAAGCGGAAGCCGGCCCAGGGCTCACCGCCGGCTAGCACGTCCTCGACCGAGGGGTCGGTGTCCTTGCCCATGGGCTCGGTCGACCCTCCGGGCGCAAACAGCGGGTTGATCATGATGCAGTCCTCGGCCATGTACTCCTTGGCGGCCTCGGGCGAGTCGCACAGGGCGCGCCACAGCAGCGTCTCGACCTCGTGCGCGGCCGCGTGGTTGCGCTTGCTGATGGTGTTGAGCCGGTCGTGCTTCTTGTTGCTGTTCTCGCCGCCGCCCATCTTGTTGTTGGATGTGCCGGGGGCTGCGGGCTGCTGCTTGGGCCTGGGGGATTGGCTCTGGGGTGGCCGCGTCTGCAGTTGGTTTTGGGCGGGAGACACGGCGGTTCGGGAGTCGTTGGTGAGGCCGAGGACGGTGGGCATGACTGTCTCAGGGATTGTGGTTTCAACTATATATATATGTATAGGTAGGTATGTTGTGGTCGGGGCGGATGGTTATGTTAGGGACCCTGGCTGTGCTAGCCGCTTAGTCGCTAACAAGGCTTGATGGCGCGCTGGGATTGGACGGCTGCTGCTCCGTATAAGGAGGTATATATAAAATTAGCACAGGTACGAAACCACCAACGCAGAGAAAAAAGTTGCAGAATGGGGAATTTGGGCTAGGCACGAGTCGAGCAGAAAGGGGAAGCACTCCACCTATTTATTTCTCGCCATCCGGCCAAGAGGCCCTCGCGTAGGGGTTGAGCCCAAAAGCAGGAAACGCAGACGTGAAGAAGCGGCATGTCATGCTTGACGTCACATCCTGGCCCACGCCCGCCCCGGAAACCTGCGACGCAACACAGCCGCCCCTCCATTTGATGATCGCCCTGCGCCTTCCCCACACCCGCAAAAGTCGACAATGCTCCCGCCTCAAGCCTGTCGTTAGGGTCCCAAGGTACTTTATTCTTAGCTTTGTTCCAACCAATTTGTTATATACTGTACATCACTATGCACATACAAAGACGGATCGAGTCCCACACCACAGTCACCACACCACGGTTGACGACAGACGGGTCGAGGGTGTCTTTTGCAACCGGCCCTGGGTCTAGCACTGGGGATAAGCCCGGGTCAATTACAACTCGTTACATATGTTCCTGGGCCTAATGCAGGGCTAGTCCCCAGCCCGGCCGAGAGATGCCTCTCCGGGCCACGTCGCTGCATTAGGTCACCCATGTTTCCACTGCATCCGTTGAACTTGAAAGTAAACTGAGTTCTCCGCTCTCGGGTTACTTAGCCCCGGCAATGCTCATCTAAGTCGTGCGCCTAATCGTACATCGCTTGAGAGCGAAACTTATAGAGGTTGATGGCCCCAAATGGTCCCCATAGCCGCCCCCGGCATCCTGGCCGTCCTGGCCACCCGTAAATTGAGCCAATAACGCCAAATTCCTCCCCATGTCCTGCCATCCGAAGTCGTAGTAAAAGTCTCCACATCATTACAAAATACCGCATAGTTCTACGTCGGCGCACCCATTTGGCTTGCCCGTCTAAGATTTAACATCATCTTCTCCACCAGCGCCGCCGGATCGGCCGAAACCTCTTCAGGTGCCTGTGTCTCGGCTGGCATGGGAGAGAAATACGTCTGGCCGTGATACCCGCCTCCGTCGAAGCCAGCTGTCATATCAAAAGACGGGTGGTGATAAGGCGACGAGTACTGCGGCGTGCCAGACAATATCCCTGCCGTCGGTGACGCTGGATAGAATGATGTCGATTGGTCTACAAAATCGTGTGATGCAGCCCAGTAGCTTTGTTGTTGCGGCTGTTGCTGCTGGTGTTGTGGCTGCTGGTACGGTTGCAGGTGCGGCTGCAGCTGATGATGCAGTTGTGGCTGCTGCTGCTGGCTTTGAGGTGGCGGCGGGTATGTATGCTCAAACGTGATAGGAGCGGGTGAAGATGCTGCTATATGTGTATTTCTATGTGTCGGAGTGGGTGCGGCAGTCGCCTTGGATGGCGCCTGCACCGCCTGTGGTTTGCTCTCAGAAGCACCTGACTCATTCCAGGATCCCGTCTGAGGCGACGCCGCTAGTAGTGGAGGTCGGCTGAGTGGAGAAGGGGTTGGGTTGTTCGCCGCCGCAAGTGCCGGAACCTGTTTCACATATGACGGCAACGGGATCGGACTGTGGCTTTGCTTGTGGTAGGTTGGAGCTTTGGCTTGCGCGGAAGGCCGCGCGGGCGGCGGACTGGGTTTATTCGGGGTTGGCGACGACCACGTGTTGAAATCATTCTGGCTCATGTCCGACCAAGGCGACCCGTACTGCGGTCGTATGGCAGGATGCAACGGCGTTGATACCGGCTGCCGAACCTCAAGTGTTTCCGTATGGGTGGGCATAGAATGATGCACTTGGTTCTGATACGACTGTGATGCCACTGCTGCAGGTGAAACCCTCGAGTTATCATGGTAGAAAGAATTCCGGGGACTTTGAGACCCCGGATGAGAGAGCGCGCGGTTGTGGGGATTGCCGTGGCTGGGGGTTGATGGTTGACCACTGGGGGAGGGAGCAATCCGGGGCTGCAGAGGTTGAAGTAGCGAAGCCGGAATAGCCTTGAGCGGCGTTTTCTTTCCGGAGAGAGCATGCTGGGCCCGTATCAGGAACGCCCGTAGGTTACCCTCGTAACCATTGGTGAATCCACCCCAATGTCCATACGGCGTCCGGTATCTCGACGAGTCCCTGTGTCTGGTTTAGCAACTTTGGCAATTGATAGGAAAGGGGGGGTTTTTTTTTGGAAACCTACCGGTTGTGGTGGACCTGAAAGAAGCTGTACTTTTGGTACGTGCCAATCTGCGGCTGCACTCCTGCAATATCAGATTGCGGAAGGGCAAAACTCGGAGACTGCAACGCCGGCGGTGTCATTGACCCAGGATACGGCCGGGGAGCAGCCGCGTCCGTCGAAGAAGGCCAGACTCTTAATTGAGAATTTTGCCCTGATTTCATGTGAGCAGGGGGCCAGGTCAAGCCAGGAAGCTGCGGGAATCCATTACTACCTCCGACGGGCGCGAAACGGTGCGATGAATAGTATGATGATGAATCCTTCTGCCATTGATCCTTGCCGGGAGGTTGGTATTGCATGACTTGTAGAGGATGCTGCTGCTGCTGCTGCTGCTGTGGTGCAAGTAGCTGCTGCCGTTTCCACGGCAGCTGCTGCGGCTGTTGCTGTTGCTGTTGCTGTTGCTGTTGCTGTGATAGGGGCTGTAGCTGGGGCCGCGGCTGCTGAGCTATCTTCTGAAAGTGCGCTGGCAGCGGCACTGGCGAAGGTTGGAAGACGTGCTGGCGCTGTGGCTGTGGCTGCAGTTGGGGTTGTAGCGGTGGCTGCGATGGGAACTGCACAAACACTGGTTCCATTTTCTTCCTGGGCTTATAGACGTAGGGCTTCGGCCTCTGAACCGCCGTGCCGGGCAATGTCCTAGGGTCTGTCCCTGGTGCTGTCCCCGGCAGCAATGCCTTGACCGGATGTGCAGCCGGGTATGACCGCCTCGGCTGTGAAGGACCAACAACAGGCGGTGGCTTCGGGATCGAGTCCAAGAAATTGCTTTTGAGATTGTGTTGGGGCACGCTTGGATTGTCCGTGTACTGGGCCTTCGCCTCTGTTGATGTTTTCCCGAGATAGTGCCAGACCTGATTCTCCTTGGTGAAGTCAATCTTGACCTGGGCTAGGTTTTTGGGCGGATCACCAGTGTTGAACTCGAACCAAGTAAACCCGGTAACGAACTCGTCGTCTTTCCTGGGAAGCTCGTCCACTTGTCGTTTGCCGTTGATCTCCTGTTTCGCCTTCCTCGACGTTGGCATTGGGATGGCTTTTGCGGACGCCTTGGGCAGACGGAAGTCCGAAGGGTCAGGCAAGAGTAGCCACTTCCACTCGACCTCGACTCGATCCCTATTAATTGTTAGTGTGCCCCAACAATGTCTTTACGGTCAACATACCCATTGGGAACGATATCGAGGAGGAACGTTTCCTCGCCATGGCGGTTTTCCACCACCATGCCCGCAAATATCTCCCCCCTGAAGTATTGCATTTGACAAATGTCGTTCTTCTTGAGTGCAACTGCAGCCTCGCGGATTTGCGGGTTTTCCTCCAGAGAATCGCCATCGTTCTTTCTGTCTCGCTTCGTCCTGTGGAACCGGCAACTGAACTCAAATGCTTGCTCCTTGTATTCGGTCCCATCTTCCCCAATGATAGGCACCTCGCCGTCCTCCACAAACACTCCAGCTGCCGCGGCACAAGTCGCGTGGTAGGACCTTGGGCACTTCTTTTGAGAGCATTGGAAGCAGGCTCCTTTCTTGGACCGGCAGTACAAGCACTTCAGCTCCAGGCGGGCCTTGTCAATGCCTGCCACGTTTACTATTATCTCCTTGTTGTCCACCGTCTCAATGTAGGTTTCTGGAAGATAGAGTGCGCACATGCGGTGAGCCTTGCGGCCGTCGTCTGTGGGCATGATCTCCGTCCCGGCGATGTCGTTAGGGCAGAGACAGCAAGGTGTTTCAACCGGAGCTTTGAGGCGTAAGCGAATCTTCTTCGTCTTGCCCTTCGGCTCCTGCTCGCCTGCCAGCCGTTTGCGCTTTCGCCCAGGACCTTTGACTCGGATTGCATGACTTGAAGGAGGGCTTGGAAGGCCTGTTTCTTGATCTTCGTCCTCCTCTTCCTCCTCATCCTCAGTTTCTTCATACTCTGTCGACTCTCCACGAAGTTTGCGCTCGATCTCGTAGACATCCACCCATACACTGTCCTGAGCCTGGGCACACTGACACTTCCTTGCAATTTTGCCCATCGAAAGCCAGCTGTCCAGAGCAAAGTTGACGGCTTCGGCACAATTGTACCCCAGGTTGTACCCGGAGTGGTAACCATACGGGTATGTTACCACAAACTCGCCAGGATAGGAAACACACTTATTGACGGTGATGTTGAAGTGCTGCTTGAGGTGAGCTGGAGAGATCAAAAACGCCTTGTGTCGGAGGAATTGGTCGCAGGCTTTTGCGTCGGTGGGCCAGATGTTCTTCATGGCGGCTTCGAATCGACGGGCATCAGCTTGCGATATGCTGTACCACTGCTTTGGCGCACCAAAATGGAGATAGTTGATGCTGTAGAGATCAACATCCTCTAGATGCCACGCGAAGGTCGCTTTCCACATTCCGAGATACAGGTATGCGGTGTTGACGCCAGGCACTTTGGTGCCGAGGACGTCAAGGAGATTGGGCAGCTTGTTCAGGTTCCATATTTTGGTCGACTCGTCGAACAAGGTCCCCGGAAGATCAGCGCCGTATAGCGGAGAAGCATACGTAAGTGTCTTCCAGTAGATCCTCTCCAGCTCCTCGCAACGCTCCGGCGTGTAATCCGAAACGTCCATGCGGTAGTCCCAGTTCTCGAACGCCGACTCGTCTATCCTCGCAGAGCCTTCGCGACGGCTGTATTTTCGACGGGCCGAGGTGGATTGTGTCTTTGGCTTCGACTGCCGCCCAAAGCCCATTCTGCGCACCACTGGTTCGTCGTCCTCGTCGTCCTCGCAATCTTCCTTCACACCCGGGTCCTGCTCCACGGATTCCACCACCTCCTGCTTTTCGGGAGCAGGCGAGACTGGGGTCATTGGGCGCTCCTCAGGATCGACCAACTCTTCCTTTGCTGCCCTAGCCGACCCGCGAGTCTGTCTGCCCTTCCGCTTCTTAGGCGTGGGGCCTTGTTTCGTACTCGATGCCGCTGGCGCACGGGAGCGGGTGACGGGTTTGTGTTTCTCCGCATTCGCACGGCGCTCACCTCGCCGTGCCGGCGGTTGATGTTCGCTTTGGTCGCATAGTTGCCTCCACTGAGGAAGATTGTAGGATCGCTGGTGGAGGAAGTTGACTTGTCGATATGTTCCGTTTGATCCCATAATGTCCTGTTTGATAGGCTCCCGAACGCGGACTTGCTTGACCAAATCGTGAAGCTCGGGAAGCGAGTCCTTCCATTCTTGCGGAGGGATGATCTTGACTATTCCCGACTTCATGCCGTAGTGGTCTACTTTTTCCATCTATATCCTAGTGTCAGCAGACTGCGGCGTGGACTTGTGCGGTAGGGGGGATGACGTACGAAGCGCTTAAAGTCCTCGAATTGCTTCATGGTAGGCCTGAAGACGGGCACGGTGCCCGAGAAGTGGTCGGGAAGGATCTCGCCAATGTCTTCCTCGGCCGGGACCGTGGGCTTAGGCTCGGCCTGGGCCTCGGGCTCGGGCTCGGGCTCGGGAGCGGATGCGGCCTCGGGCGCAGGCTCAAAGTCGAACTTGTGTGTGCCATTTAGTTTGTCGGCGACTTCGTCAATGTCGCTGAGCTCCGAGTCGCTACCATCGAGGTTCATTGCATTGTTGCTGTCGGGCGGCGAGTGCAAAGCGACGGGCTTGGAGCTAATTGTGGCGGCGCTAGGCGGTTCGACATTCAGGACGATTGTCGACTCGGGCGCCGCAGCGCCAATCGCTTCGGTGGACATGGTCCTGGGTGCTACATGCGTCCGAATTTTTCGCAGCGACAACGACGTAAAACTACAAGAGCCAAATGTAAAGATCGGAGCCTCCGGTATCACAGATCGGCAACGTGGTGCGTCCAGGCCGTTTCGCAACTGCCGGGTCGGACGGTAACAGATTCTCAGCGACGGGCAGATTTGGAGCCCTGACCTGAGGTGTCGTCGTTTCGGAGAGCAGGCGGGGGGGGGGGGGGGGGGTTGGGGGAAGACGGGAATTTGGTGTGTGCTTCCTGATGGGCCGATTTTAGCAGGAATCTGGGCTGATCAATTAAAAGCGGGTGACTGCCCCGAAGGGGAACTACACTGGGGAGCGCTAGAGGCTTCCTGGCTAGGTTCAGTTACAGTGGGCAAGGTACTGTACCGCTGCGGGAGCGGAATCGCCTGCGCACCTCAGTTTTCCGTCCAAAGCTGGAAGTCGCGATGCACTCAACGCTTTAAATTGATCTTGTCGCAAAACGAACCCCTTGGAGTTTGCAGACGGCTGTGCAACTTCACTGCGGCCTAGCTTTTCAGATTGGCGTCTGGTTGTACCTCGCCGCAAAGGGATCAAACGGGGCCGCTAACTCGCATCCAGGTCGACGGAAAGTGTAAGGTTCGCGCTAGCACACGTGAATCCCGATAGCTTACGCTAACCATATCGGGCAGTAAGCCACAGGTGCGAGCAAACGCATTCTCGATCGAATCTGTTCACACAGGTAAGAAATCTGAACCGGAGGTCGGCTGATTCGCGGTTAATCCTTTTTCCAATAAGCTCGGACTTTCACGAACGTCATTTTTGCTGGTTCCGATCTCTGGTTCATGCAGCACGATCTTCTCCAGATCTGGGTGCCCGCCCTGTGGCTTCCTCATGGAAGCTACGAAGTGCAGCCGCATCTCAATGCACCGCCTCGTCATCTGTCATCCAACACGTTCCAATCGGATTCATTCAAGCTTTGTAAAATAATTCTTGTTCTTTTTTACTTCATTACTTCAATCAGCTTAAGCAATCCTATCATCTTGAACGGTTTTGTACGACGAGAGGCGGAGTCGGGATTCGAGATGCAAAGCGCACACAATCTGTGAAACCGACGAGCGAGCCAAGCTATAGCTGTTGGCAGACAATGCAGGAACAGCTGTTGTCGATCTTTCTTTGTACTTGTACAGCCTAGAAATACTGCCTATAGGTCCCTTGACTTGGTGCAGCTCCCTTAGCTCCTCCCTTAATCCCTGTACTGTACCCATTCCAGACCGCCGGGTGCCGATGGGGTGTGTCAACACCCCAAGCCCTGAATGGTTGTTGGCGGGTACTTAGGAAGACATGGATTAACCCCCCCGGTTGAGGTATCCCGAAGACGGAGATAGGCCTCTAAGATTCTCCATCAGGGACTCCAAGACCTTCTGCCCCCCAAGACAAAGATCCTCAGGGCGAATCCCAAGGCAATGGGTCTTTTAACTTAGAAAGTCCTAGCCCAACAGACATTCAGGGATCGGGTTGGATTGTAGGAATTGTGGGCTTCGAGCATACCTATATATTCCATCCATTCCACGGTCAGTTCCCCTTCAAAACACACGGCAGTGCCAGCCATATATCATCTTATTTGCATTCGTGACTATCATCAAAATATCTCCCTCTTGTTCGCAGCATGGCAACAAGAACACTCTCGTCTCGTGCTCCGCTCGAACGGCCACAAGCGGCCAAAGAAAAAGGGCGAACATACACCAAAAGAAATGTTTACAATTGGATATTTAAATCCCCAACCAGCCAAACCGATCTCCCAATTACCTAGGCATCCCATGCGACCCCTCCTGTATAGATAGGTTATTACTTAATATCACCGCGCGCCAACAGAAGCTACCGCGCCCAGGCCTACAAACTCGAAGGCTATAAGAATTAAATCCACTGCCAGCATTGCGATGCCTACAAGAATCACGTTGTCAGCATCGGCCGCGAAGAAACGAGAACCAAAAATGTCGCAAGCGAGCTTGCTGGGGGGGGAGGGGGGCGGGGGCGGAATATTTACCTGCATAAACAACCAGCTTAGTCACCACCTCGACGTCATACCTGACTCTCGGCTTCACCAGCATCGAGAACATCTCCTTCTCGCCAATCTTGTCTTGCTGCTCTAGCGGGGATAGATCTGGCTCGGCTTCGACGCTGTCCTCCCTGGCACTTCTCGCTGCGGCGACAGCTGGGTGATCCACCATGATCGTGCCCTTGCCCATCTTCTGCTCGTACTCGGCAACGCCGTGACTGCGGCCGCTGCTCTGCACGCCCGACGCCTGGGAGCACTTGCCGGCCTGGTCCTGGGCCTCGATGGCCTCGACGACGTTCCTGTCCTGGGCGGCGGCGTCCTCGCGCAGCCCCGCCAGGCTGCGCTGGTGGCGCACCCTGCTCCCGCCGTCGCTGCCGAGGCTCTCGCGGCGGCGGCGCTCCCGGTAGGCCAGCGTCTCGTACGCGTCGGCGGCGCTCTGGGGGCCGATGCTCACGGCCCTACCGCGGCCCGGCCCGCGGATGCTGCGCACCAGCTTGGGGATGTCACTGACGTTGGGCAGCACGTTGTCGTCGCCCATGTGCAGCGGCACGTCCTTGTATTCGGAGGCGGGCACGAAGAAGCGGCGGGGCAGCGCCAGGCCCTGCGTCTCGATGACACGGAAGAGGTGCGGCAGGAGGCGCAGCAGCGCCGGCTTCATGGCCTCGCGCCAGGCGAAGATGAGGAAGACGCCGAAGAAGACGCGCGCTATGCCGAACTTCCACCCGAGGGCCGACAGGTCGAAGGTGGCGTCGGGGCCGTTGTAGACGGCGTCCCACTTGGTGCGCGAGAGGTGCCAGAAGCCGAACTCGAGCCCGATCACGACGCCGGCGAAGGCGACGCTGTCGTCGAAGCAGGGGCAGTCGTCCGCCGGCTCGGGGTGGATGCGTACCAGGATGCAGACGACGAGCGCCACTGTCAGCGGGGCAAGATAGCTGCTCGATTTGATCCAGGTGTCCATGGCCGGCACGTAGTAGAACTCGATGACTGATATGACGGCGCCCATCAGTGACCCCACAGTGACATCCAAGAACCCGTGCATGCCACAATATAAACGGCCAAAGACGATGGATATGGCGTAAAAAATAGAGAGGGCCTCGAGAGCCAGAGTCGTTGTTAGCGAGAAGATGTTGGCCTCGCTGCGTAGGACCAAGAGGGCGTAGACGGCGACCGAGACAGCGTTGGTAGAGTGCGTCGACGGGAATCCGTACTCCAGCGCGACATGGCTTGACATGGTGATGCGTTGTAGGGGCGGCGAGAGCGGTCTTGGGAGGGAGAAGAAGTCCTTGACAAAGCCAGTGAAGAAGACGCCGAACGCGAGAATGTGAATAAGCCTGCGGACAAGCATTGTCAGCCCTGTATCTTTGCTCATGCCGGACCCGGCATAACAGCACAGAAAGAAGGGGAAGTTGAGCCGAATTCCGTACCCTTTACCAAAGTCCATGAAGCCACACCATATGATGATGGGCAGCCCGACCATAAAGAACGTGTGTGTCCCAAGATTGGCCGTCACGGCAAAATAGGTGTCGAGAGCCGGGGTGCGCATCTTGGACTGTATGGCGGCGAGGTAGGGGGTTTCCCACCGCACCAGCGGGAGCACGCTCTCTCGTAGAGCATATCGCCATTTTGGGAGGGCTCGCCTGTCTGTTCATCGCCGTTAGCGACGTCATTTCAGCGAGAAAGCCAAGTGATGTCCGCATCCCATCTTCCGCAATATTCTGCTGGAGGTCACAGTCACTGAGCGCAGCAGGAGGGAGAGGCGGGGAGCAAATGCGCGAGTCTCGGGCCAACACGGCGGCAGCGTTTGCGACCGATAGCATTGTGGCTTTCCTAACTCTGTCCACAATTGAGGGGCATGCCAACCCGTCCAGAGAGTATCCCACCATGTAGGAGGCAATGAGCGGCAGCAATGGGCAGATAAACGTACAGTGGTGTTGGCTCCTCAACCCCGCGTCCACGACGCCATTCTGGGCCTCCTTTCCTGCGACGGTCGGCGGTGGCGGCGGCGGCGGGGCAAGTTCGGGGGACTCTGAGCCGTGGCTAGAGCTATGAGTAGGGAGATTCATGGAGGCGCTGCAGGTGCAAGTCCGAGGAGATCAGGTCGGACGTGTCGCCGGAAAGCAAAATCTAGGTCTAGGATCGGTACGGAGATATGGATGTCGTGCTTGCAGAACGAGAACACGCGGTCGTGGTCGGCATTGACGGGCGATGCGAGCAAAATTGGTCTACGAACAGGAGAAGAGGTATGCATCAGGGCATTCTAGCTCTCCAGACAGAATACCATATAAGTTTAGTATTTCTTGTCGGTTGGCAGATACGTATTGAGCCCTAAGGAACGAAGGTAATAGAGAAAGCTACCGGAGGTCCATTCTCGAATCTGACTGCAGGACTGCAAGGGCTAAGGAGGGGGGTCGGTCTCAAGGTTCCTACATATGCACTAGGTTGAGAGGGCCCAATCGATGGGGTCCGCGGATACCATGCCGCTTGAACCAACAGCTATCCCGTCTTCATGGGGGCCGCAATACCGGTACGGAATACAGAATACGGCGTACGGAATTTTAATACAATCTTAGCTAATCCTCACTGTAACACACGCATCATCAGCTGTCATTTCAGGCTTCATTGCCCATTGGCTAAAGCTGGAGTTACTTCCGTACAAATTCTCACGTTAAGGCTTGAGATGGATTCGGGCCATAAGTAGCAACCTGAGCTTATTCCTATAACGATGGAGCACGCAATGAGAGCGCTGCCGTCGCTGGTGGGCAAGACTGCGGCCATCACGGGCGCGACCGGCGGCATAGGCTTTGCTATCGCGACTCGGTTCGCCCAGGAGGGCGCCAGCGTGGTGCTGCTTGGCCGGAGCAAGGCCAAGCTCGAGCGCGCGTTGGGCGAGATACAGAGCGTCAAGCCCTTTGCGCACGTCAGACTCGCAGCGCCTGTGGCTCGGTCGGGAACCCCGACTTTATCTTCCGCTTCTGGAATATCTCAAGATGCAGATGGGCAGGATAGAGATCAGCACCGCCAGAAATTCTCATCGGCCGTTCTTGATGTTGCAAACTTTGAGCAGTGGAAAGATGTGGCGAAGGAGCACGTAAGGCCCCTTGCCCTCCTTGCCTGGCCTTGACTGCAACGCCCATATCGTCACTCGCCTTGCATGCTGATTATTTGCCATTGACACACAGGACAAGATCGACATCCTCGTCAACTGCGCCGGCATCACCCAGAAGTCGCTGCTCGTCAAGACGGAGCCCAGCGAGGTCATGGACATCGTGAACACGAACCTGACCGGCGCCATCTGGGGCTGCAAAGCCGTTGGAAAGCCCATGCTGAGACGGAAGAGCGGCTGCATCATCAACGTCTCGAGCCTGTTGGCAGTCAAGGCGCACTTTGGCACAGCCATCTACGGTGCCACGAAGGCAGCGCTACTCGGTAAGTTTTACACCCCTTCCCGTTTCCAGAATCATCAGGCGGAAAGTTGGTTTAGAGTCGTTAAGAAAGAATTCCGGTATCTAACAGCACGTGTCCATAAACGGACTCGCAACAGGTCTAACCGGAACCCTTGCCATCGAATACGGGCATTTCGGCGTCAGAGTCAATGCTATTGTTCCTGGATATATCTCGACGCTCATGACAAACGGTAAGTAAGCGGTGCTGGGCTGAGCCCGCGATCCAACCTTCTTGTGTCCCCAACTGCGTGCCGCCTCGGCAACCATGCCCCATTCTACCTTCCTAAGATCAACCCAAGATCAACCCAAGATCAACCCTGTAGTGGACTTCCCCGTCGCAGAAACCAGAAAACCATTCATTTTACTTGTACATTGTCATAAGGTTAACCCTTACATGCCATATAGCCATTGAAACAGACATCCTCAAGCGTGCCATCCCGCTGCATCGTTTCGGTTTGCCGCACGAGATCGCTGATGCTGCCGTGTTTCTTGCAAATAACACCTATACAAATAATTGCATTCTTAATGTCGACGGCGGTCTCAGTGCCGGTTGATGAGACCCCAACCAGCTGCCGTTAGTAGTACACGGACATGTAATTCAGCTACGAAAACTCGGCTCTCAGTCATCGTCAATGACGATAGCGCCGCTTCTGCTATCAAAGATGATGACGACGTCATCGTCTGCATCAGGCGCAGGCGCTGTGGAAGCAAGCTTTGCCTTCTTGGCTATTGAGCCCTCCTCGGGCTCGTCCACGTGCGGCCGCTTGGCCGGCACGGACTCGGAAACATCGCCGTTAGGGACATGCTTTCCGTTCTCTTGCCCGTTGCTGTTGACTTCTGGCGCGGGTGCTGTTTTTGGCTTCGTGGGAATGCGTATCTCGTCTGACCAGGCCCTGGTGATGGGCTTGCATTTTAAAACATCCTTTCTGTAACAATAATTAGCAGTAGGCCTACAGCCATATGTGACGGTGAGAGTTACGACTCTTGGATGGCGAGTATGACATTAACGCACGGGTCGTCGTCATCCTCGTCTATGATTGTTAAGAACGAGTCTGGTGTGATGCCTGTAGATTATATTAGCCGTCGTAGACGTGTTGAATGGATGGACCGCGATGTACCAAGGTCCGTCAGTTTCTTATCTAGATTATCCGTCTCATCCGGGTCGTAGAGAATGCCAATATCACTGGAGACAGAGATTTCCTTCTCGCCGTAACCCAGGTCCAGTTTGAGGAAGTCCTCGACAAGGTCGCTGAGCGTCGCTCGCGACAGATCGACGTAAGCACGCGTTTGGAACACGCTGCAAACTGGGCAATCTGGGTTCGGCTCTCTCGACCTGTCCGAAGCCAGAAGACGGGCAGACGCGAAAGGGGTTAGGAAAACCTAAGATCCAAGAGTTAATAAACGGTGGATGGTGAAGGCAGGGCTGCTCGGTGTTAAATAATTTCATACCTCTTTTGCCTGGTCATATTCTCCCCTGAGAACCTTGAACGATTCAAGAACACAGAGGCCCGCCACGATTGCATTGGTTGTGGCGATGGCGGGAATAATGTTGCCAGCCATCTGTTTGATGTCAAACTTTGACTTGCGCTCAATGCCAAAAAGAGTCGACCTGATGTTTGCGCTGGCGGCAACAAAGTCGAGCGTGTCTTCATCATCTTTGTCGAAGGTGATGATTGTATCTTGGGCCGGACCGTTCTGGGCGGCTTTCATATCTAGGATGCGCTTGCTTAGGCGATCGAGACTGTCGTTGAAGACAACAAGGTTCTCCTCCAGCGACCAGATCGTTTGCCCATTTTTCAACACGGCGTCCTTGTCCGCGATCTCTGCTGATGACTTCTCCACCAGGCTTCGGTAGTCGAGCGGCTCCGGAGGCTTCCTCGACTTCCACATGTCCTCCATTGACCTCAATCGAATGACATCCGTCTTGAAGACCTTGTCGAAAAGCATCTGCGGGAATTCAGGCGTACCCACTGACTGCCGGATCTTTCGGAGGGCCTCTGACTCCCTCTTCAGCTCCTCAATCTCCTTGGCGTTCTCGGCATCCGCTGAGCGGTCGAAGGCGGACTCGTCCTCGCTCAAGCCAAAGATCTCATTCAGCAAGTAGCTCTTTCCCCACACGATGCAGTGAATCGGCTGGCTTGGCGTGCTCCGAATTGTGCATACCGGAAACGACTTGGGTGTCTCTTTTGGCGAGCAGTCGTAGCATGCAGTAACACCCTTCTTGATAACCTGGACCTGGCCGTTGAAGCCTGTCGTTCCGCTTTCGATCAGCGGAACATTAGCTGCTAGGCACATCTTGTTCACATGCCGCCGCGCCTCTAGGTTATCCAGCGCATTGAACACTATCGTAAAGCCGTCGAACCACTCGATGTTAAACTCGGAATCCTTGATGTTCGCATGGTGTGCCACGATCTTGACGTCTGGGTTGAATCTTTGCGCTGCCTCTTTGGCGACCTAAAATCAGATGTTGTCAGCACAACCGCCCCCTCCTCCATTGTCTGAGCTCGATGCATCCACCACGTACCAGGGCTTTTGACTTTTTGATGTGTTCGTGTCGGAATAGGAACTGCCGGTTGAGGTTGCTCAGGTCGATGGTATCCAGGTCGACAATGTGGACCTCTCCAAAGCCGGTCAAGACGAGGTCCTTCAGTAGCTCGCATCCGATACCGCCAGCGCCGACCAGGAGAACGCGCGCCTGTCCCACGAGAGTCAGCAGAGAATCCGTCTCAGCATCCATTTCTAGGGTCGTGCGGTGTAGAATCATGCGCGCAAAACCAACGGTGCATTGAAAGAGTAGAGAATGCATTTAGGAGGCGGGGTATGAGGAGGGAGGTGTTGTCTGGGGGGTTGCGCGAGAGCACGCCGCGGCGCGGCGCGGCGCGGGCTTGGGCGGGCGAGTTCGGTGGTTCGGAGAGGGACTCGTTGGCGACGCTTTCAGTGGAGGTGGAGGTTTTGGAATACGCAATTGCCATGTCTTTACGCACCTGCTTTACGTACGCATTTAGGCCACGGCCAAAAGACTGCGAATTGAAGCTATCCCGGGTCTGGGCTGACGGGCTGACGGGCGCAACAGCAGTAGTGCTGCCGTTTTGGTGAGACTCCATCGCGAAGAGGAGGCGGTTCAAAGTGCTGTCATGGAGGTGTGTGCGTTCAGAGAGAAGAAAATTTGGAATCCGACGCACGCCGCCGACAGCAACACTATTGACTCGCAAGCTTGTCGGTTCAGAAGTGGTAGGTTGGCTCCAGCCTTGTCTGAGGGAGGTGCGGATGGTGTGTTGAAATGTTGTCGCATACCAAAACTTGCGGTTCGACCACGCGCATCATCAGTTGGAAAGTGCAGGCACCCATCAGCGTTAGCGGGTAACTGCGCTAAAACTTTAGAGGATAGGTGTGCCTGGGGGGGCACTTCCCGCCAGGCAAGCGGGAGGGAATACGCGAGCGCCCCTTATTGGCGGCCATCTTGGCGTCTTGGTTCGCTGAGCTCCCACTTCTGGGCAACTTCCATCAGCCTTGGAAGCTTTTTGGTGGCCTACTGACGACCCCACTTCAGTGACATCTCACAGGAAGCGGGCATGCAAATATTTGACATCTTCGAAAGAATTTTAGGATTGTGTTAGAGATAGAGCAAGAAATACTCGATCTAGTTGCGCTACATGTCGATCTAGTTGAGCTACATGAATACCCATCTAAAAACTATTATCCTGTAGATTTTCAAAATGCAACAAACAAATCCTCAAGGTACTTGCCCGGCGACTCAAATTGGCTGGCGACCAATGGGCAACTGCTCCGGAGCCCCTGTCTGTCTCCATGCTATCGCCAGCCGCCACAGCCCTTTCCCTCATCAGGCTGGATGCTTGGCACTCTCTTCACAATGCCTGTTCCCTCTAAAAATCCACAAAATACAAGACTTCCGCTGAGTAGCTAGCAGTTTCCCCAGCTACACAGTTCCTTTTTTTTTTTTGTTCCTTGTTGTTTTGTTCTTTGGGGCATCTCTTTTGCCTCGAGCACTTTCACGCAGTGTGTGTGCCCAACGGCAGTTCCAAAAGCGCCCCTCACTCACTCAGTCTCGCCGCGATGTCGGACGACGAGGCAGATCCCGAGCTTCTGGCCCTCCTGCGGCAGCACCTCCAGGGGAAGCTGACACTCAGCGAGGACCCCGAGACGGGAGTTCTGGAGAGTGCCGAGTATGTCTGCGACAACTCAATCGACGTCGCGCTGGACATGCGGTCGTGCAAGAATGCCGCCGCCGCCATCTACGCCCAGATGCAGCAGCAGGAGTACTCGGCCGCTAAGTGGTCTGCCCACGAGCTGCACCCGAAAGCCAAGGACGAGGCCACCGTCGCTTTCATTTTCACCATGGACCTGCTCAACTTTTCTTTTTGGTCCGAGAAGCCCGAAGCCGACCGGTTCGCTTTGTCTTACCGCGACAAACGATGGACCGGGTACTGGAGTTTGGTAGCTGCCCTGCAGAGGGCCTTGGATGAAGGTGTGTTTCCGTCTGCCAACGGGGCGTTTGGTGTCTGTCTCGGGCTTCTTGCCCAAGCTATGCTACCACGCAGCGCTACCCTACACGGCCATTTGCTCCGTCGTGTTGCCCTCTATATGCCGTGTCCGATGCAGCACCTTCCACAGTGTGACACAAATCCCTATGCCGAGGGAACCTGAAAATTGACCAACCGTGACCTCAAGGAATTCCCATCACGGACTCACATTTTTGGCAAGACGAAGAGGAGTGCACCTTGGATGTTTTGAAGCATGTCTTCAGATCTAGCACAGATGAAGAGATGCCGCTGCTGAAGGAACGGCTTGCCTGTCTGCGTGAAGCTGGCACCGTTCTCTATCAAGTATGTTTTGAATCTTTGCTCTTCTCTTCCATCTCCTATCACAATCTTCCCATTGTAGTTGCGTGGTGCGTACGGTACTCCTAGGCTCGCCTTAATGTCCCGTATCTGAAGCGTAGTTCAAAATTAACCTCAGCGGGTGCTAGAAATACAAATGCCACCCCGTGAACCTGATATCCGAAGCGAATGGCTCGGCTGCTGCTCTTGTCAACCTGCTAGCTCGTGACTTTGGATGCTTCCGGGACGAGCATCGGTTCGAGGGGCGGCGCAAGCCGATTCGCTTCCTCAAACGGGCCCAGATTCTGGTTGCCGATCTTTGGGCGTGCTTCGAGGGCGCCGGCTACGGCGCCTTCCAGGACATTGATAAGATTACCATGTTCGCCGACTACCGGGTGCCGCAAATTCTCAATAGCATGGGGTGTCTGGCCTACAGCCCTCCTTTGGACGCAGCTGTCAGAGCCAAGCGAGAGATCCCCCAAGGACAAAGCTGGGAAATGCAACTAAGAGGTAAGTACCATCTTATACACACTTCGTGGCATGCAAACAAGGGCCAGAAATTTTTACTAACGTCCTGTGTTACAATCAGCCTGCAGTATATGGTGTGTGGAGTTGATCCGGAGGGAGATTCTGAAGCAGCACCCCGGCACAACGATCAACGCTGTGCTTATCGACTTCTTTCTGTATGACACAATGAAGAAGATGGAACTGGAAGGGCTGGAGAGCATCCCGCACCACCGAACACGGAGTATTTGGTACTAAGGCAAGACGCAAATCTGTCGACTTTCGTTAATTCATAGGTATACTGGTCCTTTGCTTCTAAACTGTTCGCTTGCATGCCTTCCAGACATGTCATGGGTGCCCAGGGCTTAGCGAAACGAAGAAAAGCACGAAGCCAAGCGGCGGTAATCCGATTTCAGAGCCCAGGCCCACCAACCCAACGCTGAACAAACGCCTAAAATCCCTGCAGAAAATTATCGTACATCATAGAACCCAGATCGTAAAAGATCGTAAAGGATCACCCGTACGAATTCATCAGATACCGATCGCAGTAGAGTTAAGAATCTCGTCCATGTAGGCTCGCTCAATTTTGGCATCTCCCTTTGATTCGTCCTTGCGAAGAACGGCGAGAACTTCAATGGGCGGGTTCAGCCCTAGCTTCTCTGCCCGCTGCCACCTCTTGGCACGATCAATGCCAATGCACGGCTGCCGATCATGTATTAGCATTCGAGCAGCGGCTTCGAGACAAGAAGCGCAATTGGTAGACAAGCGCAAGGAGGAGAGGAATCAGGACGTACCCCATACTGTGAGCTGACATCGAAATACCGCAGCAGCTTCTCGCCCGTCGTCAAGCCTTCAGTGTGCTTCCTGTGCGTCGCCCTGGCCTGCCGCGACGCCTCGATCTTTCCCCAGTACCGCTCGATCGAGGCGTCACTGATCCTGTCCGCCCTGAACTCTGCGTCGGATTTCTCTGCGGCCTCCTCGGGCGTCTCCTGTTTCTGCGGCTGAAGCGCCTCTTCCTCCTCGAACTCGATATCGGTCGTCTGCGGCGGGGTCGCCGCTCCAGGTTCTGGGAGGATCTCCTTGGAGAGCGAAGAGGGCTTCACCAGCGAGTCCTTTGCAGACTTCGGTACGCTCTTGGTGACGCGATGGTTGAAGCTGAGCGTCGACTGTCCCTTCGGAGGACCCGACGAGCGGGTGGATTTGCGTGTCGCCGGCATCGTCTTTGTGTTGGCTGCAGCGAGTGCAGCGATGTCGACAGGAATTAGTAGTGATGGAAAGTGGTTCTAGAGTACCAATTCCGACACTGTCGAAGGTGACGAATATCGCAAAGTAGGTGATGAATGCCGAGATCGTCTGTCGCAAATTCCTCTGGTACGTACCGTAAATTGTTGAAGTGATGCTGGATTGATCGGGGTTCTTTCGTGGGGTGGGCACGATGACGCCAATTGAATCAGGGCGGGGAGAAAGGCGCTGGCGGGGCAACACGACCCGTGCGCCTGGTCAGGTGACATGGAATTGGGTACCTACCTGACCTTACAGATGGGTGCCATTCCTCCCGTCGTTCCGCGTACTGCTAGAAAAAAGGCCTCACAACGGCCTGGATCATTATCTGGCGTTATTTTGCGACCCTTTCCTCGTTGCTAGCGATATATCGAGGTTGTCATACTAGTATCAACTTCTCCGTACCCTGGTCGGCAGACGACGACGTCTGCTGAACTTATCTCCAAGCAATCGAAAAGCCCACGGACTGCCTTAGCCACTACGAGAAACCTCCGAAACTCCAAATCTGACTTAAGACTCACTACTTTCTTTCGCAGAGTTAAGTGCAGATATCTCAGTTTTGTTCTACACCTATTGTGAATAGACGGTGTATCTGCAGGTAGTCTCCCGTCTTAATGTTCTAGTTATTTCGACATTAATCGCATTCTTCTATCCTCAATACTTTATCCCTCGTTTATCGCGGATTTGAACCCAGACGGTTAGCTAAGCGCTTCCTGTCAACGAGGGTCTGTAGTTAGGCTCAAATTGCGCATCTTCCTATACATAATGTCTCTTTGTGTCATTAGACCGCCCTGTCTTTCAGTTGCTAGCATTCTTGCCTACTAGACTACGTGTATTTGCATTCCCTGCACATTTCGTTTATCTTGCTCCTTACTGGACCCATATCGTTGTTACGGGGATATCGAAGGTTTCGAAGCAGATGTGAAAGACAATAACACGGTCTGCACGGTCTGCAAATATCTGGCTACACACTTATTATCACGGAACTGTGTGCTCAAGCAACTCACAATGGACGAGACCGCCTCCAGCGTCTTCTTCAGCCGGCAGGACTATGTGACTCTGCTGGGAAGCCAGGTGAGCATTATGTTGATGCCTCTCATGTGTTATCGGAGTTCTGTGTGGTAGATCGCTCACCATCCTCCCAGATACATTGCCGCAAAACTCTCGGGGCCCTATGCCTAGTGAACAAGACCTGGAATGCAGCCTTTTCCCCTGTGCTGTACTCTCACGTCCGCTTGGACGAAAAACACGCCGAAGTCTTTTGGATAGAGAAGCTTTACCGCCTCATCCAAAGCCCTTACCTCCAGTTCACCAGGACATTAGAATTTCACTTCGTGCCAGATATGGGAAACTCGTCAGCAGCGTCAACGGATTTTAACAAGTTCAATATGGCCGTTCGGTTAATCACAGAACGGATGCCGGGACTCCGACGGCTCATGTAAGATAGCAACCTCGCCACTCGACTCCCAAACTTGTTGTCAGGATAGAGCCGCTGATTCGTTTCTCAGCTGTGTTGAAACCGAAATTTACGCGGACACACTCATGGCGATACACAAGTCATGCCCACTGTTGGAGCATATTTCTAGAAATTGTTGGGCCAGTTCGTGGTGGCTGACACCTGTGCGCGGCCGTCGAGGTACTGTTGGTATCTCCCAGAAGGAGAACCCAGCGTTATACTTGAGCCACTTTTCCGAGCTCAAGTCTTTGTCGATCCACGGATTTCGCGGCGAGATTTCGCTGTGGACGAAGTTGATTGTCAACATATTGCTAGAAAGTCCCAGTTTGACGGCGCTTGGTCTGTCCATGCATATTGACACAATAATAACCCAACACGAACTAGACGGCTGTCCAGGCCGCCAAGGCAGCCAGGGTTGCTTGGACAAGTCGATCTGCGTCCTCTTTCCAACCGTGTGTAGGGAATACATCGAAAAAGGTGGCCAGCCACTCCGGCTGCAGTCCCTGGTATTAGGTCTTGGCATGACTGTCAGCGACCAAGAGACCCCAATTCACGACGCCGAGTTTTCATTAGAGGGGGAGGCAAAAGTCGGATCGACGGTACAAGCTATCGAACAACTCAGCCGAGTCGTTGATCTGTCGACCCTACGGCATCTCTCCATCTTTAATCACCAAATACACACCGGGCCTCACACGCTCTTCCACGCGCCCGTACAGCACTCGGACCGTGTCTGGTGTGTGATTCTCACACAGAAGAACCTCTGCTCTAAGCTTGATACACTATCCTTCTCCTCTTACAAGCCTTCTTTGAACTATGTGATTCATGATACGGCGACAATGGCACATCTCGGGATCCAATTCGAGAGTCTTACCGACTGGACACGTTCTAGTACCATCACCTTCGAGCCTCGGTGGGCCGACTTGCGGGGGGCCTGGGGGCTGTCTTTGCCGCTTGACCGCGATGGCACCGCGCTTTCCCACATGGATGGCAGTACGGCGCTTCGGACTCTCATACTCGACTCGCACTACCCGGTCAACGTGCAGAGAAACGGCGCCATCATCCGCGAGCTCCAGAAGCTGCCCAACCTTGAGCATCTCTGGCTGCGGTGTCCATACTGCGTGGACGAGACCTGGCATTACCGTGTTCCCCAAAAGATTCTTAGTTGTGTATATCTCGCCGCCAGCGACAAGACTGCTCGTCGTATGTTGCAGCTGTGGGGAAACAGCGGTCGGCCAGTCGCGCAGATGCGTTCTCAGACCTGGCTGGACTTTGGCTACGGCAACATCGTCTCGCATTGCAAGAATCTTCGCTACCTCCGCACATGTGACGAGAGACTGCGCGTGGTTCGAACAAAAGACAGGCACCGGTTTGAGCAACTGGGCCGGTGGGAGGATGAGTTCGAGGCTCCCGACTTCTTCAGGGCATCGGGGCGAGAATGGGTGTGCGCCAATTCATGGCCATCCAAGGAAACGTATTTGCATGCATGAGATCAATTTTGAGCTACGTTGGGCGTGAGAAGCAAACAAGTGAGATGGGCAAATTATAGGGAATTTTGTCTATGCCGCTTTCATCTTTACAGGGGCATAGTACCCCTTTCAAAACCTTCCCAAATCCCAACTCAGACCCGACCTAAAGTATCATGTCCTCCCGCTCTTCATGAACCCGTAGCCTCACGGTAGAACGAAATGCTTCGGCTGGCTCCCGCCGCACAAAACATTTCTCCCTTGCTCATGCCTGGCGCCAAAGCCCGCTCATTTCGGGGCAGCCAACGGACACTCCACAACGCTCCGTCCGTCTCGCTGTGTGTTGCCAAGCAGATGCCTCGAGTAGGATCCCAGACCTTGACCCGGCCGTCCAGGGCCCCGCTCAGGAGGTAGTCGCCAGTGTCGTTCCAGTCGAGCGACATAATCCAGGCGGGCCGGTCGCTCGACGGCTTGGTGTTGCCGACGTGCTCGCCGTGCTCCACCGAGTAGAGGGCGATAATGCCGGCATTTCCTGCTGCCGCGAGAAGCTTGCCGCCCGGAGAGAAGGCAACGGCCCGGATGGGCTTCGCCAGACCTAGTTGACACAGAATTTAGCCATCGATACAATCCCATAACACTTCCCCCGCTCCATGATCACTTGCGATTGTAGGGGGTACAGAAGGAGAAATGGCCATACCGGAAAGCGAGTAGACGAGCCGGCCGGCATCGTTGTTGAAGACGTAGACGGCGCCGCTCTCGTGGCCGCTGGCCGTCAGCCGGCCGTCGCGGCTCAGGTCGACCGCCATGGCGAAGCTGCCGCCGCCGCTGCTGCCCGTCTCGTACGTCTGGATGCACTCGCGGCCCGCCAGGTCCCACACGTGGATGCGCCCGTCGCTCGTCGTGCACGCCAGGAAGCTCTCGTCCGTGCTCAGCGCGATCGCCCACACGTCGCCGCCTACGCCACGGCCACGGCCGGGCGCATTCGTCGCTGCATTTTTGCCGCCGTTGCTGCTGGGCGTCATCTCCCACTGCAGCGCCCATTCGCCACCGAGGTTGCCGTCCTTGTCCTTGCACTTCCACACTTTGATCTCGCCGCCGAAGCCGACGGTTGCGGCCACGTAGCCCGCGCCGCCGCGCGCCGTGCAGACGTGGTGGCAGCCGAGCTTGTGCGCGTTGGGGATCGTCTGCTGCAGGGGGAAGGTCGGGTCGGTGGTGGCGTGGATGCGCAGCGCCGAGGAGCCGCTGGCCGAGAAGAGCGACGTCGGCGTCGGGGCGAGCGAGAATATCTCGGTTGGGTGGGCTGTTTTTTCATGGTATTAGTTGTGGCAGGGACGTGGGGAATTGTTTCCGCCCGACAGCGAGCTCAGGGAAGGCGAGGGAGAGGGGTGAGGCAGGTGAATGGCGGAGCTGCGATGTCTTTTACATACCTTGGTCCACCGTGTGGGCGGTGAGGTATTGTTTGGACTGAGAAACCCATATTAGCTAGTGCACGATAGCAGCGCTCGACAAGAAGGTGCCCATACCATTGCTACCTGTCCATCAAGGTATTTCGGGTTTTGTGATGTTTCGTGGTAAAGTAAGCTGGGTTGAGAGCTGTCGGGTCTGTTTGCTCAATCGCAGGCTGAAGCAGCGGTTGGTGGGGTAGTTTTCATGCGCGCTCCGACGTCAAGCCTCAGAGAGAGCAAAAGAAATAAAACTGCCAGTTAAAGCCAAAATGAGGACCGGATTTTTATTGATACCAATAAAAAGACTCTACCGAGTGGTTAGACATCCCAGAGTAAGTTGTTCAATTCCTAATATTTCCTCGGGAGTCGGGAAGTTCCTGGCGCCTTGAGCAATGCGCGTCTTCCCACAACTCTAGTCTGCTGTTGAGAAACAGCTTTTACAGTAACCTACAGATGCCATAAAGTTACAAACGCAGTTGCCTGCTTGCCCTATATACACGTCTTACGGCAAAGCGTGCCCCAATGGGTTCTGAGGAGCTTCTCTTGGGACCGCAGCGAACGCAAGCTACCGAGCCCGTCTCTAGTACTTTGCCGCATTGCTCCCTTCTTGGTCCTTCCTCATCATCGCCTTGAGCTCTGGTAAGATAGTCAGCACACGAGCAGCAAACGAGCTCCATATTCATGTTTATAGTCACAGTAGCACTTACTCATCGCGCAACTGGGGCACAGATAGTGCATTCTTTTTATCTGCCCACAAGCCGGGCACTTACAGAGCGCAGTGACGTCCTTCAACGCCTTGCCTGCCATCTGCCTATGTCTCTTCTTCATGTGCGACGTCTTCTTCTTCGGCACCGCCCTGAGGACAGATTCCCATATATCTTCGAGCAGCGACGGTATGGACGGGAAGCCTAGCTGGAAAGAGGCTGGAAGTGCGAAGGCGAGCGAGGGGAGGAACGGAAGTGAAAATAGCCGGACATTGCGTTGTGGTGTGCTGGGCGCCGAGAAGAATACTGAGGGCAGCAGTCGCGGCAGGAAGGAAAGGCTCGAGGGAGCTGCCCTGAATGCAGGCGCCGCCATGGCCATCTCAAATGTTGAAGTTAACCGTCGATCTCGATTCTACGGCGTTATATCGAGGCCTGTCGGTATTGGAGGGTCTCGGAGCGAAAAAGAGCTCTCCTATCTGCACTAATGTCGGTATCGTAGCTGCACTTTCGACAGGTGCCGTACTCTTCCTTCGTGCTGGGCTGATGGGGACCCGGGAATCGCAATGCCGATTTTGCTGTCGCCAGAAGAAAAGGTCGCGCTCCCGGGAAGTTCCACCCAGCACCATGGCAGGGATGCACGGGCCCTCCCCTGCCCAGGGGGCCATAGTGTCACTGCAGGCTCTAACCTCATCGGTCTGTGCCTGGGGCAGCAGTCCCCGCCGAGCCAATCAACGGCGGCCAGTCGCTTCCCCCCTTTCCCCAGCCAGCTCTGACCCCTTGAACGGAAATTATTGTTTGGCGGAAAGCTGCCCAGAGGCGGGAGGTACGAAGAAAGTAGAAGCACACCCTAACTTTTCCAACCCTCTGCCGGATTGTGCTTCGTCGACCTGTCCAATTCACCCAAATCTCTTCTTTTTTCCGCATCCCCTCCGTCGGCCCTCGAACCAGCTCTCAGCGAGCGATTCTCCATTGCTTTTTGGAATAGACGAGACTCCCACAGCAAATTATCAGCACCGACCAAAATGGCGTCGATGCCTGCTGCCACCATTTACCCCCAGAGCCACGTCGGGTTCGACAGCATCACGTCTCAGATTGAGCGCAAGCTCCTGAAGCGCGGATTCCAATTCAATGTCATCTGCGTCGGTCAGTACAGCATATTCCCTGTTCCTGCTCCACTGATCCACCCGTGATTGGGACTGACGTGTCTTTGGCGATGCAGGCCAGACGGGCTTGGGCAAGTCGACCCTGATCAACACTATCTTCGCTTCCCACCTCATCGAGTCCAAGGGAAGGCTCGCCCCCGAGGAGATAATCCGGTCGACCACGGAGATCCAGTCTGTTTCGCACATCATCGAGGAGAACGGTGTTCGCTTGAGACTGAACATCGTCGACACCCCGGGCTACGGCGACCTGATCAACAACGACCGGTGCTGGGACCCCATCGTAAAGTACATCAAGGACCAACACTCCGCGTACCTGCGAAAGGAGCTCACCGCCCAGCGCGAGCGATACATCCAGGACACGCGCATCCACTGCTGCCTGTTCTTCATCCAGCCCTCGGGCCACTCGCTCAAACCAATTGATATCGTGGTGCTCAAGAAGCTTTCGGACGTCGTCAATGTCGTCCCGGTGATTGCCAAGGCCGATTCGCTCACTCTTGAGGAGCGATTGGCTTTCAAGGAGCGCATCAAGGAGGAGTTCGCCTTCCACAACCTGAAGATGTACCCCTATGACAATGACGAGTTTGACGCGGAGGAGCGGAATGTCAACGACCAGATCAAGGTTTGCTACCCGTCCCTAGAAAAACCCGTGCGGCAACTGACATGCACACCAGAGCTTGATCCCTTTCGCGGTTGTGGGATCCGAGAAGTCGATCCTCGTCAATGGCAAGCAAGTCCGCGGTCGCCAAAACCGGTGGGGGGTGATTAACGTCGAGGATGAGAACCAATGCGAATTTGTCTACCTTCGGAACTTCCTTCTCCGCACCCACCTCCAGGACTTGATCGAGACGACGTCTCAGATCCACTATGAGACGTTCCGCGCCAAGCAGCTTTTGGCCCTCAAGGAGAGCAGTGCACAAGGCCATGGCAGCAGGCCCATTAGCCCGGCCGCGGATCGCGAGATGAGCCGCAGCTCGCAGCGGATGACCATGAACGGCTACTAAGTGCGATACCCCTTGATTCTACGCTTTCGACAGACTCTAGTTGCCTACCCATGCGAGCTACGTGTATGAGAGGACTTGATATCCCGGCGGAGGTGGTGCTCAGAAGCTCTTACCCAAAAAAGGCGCCAGACACGAGTGACGGGGGAGGAAAATAGCGATGGCGACGGCGCAATGCGATGCTATGCGATTACAGGTCATACCCCTTTGGCCTATGGTGTTTATGTCTTGTTGGCAATCGATTTCCGTGGCCCGGGCTTCTTACCCTTATTTTCTTTTAGTACCAAAGTTCTTTCACATCTTTGCAGCTTTTTCTTAATCACGCGGCCCTCCACACTTAATAGAGAGCTAGTTTCGATACCTGACGGAAAACATGCCACATGACACGGTGAGAAGTGAGTTTCTACTTGTGCTTTAAGTTGCGGCACGTGCCAATGCCGGATCCGATTTTCACACCCGTCTTACATGTCCTGTTGTCCTTGGGCTACGATCAAGATTTTGTGCTGGGAGTCCGTATCAACGGCTTTGGAGTTGACGAATTGACCTTGGACGTTCCCTCGAGGCCAGCCGATGCAGAACCGGAGCTATCAACGAACAATGACCCCACAGAGACCCTTCGATTGAAAAGCCGGATCAAGAAGCTAAGGTTAGGCACTTCCCGCGGCACCGTTTTAATAGCCTTGTATCCTCGGGCCGACAGAGTCTGACGTCAAGGAATTGCCTGCCTCAGCACGGGATTCCGTGCATGCGCTTTCTGTCGGTGCCCTCCATATTCCGTGCCTGCGCTTTTTGTCGGTGCCCTCCATATTGCCGTCTTGCAGGTACACGTACATAGTAGCTTATCCACCACTCGGGTTAGGGTTATAGATTGATTAACGTTCATCCTCGACGCGACGGACGCGTGATAAATCGCGTCCCCGCACTTGACGACCTACCTAGGACCCACCAGGCGAGGCAACATCCAAAAGTCCAACGTTGGTACGGATTACGGCCAACCAACCGCCGTTCCTCGGGGGATTCATTGCGTGGGCGATCATGGGCGCTCCCAGCACGGGCTCATGTCTGCGGTGCACGCAGCTCCTGTCGCTTCGGCGGCGGCCACGGTCGTTTCCCTGAACCCCGACGAGCCAATTGATCCCAAACCTCTGATTGCAGACATGCTGCGCACTCGCTACTGCATCCCCGGCTCAATCTTTCTTGTCGAGTCCGTTGAGTCGCGTATCCCCGTCTCGAGGAAATACCGTGCAGTCCGTGTGCTCCTCGGCGACGGCGAGCTCTGCGTCCAGGCGCTCCTGCACCCAGAGATCCACTGCTTCGTCGACGGCGGCCAGATCTACGAGGGCTGCTATGTGCGCGTCGACAAGGTCGAGCTGCGCCAGATAGAGGTGACCGGGGAGGTGGAGGATGTGGAAGACGACGAACTTGGCGACACGGAGACTGCTATGTCGAAGACGAGGGGGCAGCCGAGAAAGGTGCTGTGCCTGCTGGTTGGGGATATGATCACAGTCGGCTGGAACAATGCGTATTTGGAAATTCTGGGGGTTGGGCCTCAGGCGGCCGTTGGGCATGGACTTGTTGACTCCGTGCCAGAATCCAAGCATGACAAGGGCCTCGCAAGTGGGGGAAGCGTCGGGCAGATTGGTGGCCCGGAGCTCAGGCGTGTACCTGATAACCCGGCTCGCGTACGGCCGATTCGCGATGCAAAAGCTGCTGTTCTTACCGGCACGCAAGTCCACAGCGTCCACCCTGCGCTAGATGTGCACGCTGCAAGCGAGGATGGACAAGAAGATGTTAACTACATGTCTTCCTCGGACGATGCATTCGAAACTATGGAGGTCTCCGAGGAAAATGTGGCCCAACGGCGCACCCAGTTCTCTGGCGAGACTAGACACCGACCTCAAATACGCCCACAAGACGATGGTGATGCCTCTGGTGCTGGTGCCAGCACCAAACCCCAGCAGCCCGACGAAACCCAGAGCAGCAAACCACCCCCGCCGTGGATGGCCAACGACCCGACGCAGCCATTACGGCTCACGCCGCTGCGCTCCGTCCCCAACCTACCGTACAAGCAAAACTGGATGGTCAACGTGCTGGCCGTGGTCGCCTCGCTCTCCGACGTTGAGCCGTCGCACCTGCCACCGTACACTCAGCGCACCGCGCGCCTTGTCGACCCTTCCACGCCCAAGCAGGTCCTGCTTACTGTCTTTCTCGAGCCCGGGAACTTTGCTCCAGCCGTCGGCAGTGTGGTGCTGCTTCTTGGCGTCAAGAATCACCGGTTTGACGGCGGGTCGCTCAAGAAATATGTCAGCGATAAGCCGAAGAATGGCGCCAGCTGGTGGATTGAGGATCCGGGCAGGCTGGGCTGGTGCGAGGCTGAGGCGGTTGGTCTGAAGGCGTGGTGGGATGCGGCGGTTGCTAAGAGTGTTGTTGGTTGAGCTGGCTTGTTCTAAACAACGGCATACTAGCGGTCTTTAGAGGGAGGAAGAGGATGAAGAGTATGGTTTGGTGTTCTCTAGACAAGGCGTTGAGCATAATTACATTGTCGATTCGTCAGTCTTGTCTTTGCTGTGTGGGCCACCTCAGTTCACTTTCGGACAACGAAGATTTCGCATCACCCACCACCCCCAAATGCTTCGCTTCGCAGCCTCGGGCTCAGTAGGCAGAAGTAGTGGAGGTACATGGCTTGGGCAACCTCGGATACGGTCTCGTCGAAGCTAAAATTAATGATGGTCCTTAATACAGACACTCGTTTCAGATTCCCGACACCATCAGCAATATCTTGTCAGCTCTTTAGCGTGCGCAAAGCAAGTCCAACTATCATACTGCTGCCTAGCCCTCCTCACTATAAACGCCTTGAGAGAGGAGTATTAACCTCCGCGGTTTCGCAGTCTTCCGCAAAGGTAATCTGGCTCTAGCACAGCTAGGATTGGAAAACGTTGTTCTCACGGCTGTATAAGCTTATAAGTCATTGGACTATAACTATACCTAACCCTTCAAAGGCCCGCATAAGAGGAAGAGTGCATATGCAAAGGCGAGACAATCTCAGCCGCGCGGCTGTTCTTACGCTCTGTGTGCACTCTGCATTGGTCTTTCTCGAAAATAGGCGTTCCCAGACACTATCATGAAGCCGCAGCAGGAATGTGGTTGGTGCTTTTGTTTATTTCTCTCGGTGTGACTTGATCATTATTGTTTTACCCCGGATCTTTTGGTCGGGGGAGGCTTTGGGAAGCTAGAACCCGGCGTGCTTAAAAACGGGGGCACTGTGCCGCTGTGGAGTACTTTAGGCCACATTCACCGAGCTCCTGCTGATGCACGGCAAAAACCTAGCTACAGCACCCTCATCATTGCGGCAAACCGAGCAACTTGCAAGGCAGCTTCAGCCTTCAAGCCTCCCAGATCCAGCAGCCGCTAATAATGCGGATTCTATTAGATGCAAGCGATCAAGAGTGCAGGCAGCGTAATGTCCCGGCCGCATGGGGTTGACGAACCACCCCCAGTCAGCCAACTATCCTTCGCCGCCGCCAAAACCTGGCGCCCCGCGTTTATTTACGCGTGCGGCGTGGGAGATCCTTGGCAATCAACGACATCACAGCTCTGCGCAATTGCAACCCTTCAGACCGAGGCGCTGTCTCGCCGGCCAGCCCCCCTACTGGCCTCGCACCGGACATGGCGGGAGAAGCCCAACCGAGCCCCTTCAACGAAATGATAGACAGCCGATGCCCAAACACACTGTCCCCCAAGGAGATCCAAAGCTCAAGGTCAGCACCCCGGTGCCCGATATGCTGTACGGCTATAATCGCAGCGCATTTCCCAAGCAGCATGTCCAACTCATCGCCAATGGGGTCGGGGTGGTTGCCAACAACCAGGACCTAATATATCCATTCTTCGCCATCGAATTCAAGGCCGACGGCCCCTCTGGAGGCGGAACCATGTGGGTGGCGACGAGCCAATGCCTCGGTGGGTCGGCATCTTGTGTTAAGATCGCCGAACGCCTCAACGACCAGCTGAGGCGCTGCGACAATGCAAAATCCGGCTGACCAACAGCGCTGCTTTCAGTATTGCTATGAGCGGCACAGAAGCACGACTGTATATCACTTGGAAGCACAGTGACCTTGACTAGTACATGGAGAAAGTCAAGAGCTTCTTGCTTCAGGAACCTGAGCACTCTCTGGAGTTCCGGAAGTACGTCCGTAACATCATGGACTGGGGTAAGGATAGGCGACTGAGCGAAATCCAACAATCTCTGGACGCTCTCCTGGAAGAGAGCCGGAAAATAACTTAGGAGGCGGCAAAATCTCGCCAGCTGCCCCTGGCTAGCACCGGACATGCCAAGAGGCTCAAGTCATCGTTGACTCGTGGACCTGTATCCAGCACAACTGACGGAGCGAGCGGAGTGTGATGAAAGTTGCATAATATCGTTGAACGAAATTCCCATATCCCCGACCTGGATCTCATTCAGGATCCCAGCCGCGGTTCTGCTCGCCAACTTGAACTTTCCGATGCATCCTTAAATGGATGCAATGGTGATGTTTCTCAGAGCTTATCAGCTCCTCCACCCCTCGGAAGTTGGTAATGGCGGCAACAATGCTACCGACAGCCACTTCATCACCCGACCAAAGGCTCGTCTCAGTGCAAGCCGTTGCGGAATTTCCAGTGGATCAGACGATGTGTTGGGAGGACGCTGAAAATGGCATCAGTTAGGGTGGCTACATACAAGTCGCCAGCCGCCTCGAAACCATAGTCTCCCACACCAGACGAGAAAGCGGGGTGGCGCGCCCACGATGCCGCCGCCGTCGCAGGCGCTGCACAGAACCAAGGTAGGCCGGTTCCTACTTTTGAACTTGACCAAGAGATGCTTAAGTAGCATAGTATCTGTACAGGCCTTATCAATGTCCCGTGCTCGCGAGAGATACACATGGCTGAATGGCAGGCTGGGGAGATTGGAGAATAGCTGCAAGTGTCTGCAGCTAGGTCTCGGGGCATTGTTTATTTACTGTATATCATGTATGTCTTTGAATCTTGGCTCGATTTCTTTGTACCTGGTCGGTAAAAAATTAGATCTGTATAACACGGTTTTTACTAGCATTTTGATTCCAGTTGCCATCCATACGCACCTTGGTCGGGGGTTAAGGGGCGGGATAAAAAGGGGTTTATTTACACCCTTACCTAATGTAATCTGGTACGTTTTCATTCCTTTTTTCTAGGCCTGCACACTTCATTTACGGTGGGTGGCCCGCCTTCCTCCCTCTGATCAGAGGTCGGCATCACTCCTTACCTGCTCTTTCTAGCCTTTGTTTAGAAATCACGTCCTTACCGTGAATTGATATCCCTAGAGTAGTGTACGTAGTAGTGCCCTTTTCTTTGTTATGTAATACTTAGTCTACTCAAGGAGGCTGTGCTCACGGAGGGACTTGCACAGTTAGATTAATCACACATGTGAAATGGCTTATACCCACCACTACGCACACATTCAAGGTAAACACCTGCATTTACCTTTCTTTGCTATGTTTAACTGCCCGGCCATGTATCCCTGTGCCAGCACTCTGTAAGGCTCGTCTGAGCGTCATTTTGTTGTTGTTTTCGTTGTGTTGTAATGTCTTTCCTCCGCTTCAACATCCAATGCTGCTAGAGCGCCACTGTAGCCGTGGCGAACGCGTTGCTGTATGAGCGGTGGACTGGGCCGGTCAGCTTTGCACCACCACTTATCTGGTTGATTGTGTGCGACTGTGGCTTCCCTCTCTCTTTGGAGATCGTTGAGACGGACCATGGCGTGAGCCTGGCCATACCGCCTTGTTAAGTCTTGGAGCAGCAAGCCGTTACGAAAGTTACATGGGTATTATGAGTTCAATTTCAACCAAGATAGTTAGCCATTTAAATTTGTTAGGAAATAGTATTGGGTTTAGAAGTTTTCATTAAGTTCTTTCTATAGTACAGGGACTTAGGCCGGTAGCCTGCATGGAAGAAGTACGAAGGTGGTAGAAAGATTAAACCAGTTTTAGCATAGGTTCGGGGAGGCGGGCACGCCAAACCACTTCCATAATGGTCTCTCTGTTCTTCCTCGTCGTCTTCTTGCTCTTTTTCTTGTTGCCGCCGACAACCAAAGTCGGAGTTCTAGCCCTCTCAACAAACTCGTTCACCCTGGCATTGCTCGAAATCATCTCATCGCATTTATGAAGATGCTCATGCATCCTGGCCCTACCGCTAGAGTTACTGGACATGTCAGCTCGGAGGTTGTCGAGAAACTCGTAGTCGTACTCCTAGCGGCCGGGTGTGGCGCCCTCGGTATTGATCTTCCTGCAAATCTTGCTGCAGAGAAGGCTGAACTGCCAAGTAAATCGGCTTGGAAGAATGCTTTTATTCAAGAACAATTATTATCAAGGTTTCAAGCGGGGACAAATTAGCCTGGAAACCTATCAGGACAACTGCAAAGACGCAGGAGTCTCGGTCAAGATCACGAAAATCGAGCTATTGATTTTGTAGAATCTGTGCAATCGTTTTTGTTGAATATTTCTAGCCCACTGCTGATTTGAACAATAGTTGTCGCATCACTGTCACCTGGCTTCACTGTCACCTGGCTTCACTGTCACCTGGCTTATTACAGTAATTAGCAGCCAGATGTGCTGTTGTTGTCTCTCTACTGATTAGTGTTTAGGGGCCGGGCTAGAAGGGGCTGTTTACACCTTACCTAATGTAATCTATTAGTGTGCTTTATTTTCCAATTTTTTTTCCCTGGCTTGCCCTCCCTCTGGAGGGCCGACATCGCTCTTTACCTTCTTTTCTATGCAGTCTCTAGAAATCACGTCTCTTTACCATGAACCAAGATCCCCGGACCAGTGCACGCAGTGGTGCCTTTTTCTTTGTTATATTGACTCCCCGGCCATAGAATCCCGTACCAGTCAGTACTCTGTAAGGCTCGCCTGCGGCTTGCCTCAGTGTTGTTTTTGTGGCTGTTGTGTGTTGTGGTGCCTTTTCACTGCTTCACTACAAAGACAAGTAAATCTAAGTGGCTCAACTCACCGTGTCATCCTCCGGCTAAAGAATCACAACACAAAATGGATGAAGGTTGGAGGGTGTGGACGTTGAGTCTTAATTATTTGCTTAGGTCCTCAGGTTGGCAGCTATTCAGGGCGGGAAAACATAATTAACTATCTACCACTCGAAGATCAGGTCCCTCCTCCACTAACCCCAATGACCTGGAGAATGCCCGTGACCGACTGCACAAGGCCAAACAGGACGGCCAAGCCCAGGCCGGCGACCACAAGCCAGTAGTTCCACCAGCGGCCCATATCCCTCCGGTCGTGCCAACACTGCGCCAGTCCCGACGGGCGAGCGCGGTCGAACGCGTCGGAAAACGCCAGCAGCCGGTCCTGCCAGAAGACAAAGCCGCGCTTGCTGCGGTTGGCCGCCTTGCGGTAGATGAGCTGGTCGTCGAGGCCGAGCCTGGCAATCTCGCCGCCGAGCCTGGCAATCTCGCCGCCGAGCCAGGCGTTGCACCGCCCGTCCTCGAGCGGGACCAGCAGGTTGATTGTGGCCAGCGTCTCGTCGACGAAGGCCGGCGGGAGGAACGCGTTGCTGCGGCAGAGACACAGCTTGTCAGTTCATTTCAGAGATTGGCGATTCTAGTGTTTCAATTCAGCACGGCTCTGTGAGCTGGTCGCCTTACCACGGCACCGAGTCTCTGATGCGCTTCAGCGCGGCAACGTGATGGAAAAGGCAGGCGCACGAGTCCTGGGAGACGAGATGCTCGCCCAGGTTCGCGGTCCACAGCACGCGGACGCCGGTAATCTTCCTCATGTCGACCACGTTGAGGTAGTCGGAGAAGCGCTCGGCAGTGGAGACCTGGGAGGCCGCTGGCGGCGGCGGTTGCGAGAGGTGCCGCTGGAGCACGTCGGCCAGACTCAGGTTGTCGGGCCACGGCAGGCTGACTTCGAGGAGATATCTGTGCTGCCGTGCGGGCATGGTGATCCTAACGTTAACGAGGAGCCAGAGCCAGACTAGTCTACTAGCTCTATCGACGCAGAGAGCTTGGTCTGGTCGGAACAGAGACCCGGGTTGACCGCGGCGACGAGGGAGCGGATGGCGGTCAGGCTGGCCGTGGGGTTGCCGCAGATGATTTCCAGTATGGTCAAGAAGTCTGCAAAGGTCTGCATTGCGTGGTGGTTGAGCACTGCTGGGTTGCGTTCCTGTTCAAGGTGGGCAAAGTATGCCTCGAAGTGGTCCGCGTCTTGCCCAGCGGCTTGCTTCCCGGAGAGAGGCTATAGCCTGTCGAGAAGAGGGGCCCTGAGAGCCTGAGGCATTGGCGTGTTGCTGAACATGGGCGCATGAAGGAGCACCGTGGTTCCAACGGGTGAAGCCATAATTTGAGGTAATTCTTTGAAGACGACGAGTAGGTAGTTTATTGCCGGATCCTGGTAGTAGTTACATTACCTAGGTATCTCGAGGTCTGTCTGGTCCGGGATAGCGGCATACCCTGCCAAGAGACCTTGCCTGCCAGTTTTCAGTCCTGATTGTGGTGGTGGCTGTGCCACGGCCCCGAATTCCAATTGCCCATTTGGGAGAAAGCAAGGAGGGAGCTGAAGGGCAGGCGCCTGCCCCGGGCAGTCTTTCAGGTTGAGCAGTCCCAACTCCTCCACTAGGTGATATCCTCTGTCCATCCACTCTTCGAAAAAGACAGCATAATTAAAAAGCAGGCGACAAACCACAATGATACCACGGCAACTGCATAGGCGGCCGCCACTCTGGTAATTGATTTCATCATAATTATCCGTCCAGCCCCAATTCAGACCATGCCCGCCGCCGCTGCTGCACTACCCCTACCGGCATTTCTCCCAGCATCTACGCTGGCCCCGGCCGTCAAGCTGGGCGCTGATGACGGCCTGCCAGCCTCGCGGGCGGTGCTCCAGCAATTTGCCAGAACGGACCCCAAATATGCCGATTGCTTCGGCGCCGAGGCCTTCAGGAGCGACTACGCTCCCGGGCTGAAGCTCATCGGGTGGAGAGTGACGGGCGTCGTGGAGCACATCTGGACCAACCTCGAGGGCTCACTGGGAGACCTGATCAAAGCCAAGCGGGAGCGCCTGCAAGCCCAGCGGCCCACCCACTCAGCGAACCCCCATGGATGCTGCGCTGCTTCCTCGTCGGACCCGACACGGACCGCGCAACGCCCCGCATCGCCGTCATCTCCGCTGCCAAGTGGCTCCGCAAGGGTATCGGCAAGGTTATCGTCCAGAGTGGCCTTTTGAGGGCGTGCAGGTTTAGGTGCTGCGGGCTGGCCTACAGGGCCGAGCTCGACATGATGCCTGCGACGACCTCTGGCAATAGTAATACCGGCGGCGCTGTGCCTCCTGCGTGGTCTATCGCGCGGCTCAACGACTTCGAGCCCGTCGCAGAGTCAGACGAGGACGAAGGAGTTGAAGATTCCGGCATTGAATTGTTTGACGACGTGCAATATGCATCTGTGACCCGAGACGACGATGATGATGCAGCGCCCGAGGAATCGACCCAGACTCAGGGCACCGAACAGCCACTGGGCGTGGATGTTGATCAAGGCTAGCAAGAAACGTCTCAGAACGAGCGCTCTGATTTGAGCCGCATGGTGTCCGAAGCTGGAGCAGTCCAAAGCTTTCTCGGCCAGCCGCGGTTCGACCTCGGCGTGTTGGCGACGCCCAATGCACGCTTCGACTGGGCGCTGAAGAAGCTGCAGCATCCGGCGCAAAACAAGAAATTCATGCACCTGTGGGCGGGCTTTCCGCCAACGCAGATTGTCATCAAGACATCGTCAGACCTAAAGTTTGGAATGCTAGAGGCCAGCGGCGTGTTTGGAATCCCCACGACCAGCTGGCCGCAGCCCGTCTTGGTTGCCACCATGTGGGACATGGTCCGGCCGGGAGACTCTGGCGCGTGGGCCATGAAGGTCGACGACGGCGAGTTCATAGGCATGGTCATCGGGTCCTGCCCGGCCCTTCGCGAGGTCTACCTCCTGTGCATGGGCCATATCCTGAGAGACATTCGCTAGCATCTCGACTCTCAGGCGGCTGTCGGCCTCGACAACGTAGATCCCGGGCAGGGGGACGAAACAACTGCTGTCCCAGAGATCGAAAGACACTCACATCCCCGGCTACTTCTGGGGAGTCACGTCGGCTTATTCGACTCCACTTGGGGGGAGAATCACGGCGTATTCGACTCAACTTAAGGGGAAGAATCGATAAGAAAATGATGGTAGATAATGGGTTCAAAATTTAAAGTAGGTATTTAACGAGTTCTTCACATACATGAAGGGATAACACAAAGGCTTGATATTGGGGTAAAATTTAGTATTATTAGTCTTTTCCAGAAGGGGAGAGTTTATCCAGTCTCAAAAGGGGAGATGATTACGTACTGTAGGAAATTCTGTCGATTGGAGGGCACGTGCGTCTTTTCCACTTTCCAGGTTTCGGCGCCTTGATACTGCTAGCTTCGGCTTCCTCTGAGCGAGCCAGGCTTCATTTAAGATACTTGGGGGGCGCTTGCGCAGCGGCGGATTCGGAGCGGTAGCCATTGGCGTATCTGCGTATTCGACAAGCCCCGCGATCCTCGGCACTTGATAATGTCCTCCCTTCGAGAAGGGCTCTCTCTACCGGTTGGTGCGGGAGACGCTCTAAATCACTAGAGCTGGCCTCTTGGGCGGATAATGAGCAGTATGATGAAACTGAAAGGGACCTAGTGCGAAGGATCGAGATAAGTAAAAAAGTGGAAGAAGAGAAGGAATAAAATATGATTACGAACGCCATGGATGAATTTTGGAAAGCTAAGCGATAGCCATAGGAGCTTGCTGAGGAGATAGCGGCGCTCCCGCTGGGCCGTGTTGACACCCTCACAGATAGCCTTGTGGTACCGTATTGTTCATACGCGCGTACTGTGATAAACGACGGGAAATCAGCGCGAATCTCATTATCGCAATGCAAAGCGTTCTACCTTATGCAGAGGGAGAGGAGAAGCGAGAGCCGAAAAAGTTAGGCCTAGGGCGGGTTCAGCTCCTGAAGAGGTTAACCAAGTCGTGGCCCACCCAGGTCCCAGTTTCTCACTGCGCTCGAAACCCGCTGCAGGCGAGCTGGGCCACCAAACAGCCGTCGGAAGTAGATTAGGTGATTGATGCAGGCATTTATACAGTAGAGACCGAAATCAGTGCCCACGATTTCAATGTTCAACTTTCTCCGCACAGGTACATCCAACTGACAAACCCCTTAGCCGGCAGTCGACATCTCTTCCACATTCCGATCTATATGCCTGACCCTGTTCATTCTGAGCATTCGCGGCCGCGGTCGGCAGTAACCCCCGCACGTCGCCTCTCTCTCGCAAGTCCCCATGAAACTTGCGATACCAGGATAGCAATTGGAATGCGAAGCAAGAGGGCCTAGAGAGCTACCCAACCCAGTATCACGGCGATAGAGAATACCCAAAACGCTCGGCCTACGTTTTGTAGTCCAGACTCGCCCAGTCCATGAAACCAGGGGTCGTCTGTCGGTACCGAGAGTGCAACTTGCATGGATGACAGGGCAAGGGATATACCGGCAAACACGAACAACAGAGGCACAATCGCCCTCGACATAAAGCTGGAGATAGACCAATGGGGGATCTCGTAGAACCACACCGTCCTCGTGTGTTGTGGGCGGAATATTCGGACGGCCCAGTTGAGCCGGGAAAGTCGTAACTGTCCGTAGCGATATCGCCTCGCGACGCTCTCATCAGGGAGATGGCGGAAGTGGCTGATGAATTTTGACCATTGAAGCTAGTCCTTCACATCGTTAGGAATCAGGTGGGCCTCTTTTGCCAACATGAAGTCTAGACGATGTGGCACGAGCAAAGCATACGACCGCAAGAATCCAACTGCAATCGAGCCGTTGAAGCCTGAAGATGACGAAGGCTGAAGATATGTTGTCCAAAATTCGTAGTTAAGTAGGAACACAGGAACGGGCTTTATATAGATCCTGTCCCAGTGCCAGGTGAGATGGAGTCTGGGATCTTCGGTAGGGATAATGCTTCGGCCTTTGACCTTTTGCGTATGGAGCGGGTCGATGTTTCGACTGGACTTCTTGGCAACAGCCCAGAGCTTCTCGTAAAGCTCGTCCAGGAGGGGATTCTCTAGGTGACGAGACAGATGGGCATGAACATCGTCAGAGAGGAGACTGACAGCGGGATCTCCTGGCACGTGTGTTATGTATCCAGCCACGTTCTCTGGCTGGGATGAGCCATTTTGAGTGCTCACGTCATTATAAGGGCTAAGGCAGTCTGTACTCGGAGCACAGGATGGAGGGAAAGGAGTTTGAGAATAGGTTAAAATAGACATCACTAAGATTCAGAACTAGACGGCAAGTTAGGCGGCGGATAGGCAATTGTTAGCCATCAGGCAGACAGACACGGTGGAAAGTGGTGTCATGAGGGGTAATGCAACCTCAGGCAACAACAGTAACTTCAGTGTGGCTGCAAATATGCCAACGCTGCTCAGCCTCGTGCAGAGCTCAATCCCTTCACTTCTGCCATCTATCGACTTGGCAACAATCGCTAAAGCTACCACACAAATCAGGAACACAGCAGGCCATCGCCAGGCCGCACCTACATCCACAACATCCTAAGTCCGTTGCCTGGGGGTGACCATCGGCTGCATACCCCATTTTCTTGCTCTCCGTGGTCTTCCTCTACAAGCAAGCCACGGAGAGAGTCTCGAATAGGGCTGCATACATCCTCATCTTCCTGTTCTCAAGCCTATTCTTCTACTACTAAGTCACGAAGAGGATCTCGAGCCGGCTCAGCTTCGACCAAGCCCCAAAGTCGAGATATGGGCTCGTTCCAGCGTGCACAAACAGTTCACCGGCGCGGGCAGACGGATTAGAGTAGGTACAATCCCGGCTACCACTGTAACGATAAATTTCTGACTAGGACAGTATCGTCTTCGTCCACGGCCTAGGGTCCAACCCCGACACGACGTGGCGGGCGACGAAACATGTGACGGCGGCTAATACGCCCGAAGAAGCGACGACGGACGGCGAGCGATTCGTGAACTGGGTCAGCGACTTTCTCCCTAGCGATATCCTTCCGGCGGGCAGCACCGATGTTCGTATGTTCTTTTACAACTACGACTCATACTAGAAGAGGGATGCGGTGCACACACGGTTAACAAACCTCGGGAATGAGCTCCTTGAGCACATCAAGGCGATCTTGTTCCTGGGCACACCGCATCGTGGGACCAGTTTCGGCCCATGGGGCTGGCTAGCGGCACAAGCTCTCTAGCCGCTTAGGTCGAACCCGTTCCTCCTAGCCAACTTGGAATATGATTCGATTTCGTTGCTTGACCTGCATAAGGAGTTTATGGCGATTGCTCGAGATGACTTAGATGGTTTAACTTCTTCGAGAAGCGGCCGACGCGAATTCTCCGGCTGTGGTTTATTCGGTGGCAGCGACTTGTAAGTAAAATGTCAGCGTCAGCCTGGATAGCGCGCTAATAACAGATCTAGTGCGTCCGTGAGCAGTCCGCCACATATGAGGGCCGAAACGTCCGAAACATTGGCCTATCCGTCGACCATTACGGCTTAATAAGTTTAGGTCGAGAAGCGAAAGTCATCAGATAATACTTTCGAAGCTTATCGAAGTAACGATATCCCCCGCCCGGCCGGTGAAGCATTACTACGCCGTCCCGCTTGAGACGGCACATACCTATACGGAGCGAGCCAAGCTGTCGACGGAACTCGAGCGAAAGCTGAAGCTACGGCTCGAGACAGCAAGCGTTCCGTACACGGTCGCTCTTTACGGACTATAGGTGGTACCGGCAAGTCCCAGCTGGCGCTAGATTACGTTAAGAAGCACAGACATCAACACAACCCGATTCTTTGGATCGATGCGACGGATGAAGAGGCAGCAAGATCCAGCTTCCAAAGATGTGCTGCGGAGCTAGGGCTTCCGGTGGAGCACATTGAGAAACAGGGATCGGTTCATACGGACGCAACGGTCCAGGCGGTACACCGATGGCTTCGTCATAGAACAGAGACGGACGACGAGTGGCTGGTGATTGTCGATAATGCTAACGATATCATTTGGGGGATCAAAAAGGTCATGCCGAGGGGAAGGCGGGGGGGAAGTATCATCACCACCAGCTAAGACGGCTGGAGTGTGAAGCTGGTCTCTGGGGGTTGCGAACAGGTCCGAGTTGGCTCTATGTCTCCATTAGAGGGAGCGGGACTTCTTTTCCAACATCTGCGGCTCGACGCAGAGTCTGTTTCTGAAGGCATTCAAGAGAGCTGCAACAGGGTGGCGGAAAAGCTCGTATACCTAGCGCTTGCCATCGATCTTGCAGAAGCCTATATCGCCGAAAACTCCCCGACCGAGCAAGCTCTGCGGCAATATCTGGCAGATTACGACAGGCACCGCGACGAACTCCTACAGATAAATGATTTCCGGGGATTGCGACCGACGGAAAAGACAGTATGGACCGTATGGGACACCACACTCGAGAAGATTTCGAAGGAGCACCCACGGCCTGACCTGCTGCTGACGTTTCTTGCGTATTTCAAGAGCAGCATCATTCAGGACGAGATGTTTCGTTTGGACAGTCTTGGAATGTCAGCCATCAACGTTGGGTTGGGCAAGGAGACAGTTGAGAGGATACCTACTGAGCTCCAAAATTTTTTTTATCCGGCGATGGCGACTGGGATAGTTTTGCCTATCGGCAGGCCCGCGATATACTACTCCGCTATAGCCTGTTATAACGAGTGGAGGGAGATTGGACTGGCGTGACGATGCATGGCCTGGTTCGGTGGCGGACAACTCAGAGCGGCCAAAGTCAGCCGTGGCGGTGGTGTTATATGGTTTTTGTTCTCGCGGCGTGCTCTCAGAGCGTAGAGGAGGAACAGCCTGAGTTCCGTCGACACCTGGTTGGACAACTCCCAGATATCAGTGAAAATTACGGTGATAGGGGCAAAGATCTATTGAGGCACCAAAGCTTTATCGGGGCTACGTTAGGAGGAATATATTACGACGAGGGCCGGTGGGAGGAGGCCGAGAAGATAGAGATGCAGGTGATGGAGACGAGCAAGACCAAGCTCGGGGCCGATCACCTAGATACGCTGGTGAGTATAGGCAACTTGGCGTTGATATATAAGGACCAGGGCCGGTGGGAGGAGGCCGAGAAGCTATTTGTGCAGGTGATCGAGACGAGCAAGACCAAGCTCGGGGCCGATCACCCAGATACGCTGGCGAGCATGAACAACCTCGCTTTTACCTGGAAAGGTCAAGGTCGACGCGTAGATGCTTTATCATTAATGGGGGACTGTGCCCAGGCTCGGCGGCGAGTGCTTGGCGAAGAGCATCCATATACGCTGTCGTCTTTAGCCACCTTCGCTGAGTGGAGTAGCTAGAATATACGATGTTGTTTCGTTTATACGGTCGAATCGGAGGGTTCTTATCGCTTTGACTCCCAATAAGACGAGTAATATTATGCAGTTATGTGTAATATATTTGATTAGTCCGTTTTTTGCTAGGACTTGGTAACCGCGTGGTGGTGGCATACGTGCTGAACGTTAAAACGGTCAATGCCTTTCCGTGCAGATCTCAGTTGCAGCTAGTTCTGAAGGTGGGCCTCAAAGTAGCCCCGCCGCCGCCCGAGGATACTACTCACGCAAGGGGAAGTTGAATTATGGGATTTACGGCCTCGACTCTTTGATTTACTCGGCCATAATGCCTTGATTTCTGGGCCTAACTCCTTGTTTGTAAGCCAAATCATTGGGTTCTTCCATGGCCATTTTTTGAACTGAAAACGGAACGGCGCTCGATTTGCTGACCTCTTATTCCACACGACCGCATCGTGGCCGCTACCGTCCGGAGAAATATACCGAGTTGTATTAGGTCGGGTAGATCGGGGAAGCTTTGGAATATATAGCTAGATATTAATGGAGTCATTTCCTTCTATTTATACACGAGGCCAAAATATACCTACCCCACAAGCCCACCGCCACCAGCCTCGATCGAGACCTCCGCCTACCAGTCGTGACCATTGCTCCGCCAAGTGACCTGCCCTTCTCAGTGGCGTTCTCCGTCATTCGGCACACAGCTGGTTTATGCACCTGCAATCCACCCCCCTGTGCTCTCTCCCGCAATATGCCGCTGCCTGGCCATGTTCTCCGGTAGAGCTTTGCCAAAAAAATTAAGATCGCGACAACTATACACACAGACTTAAGGATGCTCTAGCTTAGGACCCTTTTTGACTTTTCGCATCTTCTTCCATACACATTCCCACCCCAGTGCTACGTTACGATACTCTCCAACCCGGCCTTCTGGCCTATTCGTTTTACTTTTATACGAAGGTGGAATACACCTGCAGAAGTCCGATTCTCTACATGCGCCTGCGTGGCGGAACGAGTCGGATAGGATTGGGGGGTTTGGACGGTGTCCGTTCATGTCGGACTAGATATGTCTTCCTTTTTTGTTTCTTGTGGGGTTTGAAATATTGTTCGTGACTCATATTTTACAGTGATGATTCAATAAATCTTCCGAGGGTCTTCCTTGTAGTCACCTTCGCCTGCGCCAACACAACACAATGTTCAAATTCGAACGATCTGCCATATCGAACCACAAGGAGCCTACTTCTGTCCCATTGATAATGACATGCCCCTCCCTCTTTTGTTCTATCTAATATTCCAGCCTTTTATCGGCTGCCACCATAATTTCCGGCGCATTAGTTCCCACCCTTCCCTATCGTGATGCAATTAATGCTATCTGTCCAGTCTTGCCAGGACCCACCAATCTCAAAGGCGTCCAGATAGGTTACACCATCACTCCCGCTCTCACAATAGTATACATCCTTATCCGCCGATTGACAGTGAATCATTTCCAGAAGCCGGATAGAGAGTTCATCGCGTATTGTTGCAAGACATGACTGCCAACTTCCACCTTCGGATATAATGTCGATAAGGGTGAATGAAACTTCTTCCAAGCTATCCTTTTGACCGAGCAAAAGTGTAACAAGTTCACTCTCGGTACATTGGACAGCACCGATGGCCAGAAATCGTAAGCCCGGCAACCGCAGCCTCTGCGAGATGGCAGGGAAATGTTCGTGTTCATCGCGAAGGTTAAATTCGAGGGACAGACGCTGTAATCCTGGAAAAAGTGCGGTAAAGCCCAAAAGATCTCCCACTAGCTCACTATTTGGGTGTATACTGTTGCGAGGGCTGACTGACAAGCAGAGGCTGGTAAGGCTAATAGGGTGGCTTTGGATGTACCGTAAGACTGGCCTCGGAAAGACCAGCATGTCTGGGCTAATACCGCCGTCGAGCCGTCCGATCGCTATATCCAATTCGTACAAGGAAATGTTGTTTGCGGCGATGGCTAAAATAACCCTATGAAGGGTCTGCACAACAAACTCATTGCTCTCCAAGCCATCTATGCCGTTAGACATGGGCACGCTTGTTTGTCGTCCCTGGGCGGCTGCCCCCCACGGCTGAAACGCGTTGTTGACGACGACGGTCTCCAAATTTGGGAATGCCGCGATTGCTTGCGTGAGGTATGCTGTGTTGAGCCCCGATTCCATCATGAATTTCTGATCCTCCAGTAGGCTTTCATACGCTGGTCTATTCACAACAAGCTCTTCACTACCTCCCCTTGAACTCGGATCGGGCATTCCGGGGATTAGGTCTCCTTCGGCCATCATCCGAGCCAAGTCACCCCAATGCAATGGGGCGTGGTCATATTGGGGATGCTTCTTCAGATGGTCGATGCAAATCGTCAAGGTCTTTAAAGCGGGACCAAAAACAGTGTGACGGGATATCTCGAGAAGATTTTCGAGGCTATGCTGCTGAAGCATTACATAACGTGTCTCGAAGCGTCGCTTGCAAATTGCCGGCAGCGCCACAGCGTTTAGATGCTTTGATGCCAATCGAAAGTTGAGCAAGCTCCGCAAATGTATTTCCCAAGCTATCAGAGACAGTACGTCGTTGGGGAGTTGAAGAAGTGTAGGCATCGTTGAAGTCAATGGCCGAGCGAGTGGCGCGTGTGAAGAGTTCAAAGCTTGGTTGCCCAAGGAAAAAGAGGGGTAATTGTCGAGTGTAACGTATTTGATAAGCGAGTTAGCCGTGATAAGCAAGTTAGCCACCTTAACGAGACCAGGTAGCGTGCGCAGCCAAATGCAATAAGAAATTGATAAGATCACTAACAATTTACTAACATCTTTTTGCTTGTGCCCCACCAAATCTCGTTAAGGTGGCCAACTCGCTTATCATGGCTAACTCGCATATCATGAACGTTAATAATTAACGCTTGTCAGTTTTGTTTCGTACTTGATCACGTGAGTGTCCTATCCCTCCAGAGCTTCTTCTAATGAACGGTTTGCTTCACTGCTCCAAACACTTGTCGGTTTTTGTTTCAATAGTCACGTGCGCAGGTGCAAAAATAATAATTACGCAACACGCGTTCCTCTCGACGATGTTCTGGGAGCGCGCGCCCTCAGTTCCTCGTTCCCAACTGTTTTGGGATTTCACTGTTGGTTGGATTGAGACCAACACGTTCTTGCAAGGCGGCTCCAATTACCGTACGTATGGGGATCGGAGACGGACGGCAGTACGTCCGAGCAGACCTCTACCAAGCCCTCCCTCTAAAAAACTTGGACCGAGCTCTCGTTTGGCGGTCTGAAGCAACATGAACCTCGGATACGTTCTGTCTCCAGCTCACTTCTTCTCGTCCCACCCGCCCAACCTCCGCATCCCCACATTGTCAACAACCTTAAACCCCCCATCCAGCGTGTGATACCCCTTGCCTGCACACGCCTGCTCATCGTCGAACCGCCCCAAGGCCATTTCCGTCAACAGCACGCCCAGCGGCCCCGTCGGCGACCACGAAGCCTTGTTGGCCACTCGCACGACGGGCCCCAGCACGCCCACCGTGATGCTCCTAAGCACGAACCCCTTGTCGCCCGGTATGTAGGGCTTGATGGCGGCGTGGTCGGCGTCGTCCACCCACGCGGGGCGCACCGTGGCAGCGCGGAAGTCGGGGTTTTTGCGGCGCATCTCGGCCAGCAGAAGCTCCGTCTCGCCCTTGACGCGGCCGTAGAGCGGCGTCATGAGACCTGGGGTGAAGGTCGCGCCACGGCCGGAGACGTAGACGAAGTTGAAGGGTTTTTTGGTCGTGGAGGGGATGTTCTGGAAGGCTTCGGCCGCAGCGACGGCATAGTCTTTAGTGATCTTGATGTATTCTCTGGAGAGGAAGAGAGGTAGGTATTAATAAGTGGACCTGGAGAGACCGGGAGAGTGGTAATCATTGAGTGTGTGTGTGTGGTATGGAGCCGACTTACTCTTTGCCGACGAGGGTTTGGCTGATGCCCAGGGCCCACACGCAGCCGTCGGCGTCGCTGAGTTTTTGGAGAACATTGCTGTCGTATGATGAGAAGTCCGTGTGGATAACGACGTTGATGCGAGCGTCGTTGGCTGCTTCGGCCATTGGCACCGGACGCCGACTTAGGATGGAGATGCGTGTGACATCGGATATCTTGAGCATGGCGTCGAGCGCGGCCGAGCCCACGAGCCCTGTGGCTCCGGCGAGGATGAGATGCATTGCGATGGCTGCGATTCGGTGTTTGAGGGCCTTGACGGCTTGATTTGGCTCGGGAACAGAAGGACAAAAAGTGATCGGGCTCGAATTTTATAAAGGTAGGTATGTTGGCCAACCAGTCATTTGACAAAACTATTAATACGGACGCGGCGTAATGGACAGGACAGGGTTGGAAGCGGAAGCCTCTTAATACACCTCCCCCGGAGCTAAAAAGATTACCTAATTATATCCGCGGAGTTAGTAGTCACGGTCGATGTCCGCGGCAAGCGACAGGCGGCGTCGGAGCTAACGAACCCCAGTCATTTTGGCAGCCACGAATTAAGGAAGGCCTTGAATACAGCCAATGATTATTTTCTTCGCGGACGAATACGCATCTCAGGCTGACTTTCGCCCGTTCGCAAGAGACAACATCAAGTAAGACACATAACGAGGGAATGAGAAAAGAATTCCAAGTCCAATGGCTTAACAGTCTTAGAAAATGAATAGTAATTAAAAAGTTGGATTCATTAACAGCGTTACAATCTGAATCCCCCTCGTCGACCCAAGGAACAATCCAACAATATCGACCAGTTCAACTAAATATCATCACAGCGGGAAACAGACTAATTACCCATGCCGCACAGAAACTTCCATGCTCTCATAATCATGGCTAACACCAGGGGAAGGTAAACACCGCTAGTGAAGGAAAAATGAAACCCTTGCTCCTTCGATAGCAGTATTAGTAGTCCTTAATTTAATGACGTGAGCTCCGTAGGGATCTTGAGTTGTCCTGCGGATTGGGACTGTGATGGTGCGGAGTGCCGACCAGAGGGCTGTGATTTCCATTGATGACAAAATGGTTTGACGGCTGTTGCTCTGGATTGGGACTCTGCCAGGGGTGTGGGCTCTGTTGCGGTTTGGGGCTCTGCTGGAGGTGCGGGCTCTGCTGGAGGTGCGGGCTCTGCTGGAGGTGCGGACTCTGATGGAGGTGCGGGCTCTGATGGATGTGCGGGCTCTGATGGTCATGCGACTGCGGAGTGCCGACTTGAGGGCTGTGATTTGCGTTCATGAAGGAATAGCTCGACGGTTGTTGCTGCGGATTCGGACTGTGTTGGGGGCGCGGGCTCTGCTGGTGGGGGTACGGGCTCTGCTGGTGGGGGTATGGGCCCGGCCGGACCGGCGGAGTGCTGCCGCCCTATGATTACGGTTTCCATTGTTCATGAAATAATGGCTTGAAGGTTGCTGCTGCGGCAGCGGCCATCCCCCAAACCCGGGCGTTCCCGGCGTAGCCGATCCCTCCGCCACGTGCATGCCTTCCTTCCCGGGTGTCGGTGTCGGGAGCATGATCTTGCTGCTGCTGCTGGGGTCGTAGGTGACGGTGCCATCTTCGCTGTACATTTTTTCGCTGTATCTCTTGTTCATGTCTGTTCGTAACCCAAACGAAGTCAGCGGCTAAAAGGAGGTACACATAAAATGGGATAGGGGGCTTAGCTCACCGCTGAGGGTCTGCGCGAAGCCAAACAGAATCAACAGACACAAAAAGATTGGAACCAGCTGGCCGAACGACGTGGCATCGTCCTCGGCACTCTGCCCACCCTCGCTCACCTCCAACCAGCCCGTATTCTTGGCCCACGAGCGCAGGCCGTTGATGTATAGGCCCGAAAAGATGACGGCGGTCGCGCTGACGCTGATGCTGACGAAGAGATACAGGCAGAAGAGGATCTTGGCCGCCATCTTCAGGGCCCTGCCCGGCGCGGCGCAGAAGCGCGGGTGCTTGGCGGCGAAGTTGCCGCGCCACCCGCGCGGCTCCTTGCCGATGCCGCGGCGGAAGAAGCGCACGACGTCGACGATGAAGGCGGCGCAGTAGCAGAACAGGATTATGAGGAATAGGTTCCAGCCCTGGATGGGGTTGCCCGGCTGGCTGTAGATGAGCGTCTTTTTCGACTGCTCCGGCGAGGACGTCGAGTCGTCTAGCGTTGATATGAGGAGCGAATTGTTGCTCTGGAAGCACGCCGCCGGCAGGAACATGACGTTTTCAATCTGGTTGTCCGGGGGGATCGCGCTGGGAAAGGGCAGGAGGACGGATGTGGTTTGTGCGTTCTGGCTCGAGAGGAAGATGCCGGTGACGGTGAACAGGCCGGTGACGATCAGGATGCGCAGGATGGCTAGCTACGGGAATCGCTAGTAGTTGCGCACGATGGTGACGGACATGAGGTGCGTGGCGCAGGTGAGGATCATCATGTTGGAGATGATGTTGTAGTGGTAAGCGGTGACCTCGCATCCTTTCCACTGTTTTCATTTTTGTGAGCCACCAAATGGGGGAAAAGCTTTGGGGGGGAGTGAGAGGAAGGGGAGACGAACATATCTCAGCGTGACGGCATACGCGCCCCCCGTGAACACTTGCTGGTCGCTACAGGCCATGACGAGCGTCTCGCAGATGATGGAAACGCTGAGGCCGCAGCCGCGTTGGCTCTTCCGGTACTCGGATTCGCTGGTGTGAAGTTGACACTGTTAAACCAACGTCGTGGTAAGAGAGGCAGGTGTCGGTTGGCAATCTTACCTTCGAGGATTCGGGACTTCCACCCAACCGTTTTGGAGATCATCCATACCACATGATATATGCTCAAGGCGAGTGCGAACGATGTCACGCCAATGAAAGTGTATACGATCTACGGGTACGTGACGGTTAATAATCAGACTTGGGACTAGAATGGCTTGGACGACGAGGTTGGAGGGGGGTGCATACGCCAATGCCGGCAATATCTGCGTCGGTCGGGACTTGATGCCTCCCAAAGCCGCCAACCATATGAGTGTCCCGGTCCGGGGAAGCGAAGTAGTATGTGCAGTTGATATTCCTGTTGTAGTGGAATCGGCAGTCGTCGATTGACACGTACGCGCCCATGGTGATGATGATGTTGGTGGTTTGGCAGGCTCAGGCTCCCTCTTGCCGGTGTAAGATTGCAAACCTGGATGTCATTGTCTGATCTGAGACTTATATGCGGTGCGGGAAACCCTCCAACCAAGAAGTGGACTATGAGACCTACATGTTTGTTGTCTCTAACGAGGCTCTGGAAGGAACGCAGGGCTTTCAGCCTCTCACCAATGAATGCCACCGTCTCGTAGCCCCCAACGGCACAGCGTCACTGGCCGGCCACTCTTGGGGTCTATTCTTGGTTTTTGTTAGCAGCCAACCGAATCCCTTCCGCGCAAAGTGCGTATGAAGATAGCTTCCCACATGAATGCATATCAGCCCCGTGGCCAATGTGGAAACACCGCCGGTACGCTAGTCATGTTGGATAACCTCTGGTGGTGGCAGTGCGGCACGGGCTTGCTGAAGCCGACAAGTAGAATCCGCGTGTTGTTCCGGTGGCTTGGCTTGGCAGCTATCACGAAAACGGCGCGGGGGATGGCTGCGTGCCATGGAAACTCAGAGCCCCCCTCGGAGCGCCATTCTCTGACCACATACTAGATGCACTTGTTCCATGGACCCAACGGCACAGTATCGCGCCATGTTTCAGGCTGAAAGCCACCGGAGGTGCCTATAGCACACGGGGAAGAAATCTTGACCACCTTCGCAGCCTTATTCTATTAAAAGAGTTGATAACGAAATGGTGGCGTGGATGGGTGGGTGCATTCCCGGACAGTGGTCAGTCATCTGCTGAACGCGGGGATAGGTTGCATGCGTGGACGGGGCCATAATCCACACACGCGAACTGCGGCCGATGCCAGAAATGGGGGAATGAAATTCAAGCTGGCTGATGATTAGTGCGCGCGTATGGCAGGCATACTGAGGCTGCCAATTGCAAAGAGTGACGTATCATGTGTGCTTTGCAGAGCCTCCCCGCGCAAACGGCACTCAGTTTGATCGAAGTACATTGTGTTGTCCGTCTGCAAAATGGGGATGGAGTCAAATTCAGAGTGGGCAGTGCATGCCAAGACTCAAAGTCTGCCCGCCCCACCAAACCATCCAAGGTTGCCGCCAAGAGGTTCGATAAGCGATAAGGATTGGTGCGGCGGAAGCGAGCCTCGAGAAACCACATAGACTAGCTTCAAGTCTTTTGACACGACAAGACGGGCAAACGCGAGCTTGCCGCCCTCGACCAGCCCGAGAAGAACGGCCGGACGCTTCCACTGTTTTTAGACATTCCCATGAATGAAGACTACTTTGCGCATTTGCATCAATTGCAATTGCCGAAATGCGTAACATAATGTCTGGCTGGGAGACGGATTTGTTAATACGTTGACTGACTGCCCGGTTTGATTACGCTTGTTAGACTAGTCCTGTTTATCTTACTTGCAACTAGACAGTCCTAGATACGGTCTAGACAAATAGTACTGCGGTATATAGATCAAAGTTGGTCACGAAAAAAAAGCCAATGCCCGGCGGAAGCACGAGCACAAGTCCAACGTGAAACGTTCTCAGATCCGGCTGTCTACAACTGGCGCATCACACGCCGGCCGCTCCGCTCCACACACCCGAGCTTCAAATGGCCCGGAACCGTCAAGGACTCGCACAACCATGGACTTGCTACCCGATGACACGTACATCGACAAGACTCACGTCGTGCCGTGGTGTCAAACTCGATCGGCCGGCCCGAGCATAAATAGAATAAGAATGCTGCAATTGGCGAATGGGTCTTCCTGCACACACCTTCCAGTCATTACCCAAATCGCTCTGGGGACTTGTTTGACGATATCAAGGAATGGTTGCGGCAACTGAAATCCACATTTCACAAATCACATGTCCTCGGAGAGGAAGGCAAACAGTAATTAATAACCGGCACGGGTTTGAACGTTAACCTTATTTCTGAGAGTACAAGTACATTTAGGGGATGTCGAACTACGCCCGCGTATCCGCTTAGGTGTCTCATTACGGTCCCCACCTGCCATGTGATTCTGGAAGGCTTGGGCACATGCATGAATTTAAGCCTGGAATTTCGGAGTAGTCACGGCATGCATTCCTTTGCAAACTGTTTCCACTCGGGCGCTCCGTGATCCTGCGATAGATTCAGGTTTCTTTTTCCCCAATAGCTTGGAAATTATTATTGCTGCAACAATGGACCGAACTCCGGACGAGCTGATGGTCATGATAGCCTCGCATCTGGAAGCGCCCCTTGCGCCGTATGCAGCCATCTCGCGGCGGTGGCAGGACGTGATTGAAGCGCGGACATTTTCCGAGATCCACTTGACGAGCGACGAAGGCTCGCGCCTCAAGTTCGATGCCGCCTTCAAAACCACACGCCGCCGCAGAATGTTGCAGGTCCTCGATTTCGAGGTCGAGCTGCCGTGTCCCTACTTTGACAAAGTCCAGGCCCGACGCGAGGCCGCAAAAAACAATGCCGCCTTCACCGAGGCCAACCTCACCTTGTTCCAGACCTTGTCTGTCTGGGACCGTGATGACACCAATGTCTGGTTCAATCTCGCTATCGGAGTGGATCTGGTTGGCCGCAGCCCCCGCAGCACCGACATGAACACGAACACGTACATTCCCCCGAACCCAGTGAACAATTGGATCAAGTACGTCAACTTTGACTACGCCATCCTCAATGCATCAGGCGGGCTTCCTTTGGTGCTAGTGGTTTCTGCTCTCAAACTCAGCGTCAGCTATCGGCTCTATCACCCCAACTTACTCACCACGCTATCCGGGGCGCTCCCCAACCTGGAGGGGCTCGACGCCAATTTCCTCGCCCCTGCCCGTCGATTGCCAAACATGCGACAGTCCATCAGGTCGTCCATGGCCGGTTCGCTATGTGCCATCGCTGCGAATCTGCACTTTCTTACCTGCTTGAAGCTTTACTGGGGGGACTGCGAGCCCTCAAGCCTTCGCTTCCCACTCGAGAGCTACATTGGCCTCGACTCGCCCCATGATCGATTCAGCATTGCCATCCGACGCATCTGCCAACTGCCTACCATGCGGCATGTGCAACTTATAGGGAATTGCATCCTGTCAGATCAGATCTTTGGCGGAGCCGCCGATGACTCGGTGTGGCCGTCGCTGAAGACGATCGAGATCGGCATGGCCTTGACGGCCCCAGACGCTCGCTGGTACTTTACCGGGAATCCAGAAGATGTGGAACCGATTGAAGACTACGGCGACTCTGAAGGCGAGATTCCCAACGGTTCATCCGTTGACGCCGAGTACCCCAACGCCATGGTCTGGGCATTCGAGAGTCGCTGGCAGCGGGAAAACAGCAAAAACCCATTCCACAACTTCCGCACGAAGCCATGTGGCGCCATCTTGGTGCCCTTTTTGACGTCCCTTGCCCGCGCAACCGCGCGCATGCCCGCCCTGCGCCAGCTTGAGCTAGAGCTAAGTTTTGTGTTGTTTGTCGGGTTTTACCGACCCAGTCTACCCAAGCTAGAGCGCGACTATAGCGCGACTACGATGGGCAGTTTCTTCGACGCACACAGAAATCATTCGAAATGGGTCATCTGCTTCGATGACGAAGCTAAAAAGAACTGGAGATTCCCGCCCGTCCTTACTACTGCGCTGCTTGATATGAGCCCGCATATTTTTCGCGGCCAAGCTCTATACCGAAGTTAAAAATACGATGCAGATCGATGGGTAGGACTGTTGTAGGGATGCTGCATGGAATTTCGCATCTAGATAAGCAGGTGCTGTACATAGAGAGTAAGTATCTCCTGAGTATAGGGCCTAAGCATAGGGACTCGCTACAGGCAGCTTCTCTCATGTGCTTTCTGTTTCACCAGGAACAAAGAGAGAATACAATAAGAAAACAAAAAGTGGCCTCTGCTTTATCCTTTGAAAATAAGAGATTGACTGCCTATTGTTCTCTCTGGGCGTTGCTGATCAAAACAAAGAAGCGGAATAGTGGCATTGCAACCCGGTAAGAAGAATGGAACAATGATCCCACCCAACGGCTGCTCAATGCTGCACGATCCGCCCGGGACTCGTACCCGGAACCTCCTGATTCATGTTTCGTAGTCAGGCACAAGTGTTCTCGCCGTTTCTGAGTAGTCTGGTAGCCCAATAACAGCCGCATGGCTACCGGACTCGGTTGCGTCATCTTTGACAGAGAAACATCCAAACTGACACCAACTCAATTCCATTAGATTCGCAATCGTATATCATATTCCCTTGTTTACTTTGTCCATTGTCCTCGTACTACCGCTCAAGTAGGGGATGGCGATATGTGAGCTATCATATCATCTACTCGACCATTAGTCGTCGGTATACTACTGGCAGCTTCCATTCGTGTAGCATTCTTGAGCTTCTAGAAGCTCGTCAACTAGGTTTAACAAGAATACATATACCCGGCTAGACGCCGTTCGTCTGTTGATGAAATTTGTAGAAGACAGGCACGATACGGACTAATACTTCAGTAAACACCAGAGCAGTGAGATCAGAAGACATCGACAACCCTAAAGCAACCCCCCTGTCATATCCTGTAGACTCACGATGAGTGGCTCGTCTGCACCTCCATCAGACCCCAAGACCCCAGTTCAACAACCACCTAATACCCCAGATCGACGACCGCACAACATACGAGTTCCACAACCGCCATCCGAGCCTCATGTGAGAAGACCCCTTTGGCTGTGTTCTCTAGGATGTAAACAGAAGATTAATATGCCATATAAATATAGTTTGAATGCACCAACCTTGACCCAAACAGTCGATCTAGGTATATTCGCGTCTCTGACGCAGATGCCCAGGTTGAGGCCGCCCCTGGGAACCTCGGGGGTGCTGGGCGCTATCCGAAGCACAATGATAACACGGAGGGCAACAAGATTACGGCAAAGCCCCCTCTGTGGGAGTTCCCCCTGATACCGGGAAGACAGCAGCCCTATACCGGCAGCGACCCTAAGAAACCGGGACCCATGCGCGCACTGTACAACAATGACAACAGGACCGACTACACGGTATTGTACCATGACAAGAAGAAATCAAGGTCAAACAAGGAGAACTTCACACTGGCTGAGCGCAGAGATTAATTCTGCGCCCACCCAATATCTAGCTAGGCCGTTAATATCTAGCTATTTGAGGCTTTGCAGAGAAGAGAGACGAAATTGTAGGTATAGTTACTGTCAATGTGCAGCTTGGGGCTGGGCTGGTTCTAATGCTCTCCTGCAGAGAGTAGGACCAGATTTGGTTATGTCTAGCGCTTTGGAAGAGCTTTATTTGGAGTTATACGAGCGATTGGCAATTTTCTTTGCGGGGAAGGGGAAGGGCTCTGGAAATGCGCCGAGTGAATTGATAGCTCTATCCCTAGTTGACAAGAAGCCAACTAACAGCAGGTTATCTGTGACGAATCCAGACGTCCACGATTTCTGTTGCTGGACGTGGTCCTGAGCTGCCGCTGCTTTAACCTGAGCTTCAACCTGAGCTGTGGTGATCTTGGCGTGCGTCCGCTGCACAGCCCCGGAGCCTTGTTTCTGGCCACCCCGGCTAAACCTGCCATTTTACTAAAATGGAAAAACAGCCCAGGGATAATTTTGCGGACCCAGTTTCGGGCACATGCACCACAGGACCGTGATTCCAGTGTAGAGACCGCTCGTTGAACATCCGTTTGCCATCTAAGTACGATAGATGTCAAAAGCTTCTGGCTTCGGTAATGTGAGCTTTTACTAGCGAAATATGGAAGCAATACGATCGTACATGGAGCCATATCGCACCTCGGAGACGCTGGACCAACAAACTGAATGGACCGAACGGGACAGAGATTCATGACACGGACAGCTGAATCCTGGAACAGGTAGGCACTTTGCCGACACTCCCGGAGCAAACTTACGTCTTCATGGTTAAACCATGGGTGTAGCGAGGGCGAAGCATAGCGGCATGGGTCGTCATGACATGGGTATCGTGGCATCGGCTTCTCTGCGACTTCGGGGCTTACGCCTCCGAAGGAAGAGGACGAGGGAGAGACTGGCGGAGTTGTAGTCGGAGTCGCCTTCTCTAGGCATGGGTTGATCGCTAGTCCAATCGACATCGCCACAATGCAACCTCGTAGGGGATGATTTGTTGCTGAGAGGACGGAATAGGCGCTGCAGGAAGCGTCTGCCTAACCTCGGGCATAAGTGTGCCTTGAGGGAACTTCGTTGAAGGCGAGAGTGGGAATGAGAGGGCAGAAGATCTCGGCTGTGCGGCTACGACCCAGGATGCTAGCACCAAAAGGGCGGTAGGAATGCCTAACGAAGTCGTCTGACTTGGATTCACCCACACGCATAAATTCTGCCTGGAGATAGACGCTTGAATCAAGCTGGCGGAGCGTAGCGTGTAAGGAAGCGGAGACGGGGAGTCCTTGGCTTGGATCCATGCTGCATGAAAGGAGCATTCCGGACAAGGCAGTGAATCCATTTGTCGAATGATTCAATAACGCTAGAGACGGCTCGGAGGCATTGGGATATGGGCTGAAACCAGAAACCTAAGGGTAGTGGCATCAAATCATTGGCCCTTATACGACTGATCCCCCGATGGCTCCGCCTTGCACCCATGAAGAGCTGAACAACCAGGTATAATTCCCGATCATACCCCCTTCCACTTCTGCACTGCCATCCTCGGGTCAGGGCGTTTCGCCACTTTATGGGAGTTATGCGCCCTGAGTCCACTACCCCTTGAGGGTGCCTCACCTTGTATGGCAAATAACCGGCGATGCCGAAGGAACGGATGAGGTGGACGTGCGTCTTGACGCCAATTAGGAGGTTAGATGGTTCCACTGGCGTGGCAGGGCTTTACGCAATGAGAGGGAGAACCGAGGGGCCACGTAATGATGTTGGCTGAGCGCGGATCTTCTGTGCAGAGCGATTCCCTCGCCGAGAAGGCTATACGAAGAGGCTGGTGGTATTCAAGGCATCCGGCCAGCCTGGCGTGAAAAGGGGCTTAGATGGTCTCGGAAGTTCTCTTGTGATCAGCACCTCGGCTGCACGTAGGGACAGCAGTAGGCAGAAGAGGCTTGGCATCACGGAGTTCTAAATCTGGATGCTGTACTAATAAAGATCCGGTGACTCTGAGAAGAGTCGAATCTTGTGATTCTTGGACGCGCGTAGCCCGTAACCTACATCTCATCACCCACGTTGGTCAGAGGCCTCCATCCCCCTTTCAATGACCTACAGAAATCTCCACTGCAAGGGAGCAATCTGCCTTCCTCAACGTCATTCTGCCTTGCATGAATCTGCATGACCTGTCGGCTGCCACATGATGGCGGTGGACGGGCGGATTCACAGTCCAGGGGCGGATGAGCCAATTTCCCCAGATGGACCTCGGTATCTATTTGCCTTGAAATGGCCGTCTGTGCCAATCTAAATAACTGTCCTCAGTTCCCCCAATTCACTGTCACTGCTTCCCTCTCCCATCCTCCTCTCTCCCCTCCTACTCTCTCCCCTCCTACTCTCTCCCCTCCCCTCTGCCCTCCTCTTCTCCCCTCCTCCTCTCTGCCCTCCTCCTCTCCCTCCCCCCCTCCTCCGTCCTGTCTGCAGTTTCTCATTGAAGTTGGAACTCCATTCCTCTGTGCTCTCTTGGGCTTGGTCTTCTGGCCACAAAGGTTTCCGGTCCATGTGAGTGAATCATTAACGTTGGTTGGCTTATCGGATTGGGGATTTTCCGTGCCGTCAAACTATAGAATTGTGGCTGACTAAGAATTCGGAATGAAAGTTTTCCCGGAGGTGGCTCAGCTAAGTAGCTAGGTAGCTGGTGGAAAAACCCGCACGGGCCAAAACATGCCACTAAACGCGACTTTCAGTTCTTCCCACCTCTCCCATCTCGAGAGCATCCCATCCGCTATGGCAGACCAACTGCGGTCAAAGATCATCAAGGATAACCCTATTGGGAAGGGCCTTGCTGCCTTCCGCGCTTTGTTTAGTTCGATCTGCGAAGGCGCGAACATCTCCGGCAATCTAGATGCGCTGGAGCAACTTGGCTAAGAAGGTAAGAAGGACGGCACAGCTTGGTTCTGTTGTGCTTCTTTGACCATCGTGTAGATCTCCAAAACCTCGTCCTGTTCCTTCTCTCGACGTTACAGATCCTTCCGGCTGCCCGCCTGCTCCGTTCCAACAGTGGAAGAGCTCTCTTCAGCGAACTATCGAGGCTTAATACAGCGATTACTTCCGACGACTTCGACCTCGACCGCATCAGACCTCTCCTGAAGTCAGCCATCACCGGCGATCCCGACGACGTCTGGGGCCAAGTCTACAAGGCCGTCACCAAATCCACCCCACCTCCACGAGCGATCGCCTCTTCCGTCCAACAAACCCCATGGCTGCACAACACGAGCGGCTTCGCGAACTCCTCCGAGTACCGCAAGGATGTGGACAGAATCCTCAGGGATAAACTCGGCGCTATGTACGTCGGGCTTCCACGATTCCACGAGGCTTTTTTTGGACGGTGGCAGGTCTTGAGACAGCATCCGAGGCCGTCTTCAGGTGCATGGAAGGCAGCGAACCACTCTCCAATAATGGTTGGAGTGATGGCCGACAGATGCAAATCAGGACGATGTCTTGAGCTGGTTTGCGGGATTGAACGAGAAACTAGCAACATTCGCAGAAGAGTACAATTCGACCCCGACATCGACGAAGGCCACTAGCACAACCCAACAAGCCGATCCAGGGTTCCACGGCAGAACGCAAGTTGGACGTCGGCTTCGTGGACGACCCCAAGGCTGGAAAAGACTCTCGATGTCACTGGTCGCATATCCTTGTACCGGGCGAGTTGAAGAGCAATCCGTCGGCCGACAAAGCGTCAAAGGCATGGCTTAATATTGGGACGTACGCGAGAGAAGTGCTTGCTGCTCAAGACACCCGTTGCTTCGTCTTGGGCTTTACCATCTGTGGATCTCTCATGAGGATATGGGAGTTTGACCGGCTCGGGGGGAACGCATCCGAACAATTCGACATCAACAAAGATGGGCTGCAGTTTGTGTCCACAGTCCTCGGGTTTCTCTGGATGAGCGAGGAGGAGCTTGGCTTCGATCCGACAATCATGACGGCGAATGACGAGCGATTCATCGAGATCGAGCGAGATGGTTCAACAGAGCGACTCATTATTGACGAGGTGATGCAACGCGCACCTTTGGTAGCTGGTCGGGCGACGACCTGCTAGAAAGCCCACCACGAAGGACACCCAAGGAAACCTCTTGTCATCAAAGATTCGTGGCAATATCTAGAACGCGATGAGGAGGGCAAATTATTATGCGAAGCGACTGGTAAAGGTGTTGTCAACGTGGCCCGATACTATCACCACGAGACTGTTCAGATACGCGGTACGGAGGACGATATTCGAAACAATGTTCGAAGGGGACTGGATGTCACGACGGCCGCGAACTACCGGCCAGAACGCTCGATGCCGCCGCTGAGTACGATCGCGGCCGGTGTTTCACGGAAAGGCCGAAGCAGCAGCGCCACTGGCAGGAAGCGATCTTTGGGCCAAACTGGCGCCGCCCTGCCCCCCAGCAAGCGATCCTGTTCGACATCTCCAACGAAGGCCGGCAACCATGCACTACCCAATCGAGTGCATAGACGTGTCATTCTTTGCGACTACGGAAAGCCCATCTACAAGGCGAGCTCACGGAAGGCTCTTCTTGCCGCGCTGGAGGGTTGCATTGAAGGACACGAATCCTTACGCAAGGCCGGCTTCCTCCACAGAGACATCTCGATCAACAATCTCATGATCAATGAGGATGACAACAGCCCTTCTTGGCATTCGTTCTTGATCGACCTCGACCTCGCCATCCGAGAGCAACGAGAGGGTATCTCGGGAGCAAGGGGAAAGACTGGCACGAGGGCGTTCATGGCAATCGGGGCCCTCCTTGGTGAGCCGCATTCTTTCATGCATGATCTGGAGTCATTCTTCTGGGTCTCTTCTGGATATGCATTCACTACAACGGGCCGAACGAAAGCAGAGTCGTTCCACGGTTTGAGAAGTGGAATTATGTGGACACGGAAGAGCTGGCGAGTTCTAAGAAGGGTGTGATTGACGAGGAAGGCGATTTTCTCAAGATCATGGAGGAGCACTTCAGGTCGTCGTGTCAGACACTGACGTCATGGGTCAATAGATTGCGGAGGAAGGTATTCCCGAATGGTGAGCGATGGAAGAAGCCAAATCCACAGCTCTATTCCTCGATGAAGGAGATCCTTCGCGAGGCCCGAGAGGATCCGGAGGTCTTTGCGGACAGGTAGCATTGTATAATGGGATACAACTCTCCAATGACAGTTTATACTTGGTCATGAGCACATATGCCAATACCATGCCAAACACTCAAGTTGGGCGTAGGTGGAGCTTGGACCGGTCAGGCTGCACTACCATCAAGGGGGGTTGCGGCGTCCGGTCGAACAGCCCGGATGCACAGCCCGGCCCCAGGCACTCCGGCCTGCCTACCCCCGGTTTGCTTCGGTTGGGCGGCGGTGCTTGGACCGGTGAGGCTGCTTTGCATCGTAGAGCAACTTGCGGCCGTTTGGTTGGCCGACGCCTCGTCTGCCTAGAAGCGGGGTTGCTCTGCCGTGGGTCCCTACATGTTCCGTGGACTGCCACATCACCCGCTCATCTCGTTCGTTTCTCAGGGGCGCTAATATTGTCCTTTGTATAATGCTGGCCCTTCCCACCTCGTGGTCTTCAATCTGACGATCGCTCCTGTGCACCTCGGTCACAAATGTAACCGTTCCTACAGATTACTACTCTCTATCATCGAAGTACACACGTCAGAAGACATAGCTTTGATCTATGGCTTCTGGAATCAGCATCTTGGTCGACCCAGGACGACGCGATACAGCCAATACCAACAAGGATGAGGACTCGATCGAGTAAGTATCTGTGCGCATTCCAGGACTGTCACATATCGCCTGACGCTCCACAGCATCGTCGCAATTCATGGGATCGGAGCCCACCCGGATGGGACCTGGACCGGGAGAGGGCCGGCAGAAGAAAAAGTCAACTGGCTCACGAATTCCGATATGCTTCCCAGGGCGGTCCCTACTGCTCGCATAATGCGTTTCGGCTACGAATCTTCATGGTTTAGGTCTGATAAGGACGAACCAAAGAAAAAATTTGTCTCCGACGTGGCTGAAATGCTGCTCAAACAATTGGAGCTCAATCGTCGTGTGAGTCAGTCCTCCACACCTCATCATGGTCTTACTAAGGCGAAGTTAGGATACTATTCGGCCTGTAATATTCATTGTACATAGCTACGGTGGTCTTGTGCTCATGTAGGCTCTTCGAAGTTCCTTCGACAATCCCGATAGGTGGTCAAATCTCTTTCGTTCCGCAGCTGGTCTCATATTTTTCGGAACCCCCTTTCGAGGACGACGAGGCCTCTCGCTAACGCAGATCGTCGAGGCCGTTGCAGAATGCAATCCGGACTTGCAGATCTACCCAGAAACGATGGCACTTTCCGTTGAAGGAAATCCGTACTTGCAGGATATAGTGGATCGCTTTACAGCAACACGTCGCGGGGACCATCCAATACCACTTTGGTGCTTCTACGAGAACAAACCAAGTCCGATAAGCAAAACACTACGGAAAGACGGCGTGGAAGACGTAAGTCAGATAGTACACCTAGTTAATGCACTCTATACTTAACCATAACTTAGGACTACCTCGTACCAAAGGAATCGGCATGTCTGGATATATCCAAGGGCGTTGAAAGGCAATCCCTTGAACGGCATCACTACAACCTCTAGAAATTCCCTGGCCCTAAGGACGCAGGATACCAATTTGTGGAGGATGCAATTGTGCGCCTGGCCATGGGTGCAAGGAAATGTCTGACAGAATGTTCTACTGGTAAGCTGATCTTGCAACTCCATGTATCCTCCAGAGCAATCCCCGTTGGAGAATCGGGGAATAAGAAGATTGCAACGGCAACACGCCGTTACGTCGAATTGCAGTCTGTATTCCGACAAGCGAAGCGGAGGCATGCTGACAAGCTGTTAAGCTCTAGCCTCTAAGAAACGCCCCTTCCTGGTGCCGTTTGGCCGCAATGAGGCCTTCGTAGGCCGCGATGCCATCCTCGACCGCCTGTTAACACGCCTCCCTCCCACTGCTAACCCGCACGACTGCCAGCGTACGGCCCTCGAAGGCCTCGGCGGTATCGGCAAAACCCAGCTCGCGCTCGAGGCCGCCTATCGTGTCCACCAAGTCCACCCAGATTGCTCCGTCTTCTGGTTGCCAGCCGTGGATCCGGCCTCGCTCAACAAAGCCTATCGTGATATTGGTTAGGTACTTGATATAAAGGGGCTCGACGACGACAAGGCCGATGTGCAGGCACTTGTGCACGCAGCGCTGTCGCGGGACGACATCGGGCCGTGGCTGTGGATCATCGACAACGCTGATGATCAGAAGCTGCTGTTTGGCAATCGAGGGGCTCTAAGGGATCTCCCCTTTAACCGGAACGGCTCGATTCTTGTCACAACGCGGAACCACGAAGTGGCCGTACGGCTCGATGTTCCCCAGCTGGGTCTTCTGAATGTGGAGGCGATGCGCCGACTCGAGTCAAGCAAGCTCCTTGGCCAGGGCTTAGATGAGGACCAAATACGCGATACACCGAGCATGAACGCTCTACTTGACTTCCTCACTGGCCTGCCACTTGCGGTCAAGCAAGCATCTGCGTATATAGCTAAGACAGGCATGTCGACAGCTCGGTACCTTGCGCACTGCCAATCCAGCGAGAAGACCTTGATCAAGCTCCTCAGCAAAGATTTAAACGACCGGGGCCGAAACAAAGCCGCCAGCAATCCGGTCGCGACAACATGGCTCATTTCATTTGAGCATATCGCGAGGGACGTACCGCTAGCGACAGACTACCTACGGTTTATCAGCTTCCTATCGGAGAAGGATATCCCAAGGTCACTACTGCTGGCAGAAGACAATGAGCTAGATGCAGACGAGGCGTTCGGCACGCTGAAGGCATATGCTTTTATCAACGAGCGGATAGACATCGGTCGGTTTGACATTCACAGGCTGGTTCGACTAGCGATGCACAACTGGCTGGTGGACAAGGGAGAGCAGGCGGCGTGGCTAACCAGGGTAATTAAGCGGCTGGACAACATGTACCCATTTCCTAAGCACGAGAACAGGGAGGTGTGGATAGGGTACCCACCGCACGCGCGGGCTGCACTCGAGACCTGCGTAAAGGTTACGGATGAAAGCACGAACGGCCATCTTCTCTCAAAAGTAGGGGAAAGCTCCTCTCTCCTTGGCCAATACGCAGAGGCCGAGGCAATGCAACGCCAGGCCTTTGAATTAAGAGAAAAGATGCACGGCCGAGAGCATCCAGATACGGTCGCCAGCATGGACAACCTCGCTGCGGTACTCCGGGACCTAGGGCGATATGACGAGGCCGAACCGATGCAACGCCAGGCCTTTGAGCTTTATGTAAAGGTGCACGGCCGAGAGCATCCAGAGACGCTCGCCAGCATGAACAACCTCGCTGTGGTACTCCGGGACCTAGGACGATACGACGAGGCCGAACCGATGCAACGCCAGGCCTTTGAATTAAGAGAAAAGGTGCACGGCCGAGAGCATCCAGATACGCTCACCAGCATGAACAACCTCGCTTTGGTACTCGACAACCAGGGGAAGTACGAGGAGGCAGTAACTTTAATGGAGGAATGCTTACACTCACAAACCCAACTCCTAGGAAATAGCCATCCAGATACTGAGTTGTTGGAATAACATACTGGAATGACGCGCTGATCCAAGGAATGCGGCTCCGCATTCCTGGCCACAGCAACGTCTGTGGAGGAGCGGGCCTGACAGATGCATATATATTGGCCTACGCCCACCTGTTCAGATAGATAGAAAGACAGAAAGACACAAACGAATCCATCACTTGAACCACCACCTTACGGCGCGCAGCGCGCCATGCTGTTTCCAGTACCGGTACCCTGGTGATTCCTACAGAGTCTTCTCGTAATACGTTAGGTGTATGGAAGAAGAGGGATTGTAAATAAGTTCACTAAGTTATAATATCTTTATTTCTCCTATCTCTGCCCTTATACGGGTCCTAGGGGCCACGGCAAATTTATACATCTGGACCAGATCTGATTATGTTCTGGTATCTTCAGGAAGGTTCTAACGTAATCTACCACCTTCAGAACCAGACCATCTTCAGAACCACTTTCTTGCCCCACACCCCCACCACCTTAACTTCAAGGACACCTCAGAGCATCTATCGTACGGCAAAATGTCCGAGCCTTTGGAGCATGAAGACCGACTCCAATTAGCACTCGGAGCACTCAAATCGGGTCAGGTTTCAAGCATTCGAAAGGCTGCAGCCGTATTCGATGTTGCGTACCCAACTCTACGAGGGCGTGTCGCGGGACGCGTCTCCCGACAACAATCACAAGCTACACGTCGGAAGCTCAGTCCAATCGAGGAAGCCGCCCTGATTCAATAGATCGAATCAAAGGACGACCGCGGCATGTCACCAACAATTAGTTATATTTGACAGATGGCCGACCTTCTTATCCGCGAGCGTGGAAGCCTGGTTTTACTTGATGCGTCAGAAACAGCAAAGGATGATATTATTAGAAAGAATTGGGTCCGGCGGTTCCTCAGTCGGCAACCTCACCTAAAATCGAAGCATTCTCGAAAGTACGATTATCAGCGGGCCTTATGCGAAGACCCAGAGAAGGTGTTAGCGTGGTTCCAACGGGTACAAAAAACCATCGAAAAATATAGTATCCTCGACTACGATATCTACAACTTCGATAAGACCGGCTTCCAGATAGGAGTAGCTAGCACAGCGAAGGTGGTTACTCGATCTGATCCGAGGAATCGGCCTATCGTCATCCAGCCTCTTGATATTAGTTGTTTCTCGGTCCTTAAGCGAGCCTACAGCGACCTCGTCAAAGCGAAGATGGTACTTGGGATCTACCATATCGACAAGCCAATAATTATTCCTTAAGCTTCTCCTTAATACCCGGAAGAAGACATTCAACCTGAAGAATATCAGGAGTGGGTTTACAGCGGCAGGGCTCATACCACTTGATCCAAACCGAGTACTTGCTCGGCTTCAGGTCAAAATTCGAACACCAAGCCCTCCACTAGCCCCCGAAGGACCTCCAAGCTCAGCACTCCCTCTTAAGACCCCCTCAAATATCGTTGAGCTTGATCGGCTCCAGAGACGACGTCAAAATGGGACAAGCCCAACAGACCAGGTACTCCAGAAGATCATCAAATGGTGCGAGATGGCAATACATAACGCCGTTCTCTTGTCCGATAAGAATTCACGGCTCCGAGCTGAAAATGCTCGGCAGAAGAGAAAACGTACACAACGTCGAGCTTTTATCCAAACCGGAGGAACCATGACAATTAGGGAGGGGTTAGCCAACATAGAGGCGCGCCAGAGGCCCCGACGGGAGCCCCGTCAGCCCCGGGGAGCCCCGTCAGGAGCCCCGGGAGGTAGTCGGAGGAGACGCGGCGACGGTAGTCTCACCACTAAGACCACGCGCACCACGTATGTATAGTATCTGTCGCTCACTAGTGCATACGGCTAGAACATGCCCTAATAAGTAAGGACTCAAACAAGTTAGTTATCACTATTAGAGGATTAGTCAGCATACATGTAACGTGATTCACCCGTCGCGCGGTCCACCCCATCGCGCGGTCCACTTTCCGACCGCGTCGCGACCTCCTGACTCAATTACTCCACGACAACACAAATAATTCAACCACACACTATACAACTACCTTCATCGGACATCTCCTCAACTTCTTGACAGGTTCGTACATTATGGCCAGTTTTGCCGCAGTTGCCACATCGCCGTTGAGTCGCTGGCCCGGCCTCCACATCCTCTCCTTCCTCCGATACTGTTGGTCGCTTCGACCTCTTTAAGTACTTCTCTCTCATTAATTAAAACTTGCGCTTCTTCTTTATTAAGTGACCCGCCATCCTGGAGACGTGTGCGCTTGGCCCTGCGGCGCTTTGCAAGGGCCTCGTTGGCCTTCCGAAGGGTTCGGAGCTCATCGCGCATCAGAGTTATCTGATGCGCCATATGCTCAGAACCCTTTGCCAACTGCTTTACAGCCGAAAACAAAGTAGTTGGGGAGCTTCCCTGATGGGCTGAAATCCGTCTATGTACATGCGCAGACTGCGAAATGGCCTCAGCAGCTGTATGCGGCGTCTGGGATACTGTTGGATTCACCAGGGTACCGGTACTGGACTCAACAGGGCGTGGCTGCACGCCGAAAACTGGTGGTTCAAGTGATGGATTATAGATGTCTGTTCTTCTCTCTAGCTTTCTGGCAGTGCCAGAAAGCCCGTTCTTATACTACTATTGTGGTGGCGAAGTTGGTGGCGAAGTCTCTATCTAGAACCTTCGAGGCCCTTCTGCTTGACAAATTCCAACAGATACCCAAGGGTCGGCCTCTTGGAGGAGGGATCTAGTCGGTGTTGGCGTCCGTAGCTTGATATCAAGCTTTGAGATGACGGCTTGGGGGTCGAAAGGCACTAGGCCAGCACCTCGGAATCCACCTAGGATGTTTGATAAAGTGATTGAGTTGTTGTGGGCGGCGTGGAACGCGATAAGGAATTCGACCTTGTGATGTGATCGATTCCAGCTCGGATGAAGAGCTCAAGTTCCTTGCCGTACGCCCGCTTCAACACGCTGAAACAACCGACATCAAGAGGCTGGGTGAGATACGAGGAATGTGCAGGGAGACAGAGAGTAATAATGTTGTTGTCCTTGCAGAACTTCTGGAACTCGGCAGAGAGGTGGCTCTCGTGGCCGTCCAGGACGATCATGCGATGTGTACCCTTCCGCCGGCCGTCTGTACACTTGTGGAAGTGCTGAATCCAATCGAGGCCCATTACTTTGTCTGTCCAGCCGTTTGGCGAGGTTTTAATCCTCCAGGTGTTGGGAATACCAGACTCGGTATACCAGGAGCCGAGGTGATGCTTGCCCTGGACGAAGCCGTCGCTACTGATGCACTCGATCGCTGTAGCCCATTCCCGATTACCGGGCTGAAGAATTTTGCGTCTGCCCTCTTGATTGGCACCTGTGACGACCATACTGCTACAGATAACACCCATCATAAAGCCGGTCTCATCAAAGTTGTAGAAGTCTGCGTCTTGGATTGCGTACTTCTTCCGCATGTTGTCTACCAGCCGGAACCATGCGTTTATAAGCTCAGGATCTTCGCAGAGGGCCCTCTGCTTGTCGTAGGCACGCGACAGACGCGTCTTAAGCTCAGGGTGGCCTGAGATGAAGCGTTGTGCCCAGTGCTTGCGGGTCGGCTTCCCGTGGCGCGTCGCAAGGAGATTGGCCATTTCGCTCACCCCAGCGATTCGGGGCGGAAATCCTTACGCATCTAAGTCAAGTACATATTAAATAAGTGTATGCTCTTCAGACGGAGTCAATTTATGTCGGCCATTGCGTTTCTCGGCCTCTGCGACGCGTCCGTTCATCCGTGCAAGGAGAGCCGTCTTCGAGACCTCGTACGCCTGCGCAGCGCGTCGGACTGGCATTTTTAAGGGACCGTGGATTGCCTGGATAGCAAGGTTAACTCTGGCTTCTTGGGATTGCTGATACATTATTTTGTTGTGGTGTGGTAGAGTTGAAGGCTGGGAGGTCGCGACGCGGTCGGAAAGTGGACCGCGCGATGGCGAATCACGTTACTAGTTAACAAGACGCACGGCGGAGCAAGGCAGGAAACAGCACATCAAACTCAAAGTCCCCGGGTCATGGCGTGGCGGGGCAGTGCTCAGCCCAATGTCACATGCCGGCTGCTTCCGCTATGGCTCCAATGTTCTTTTAGACCGCCGGATGCGAATTAATCCGATGCCCAGAGTCACCCGTCCACGTGACCAGCCCTGGCGAGCTTGAACGCGGACATAAAAGTGACCGGAAATGGCTCCTGTTTGCTGTTACAACATTTCATAACAGTACCTTGGGTCTACAACCGGTCACGGGTGTCAAAGCCACAAGTGCCTGGAAATAGGCCCCCCTTAAAAAGGTTAATTGAAAAAAACAGCGACACCCAATTCGCCTTCTACTGTAGCTTCCTCTTTTATATATCCATAGTCTTTCAAAGTTTGGTGGGGGTGTTTTAGGTACATAAGTGTACTTTCCAAGATCCCCCAAAAGGGACCAATGTCAGCATCCAACGCCGATATTGGCTGCTTACTTATGTACTCTTAAGTATATCTAAGCACGGGGCACTGCTTCGGAAGCTTATGCCCCACACCAACAGTGCGAGCCGTCGTTCTCGGTACCTTGCGCGAGCTGTTAATACAAATGCTGCGATCTTCCCCCTAATCAACGCGCGCCGACGCCAATCCTAGCATGCAAACATCGCCGCAAGTAAGTCGCTCATCGCTTTCACTCACACATCCCCACTCGGGTCGCGAGTAGCTTGGTACCGTGCTGCTGCCCCTAAATGCGAGGTGTCCGTGTGAATGTTCACGTGATGAGGGGACATAGAAACTCATGGAACCTTAGGGAATGCCACAGGAGCCCGCGCCGGCACTAAGGGCCTTTATCGTCGATCTGGCGACTTCTGAACCGCGTCCAGGCCTCGCTCTACACCCCGATAATACCAGCGTAGACCCAAAATGGGCGTCGACTGCGGTTTCGATATCTATCCCTCGATCAGCCCACAATGCCAAGGCCTGTACGAGGCTTTTCTTGAAGAAGTCATCCAGGAATACAAGGACGCACTTCACCCTAATACAGGCGAACCCCTTATCCAGATCATCGGCACACCAGAAACTAAAAACGCTTACGTCTTCTTCAATGTTGGCGAGGGCCCTGTGCTACCCTACCGCTCCGAGTACTTTCTGCGCTTCGAGTCTAAACTCGTCAGCCGCGACAATGTAATGCCATATCTGAAGGAAGTCTACCTTATCGCCCGACGACACTTCCCCGACAATGTCCATTTTTGGGCAGCTGGAACGTCACCAGCTTTGATTAGACTATTGCATAAGATACCGGATATAAGAGAAGAAGAAGGAGCTGTTCGAAAGGATCATGAGTATATATATAAGACGTTGCGAGAGATGAGACGTCTGGTAAAAGAAGACTAAGAGCGAAGCACACAGGTTGATCCAGAGAGGAACCTGCTTACTGTATTTCGGGATCATCGCGTAAAGGTTGTAGGGCTATAAACAAATGTTTCAGATTCAGACTCATGATTCTCTTAGCTAGCGCCCACCCCTGGGCTCCTGATAAGCTGGTCCGAGAGTACTCGCCAGCTAACTCTCCATAGGTGTTCGTCGTCGACGAGTCCGTCTCCATAAAACCATCTCTACGCATCCGTGACTAACCCAGCAAGTGACTGTCCAGCCATGCGACCTATCGTGGAGCCGGCAAACGCAATCGCGGCAGCTCCGAAGGGACCACATAAAAACGTCGCGGCGACAGAGGCTCCAACCATCCATCCCAGCATGTCCCCGCTCTGGCCCATCGTCTCTTTAAACAATCCCTTACCAAACTCGGCCCCGTTAATGAGTCGTGTAAAGACTGCCTACCCCTTTCTGAACAAAATTTGTTGCCTGTCGTGCGTATTTTCCCTTGAGAATTTCGTCTAGAAGAGCCTTCTGTATGAGGGCAGCAAAATCAACATCTGTTGGAGGCTTGTTCTTGTCGAGCGTTTGCTGAAAGTCACGAGGGCCACCCTCGAAATAGCTATAGCCCCTGGGTGTCGAGTTCGGTGCAAAGCCCATCGTTGGCGGGACCTACGAATAGAAATTTAGCAATTTGAGTAACATCGTTTTCAGTCTGTCCTTTCTCAACTTACTGTTCACTATGCCTAGATCGAATAATGCGTCGGAAGCTGAAGACAGCTATTCATGGTGGTGAGCAGGCAGCTCTGTTGGGCTTCTGTTAGGCTGCCGTGCTCTTCGGGGAAGTCCACCAGGAGGCACGCGCTGTCATGCTAATAACGTGACCTTGCACATGATTTCGTTCTCTTGCGTTCATACTGGCACTGCATGGCGCTGGGTCGCGCGGGGCATGGACCGTTCGGTAACGACCTCCACAACCAGGAGCGGGGTCCTGCAAACTTCCGTCGGCTTCACTATTGCCCTTCAAGCTACAAGCCGCCAGGGCACCTTCGACAAGCCCATAGATTAAGTCGTTGGCCGCTTTTGTTGCAGCCTAACACAATCATACAATCAACCCAAAGCGTTTCAGGCTTTATTTCCGGCGCGCCAGTGGCAGCGGCGTGATTATCTAAGCTTTGTTGGTAAGTAATCAATTATATAAATACTTGACCGTCCCCAAAGCTTACCACTCAAGTACACGGTGCCTGTAAAAAGAAAGTAACACTATGTGGGTCTTGTCTACAATCTGGAAACGTGTTGTGAAAGAGGAAGTTAAGTATGCTCATAACTGTACGTCGTCGCAGTCCAATAGGTATGCATGACTCGGCGTGGCCCGCGGCAACCAACGAACATGAAAACGATCTGGACCACCTCTGGCCCAGAATTGGTCGGGTTTCCGAGAGTACTCCTATATTTGGGTTGCTCGACAGTTTCGGTTGGCCGCTTTTTAGGTCTGCTCGGAAACTTCGAGTAGGCCTTGCAGTCGAGGAAACCCGGAACCGGGATGCTCGATTGCAAGGTGTATTCGAAATCCTCGATCAGGCCCAGAGTGGGGTTGCTCGATTGCAAGGCCTGCTCGAAGTTCTCGAGCAGACCCAGAGAGCGGCCAGCCGAATCCGTCGAGCAAGCCAAATATAGGAGTGCTCGAAATTCTCGAGCGGACCCAAAAAGCGGCCAACCAAAACTGTCGGGTAGACCAAATATAGGAGTGCTCGTAGAAATCGAGAAATCCCAGCTTGAGAAATTTCGCTGACGAGGTGTACTCGAGGACATCGAAAAATCCTAGCTTGAGAAATTTCGCTAATAAGGTTTACTCGAGGGCATCGAAAAACCCAACAGTGACTGCGTCATCGTAGTCCGATGAGGTACAAATGCATGAACTCTGCTCGGACACGCCAAGGTGCACGTAACACGTGAGCCCGGTTCTGGGCCCTCAAAAACGATACAAAGGCCCTGTTCTGGACCACCTCTGGCCCAGAATTGGTCCCCCTAAGGACGGCTCGAGCAACAGATCCACGTAATAATGGGGATTGCGGTTCGAACACTTCAGGAAAGCGTCCTGTTCGACGTCGAGGAACGGTTCAGATGGGGAGAGACGCGGCACGGCACACGAGGAAGATTAGGAGAATTGTCTTCTAAACATTTGCAGTATTTTCCTACCACTTATATACGGCGAAGGGAAGGCCCACGTGGTTCATCGGCTCAGAAAAGAGATCGCCGACGCTATGAGCCGCGACGATACGCCTAACCGCCAAGGAGGTATATTACCCGCACCTGTTTAATCTATATTACTAATTACTCTAAAGCTATGAATCACGTTTGGATGGTGCCATTTGAACGAAATCCCTTCTTCACCGGCCGTGAGTCCGAGCTGAAAGTGCTCCGTCAGGCGCTTTTCACGGGACATCGGACTGCAAAGGTCGCAGTCACAGGGCCTGGGGGAGTCGGTAAGACGCAGCTTGTACTTGGGTTAGTCTATCAAATAAGGGCCGAACACAAGAACTGCTCGGTCATCTGGATACCCGTAACGAGCAAAGAGAGCCTTGGGCAGGCCTATCTCAATGCCGCTAGGCAACTCAGCATATCCGGATGTGAAGACGACAAAGCCGATATCAGGAGACTTGTACGAGATCACCTAAGCAGCGAGAGCGCAGGCCAATGGCTCCTGGTGTTCGACAACGCTGACGACGTTGGCATGTGGGTGGACAAATTTACGCCGGAATCTGGTTGTCTGATTGACTGCCTCCCAAGAAGCAGCCACGGATCCATCATCTTCACGACGCGCGACATGAAGACAGCAGTTAGACTTGCCGGTCGAAACGTGGTAGAAATGTCGGAAATGGACGAAGCTGGCGGAAAGCAGCTAATACAGAAATACCTAGTTAATCGGGGCCTCAGTAGCCAAGAAGATGCAACGACCCTGCTGGCAAGGCTTACCTACCTCCCGCTGGCCATTATTCAGGCTGCGGTGTACATTAACGCGAACGGAATAAGCTTGGGAGACTATCTGTCGCTCCTAGAAGAGCAAGAAGAGGACGTAATCGATCTCCTTAACGAGGATTTCGAAGACGAAGGGCGGTATCGCGACGTGAAGAACGCAGTGGCCACTACTTGGTTTATTTCCTTCGAACAAATCCGGTGTCGCGACCCTCTTGCGGCGGACTACCTCTCCTTCATGGCTTGTGTAGATACTAAAGACATCCCGCAATCGCTTCTTCCACCGGGTCAATCGCGGAAGAAGGAGACACAAGCGATAGGGACGCTGCAAGGTTACTCGTTCGTCACTAAGCGGTCTGCAGACTCGACTGTAAACATCCAACAACTGGTGCACTTGGCAATGAGGAACTGGCTCCGGAAGGAAGGGCTACTGCCCGATTGGACCTGTAGAGCCATCGTAAGACTGATAGAAGTGCTGGGATACATTGGTCATGACAACAGAGTGACATGGGGGTTGTATATGCCGCATGCATATTACGTGCTCAGGTCAAGGCTTACCGGTGAGGACGACAGTGCCATAGCTTCGACAAAATGCTTCATCACTCGCATATCCCTGGGATCAGAAGGTCCGTGTTTCCTCACGTATCTGAAGCCTGTCAGCCATTGTACTCGGTCAGGTTGGGGTGCCGTTTACTTACGAATGCCATACTTCAAGGTCTCGGGCGTATTCCACCTCGCTCTTCGGCCTGAGCTTCTTGCGGACTGCGTGAGGACTGATCTTTGAGCGATCTGTTGTGAGTCCTCTCTGTTCAGCCCGTTCAATCACGGCGTCTCCATGAGTCCGTGTCTTCGCCCGGCTGTATGTCTTCGTTCTTGTGCTCATGTTTGCAGTTTGGTTCCTCCGTCAAGGAAATGTACGTAGGAGGTAGGAGTTGATGAGGAGTGGATGAGGAGTAGGGAGGAAAAGGAAGGGGGCGAGGAGGGAGATAGCATGCTTAAATCTCCAGCAGCGACCAGATGGAACGAGGAAGAGAGGATATGCGTGCAGAGACGAGGCAGTGCCGCGTGCCTCTTATTGAGTCCGGACAGGGACTCATTTTGGGCCACCTTGGAGGGACTGGTTTTGGCCCCCCCCCTCCTCGGCTAGAGTTGAAGCAATTCCTAGTCTGCGGCGGTAACGCCCCTTACCCCAAAGGGTGGACACAGTGAGCAAAGGTGAGCAGCGCCTGAACAAGCCTGAGCAAAAGCGGCGACGCATCACGTGGGCCAGACCAGAGTGCAGTCGTCTCGATTCGTCTCATCTAACAGAACAAACACTGCAATATTACTATCGAATGACGGACGTATATGTTTGTTAGAGCGCTGTAATGCTGCATTTGGGCAGCACTACCCGCTCAGTTCACTTTGCCCCATCCATTCCTTTACCTTCGAAACGATTGTGTAGGTGGAGGAGAGACTCGCTAAAAGTGACAAATTGGGTTTCCTGCAGTAACTGCAGTGATAATCAGGCCATGTCCATTGTTTCTTTCCTCCCCATTAGAACTAGTAATATGAAGTTCAACTGAAATGTAATCCTAGCGCTCTTTCCTTTTCTTCAAGTCACTCTTCGCTTTCTTGCGTGCTTTCTTGCCTTCTGATACTTGCCTATCTTGCCGAATTAAATGGCTATCCTGAAGCTATGATAATGCATACCCTGCTCGAAACGGCGCGGCCGGACGAACTCGTTCCTAGCATGCCGAAGACGAGCTGACTGGGTGTTGCATCTTAAAACAGAAAAATCGTAGGACGGACCTGAATGTCTTCGTGGCAAGCCGAAGCTGCAAGAGCCTTATCGTCCTCCTTGTCAATTCTCCCAGACGCAGAAGACTTCAGACAGGCACCCCCCTCTCCAAACCTGGACCAACTCAAATGAACAACAGGCGACTCGGCCTGTCCACCACAAGTATGGGAAACAAGGGCCCGGATACCGAGTTCCAAGAACGGCTGAAAGAATGGGAGGCGGACTTCGCGGTGGGTTCTTTCGAGCGCCTGTTTTGTGAGTCGTTGAGATTTCAGACACGAGAGTATGCTCCGGCCGATATTCCCAACAAGAAACGGGATAGACTATTCGGGGACCGGGACCGTGCATAGGCGACGCCGTTGGAAACTGTCGAGGAGCGGGGTCGGGGGTGGGCGGCAGCATTTGAAGTTGGGCGATATAGCCCGAACGACTACGGTGGGACCTATTACAGCCTTCAAGACCTCTTAGATTAGCTCAAGACATGAGATGCTGATGACACCAACCCGAAAACCGCAGGTAGAGTTATCTTCCTCGAAGGCATGGGGCTTGAGTGGATCCGTGCCATCTACTAGAAGTTCCCACGCATCTCTTTGGACTTTTTTGCTCGTCACTGGGCAAATCCTACCTTGCATAACCGTGGCGTGGCTCGCCCACCATTGGCCCAAGACCCCCGATACTACTGCGTACTATCGTACAGCCAGCTTCATGACGCCAAACTTTCAAATCCTGGCGAAAGTATGTCTCCGGCCTTCTATAAGCATCATTATTCCTGAGCCCTAGACAGTAACACATTCCTGCTGCCGAGTTTCACTGTATGGCCGGGTCCGCTTACAGAACTATCTCGTTCAGTCAAGACGAACCCAAGGACGATCGCCCAGCTGACTACGATACGAGGAGTTCGGAAGGGCGGAAATCTCGACGTGTGAAGAAAATGGCATGACACCTCAACCGGCCGTGAGCCAGTAGCTAATTAGCTACTGGGCAGCGGAACCAAAGCCAGGGGCAGCGAAACCAGTTGGCTCTGGTAAACCCTGGGAGACTGAGGGTAACGGTACTGTGATTCGCTGGAGGAACTGGGAACGCTACGCACCAGCAAGGGCATCAATCCCGCCCCTCCCGAAACTCATGCAGAGTATGATGGAAGAACCGAAGCGACAGCAAGAACCTCCTGAAATCGGACCCAGTAAGGACTATCCTGCAACAATTATTAAAAGAAATCTGAAGGCACTGACTCCGCTAGCCGCTAGAGAGAACTTGAACTGGCGGAATGGGAGAATTTAGAACTAACGGCAGACTTCGCGGATGAGATGATCAAGAGGACAGCAGAGAGCTACCTCCAAACAGTTGCTGCATGCCAAGCATCGGCTGCAACCGCTCAGGCAAATTTGTGCGTCTCTGAGCTGCCCACACGCATATTCCAACTGAGGAGAGAGACTTACAACTAACACCGTAACCAGCGTTGGCCAAATCACCAAGTTCGTACCAACGGGCTTCCGTCGGACTCTGGGCTTTAGCTCACCTGTTTTGGTCAAGGATGGCATCAGTTTTCGTTCCTGTCAGCCTTATCGCTGCCAACTTGTACGTTTATGCCTTGCGTTTTCCCACCTGCCCACCAACCTATGCACGGTACCCATTTCATGCTAGCACAAGCTAATTCGATGATCAGTTCCTAGGCGGCAATTTTGCTGCTGGAAGCGGGCTCTTTTGGTAAGTCCTTTTTTTGAACCTCATCTCAGGAGTTAGTAATCGTGACTACAAGAGCTGAGATGCTTACATTGATAATTTCGTCGCCCAGGCTCTTCTAGGCAGTTTCAATGCCCATCGCCGTCAAGGTCGATTGCGTGGATGATGTTTGGAAAAGACATATGGGGGATTGCTAGGGTATTTATCTTCAAACCCAGCCAGTCCCTTCGGGATTGGTTTGTGATCAACGTCTTTCGGAGGAGGCTGACAGTACCCAAGATTGAGAATGTTGGCTTTGGGGTGGCTTGAGTCATTGTCCTCGGTGCTGTTCCTGGGTAGGAGGGGTAGGCAGGGGTGTTAGGCGCCTCAGCCGTCGTTCGGAAACCTACCTAGGTACTCAACAGCTGCAGGCTGTTAGATAATTAGACAATGAATAGCAGAGCAGTTATTGGACCTTGGAGGGAAGTTTTGTTGTTGCACACCTAACATGTTGATTTGTTCGGGACGGCGCGTCGCCAAGAGAAAAAAACCAGACTCCGGTTGCCTGACACTCTGGGTTGCAGCAACTGCATTAAGTTAGGTGGGGGAGTAAGCGAACGCCACTGATCCAGAACATTCTAGATAAGCGAGGAACACAACCAACCCTCTTATATAAAAAGCCCATAACTCAACCAATTCTTTTCCAATTCTCTTCATCTTCAATTCGTTTTATTCTTCTCTTGACAATGGTTTCATATACAGAAGAAGACCTCCGCAAGGCTTGCGAGGAAGCCGTCAGAACACATCGATTACGCAAAGTCGCGCGAAAATGGAACGTTCCACCCTCCACCCTTTATGGCCGTCTACATGGCTTCCTAACTCGAAATGTTGCTCATCAAGATGAGCAAAGGCTTACACAGACCCAAGAGGATCGTTTAGTCGAATGGATTCTTCTTCAACAAGATTTAGGATTGCCCCCTACACATGCACAGATCAGGGAGCTTGCACGCCGTATTCTAGCTGAAAGGGGGGACTCCTTACCACTTGGAAAGGGGTGGTGCCGTGCCTTTCTTAACCGCAATCGAATTTTGAAGACTCAGAGGGCCAAGAGAGTCGATTCGGTCCGCGTCAACTGCGCTACAGAGTCAACAATTCGACCTTGGTTCAACCATTTCCAAACACCAGCTATCAAGGCGATTAAGCCAGAGAATCGCTGGAACAAGGACGAATCTGGTATTATGGAAGGCAGAGGAACCAACGGCCTTGTCATTGGAGCCGTGCCTTTAAGGCGCTTCAAAAAAAACAGCCTGGAACCCGCACTTGGACCACTTTGTCGAATGCATCTCAGCAGCTGGCCGTTGCCTTCCTCCTTTGGTCATTTTTAAGGGGAAAAGCGTTCAACAACAATGGTTTCCTTTGGATATGAAGCCATTTCAGGATTGGTTCTTTACAGCAACTAAGAAAGGATGGACTACCGATGAGACAAGCCTCAAATGGTTAAAAAATGTGTTCATTCCTCTCACCAAGCCAGCAAACTCCTCTGAGAAACGACTCCTTATTATTGATGGCCATGGCAGCCACACAACTGCCGATTATATGTGGGAGGTATTCACAAACAATATTCACATTATTTATCTGCCTCCCCATACTTCCCATGTCCTCCAACCCCTAGATTTGGCCATATTTGGCCCCCTAAAACGACTTTATCGCAGACGGCTTGAGGACCTTCTTGCTAACGCCTTTGACGACTCTTCTGTAGCCGAAAAACGTGCGTTTCTGGAATGCTACCAGATTTCACGCACAGAGGCAATTACTAAGAGTAATGCTAAGTCAGGATGGAAGGCATCAGGCCTTTGGCCCTTGAATGTCAACAAACCGCTAAGAAGCCCACTCCTCCTCAAGAATTCTAATACTTCACGCCCCTTAAGAACTACTATAGTTACCCCAGAGGTTCGCACACTCCGTATGCCAATCCTGGAGGATTATGGAAACGATCGGGTGCAGTGGAGGACTCCTAGAAAGGCACGTGATTACGTTGAGCAGGCAAAGAAGTTCGCACGCATCATCAAAGCAATGCCAGCGGATAAGCTCTTCCTCAGAAAGATTGGTAAGGCTTTGGATGAACAGGCCTTTGAACTAGCTATTAGGAAGCGAAAGATTGAAGGTCTAGAACACACTCTCGAATCAATAAGAGCCAGAAAGAAGAAGAAGGTTGAAGAAGATCCAAATACCACCTTTGCGAATATTCAGACTATTCGTGAGGCCCAGAGAGCTGTAGGGCGTGCAGCAGAGGTTTTAGAAGATGCGGAAGAAGCGGATGATTCAGAGGATATCAAAGATTGTATTGAAGTTTTGTAAATAAAAAGATCACCCTTTCTTTTGTTGGAGGGTTAGTTGGGACTCCTGCTTATACAAAATGTTCTAAATCAGTAGTGTTCGCTTACCCCCCCACCTAACTTAGTCGCAGCCTCAATCACACCCATTGTGTGGGCGGCGTGGTCCGGGCTTATGGTGGCGGTGCAGACGAGTAATGAAGACGGTTGGGCCACCTCTTGGGGCTGTGTTCTTACTGGAAACACCCTTGCACGCCGACGTTAAGTCCCTCAGCACCTTTTCTCCCTACCTCTATAGCTGGCCACGGCCCCACGCTTTTGTGGCAGCCTGGCCTAGCAAATCCATCCCCTGAACCTCGTCTGGGAAGAATCCATCTCGCCAGGCTAATCACCCGCCAGGCTAATCACCCACCAGTCGGCATCCCCAAATATGGAGCCACTTACGATACTCGGGTTAGCAAGCAATGTCGCCTAGTTTGTTGACTTTGTTTCTACTCTCGTTTTTAGTGGAATTGAGATTGCCGGGTCTGTCCACGATGCCACTGCACGCAACCTTGAACTCGAGACGGTCTACGACTCGTTGAACACCTTCAGCTCGAACCTGGTCATCCAAGCCGCGCAGCCCAACAGCCAGAACTCTTCCAGAGTTGGTTCGAATACCAGATCTCTTGAAAAGCTCGCCACGGAATGTTAAGTCCTTTGCAATGAACTAATCGACACTCTCAGAGGCTTCAAAGACCCGGGGGCATCCCGGAGCCCATTAAAGGCCTTCTTAGCCGCATTCAAGGCGCTTCTCGGCAGCAAAAAAGTTAAAGAGCTAGAAGGAAGAATAAGTCGGTTCAAAGGGGCTATAGCTTTGCACACCTTTCCAATACTAATGTGCGCCCAGTAAACCACGACTCGGATTAATTACCGACATCAAAGCACGATGTCAGAGAACAACACACTTCCATGCTCCACACTCGAGATGCGCTGCGAGACGAGGAGTCAAAATTGAGAATAGACTAGTCCGCAACCTTTGACAAACTCGATGGCTAGCTGCAGAGCATGGCGCAGGCCCTTTTGCGTGGCAGGGACAAGAGCGAAGCCGACGATGCTGTCAAGGTTATCGAACAAGAAATCTCACTTCTGTCGCTGGCGGAAAAAGATCTGGAGATGATCTCCAAAGGGCAAAAATTTCTGAAATCCCCCGACTTTGATTCAATGCCGTTTCGGCACTCCGAAATCCTAGTAGTTCACCATGAGACCATCCGTTGGGTTTTGATGCAAAAACCCAGCCAAGGGGTTCACGAGTCTCAGACGGCCGGTTCCCTTTCCTCGAGTGGCTCAAGCACAGCAAAGGCGTGTTGCGGATTTCCGGAAAAGCTACCATGCCCCAGCAGTGGATCACCCCAGCAGTGGATCACCCCAGCAGTGGATCGCCCTTTTACACCAAAACACTACAATCCATATATCGTGCTGGCACACGAAGTGCACGGCCAAATCTTATCATTCTTGCAGGCAACTCTTCTTCTTCAGCCTCTTCTTCATCCTCTTCTTCATCATCCACCTCTTCAATTTGAGGCTCTGCTTGAGGCTCTGCGGGAACCTCGCCGCCCAGTAGTATCCTCCCTAGGTCTATGAACCGCTTGTTAGGATTGGGAATTTTCCTTCGTTGTTGGGGCTTAATACGTTCCAGTTGAGCATCCAGGGCTTCAATACGGTGCTGCTTGAGTACCAATTCGGCCTGAAGCTTCTCAACGGCCGCCGCAGCTTTCTGGAACTTCCATCTAGTCCGGGGACTGCTTCCTTTCCTAAAACCCCTAATCTGACGTCTTGTAGTTGGTATACTAGGGATTCTAGAGAGGACAGGGGGTTCAGGGGTCTTTGCCCTGTCTTGGTGAATCTCTGGGTGGTTTAGACTTTAGGGCTTTTTGCCTATTAACAGGCCAATTTCCGGTCGTCCGGAATGATGATTTGATGGTTCTTCCTGTCAACGTTTCCTCCCTGACTACCTTTTAGCAGCGAATGAAGTTGATCTTGTCAACAAGTGCTGCGATATTCTTTCTCCCTTATATTGAAGTACCAGTTGACACTTTGGGAGTAAACCCGTTAAAACGAACGGCTTCCATTCTCTTGCCTACTTTGGCTCGAATGTCGGGGTTTCTAGCTTTGAAGCTAAAAATCTAGTTTTCCTCTACAGGGTCTTTTTGCCCTGCTTCTTTACAGAGTCTTGTAGCAATGCTAGATACTGTTGAGTAACTCGGAGCAAAGCCGAGTCTTTTCTGTTGACGATGCACTCAATGAGCCGCTTTTCTTGAGGCTCTGTGAGCCTGCGTTGTGTTTGGAGGACCTCTTCTTTGGGGGGGACTCCGTTGAGTCGTCGGTTCAACGTTGTATAAGGAACTCCATGCTTTTGAGCCGATTGACAAATGGAAAGCTTATTGTCTGTGACATCTAGGTACGCATTGGCCATATTATCGTTACTTTATTCAGACATTATGGTAGTACAAGACGCAATTCCCACTTAAAGGTAGGGGGAGAAGAATGTCAGGAAGCTAATTTGGAGTTAACTTGGAGTCACTTTGCGACAATGTAGCGAAAAAAGCAGGGCTTCTGGGCTGACAAATCCATACGAAGATTAAACTACATGCAATTACATAACTGGCTCAATTGCCTACTTGCGAATAGCTTCACAATTGACTACGTTATTGTTGTTCAAAAAGGGAGTGTTTTGGTGTAAAAGGGTGATCCACTGCTAGGGTGATCCGTTTGGGGGTGGGGGGGTATGGTAATCGGTTAATTCGCCAGCTCTTTCTCGTCTTGCCGGATCAATTCCTCGTACTGCGTTGCAATTTGCGATGGCCTCTGCATGAGGGCCAAAGCTCGCTTTTCGCCCGTGTGGAGGGTCGCGGCATTAACGGTCGAGGGAGGCATCTTGTCGGCGGCTCGGGAGCAAGGCAGGGAAGGTCGCTGCGGGATTGGAAGGATTCGAGGCTGTTTGTCGACATATGTGGTGATGGTTACATTATAGCGTCAACGGCATGTGGAAGCCTGGTAGTCGGAGATTTTCCCGGGCCAGGAATGCAACGTTGGCCTAGGGGGAAGGCCAGTCTTGTGGTCTGGGGCCTGGGCAGAGGGCGCCCAGGCCCCAGGAAACCCCCGAAAGCCCCGCAAAAAATGGCCTGGCCAATGGGAGATGTCTATCAAATGCCCAAGTATTTTTGGATCCATATTTGGTTGAATTATATCCCAAAACCACATATTTGGCTGACAACAGGGCCTATAATTGACCGTTTGATTTGAACATATTTGAGTTGATGCCTGTGCTGATCACGGTCGCCGTCCCGCAGGGCATCGTCGCTGAGCGGGGGCGGGCGGCCAACCTCCTACGCTACACCTCGACGAACAGGCGCGCACTGTTATGCTTATATGCTGTGCTTATATAAGCAAGGAAGGTGACCCGTGCATTAGCCTACATAGCGTAGGCACCAAACCTTAGCTTTGGAGGAATCCTCCTTCTTCACACCTTGTTTCCTGGCACAAACAGTGCATCACACGCACCATCGCCGCCCTCGCCGCCGACCGCGACAGGATGCAGGACGCCATCGACAGGCTCGAGCGCGCCCTCCAGGTTGTCGTGGGCGCCGTCGATGGCCAGGGCGATAGGATCGACGACCACGGCGCCGCGCTGAACCGCGACGAGCGGGGCATCGACGGCCTCAAGGACCGCTGCGACGAGCTGGAGGCCTCGGTTGGAAACCAAACAAAGAAAACCCTAAACCTATGAACAGAACAACCTCGATAAAATTACCTACCCACGACCGTAACATCCCTATCCAACTGCCCCGCAAGCGCACGCACGATATCCTCAGGATTGGTATACAGCTCCGACGTGCCATTCGCCAGCAGCGCATTAAGCACGCCAGCCATCCCCGCGGGCGCGGCAACCAGGACCGTCGACGCAACATAGCCGAGCGCGCCGAGCGTGGCCTCGTTGGGCGTGATAAGCGTCGCTGCTGTTCCGGGCACGCCGCCCAGCGCGTGGCCGATCATCGGCCCGGCGAAGTCGCATACCTGCGCGGCGGCTCTGGGTTGGGCGGCGACGAAGTCGAAGTTGAGCCCGCGTTTGAATGTGAATGCGTAGGTGCTGGTGAATGCGGTTGGAGGGGGGGTGCCGTTGGGGAGACAGGCTAGTGGGATGCGGGTTGGTGGTGGTGTTTGGGAGATGGTTACTCTGAGGAGGAGGAGGAGGAGGAGGAGGAGGGAGGTTGAAAGGAGGGCGTGCATTTTAGTGGTTTGCTGGTGATTGCTTTTCGTTTTTTCTTTTTTCGTTTTCCCTTTATGTCTTGGTTGAGGGTGAAAGGGGGCTTGGCGGTTGGGAGGGAAGGAGAAAACAAATTTTTGAAATCTGACTGGGCGTCGTTTATAAAGGATCCTCCTAAAGGAGCTCGGACTTGCCCTCGCTTTCGCCTTGGTGGCGCAAGCCAACCGGCGATGGTGATGGGCAGAGGATGGATGGATGGTGGGATCGGCTTACGCTAGTGCAGCGCCGTGGAGCTGGAAGCTGCTGGGATAATTAGGCTAAGACGTTGAATACGACTCTACTTATTGGAATTCGTAAAATCAGGGACTCAAGTAGGTATCCGACCAGACCAGGTTCCACTAGAAATTGATTTGCATTCGTCGGGACAATCAAACATTATCACAGTGCTTCCTGGGCTGGAGTAACGAGCGACGTGGTTTTGTTGGTTGAGCTACCTATAGGACTGCCCGAGGTACCTTACTAACTGCCCGAGGTACCTTACTACCTGGAACTGCCTCATGTTTTTTCAAGTTCTCATACCTCTTCCCTTGAATCCCACCTCAGTTTCCCATGCCTTCTCCACAAGCTTCCGCACTCAGTTTAGGGACTGACGGTAGCGGGCGGGGGAGCAACAGGGGTCGCGGTGCTCTGGGGCGCACGCTTCAACAGCGTGGAGCTCCAGGTGCCGGGCAGGCAGTAGTAGATGCTCCTGCAGGCGCCGCCGGCGCCGTTATAGAACATGATGTGCTGGTCGTCCTTGCGGCAGACGAAGCTGGTGTAGCTGTTGTCGCCCCAGCCGACATTTCTGTAGTTCGCATACGACTGCGCGTTGGAGTAGATGTTCCAGTAGAAGGTCACGCCACTCGTGAAGGTGGCGCCGTACGTTGCGCCCTCCCACGCCGCGATGTAGCTGTAGGCGACGATGTTGCTGCCCGTGGGGTACGTGCCGCAATTGCCGTCGTTGGGGCAATACTGCCCGTGGCGAAGAAACCTGTCAGTCAACCGCACGACTGCGGGGAGATGGGTCTCTTGGGAGGAAGAGGTGCTCTTACCACGACGAGCGAGTACGTGGGGCAGTTGACGAGATGGACGCCCTCGACGCGTCTCACGATGTTTCCACGCTCATTGAGCTCTCCGCGGGCTTCGATGTTGACTTCATCCCGTTCAACAACTGGAGTGGGATCGTTGGCCGAGGGCATGGCGAGGGTCGCAGCCAGAAAGGTAGCAATAACGGCCAGCTTCATGGCGGCGATAATGTATCAAGCTGTTGAGACGAGGATTCAAAGGGGGAGAGACAGGAGGGCGAGGGAATAGGGCTATGTGCCGATGGCTTGCTTGTTCAAGAAAGCCAAACCTCAACGGTTGGGAGAGATGGCGGTATTTATCCTTCCATCCCAGCCCATCCCCGCCCATCCCAGCTCATCCCATCCCAGCCCAGCCCAGCCCAGCCCAGCCTGCCCAGCCAGCCTGCCTTGCCGTTCTCGCTCTTAGTCCTGGGCAAGTTGTTTCCTCCGGCTTCGTGCAGAAACCGTTGGAGGAGTCTCACTACCTCAGCCTGACCTCAGGTCAGACCATTCTGCTGCCGTCATGAGTAATGCCAGGGAAGGCGGGGTTGCATTGGGAATAATAGAGCACAGCTAAGATGGTAGAATAGACTCAGGGCCCCGGTCTCCATCGAGTCTGTGTTGAAGATGTGTGCTCGAGCACGGCAAACAGAGAGTGACGCTCGCAGGTGGCGGCGATGAGGTTGCCGCTCTAAGCGCAACGTTGTAACTGAGGTGGGTTGGAAGCCTTGAGAGAAAGTCAAAGAGAGCTCGGCATATTGGCCAGGCCGCAGTGCCATACATGTAGGAAGCTGACGAGGGCTGCTGACCAAGACTGTTGCCCCATCTTCAAACCATCAGCAGTGGCTCCAACCTGGCCGTCGATTGGCCCGAACACCCGGGTCTGATTCTTGGCAGTGGAATTCGGCCGGATCGGGATCCCGCTTATGCCCATGGTTCCTCGCCCGAGTGTCTGTTCGGTATTACGTTTACACATTACTAAAAATTGACCATTACCAATGTAGAGATCATTAACCATTACCAATGTGGGAGTCGAGTTACGCGCAGCCCATGGCCTAAGCGAGCCTTGACATGGGGCTAATGCAGAGCCAGAAACGGTGAGGGCCGCCACACCCTCTGGGGACCCAGATCAATAAAGCGGCGCAGCTGCGGCGCACAACAGCAAGATGCGGTGCGGGGAACCCTTACTCAGCGGCAGCCAGAGCCTCCAAGCCCAATGGAAACACGCAAAGCTCAGCTTTGGCATTTTGACTGTCGCCGTGGTGCCCTCCAGTATCCCATGCAAGTGAGCAAGCAAGCAACCACCACCAGCAGCAGCAAAATCACCACAGCAGCGCTGAGACTGCCTGGATGTTGTCCACGATGCTGTCTGCAACCAACTTGAATCCGTCCACTCAAGGTCAATATCCCATGCACGCCCCAATTCCACCCGCACACGGCAAACGCCACCCTCACACGGCAAATGCCACCCTCACACGGCAAACGCGGGTGTGATGCGCATCGACGCCGGCGTCTGCGGTTGGCCTCCGAATTACGCCGAGAGAGGAGGTGGGATGTTGGAGACTCAGGTTGAGGCAACCAGAGGATGGGGTTTGGCACATTCTCCTCCCCAGGGCTCGCCAGCACATCCTGGCTCGGGTCCGCATAGTTCAGACACGCCCAGTCCAGCAAGCCACGCCCGCCGTCGATGCCCTGCGGCGCGAACTCCTTGGCCGCCTGCACCCGGGCCTTCACCCTGGGGTACGCAAAGGCCTCCTGCTCGGACGTGCGCGCCATCACCACGGCCAGCTACGGCACGCCTTCGTGCGGCGCAACAGTGTCACGGTAGCGCTCCACGCCCATAGCGTTGCCGCCCGCGGCGGCCGAGTTCTCGATGAACAGCGTCGGCGGCGGCTAGAACAGGCACTGCGTGATGAAGTCGCCGTCGGGGATGAAGGCCTGCAGCTCGGCCACCAGGGCGTCGTGCAGCTCCGATGCCCGGGCCAGGATGCGCGCGTCGTTGCGGAACGACGATGTGAACCACGTGTTGTTGTGGTAGCGCGTTGGGATGTTGTGCTCGAAGGCCATCTCCGAGACGGAGGCCATCTTGAGGATGTTCATGATCTCGGGCAGGGCGGCCACGACGATGTCCTTGAAGTCGGGCATGTGCGTGAAGATGCAGACCAGGTTGCTGCCCGGGTTGGCGTCGACGGCCGACGGGATGATCTGCTTGGGGAAAAGGCCATGCCGCCCCAGACCTTGTCGTGCGGGATGGCCGCCGTGCGGAAGCTAGTGACGATGCCGAAGTTGTTGGAGCCGCCCTTGAGGGCTGGGCACCGGTGAGCTATCCATCTCAACTGGCGGATCCGTCATCACGCCAATCTCGACCGGCGGCTGCCAGCTCCCGTGGGTGCTGCGCGTGGGTGCTGCGCCATCACGGGACTGCCTCATCACGGGACTGCCTATGCGGCTGTGGTCCGACGGCGGCGGGCCGGTACCCTGCGAGTAGTACGGGTAGTGGTTGTCCCCGCCCTGGTACGGCGAGCCCGGGTGCAGCGACGAGGGTGTGAACTGCTGCAACTGGTGCAACGCCTGCTGTTGCTGCCAGTCGGAGATTGTTTGTGCGTTGGTGCCGGGCGTGGACGGAGCCGTTCTGCTGCGGCCCGGCCGCCGCGTTGAAGACCACGCTCGGAGCGTACCGGACATTGTACAGGCCGTTAAGGCGGCGAGTGCGGAGGGTCGAGGCGTCTTGGGTGGAGTACATGGTCGTCTGGGTAAGCTGGTTGATGAAGCAGTCGAGCTGGTTGAAGCCGAGGTTTCATGAACTTGTCGGCGTATGCGAGGTTGATGGGGCCGGACGGTCTCCGGCCAAGTAGTCGGCGAGCGGCTCAGCCCCCCTTGGTCCATCCAGTTGATGGCGATGGAAGCATGTTGGCATTGGTGGTCTGCCTCGAGTCGTTCAAGTACTGCAGCAGGTTGATCTCGACGCCATTGGCTGTGCCCGAGGCTGCGTACGCTCACCGAGGAGGCGAGGTTGAGCGATCCGTGTTCACTGATTCGCGACTCACGACACTTAATTCTAATCGCACCAAAAACGGTCGAATCAGAACAATTACAACAGCACGACGTAATTAAGAGAGTTCATGGTGCTCGGAGCTGGCTGACGCGCTGTCAATTGGGCGGCGGTCGGATTTGGCTGGGTTGGGCCGATGTGTGATACGGGGTGGCGGAGCAATGCGCGGCTGCGTGTGCATCGCTTCCTCTGCGTTCCTGTCTCGCAAATCTGGATTGGCTAGCCCAGGGCTGTGTCAAAGCCACATGTTATGCCGCGAGAGAACTGGGTGCGACTGGCTCCCCAGCAACTCGGAGAACACTTCAGCCCTGGGTGTGGCCCGATAAACAAAAAAGTGCAAAGTTACTCTGCGCAGGTCGACGACCTGCCCTAATGTTCGGCGACTTGCATAGCCTCCCTGTAAATAAACCGACAATCCACCTCGACATAAAAGAGCCTGTCGACATTTTTCAAAGCGTGCTGTTTGCCCATTTGTCTCCGCAAACCATTTCTCGACGCTCTTCAGACTCCCCTCCAACATCTGGCCACTCGACATCAGATAAGATGCACCCGGTGAGGTCCGCCCTGGCACTCGCCGGCCTCCTCGTCAGCACCGCTTTGGCGGTTCCGGCCGAGGTAGCCAACCCCACTGAACACCATCCCGTCTTTGAGTGCAATCTGCCCGTGCATACGGAAAGACTCCCCACATATGCTCTCGGCCACTCCCTCGTGTTCCCCCAAGACAAGCTGCAGGCCATCATCAAGGGGGCGGCCGGGGGCGGCGCCAGGATCGACGAGCGCGAAGACGACTCGGGCAGGTACTGGTACAGCCGAGAAACCCTCGTCGGCCGCTTTGACAAGAAGACCAACGAGACGTTTGTACTACCGGACCTACCGTCCCTCAAGCCGGGCGACATCAAGCTCAACGGGGAGCTCCTGAAGATCCTGATGGCGGATCGCTCTATCATCGCCAATGACAAGACGCTCGCCGGGATCGTCATCGGCTCCCGGCTCGACGGCTCGCGACAGGTTCTCCGCAAGGAGCCGTCGCCACCCGCCTCGTACCTGCTCGAGGGCGCCGTCCGGCGGGCGATCCCGTACGAGTCCGCTTCGCACCCCGTCTGCGGCCCGGGCAGCCAGGCCGTCTTCAGCTTCGACGCAAGCGGCAACATCCGGGGGCTGCGCCACGCCTGGAAGCCCGCAACAAGCCAGGGGACGTCTCTGCAGCCCCTGAGGCCCGACCAGATCCGGGCGCGCATCGCCGAGAAGCTTGCGGAGTCCGGGCTGGACGGCAACGCCACGGTCCGCCACGTCGACCTCTGCTTCTACGACTCGGGCGCCGCCCACATCCAGCCCGTCTTCCGCTTCAACGCGACCGTCAGAAGTGCCGGCGGCCCTGCCACGGCGCTGCTCGTCGGCTACATCCCCGCCAGCGACAAGGGCGCGCTGGAGCCGCTGCCCAACATCACCAACCCGGACCGGGGCGCCCTTCCCGGCCCCAGCCTCCCCCAGTACGATCCGGGCTTGAATGCCACTAGGTCGCCCCGTAGCGCCACCACCCTGGCGCGCCTCCCGGGCCCGTCCCGCCGCGACGGTGCCATCGCCCTGGGCCGCTACCTGATGAACGGCGACGGGCTGTCGCCAACCTTCATCGAGGAGGGCTGGGGCCTATGGTCGGGGCTGCACTCGGCGTCCTCGCGCTTCGTGGACGCGCAGTACTACTGGGACGACGCGAGGGGATACAATGAATGGGCGTGGTACTATGTCAACAACGTGGACGTCGCCTTCAGCGACGGCCACGGGTGGCCGCATCACTTCCTCACCAACGGCGGCCTCCCCGGCGGCGGCACCGTAACCATCTCGTCGGATCTATACGCCAAGGGGTTCGGCGCCTCGGCCGAGGGCAGGGGGCTGTCATACTGGATCCTGGGCGAGTGCAGCGTCATCCCCGCGCCCACCGACTTTCCGGCCGGCCAGGGCCACCTCGCCTTCGACCCCTGGTGGAAGGTGTTTGACGGCGGCATGCGCGCCGCCGTCGGGTACCGCGACCTCGCGTTCACGAACCCGCCCAAGTGGAGCGAGGTCGGCATGGCTCTGGGCTACGGCGCGTCGGTCGTGCATGGCTTCATGAGCACCATGCTGCCCACGGGCAAGACGTCGGCCGTCACGCGGTGTGGGAGGGATGGAGAGACCATCTTTCAAGTTGGTGGGCTGGGGAAGCCCGACTGTCTCACTATATGGTGGTACAATTGAAGGAAACGTGGCGCCGGGGTAGCTGCGGTTTCTGGCAGGCGGCTTATGGAAAACTAAGCACAAAATGCGGGTGTGGCCGTCAATAGTGTGGCTCGTGTGCTAAGGCTCGCCGGCAGAGCTGGCGACTCTCCTATGCTTCTTTCTTTTAAGTTTTGCTTTGTGCAATACAAATGGCTTCTTCACTCTGATGCCGTCCATGCTCAAACGCCAAGGTGGATAAATGACACCCAACTTATGCTGGAGCTGTCCTGCTCCGATATTACCACGTTGCTGACCTTAGAATAGTCCTCGTCTAACACAAGTCCGAAGCTGCCAGCTACGTACGGGAGACCGGCCACCTGTCAGGCAATAGCAAAGTTCATCGGCCCGTTGAGACTGTTCCTACTTCCTGGACTGGCCACGCCGTAGGCTGAGAGAAAGGTTAGGAACGGTGTCCTCTGCGTGCGCCGTAGATCTGCGTGCGCCGTAGATCTGCGAGTCAAACGGCGGTGAGCGGGGCGCCCTCCCAGTCCCCGAGAATGAGCGCGCCTTTACCAGGGTTATTACTGCCGACACTTGAATTTCGAATTTAGCACCTCGTCCAAGCTTGGCTGTCGGAAGTCCATGGGCGGAAACTTTTGGCAGGCCAAGTGTCTCAGAAGCCAAAAGCATGCAAAAGCAGTCCAAAATGAGGGTATTCCAATTGTGTATTGTCTTGTGTTCTAGGAAGGAAAAACCGGCCTGCCCCTGCAGGCCCGGGGACCAATTTGACCCGGTAAAACCGCGGTCTAATTAGGTGCCCTGTGCGGGCCCTGCCCGGGCACCCTAGACCATGCCGAAAGCAGTAAGGCCTTTCTGACAAAGTGCCTTTATACCACATCTTTCCATAAGGGCAGCATCACATATAAGGCGATCCGTAGTCAAGACGATTACAGGACTAGAGGACGCCGCAGCCATTGGGTTTGACGTAGCGCTCGCATTAATGTAAATTTTGAATACAAATACGCCAAATGCAGCCATTTGCGAGTTAAAAATGCTTAAGAAAGGCCCAATCGAGTCAAATATGAAGCCTTTGAGTTGCAGTATATTTTGGCATTGTTATACGAAACGTACGCGAATTTTTAGTTAGCGCTTATGGCCGCTTTTTAGAGCCCTGTCCTCCAGGCTTAACTTCGACTTAGCCTAGTATTGCTGCAGATGCTGCGATCTATTGTTACTTACTATAGTCGAGGTAAGGTGGGAGGATTTAGGTTGGCGTGTCTTGTTAGCGAATCTGCTTTGCACAGGTCGCTCTCGTCTCTGGTTGTTGGTGGTTGAGGGCCGTAGTGTAAGGGTAATCGCCAGGAAAATACGACAGGCCACCAGCTATTATATTGGATTGAATCTATTTTCACATTTTCGAGTTGACTGTTGATGTAGAGGTGTATAAATGGTAATTAGGGAGAAAAGAGGAAAGTTATATAAACAGGTATGCAGAGGGAAAAGAGAGCAAGGGGAAAAGAAGATCCTCCCTCCACCCCTACTGACGCTAGCTAAATACATTGACTAGCTACGGCCCAATGCAAAGGTCACGATTACGCTTTATGGCTTTCTCAGTAAGACGACGCGGGATAGTATACTTGGGTTCCCAGGTCCGGTTCTCATAGCCCGCCCACTCGACAGAGCATTTTGAGTTCTCAACGTCGTGAAACTTTTGGATCTGGTAAAATTCTGTATATTCGCCTTGATCCAATATCAGTTGCTACAAGAGTCATAACAGGGGATAGGTCCTGTGGCGGCTAGAGGTCTTTGTATCTCGCCTCTTCCTCCTTGTACGTTGACGGCCCACGACGCTTTCCTCTCTGCTGGTAGTGCCTCGGACAATATTACAGTGGCTACGCTCTAGTCTTACAAATGTAGAGGTGGAGCCGACGAATTCTGAGTTAAAGCCTGCCTCGAGACCTTAGAGCGAGCTAGGCTCGCTACTATGCCTGGGTCTATTGGCATATTCCCCGCTCGTAGCCTTTTTCTCCGAGTTATCTCGCGGGCTATTCGTGATGCCCGTATGATGTAGGGCCCCCGAGCCCACAAGCATCTCAACGCCTCTTCAAATCACACACGATATAAACCCTTGTAATTAAAGGAAGCCTCATTTGGTTTTACTAGCTATCTGAACTACTCCTTTTTTAAAAAATGTAGTGACTCAAGACCGCTTTCCCTCTCCCTGTCTAAGATTTCTCTTCTCTTCTCAAAGCATGTCTATTCTGCCATGCAAACCTAGAGACCCCTCTTCTGCTGAAAAGCAAATAAAATACCCCTCTTCCCATCGAGACAGCGCACGAATTCACCGTCGTTCCCCCCCTTCCCCTTTCGCCTCTTCCCTTTCCCGCGCAACGCTTACAGCTTGCGAGGAAGCCGCGCCAAGATCCGGCTCCATGTGGAGACTACAGCTCTCGCCCGGTTCGCGGCATGTGGGAGGAGGCGAAACATACGGGCACCCCCGCGGCCACCCAACACGGTAGTGGCGGCAGTGGCCGTGTCACCGAGACCAAGCAGCCGAGTAGCACGGCCTACGATGTTTGTGTTAGAATAAGAGGCAAAAATGTGGCGGCGGAAGGACGGAAAGGGGACCACGGAGGACTGTAGGGTAAGGGAGTCGTCGCCCCGGGGGACGGCACCACCAAGAGGTCCAGCTTTAGCCGCTAAACGGATCGCATCTAAGATCTCGCTGTCCTTGATAGCAGCCTCAACACCTTGATCGGGAACGTTGCTGCCATTGCCGCTGAGAGGTAGACGGAGCTCGCCGTCATCCTTGGAGAGACTCTCGCTAGTGCCGATGACGTTGCCATGTTCATCGCGTGTCCAAGTGAGGACCAAGGAAAGGTCGGCAATGCGCTATACGCGCCGCTTGAGATGCTCGAGATGCTCTCTATCCACGTACCCGCCCACGGTCAGACCGCCGAGATCAAGACGGACCATGGTCTGGAGGCCGGGATAACGTGTCATGACGTGGGCGGAAGCGCTCTTAGACGACGTATTCACGCCCCCCTTCTTGCCTCGCTTTCCGGCGAAGGTGCTGGTGTTGATGACAATAGAAGGTGTAACATCACGGGCTGATCGATACAAGGAAATCAGGGGGTGGGGCACTTCGGCTGCGAAAGTATCGCGCTCCCACAGAAACGGAAAGACTTTGGTATCCGCTATCTGAGGATGGGCAGCAATAACGCCGCGCAATTTCCCGAGAAGCAAGTGCAGAAGCTCAACTTGGAGCGCGTAGCCCAAGGTGGAGACGGACATTTCGCTGGTGATGGGGTTGAAGTGCTATGTAACCCCCAAAACATTAGTATGTGATTATCGCTACATTGCGAGTGCAACATATGAACTTACAATGTTGATGTTACTGCCAAGAAAAGCCTCGTCCAGATGACCTCGCTGTGGAAAGCCATCGTAGGTGATGTGATGGTGATCGATAGGATCAACGAGGAAGTGGTAGTCCTGAACGTCGACGTCGGATACAAGGCGAGAGTGGAGGGTCGCCATGATTTTATCTAGCCGCTGGGCAGCTGAGGATCGCCTGGGGGAATCTGCGTGTGTTAGTTCCGGCCGCCGCGTCTTTGGACATACACAAGGGATAAATACACAGGACCTAAGAATGGATCAGGGAGGACTGGCAAAGACTCACCATGATGAAAGAATCCGAATTCTTTTATGTGCAGGTTAGAAAGGCAAAAACTAGGCGGCACTGGCCAAATGTAGAATGCGGAATGGGATTTAGGTGTTGGCGATGGCGATTGAGGAGTGGCGCACAAAAAAGAAGAAAACGAAAAGTGATCCCAAAAGGGCCGCATCAAATAGGTACCTTAGGTATCACAATACACTTAGACCATGTGGTGAAACACCAGAGCGAAGACAAAAGACGGGACGATACAAAGCCTTCGCGATGTATTACTGAGCAGGCACACTAGATCTCGCTTGACAAAGGAGACGGATAGTCCCCTATATGACGTTCAATCTTGAAGGAGATCAAAGAGCAATGGGAATTGCATTCACTTGGTCTTTTTTTTTTTTTTTTTGGAGAGGGGGGGGGACTTCTGCGCGAAAACATTAGATGGTATTGGGGCGCATGACACTGTCGGGTGCATTCATCGCAGGCTCAACCAGCAGGCCGCGGTGGGTGCCCGACCACCATCCGGCGGGTCACCTTTTGAAGAAATTCGGCTCTGGTTAGCCTTACCCGTGCTCCGCCCCACTCTTTTTTTGGGAGGTCAGGTTCCCTGAACGAAAAAGGTGGGGCGGGGCACGGGTACATGACGTGATCCGTCCTGTTCTTACCATTTCTCTGCAAGCAGGTTGGCTGGCACAGGTCTGCAGGACTCTGCTGCAGACCAACCACTTAGACTGTGAGGACTCTGCTGTCACGGCACGCCTAGACAGGCGATGCGCCCTGGTTGGCCGCATCCTATTTAGCTTGGTGGTCAGTGCAACGCCCACACGTAACCACTGCCCACATACTTTTCCCGCGCCCGGCGCGGGCATAGATGGCTTCCTCCAAACTTAGATTCTACGAGTACAGCGACCATTACTGCAGCCCTGTCTCAAGCAGTCGACTGTGCGGCGATAGCCCTAGGAGTAAACTCGTTAAAATGAGTGGCTTCTATCCTAGCAAAACAAGGTGCTCTTCGACCCTTCTGCAGGCGACATCGAGCAGAATCAACGGTGGATTCGATACTGGTCGCACACTTCGTATTCGACCTCAAAGACGCGAGAGTTCTGAACAATCCACAGAACACCGCAGACATCAAGTGTATCATCTACATATTCCTATAAACTCGATGGATGCGATATACGAGAGTCGACCACGAAGTAGACGACCCGGCGCGGCGTATCCTCTGACTTTGCGAAGATTAGACCTCGAATATTTGAGCCATGGAAGCCCATCCACTGCCGTTCGTTCCGTCTCCGCCGCGACCCCCTGGCGCCGGTCACCAAGGCACCCCTCATGTTACGATGGAGAGGCAGAGCAGCGAGGCAGGTAACTGGATGGCGTCGGCCGTGGTGGTGCAGCCGCGGTCAGCCGCAACCCAATTATTTCTTCACCCTTTCCCCGCTGCGCTATTCGGCTCAATCTCCAACAATATCGTCTAGAAGGCAATACCTAACCGCCAAACATGACGACCGAAACCCAAGGCTGGGATTCGCGATTAAACGACGCCGACGCTGATACCGACGCTACCAATCCGTCCCGACGGTACGACCTGGAGCAGGAGCGTCTCCTGCAAGACGTTCTCGTCGCCGTGCGAAACGAGCTACCCTTTATCCAGCCCGACCGTCTCACGTTCATCAGCCATCTTGGCCAAGGCAGCAGCTTCGAAGTAGCCAAGGAGTTGTTCTCTCCACCCGAAGGCATGCCGTACTTCACCGCGGTCAAGCGCATCATCGTCCGACGCAATAACTATGACGGCGGCGCTTGGGACGACACGCGTGCAGAGCAGCCGCTTGCATTCCGGTGTCTCGTCAACGTCATGCGCGAGATTCGTGTGCTGACACACCCCAAGCTGCGGTCGCATGGCTGTCTTGTCTCGGCCATAGGCTGGGGCTGGACCGCGAAGCCGTGGATCGCCACTCGCCCCTACCTCGTCATGGACTACTCAGACAGAGCCTCGCTGGCCCGGTTCGCCAGCCAGTGCGTGATTACTCTCGCCGAAAGGCGCCAGCTCGCGCTCGACGTTGCCATGGGCATCCGCGCCCTGCACGACTGCAACATTGTGCACGGCGACGTCAAACCCGCGAACGTGCTGATCTACGACTTCCCGCACAAAGCAGCCAACAATGACCGCGACTTTATCGCCAAGCTGGCAGGTTTTGGCTCCGCCTTGTTTGAGCAGGACTTTGCCAGTCAGGACGAATACTATCTGGGCACCCCAAAGTACAATGCCCCCGAAATATGTGGCCGACGACGGGACTCGGTCGAGCAGCATCACAACCAACTCTCTGAGTTCGAGAAGTTCAAGGCGGCCGACTGCTATTCGTTTGGTCTCCTTCTATGGGAGACCTTCAATGGCGGAAATTCATTTGTGGAACCTAGCTGGCTCGAGCCAGGCGAGGATGCTGTGACTTTCTCGATCGGATATTCTACCAGAAGGAGGACGCCGTCTTGGACCTGGCATTCAAGTTCTTAAACCGGCTATCGACTCCCTCGGGACACTCTGAAAACGAAGCAAAGATGTCTGCTGTGCATGCCAAGGGCTGGCCATATTCGAACCCAACCCGTTCGCAAATGGCCAATTATGTGAACAACTACCCTCAGTTTCGTGGACAGCTTGACGATTTCGCCACTACTCTGGAGGCCGATCTTTCCGAAGCGTTGCAGCGCACGCTTTCTTTGTGTCTGCGGGACGAAATCTTGCAGAGAGACCAAATCCATGACATTGTCAAGACACTTTCGGCTGAAATCGGGGACCGTGTTCCGCTAGGGGGGAACTCGACACGCAGAATAGGGCCTCCTGATCACCAGCCATGGAATCCTAAACCAAACGCGAACCAAAGCATAGAAAATCACGGCATTCGCCTGTCCCCCAACGCGGGCTCTCGGGTACGCGTTGTTCCCAAAGACGCCTCTGCTGACCCCTCCCGGCAGTTGATGGTACTTCCTGCGCCCAAGCGGAGAGAGACCGTCGTTTTAACACCGCAGGCTTATCGTTACGGATACGAAGACATGTTTATGGTTCGTGTTGGCCTTTGATCTGTACCTAGTTATACGACGGCAAGAGCACGACGACTGGTGGGCCAATTACCTAGCTAACTGCGTCTCAGGCTGCCCTCAAAACCCAGCCTCCTTGGTATAACCAATGCGAAGCCGCCACGCTTATCGAACGCGAACTTGAGACGGAAACTAGCCCAGAGAGAAAGGCCCAGGCGCACTTGCAGCTCGCTCTCATGTTCCAGATCGGCTACGGCATTGCCCCTGACAGCCTGGGAGCACTGCGTCACCTCGAAGCGGCACGCGAGAACAAAGTCGCCCGGGCCATTTTCAGCCGAGTTCGCACGGCATTGCAACTAGACGAACAAGGTCAAGAACAGACAGCACCCGGTGCCGTCGACGACGTGACGTGCAGGAATCCGGCCATCTTCCTGGGCAGCGCTCTATGGAGAAGCGAGCCAGAAAATACCAACAATTCTGAAGACCAGACATTGAACTTGGGCCCCATCAGTGTGGCCTCGTTCCGGGTACTGGAAATCCTGGTCAAAAGGGGTCGGTTCGAGCCCCACGAGCTCTCTGAAGCGCTTACAATGGCCTGTCGAGACGGGCTGTTGGACGTGGCGATGCTGCTCGCGAAACACTGCACAGCCCTCTCTGCTATCAACACCGACATACCAAACCTCCTCCACTGGCTGATCATGTTCAATCCCGACGAGGCCGCCGAGCTGCTGCGGCATCTCGTCTCGGGGCCGGACGGGGCTGACCAAGGCGATCGCCTACAAGGCATGCGGTCGCTCCTGGCGTCCGGACACGACCAGACCACCGTCTTGCTCCCGCATCGCTGCATGGAGCTCTACGGGACGCCCCTGCACTGGGCAGTGACGGCGGGATATGCAGATATCGTCACGGCGTTTGTTTCTCTGGGCGCCGACGTCAACGCCAGGACCCAGTGGATGCAGACCGACCAGGAAGAGCCCGACTGGAGCCACAGTCCCGGCCCCAGCCCTCTCGACTAAGCCGTCATGTACCACCATGCTCGGATTGCGGGACTGCTGCTGGAGAGCGGCGGCGAGGCTCACGGTGGGGATTGGTACTGGTCTCACTCCGTCTTCCACATAGCCGGACACAGGACGCTGCAGTTTGCGCGATACATGGCGCACGGCCGAGGCCACCGGGCTGCGCTGCAAGAGACAATCGACGTGCTCGTCCTCCGCGGGCTGGACATCAACGCCGTGGACTCGCTGGGCCAGACGCCGCTCTTCGTGGCAGTGAAGAACATTGATCTCGAGCCGTACATACTTGAGGAGCTGCTCAGGGCCGGGGCCGTAGGGGGGACCGAGTGCGAGGCGCGCGAGGGCAACCTGGTTTCCTCGGCGGTTATCGGCTGCGCCCAGCGCCGCCTCTCGGCCTACAAAATCCCGCTGCTCGTGTCGCATGTCCGTGATATCAACGCCTGCGGCCCCGGCGACGGGAGCTTCAACGCGCTCCACCTCTGCGCCATCTTGGACGCCGCGCCTGCCGCCGAGGCCTTGCTGCAGGTGCCGGGGATCGATGCTGACGTCGAGACGGACCGCGGCGACACGGCTATGTCGTTGGCCGCGCTCAAGGGGCCGCTAGGCGTCCTGGCCGCACTAATCCGCAAAGGCGCCGACCTCGGCCGAGGAGAGACGCTTGCCGGAGCAGTCTCCGCCCGCCAGCTCGGCGCAATCATGATGCTCATAGCCGCCGGGTCAGGGGTCACGTTCATGTCTTTGGGCGCGGAGTACAATATTCTCCACAAAGCCGCGGCCATCGACGAAAACCGTCCGTCCATCGTCCGCAAGCTTCTAGCCAAGTGCCAGGAGCTGTGCGCACAGGACGCCGTAAACGGATTCAGCGGCGCCAGCTGGACACCCCTCCACGACGCCGCGTACTTTGGCGACGTCGATGGCGTCATGGCGCTCCTCGAAGCCGGCGCAGACCCGACGAGGCACAAATTGCCTAGCAACTTCACTTACGGGGGGACTCCGCGAGAGTTGGCCATTAAGATCCGCGAGAGCATGAAGTCGGGTAAGCTCGACTTCCACCCGCGCGTGCGGGCCGAACAGGACCACTCGGAGCTGTACTCACTGAACAAGCTGCGCCGCGTGGAAACGCGGTTCATGGACTACATCACTGAGATTATCGACATGCTGCGTCGGGCTGAAATAGAGCTACCTCAAGCCGCGCTGACGGCCCCCCATGGGAATCCGCCGTCTTATTACTCCTCCACCACCCGCACGACTCATGTTTCTGAGAATATTTCTGAGAATAATCCCCCGTCGTCTCCCAGCAGCCGCCCGACCGATGTTTCCAACACCAACAGCGCCATGATGGGGACGATCAGGGCGATTACGGCAAACCCGGTCGCGAGCGAGCGCGACGCGGCCACGATCTTGGCCTGGTTCAGCAGCCGGACGTTGGGGTCGTCTGTTCTGGGGGAGGACGAGGGCTTCGGTTGACGGCACGGTTAGGTTTTGAGAACCAGTCGTTTTTACTCCGCGCAGGGAAGGGCCGTTGGGCAGGTATTGATTAATTATCAGGTTGAGGGTGGATTAATTACTTACCGGAGCCTTTGAGAAGACCTAGTCAGTCAACACAGCACAAGGCAGTCGGGTCAGCAAATGAGCAGTTCTAGGCTCAGTAAACCTCCGAGTTCCAAACTTCTCTTCTTCTAGCGAGCATTCTTGGAGAGCATTTAGGTCAGGTAAGGAAGGAAATTGCCTACCTTGAAGATGCTACGCAGTCTGGACGACGCCGCGCACCTCGCGAGGAACACTTCAAGGCCTCCCTTCTCCAGAGGCGGCCGCGCCCGTCTGAGGTCGCTCCAGTCGCCGAGGAAGCCCGACTCTGCGCGGACCAGGGGTTTCTTCCCATCCATCCAGTTCGCCACGCTCTTGACTTGGTCGCCTTCCGGTTCGGGGCGTTCGAGGTTTTTGAGGAACGACGCGAGGAGGCTGTCTAGAAACGGCTAATCAGCTGCCCAAGCTATGTAATACCCACTTGCCTGTTCAGAAGAGCTCCCGAATCAAGTAGTGTGGTGATGGGGGCGAGTGTGGCTAGGCCCTAGGTCTAATTACTATACTCGCCAAGTTTTTCCTCTACCTCGCCAAGCAGCGCCGCTCGCTCGGCCGCCTTCGCGTCCTGGCATCTGTTGGTCGTCAGGGAGTACGGGCTCGTTTTGCTCTCGGTATCGTCGAGGCCGTCCAAGCGCTGCTCCAGCTGGGCGAGCTCATCCTGCTTGTGTAGCAGCACGCGTGCGTGCAGCCGCCTGAAGCTACGGAACATGGCAAAGTCCCTGTCGCTGCCGAGGAAGGCCGCCAGAGACGGGTACCCCGGGGGAACGCCTCGACTTGAGAGAGGGTCCTGCGTCAGCATGGGAGTAATTACAGGGCCTACTTGTTCAGACGGACTATGTATTCTTTCTTGGCTGAGAGAATGCGACGCATGCCTCCAGTGTGGGGGGGGGGATTGGGACGCGTACTCTTTGGGGGGCAGTCGGTGAAGCATTCTGCGGGGCTGGCATGCTGTGCGACCACTACTGCGCGGGATTTAATTACACACTGCCCGGACGAGGAAAGAATCGGGGTGACAAGGGTCATCTCCTTATGCCTTTGGCGGCTCACAAACTGGGGCAACGCCATTGATGCTGCTGCTGTTGCTGTTGTTGTCGTCGTCGTTGTCGTCGGCACGGCTTTGAGGGGCCGATACACAGCATAATGTTTCCAGGGGCTTCATTTAATCTTGAGGGCACCGTGAAAAATGCAGCAAATAAATGCCTTTACTAAAAGTAATGGCTGCAAACTAATGGCTGCCTGGTCGGGGCGAAACTGGCACTTTCTCACAGCCCCCTGGAGGCCTTCTCATCCACTGCCCGGCGCATTGAGGTCGCCCATTCAGGGGACGCAGGATCCCCCCCCCCCCCAACCAGCACTTGCATGACAGATGCCTATCCAGCAAACTGTTGTCCCTCCCCAGCTCATGCCAGCACTCGCAGGCTGCTCTCCGGCACGGCACGTGGATGCTGATGACCATTGTCCAGCCTTTTGATGACATATGTCGAGTTTTCGTTGTTGCTAGACACGACCTCGTACGGTCCGGCGGGCTGCTCCCAGCCTGCGGCGGCGAGATACACGACCTCGCCCACGGCGTACAGCGGCTCGTTAGGCCACTGTCGATATCATCAATAGCTGTTATTCCCCATCTCCTCTTCGCGCACGTTACTTGGGCCAAAGGAGCGCACATACGTCAGATTTGTTGGCATATTCGTCGACTCACGAGCGGTACCGTCCCTTTGCGTTTTGCGAGAAGGATGTGTCTGAGGCCGTCTTCTAGGCCTGTGGATGGCTAACCGTCAGTGGCTAGGATCCATCGCGCGGGCAAGGGATTTTCGCTCACGTCTGCCGCTTCATCTTCCGACGACGAATCGTCCTCCTCAGGCCTCGTCCGGCCGCGGATACTCTCGGACGCCGCCATTCCTTTCCCGAGTAAATTTGATCGAGTAGTTAGTTATTACGCGGACTGTGGAAGGAAAGGACGGTGCCATGCGCAAAGAAAAAAGGCCTTCCACTATTGAGTCTTGAGCAATTCACGTCTTTGCTAAGTGATCCTGGACAAGGCTCCGGCACAGGAGACATACGACGCCCGGTGTGGTGGACCAAGGTCTTGGCGTTGGGGCGCGGCCCGCACCACCATCCATGCCGTCTTTCCGCCCTCTGTTGCCCAGCGCAGCCTACGCTTCTCCCCGCCCCCTACGTAGATGGCTTGCTAGTTTGTGGAAATATCTATTGGACCGCACACAGTTGGACGAAGTGCACAATGGCCGACGCCGACACCGACGCCGACGTTGTCGAGTCATTCAAGAGCAGCATCGGGACCAGTCTCCAGAGCCCCTACGCTGAAGTTCACGTGTTGTTGATAGCTTGGTCCCAGAATGATCTTGGCGGCGCAGAAGATGAAAACCGGGACCTCCGAGCCGTCTTCGAAAAGGACTACAACTACACGACGGTCTCGTTCTTTCCCATCCCCGTCGACGGCTCACAGCGCCGACGTCTCAACTCGGAAATATCCACGTTTGTCGAGAATCAGTCTCGCCGGCGGGACTCTCTCGTCATTGTCTACTACGCCGGAAACTGTAGCGCCAATAAACAAGGATTGGCCGAGTGGGCGGCCTTTGAGAAAGGGGGTCCAACACTCTCATGAAATGTGACACAGCAGCTGGTGTTCTCGGCCAGGGGGGATGTGCTCCTGGTCCTGGACTGCTGCAATGCGTCTCTTATTACCCGGGGCTCCAAAGACGATGGAGGCCGGTTCGAGCTCATCGCCGCATCGGCAAAGGGGGCCAAGACTCCAGTGCCAGGACGCAAGTCCTTCACGAGGGCCTTGATCAGATTACTGGGACAACATGCTGAGAAGGGTATATCGTCTGAGAGCCTGGCCTCCAAGCTGAGAGAGGACGAGAAGATCACAGGTGAGGTCGCAGCCCCTCCCCCGACTAGTCTCGCACTGGAACTATAAACCCCCCCCCCCCCCCCTTACAGAAACACCGGTATTCCATGACTTTGTCCGACAATATTCGACACGGATCCGACTGCAGCGCCTGCAAGATCCAGACTCTCAGTCAGGCGGTTTCATCCAGAAGTCAGTTGGCTATCTCCTTTTCAAGGCGTCGCTCTCAGAGGACGTGACTGGCCTGCAGGTCGCCAGCTGGCTCAAGACGGCCCCTCCCGAAAATGTCACGGCTGTTAGCATCGAGGCCGTCGTGAGCCGTGCCCGAAGGATGCAGAGCGCTCTAAGAGACGGGGCTTTCCCCCCGGGCTCCATGTTTGAGCGGCTCAGCGCGCCCGCCAGGGCCGAGATCTTGCGTTGCCTGCGCGGCTTGAACACGGTCATGGCCAGTTCGGCCGAGCACGCGTCTATTGCCGCAGCAGCGGTCGGCAGTTTCGAGAAAGAGCCCATCGAGTCGTCTCTTGGGGAGATCCAGGACGTCGTGTCCACCGTGTGCGCGGCTGTCGAGACACCGCTGTTGCTCGACGTCAGGGACGTCGGCGGAGCCCTATCGCATGACTCCCAAGAGCCCAGCGGCCTTGGCAGTGGCGACAGCTTCTACGAACTCCTGGCTGCGGCGGACGTGGACGCAGCACTTACTCTCCGCCAGGCCGTCCTTAGCGACGGCCCCTGCCGCTATAGCTCCGAGATAAGCCGTGATAAGATTGTATTTTCCTCGCCTACGAGTCGGGGCGATGGCACCAGCAGCGGCCAGCCATATCACCGACGCATCAAGTTCGGCGCCATGGACAGCCGCCCCGTAATCATGGAAATCTACAAGTACAAAGAGGCGCCGGACCACAGCGGCGAGCCGTACCCCCAGACGCTGCAGCAGGTCCGCAGGATGACGGGGTTACTGTGTCATCCCAAGGGCAAGGGGTTCCATATCCTGCCCTGTGCCGGTTTCTTCCGCGACCGTCTCCGACAGGAGCTGGGGCTGGTGTTCGAGGCGCCGCTGACGTTCCAGCCCGAGGGCAGCAATAGCCACGACTTTGCGACTCTCGCCGAGCTGTACAAGATACACAAGCTCGTGCCCCTCGGGCACCGCATCCACCTTGCCTGGGCGCTGGCCGTAGCCGTGGAGCATTTCCACCGCGTGGGCTGGGTGCACAAGAGCATCCGGAGCGGCATCGTGGCGTTTATGGCAGCGGGACCAGAAGCGGCCTCATCGTCATCATCATTGTCGTCGTCATCATCATCGCCATCGCCATCGCCATCGTCATCACCAGCTTCGGAGCCAAACGGCGACGACGACCACGGAGGTGCCGTTCCAGGGCCCCACGGCCAGCAACTCGTTCCTCTGGTCGGCCGCTTCGACCTCGGCCGGCCAAACCTCTTCGGTTTCGAGTATTCGCGCGCCGGCGACATGACGACGTACCTGGACGAGGACCACTCGCTGCCCAACAGCCTATACCGGCACCCGGGCCGCTGGGGCCGGCCCGCTGCGCGGTTTGACAAGAGCCACGACGCGTACGCGCTCGGCGTCGTCATGCTCGAGATTGCCCTCTGGAAGGACATCCGCTCCGCCGCTCCGCCGTACCTGGATAGGCTGGGCGGGCGCGTCGTGGCCGCCGAGGTGGCTAGCGTACTGGGGGAAATATGCGCCAGGACGCTCCCGCACCAGGTCGGCGCCGTGTTCACCCAGTGCATTGTTTTGTTGTCTGTCTGGAGTTTGGGGAGCGGACAAAGGGTATGAGCGAGTACGAGGCCCAGGTCTATTTCCACCGCCATGTCACGGGGCCATTGGGGAAGGCGGTGCGCAGGGTTTGATGGTAATTGGTTGAGAGATATGTGAAGTAAGTTTTTGAAGCCATCTCACTTGACGAAGGCTGATCTCGTCAAACCGCCATGTTGGAGATTCCAACCCAGTCACCTTTGTCTCTTTAGGCTTCAAAGTCTTTCTTATATCGAGCCTCAGTGACTAAAACAGGAGGGAGTTAGCAACATAAAGAAGTTGTGCAGATAACCGTGACGCTTAGACTCCTTTGTCTACAGATTGACTAGATAATAAGATTATTTCTCCTGAATTGTTACCACCTAATAAGTCTAGTGTATAACAGCGCCTACCTATCCTCTCAATATAGCTAATGACACCTACCATCAAACCTCATCTTCCCAGAACGCACCCAATCAGCCTTCACACAATGTCCACCATGAAGGTCGCACAGTTCCAGATTGCCTTCGGCAACAACCTCCGGAAAAGCTCGTAACAGACAGAAGAAGGCTTGGCAGGATTTTTCGAGAAAGTGACGGCGCACTCCAAGTGTGCGGTGACAGGGTACACGGTGTGGAAGGCCGTGGGCAAGGACCTGTGCCGGCTAGCGTCAACGCACCGGCAGGACGTTAAGGACCCCGAGTGCGTAGACCCCGATTGCGTAGACCCCGATTGCGTAGACCCCGAGTGCGTGGCCCGCTTCGCAAAGGCCCTGTCCTTGCTGAGCAGGCTAGGTTTTGAGGAGGCGACGAACGTCATGTTTGACCCGGAATACGTGCGGTTCAAAGCCCGCGACCAAATGCCATTCCCTCGCTGAGTGTCTTAGACTATGACTCCCCAATACCTACCAGACGGATGTGTCAGAACAGGTGAGCGAGTCGAGTAGCTCTGCGACGTCAGCGTGATTAGTTCTATGTAATCGGACAAGTTCAGCCGTGGCGAATTTGTGCTGCGAGCCTGCGATCAAAGTCACGGAACTAGACCCAAGTTAATAGCGACGTAATAAATTACTATGCTTAACCTGAATAAACTGTCATCTCATACTGATTTCTTAATGAACGAATAATCATGGTAATTACGAGCGACGCGATAACAAGAATTTCCTTAAGCCCTAAACAAACATTTTTATGCCCAATGTATTGAACGCAACTAACCTATCAGCGAGCCTCTGTGGATCTAATGATTAAGTACGCCCTGCCGTCCACCAGCATGCGGCGAGATGATCAGGTTAGGCGCCTTCCACAGCGAGCTGCACTCGGGGAGGGGCTCCGTGTCAAACACATCCAGGGCGGCGCCACCCAGGCCCCCGCCCCGAGCGCCTTGAGCAGCGCGTCGTACTCATGCAGCGTCGGCTCGAAGCCCTGCAGGCTCGCGACGTCGAGCGCGAGCGAGTTGGGGTGGAGGAGATTCATTTTGGCGGCGACGGGCGTCGTTAGGTGAGGGGCGGCCGTGCTGCTGAGCAATACCAAGGTTGGGGGCAAGGTTGTTCTCTATTTATTACTATCTAGAGAGCTAGGAAGCAATTATAGCCGTATAACTCCTATTCCAATCGACACATGTGATGGCAACCGTTTCCACTCGATTCAGTCGCCCACTTGTCACAGAAGCCAAGATTCTTTAAGAATAGCACCGATCAGCCACCAGTTGGTATGGTTTCATTGTAATAGACAGACTTACTAGTTTCTCCTTGTCATTACAGTCGATTATGCACCGCTCGTACCAGCTCTGGCAAATCATTTCCTTATCCTAGAGGGGAAAAATATCAGTTCTAGGATTTCATAATAATAAACTGACTAGTACTTACGACGAAGTGTGGCGCAGACGGGCAGTTACAGGTGCACATACTAGTGCTTCCTGTGGACATGGGCAGAAAGGATGTCGATGCCAAGTCAGCAAGTACGTGGGTGCCAACTGACAAGATGGTCATGAATGAATAGCCGAGGAGCTGCATGATTGGTAAACAAGGCATTGGTGGGAATGCGCTGGCTGACACTGAACTTAGACCCGGCACAAGGATTGGATTACTTTATACATTAGGTACATTTTGAGAAGATGCCTGTAGACGATATAGTACAGCTAATAAACAAAAATCTGCCTTCATTAAAGGCAATTCAAATTTTCAGCTCCTCTTATCGCCTTACGCCTTCTAACATGCACGGAGCGTGCAGAGAAATAGGAGACGGAGGGTGTGGTAATTACCAAAATACCGAGATCCAAAGACTAGCCGCGATAAGGCCGACGCCGGGAAAAACAACATTGAAGAATAAGGCCTCATTCAGCGGCCCCTAAAACATTGATGCGAATTCGGTCACCACAACTAGTTGTCAAACATCTGGTGGGCATGCGCTTCGGACAGTTGATGCCAAATGCTGGTAACGTACAAACTACCAGGGGCACCACTATTTGCAAACTGGCATGCAGCCTGCCCCGCTTCCCGGAATACCACTGGAAATAGGGTCAGGACCCTTCCCCCACCGCTTGCAGTTCACAGGTTTCTTTGAAAGTAGCACACATCAGCCACAAGGTCGCTAAGGAAAGGCCAAAAAAGCTAGGTGAGAGAGACGTACGACTTGAGTGCAGTCGCACATGCAGGCTTCGTACCACCTCTGGCAAACAAATTTGTCTCCCTATAAGAGGCTGTGCCATTAACTCCAGGGGTCTCACACTGCTGAACTGAACGACTGGGGGTACTTTACTGCATTCCCTGCTGTGCAGTTGTAGGCGGGTACAGGTAGAGAGGATGTCAACGTGGCGCTGCTGCTGTCAGCGAGTGCACGGGGGGCAGCTAGCAAGATTGCAACGACTGAAAGACTGAAGAGGTGCATGATTACAACAAACGCTCGGTATTCACCTAACTAGGACGAAGGTTCTTTGAGCTAGGAAATGATGACAAGATGTCCTGCCTCAGCTTACGCCTGGAACATTGAGACGTCTTTATATACTTGTTGTAAGTGCAGTGGACGAAATGTATGGGTGCGAGTTCACATAGCTGAATAAGAAAGTGCGCTTTTTCCCGAGATCATAACCCAATCACACCTTTGGCGCTCCTTGTCGTGCTTGGCCGGTATGCGCGGAAATTCCGGAGCAACATGAGACGGGTGGGAATTATTGGCATGCGCTCGGATATTTGTTTTTAGCTGAAATCTCAAATTTCGCCTCGATGAGGAAGGTTACTGCGAATGTGATATCGAATGGATTGCTTCTGCCCTATGGATTCCCGACGCTAGGGACAGGAGGATGGCCACCGACAGGGTGGTCAGCGTGCGGCTGACATGTCAGCACCTAGCGTTGCAACTGTGAGCCAGGACGCCAACACCGTACCCAGCGGTTGTGGCTACGCCGTTTGGAAGATGTAACACCATGTAGCATGGAAATAAATAAATCGACAGAGAATAGCTCACAGCTTTGGATGCCTGGGGATGGTTGGGTGGCAGCTAACATACTTTCGGATGTCGTTAGGTTCTTGATGCCATTTTGACTCGATTCTCCGGCATAGGGGGGAGGGGGGGAGGTTGGTCAGTGTCACATTGTGCTGGCTATTATCTACTACGTCGTATGACTGCCAATCTCGAACTGCAGGGCAGCAGAAGAATGATAAACTGACTGAAAATATAACTACATCCAGAAGCAAGCACATTTATCCGTCGCCGTGGTAGTTCAGAACTAGAGAGTCCGGCAAGCTGCCGACCACAGCTCATAATAAAATTTGCGATTCCCATTGAAAAAGACCAAAACCACGTAATAGTATGCCACAGTGTGTATTTGGGACCGTCGGCAGCTGCACAGAGATTTTACTCATCGCGACAAACTTGTTAGTTGATGCAGTTGCACCAGTTGCACAATCATCTCCAGCGGGACAAGATGCCCACTAGGCCCTGCATCCAGAGAGCGCCATGGCTCGGTCTCACGTCCCTGATCGGCATGGTGGCATGTATGGTGGCCTCTGCTATTGTGGTCTCGGTCTCACACGACCAAGTCGTTGCGTCCTGGACCATCCCACCCGCCGTCTTTGTCGCCGTGTTCTCCCTCACGTCCAGCATCGCATCCAGCGCTGCTCTGGGAGCGGGCATCGCCGTCCGCTTTTGGCGTGGTGCTTCCAGCGGAACCCGGATCTCTCAGCTCCACTACATCTGGAATCACGGCCGCGGGTTCAACCTCTTCCCCGCCCTCCGCGCCGGCTCCAGGGCCAGAGCCGTTGCACTGCTAGTATCGCTCTCTTACGTGATGCAGTTTGCAGCCACGCCCCTCCTGCAACGGTCAACATTTCAGACCACCCAAGACCGTGTCAGCTTCGAGTCGCTGTCACTCGACCTGGCCAGCCGTATTCCTGACGGGTGGTTCGGCGACGTCTACGACGGGGAGCTTGCCGAGTTCAAACACGGCCTTTTCGAGATCCAGCAGTGGTGGCGCAGCGAGCCCATGGTCACAAATGTCGAGGGGGGGCATACCTGCGCCGACAGCACATGCTACGGCCACGTCCGGGGCGCGGGCTTCAGCTACCAATGCTGGACCACGCAGCAGACTCTGCAGCTGGACACCGAGACGACCAACAACGCGACCGTCTTCTTGGTCGACACAGCCATCAACGACAACGCCACTCTGCGCTTGACATCCAAGTACGTCTCGGCCGTCGACAGCAACTGCAAGTCCATCATCCAAGTCGAAACATGCGACCTCGCCGCCGCGACCGCCGAGTACCCCATCGCCATCCAAAACTCGACCATCTCACTACGACGAGACGAGCTCATGACCATGCCCGTCACATCATCGTACGCATCCCCAGGAGACGCACCCGGTGCGCCCTCCGGCTCAGGAGCCGGCCCACTAGTCAGCCTGGTGGAGTTCGCCATCACCCGGCTCACCGACAACGCCACTAAGACCTTCAGCCCGGAGATGAACATGTCCAGCTACCGCGGACCAGGCGCCCTCGCTGACATATTCCTTGCCTCGCCCGACGCCCTCCCCCGGAACGAGCGGTGCCGCCTCCAGTGGTCCCGCCCAACCGAGTACGTGCTGGCGTCCATGTACGACTTCATGTTCCGATGCGCGCTGCACGCGGGGAGCGACATCTCCGAGGCGCAGAATTTCACGGCTCGGCGGACGGTGCCCACGGCAGTGTTCCAGGCCGACGCGCGGTACCTGGCTGGTGCGCTGGCTGCCATGGCGTGCGGGCTGGTCCTCGTCGCGGCGCTGCTGTGGAACTTCTGGCTGCTGGGCAGAAACGTCACGCTGAGCCCGCTGGAGATTGCCTCGGGGTTTGGCGCGCCTGTCCTGCGGGATGTGATCGGCCGAGGTGGCGGGGACGCGACTATTGACGAGATACTGGCCAAGGTGCGCGGCCGCGAGTTTAGGACGGACAGCCGGGGGACTGGGGATGATGGGCGACGGGTGCCGCTGGGGAAGGAGGTTAGCAATGCAAGTAGTGTGCGGTTGAACATGTTGAATGTCACGGGCACTGGGGATTCGTTGGTGTCGCGAATTTGATTTGGAGAAATATCATTTCGTTTGTCCTAGTCATCCGCATGTACATACATACATTTGCACTTACATGTAGTCTAGGTGCCCCTCCGGGTTGTACTTGAAATATTGGTACGTTAATACCAGAGTCTCCCTGACATATTATCCGACGCACCGGAATATGAAAGAAAAGAAGACGAGGGAGACTTGCGATGTGGTGCCGCCGGCCTCGTAGGCGATGGCGGTCATTGCGCGCTGGCCGCATGCCGGGTAGTCGACCGGGGCGGGCCCTGTGGAAGTGGACAATGTGTGCATTAGCTAGCTAATTCTAGGCGGAGGAAATCTCCCTACAAAATGTGTGGGCGAAATCTCTAGGGCGGGGCTAATGCCCACGTGCCCAGTCACGTGCAGGGCAACCCCGCCACAGGCCCCATGTTCAGGGCAGTGAGCGGCGTGCCATCTGGAAGCCCTGATTTTGTTGTGGCTGAGCCATGACAAAGCCCTGGGGCGGGCTCCCGCTGCTGGAGCACCAGGGGGTTATTGGCCTAGGGCCACCGCATAGTACACCACTTAAGGCTGTTGGACCTATCAAAAAAGGTGCCCTCCTACAGGGGTGCTCGCAGGCTGCCTACTTTGACGACGTGTGGGGGGTTTGAGATCATCCGGCGAATGAGTTTTGGGCGGGAGACACGTGCGTACGGCGACGACGGGAAGGCGCAGTCTGCCATGAAAGGAAGACCGGGTTCGTTTTTTCCATAGGGTAAGCCCCCCGTTCCATTTCATGATGCCTTGAGGATAGTTGATGTTGACCTTGCAAAAGGGGGTGGCCACGTCATGTGTCCTGGCCGCTACTTTGCAAAGCAGGAAATCCTACGGAAACTCGCGCCGAACCGGGATGTCGAGTTGCGGTGGAGGGGGGAAAGGGGGCAGATGGGAGCGTCTTAGTGGCCGAGAATCCTATGGTTCTTAATTCGTCAGACCAGCGATTGGCCTAACTAAGGCTTGTCGGTTCGCCTCACTTTTGGAGGCCCCTAAAGATGGGCGTAACACAACGCTACGTTGTCGGTCGGGTCAAAAATTCTCCGAAATGGCTTCCCATTTCGCCCACGATTGCCTAAATCTCTGCGCAGCATGCGCAGCAGCGACTTCCCGACAATTTTTGCGTCCCCGAGTTGGTGTCCAGCTCGCACCAAAATATCCGGCCAAGCTCAGCGCCAGGTTTCTATACATTTGTAATAAAAGTCGAAACCATCAAGACGATGGCAAGTTCCAGCAACCCAGGCCAGCCGCCGGCTTCGGCGCCCCAGATTCCGGTAGCCGCAAAGCAAAACGAATACTTCGTTCCCCGCGACGGTATTGACCGAGAAGTCATCGTGAGCGACATGTGCAGTTACCTTGGGAATGACGCAACAGTGCGTCTAGGGACGTTTGAGGTATGGAAAACCCGATGGAAGCAGGAGTACAGAGTATAGAGGTGCTATGGCTGACAACAGATAACCAGAGCCCGGATGGAAAAGTCATACGGGGGTATTATGTCACGGCTTACAGGAACCTGACGTCTGTAGGTAATTTGAACAATGGCTGCGATGGCGCATCAGCTGAGACATTTCTCACAAAGGCCATGGTCCAAGGCCTCAAAGCAGATAGTGCAAGATGGGAGCAAGAGAGACGTGCATCTTCCCGCACGGCTGCGTCCTCCCGCCAATCCGCCAGCAGCCCCCAACAACGAAGCGGTTATACTGTCCAGGAGAACCGCCGCACGTCTGCGTCCTCCCGCCAATCCGCCAGCAGCTCTCAACGACAAAGCGACTACATTATCTGGAAGAACCGCCAAGCAAATCCATATCGCATTGGTATCAGTCCTTTGGGTGATCCCCTGTCTTTCAGTGATCCTTCAGCACTTGGCTATCCTTCCACTTCTTCGGTCCCCGACCTGTACGCCTATCCCACTCCACCTCAGGCTCCCGGTCAGCAGTACGGCTACCCTTCTACTTCTTCGGTCCCAGGCCCGTACGCCTATCCCACTCCACCGCCGGCTCCAGGTCAATACGACTACCCTCCCACTTCTTCGGTCCCAGGCCCGTACGCCTATCCCACTCCGCCTCCGGCTCCCGGTCAGTATGACTACTCTCCCGGTCAGTATGACTACCCGCCTTCTACTTCGGTCCCCAGCCATCCCGCTCTAGCAACACGTCCGTTGTTTCCCCGCTCTCCTGTAGCTCCTCCATATCTCAGTCGGTATGACTACCCACCTTCTACTTCGGTCCCCGGCCATCCCGCTCTAGCAACACGTCCGTTCCATCCCCGCTCTCCTGTGGCTCCTCCAAATCCCGGTCAGTCCGATCAAGGCTCACCTGCGGGTACGTCGGGTTTAAGTGGGCACTACTATGATCCAGGGCCGCAAATGTCGACTTCGGATGGCAACACGACCAGTATGGCGCCGGCAGGAGCCGCAACCGACTCTGGGTATGCTTCGATGTCGCATGTACCCAATAAAGCCACTCTCCCGCCAGTCGTCGAGTCGGGACCTAATATCGGTACCATTGGTCCTGATTTGGAGATCGAGCAGAGTGTTGACGAGAACCTCTTCCCCGAAAACGACACAGCCACTGTATACTCAGCAGCTGACCATCTGGATGACTACCACTTGAACGTGTACGAATCCGAACTCGCCGATGGTTTGGCGAACTGGGTGCGGATGCTGCAGCCCGACGTAACTGCCAAGAAGACTATGGCCGATACCCTGCCTGACCTCCTTAGGAATTTTGCGTTACGACTGGGCCAACATTCAACCACGCAGTCGGAAAACTCGGTCATGTACTTTGTCCACCGCTACAGACAGTAAGCGGATTTGTCCCGAAATGCTAAGCTCGTGGGAGTCAGTCACTAACAACTCAACCAGCAATATCGCGCGGCGCTTTAGGGAAGCTCTCCTGGCCACAGCAAACGACGAAGACGCTTCTTCCAAGCCACAGGAGTTAGTCGACAAAGAAAAACTTAGAGACAGCGTGCAAAGGTGGCTTGAAAATCTCACAGACGAACCCAGCCTAGTCGACGACGTCCCAGAAGCCCCTCCTGCAAAATTGGATGAACAAGAAATGGCTGCCATCCCGGATGAGCAAAAGTATCGCGAAGTTGCTTTCAAATCCCCTGCTTACAAGTGGCTTCTCGCTTCCCTCGGCAAGAATGCCGGTCTCAGCACTGGCTCCCCGGATGACGCCACCGCAGTCATCAGAAGTCAGATCTCCAAAGCTCTGCCTCGAGCGAAGGCAGTCAGCAGCAAAGTCGCATCAGACGTCCATGCCATTGCTATCAGGTGTGATTGCGATGTTGAAACGTTCGTCCGACATGAGTATCCAGACACGGCCGGGGAGTTCAAGCTTGGAGAAGTCATAGCCATAACCGGGTTTCCTACTGATGCTCAAGCTCTCACCTGCTTGGCATACATGGAGCAGACGTGGCCGAGCACAGGAGGTGATGTGTTGTCGGCAGTGCAGAGAGCCTTTCAGAGCGGGAAGCCAGCATCAGGTAAGCGCTCTTATCGCTGTTTACGGCCGGGACAGCTGACAGCCATGCTTCCTATAGAAGAACTCTCTGACAGGACTCGAATAACTGCCTCCGCTTTTGATGGCTCTCTCACCCTAGAAGTCGAAGGGACTGTTGATGTCATAACGGAAATGGCCGAACAGATCATTTGGCTTGCTGCTGCTCTGAGAAGCAGTGAGGGGGATGAACTGACGTACTGCACTCCATTCATCAAACAGATCACGAACTCGGAGGGAAAGCGACAGGCGGATGTCGGTTTCGACTTGAGCGTACGAGAACTAGACCAGAAGCCGAATGGCACCTGCTGGCATGCCATGTTTCGGAACCCAGTCGTCGTAAGAGGTTATCCCATCCGTCGAAGGCCACACGATGGAGTTGGACTGGAGGTGCCCCTCCACATCATGGCCGGGCTCGGCCAGGCCACCCACGTCACTGAATTTCTGGGAAAGTCTTACATCAAGGGCTTTGCTTCGATGTTCGTCGCTGTGGATCAAACGGATGGAGTCTGTAACTGGCATCACCTCTACAACTCGGACGGGACGAGGATATCCTACAACGAGGCTGGGGACACATCGGCCGGCCAGGTTCCGGCTCATGTGCTCTCCACATCGCGACACATCGTCGGCTGGTGCACTAAAACCAGCATTTTAGCAGGTAAGCCGGGGCTGCCTCGAACCCGGTAATGGATCACATTGACTAACACAAGCTAGGGTCTTCCAATGCCAACTACAAAGTCAAACGATCGGGATTACCACAAGCTGGCCGAGACTTTGCTCTCGACAAGATCTCTCTCTCGTGTGGCCAGATGATAACCGGGGGAGCCACTTTCAGCATCGGCAAGAAGGACGTGCCAATCCACGTTTCCAAGGGTGGATACGTCGAGAAGCTTCGTTGGATCACCCAAAGACATGTTGTTCTCTGGGACGTAGAAGCCAAGCGTGGTTGGATGGTCGACGGGGCCACCGCATTGCATCACCTTCTGCGCGGCTCGTTGGAGCATTCGCGCACTGACAGCTTTCGGTCCGAGTTCCTGTTCGACTTCTCCAAACTCAAGGATGGTTCGGCAATCGAGGTTCTTCTCAAGCCGGAACACCGTCGACTGTTACTTTACCCTTCGAAGGAGGAGACACACACGGAGACCATAACAGGGGTCGACGGCGAGACGAGGACCGAGACCAAAACCAAAATAACCTATACAACTCTAGGAAACAAGGTGGAGGAGATCTACACCTACCTTGAGAGGATGATCGAACACAAGTCCCAGATTGAAAACACCAAAGGCTTCAACGCCAAAGTCCGGCTCCGGAGGCACCTTGAGGGCTGGGATTTCTCGGATCTGGCAACCAACCACGACCCTTCCCATCTCCGCGTAGCTACTCTGCCTGCAAGCGCATTCAGCTGGGTTGAGTTAACAAGGATCGCACAAGCGATGACGCTGTTTGGCAAAGGTTTCGGGGACCTCTTATCCCCGACCACCGACTCGGCAAGGAACAGGTGCTCCAGCTGGGGATCTGTTCCCACAGCCAAACACTACCTCTGTGTTCGTGTCGCGGACCTACAGAACATAGCTGAGGATTCCGGAGGGGATATCTTGGCAGACCCCATCCACATTTCGCCCGACCTGGTCTGGATGAACCCTTCTAGAGACGATCCTTTCGGATGCGTGTGCGACGCGACACAGACACTGGGAAAACACCCGTCTCCCGTCCAGCAACTCGTGCCTTCTTCTTGGCGACGTATCGCCACCGGCAGCTCTCTCAGTCTCATCGGCATAGGAGATAGAGCCGTCATTTTCGGCCAGGGCAACGGCTTCCAATGGACGTGGCCAGACGGTAAAGGGGTTATGCAACCGCAGAGCAACATCACTCCAGACTCTCCAGCAGGGACTACCTCCAGCAGTGCCAACGACAGCTCTTCGGCGTCTCACACCAGTCAGTCCGTCGCGGGAGCGTCCCCTCTCACGCCGGATACGCCAATGTCGTCGTTGTCGACGCAAGCCAATATGAGCGTTCAATCGCCCCAGGGGAAGGGTACACCCGAGCTATCAACTACTAGCTCGAGCGAGTCATCATCTCCGGCTAGGTCAAGTCCCGCTCCTCCCCGGTCGGATACTGCGACCCCGGAGAGAAATAAAGCAGAAGAAGAGGGAACATGTGCGGAACCGACGAACACTGTTGTGGGAGTGAAGAAAGGGGGTATTCTTCGTCGGGCCTGGGCTATATCTTTTTGGCGAAGGTGAGGGGAGTATTTTGAAGGCGACAGCATTCCTTATTGCTAAAGTAGCCTCCTCTCAGAGCAGCCTCTGGTAGCTCAGTTGGCAGGTTTTTACCTTCGCCACTCGATCTCCACAGGAGCTGTGCCTGTTTGCACTATCGGAAATGCTCCAAAAAGCCATCTTGCGCATATACCTTGTCGCGAGCCTCAAATGCCCATTTCTCGCCCCTCGAGCCGATGATGTCTTTTTCGAGAGCGATTTGACACCCCGAACACGATATTCGGTATTCGACTCGACCAGTGTCTATCATAACAAGGAATTGCACACGAACCCATAAAGTTAAAATTTTCATTTCGTCCCGAGTGTGCTGGATGCACCTGCGTGAGAGGGTGCGGTTGATTTCCGGAAACCAATTTGGCCTGATGCACAGAAACGACCTTAGTTCGAGATCTGTATCCGGTTTCCTTCGTCGAATATGTCCCAGGCAAAGTCTTGAATGACGCGAGTTGGTCTAGTTGGGCCTTGGTCAAGTGGAATTGCTTCCGGACAGCGGCAAGAGGTTGCAGTTGGGTTTCCGGGGCCGCTTGGAGGCATTTAAAACAGCACCGAGTCCAGGGGAGGAGCGATATAAATCCGCCAAATTCACCGCAAAGAGTACAAGCCTTGGTACAAAATTCGCGGTAAAAGTCGGATAGAGAAACGCTGACGGCAAGTCGTGTCCGTGACAAGGCGCAGAGAAGGCTTAGTCCATGCGAAACCACCGCCTGGTATTCCTTAAGAGAGTCTACCGTCTCTCTCGATTTGAGATTTGTTTGTCGAAAGTTGAATATTGAATACATATCCAGACGTAATAATACGTCGTATAAGAGCTCAAGGGGTAGTCGATCGAGAGAGCCGAGTCCTGTACTAGAAGTCTGCGGGAAGGGTGTTGCTATCGGCATACGAATGCCGGCGTGTTCGCGAGGCGAGAACCATATCACGGAGCGACAGAAGTCTTTGCGATGGTAGGCGGCGGCTCGAACAATGGCATCAGTTTGTTCCTCGCGGAAACTGTATTCGGCGACGGAGCGACATCCGCGAGGCATAGGGGCGGCCATTCTTGACGTTTGTCGGTGTTTTGGGCGGCGCTGCGTGATAGTTTCTGGAATCTGTGCGCCTTGGACTTTAAATCGGGGCCAAATAAGGATCGCGTTGAGATGCGCTCACCAGGAGAAAGTCAAAAGGCTTTCAACTCGCGTGAATTCAGCGCCGTGTCGACACGGAGCGGCTCATTGGAGGCCAGCGGAAGCAGCACAAATATAATGCGGGCAGACTCGGATGTTGTGTGGCAATTCGAGAAGTCAAGAGTTCAGCAGCGCTCTATTGGTGCTGACGCGACGCGTTGGGTTTGGCAGACGGGGAAACTTATTCTGTGGCCGGGTGCCTGCCCGTGCTGAGTCAAGATCCACAGTGTACACACTCAGTATGTACCGTACCTCGCACAAGCTCCAACATTTGCCACATCCTCACTCTCGAAGCTGGTAAATACCATCGCCCCAAACAATAAATTTGAATTTATCCCCTCAGGACCCATCTTTCGTAATCGTTGGGATTTCACTATTATCTAAACAGTTAAGTAAATAATATCTTATCCTGTTCGGACGACAATATTACTGCGAAACTCTGAAAAAATTACCATGTGAAATTGATAAGACACCTTATCGCCTTTCCGGATTGGCTAACCTATGTGGAAAAGTGGACCCGATTTCTCAGTCACATCAATATGGGTAGCCCCTATCACGTGCCTATCTGCCATTCGGTCAGCACACTTTCCAAAATTGATGCAATGTTACGATCCTGGTTCAGGGTGCATGAGGCGCCCTGCTTCCGCCCCGTGATTGGGTGACGTGGTGGAGACGGACAGACCCCACCCAGTGTGGGTGCGGCCAACCAGGAAGCGCTCTGCCTGATTAGCTGCCAAGACCAGCAGAGCGGACGGAGCGGGCGCTCTGTGGGGCCCCTGCGCTCTGCGAGCAGAGCGCCCTGGACCCACGGAGCGCAGACACCAAGGACTCTGATTGGTCCGCCTTAGATAGATATATACGACGACCGTAGCCACGGTCTTAGATAGTTCTTGCTTGGTTCTTCAAGCAAGCAATACACATTCACTGCACTCATACACTTTGAGTGGCATTCCGATTTGACTGTATTACCCGTGCGATAGGAGCTTGCCCTTTGTTCTATCTTCATAATTACCAACCCAGCATTCTGTGGAGCCCGTGCTCCCTTACAGACAGACGACCCTGAGAGTCGAGTGGTTTGTAATATGCAACCGGTATCATTATGTGTATAACTCTACGGAAATTTTGAATCTAAAGCCCGATTCGTTTTATAAGGGAAATTGGCTGAGATATAAGCGTTTAAATGCTTTCTAGCGTGGTGGGGCGTGTGACGGCCCGCCTTACGCAGTAGGGATGTCAATAGTTGAAGGCAGCAACGAATGTGGATTTAAAGCTAAGGAAGAGAAAGGAATCTATCGCGGGGTCCGCGCAGGGCGCGAAGAAATAGGTAGTGGTGCCAGTGCGCACAGGCCACACACAATGCAGCCAATAGAATCAATCCTGTCACATGAGCCCTGTGGCGACCGTGACAGGGCGTGCGTAAAGGTGGGCTTGCGCACGTGACTACGCGAATTGCCCTTCAACCCCGCGTCGAATTTCCTCGCCCACCTATTACAAACCACTCGACTGTTAGGGTCGTCTGTCTGTAAGGGAGCACGGGCTCCACAGAATGCTGGGTTGGTAATTATGAAGATAGAACAAAGGGCAAGCTCCTATCGCACGGGTAATACAGTCAAATTGGAATGCCACTCAAAGTGTATGAGTGCAGTGAATGTGTATTGCTTGCTTGAAGAACCAAGCAAGAACTGTCTAAGACCGTGGCTACGGTCATCGTATATATCTAATTCAGGTAACCAATCAAGACTCTTCCTTTGCGTGCTCAGTGCTCCTCCTAACGCTTGGTACACCGAGCGTCTCAGAGACTACCGAGCGCCCTGCTCGGCAGCGCTGGCATCAATTCAATCAGGCCAAATATGAAGCCTTATTTGACTGTATTTGAGGCCCAAAATGGTGTATTTATCTGTGTAAGAGGCTCTCTCTGATTGGGTGGGTTTTATTTGACTTAATTGACGGAATTTGCCGCTCCACCAAAAAACAAGAAAATCGAGCCCTGAATGGCACCTTGAGACCGGAAAAAAGCCCTTGACCTTCAGGATCCTCATTTACTCGCCCAATTCTTCTTACACATGAGGTAATTCAGGGTTTCGACGACCATACTATGTCTCTGTGTGCCAAGGACCAGTTTTCCCTGGCTGAATGCCCTCTCGCACTCTGTTGACATAGACGGTATTGACAACAAGTCAAAAGCCATCTGTAAGGAAACCACCCTCGTAACCACCATGGCCACCGCCACCAGGGCCACCCTCGCCACCATAGCCACTATCGCCACCGCTAACAGGGCCACGCACTATCGCCACTACCACCCTGGCCACGCAAGGATGACTCGTAACCCCTTTCACGTGTATATAGACCATGGCCTTCGCACACCTCTTTAGCTCAGGCCAGGTTGAAGTCTTACGCCAATACCAGTCATTGCTCGCCCTGCTTGTTGCTCCTATTGTGACCACCTTGATCAGGCGTACCTGCCTTCTCTTACAAAAAAGAAAAAGCCTGCGAGGTGTGCAGGCGTTAGTTTTGTGGTGTTAGGTGTCACGGCCACCACTGTAGACCCCTCCATGTAGCTGACCCCGCACTAGCCCCAATCAGGAATAGGGCTGCAAGTGGGGCTTGCAGCCTCATTGCATAGTTGCGGTACCACGGACCATAGTTCGGCCGTGCCGTAACAGTTCCTATCCTTAGGGTTTAGCAGGAGTTTGTTCCTGGGGCTGGCACTGGCTACCGGGAGTAGTTTCCACTGCTTGTTTGCTACGCAATCACAATATATAAGTCACAGGGCGTTACTCTTGATAAGGTGGTTTATGATATCTCCGCGCCAGAGTTCGCGTCCGGCCTATCGTACATAGCAGTTTCCAGGGTCAAGACCTTGGATGGCCTAATGTTTGAGTCGCCGTTTGATCGGAGTAGAATACACCGCGAAGTGCCGGTACAGAGCATACAATTGAAGATAGTGGATTACGAGGCAAAGAAGTTGCAGCTATTAGATCTATAGGAAGATAAGGTTGACTCGAGCGATATGAGCGGGTATATAACTAATAGCTCTATTGTATAGATATAAGATTTAGTTATGTAGGTTTAGCCGTCGTTATAAGAAAAGATCTCTAGAGCATCGGAGTTGTTGGCCTCCGGGCAGGATATTGTCGCTTCGCTTGCTCTCTACGTTATCTAAATAAGCTAACTATCGCGCTCTAAATTACCAGGAGCGAGAGAGAGGAAGGAAGCGTCCCGTAGCGCAGCGAAGGGTCACGCGACTGACGAACGAAGCGACGCCAGCAATTTTAATTTTAAGTGGAAAATTATTAGTAAGATAGGCTAAGAGCGAAGAAGAAACCTAAGGTATCTTTTATTAACTAGAAGACCTCGAAATAAGCAGAATTTGATATGGCATCAATGATGAGCTACGGCGTTCTTGCGCGATAATTGAGATCTGGGAGCTCGGTGTGAAAAAGGGGACGTCTTCAAGTTTACATGGAATTCAACGATTTGGTGTGGGTCATTGCCACTACTGGACAGCCACTGCAGGAATCCGATGCCATCTCCAGATATGTCCGTAACGCCAACCGATCCGGGTTTACAGAATGGGCATCCATGAGCGCGACGACACAGGACAGCATGGGCTGCAGAAGTCCCAGCCTGCTCGAGATCCAAGCCAACTTGATCAGGTATGCACTCAACAAGGAAGTAAGTAAGCGACTAATTACTCAGCTGCAGCTACCGATAATGATAAGAAGAACAAGAACAAGGGCTCGATAGCAGAGCGGGAGACCGACGGCGTGAAGCGGCGTTGCGACGGCACCGTGATCCGCGACGGCAGCTGCGACAACTGCAGGAAGGCCGGCCACTGGGCAAGAGAGTGCCGCCAAAAAAAGAAGCCCGCCGCCCACAACAATTCGCACTCGTCTAACTCCAGCAATTTATTCTTTAAGCTAGATGCGGACGACATAGCCGCCCTCGTAGAGGAATATGACGACTTCATAGCGGAACAAGTCAGAAAGGAGGTTGTTTTACCTGATCTCTCGGGTGTGCTATCGCGCTAGGACTTGGGCATGGGCCGAGGGCGATTTCCCGAATTAGGCAGTTTAGTTGCAGGTAGAGGGGGGTGGGCGCTGCAAATTTGCATCCGCTTAATTGAGAACTTGAAATGGCGCGAGGTTGTTGATGAAATGGACGGGTTGGACGGGGGAAGATAGTCGCAAGGATTGGTAACCAATCCAATTACATTCAAGTCGGAGACATTCACCGCCGAGAGCCCCACGGTTGTTGTTTGCTTCAAGTTTCGGCCAACCAGAGACATGCATTGCTCTTGCCGAGACTAGGTCCTCTTGGTGGCTGTGAAGCAGGCCGCTGCAGCCTAAGTCTGCAGCCTAACCCCGGCCTATTTTCTTGGCGAAGTCAATCTATTACTCCAAGAACGTCAGCTGCAATCCGCATACGAGCCCTAAAACTCCACCCGTCAACGACTGAAACTTTGTTCAAAGCTCAAACCGGGGCGGTGCCGGTTTGTAAAAAGCGAGCACAGGGGAAGACTGGTCCAGAATGGCATCGCGGTGTGGATACTGCGCCGGCCTGTCAATCGAGCGGCTGGTAGACTTGGCCAAAACGGAATTCTCGGCTCACGCCTTCCCCCAACGAGCATTCTACCAACATCACCCGTCATTTGGCGACGTGGAGCAGTCGGCGACGGGTGGCTGCGACTTGTGCCAACTCATCCTAGAATGCTTTAGGGGCACCCCCTGGGATGACTGCTCGTTCTGGCCGTCGGGTTGGGAAGGCCCGCGTCTCGACATCGACAAGTCGGCGTATGCAGCCGCCAAGCAGCTCGACGTGTCCGATGTAAAGCTCTGCATCAACACAGACCACGTATGGTCGTCCCAGCCGCTCGAAAGCGTAAGCCTCTTCAACAAGCTTCTTGTCCATGTCGGCCCTATCCAGGAGGATGATGAAGAGGACAGCGATTGGCCATTTCCCTTTCTGTCCCTAGCTCTCAGCACCCCTCGAGGTATGATGCCCGTTAATTACCATCTCCATATCGGTCCACGCCGTGCTCTCCTTGAGCAGATAACCGACAAATAGCCTCGCATGAACAACGTGCAGACGTGAGGGTCGCCATAGACAACTGGCGCATCGGCCGGCTGCAGGTAGACCCCCATCTCGGAGCACCTGTCAACCACGCCATTGCAAGGAAATGGCTTCAAGACTGCGAAACCCTGCACCCCGCTTGCTCAACCGGCCAAATCCCTGAGCTGCCGACACGAGTCATCGATGTTGGGACGGACGAGGACGCGCCTGAAGACGCACGTCTTGTTTTGTCTGAGGGGAGAAGGGAGAGATACGTCGCACTCAGCCATTGCTGGGGCGGCCCGATCACCACCCTGCTGACAACCGACACATATTCCGACTTCCAAATTGCCCTGCCCCACGCGGACTTGCCCGCAAACTTCCGCGACGCCATCATCATCACCAGAGAACTCTCCATCCGCTACCTGTGGATCGACTCGCTCTGCATTCTGCAGGACTCCAAGCTTGACTGGGCGGCGGAGTCGAAAAAGATGGGCACTATCTACCGCGACTCTGCCGTCACCGTTTCGGCCGTCGTTGCACACAATAGTGCTGTGGGCATCCTCGACCCAAGGCCAATGTACAGGTCGACGCCCGCACCCACAACACTCCGCGTCTACGAGGACAGAACCCGGCGGGAAGAAGTGAGGGTAGAATGGGTAGACGCGGAAGACGAGTGTCTGCGGAACTTGGCTCTCAGAGGCCCATTGTTCACCCGGGCATGGACCCTGCAAGAATTCATCTTGTCGTCAAAGCATGTTCTCTACGGGAATCGGCAGATGTACTGGAGGTGTCCAGCCGGCTTCAAATCTGCCGACGACAGCCCCGGCGACAACAAATTCCCAACAGAATCGTATCACGCCCTATCTGACGTCGTGCATTTTAATCCTCTGGAGAAGCTAGCACATGATGGCCCTTTGAGTCGCGAGGCCTGTTTGGACGACTATTATGACCTGGTTGTCGAATATTCGAGTCGAAACATCACCTTTGACTCTGACAAATTCCCTGCTTTTTCCGGTGTTGCTCAGCGTCTGCAGCCGGTTATTGGGGGCGACTATCTGGCCGGGCTGTGGAGTAGTGACTTTTGCCGTGGCCTTCTCTGGTATGCTGGCGTAGGTCAGTGTATCCATGTGCCGCAGTATCGTGCACCGTCATGGTCGTGGGCTGTGAGCAACGACGAGGTCCTGTTCGGCAACAACAGGGAAGATCCGCTGCTGCCAAGCGGGCACAAAGCTCAGCTCGTTGGATACTCTGTTGTGCTGCAAGACGAGACAACCCCATTCGGAGAGCTCACCTCGGCCTATCTCGTTCTCAAAGCGCCTACCAAGACCCTCGTCCGGAGCTCTCAAGTTGTCTCGTCATACCAGCTTGAGGGCTCTGTCGGCCTGGGCTACTTCGATGAGCCCAACCGGCATGTTGCCGACGACGAGACAAGCGTCATATCGACAACGACAGACTTATTTATGATAGAGAACGATAGCGCTTCCGATGAGGACTATATTTTATCAGTCATTACTCGATATGGCGAGGATGGCCGTCACTTCGAGATTGACTTTGACCTGTTCGACGACGTGGAGCTTGTTGTTATGCTGGTGCACGCCCGCGACCGCACACCCGATGCGCTGCCCGAGGAGACAGTGCCGGCACAGTGCCTAGTACTCCGGTCGCTCCCAGGCAAAGGAGAGAACACGTATGAGCGGGTAGGCTACGCTGCACTTCGTCTCGCCGAAGGCGGCATGCGCTGGCTTGAGACTTGGGAGAGCCGCGAGTTGAAGTTGGTGTAGTTTGCGTACAGGGTGTTTCTCGACTGCAGAGCACCCCTCGGCATCAATATGTCTAGCTTGAACCTCAAATAATCACGGTTCAAATCATGTCCCAATTCCTACTCGAGATCCTGTCTCAACAAGCCATACATCAAAATGTCAAACGCCTCCCCGTGCTTGAACCCAGCCCCCCGCCTGCACCCCTCGAACACAAACCCCGCCTTGGCCAGCACCCTCGCGCTGGCGGGATTGAAGCTATACACCCCCGCCTCAAGCCGCTGCAACTCCGCCTCAGGGACCGCCGCGAACGCCCAGCGCGCAAACGCTGCCACGGCCTCGCTCATGACACCCCCACCCCAGTACGCCTCACCCAGATAATATCCGATCTCGAACGTGCGCGCCTCGTCACCCCCCAGCACCCGCAGGCTGACGCCCCCGCACACGGCGTTCGTCGCGGGATCGCACACGGCGAAGCTGCGCCGCGGCGACTCGACAGCGCACCGTGCGATCCACGCCTCTGCGTCGCGCAGCGTGTACGGCGACGGGAAGTGCGCGCGCAGACCCCGCGCCAGGCGTGGGCTGTTGGCTGTTGCGACGAGGGCCGCTGCGTCGGACGCGTGGATCGGCCGGATGATGCTTTTGGGGAGGGTGAGGATGGGGGTCGGGAGGGTGGTGGTGGACATTGTGAGTGCGGATCTGAGGCAGGAGGTGTTGGTGTTTGTCCCGCGTTGTGGCTGTCTCCAATGTGTGTGCTCTCTATCCTGACTTTTAGCATGATAGGAACATTTCAGGTCAGAACTATGATGGATTGGTAAAGGCTGGCATGGGGTTTTATTTCAGGCATCGTTCCTGAGATGAGTCACGAGTCTCGAGCATAGCCACAGCATAGGCTAGTCCCCAAATGACGGTGTGAGAAATTAGGCCATGATCTACCCATAAGCTCCGGGAAAACATTGGCCCGAGCCTTGCCATGTATAAATCTCATCTGTCTCCTGTTCATGCACCCAACCCCAGATCCCATTTAGCACCCTCCATCATTCCGAGACCTTGTCCATCTCCATTAGCACCTTGCACCCTGACCTTGAGCTGCCGATGTCCGTATTTGCCTCGCTAGGCGGGATCCGTGTTACACCGTCAACATTGAAGTCTTTGCCGAACTAATAGGCCGAATTGTTCTGCCGCGAGCGCTTCGTCGATGCCGGTGAGAAGAGGTGTGTGTATTTGGCGAGGTTGTTCTTGTTCTTTTTGAGGGTGCCACCTTCTTGTACTAGCTATCGACAAGCAACAAACCATCGCCCAGCTAAGTGCGCGGAATGACTTCCATGATAAGATCATGTACAATTTTTGGGTCCTTGAGCCTCATATGCCAGTTCTTAAGTTCCAGCTTCTCAAGCACCTCGCTGGACAGGCTGGTGTAAAGGACAGCCCAGACAAAGAAGCGGTCCATAGCCCACTTCGCCTTCGCGTCGTCGACCTCAGCGACTTCGTATTCATTGGCGTCGGCCGGGGCGTCGTCGGGCTCCTTGGTGCCCTGTCTCTCCAGGAAGTGGAGGACGCCGTACACGAGCAGATGGCTGCGCAGTGAATTGTTCCAAATGACGAGGTTCTCTTTGCCCGTGAGAGTGATGACGGGCACGGCAATCTCCTCGATTGGCGTGAAGTGAATCATGATGACTTGGCTATTTCGGAATTGATGTACGACTGAGAAAGACGATTGACAGTCGGATGGTCGCTGAATGATCGCGAAGTCGGCGATCGAGGTGGATTTTCCGAGTGCAAAAGGCAGCGCAGGAAATTGCCGAACTGTAGTCGGGTTATGCCCCAAATGAAGGAATGAACGGAATCGAGTGATTAATCTTGTTCGTGATTGAGTATTGGTGTTGGTTGTCACTAGGTAGACTGGTCAGTCAGTCAGTGTCGTGTCGGAAGGAGCTCTCTATGAAAGGGCGTGGCCGGTTCTAACGAGGGGCAGGTGGCAAAACGCAAAACGGCTTTCTGCCTTGGCTCTAGGCTAGGACTGCGTCACGTGGAAACCAATTGAGGAATCTCCATGCTATCGTCCAAATAGTCTGGATAATAGCATTGGTCTAGTGACTTGGCGATCTGGCGTCTGGCCGTCGACGTCACTGGCGGTGTTGCATTTCTAGGGGTCCTACTAACATACTGCCTACTGCTTCACGATCGGACAGGTGCTTGTATTACTGGGAGGTGATATGATCTTGTCAAACACTACAAAGCCAGTAAGACACCTACTGATACTATTACCAACATATAAATATCCACGGCAAATGCAAATTATTCATGGATGACGAGTCACTTTTGCGTATCCAGTTTATTTCCCATCTATCTAGTTCATTTCCCATCTATCTAGTTCATTTCCCATCTATCCAGTCCATCCTTCATCGGCCTAGTTGATTCCTAACCCATCCAGTCCATTATGACTCAGGTCTGTACAACAATGCTTTCATCTCGTCCGCCGCCGAGCGAGCTTCAAAGCGTCTCCTGCTCCTCCTTCGGGTAGCCACTGCACGTCCTAGAAGTCAGGCTCGCCCCTGGGATCGTCCCAGGACCAATTCTTGTAGGATTCTGATTTCGTCCATAGGGTTCGTCGCCCAGTGACCGCGTCAAATGCATAAACGTCAGTTCCAGAGCTAACTTCACTATTGCCGGTGTCTTTCCAAGACAGGACCTTGACAGTTTTTAGGTTAGGGAGTTTGCCAGCAAGTTTGGTTGCCTGTTCCCCCATGTGCCGAATCAACGTCGAGGTGTCGTTTGAGCGATACCCAGAGAACCTGCATCCGCGCGAGTGGTAGAGCTTCGGGCCAGCACCTAGCGGGCCGACAAAGCATAGGCTGACCAGCACCTCCTCGAGTGCAAGGGGTGGCTGGTTGGATTTTCTCTCGGGCGTGTCGAGAAGGCATTTGCAGACGAACGCAGTGCGGCAGTGGAACTTCTTCAGCGTCGGAATGCTGCCGAGTAAAATGCCGACCGAGCGGCAGAAGTGGCCGCTCGGCTGCATTGAGCAGCCATTCCGCGCATACTCCCCAACGACGTCCAGGCATAAGTTCGTGATAGTCAGATCGCTGGCCGAAAACACACGGGCCAGGTTGCCCCGGACGAACCCCCCGGTCGCCCACCGCGACATGACATCTTGGTTCCGTATATTGAGGAACGCCGAATAGGAATTGTAGGAATGTACTCCTATGTCTCGAATGCTTAGATTTTGCAGCTGGCGCAACTGGGACAGAGTCTTGGTGAGAGCGGCTAAAGACGAATGAAACTTTGTTCGGTCCTTCGGGTACATCAGGCCGCCAAAGCTCCGTCGCTTGTCGAGGTAGAGCTCGACGGATTTGACGTTTCCCCGGAACATGTTCGCAAGGGCGCACTTGTTTTTCGCAAGGTTCATTGCCAACTTAGTCGTCAATTGCGTGTGTCTAAACATAACCTCCTAAGCCTGTTCAAACCACCGCTTCGAGACCATGAGGCGGGTGATGTCTTCTCGGAAGAATTTTTTGCCTCCCAAGTGGCCAATGATCTGGGCAAAGATATCAATTGGTAGCCCGGTGAGTGTGGTTGACGGCATTGTGATGGGGAGGCCAAGAAGTGCCGACATTGGTGACATGTCGCTGTTGCGGGTAACGAGCGCTGAGCCAATGTCGTGGCCATCAACGTCAGCATTGGCATTGGAATTAGCATTAGCTAATGACGTAGCGGTTGCGCCGCCAACAACTCTGACTTTACTGCGGCGATCGGTGTTGTCGCCATCGGCGGATTCTCTCTCCCTCTTCCTTGGTCGCAGAGTCGGGGCCATCTTGGATTTCGGAAGTCAGGTTCGCTGTTACTGCGCCTCGGAATTTCGGACTCGGAGCAGAAATGCAAATAGAAGTGGCAACAGTTGCGGGCGTAGCAGGTGAAGGCGTGGGATTGCTCTCTGTGTAGAAGGTAGCAAAGAGAAGCGACGGTGAAGATGATGACATACTGGCTTCCACTGCAAAGAGAAGAAAGTGGACAAGGCTGGGTGCCGGCTTCCACTGCTAAGTGAAAAGAGGGAAGTGGGGAACAAGGTAGGGTTGTTGGCTGAATTTATACATAGGCGGCGCTAAACGGCATGTGGCCAGAAATTCTAGGCGCCTCGTGACGTGAACAGGGTGGTCGTTCTATCGGGTGACGGTCAGGATATCTCCGTTCTCATCGTATAGATAAGGAAACAAGGGCATTTTCGGTACTGGCCACCGTATTCATGTGGCCGACTGTCCCAACGCGGGGCAGGTGGCAAGGGGGGCTTCAGCCAGATCAAGACGGTAGGCGTGGCGTGGAAGTCAGAAATGTTGTAAAGTGGCTATCCGTCTGATCTTTGGCAGCTCTGGTGCAGTTGCCCTTCCGAGAGCCCTATAGTGTTGCTTCACGGCTAGACATGTGCTTCTGCTTCTATTAACAGTTGAGGGTCGGGCAAGGGATGTAGACATTTCAAAGACTACCTAGACTCGAGAGCGCAAGACTCAATTACAAGCGCATTCTTCGACGATAGCGGGTTCACTTGAAATGATAATAACGGAGCGAGGCGACGAAAGGGAAGTCTGGATGGTTAAGAGATACTTCTCTCAAATTTGCATATACACCTACCACCTACTCATTTCCGTCTATCTTCTACCATTGAAGTGGTGAAAAGGCACCACAACACCAAGGCGAGCCTTTCAGAGTACAGGTGCAGCCTTGCATTGCCAGGTGGTCAAAAACAACAAATAAAAAGACACCACTGCGTGCACTGGTCCGGGGATCTCAATTCATGGTAAAAAGACGTGATTTCTGAAGGATGGCTAGAAAAAGAAAGAAGCAAAGAGCGATGCCGGCTCTCTGATCTGAGGGAGGGCGGGCTGCCTACGGGGGCATCGCCGACGACATCGAGGTGCAAGTTTGTGATCATCATGCCCGGGTCCAGAAATGGAAGGGAGAAAATGCCGCTGGCCCACTTGGTCGAGGCAGTCAATTTCCGGTCGGTTGTAAAGAAACCGCTGAAATAGGATCCGTCATCTCGGATTCGCAAATTCACTAGCTGGCGGAACTGGCGTACTGCGCTGGCTACCGTCGCGATCCTTGACTCCATTGCATGGATCTCCGCTGGTCTTCGATGCAAGCCTGGATACTCAAGATACACGTCGACCGATGCGACGGCTGTTTGGCGCAAGCGCTCAAGAGCTTCCTCGCATTGGACGAGCTCCATCAGTTCCCAGGTCATAATCTCGAGGTGTCGAAATGTAAACTCGCAGGCCAGTTCAAACCAGCCAGTTCAAATCACTGCTTTGAAATGGTAAGGCGGCGGGTGTTCTTGCGGAAACACCTCGGGCCTAGATAGCCCAGAATCTTGACAAATATTTCTGCTGGCAGATCGAAGAGCGTGCGCAGCGGCAGTGTGACCACAGGCAGGCTGAGAGGTGTCGAAGGCATCGATATGGCGCTTGTCCGGACAATCACCCTTGAGACGGTGTCGAGGCCACCAGTATTGGCTGGTTGGAGGTTGCTTTCGTCAGCAACAATGGTGAATTTGTTGGGACGCAGGATTTCGTCGCTCTCGCTCTCGGTCTCGTCCCTTGTTCTCTTCAGGCCATTTTTGGTGATCGGGCCTAGAAAGAGGGGGATAAAACGGATCTCTCCGTAATGTGTCGGAGAAAAGTGAAGATGAAGACGAAAATGCCGATTTGCTTGGCGCGCGGACGAGTGAGAAGAGACGAGGTAGTGTCTTAGACGGGTGAATAATAGGTGGCTAGCTAGGCCTGCATACAGAAACTGCAGGCACCCAGTAACATGAGCAGCGTGCTCGTCTTCTGTCTGAACATGACCAGGATTTTCCTGCACAGATGGAGACTAGACTGGTGTCCGTCAACGGCGGCCACATTCACGTGACACACAATCAATCCAGTGAATAATCATATAAACCACATACCTTCAACGCTGTCTTTGAGCAGTTGGTAAACAGTGTCCAAGAAACACTGAGACCAGAAAGATATGGGTGCGCAAGTATGGTGAGGGATGGTCAGCCTCGCGACAAGGCGATGAAGGACTCGATCGAGCCGAGATTCGATCAAGCCGGAATGAACGTCGTATTAAGGAATGTTAATCTATCGTCGCCTAGTCACGCGCGCTAGTTATGGAAGATTTTTTACCATTCTCGAGGCTTCAAATAGAAATCATTCCACATCGCCGTATTACCTAAGTCCTGGCGCCCTTTCTTCAGTTCGACAAACGTACAAATTAGGTCCGTTTAATTAGACGCATGTATGCTAAATTACACGTGCAAGCTCCGTAGCCCCACTCTGGCGAGGGAGATTCGGGCAAAGTAGGTGGAAGGAGCCACGGGGTGAAACACTTCAAGGTTGATGACGTTCTCCCTGGCGGGCAGGAGCGTCCATAAAAATTGCCGCCTTTCCTGCGATGGCCCTCTAAGTGGACAACCAATTAATTACTGGGGGCTGCATTTGGCAGGCGTGTTGTGCTATTTTGCCGCCTCTCTGTCAGTTTTGGATGCGACCGACCCCGCTCGCGTCAGTCCATCCCAAATTCCTACATGGATGCGGAGTAAAAGCCGCACAAAACACCTCACTCGCCCTCACGGGCCGCCTCGGTGCCGCAATGGACCCATTCGCTGCAGTTTCCTTTGCCGCCACCATTCTCGCCTTTGTCGATTTCTCTTGGGGCCTGGCCAAGGGGACCTACGAGGTCTACCAGTCGGCGACAGGCCAGACGATCGAAAATGTGCACATCAACGATGTTATCAGCGACCTGCGCAGCGTCTCCGAAGACCTCGACGGCACCCCGTCGGGCGACTCCAAACACGAAAAGGCCCTGCGACGGCTCGCGGCTGAATGTTCTGAGCTGTCAGCCGAACTGATGGCCCTCCTGAAGAAGCTCAAGCGCAGCGAGAAGAAGAACTCGGTCTGGGGCAGCCTGCGCGTCAAATGGGCCAGCATCCGCAAGGCCGCCGATGTCGAGTCCATCCTCGACAGGCTCCGCGAGTACCGCAGCGAGATCATGCTGCGTCTGGGCCTGATGCTGAAGTATTGTTACCCAGACTGTCACCAGCTTCTCCGGTATCGTTGGCTGACTCAGATTGAAGTGACCAGCAGTCGTCCATCAAGGTCCAGCTCGATCAGATCCGCAAGGAAGCCAGCGATCTCAACACTGTCACTGGATCGCAGCTCGACGCGCTACGTAGCGACATCCTGGAGGCGGTAGCAAGCATCCAGAAGAAGGAAGACGACTATGATTCAGACTCCGAGACGCTATACAGTGCCGAAGAACCCCCGAAGATACCAGAACCCCCCAAAGTCCAAGAAACAACAAAGATCCAACAAAATCCGGCGGACCCCGGGAAAGATACTCTGCGTGGCGTGCACAGGCTCATAGTGGAGCTCATCTCGTTAACCAAGGGCATCAACATCCAGCACGAAATCCTGAAGCAACTCGACTTCAAGTCCAGATACTCTCGCGAGGACACCATCCACGACGCCCATAGTGGTACGTTTGAGTGGATGCTTGAGGAGAGCGTCGAGGGCGATGACGGCTGCTGCCCCGATGACGGCGGTTCTTACACTCCCGAGGAACCGCCAACGATACTACCGGGTTCAAATTTCGGCCTGGAGGCTATCACAGTTGAATATGGCCATGGAATGCTCCACTCGTCCTTTGAGTCTGCTGGCTACGTGTCGAGCGATGACGACGGTTCCCAGGGAGATGCATCCGAGAAGTCTGAAGCAAAAGCTCCGTCCGAGTCAGCGGTGGCATCGACGCCTATTTCTGGAATTGTCGAGGAAGACCCCCAACAGAGAGAAGGCCCTAAATCAGTTGAACCAGAAGACTGGAAGCCGGCGGAGGCTGAGCACGTCGAGGCCCTGGACATGACTAAGACTGAACGAGCACCAGCGCCATCACTTGAATCCGAACATGATTCCGACCTTGACGGCTCCCCCATGCACCCACGGCGACCACTGCGTAAAGAGTCGGTCTTCATGTCCTGGCTCCACTACGGTAGCCACATCTTCCATATCTCGGGCAAGGCCGGGTCGGGCAAGTCGACGCTGATGAAGTTCCTGTACAACGACGCGCGCACCAAGCTAGCGCTCATGGAGTGGGCGGGCCGCAAGAAGCTCGTCACGGCGCACTTCTACTTCTGGCGGTCGGCGCAGGACGAGCTGCAGATGTCGCTCGACGGGCTGTACCGGTCAATTCTATTTGAGGTGCTGTGCCAGTGCCCGGACTTGATCGTCCAAGTGTTCCCGCAGCAGTGGGACGCCATGGCGCACCAGGGCACGACCCAGCCTAGCAACCACATGGCGGCGAGCGCCGTCAAGCGCGCCTTTGAGCTGCTCGCGGCCAAGGCCTCTAACCCAACGCACCGCTTCTGCCTGTTTATTGACGGGCTCGACGAGTACCACGGCGACAGCGCCGCCCATTGGGAGCTGGCGCGCCACCTACAGGCCTGGACGCGCCAGGCCGACATTAAGATGGCCATCAGCGCGCGGCCGCACACCGAATTCCTAGTCACCTTTGCCGGCCCGCCTAACACGGTCATCCACCTACACACGCTAACCCGCGACGACATCTACCGCTTCAGCCTTGAGATGTTCGCCAAGGACGCCAACACGGCCACCATATCCGCCGACTCGTGCGAGGACCTGGCGCGCCGCATCGTCGACAAGGCCGAGGGCGTGTTCCTGTGGGCGTGGCTGACGGTTCGGCTGCTACTAGACTCGCTAGGGCGACGCGACAAGCTCGACGTGCTAATGCGCCGCCTCGACGGCGTACCCGAGGGCCTCGACGACCTATACCAGCGCCTGCTGGCCACCGTTCTCGGATCCGACCGCCGCCGCTCTGACTTGATGCTGCTACTTGCCGTCACCAACCCGTTCCCGTCGCCGCTCAACGCCGTCGTCTATTCCTGGCTCGACGACCTCGACGCCGACCCCGGCTTCCCCATGTGCACCGCACTGCCCCCGCTCTCCACCGCCGCCCTCACCGACGCCCTCGACTACGTCCGCCGCCAGCTGCACAGCCTCACCAAAGGCCTGCTAGAAGTCTGCCCAGTCCAAAGCAGCGACGGTCCCGCCGCCGACGCCTTCTTCGCGCACGGCATCCAGTTCTTCCACCGTACTGCCATGGACTACCTGGCGGCGCCCGCCCAGCTCGCCACGTTACGCATACGACACTACGCGCACCTCGACGTCGACGACGCGTTCGCACGCCTGCGGCTGGCCGAGTACACGAGCGGCTTCCGCCCGCGCCCGCGCCCGCACTTCATGCTCCCCTCGGACCTGCCGCACCAGTTCCTCGTCGAGACGCTGCACTGTCTCGCGCACGACCTCGCCGTGCCCGTGGCTGAGGGATTCCGCGCTGTTGTTATGCACGACGATGTGTATGTGGATTTGGACGCGCCTGTGCCACCATCGAGAGCGCACCTTGGGTATAGCGTGCCGCCCCTGTGCGCCACGCACGGGAACACCGACGGCGCCAGCGTGCATGACTCGCTAGCGCGCGCGTCGTGGCCGCACTTTGCTGCCGCGTATGCTCAGACGCGCTACGTGCTGCACCTAGTCGCCCGGCAGCCGCGGTTGCTTCTCACCTCGTCTTCTGGGGATGGAGATGGAGATGGAGATGGAGATGGAGGTGTAAATGGAGAGGGAGCAGACTTGAGCCTACTACTATCGGCGATGACGGGGGGCGATGCCCAGCTGGTACGCGAGCTGCTGGGGCGCGGGGCGTCGGCGGCGTACGCATGTGTGAGCATGCGCGACCGTACTCATCGGCGAGGACGCCTGCCGGTGTGGGTGCTGGCCGTGGCGAACTGCGTGTGGCAGCTCATCGAGGTGTTCGCGGCCGAGCAGAAGGAGGCCTACCGGTACTCGCAGGCGAAGGCGGATGCGCCGCCGGGGCCAGCGGGCTCAAAAGCTGTGCGCGCGCTAGGGGACTGGCTTGCGATCGGCGACGGGAACGGTCTTGTGTTGGGTGTGTATGAGGCGAGTCCGAGAGCGGCTGAGGCAGGTGGGAGAGATACCGAGCATAAAAGAAAGCTCCAGCACGGCGTCATCGATGGCCAGCTCCAGCTCCGCGCAGGATCGGCTGGGGGGAGGATAGATAATTGGGGGGCGACCTCTGACGGTGACGAGGCGGCGGTGTGGAGGTACACCAACCAGACTGAGGGCGACGAGGAATCAGGCGATGATGACGACGACAGCGAAATATGGCAGAGTGAAAGTGGGAGCGAGAGATCATTCTTTGCGATAGACGGGCTGGTGTTTCGGAGATACTCGTGCACGGCCTCGAGGTTCCTGAGTCTCTGCGAGCAGCGCGACTGGAATTTGGATGGCGAGCGGCACAACACGCAACCGCCACCAGAACCGGATCCGCCCGAGGATGGCCAGTCCGACGATATTACCCACTCGTGGTTGTTTTCGCCCAGGGAGAACCGCCACCGGCCGCCAGTGCAGCTGGACGAGAGACTGCACGTCAGCCTCTCCTGGGAGGGTAGCGAGCTGGGCCTGCCGTTTACCTACAGGGTCTACTAGACTATAAGCCAGATTGAAGCAAGAGTCGAATTGTCTGATGAAAGCAGAAAATCTAGCCAAGATAATAGGCTCTTTGATCATTTTGATGTTGGGTGCTGTTCAGAGAGAAGGAATCATTCCCGTGTTGTTCAACAAGGGATCAAGCAAAGGCATATTACCTGTCACGGCCGGCTTGGAATGAGGGCGGAACTCCTCTATTGGGCGCTATAGACGAAGATTCTAAACTAAAGGGAAAAGGGAAAAGAAGCTCAAAAGCCTCCCCTCGCGAGATTCTTCCAGGGCGTCTCAAGGTGGGGCTCTGGCTGGTCGGGTGGATCCACCCAACTGGCGTCTGATTAGTCAGAGCGTCTGGGAGGCCTGGAGGACCAGGCCCTCACAAGAGGTAGGGTAGGACGGTCTTGTGGGATAAGGGGAGCCTCGCGGGTTAAGTATCCAAGAGGCATTCCTCGGGCTACGAGGAGGCTTGCGATACACCCATATGGCGGGAGTATAGTACTTTTTGCGGCCGGTCAACCCACACCCGAGGACTGCAGGGATCTGAAGAGCCTCGAGTCGCTCGAGGGGATAGTCCCTGGTATTTTTTAGATCCCTCGTCGACCAGAAGTCGCCATCTAAAGCCCGATTCGTTTTATAAGGGAAATTGGCTGAGATATAAGCGTTTAAATGCTTTCTAGCGTGGTGGGGCGTGTGACGGCCCGCCTTACGCAGTAGGGATGTCAATGGTTGAAGGCAGTAACGAATGTGGATTTAAAGCTAAGGAAGAGAAAGGAATCTATCGCCGGGTCCGCGCAGGGCGCGGAGAAATAGGTAGTGGTGCTCAGTGCGCACAGGCCACACCTTAAGCACAATGCAGCCAATAGAATCAATCCTGTCACATAAGCCCTGTGGCGACCGTGACAGGAGAGACTTGTTAGCCCCGGCTTCAAGGAGCAAACCGGCGACCCCGTCGAGGCCCAAAGCGATAACCTCTGAGAGAGCTGTTCGTCCCTGACGATCGCATTGGTTGATGTCTGAGTCGGTAGTGGCAGCCCAGTCCAGAAGCGTCTCCAGAACGTGGCGGAAATCTTGCGAGGATCGGTACTTGTCTGTGATTCCAATCAGCCATGATACATGCTGGGATAATAAGAAAAGGGGCACTATGTACCATGGTTTGCAATCGCTACATGTAAGGTTGTTTCGCCGGTAACAGGGTCGCAGACGTAGAAAGTATGCTCATGATTCTGCTCAGTCTCCAGGTCAACAAGAAACTGCATGTCCTCCAAAACCCTTCGGCGAGGGTTTTCGCCGCTGAGCAGGTGGCAAAGGGTTGAAGGCACTGCCTCGTCGTAGTCGACGTAGGGCGCTATAATGCGAGCCACACCATAATTCCCTTCGTCGATGGCGTTCCATAAAGCTGTCAGATGAAACCAATGGGTATGGACGACTTGGCAACCTGGATGACAGGATTTCGGGGAGCGGTAGTTGACCGCTGGGACCGCGAGCCCGATATCATCTAAAACTACAAGGAGCCGGCTAACAATTTCCGATTGCTTAGGCCCACGGAATTGAATTGTCATGCTGAGTAGTTCGTATGCTTCTGGGACTTGCCAACCCTTTGTAACCCCCAAGAGGGCATCGAATATAATCGGTTGTGATTTTCTGGCTGCGCATTGTAGGGCAGGCATCGACTCTGTTGGGGAAAAGCCGTTGGCTATTAAAATGTTGCTAGAAATGAGCTTCATGCCGACCTCGTGGTACCCATTGGCCACAGCAAACACTATCGCATCGATCAGGGTGGATGGTGCAAAACCTGAAACCGGGAGTTTTTCCACAAGCAGCTCAAGGCACGACCCGTTGTCTGTGTCAATATAGCTTAGTGGGCCGAATCTGCGAATGCAAGTTTCACGCAGACAGCGAAGTATATCGCTTGTTTTCGCTGTCTCGAGGGCTTGCTTGACGAGATACGTGGAGCCTGTGTGGACTCCGTTAATCACAGTTGTGTTATCGTTCTCAAGCCGTTCTGAGTTGACGAATAATGGCTCTCCTGTAAGTGACATGAAATATCAGCACATTTGTCCGTAGGCAAATACCCGGGGCTGGGGTGCTTACGCTTAGACAGTAAAAATTCCATAACGTCACGTCGTCCAGCGAGTATAGCGCAATCGAGGGGCCGGTGATGCTCTTCATCTAGGGCATTAATATCGGCCCCGTGTTCCACCAACATATCCCCTATTTTCTGCATCCAGGGTTGTTCCATCTGATGTAGCCAATGCAGCGGTGTCACCCCTTGTTTGTTCGCAACTGGAGCTTGCTCTTTGGCCCAGTCCCATTCAACTAGCAGTCTTTCGACCACCTCAGCTGCCCCGGCACGGCAGGCTAGGTAAACCATGGTATCGCCGTTGGCTGCTTGATGCGAAGCTCCAAATTGGTTTCTATGCATTAACTGCATAATAGCATCAGCTGGCCAGAGATGCAATAATCGTTCGAAGAACTCGGCGCTCCGAAGCGGTATCCATACGTACGAGATATCCGGCCCGGCATACGATGTGATATCCAGGCCTTCAACAAGGTCCTGAGCTTCCCCAAGCTCCCCATACCCAGAATTACGTAGTCTTTTGATGCTCATTTCCAGCTCTTCGGGAGCTGCTTTGACGAGGAATGAGCACGTGCGAAGCCACAAACTGCGGCTGTACCGTGGACCAATTTCGATGCTGGAGGAAAGAGCTGATATGAGGAAGGGCTCCAATTTGCAATTAGGTTCTCGAAGAAGGGTTCTTTTTGCAAGCTCGGAGATCGCCTGCAGGTAACCGCCTTTTGCGCTCGCGAACAGGTACTCTTGTGCCATTGCCGTGTCTAAATCGATGAATCCAGTTGCATGAAGACTGTAAACCTGATAACACGAGTATGACGCTTGCGCTAACTGTCTCAGCCCACCGGCGCATGAATAAGCTTGGTCGCGTAGTTGTAGCAGCATATTGGCGCTCGCCTTTAAGTCACGATACAGATACTCCACACGGTCGTAGTTCTGAAAGAGATGCAGTACTTTGACTTCGACCTTGATTTGTGATTCTGCGCATCAGTAACTGACCAACTAGATAAGGGGAAGTTGTAGACTTTACTCACGTCCAGTCCTGAAACAAGTAGTTGCTGTACTTTTCCTTTCATATAGAACATCCTATATCCCCTAACCCCGAGATTCGACGAAAGGCCGCTAGTGCATAATTTATTATATCAGCACCGTAATCAACCGCAGAGGCTGCCTAAATAAACGATTCAAGTCTTACCTTGCGGAGATCCGGCTCTCTGGATTACTGTTAAACGAGAATATCTTTGAGAGATCGGCACATCGATCCATAGGAGACATGAGGAGTAAACTCGGTATCCACGGACTCAGGAGCTGATTTAGATCGGCCGTGTCTTTCTCTTGCCGTTCCACGACATATTTCAACGCTGGCAGCAAGAACTTATCTGCTTCGGGATGGCACTTGGACTGTTCAATGAGTTCGCCGCCCGGAAAGCTCCTCCATCCAGGAATGTCGGTTCCCGCAGTAATGGCATCAGTGATTTCCTTGAACGGATCGTTGCTCTGGAGCGCAACAAAACATGCCAGTAATCCAAACGAGTAAACCTCGGCTTGAAGTGCGGCCTGCAAGCTCATATGAGTGTTTCTCTTTTTGTCGCGTAGCGGTATGTAAACTTCGGGTGCCGCGTATAGCCGGGATCCTCCAAGGAGTCCGGCTTGGGTACGCGCAAGGCGTGTAGCGATGACGCGCACCGCAGGCAAGAAGCAGGGCACGCCGCCCTAAGGCAGGAAGCAACACACGCGCAGGGCGCTCCCTAGGCACGCAGCTGCTACGCGGAGTACCCGCATCGAAGTCATCATGCCGCCTTGAGCACGGCGGGCAGGCTCATCGGCACACGGAATACAACAACCAGTCCCGGGCATACAGCCTTTTGCAGCCATGCAGGCTGGACCCCGGGCACACACAGGCACGGCACCGTGCCGCCCCGTACGGCTTCAAGTCCTGGTAGGCATACGCACCGGGCACGCCGTCTCCAAGCAGCTGGCTTGTAATGCCGCCACAAAGTCCCTAACCGGCAGGAAGACGCCTCAACGGCGCCCTGACTAGGGCATACCGTCACAAACCTCACATGCCGCCCTGCGAGCACGGCGGGTAGGCACATCGACCTCACAGCTCACGGAGCACATCGGCAGGGCATGTCGCCCTCAGGCACATCGGCAGGGCTCGCCGCTCTAGGCACTCCAATACGACACTCCTCCATACCGAAGAAAACCCCGACCCGGTGATGCCGGACTCGCAACGGCGAGAGGGGGTGGTAGCCGGGGTAAACCCCCGAGCAGGTACAACAACGGCTCGCCTTTGCGGACCTCACACACCGGGCCCGGGAAGCAGGCACACAGGTGCCCGGGAACCGGCATACGGTTACCACTGACCCGTTGGCACTGCCAACCGACCTCCAGACCAACAAGCATCCTTCTTGACAGGCCTACTGCAGCTGCCTACAGGGTTGACAGCGATCCTACAGCTGTCAGCATTCAATTTGTGGCTCGAAGGCGGAAAGGCTAGAAAACGCATTTCTGGACCGCAATGAGCCGGCAAGAAGTCACAGGCTGGAGCGACGATGAGATTATGGAGGCAGTAAGACAGGAGCCAGGCAAGGGTTTGGTAAGGAGTCGTTTTCGCGTATTATTTAATACTCGAGGAATAAATTCTAATTCTGAGTAGACTGAGGATGACAAGTCAAACTGAGTGAGCTGATGGGTGAAGGGAAGGAGGATGGTTATGTGAATGGTGACAAGGGTCGGTGGTATCGGCGTGGATGGTCCTTACGGGCAGTAGCTACGCAACGCCACTCACACCCACACTTCCTGCTGCGGGCTTTGCGGATAGTGCCACGAGATGGCTCGACCTTGCCACTGCGGTCGCCATTGCGGTAGTTGCTCCCGCTGCGCCGGACGAAGGCAACCCCAAACTGCTTGCCCAGCTGTTCAGCTAATCTTAGACCTCCTGAACTGTCTCGTGCGGATCGTATTCTTCGAATGCCCTAAATAGTGTCGTTGGGGTTGTCGGGGAGAGGCTGATATGCAGGCTGAAGCCGAGGGCAACGACCTTGACGATCTTGAACTTTAATGGGGGGGAGGGTGTCCTGTACCTTGGTCAGCGAAATCTTGACTGTTTTTGGGGGATAAGCTGGATTATCGGAAAGTCGTCACCTGTACTGCCCAATTAGCAATTGGCTTCCAGCGCCTCCTACAGACTTGGACCAGGATCGTAACATATAGCACTTTTTATGCGTTAGCCAAGTGTTCCCTAGGTTCCTAGGTGTTGTATTCTACTGGCCAGCCTACCCACTTGATTAGGAACCTCTTTCGCTCTCTCTCATCCTTGTGTTCTACAATGTTTTCTACTTCCTACTCCTCCTTTCCCTCTACTAGCTCTAGTAATAATAGTACTTTCTAGCCTTCGGCTACCGACCACTTTTCTAATAGGGAGACTAGGAAGTCGGCGGTCTCGGCGAGAAAGCTATAGCCAGGGTGGATAGCGTCGGTGGTTTGTGCGGCCGTAGTCATAGCGTCCTCGTCTCGGCGGAATTGCTCTACGTAGCCACATGAGCCATATTCGCGAATTACAGCTCTTTAAATCAGCAGCGAGCGTCGTGTCATTTATAACGTTGCAAGACTGGGGCAAGTTTCGCCCAAAACCTTTATCCTTACACTAAGGATAGCATCACTTCCACTATTTGTAAATGAACGCTAGCTAAGTTCCTAGGACTGGGGCGCATCAGTAGGAGTACTCCTTACCTTCCTGGGCACGCCAAAGACCGTGTCCAAGTCCCACATTGCGCTCCTTTGGGTAATCCTCGCAATAATCCTCCGTATAGTCATCCTATACGCGCTGGGAGACTGCCGCATTTAATGTCTGCGGAGGCTCACACCAGAACGCTTGAAAGTTCCCTAGCTAGGGTCTTCTACTCTGCCCATTCAATTTACGCGCCGTCTTACGTATAGAGAAACCCAAGGCGAATTTCCGCGCGATCCCCCGACATAAGGGCTATAACGGCGCTAACCGAATAACTAGTCGAAGGTTGACCTGAGATTAGGGATTCACATGATTTGCTTTCTGTGAGGCCTACTACTAAGAGTGAATGAGCCAATCCCGGAAGCAGGATTGTGATACTTAAGTGGTTAGTCGGTGAGTGCGAACAACCAATGTGTGCAGACTTATTGTTTTGGCAGCACCGAGAGTCTCTACATCATCCCTTTCATGTACATAACAAGATCAAAAGTAACTTCTCCAAGATCCTTCAAGATGAGTTGTACCTCCTCTCGATCCAGCAAATGGCGTTGCTGGTATAAGGTGCTTATGATGACGTTCCTGAGCCCCTTATCACTTTCTAAAGTATTATTGTATGCCTCCTCCATCGCCTAAAGAAAGCTATTAACGTTGAAGTGGTCGTGAACTGAAGTCGTGAATTTCCGGAGCGCAAGGGTCTTGAGGCCGCCAATGAGATATTTCTCTGCAAGTATGTAGACCCTGGTGTGAGCTACAAGCTCAGGGCAGGTCTCTGGCGCTTGAATCGAGTTTGCGGGATCCTCAACGCTGTTTAGGTGGTCAAGGCAGTAAAGGTAACTGATCATCGCACCAACGGCCTTAGGGTCGTTAGCCGAGAGGTCAATCCTTCCATCCGATGCCTCCTAAACCAGATGTTAGTTTTAGACCGTTGAATATATAGGTAACTGCTTGCCTTGAACTGTCCACTGCAAGCTGCTGCGAGGAAGGCAGATCTCGGACATACAATAGCTTTATGCACTGGATAGCTCTTCCCTTGACAGGTTATCTCAAGGTCAGAGTAGGAACCCCTGGCGTACAGTCTAGTTAACTCATGTTAGCTTCCTGCATTTTAATCTTAGAAAAACGACAGGTAAGTACCTCTTTAGGGACTCCGCTAACTCCTGATGAGCCTCGTTATACGTGTTGCCATCTGAGCTGGAGGGCATCTCTGGACTCTTCTTCGTCTGCGCGGAACTGAAAAGCTCGGGGAAATGTTTCTTCGCGTAGATATCGACGCGTAGATATCGAGATAAAATACCTGCTCCTCTAGCAGTTCCTTCAAAATTTCGGCGAGGTTTGGATGCCAGAACTTGTGTGACGCCGGGGCATACAGGTTGATAACTGCTTTGATTTTGCCCAGTTTTCGTAGCTGGCTATAGCGTGGATTCGAAAATACTGGTTTCCAGGAAAGGTAGATTTCCTTCCGTACTGCCGCCGAATATGACATCCCAGATACAACTACCGGAAAGGTGGTGTCGTAGTGGCCGATCGAAGGGTGCCTTTGAGTTGGTTGGGCTGGGTTGTGGCTGCTGACCAAGAATCTGACAGACAGAACACACGGACCTTTCCGCCACAGTTTGCGAGGACTTCTCCAGCCACATCCAGCCACTTTCATCGAAACCACCATCGCCAGGATAACTCTGCAATTCCAGCCGTTTCTCACACATTGGTATTGCTCCTCTTTATGAGGCGAGTGTGTCATCGTTAGTAGTATTTTAGTAACAAAATCTCCTAACAACTCAACAAGGAATCACCCACGTCGACAGTATACGCAACAAATATTTGAAGCGAGTTGATCCCCTACGAGCAAAGGAGACTTTGCGCATCGAAAAGACTCGTCGCTAGCAGAGAGACGGCCGCAATCTCCCGTCTTGGTACTATCGAGTCCTCCGTTTTAGTTATAAAGGAGACAGGGATGTGAAATCTAGGGACTTTGACGAGGATATCTCAGATCTGGAAGAGGACAAGACGCGGGCCAGGGGCGGTGGCAAGCAGCACAAGGGGGGAGAGGAGGGTGAGGGCGACGAGGATGACGAGGATGACGCCGATGACGATGAGGGGGAGGAGGACTGCGAATGCGACGAGGAGGATCCTGATTGCGACTATCAGTCTGAGTGTGGCGATTACGAACTGGATAGGGACGACGACGTGGAGTCCAAGAGATCGTGGGTCACGAACATAGATATATACCATGACCGTAGCCACGGTCCTAGATAGAGCTTACTTGGTTCTTCAAGCAAGCAATACACATTCTTTATACTCATACACTTTGAGTGGCAATCCAGTTCTATATTACCCGTGCCATAGGAGCTTGCCCTCTATTTAGTTCAATACCATAAAATACATCTCCACTCTGCTCGATCGGCCTCACATACATGCATGCCCATTCAACGTGTTGGCCAACAGCCAGCTTAACGCCCTGATTTGCACCACATTTGGCCAATTTTCCTGGGTAGTCACCATGTGCGTAAATGAACAAATCACACAAATGACAACAATTACGACGCGCGAAAATATAAGCATACCAATCTACATGCTAGAAACCGACGTTGAGAGAACCTGGAATCCCCACGAGACAGCGGTCCTTACGAACGCGGGGGTGGTACTAGTCGAGTCCAACGGCGAGCTGTTCCTCAAAATCGACAAGCTCACGGCCGTTATTTCGTTCCGGCACTGGAACCCGGTAAAGCAGGTCGTGGCGGATCTCGCGGTACCCGCCGTCATGATCTATAAGGCCGCCCACCCGAACCCTCCTCTCGACTTCGTATATAGAGAAGAGAATCAGGATGGGAAAATCTTCAAGGTCCCCAAGGTCCGGATAAAAGAACTCGATAACTCAATCGCGGAAATGGACCCAGACTCGCCGCGCCCCGGGGGCTGCTAGATCAATACGGCAGGTTTAAGCTTCCCGAGCTGCCAGGGACTGAGGCGACTGAAGCGACGAAAGAAGTCATCTCTTTCCACGTGCGGAGAAACAACGTTTCAACGGGATTTTCATGGGCTAGGCCCATTCCGTTGGCCTGCATTAGCCAGCCTGTCTGGGCGCAATTGGTTACATCTGAAAAGAGGCGTTTTTCCAACGGTTACATAAATTTCAACTAGGCCGCTTCCAGCACTACACGCAGCCCCGTAAGGTAACTCACTCCGTAATTTACGCTTGCTTACCACCCGCTGTAGAGAGCGCTACAAAGGCCGGCAGAGCACTATTTTGCCCTCCACATCACGAATTTCATGATTACTTTGAACAAGCCGATACATCGCAGAACAAGCCGTAATTGCATGCGAATATCTTCATTACATTCGCTAGGCTCGGCGCAACCGAATAAAGCTTTTTGCATTTCATTCAGGCGGGCCGGGCCCCGCAGGGGTTCGGTGCAGCCAATCAGGTAGTGCTCTGCCCGATTAGCTGCCAAGACCAACAGAGCGGACGGAGCGGACGCTCTGCGGGGCCTCCGTGCTCTGTGAGCAGAGCACCCGGGGCCCACGGAGCGCAAAGAGAGAACTCTGATTGGTTACATGAATTAGATAAATACGATGACCGTAGCCACGGTCTTAGATAGTTCTTGCTTGGTTCTTCAAGCAAGCAATACACATTCACTGCACTCATACACTTTGAGTGGCATCCCGATTTGACTGTATTACCCGCGCGATAGGAGCTTGCCCTTTGTTCTCTCTTCATAATTACCAACCCCATCATCCTGTGGAGCCCGTGCTCTCTTACAGACAGATGACCCTAACAGTCGAGTGGTTTGTAATACGTTGCTTGCTTCTCTCTTTGGTACTGATTGAACAGAGTGCTCATCGCACACCGACAACCTGGCTACGCCTGGGGAGGACACGGTCCTGCCAGACACCCAGCCAGAAGGAGAACCCGGTTCGTCAAGCAGTGACGAGTCTGACGATAGTAGCATCGCTGGATCCATCCAGCCTGAGGATACGGAGATCAGAGACGCAGACGCGGCTCCATCCCAGGATAACGCCAGTGACGAAGGAGTCACGGACCTCGCGCAGCAACTCGGACCCCTCTCGCTGAACGACAACATGGCGACCAACGAGCAGCTGGTGGCGGAAGTCACCCAGTTGAGAACGGATCTGACGGAGGCCGGAGACAGGATTCGGGATCTAGAAGCGGCCAAAACACCTCCCAAGAAGAAGCTGAAGATCCCCCACCCCGAACTCTACGACGGGGACAAAGACAAGTTCGAGACATGGAAAGATTCAGTGCTTTCCTACACGACATACAACGTCGACGAGTTGCCATACCACAAGGATGGGGTGACGTACCTCGGTACTGGACTTGTTGGAAAGGCGGCCACTTGGTTCGAACCCTACCAGAAGGCGCTAGCGCTACAGATTGCGGACAGAAACCCGGACGTCCACGCCGTCATCCAGAAGGGAGTCAGGGAGGTTCTTGCACGAATGGGAGAATTCTTCGCGGACCGTCACATCCAACGGAAGACGGAGGAACAGGTCAAAAAGTTGAGGCAGACTCGTTCAGTGGCTGAATATGCAGTGGACTTCTAGACCTGCATGTTGCACCTCGACTGGTCGGTTCAGGGGCAACTGCTTGCGTTCTACGATGGTCTCAAGGACCACGTCAAGGATGAGCTTTGCAAAACGCCCCGCCCGGAGACACTGAGGGAGTACATCGACGCGGCAATCAACATCGACGACAGGTGGTTCCAGCGCGAGAATGAGAGGCGCAGAGAGAAAAAGGAGGGACGTTCGACAAGAGGCTATTACGGGAGTCAGGGCAACAAAGCCAATGACAAGAAAAAGAGGCACACTCCAAGCACCTCGTACGGCACTCACCCAGGACCGATGGATGAGAGCGTCGGCGCAATCTCTCAGGCACAGCCCAGGAACCAGGACCAGGGACAGCGCCCACCACGCGACAAGAAGAATGACACTTGCAACAACTGTGGCAAAACAGGCCACTGGGCTAGAGATTGCCGACAGCCCAAGAAGCAGGGACAAGGAAGACCTCCGAACGACAGGAGGGCACGCTTTAACGATTCCCAGGCCATTGGAATGGTACTGGAGGACGTCGACGATTCTCAGACCATTGGGATGGTGCTGGAAGATATCGACGAAGAGAGTCCACCGGACTACGGAACCGCGGCACTTGCCCACGAACTCGCGGAAGCCTGGGGACCGGAAGTCCCGCAGGTCCCGGAGTCGCCTGAAGGAAGGAGCGACCGCGGAACCGGACCGGAAGACGAACCGGAAAACGAACCGGAAAACGAAGAGAGCCCTGACCATTGGCCCTTCAGCTCAGCCGCAGAAGAAAGACTAGCCGGTCAAGCGGCCACTCGACAAGAGATCAAGAACATCAGGCACTTTCTCGAAAAACTGAAGGAAAGACAGGACCAGATGATCGCGCTGATCGGCAGCGGCACTCAGTCGTCCCAGGGACGACAGCTCGCCCTTGATGAGCTAGCTAGAGTCACCCTTCAGAAGGCCGAGCTCTTGGAACAGCTCAATATCGAGACTGAGGAGTTTGAGGACGAACCAGCACCACCTGAAAGCTGGATCAACCCAGAAGAGCGGGAAGAGATCTGGTGCACCCAGAGGACCCTCAAGGATACCAGAATCGGGGAAGCATTCCTGGACCTCGCTGAAATCGGGGAAGCCGAGGAAGACGAAGAACCCGGAGACGCACACCAGCTACACCCCACGCATCCTGAGCACCAGGAAGTGGACTGGGCAAATTGCGTTCACGATACTTGCCGGACACATCTTTCGCCAAAATGGCTCTACAACCACTTCCCGGCCAGGAAATCAGGACAGGCGATTCCCAAGGTATATCGACATATACCTACCTGGCATACACGGGTCGGTACGGCTACGGAAGACCATCAGGGGGAGGCGGAGATCGTGATCAAACCCCTTTCGCCTAAACCTTGCCGAGAAGGCAAAACCGACTGGAGGACTTGTCGACAGACAGGCTGCCGAGTCCACCAGAGGCAGAAGCTTGAGGACTGGCACAGAAAGAAGACCCAGCACCTCACTCACTCCAGAAACAGGAGGTTCAACAGGGCGCACCGTTCGTGGCCTTCGGTTGAGTACCGCCTGGAGGCAGAGACGATGAGGAGGATCGAGCCAGAAGAATCCACCTATCGAGGCCATGAAGAACGGCTCGTTAGGTTCCTCCATCGTCAGTACGAGAAGCATTTGGGAAACGACTCGCGGGCCTCCAGCAGGCCCGAAGGAAGCGAGTAAAACCCGCGCTTCAACGGACCGATACCGAAGATTGGAGGCATCTTGCGGTCGGGTCCTCAGAAAGCCCTCAACAACGGCCTTACCCGGATGAAGAGATCATCGGCAGGGTAGAGGCAGATGCACGATTCCCACGTGGGCTACACGTTCAGGCCCAGTGCGAATGGAGGACGAAGAACCCTCAGGAGCCAGTCATACTCCTAGCGAAGATCGACGGCGGGAGTGACAGGAACGTCATCTCGGAAGATCTTGCTGCGAGGCTCAGAATCCCATGGAAAACGAAGGCAGTACCGTTACGACTACGGACCTTCGAGGGAGAGCTTATGAAGCACAAAGGGGGGCGTTGTACAAGAGAAACCCAAGAACTCTTGATCACGGTCGATGGACAATCTCTCAACGTCGTTTTCGACATCTTACCCTTGAGTAAGCAGGTCGATATACTGCTAGGGGACCCTTGGATGGAAGAGTATAACCCCGATATTTGGTGGGAAAAGGGTGAGAAGTTCCTCGCCAGCCGCCAAGAGCACAGCCGAGGCTCGGGACGCCGACCTCGAAGAACAAGCCGTCAGAGAAAAGACGAAGGGCCGCCTAAAGATACCGGCAGGAGCCAGGATCGCTTTGCAGGCCAACGCAGGGATCAACAACGGTCGACTGAGCCAGGAAATGAGTTCGAGGACCTAGAGAGGTTCGTCATGCTCATTCACGCTAGCGAGCCAGATGAGGACGACTTGAGCAAGACACCGGATGAGTTCAAGGGCTTACCACACGAATACTTGAAGTACGACATCTTCAGAGAAAAGATGAGGGACGAATTACCCTCACACGGTCCATTTGACCATGAGATCAACCTCAAGGAGGGTGCAAGACTCAGGAAGCACAAGATCTACCATATGACCCCACAGCAAGATGAGGCTATGAAGAAATACCTGGAGGAGAACCTACCCAAAGGCTTCATCAGGCGTTCACGGTCACCAGTGGCGTATCCAGTGATCTTCGTGCCGAAGAAGCATGGAAAACTACGCATGGTTGTGGACTACCGTTCACTAAACGAAGAGACGATCAAGAATCGTTACCCGCTTCCGTTGATTACCGAGATGAGAGATCGGCTTTTCGGAGCTCAGTGGTTTACGATACTTGACCTACCTTTTGCGTTTGGCCACATCAGGATCAAGAAAGAAGATGAGTGGAAGACGGCTTTTCGAACGAGACACGGCCACTTTGAGTACCAAGTGATGCCGATGGGCCTGACCAACGCTCCAGCATCGTTTCAGGAGATGATTGACCATACTTTACGGCAAGCGATAGACGACTTCGCTATGGTCTACGTCGACGATATCTTGGTCTATAGCAAGACCCTCAAGGAGCACAAAAAGCACGTGCACCAGGTGCTGAAAGCTCTTGCGGAAAAGGGACTCTCGGTTAACCACCATAAGAGCGAGTTCCACACGCAGAAGACGACTTTTCTGGGATTTGAGATATCGCCAGGGGAAGTTCGGATCGACCCAGCAAAGATTGCGGCAGTCAGAGACTGGCCCGCACCAGAGAACCCCACAGACGTCAAGTCCTTTACTGGATTTGTAGGGTTCTGCCGGATGTTCATTAAGGGATTCGTGGCTATCGCGCGACCGCTTCATGAACTCACCACCAAAGATACCCCTTGGGTATGGGAGGAAAGGCACCAGCAAGCCTTCGACTTGCTTAGGCAGAGGATGATCGAGGAGCCTGTTCTGAAGCTCCCCGATTTCAGCAAGCCTTTTGAAGTCGAAACAGACGCGTCAGACTACGCTCTGGGGGCAGTACTCAAGCAGAAACATGACGGCCACAAGCACCCAGTCGCCTACATCTCTAAGGCTCTCCACGGCGCCGAGCAGAGATGGCAGATTCACGATAAGGAGCTAAAGTCGATCATCTACGCTTTTGAGGACTGGCAACCATACCTCAGTGGAACGGAACACCCCGTACAGGTGTACACCGACCATCAGAACCTCCAACAATGGGCCAAGAAGCAGAAACTCAGCGGCAGACAGACGCGCTGGGCAGAGTTTCTCGCGCCATTCAACTTCGAGATCCACCACATCAAAGGCACAGAGAACGCCAGGGCGGATGCTCTTAGCCGGAGACCAGACCATCGGGTCAAGGGCGAGCAAGTGGAATCTCCACCGCTCTTTGAGAGAGACGGAGACGTGCTACGCCATCGGATCGAGGATTGGTACGACTGTTGCATGGTCTACAGGGTAGACTGGGCCAACGAGAAAGAATACTAATTCCAGGTTACTACCCCAGAGGAAGAAGAAGACCTTCCGTTCGGTACTACTACCGACGGCCTAGGCAAAGTCTGGTACGGAAACAAGATGTACGTCCATCCGGACGTCCAGGCGGAAATGATTAGGGAGCATCATAGCGCCAGGCTCAACGGACATCTTGGGCAAGCAAAGACGCTCGCCAGAATCCCGCAATGGTACGAGTTCCCCAAGATCAGGTCTAGGGTGAAAGAAGTACTAGAGGAATGCGAGGAGTGCAACAAGAGCAAGGCAAAGCGGCACATGCCGTACGGGCTCTTAGAGCCACTACCAGTCGCCGAAGATCCATTCAGTTCAATCACAATGGACTTCATCACCAAACTGCCACCCTCGAAGGACCTAGTTACGGATGTGGTCTACGACGCGGTTTGGGTAGTTGTGGATAGGTTTACGAAGTATTCGTACTTCGTACCCTTCAAAGAGACTTGGGATACCGCACGGTTCGCCAAGGTCTTTTGGAAGCACATCGGGTCAAAACACGGATGGCCAAGAGAGATCATTTCAGATAGGGACAAGTTATTCGTCTCCAAATTCTGGAAGAGTCTTACGAAGAGATGATGACGAGAGGCAAGCCTTCGACATCACACCACCCGCAAACCGATGGGCAGACAGAGCGGCTCAACCAAATCCCGGAAACCTACCTCAGGATCTACGTCAACTTTGAACAAGATGACTGGGTTGACCTCTTACCAAGCGCAGAGTTCAGCTACAACACCGCGGTTCTGGAAGCTACCGGAACTACACCCTTCTTCAACCTCCAAGCACGACGCGGATCTTAGGCAGTGACCACCTGCGGAAGCACCAAGCGCACCCCGTGCAAGAGTGGTTGCAGATCGGGTCAAGGAACTCCACGCTTACCTCCAAGGAAGACTCGAGCTAGTACGCCAGCATATGAAGGAGTACTACGACAACACAGGCTCGAGGGACCTCGCCTAGAGGAGGGGGATAAAGTTTATCTCTACGAAATTTTTGACGACAAAACGGCCAAGTAAGAAGCTGGACTTCAAGAGGATTGGACCCTTCAAGATTGAGAGAAAGGTTGCGACTTCCAACTACGCACTTTCACTACCTAGCTCGATGAAGCTAAGGACTAACGTCTTTCACATTTCACTTTTGGAACCAGCACCCAAGAATGCACCGCTGGAAGAAGACATCGAAGTCGAGGACTTCGAAGAGGAATACGACATCGAGCGGATTTTGGACTCACGGATCGTACGGGGAGAACTTCAGTATCTCATTAAGTGGCTTGACTGCGGGAATGAGGAGAACTCGTGGGAACCGGTTTCACTATTGAGTTGCCCAGAAAAGATCCAAGAATTCCACCAGCAAAATCCAGATCGGCCTAGGGAGCCTGCAAGGGCAGCTCCAAGACGCCGAACGCGGGCGCGCAGATAAGGAGGAGAAATTGCGCTGTCAGACCTAGCCCGAAAAAAGGGAAGGCAAGGGCTCGGGGGAGCCAAAGGCCAGCGCTTGGTCAATGTCTACCGCTCCCCAATCGGTGGAGAAGAGCGATACGGGGGGTGCCGCCTCGGGGGCCGCCAGGGGCTCGAGCCGCTCCTCCTCTTCCAGCTCCGCGACAGCGGCATCCTCGTGGGCTACGAGTCTCGAGATTTTGGCTTGAAAGGCGACACGCTGGCGGTGGACCCGTCGGCGACGGGCGGTCGCAAGCCTGCTCTTTTCGGCAGCAGCGGCGCTCTCCGCGGCAAACTCGGCGGCAGCAGCGGCGCTCCTTTCGGCAAATTTCGCGGCCGCCGCAGCTTGTAGGGCAGCAGCCTCCTCGTCCAGGGAGATGGCTTCTTCCCCGCTATTTCGATCTGGGTACGTTCATACTGAAGAGCGCGTACTGGGAGGCGTGTTAGGACTCCAGAAACCTCGAAGAAGAAGGGGTGCCTATGGTCGGGGCCATCTAGGCCGCAGTGCATGTTTCCAACGCGGGTGCACTCGGCACAGCGCTTAGCATTCGGAGGAGCCCGACAAGTCAGGGACTTCTCGCGGCAACGATACAGAAAGGCATGGCCTCTGTAGAATGGGAATAAGTAGCGGCGCGTCTTTGTCGCCGAAGTGTACTTTTCGCAATCGTTTTCTTAGGAAGGAAACTCATGGTTAGCCTCGCGCCGGGAAGACGTTGAAAAGGGAAGGGATCACTTACCAGAGCTCCCGGTCGCCAGCAGTCGTTGGCTTCGGGACGAAGCCTAGAGAGGAGGGGCATCGTGTTACGATCCTGGTTCAGGCGCGCAGGAGGCTGCACGGAGCCTCCCGCTATTGGCTGACGCAAGGAAGTGGAGTAGTTCCCCGCTTCGCTCAAGTGCAGCCAATAACGGGGCGGTCAGTACGATCAGCATGGTCAGGGCGATCAGTGAGAGAACTGATCGCACTGAGCACACTGACCGCACTGATCACCTAGGACCAACGCTCTGATTGATCCGCCTTAGATAGATATATACGACGACCGTAGCCACGATCTTAGATAGTTCTTGCTTGGTTCTTCAAGCAAGCAATACACATTCACTGCACTCATATACTTTGAGTGGCATTCCGATTTGACTGTATTACCCGTGCGATAGGAGCTTGCCCTTTGTTCTATCTTCATAATTACCTACCCCAGCATCCTGTGGAGCCCGTGCTCCCTTACAGACAGACGACCCTAACAGTCGAGTGGTGTGTAATAAGATGTTATTGAACTACGTGCTTGATAGGCCTGTAATACAGCACCTATCAAGGTGCTACAGTTAGCTCAGTACTGTTACGGCACGGCCGAACTGAGGTCCGTGGTGCCGCAACCATGCGCCAGCTACAACCCCCCCACTCCGCCCAATCGGGACTAGCGCACTTGCCCCGCACATTACCACAAAACCGCAGCCTACAGAGCTTGCAGGCTTCTTCTTTTCCTTTTCCTTTCTTTAGCTTAGTTACTTTACGAATACAGTCATTCCTTACTTGCAGCATTGCCTCTCGTTTATGCCTGCCTTCACAGTACGACAGGATCACAGTTTTTGTACTGGAGAGACCTAGACGCGTAAACAAAGCGATGTCCGAACGCGAAACTTCCCGATCCCATAACCGGCGAAAAGCGGATAATCGATAAGAAATGCTCTAATCTAGATCGGGTTAAGTGGAGTAACACCACAACATCCGAGCGCCGCTTTCCAAAAATTGTCAAGGAAGCAGAGTCAAGACACAGCGAGGGACTGTTCAAGTCTCTAGTTTGGGAGATAGAGTACAAGCAATCAACGATGCAGCACCACCCCCCTCTAGCCGATGCCCTTTTAGCGTGACACCAGCAGGTCGAACAACTGCTACCAAAAGGCGCGAAGCTAGTCGACATAGACTCCCCGCCGTTCTCTGCATCTACCGCGACGGCAAAAGCGATGCTACACCTTCGGGCCGTACACGTCCCCGGCCCAGCGACAGCGCCTCCCGCAACGAATGCCTTCTAGGTCGGCTCAAAGGCGGCCCGCGCTGTGGATGATGCCAGCCTGGCCACGGCCCAGGACATACTTGGGTGGCGCTGGACGCGTCCTGTGAGTCATCAATTCCCTCAAGCGCCGCCGCAGACACCGCATGGCAAGTAGACGCGCCTTGAGAACGCGCCCCCGCAGCCCAAACAATCTGCATCAGCGTAGCCCGACGAGCAGATGACGGCACCACACCATCTCTTCTGTACCATGGTTTCCAATATCAGATATCGCCAGCCCACCTCAAAACCCGACGACACAGAAGCATACACATTCGGCCACGCCCTCGGGCCTTTTGGCCAGCCCCAGATTAAATACTGCTATATGGACAACAGTCTCAATCCTCAAATACCACCCCCGAAGCTCAAGCTCGGTCCTGCAGGTCCGCGTCGCGGCCTCGCTCTATTCCAAGAGCAGACAGCCACTAGACCAAGTCATCTTTTTACCGCGTAAGTAGCTCATTCCGTATATATTAGCCCTGGTTCACGAATCTCGCGAGTATAGACTCGAAGATATACCGCATTTCAGTCAGCCGCCCTTGATCCCTAATACCACTCGCAGCCCGTATCTCAACTCGCCGCTTCCACAACGAATTCGCCAGCGAACGCCAGCCCCCGACACAACAGCGACGGGAACCGATGAGAGCTTACATGATAACCATCCTGCGCCGGAAGGTCCCCGCTCAAGGTCCGAAAGCATTATGGTCGAGTTACTCGTCGACTTCATCAATACCCTCGTTCTTTCGTCCTTCAACCCGTCCAAGTTCCCCGCATATACATCATCAAGCCACCAGCGCTAATACACATTTGGACCCGGTTGTGGCGCCAAACAACCCCCAAACGGGTCCTTCAACGCAAGAATTGACGGCTACATTGAGCGGCTAGAACACTACTCTCTTAGATCACCGGCGTCAGTCTGGGTTATCCATGAAGTCAAACAAGAGAAAAGAGGACGGGCAGGGCCGCAGCTGAAGCGCTAAGAGACATGTGAGTTCGTAGCCTAGGCTTATGAAACTCGAGACGAGCTTCGCAGTGAGTTGTCCAGGACCCAGTACGCTTTTTACTTTTCATATGGCCTTCAGGCTTCAGCGTACTTCTAGTCAGTTCACACGTTGTGTTCCCGCAGATCACCGGTATGGCTACTTCCAGTAGCTCTCGATGAGACCGAGTTCTGGTTTCAGCTGGCTCGCGTAACTGCCGACTGGCTCGAGTACATCAGCGACCAAACATCCCCCGTCCTACCCTGGGACAACAATACCAATACTTCACTGCTCCTTCCCCTCTGTCCTGACTGCTTCTTGCAGATCTACGAGTATGGGCCATTTGACACGTACAACCAACTACATCTTAAGACGGTTGCCATCGCCATCGTCTCCCTAGTCGTCCATGAAGTAGGTTGTACGGAGATACCCAGAGTATAATAATGCTGTCCGGCAAGTAGACTTAGGTTCTTAAGATATAAGGGATCCGACTGGGACCCCACTCGGACACGACCCCAGAGCTTTCGTCTCACCGAAATAGGTGAAGCGAGTGAGCAGACCTACTGTTTTTTGGTCAAAGTATTCACCAACAGTGTCTACGGGTGTAGATAGGCAATTCCGGCGATTTCTCGAACGCTCTAGCGTGGGATTCCATCCCGGCTCCCTGGCCTTTTCGTTCCTTGTACCCAACATCAAAGGGCTCGCGTTCCCTTCCGCACCATTTGAAGCGCCCGCTTTGTACAGAACCTCGCCGCGCCATGCCCTCGCCCGCTTGCCCCACAACTTGTCTCGCCGCCGTTGGGGACCAGGAATTGGGGTTTACGCCCAGCCCTCTTCGAGACCCATTTCTCGTCCCTTGCGCCAAGTTTTGGTCCCGAAGAGCCGCTAGGCGGGTGCCTTAGCCCGCCCCTTAGCCGCGTGTAACGCCGAGCGCCCTATGGCCCCAAGCCGCAGCTGCGGCCCCGCAACCTCTCACTTCGAGCTCCTCAACTCCGCTCTCGACCTTCCCTCGATGGCATTGAACTCGCCTCGCTCTCGCCAGTGCTGAGGGTGACGGGCCGGGCCCAACCAGCAAAAGCTTTGAACAACGGCACGCGTAAGGTTGCGCACAGGAACAAGAAGGGGAGGACAGGAAGCGTAGCAGGAAGGATTGGAGGAAGACAGGGACCGCGGCGTCAAGGGATCGCCCTACCCCTGACGTCACCGCTAGAGAGGCTCAGAATATTCCCGAGAGCGATCGCCTCCGCACCGAGGCAAGCCCACCACCCATCCCAAACACAGCTGCGCCGTTTTACCTGGACACAGGCCCGCCGCCCACAACCCTCAACGACTTGTTAAGCAAGGCTGGAGTTGCGGGCTGCAACCGTGGTCATGGGGCAGCATTACACGGGAACTATCAGAAACACGGCACTCTAGATAGTGTGAATTGATGGGGTTGTAAATACTACTTGTGTGAACTCTGTTCTGTGATATTTCTTCCTCTTTCACTCCGCTGCTAATATATCGCAACTGATACCTCGCAAGCCTATTCATGAGCTAATGTAGGATCCTTCTGGGCGGTCGGGCTTCCTTGGAGACGTTGGGCGTGTAGTGGACTCTGACTGCAAGCTCCCATCCGGAGACAATGCCCGCATGAAGCTCTGTCTACCACAGTCTCCGGGCGTACTGCCACGTTGACTGCAGAGGGTCCCCGGATCCCGGTATGCACATAGTCAAGATACTGCTGGTGGGCTAATGGGCCTCGTAGAGCCTCATCGGAAATAGAAGTCCATGGATGACGAGACCACGCCCTTTGAAGTCCACCTTGAATCCCGCCTATTAGCTCAACGTCTTAAATCAGTCGTTTATTCTTCGTCAGAGCTCCCGTCGTCCGCATCCGAGTCCGAGACACCTCCGACCCTAGCAGACTCGATGAGCGGGTCAAGGCTACCTGGAAGATGGAGGCCCTCCCCCTCCTGCACAGCAAATAGGTGGTGATCTTTGCGTAGAGGCCACCCCTGGCACACGTACCCCATGGGGGTGTGGGTGATGTTTTGCCCTTTGCGGCGTAGCGCCAGCCACTCGAAGAGGAAGCCTGCGGGATTCACGGACAAGGCGGCGCCGTCCGGGCTCTCCATATATCTCCTGAGAGCGGTACATTCGTCGAAGCCGGCGTACAGACGGCCGGCGAAGATATCGAGTTCCATCCGGAGCCGCTCCCGCCACTGCTGCTGCTCCTCCCCAGACGCTTGGTGGCTTGTAGCAGCAGGTATCGGGGGCAGCTAGACGAGGTAAGGTAGTGAATGTGATCGCTTACCAGTGTAGGTGTCAGGTGAGATCAGGTAGCATATAAGCTCGCCACCTCTTATCTCTGTTTCTTATTGGCATTCTTCAACTTCAAGAACGATTAGTCCTAGCCTCACCCTACATTTTCCACCGGAATACTGCATGGTGTCAAATTGTGATACGGGTTTGGAAGAATCCAATCTCCGAATGTTTGTTAGCGGGAGACCCTGTAAGATGTGAAAGGGCTTAATACATTACGGCTCGCCCTTAAGGTTTTTCGCCGAGAGAGGCATCAGGCAAAAGCTATCGGAACCCCTATGGAATTATTGCAGAATCCTAGAGGCATAATTCTTCTCCAAAAATACCCAGGCCTGAGGTCAGGTATCAGAAGCCTTGACTTGGCCGGTGTATAACACGGAAAGACAATCAGGTGGGGAGAAAAATGATAGAAACCAGCTCTTTTGATTTTAACTATTCATGCATATACCGCGGTCGCCGACCAGCAGCGGGTATAATCCAAGCCCAAACACAGAGCTAACGCGGATGACTAGGAAACTATAAAGATTGTACCAGCCAATCTTGACCGCTTCTTGGTGTCCTTCCTCTGCTTCTGCTTTCGTCTCATTTTTTTGCCGCTGCCGCCGCTGCCGCCTTTGCCGCTTCGTCTTTCCGCCTCTGCTCGTTCCTTTCCTGTCTCTCGCGTTCCTTCTTATCTTTTGCGTCCTGTATCTTTTTGCGATCAGCCTCTTCCTGTTCTGCCTTCCTTTTCCTCTCCTCCTCGTCGCGAGCTTCCTTATTTGCTTTTTGCCTAGCTATCTCGGCCAATCTATCGTCCTGGTCGCAGCTCGCGCAACTTTTCCCCACCTGTTTGTACTCATTGTGCTTGTTGCATTTGGCGACATGGCCCTGTGTAACACAGCGACTGGAGGCAGGCTTCTGGCAACTCGGGCTATACGGGACGTGTTAATTCAATTCTTCTGAGAAGATAGCGCCTGGATATTGCCACTATTGTGGGCAGGAAAGTGATGGCTGGATTGCTTGCAGGAAAGAATCTAGCTATCCGGGCCACGGGGAAATATATATGTGAAGATGGTGGCCTGGAATATGAGTTGAAAAAAAAATGATTACCAGTGGTGGGCCATGATGACTTGAATGAGAAATTTCCGAAACGAATCTAGTAGGCTGGACTTGTGGGTGGACTTGAATGGATATTACTGGACTCTTGAATGTCTAGTGTACGGACAGCAGATCAAGGACGAGACGGACAGACCAGCTGGGAAAGGAAGAGATGATTCTGAAGAGGTATACTAGATACTAGAAGAATTGACGTGTGAAGCTTGAGTAGGTAGTGAGTGATGAGACATGTAGCCGGATGAGGGAGAGGGTGTCCTGTTTATATACAATGTCTCTCTTGCAGACGGCCGATGTCTTCTTCACAACACCCAATCCTCCCAGCGGATTGTGGGTTCCCCAACGGCAAGCCTTTCCCTGAAGCGGTCTGGTCTGACCGGTACACAGAGGCCAGTTGCCAGTTGGTTCTCGAACCGGGTCCCCAGCAACATGAAACCGGCGAGGCGAGAGCAAAACTCCGTCCCCGGGCAGCAAGGGGGCCAAAAACAGGTGCCCAAGAGTGTCTCGCTTGTCTTAATGATGTTTCTGGCTGAGTTGCCTCTGAAAAACTAAACTCTTGGCCTAACCGTCGGCTCGTGCGCTAATCACGGAAGGTGTTTAGCGTACGAGTCAAGGCCCAACGGTCACGGCGGTAGACCCTCCCTCTATACAAACTACGCCTTGGGCTGCGGCTTGGCTTCTTTCATATCATGATATCAATCCTCATCAGCCAGGTTCCACGACGGGCGAAGCAGCGGGCGGGTGACCACTAGACCGGATCTGGCCGTTTCATCTTCCGGCGAAGACGAAAATGTTGGTGGCACAAGTAGGTGTGTGGCAGTAACAGGACCAAGCGGGACTTGTCGACAGCAACCTTCTGGCAAGGTCATCTTCAGGCGTAGGCGAAGTGTTGGTTGTGCCGCGCCATCGGGCGACCTGAAATCAAATGGGGAATATTTGTGTCCGCGGAGAGCAGATTGAACCAACTACCTACCTTAGGTACCTTGGGTACCTTAGATACGAGGCGTAAGGTATATCCGCGCTCTGCTTCATAAAGTGGCACAATTGTTACACGTACACCCCAGCCCCTCAAAGTTCGTTGGATCGATACTTCAAGGCCCTGGCAGTTTGGGCTTGAGCCTTGATTACGTACGGTAAATATAATAACGTACGTATACTCCGCTAGGTAGACCGGAGAATTCAGGTAATGCTGCAAGACCCTTCAAAGATGCGCCGGATCGAGGGCTTTCTTTTGCTGTCTTAGTCGACTACGTACGACACTATTAGCAGCAGGGTGTGGCCAAAATGTGTTGGGGTGTTTGTACTTCCGTCCTCTTGGAAAACCAGCCACCAGGGCCAGGGATTAAAAGTCGACCAGATTTAGCGACGGACAGATGAAGAAAAACGGGGCGAAAATCGAATTGAGCGAATTAACAGCAAGATACCCCAGAGCCCAACTGGCGTTCAGCCGCTTACAAGGCACAGTTCCGCGTGTAAGCTTTCTGCCCGGCAACCCAGAGGCACGACGAAGATCAAGGCGAAGGTGTATGCAGTCCAATCCCCGAGCTTTTGCTAGCGGGGGACTTTCCAAGATCTGAAGGCCCCGGGCAGCACTGTAATTACGGCTCGACGTCAAGGTTTTTTCGCCGAGGGAGGTAATGGCCATTGGAATGATTGCCTCTTTTAGAATCCTAGAGGCCTATATCTCCTCTGATTCAAGCACATATCAAGACCATTTTCTAGCCGGTTTATTCACGATATCCTTTTGCTTCTTCCCAGGTACCACGCCAACAAGCATTCAGGGACCGGGGTATATAGGAGTGTACACCTCCGCGGGGCACAAAGGTAGTGCGATGTCCCTTATCACCGCTACGTCGGGAGCTTCCGATTTCCAAGCTGGAGGGGTATTGGCTCGCCGGAACGCTTGGCTAGCGCGTTAGTTGATGTAGCCGCCCAAGCGGGCAGGAGCGTGGATTGATTGGTGAGTGCTGGATCAGGGAGACGGCGAGCGATCCTTTGCGGCCAGATACCTGCCTGCTTAGTGGGGCAAAAACTATCATCTTGCATGTAACCGTTGGCCTGTGCATTTCTATGACCAACCACCCTTGCCCGTGTGCATTTCTATCCAACTACCCTCCAGGTCAGACTAACGGTTATGGCGGTGGTATGGTGGGTCGGCTTTCGTACCTACCCGCGGGTAGAGCAGGCTCCGACTCAATGCTATGTAGGTACTCATACGTACCGCCTCGGCCGGTTCGGAAGTTTTGAGCCCTGGGCAGCCGTGTGCCGCACCAGTCGACAACTCGAAATAAACATTTGTGGGAAGAGGATTAAACTCAGGTTAGGCACCTAACCAATCATACGCTGAATCTGAATTGGATGAGTGGATATAGTAAGCTCAGATCCGCAGAAGCTGTTCTCCATGTGTTCGATACCACCAAGGGTCCCGAAGTGGAGGTTAGGTAAGGTACCTTACCTAGGTATGTACCGACGCAGTACGGAGTAGCCCGCCGTCATTTGTTTGACACCCGCCCAGCCCTACCTGTGGCCTGTGCCCTCCAGGCGGGGCCCAGGTGGAACTCCACCCGACACTAGACCCCAAAGGCCGTCCGTGTTTCGAAGTCCTTACCACAGTACCCGGTCAACCTCCCTCACCTAAGGTAAGGTAGGGACGAAGCCAACAGCGACGGGAACTGGGCGGTACTGGCACGTAGGTACTGATCTAGGAGGCAAATAAGAACCGATCGGTTCCGCCGTCGTTGCAGCACTTTTTGCGCAAAACAATTCTTCCATGATTTAAGACGTCGTTGCCAGCCAACTCAACATTACGAAATAGACAAGTACATACCGACCTACCTCCATGCCTTAGGTACCTACCTACCTACCTAGCTACTACCTAGGTCCGTCTGCATTTCCACACTCCTGTGTTTTCCTACTGCATTTCCGTTCGCGGCATCTCTTCTCATCGTCAAGAAAATCTTGTTCCACGCTTTTCTACCTTGCACAGCCTGTGTTCCGTTATGGCTGCGAATTACTTTGATGCCGAGGAGGATGAGCTGGCGCCCTTTCGCCCGGTCCTCGCTGTCGTTCGAAAGAATGAAATTCCCCTAGAGGCCAAAAAGATCTGGAACAGCGCATATCCCGACCGTAGTCTGCTTCACTTACCCATTGTTCGACAGCCACATCATGGGTCCTACAACATCCTATTTGAAGTCCAATTCACCTTCAAAGACAAAAGGGAAGAAATATGGCTTCTCAAAATCCCCATCAACGGGATACCCAGTTATTGGGACACCCTTTGCACCAACGAGCTGGAATCAGAAGCTCGGACAATGCAGCTCATTCGCAATCGCACCACAATCCCCGTCCCCGAAGTCTTTGGATACGAAAAAACTTGCGACAACCCTCTCAAATGCCCGCACATCTGGCTCTCCTTCATCCCTGGCATTTCTTTGTACGACTTCTGGCATGCCGAGACCTCGGAAGCAAATCGCACCAGCCGCCGAACTCACGTGCTCAAGGGGGTGGCGTCAGCAATGGTTCAGTTGAGCAAGTTCTCGTATAACGAGGGCGGCCGATTGTTGTTTGACAGCAAGGGTCAGGTGAAACAGGTTGTTCACCGCCGTGAGCGGGACTCTGTCGAATCTGATGCGCGCCTGGACAAAGATAACTACATGCCTGCCTACCGCTCCAGTGGTCCTTACGGGAAAGCCAAGCAGTTTTATACCACTGCGCTCGACAGGTACAACCCTGGCACGGATTTCTTGCGTGGCCAAAAGCGACTTCTGGAGTTTTTCATCGACTGCGTGGACGAATTTTTTGCAGATTATCGTCAGTCCTTTGTCCTCGCCCACCCGGACTTCAGCTTGCAGAACTTCCTTGTCGACAAGTACGGAAACCTCACTGGTATTATCGATTGGGACGGTGTCGGCGCCTGGCCCAAGTCACTGGGCAACCTCAGCTACCCCGGCTGGCTGACTCGAGACTGGGATCCAGGTATGTACGGGTGCGACCCCGCCGGACAGCTCTTATATCACGAAGTCCCAGAGGATTCGCCACAGACGCTAGTTCATTGCCGCTACATCTATCAAACAGCCATCGTTGATGCCATTGTCGAGAACAATATGCAAAAGAACTACCGGAACCAGAACACAAGCGCTACACTCATAACCGAGAATCTTTACATCGCGGCCACACACCCGATGCGCAGCGGAAATATTCTGAAGAAAATCGTCGACGAGATAGCCAAGGTTGCCGAGGTACCTTATCCTTACAGTATGGAATTCCTTTACAGGGACCTATGCTACGGGTTTGCCGAAGGCAAACTACCTAATGAGGTGCTGGCTCCTGTAAAAGGGGGCTTTACGGCGTTGCTGCGGAGCACGGATTTGTAGAAGATGGCCAAAGTGATGACCCGCCAACGGTTTTGCCAGAAATTATGTCCTCCTTCGAAGCTATTTCGCGGCCTCTCCATGCCGATCAACCTAGATGAGAACACCTCGCCCCTTACGAATTCCCCATGCTAGCATCCCACACCCCGGCAGGCGCGCAGCAAGCATGTTGAGGCTGTCTCGAGCGCACCGTTTACCCCTCGAGGGAGCCCTCTGACTCGCGCTCAAAGTTATGCTGGGGGATGATGGCAGAATGTTATCTAGGCTGCGGATCGGTTGGGTCTTCCCCCCCCCTTGTAACACTAGACACCCGTACGAAATATAGAGAGATTTAACTTGCGTATCCATTGTTTCCGTTAACCACTTCTTCCTGCCACCTGAGGTTTAGCTTTTGACTTGGAACACGTGGCCCTGTCGTCAAATGTAAACTTCCAATCGGACCTTAGGGAGCAGAATGGCGAGCTAACGAGGGAAGGAGAGAAGTTAAAGAGTACAATAGTGGAAAGTTGCGAGTAGGTGCAGCTCTATTGGTGCAGCGAGCGCGCTGTGCCGCGTGAGCGGCGCGCCCTTTCCCGGATGCCAGCGACAGCCAGTTCTGGATTACATTACACTTGGAATACCGCCTTTTCCAACTTGCTAGGTCCAAATGCCTTTTTTAAAGAGGCCGCGCCCAAGAAATAACCTTGCGTGAAGCTAACGCCATGGTACAAAAAGGGGAAGGGGGTAAAAATGTTCTAGAATCTATATTGTCTCTGTGGCGCTAGCGCCATTTTCTCTCCGAGAACTTCTCGACAGGATGCAGGAGCATAATGTATGCATGCTATGTCCGTCTCAAGCCGATAGCTTCTTAGTTACCCTCGGCGATATTAGATCGGGGGAGTATCTATACTCCTTAGTCAGTGTTATTAACGCCGTAGGCATCTGCATACTTCTAAAGCGGCTACTATTTGGAGACACTAGCCCTTTGCCGGGGCTATGATAGAAGTGCCGTTCCTAGTCTTTATCTTTCTGGCTATCTTGACATATCTCTTTTATTATTAGCTATATCCCCTCGCCCGGCGTAACGCGGCCGGCGCTTTGCGATCGCTGGGTCGAAGACCGCTTGAGGGGTAGTTTAAGCTAGGAGTTGATATTGGCCTAGTTAGCGCCGTCGCCGTCGTCGTCTGGCTGCCAGCCGCCGAGGCCCTCGAAATTACGGTCTATGTCTACCGACGGCGTCAGGCTAGACTCGGTAATGAGGGGCGTTACTTCGTCTTCGTAGATAGGCGTAATAGTTCTAAGGGACGTTAGGCTTACTTAACTAGAGTAGCGGGAACGTGCTTGTATAGTAGCGCCGAAGTTATAGCTGCTCTTGCGGCGGTGGTGGTTAGGGCTACGGTGGCCGCCTAGGCCCAAATAGTGCTATTGGTATAGCTGGCTGGTACTGGACGGGAACGGCGATGCCGGGGCGGCGTACTATATCCGCTTCCGCTACCGACGCTGCCCGGGGGCGATACCGATATACGACGGCCGTCTCACGAGAAGCTGTGCTAATGCCCGTGGTTGCCCGTACAGGAAGCGGCACGAGATAGTAGAATACAGGGTCTGCTACGAGATACAAAATACTAAGGAATAAGCGTAGGGGCGATATCGAGATAGATAATAGCGATATGGAATATAAGGACCGAAAATACTAAAGCCGTCGTAATACCGGCGAATATAGCGAGAGGGATGGTGAATATGTAGAGAAACGGCACTACGAGGCCGTGGACAGGGTTAATGAGAGCCATAGCAAGATAGTTGTCGTTCGCGACCGCCGGTTTGGTGGGTGTCGGTCTCGTCAGGCACACCGTGGATATATGGATAGGGGATCCGAATGAGATGGAAGCGATTCCCAAATAGAAGACGGCTTTAGCACGTCACATGGTTGATCTGATGACTTCCTTTTCTTTCGCTCGGCGACGCGCTGTGAGTCCGAGAGGTGCAAAGTTTTGGGGGCAGCATTAGATAGAATGGAGTTGGAGCAGGGGAAGGGAAAGCGGCGATCCAAGCCGACATTCTTTCGGAAGAGCTCTATATATACCAAGTAGAGTTCGGCGCAAATAGGGGTTCAGTGTCGGTCTAGCTCTACGCTATCGAGGGCGAACAAAGGCCGGGACAAACCGTGGGTTTTGCGTGGGAAGGCCGTACTGTTTGACGCCCTCGCGTTGCTGTGGAAGGGACACGAAAAGGAGGTCATCTCGGAATGTAAGTAGAAGCTGGTTGTAGCTGGTGCTGAAGACTTCTCGTTAAGCGAGGAGGACAATAACGAGTTCGACGACGCGACCGAGGCTCCTAGAACCACAAGTGCGGTGGCAAGAAAGCCCTACTAGCCAAAGCCTTTCCCGCCACGGATATGTCTACACTCCTTCAACGGGGCGGCATAGATGCTGAGCTAGTATTTGAACTTGGCTATCTAGGCTAAGTTGTTCTTTTCCTTTTCCATAGGTGTCAATCTCTCTATTCCGGGAGTAGAGAGCAAGTTTGCCGACGTCGTTCGGGCTTTTCCGGATGACCAGCTACTTATCGAGAGCGATTTGTACACTGCTGGAGTTGTAATGGACCACTCCGAGCAGATATACTCAAGGGTTTGCAACGTCAAGGGGTATTCTGCGTGCACCACGACCCCGGCGAGTCGCGTCGCGCTGTTACGCCCTCGTGCGCAGAATGGCGCAGAATCAGATCAGAAGACATCATGTCGCTGATGTTCACAGTAAATTTGCAGTGGGGTGGGTTCACATGCGCATTTGCACGAACTCGTACTGTTGTCCTGTATCTGAGAAGACGGTTCTTCACGCCCTTCGCTGCCAGCACCGCCACTGCTCGACCATGAACGACTGGGCAGCAAACCAAGCCCAGCCGACCGCGGTTTTCAGCCCCGCTCCATAATAACAGCGCATGATGCTGCTCTTAGCTTCACCTCGTCGCTACCGTCGCAATAGCACCTTGTCTTCCCCGCAAGTATCCTCATCTCGAAGCTATGCCTACGAATGATAATCCGAAACCGCGGGAGTGGTTCAGGTCGTTCCGTAGGGGCCGTTGCGCTCGAGGACCTGAAGTATAATGGCTATACGCCACAGGACGGATTCGAGAAAGATGTGCCTGCTCACAAAGTGCGCAATGAATTGCTTCTCGGCATGGCATGCATGGAATTGTACCTATTAGCCTTAGTCGTACACATGTAGAGCTAGGCCATGTCCAGTGTAATCGCAGATTTAGCGCACCGCATCCGTCCATTCCTCTCCGCAATCTGGATGTTGGCTGCTGGGTCGTCCCTGTGCGCCCAGCTGCTTCGGCTAGAATCAATGCGGGTGCGTAGAGTTCTATGTCGGTGGTAGGGGCCTGAAAGCCCCGCGCAAAACCGAATTGCGGGAGCTTTTGCACCTCCAAGTGTCGCCTAAGGCGAAGGGTGCAATAGCGCCAACCCAGCGCTAGAGCGACTAAAATCTCTGTAGGTAGCGATCTATAGCAAATAATCCCAGTTTAACGCAGGTTACAGGGCCGACTTCAGATTAGCAAGCCTCAGGGAATAGAAATCCACTGTCTGAGCAGGTCCGTTCTACGGCTTGGAGACGGAGCGTGGCTCCGCCACGCTGGCATAGGCTCCCAGAGCAACCTCGATGTTTTCGTGGCGTCAGACGCTTAACAATTAGTTGCAGTTCTCAGCTTTCTGTCATCACGTTCCAACCCTTGCCAATGCACAGGCTGGCCATGTTCTCCAATTAGCGTGGCTGACCTCGGTTAGCGACCCACCCTGCAGGGCCAAGGGCGAGGTTATCAGTATAGAGAGAAACACAACTTCATCGTGCATTGTGACCAGAGTCCGCCTTCACGCAGTGCCCAGCACAACGAACGCAGAGAACCTCCCATTGGCGTCCGGTCTACGACGCGGCCCTCGCGATAACCCGCCGTGACGCGTTCCCAACGCAAGCGACGCTGCGACGATCCGTCCAGTCGAATACTCACGCCTCGACACTACTATCGGGTGAACCAGTGAGGGACATACTCGGGAGGCGCTTCCGTTGCGGAAGCTACTCAGCAGTGCCATTGGCGCAACGGCGCGTTCCACATCTCGACACCAATAATGCCTCCTTCTGAAGACGACCCTCTTCAGAACCTTATGAAGGTGGTCCTAGTAAGGACGTTGAACTCTAAAATAGAGGACGAACGCCAGGGTCAAGCCGAAAAGACTCTGCTACAGAAGATCTTAGAGAGCGGAGTCGTAAAAGAAAAGAAAGCAGAGCAGCTACAGTTTGAGCGAGCTGAGTTCCGAGGTGGGCAACCTCTCGGCTTAATAGACGCGAATGGTCGGAATCGGAAGAGAAAGCGCGGAACACCACAGAAACAAGGCAAGGACGATTTTGCGAGAGAACTAGAGTCTGCTGTAGAGAAGGCTTCAAGGTGTATTACTGAGCCTACCCGCCGCGGTCGCTAATGTCGCGGAGGACTCGATCTAACGCTCGTGTTATGTAGAGGCATAAGCGTTTGGGGCGGCTGTATGTGTTTGTAACTGCTCTTGTTCGTCCTCGTCTTGCTCTTCCTCATGACCTCGAAGGCTAGTCTGCTGAGTTGGAATCCACCGAATCTTTGTCGAGTGCTTGCTGAGTTTGGTGATTGTATGTTGGTCTTCAATTCCATCAGTGCGAGATCCGGTCGCAAAATGTTGTATCCTCAGACACCGGGAGCTGCTAGGTCTTCGACCAACCGGATACCCAGAGGTATGCAGTGACAGGCTGTCCCGCCCACTGCTGTGTGACAACGGTCGCCGCCGGTAGGCAGTGGGCTGTTCCTGTTGTCGGCGGCTCTGGCAAAGCTGGGACCTGCTTGGGTGTCCATAAGCGCGCGGTCAAGAAACCATGTCTTTGGAGACCAAACTTGGTACAAGAGACAAAAACCGGGTCTCGAAGCGAGCCGTACGCAACCCCAATTCCTGGTCTCCTATAGCATCGTGGAGCGAGACAGAGACAGAGTCTAGAGTGGCGGGCATAACGTTCGCATCGGGAGGGAGTGGACACCCGGTTCGATAATATCCAAGAGGCGATCTAGGGAGCGACCCTACAGGCTGTGGATTGGGACGGTCGACGAAGGCGGGAGTCGGAAGCGAGGAGCAAGATTGACTTAAGAACGACCTGTACAACGTAGCGGTTAGCTAAGTTAGTCATAAAACGTGTTAAAGCTGCTAAAGCCCACCTGGAAAGAGCTGGTGGTTTTGATCGCACGTGCTGGTGCGGAAGAGGTTGAACATGGTTCGACAGCAAAACATGAGTGCCCAAAAAGTCCGGCCATACCGCTTTCGCAATTCTGCCGTGACAGGGCTGTGCCAAGTCCTGCGTTCCTGTGATTACGTCGGACGCAGATCGCCTACGAGATCGCGGCGCAAGCAATTGGCAAGCCTTTTAAATGGACAGCTCGTTCGGCAGTGTCTCGCCGAACGAGCCGTCCGGCGTGATGGTCACAGCAGCAGCCGCGCTGTGCCGTTGTGACATAGGGGCGGGGTCTTCATGGTTGACAATGGATATTGGTAAAGGAATGGAGTTGATAACAGAGGTGCAGCGTCAGTTGGACCGGAAAAAAAAGCCGCAAAGTGGGATCCAGGCAGCGCGGGGTAGGCAAAGAGAATGCGGCGGAGGACTCGGAGGATTGCGGGGCATTGATTGTCTAGGTATTCGATAGAAGGCGCAATCAGCGCTGACCATCTAGCACGACAATACCCAGCGCAGTCGACACGTTCAACTCAACAAATATGCCTAGGCTGCCGCAAACAGTGAGTATGGGACACAGCATTGTAAGCTCTGTGGGCCCTACGCCCGCTAAAATTTGGGCCGAGCTTTTGTGTCAAGTTCACAGAACGCCGCTCGATTACGCCGCCCGCAAGGGCCATACAGATCTAACCAGTCTACTCTGTACCACCCCGGTATCGACGTGTGCTGGATCTACGCCAGCGACATCCCGACAGCGCGGATACGGTCGCTCAACGTGTCATATGCGGCCGCGACGCAGTGGCTATTCAACTTTATGTCTCTGCAAGACTTCGATAGGATGTGACGACGACTTCTTCAATTTCAGCGATGCTGCCCTTTCCCCCTGACGTCATGCATCAACCTCCACATCGTCATCCTGGCCTCTCGTCGCGGGCGTCGCAGACCAGACTCCAAGGGGAGGTTCCCTGCGTTCGTTGTGCCGGACACTACGTCTGATCGTGTATCCTCGTGATGTCGGGCTTTGTCAAAATGTACGATGAACTCGTCGTTGCTGGCGCTTATGAGTGTCGTGAGGTCGGTCGGAGACCGGTGTGTGACCCAGACGAGCTGCTTGTGGACGTGCCATGTCTTGAGTACGACGGCGCGCGTGCCGCCGCCTACGCCAAAGATCTGTATCTTTCCCGAGTCCTCGCCGGCGACAAGGACACGGCCGTCGGGGCGGATGTCACCACTGTAGGTATCGCTGTCGAAGCGGCCGATGGTTTTGAGGGGCTCACGCTTGCGGACCGAGAAAAGCTCGACGCGCGGGTCTGACGTGACGGCGAATAGGTCGTTGGCCTTGGCGGGGGCCACGAGCGAGTGCGAGGCGGTAGCGGCACCGGGGCCGAGGGCGGGGAAGCTAATGCGCGAATGGGCCATGCCGCCGTCGACGTGTGCGACTTTTGGCTCTTGAAGGAGCGCCAGTATCGCTGCTCGGCCGTGATCGGGCTCGGGCCGGGCACCAGCTTCAATTGCGCCAGCGGGAGCACCAGGGCGGCCATTGCGGCGGTTAGGGCGAGTGTCTGGTCGTTGATTCGACTGTGCTGCTAGCGGGGTTTCGTCGTCGAGTTGTAGTCGGTCGAATGCGATGGTTTCCAAGTTCTAGGCGTACGGCGGTATTTCTAGCGTCTACACTCTTTGACTCGTTACGTGTTTTTTGTGTGCTATAGGCGGCAAAGAGCTAGGGGATTTTGAAGTGACTCCCGCCCTCTCGTCTCCCGCTGTAATTTGTAACGGATTGGCCGACCGCTACGGAGTACCCGGTAGCGCTCTTTATTCGGTGGTCATGGTGGATCCCACTAACCAAGACCGCGACACCCCTGGCAGCAGAAGAAACAGTGCACCCTCAGCTCGCGCAGCCCTGGGCCGTGTCCATTGTTTAGGTCACAGGGGTCGTCGTCGAGAGCCCAGCCCGACCGCTGCAATCCGCACACCACAACGATTGCTTTCTCGCCACCAATGCACCTGGCAATTACCGCAAAGGACGTAAAGGGAGTCTTTGTCCAACCCCCGCCAGCTCTGCCCCCCTGCAGCCCAGATTCTCGGCTCGCCGTGTTTGTATGCTGCTTTCTGCGACGAGCCGGCCCCGACTGCCCATCTCCCGGTCGACTTTGAAGCTCGTACGCCCGCCAGTCTCCCCGAGCCCGTCGCTGGGAAGCTTGATTGTAATACGCCGGGCCAGATACCGGCGTTTCTGAGAACAAGAAAACCTCGGATCGCCAATCGTACGCCCGAGCTTTACTGTCTTGCCGCCTACAATTCTTCGACCGGCCGTCCCGTCTCGCTCGCTCCCACCGCCCTACACCTCCCTCCTCACCTCCATCTTAAATTTCACCGGCAACTGCGAGTCGGATTAGAGGGTAGGTGCTTCCCGCTCTACCTCGCCCAGTCCTGGCGTTCCGTCAGCCCGCCTCGGCCCTCTTCCCTCTTCCCTCTTCCCTCTTCCCTCTTCCCTCTTCCGTCACATTAGGCGCTTCCTGGTGATGGTATATTTGCCTAGCACCACTTGGCTCCCTGGCGCCGCGCTCATCTGACATCGTCTCTGCCAATCTCGAAACATAGCAGACCTTTCTGCTAGGGCCCGCCGCCGCCGTCGCCTCGGCACCAGGCTGGCTAGAGGCTGCTATGCCGCCGCAGACGCCTGTAGGAGCTCCCCATCCCCTCGTCGTCGATCTCCATCAGATCGCCTCGTCGAATGCCACTGTCCACTCGTTCTTCAAAACGCGACAGCCGTCATGGGTGGCTCTGTCCACGTCCACATCCACGCCGTCTACTCGCTTCGCCAATCCGCGTAGGAACGTTTACTACACAGCCGGCACCGTAGCCGTAAGTCACGCCCGCCCGCTGCCTGAGCCATTTTTATGTTTCGCGAAGCTGACATTTGGCTCGGCGTCCCTAGAAGCACCTACGTCGAGCTCTCGTCACCGGCCCTAAGCGATAAGCCGAGTCCCGCCGTGTCGAATCACTCGGATAGACCTAGATAGAATCTTGCTACTCTACCCGAGGCGCTAGGCGCCATAAGCTCTTCAGTTGATAGACGCTGATGCTCCCGTGACCCAATCCCGCTTCGTCTACGTCATAGACTAGACCACCAATGCGCCTTCTCAAAACACGCAACCACCCTTGGTAGGTTATGATAGCGCCGGCGGCCTACTCTCGGCGCCTGCTATCACGTCGCCCAGTCCTGTGCCCGGTCCTCCAGCCTCAGCTAACTAGCGCCACTTCGCCACTCCGGACGCCTATAATGGCCTGTAGCTTGGCGTACCTAGTATTGGCGACCTTTGATCCGTGCGAGGAAATAGTTAGGTGCCGCTTTAGCCGCGCCAGCCCGCCCGCTCTGCTTCGGTCCAGATTCTAGACGCCGTATCGGCCACGGGAGCTTCGTCGCCTAGTTAAGCCCTTCGCTCTCTTCTAGGCCAGAGACTTAGGGCCGCGCCACCCGCGGGAGAATATCCGCCGCAGAAGAGACAGCGAATTAGTCAAGGGAATAGACCTAGTAAGCAGCAGCTCTTTTACGCAGATTTGACAGAATTCACCATGAAGATCGATAACTATGTATAGTCTGCAGGCGGCGAGGCCGCATTTCCCAGCGACACGCTTCTATCAAGCTCTCAAGTCCCTTATTGTAGGGCCGAGCTCCGTTGCGCCTACAAATACCATTCGGGAGTTCCACTTCGCCCTTACAAAAGAGCAGTATAAGTTGCGGTCAACCATCTCGAAAAGTCTACGCGAGCTGCTACCCTCGGCCCAATATTTCGACGGGTCACTCTAGTGGAGGGTCAGGTATATTAGGCCGGCGACTCACGTCAAGAAAATTAGCAAAGAATGGAGCACCATGGACGTCGCTTGGCCATTAAACATCTTCATGAAGGTGAACTCACACCCTTTGACTATCCGAAGGCACTCCTATAACGGAAAGGACCTCCCGGTTGACATTACTAAATACCTTTTGGTCAGCAATAACGTATTACAAATTGTGGTTCTTGGTGCGAAGAAATAGGATCTCATCCGGTGTCGGATAGCCGCGGAGATACTCGAAACCCCGAGTCACAAGAGTATCTTGTAGCTCGTGTGGGAACGTGGTATCGTGCCTGAGGACGAGACGCTCGCCACCATCAAGAAGCGTTTAAAGCGTTCCTGTGATTACGTCGGACGCAGATCGCCTACGAGATCGCGGCGCAAGCAATTGGCAAGCTTTAAATGGACAGCTTGTTCGGCAGTGTCTCCCGGACGAGCCGTCCAGTGTGATGGTCACAGCAGCGGTTATTTGGTCAACGCGCTCCCCGTTAATGCTTCGCAAAGCGGGGTCCAGTAGTGCGGGGTAGGCAGAAGAGACGTAGCAGAGGACTCAGTGGGCTATAAAAGTTGGGGATGGCTATCTGGAAGGTGTAATCGGCGCTCTATATCTAGCACAATAATGTCTACGGCTAAAATCGCAAGTTGGTGGCAGCTGCGCTCAATGTACCGGAGAGAAGTGATTGCGCTCCTGCTGAGACCTAAGAGAAGAAACCTATCGATTTGAGTGAAAACCATTAACGGCGACCACCCAATCCTACTCTAATACGTGCTTGGAGGTTGCTACTCCGCGCTTCCAGGGTTGTTATGTCACGAACATGCCTCGCTGGATTCCTTGTTCTGAGCATGATAATGAGGCTGGCGAGTGTTGGATGTAAGAGAAGGCAGGTACGCCGGATCAAGGTAGTCACAATGCAGGTAAGAAGGTGGGCGAGCAATGAGTAGTATTGGTGTGAGACTTCAACCTGGCCCTCGCAAAGGAAGGTGGGCGAGGGCCACTGTTTATATACGTGCTCAGGGGCTCAGGCCCGGGGCGCCATAGCGTGGTGTAGTGGCTTGTGCCAACTGCCAGTGTTCTGGCCAGTTGGTAACAGGTGGTGAGCGCGCACCCTGTGCGCGCGGCTGGTGTTTGGGGTGTCCTTTCCTTACAATTCTATAGCTGCCTTCCTAAATAAAGAAGTGGCTTTTCGTACCAAACCTTCTTATCCTCTTATTCTGTACTATCCTTTTACCCTCTCTTTTAAGTATTTCGGGCAGCTCATACTTAATAAACTACCACCAAGTTAGTTAGATTTGTATTACAAACCACTCGACTGTTAGGGTCGTCTGTCTGTAAGGGAGCACGGGCTCCACAGGATGCTGGGGTAGGTAATTATGAAGATAGAACAAAGGGCAAGCTCCTATCGCACGGGTAATACAGTCAAATCGGAATGCCACTCAAAGTATATGAGTGCAGTGAATGTGTATTGCTTGCTTGAAGAACCAAGCAAGAACTATCTAAGATCGTGGCTACGGTCGTCGTATATATCTATCTAAGGCGGATCAATCAGAGCGTTGGTCCTAGGTGATCAGTGCGGTCAGTGTGCTCAGTGCGATCAGTTCTCTCACTGATCGCCCTGACCATGCTGATCGTACTGACCGCCCCGTTATTGGCTGCACTTGAGCGAAGCGGGGAACTACTCCACTTCCTTGCGTCAGCCAATAGCGGGAGGCTCCGTGCAGCCTCCTGCGCGCCTGAACCAGGATCGTAACACGATGCCCCTCCTCTCTAGGCTTCGTCCCGAAGCCAACGACTGCTGGCGACCGGGAGCTCTGGTAAGTGATCCCTTCCCTTTTCAACGTCTTCCCGGCGCGAGGCTAACCATGAGTTTCCTTCCTAAGAAAACGATTGCGAAAAGTACACTTCGGCGACAAAGACGCGCCGCTACTTATTCCCATTCTACAGAGGCCATGCCTTTCTGTATCGTTGCCGCGAGAAGTCCCTGACTTGTCGGGCTCCTCCGAATGCTAAGCGCTGTGCCGAGTGCACCCGCGTTGGAAACATGCACTGCGGCCTAGATGGCCCCGACCATAGGCACCCCTTCTTCTTCGAGGTTTCTGGAGTCCTAACACGCCTCCCAGTACGCGCTCTTCAGTATGAACGTACCCAGATCGAAATAGCGGGGAAGAAGCCATCTCCCTGGACGAGGAGGCTGCTGCCCTACAAGCTGCGGCGGCCGCGAAATTTGCCGAAAGGAGCGCCGCTGCTGCCGCCGAGTTTGCCGCGGAGAGCGCCGCTGCTGCCGAAAAGAGCAGGCTTGCGACCGCCCGTCGCCGACGGGTCCACCGCCAGCGTGTCGCCTTTCAAGCCAAAATCTCGAGACTCGTAGCCCACGAGGATGCCGCTGTCGCGGAGCTGGAAGAGGAGGAGCGGCTCGAGCCCCTGGCGGCCCCCGAGGCGGCACCCCCCGTATCGCTCTTCTCCACCGATTGGGGAGCGGTAGACATTGACCAAGCGCTGGCCTTTGGCTCCCCCGAGCCCTTGCCTTCCCTTTTTTCGGGCTAGGTCTGACAGCGCAATTTCTCCTCCTTATCTGCGCGCCCGCGTTCGGCGTCTTGGAGCTGCCCTTGCAGGCTCCCTAGGCCGATCTGGATTTTGCTGGTGGAATTCTTGGATCTTTTCTGGGCAACTCAATAGTGAAACCGGTTCCCACGAGTTCTCCTCATTCCCGCAGTCAAGCCACTTAATGAGATACTGAAGTTCTCCCCGTACGATCCGTGAGTCCAAAATCCGCTCGATGTCGTATTCCTCTTCGAAGTCCTCGACTTCGATGTCTTCTTCCAGCGGTGCATTCTTGGGTGCTGGTTCCAAAAGTGAAATGTGAAAGACGTTAGTCCTTAGCTTCATCGAGCTAGGTAGTGAAAGTGCGTAGTTGGAAGTCGCAACCTTTCTCTCAATCTTGAAGGGTCCAATCCTCTTGAAGTCCAGCTTCTTACTTGGCCGTTTTGTCGTCAAAAATTTCGTAGAGATAAACTTTATCCCCCTCCTCTAGGCGAGGTCCCTCGAGCCTGTGTTGTCGTAGTACTCCTTCATATGCTGGCGTACTAGCTCGAGTCTTCCTTGGAGGTAAGCGTGGAGTTCCTTGACCCGATCTGCAACCACTCTTGCACGGGGTGCGCTTGGTGCTTCCGCAGGTGGTCACTGCCTAAGATCCGCGTCGTGCTTGGAGGTTGAAGAAGGGTGTAGTTCCGGTAGCTTCCAGAACCGCGGTGTTGTAGCTGAACTCTGCGCTTGGTAAGAGGTCAACCCAGTCATCTTGTTCAAAGTTGACGTAGATCCTGAGGTAGGTTTCCGGGATTTGGTTGAGCCGCTCTGTCTGCCCATCGGTTTGCGGGTGGTGTGATGTCGAAGGCTTGCCTCTCGTCATCATCTCTTCGTAAGACTCTTCCAGAATTTGGAGACGAATAACTTGTCCCTATCTGAAATGATCTCTCTTGGCCATCCGTGTTTTGACCCGATGTGCTTCCAAAAGACCTTGGCGAACCGTGCGGTATCCCAAGTCTCTTTGAAGGGTACGAAGTACGAATACTTCGTAAACCTATCCACAACTACCCAAACCGCGTCGTAGACCACATCCGTAACTAGGTCCTTCGAGGGTGGCAGTTTGGTGATGAAGTCCATTGTGATTGAACTGAATGGATCTTCGGCGACTGGTAGTGGCTCTAAGAGCCCGTACGGCATGTGCCGCTTTGCCTTGCTCTTGTTGCACTCCTCGCATTCCTCTAGTACTTCTTTCACCCTAGACCTGATCTTGGGGAACTCGTACCATTGCGGGATTCTGGCGAGCGTCTTTGCTTGCCCAAGATGTCCGTTGAGCCTGGCGCTATGATGCTCCCTAATCATTTCCGCCTGGACGTCCGGATGGACGTACATCTTGTTTCCGTACCAGACTTTGCCTAGGCCGTCGGTAGTAGTACCGAACGGAAGGTCTTCTTCTTCCTCTGGGGTAGTAACCTGGAATTAGTATTCTTTCTCGTTGGCCCAGTCTACCCTGTAGACCATGCAACAGTCGTACCAATCCTCGATCCGATGGCGTAGCACGTCTCCGTCTCTCTCAAAGAGCGGTGGAGATTCCACTTGCTCGCCCTTGACCCGATGGTCTGGTCTCCGGCTAAGAGCATCCGCCCTGGCGTTCTCTGTGCCTTTGATGTGGTGGATCTCGAAGTTGAATGGCGCGAGAAACTCTGCCCAGCGCGTCTGTCTGCCGCTGAGTTTCTGCTTCTTGGCCCATTGTTGGAGGTTCTGATGGTCGGTGTACACCTGTACGGGGTGTTCCGTTCCACTGAGGTATGGTTGCCAGTCCTCAAAAGCGTAGATGATCGACTTTAGCTCCTTATCGTGAATCTGCCATCTCTGCTCGGCGCCGTGGAGAGCCTTAGAGATGTAGGCGACTGGGTGCTTGTGGCCGTCATGTTTCTGCTTGAGTACTGCCCCCAGAGCGTAGTCTGACGCGTCTGTTTCGACTTCAAAAGGCTTGCTGAAATCGGGGAGCTTCAGAACAGGCTCCTCGATCATCCTCTGCCTAAGCAAGTCGAAGGCTTGCTGGTGCCTTTCCTCCCATACCCAAGGGGTATCTTTGGTGGTGAGTTCATGAAGCGGTCGCGCGATAGCCACGAATCCCTTAATGAACATCCGGCAGAACCCTACAAATCCAGTAAAGGACTTGACGTCTGTGGGGTTCTCTGGTGCGGGCCAGTCTCTGACTGCCGCAATCTTTGCTGGGTCGATCCGAACTTCCCCTGGCGATATCTCAAATCCCAGAAAAGTCGTCTTCTGCGTGTGGAACTCGCTCTTATGGTGGTTAACCGAGAGTCCCTTTTCCGCAAGAGCTTTCAGCACCTGGTGCACGTGCTTTTTGTGCTCCTTGAGGGTCTTGCTATAGACCAAGATATCGTCGACGTAGACCATAGCGAAGTCGTCTATCGCTTGCCGTAAAGTATGGTCAATCATCTCCTGAAACGATGCTGGAGCGTTGGTCAGGCCCATCGGCATCACTTGGTACTCAAAGTGGCCGTGTCTCGTTCGAAAAGCCGTCTTCCACTCATCTTCTTTCTTGATCCTGATGTGGCCAAACGCAAAAGGTAGGTCAAGTATCGTAAACCACTGAGCTCCGAAAAGCCGATCTCTCATCTCGGTAATCAACGGAAGCGGGTAACGATTCTTGATCGTCTCTTCGTTTAGTGAACGGTAGTCCACAACCATGCGTAGTTTTCCATGCTTCTTCGGCACGAAGATCACTGGATACGCCACTGGTGACCGTGAACGCCTGATGAAGCCTTTGGGTAGGTTCTCCTCCAGGTATTTCTTCATAGCCTCATCTTGCTGTGGGGTCATATGGTAGATCTTGTGCTTCCTGAGTCTTGCACCCTCCTTGAGGTTGATCTCATGGTCAAATGGACCGTGTGAGGGTAATTCGTCCCTCATCTTTTCTCTGAAGATGTCGTACTTCAAGTATTCGTGTGGTAAGCCCTTGAACTCATCCGGTGTCTTGCTCAAGTCGTCCTCATCTGGCTCGCTAGCGTGAATGAGCATGACGAACCTCTCTAGGTCCTCGAACTCATTTCCTGGCTCAGTCGACCGTTGTTGATCCCTGCGTTGGCCTGCAAAGCGATCCTGGCTCCTGCCGGTATCTTTAGGCGGCCCTTCGTCTTTTCTCTGACGGCTTGTTCTTCGAGGTCGGCGTCCCGAGCCTCGGCTTTCTTTCTGGCGGCTAGTAAGGTACTTCTCGCCTTTCTTCCACCAAACGTCGGGGTTGTATTCTTCGATCCAAGGGTCTCCTAGCAGGATGTCGATCTGCTTGCTCAGAGGCAGGATATCGAAAACGACGTTGAGGGATTGTCCATCGACCGTGATCAAGAGTTCCTGGGTTTCTCTCTCACAACGCCCCCCGTTATGTTTCATGAGCTCTCCGTCGAAGGTCCGTAGTACTAACGGCAGTTTCTTCTTCTTCCACGGGACTCGGAGTCGTTTGGCGAGGTCTTCCGAAATAATGTTCCGGTCACTCCCATTGTCGACTTTTGCTAGGAGCGTAACTGGCTCCTGAGGTTTCTTCGACCTCCATTCGCACTGGGCTTGAACGTGTAGCCCACGTGGGAAATTCTTCTCCGCCTCGACTCTGCCGACGACCTGCTCGCCCAAGTGAGGTTGGGTTTGAGGGCTTCTGGCGGATCCGACCGTAGGGTGCCTCTGGTCCCCGGTATTGATCCGTGTGGGCATAAGGGTTACTCGACGTCTCCGGGCCTGCTAGAGGCCCGCGAGCCGTTTCCCAAACGCTCACGTATCTGCTGCTGTTCGTAGCGCTGCAGTCTCTCTTCTCTGGTGTTTCTCAGGGCTGACCAAGGGTCATGTTCAAGTCTGCTGAGCTGCTGGAACTCTTCCAAGAGTTCCTGAGGGTTCCTTCGGCGATTTTGGCACGCTTTTCTTGTTTTCTAGCGACCCGCTGGCGTTTCTGGTTGACCCTCCTTAGGTGGTAGTGCCGCGTTCTGTTCCAGTCCACTAGTTTCTGCCTCTGGTGGATGGCACAGTCGATGTTCTCGCAAGCTCTCCAACTAGTATTGCCTTCCCGGCAATCTTTAGATGAAAGAGGCTCTATCAGGATTTCTGACTCCTGATCATCCTCCGAGATTGTCGTGACTCGGGTCTGCGAAGTGGGTATGTGCCTATACACCCTAGCCACTGCTGCTCCGGGTATTCTAGCCGGAAAATGGTCGAACTGCCACTTCGGTGCAAAATGAGTGCGGCATGTATCGTAGATGCAACTCGCCCAATCCACTTCTTGGTGTTCGGGGTGTTCGGGGTCAAGCTGTTGCGCGTCTCCGGGCTCGTCTCCTTCCTCCTTGTCGCTAGGGATATCCAGGACGGCTCTTCCAACTTGGGTAGATCCCGCCGGTCTTCGTGCGCGGCGAATCTCTGCTCGTTCTTCTGGACCAACCCAGCTCTCAACTGGAGCTGGTTCGTCTAGGTATCTGGTTTCCTCATTGAGCTCTCCGAGACTGTTGGCTCTCATCCAGGCGACATGGGCTTGGTCCATCGTACTGGGGCATTCCCGGTGCTGGCGGGGTTGCCAGTCCCCAGGCTGCTGCAAGCCCGTAGGCAAGCGCTCCGGTGGCGTAGTCTGGTGCGCCTCCCTCTTCATCGCTGTCTTCCAGCACCATCCCAATGGTCTGAGAATCGTCGACGTGTTTCAGCACCATTCCAATGGTCTGAGATCCGTCAGAGCGTGCCCTTCTGTCGTTCGGAAGTCTTCCCTGTCCCTGTTTCTTGGGCTGTCGGCAATCTCTGGCCCAGTGCCCTGTCTTGCCACAGTTGTTGCAAGTGTCGTTCCTCTTGTCGCGAGGTGGACGCTGTCCCTGGTTCTGGTTCCTGGGCTGCGTCTGCGAGATTGCGCCGACGCTCTCATCCATTGGGCCTGTGTGAGTGCCGTACGCAGTAGTCGGGGTGTGTCTCTTTTTCTTATCGTTGGCCTTGTTGCCCTGGCTGACATAATAGCCTCTTGTCGAACGTCCCTCCTTTTTCTCTCTACGCTTCTCTCCTTCGCGTTGGGACCACCTGTTGTCAATGTTAATTGCCGCGTTGATGTACTCCCTTAATGTCCCTGGACGAGACATCTTGCAAAGCTCGTCCTTAACATGGTCCTTGAGGCCATCGTAGAACGCAAGCAGTTGCCCCTGAACTAACCAATCGAGATGCAACATGCAGGTCTGGAAGTCCACTACATACTCAGCCACTGAACGGGTCTACCTCAACTTTTTGACCTATTCCTCCGTCTTCCGCTGGATATGACGATCCGCGAAGAACTCTCCCATTCGCGCGAGAACCTCTTTGACCCCCTTCTGGATGATGGCGTGTGTCTCCGGGTTTCTGTCCGACGGCGGCAGCGCTAGCGCCTTTTGGTAGGGCTCGAACCAAGTGGCCGCCTTCCCAACAAGCCTTGTACCGAGGTACGTCACTCCATCCTTGTGCAGTGGCAACTCGTCGATGTTGTATGACGTGTAGGAGAGCACCGAATCTTTCCATGTTTCGAACTTGTCTTTGTCCCCGTCGTAGAGTTTGGGGTGAGGGATCTTCAGCTTCTTCTTGGGAGGTGCTCTGGCCACTTCTAGGTCCCGAATCCTGGTTCCGGCCTCCGTCAGATCCGTTCTCAACTGGGTGATCTCCGCCACCATCTGCTCGTTGGTCACCATGTCGTCGTTCAGTGAGAGGGGTCCGAGTTGTTGCACAAGGTTCGTGGCTCCTTCGTCACTGGCGTTGTCCTGAGCTGGGGCCGCGTCTGCGTCTCTGATAGGCGTATCTTCCGATAGTACGGATCCTGCTTCACTGCTGGAATCGCTGACCACGTCGTCCTCACTGGACTCCACAGGGTTTTCTTCTGGCTGAGCGCTGACCGGGTCCGTACCTCCGGGTGTAGCCAGGTTGTCGTTGGTGTGCGATGAGCACTCTGTTCAATCAATACCAAGGATGAGGGAAGCAAGCAACGTATTACAAACCACTCGACTGTTAGGGTCGTCTGTCTGTAAGGGAGCACGGGCTCCACAGGATGTTGGGGTTGGTAATTATGAAGATAGAAGAAAGGGCAAGCTCCTATCGCACGGGTAATACAGCCAAATCGGAATGCCACTCAAAGTGTATGAGTGCAGTGAATGTGTATTGCTTGCTTGAAGAACCAAGCAAGAATCTATCTAAGAACGCAGGCACGGTCATCGTATATATCTAATTGTGTAACCAATAAGAGAGTGGCTTTGTTGCTCTCATTGTGGGGACACAGAGCACATCGCTCTGTTCTCCACACGACAGAGCAACTGTGGGTCCATCTGCTCTGTTCAATCGGGATTGGCCGGGGCGGGTCCCGCCGCCCCTGCCCCGCTTCCCAACCAGTACGAATAGGGATTCGTGACAATACAATGGATATAAGGAATACGAGAGAAGTATCGCGCAGCAGGTAGGGACAGAACGAGCTGCCTCTTTATTTAGTAGGATGGAAAAGAATAGTCTTGCAGTAGGTGGTAGGGGCGGAACTGCGTCTTTTATCTATTTAGGGAAGGAACAGTCGCGCGGTAGGTAGTAAGACAGAGCAAAATTGCCTCCTCATCTATAGGTTACTCAGTATAAGATAAGATTACGATAACTAGAGCTTTTCAAAACGGAGAGTGAATACGCTATACTCTCGGGACCATTTCTGGGCCTCCGTTTTAAAGGTTGTTGCTAAGACGAGGCAGATAGAATGGGTCCTGCTTACTGGGCCCTCTTTTAGGCCATTAGGAGAGCGACGCCTAGAACTCGTCCCCGAGAGAGTCGCTTAAAGTTGATAATTACGTGACTGGTGAGCGTAGGCTGAGCCGGGGTGAGCCAAAGGTGATCCGGGCTGAAGCGAGGCTGTTTCTTGTCTAACCGTCCTCGGACGCTAAGAGAATTCTGTTTTAGATCCCGACTCACCCCCGACAACGTTTTTGGCCAAATCCGTATTAGGCTTGAAACCTGAGCAGGAGCTGAGGCGCACTGAGCGTTGCCCTGAGCCGAGCTGAGTTCCAGGGATGTCCCGGTTATACTTGCCGTGACCAAACTGATCCTAGTTTTGGGACTCTAGCCCATAACTTCCGTTTTTTTTTCTTACGGTGCAACCAGCAACCGTTATCAAACCGAGTAGAGCCGCCATTGTATTCAAACTGAGAAGTAATATTCGTTATACCAACTTGTCTATATTTCTCTTTGGAAGAGGCGGAAATCTACGAATATTATTTTATAAAATTGTAAGGAAAAGGACACCCCAAACACCAACTGCGCGCACAGGGTGCGCGCCCACCACTTGTCACCAACTGGCTAGAACACTGCCAGCTGGCATACGCTACGCCGTGGCGCCACGACCGCAGACTGATGCCCGGGCCGAACCCCTGAGCAGGTATATAAACAATGGCCCTCGCCCATCTTCCTTTGCGAGGGCCAGGTTGAAGTCTTACACCAATACAAGTCATTGCTCCCCTACCTTCTTGCCTGCATTGTGACCACCTTGATCAGGCGTACCTACCTTCTCTTACAAAAATATCTAACTAGCTTCAATCCTTATAATTCGGTAAGTACGTAAGGATTATTGGAAACTTTGCAACTAGTAGTCCAGATTTCTATTGGACTAGGGATAGTAGGCAGGCCTAAGAAAATGGGCAGCGGAAAATAGATACTCCCTCGTCCATCGAGTGTCTCCTTGTATCTACGATTTAATACCACCTCTCACCCAGTTATAATTCATGCCTGTTTTGCTTAGGTGTGCATGAAGCCGAAGAAACGGACAAGGTACTCTCACCCTTGATACTGAACATAGAACTAGAAGGTCGCACCAGTATACGTTACCTTGCCCACGCCGGTGATCACCTAGCCCATCCTTCAAAGATAATATGGCGTGATGACAAGGCAGGATACTGTTCGAGGTAACGTTGCCACCGCCGATATAGGGGTTTGCTTACTCCTCAGCTCCGGAGCGGTTGATTGCAGATATATGAACTGCTGTAGGCCAGGCAGCAGTCCTCGGTGAAGGCAAAAGTGGCGGAAGGAAGAATTATCAGGGGCAACTCGGAATAGGAGAGGCTCCACTAGAAGGTAACCTCAGCAAGGGACATTCGCACGAACGTGAAAGAGGCAGCGCTCATGCACGTTGCATGCCCACCAAGGCATTCGCCGTCACCTTCACCTTTCCCAGGACCCTCTTGAGCACCTAGCTTATCAGCATATCTGATGAAGAGAGGTGCTTACTATGTCATGCACGCATAGGACTAGCTTCAGCTTCAGAGTGAAATCTAAGAAAGCCGTACCTGCTAAGACTTGCGGCCCAAGAATTGGATTAGGCCCTCGTGTAGATCGTTCCCACGATGGTTTGTCACCGAATAGATTCAAAAATAGTTCACTTATAAAATAGGAAGGAGCTCAAAGAATTGGCGAAGCAGAAATCCGAGCATACGTAAACAGTTTTTGTAACAGGACAGAGTCAAGCGGGAACAAACAACAAGATAGCTGATTTCCGGGGGCCTCTAGCCTTCTCATTTAGCACACTGGATATCATTGCCTTTGTGATCCGACGAGACAAGCTACCCGTCGGCCTCTAGAATTGGTCTCGTCCGCCTTTAGCACCAGAACTCTTCCACTTAGCCGATCCTCAGAGAGGTCGACGGGTCACTCGATGTGAGCCTCTTAATTATAAATACTCATTACAACTAACAAACTAACCCGAGAATAAATTCCTATTCCTGAAAGTACTAGTTGTCCTAGAAGATAGCGATCCAACTTCTACGATCTCTTGATTCGCCTCTTGCCCTCCCAATCAGTTTTGTAGTCAGTCCAAATTTAATAATACGGGAGCAATCTAACCAGCACTAAAGAAAATGCCTTCCGAGCAAAGAATGCCTTAGTTGAGTGCCATTTCAGCCCTCACTAGCGACACGGAGAAGGCAAACACCAGACTTAATCAGCGAGTAAGCTTGCGGATAGCCTAGGCCGCCGCGACACCGCTGGAACTGCTGTAGGCAAGGCAGCAATCTTCGATGAAAGCGAAAAGTGGCGGAAGGAAGATAGTTAGGGGGCAAATCAGAGGAGAAACAGCAGCAGATAGCGTAAAGTAATGGCTAGGTACTTATCACGAGAAGGAGCTAGCTGATGCGCCCGAGATACGTGACCTTTAGCTCTATTTGCAAGTCAACCTAAATGAGGCAGCCCTCATGCACGTTGCATGCCCACCAGGGAGTTTTTTCGTTACCCTTACCTTGCTAATCTACTGAAATTTGCCGTTACCATGACTCCACACCTCCTGCTTCTTCTGATTCTGCCTCGTCGCTGCGAGACTTTAGGAAAGATCGATTAGCCAATACCACATATGAGCCCTAGATGAATTTCAGTACGTTTGCCGAGTTGAAGAAAGGACCTTAGGAATTAGGTAGGGCGGTGACTGAGAACGATTCTGTTGGAATTTGTCAAGCAGAAGGGCCTCGAAGGTTCTAGATAGAGACTTCGCCACCCACTTCGCCACCACAATAGTAGTATAAGAACGGGCTTTCTGGCATTGCCAGAAAGCTAGAGAGAAGAACAGATATCTACAATCCATCACTTGAACCACCAGTTTTCGGCGTGCAGCCACGCCCTGTTGAGTCCAGTACCGGTACCCTGGTGAATCCAACAGATTCTTATTGGGAATGTATCCCCTTATAACCGAAATAGTTGATATAAGTGAACAGTATCGTTCTTCTGCCTCTCTCTACCTCTCGCTCCTTTCACCCTCAACTGTATTCCGTCTCACTGCACGTTTATTTTTACTATTAGTAAATCAAGAATCTGTTCAACTCCAGCGCGCTTGACGTATCATCATAACGCCTTAGCCCATAGATTGTCCCGGCTTTCAGATTAGGTTGAAACTGCTCGTTAATACTCACCTTGGTGAGCATATGACTTTTCCTGCTGCACTTGGTACGTTCCCGCTTTCCACTGCTGGCAGTACGTACCTTTTCTGCCGGCAGAATCCGACGCGGTACGTATCTTTTCTGCCGGTATAAGGCAAATACTTTTCTGTTGGCTCCTAGCTGCGGCCTGGAGTAAGTTAGATAATCCAATTTTGGGGTCTCGGCTGGTGACCCAGTCTTAGTCCCCATGAGCTTAGTTATTGTTCTCGTCACATCTCGACGCAATTTTGGTCTATTTTAAACGCGCTACAAATTGATCACGAGAACCAAAAACTCGGCCCCAACAAGCAGGTTTCTGCTGGCACAAATAGTACCGTACGTACCCGGCAAAGACTACACCCAGACCTAGGGACGGCAACTGGGCCACTGGGAAGCGGCACATTCTCACCGACGAAGTTCAGCCTCATAACAAAGAGGTTAGTATAGCTAGGAGCGAAATCGGCGTCCGGTTTTGCAACTCTTTGATGTGTTTGGGCACGGACCATCGGTACTTATTAACATCCAAGTACATTTTCACGCCAGTAATGGCTGATATTTGTCTGCTTCCAAATGCTGACATTCCGAAAAGAAAGTATCGCAAAGTAGCGCTAGGTAAATAGAGCTTTGCGGCGCTTATGTGATTTCATCCACAGTGTAATGACACGGACATGTGCTTGGCTATTCCAGCAGGTACCCGTAGCTTCTCTCACCCAACTCAGTTCGCCTCTTTCTCGTCTCAGTTCCCTCATTTCATCTCCCACAACGCATTTCCCGCATTTTCGTTCAACTGAGGAGTTTGGGAGGTTCTAGGTGCACCAGCAAGACAGATACCAATCGCGATGCTTCGAGTACGCGCGTCGGCACCAGCCGTGAGGCGCGAACGCCACCAAAATGCCTACTCGGCTTCTTTTGTTATAAGAAGACCGACCGAAACGGATAGGTGGCAAACCCGCCAACGAGGCCGCACTCGCACGCCATGCCAGAGAAGCGTTTCGGTGCACGGTCACCATCTTAGAGGACTCTATTTCCTAGTCGGCGGCTGAGTCTTAGATAATGCAGATCGCGTTGACTCAGAGATAGCGCTGCTGTAGTTCTCTGGCGAAGCCAATGGCGTCTTGCATAGTCTGCGGCAGGGCAGAAAGTGGGATGCTTCTCTTTATGTCGTCGAGCTTGGTCGTTACCATACCCAACAGGCCCCGGTCGATGCGTTCGCGTGGAGGCTTCTACAGATGGGAGCCCGCATCTCTCACGATTGTGCTGCGGTCTCGGAGGCGAGATTGGATGAAGACGAATGCTTCCGGGAGGTGGAGAACAGCTGAACTCAGCGGTTTTCACGATGGCTGATCAGCCAAGATCGTAAGCGTATCAAGAGCATACTAGTTCATCCGATAGCACCTATATAGTTATGAGTCCCATTTGTAGCCCACAGAACAGCATACATCAAGCCCAGCTTTCACTCTCACCGAACGTACCCATACGATGTATCCTAGACCGGCTAGGAGATGGCTCGTATTCTAGCAAGTCAGCCTATTAAATCACCACAGTATTACAAAATGAAGATAGGAATGGAAAGAGTGGCAAGAGGCGGAGGGCTAACTCGCGTATTTACCGTAATAGATCTAAATCCATTCTCAATACGCGTAATGAGATATATTGAATTTTACAATGCGCATGCTGCTGGCAGAAACCACGTCAAGTTTTCTTTCTTGCATGTAGATTAGCTCAAGTACAAACCCAATGTTTTGGATGTTCGGCCGACCACGGCTACTTCGATTGCCGCAAAACATAATAACTCGGGCAACTCCGCCATCCCCAACCATGGGTCTGTGTGCGTGCGAGAGCCGTATCTTACTCCACAAGATAATTATAGCATCATGGATTTTAGTCGTTCAGCCTGCACCCATTAGTTCACGACTGGCAGTATATAATATCTGCTTTTAAAACTCACGTATCTAAGATAACGCCTCATAGTCTCTTACATGTTTCGATACGAGATGATGGATTTCATCTACGACACTTTCGGCCTTGAGGTATGTATCACTGACATCCATTTCTTGAACCCTGACGACCGAAAGATGGACCAGAAAGACCAACGGTCGTGTAGCGAAACAAAGAAACCCAGATCTTCGTGAAATATATCTCTATAAACTCTCTGGTTGCCACTCGTATCAATTGGTCTTTATCGATGAGTCTGGCTGTGACAAACGGAGCGGGCATTGACGTCAGGGCTGGGCGCCGAGCGGAGCAACACCCGTGCAGGTTGATGAGTTCAACCGTGAACAACGGTTTCAGATTCTTGCTGCGTATACACAGAGCGGCGTCAAGCTTTCACGCATCTACACTAGATCCACTGATGCCGTAATATTCGAGGACTTCATCGAGCAGCTTCTGTGTCACTGTGGTAAATGGCCGGCGCCGGACCTGTGATGATATTTGAGTAAGAATAAGAGTGTTCTCAACTATGGAGAATCGGACAAATTGAATGTTCTTAAGACTCTCAAGTATCACCTACCAACAGCTTCGGCTCGAGAATCACCGACCCTGGTTCGCCTAGCACTCGGCTGTGCCTTTCATTAGAATCACCAGGCTCTTCTGTTGGCGTGTAACCACCCGGTATTAGGCTTTCTGAAACTAGCATGCCCGTTTGGCTTGTTTTAAATGGTTAAATTCACTGAATAGTTACTTGCGATGAAGAGACTGGGTACATCACACGGAATAGCTTGGCCCACGCAAGCGTTAGGTTTAATACTACATACATTCTATAGTTTGCGTGACTTGCAGCAACGGGCAAAAGGGAACCGATTTGGGCCCTGCTATCAAACGGTGGCCTACAAATGAGTTCGGCAGCCCTACATAGTTTCTATCGATGAAGACCGTAGGAAAGAGGAAATGAAAAATACCTTAGCATAAGAGAAGGGAAAGTTTACGAAAGAAAGGCCAATATCAAGGCAATGTGGTTCAGAAAGAAGCTGGATATTTGGAAGACAATTGGAGGATGTATCGTATATAGGCGGAGCGCACGGAGTGAATGTTTCAGCCGAAGTTCCTTTGTTGTCAAGGCAGTTCCGCCGTAATAGACCAGTTGGGTATTCTGACAGATGTAGGAATTCTGCCTCTCTAGATTCTCCATTTACAATAATGGTCTAATTAATGCCGCCGGAGAGCGGCGCCTGGTAAGCATTCTGACAAAACCTAATCTAGTACTTTCTACCCCTTTCAATCTGACAAATGCACCTACGTGTACAAGGATTCGGTGTGTAGATGCGCCAGTGCTAAAGCAAATACTCTTTAGGCCAGCCGGGGTGTGGTGCCGGATGCAAGCCAGGTCGATTGTCTTTCCTGCAAGTCGGCCAAGCATGTATGCCAACACGTTATAGTTGCTCGGCACTTGGGGAGACGGCTGCAGGTTTCCTAGGTTCCACTGCGGTTGTTGGGCTAGAGTGGGTGATCCGTTTGGCGTCCGTTGGCGACGACATGACCGACGTAGAAAGCGACGACAGCCTCTTTAATGAGACCGCCGGCAAATAACGCCCCTCGACTAAGAAGCGACGTCGCCGCAACAGTGACCTTGCCTATCGCCAAACTCAGAGATATAATGCCCTCTCGCTCTTGGTCCCCTTCCTTCCCCTCCTTGTCCTTTAATCTTCGCCCTTGCCTTACCAATTGACGAATCCTCTTCACAATCTCAATCTTAACCGCCCAGTTGCTGTTTCGCTTCGGACATGACCATCACCCATGTGCAACCGAACGACAATCTCTACTTACAAAGCATCGCGAGGATGTCTAATGCTACTTCTAGGGTTGCCCTGAAATGTGGACTTCAATGTCCCGCCGCTTTCTAAGGCAACCAGACTTTCCCAGGACTTGGGGGGCCTAATGCCTGTTGAGCAAGGCAGCCAGACAAGCAAGACCGAGCAGCATACCGTCACTCTAGACACTTCATTTACAGGGCCGGGAGTAGCAGGGTAGCAAAGAAGAGGAAGGTCGCAATGCCCGTAAAGTGATTTCGGACAGATAACGGGTGGCTTAGCGCATTTACCGGCTCGGATTGTAAATCACAGCGTGGTAAAATGAGTGGTAGACGTGGTTTGGTTTACGAAATATTACGTCACGATATTTGGACTGCGAAAAGCTCAAGAATATTTTGCATAATTTCACGTATCTAAATACGGTGAGGTGAAGAGTAGGAGGCACAGGACTGGTAATTACGGAGCGATGAGGTAATCAACCACTTAGAAGGGGCCCATCAAGTTAAAAGCGGCACGCAGAAGGAATTCCCTTCTGCGGACTAGCCAATGTGTGATGGCACGGCAACCGTCAAGGCTATATAGAATAACACACCCAGAATGACAAGGACCGCTGACTTGTTATTCTGGCATACCTTTTGGTAGGTTTGGCATAGTGGGGTTGTGTTCATTGTGTCTGCCGTCACACAATACATGCACTTAATGATTGCTGTATTCTGGCCTGTTGGGTTATGCGGTCCTTTATATCATGATGATAACGGTGTTGGGCCAAAGACCGCGCTTCGTGCTCAATGTCGAAGCAGGATTAGTAGATTGCCATTTCGTCATAAATAAATATGCAGAAGACGCTAGAGTTCGTAAATAAGTATATATTTACATGTCCTCCCGGGCCCCTCTGGTGGCACGCTCTGATTAGAAAATATAGAAGGAAAATGTGAGGGCCTGGTCCTCCAGGCCTCCCAGACGCTCTGACTAATCAGACGCCAGTTGGGTGGATCCACCCGACCAGCCAGAGCCCCACCTTGAGACGCCCTGGAAGAATCTCGCGACGGGAGGCTTTTGAGCTTCTTTTCCCTTTTCCCTTTAGTTTAGAATCTTCGTCTATAGCGCCCAATAGAGGAGTTCCGCCCTCATTCCAAGCCGGCCGTGACAGAAAAAAGAGAGGAGAAGAGTGTGGAAGTAAATGTGGAAACGAATGTGCGGTTATTTATGGCTTTTGGTGATAACTTTACCACTGCTTCCTCCCCGTTCCGGCATAGCAGTAACCGTTTATCTCCGCCCATCGCTTCAGTAACGGCGCCCTTCTCTAACAGTGACTTTTTCACCAATTCCTTCCCGCTACGCTACCCATCACCTAAGAAACATGTCTAAAACCGACCCTTATAAAACCATCATCCACAGCGTACCAATATACATGTTCCTCAAAGCTTTTCCGCAGCAAGCCTTGTATAAGGGTTTGATATATAGGCTAAGGACGTCTAGCGATAACGTTACTTGATTTATAAGCGCCTTAATTGCTGCCTGTCGGACGGCCCTGTCCTAATGCTTAAGCCGTGCTGCGATGCCTTGCAGCATCCCCTCGGTAAAGTTCGTCCGGCCCTAAATTACATCGATTACTACCCATCAGACGGCCCGGTCCCGATACTCAAGCCGTTAGCACCCTTATGGTGAGGTCGGCTCATCCTTATGCTCAAGCCGTGCTGCGATGCCGTCGGGCGAGAACGCGACGGACGTGAACGAGCCGCTATGGCCTTTCAGCTCCTGCACACAGCGGCCAGAGGCTGCGTCCCAGAGCCGGACGGTCTGGCCACTTGATGCCGAGGCCACCCGAGTGCTATCGGGCGAGAACGCGACGGAATTGACCGAGATGCTATGGCCTTTCAGCTCCTGCATACAGCGGCCAGAGGCTGCGTCCCAGAGCCGGACGGTTTGGTCGCGCGATGCCGAGGCCACCTGAGTGCCATCGGGCGAGAACGCAACGGAAGTGACCGAGCCGCTATGGCCTTTCAGCTCCTGTACACAGCGGCCAGAAGCTGCGTCCCAGAGCCGGACGGTCTGGTCGCTCGATGCTGAGGCCACCTGAGTGCCGTCGGGCGAGAACGCGACGGACCCGACCCAGCTGCTATGGCCTTTCAGATCCTTCACACAGCGGCCAATCCCCTCAATGAGGTCGGCCCGGCCTTAAAGCGCCTCGATGGCTGCCTGTCGGACTAACCCATTCTTATCCTCAAGCCGTACTACGATGCCTTGTAGCATCCCCTCGGTGAGGTCGGCCCGGCCTTGAAGCGCCTCGATGGCTACCCGTCGGACTTACCAATCCTTATCCTTAAGCCGTGCTGCGATGCCTTGTAGCATTCCCTTGGTGAGGTCGGCCCGGCCTTGAAGCGCCTCGATGGCTGCCTGTCGGACGAACCCATCGTCATTCTCAAGCCGTGCTGCGATGCCTTGTACCATCCCCTCGATAAGGTCGGCCCGGCCTTGAAGTGCCTCGATGGCTGCCTGTCGGACTAACCCATCTTCATCCTCAAGCCGTGCTGCGATGCCTTGTAGCATTCCCTCGGTGAGGTCGACCCGGCCTTGAAGCGCCTCGATGGCTACCCGTCGAGACTTAAGCTCAGGTTTGTTACTGTTTCCTCCGTGCCTTTCCTCTTGGACTGGCAACACCTTACTGGCATCGAGGGGTCTTTTTGGGGGCCAAGTTGGGTGTTTCGGTTTCCAAAACGCAACGCAAACCTACAAGCCTAATCACAGAATTCAACTGTCACGGCGCCCCAGCTAGAAAGATGTCATGAATTATTGACCTACATCAAACGCGCGCGGGCGATCCCGCCCTCCTGGTAGCGCTAGTTTTCTTTGCGGGCTATGCCTTTCCATCCCATCTTTTTCGTCCCCCCATCCATCATACACGGATCGATGGGATCGTCACTACTCCCAAACCAATGCAACGGACCGAAACAGTCTGCCTCCCACTACCTAATTAAGGCCTTGTTACATGTGCCGCTAGGCTACCGACAGTCTGGAAACTGTGCGGCGGTGGCTACCACTACTTGTCACCGTCCCTCCAACTTCAACTGCCAAACTAAACTAAACTAACCTATTACACCCCCTCAAATGTAGGCTCGAATCAACTTCTGAATCTGGATGCACAGATAGTCCGCTCCTCCTCAATGTCGGGGCTGACCCCGCCCTCGCCAGGAGCCGGAGAAGGGGGAGGAGGCGCAGGAGTGGCAACGATCCCTGTGCCAAACATCGTCGAGCCAGTATCAATCGTGACATTAACTGGCGCTGCCGATGTAGCCGTAGCAACAACTCCTTCCCCCGACGAGGCCCCGGGGGCCATCTTGAGCTTGGCATCGCCCACCACGGCGCTGCACTTGGCGGCCGGCTACGGCAGGCGGTCGCACCGGCTGCGCCCGATGCAAGGCGCGCAAAATCAAGGTGAGTCCGAGACCGACCCCAATACGACCCCGAGCCCGACCTCGAGGCTGACGGACCTTGTTGAGGTTGCAATGCTAACTCCTGCCACTGCCAGTGCGACGAGCGGCACCCCTCGTGCCTCAACTGCATCTCGCATGGCGTCGAGTGCCCGTTCCTGGCGCTCAAGACGGCCGACACGCCCGTCCGGGCCAACAGCCGCACGACGCCGTCGTCGGTATCGTCACGGCGGTCCCCGTTTGCCTCGTCGACCGGCGTCTCCTCCGCCACCGCCTCCTCCACGCCGCCGCTCTCGTTATCCCCACACCCTCACCCGCCGGCCCCACCAGCACTCGGCGCCACCATCTCCCCGACGACGGACACAACCGTTTTAGACTACGACTCGGACTAGGACCCGGCGGCCGCGCCGCTACCGCTGCTGGAGCTTGAGCTGCTACACAACTTCACGGTGCACACGCACGCGACGCTGGCGGCCGACGCTGGCGTGTGCGACTTCTGGCGCGTCGCCGTCGCGCGCATCGGCCTCGGCTGCGACTACATCATGCGCTCCGTGCTAGCCGTCAGCGCCCTGCACCTGGCCTACCACCGCCCCGACCGCCGCGACTTCTACACGGCCCAGGGCATCCTGCTGCACACGCGCGCCAGCCGGTCCGCCATGCACCTGATGGCCGCGGCGGCAGCAGCAAACAGCAACAACGACGGCGGGGACGACCATAACATGGCGTCACCTGCGCCTGCGCCTGTGGGGCTCAGTGACGACGACGCCGTCAACCTGTTCCTGTTCAGCATGCTGACCGTGTAGCTTTGCGCTGGCGAGCCCGCCGCTGGCGGACGGGTCGTTCTTCATCATCGGGTCGACAGCGGCGAGCGGCGGCAGTGTGGCTAACTTCCCCGACTGGACGTTCCTGCTGAACGGCGCCAAGTCGCTCAGCAACGTTGTCGGCGAGCGCGGGCCCGACACGCTGCTGGCGCCGTTTCTCGTCTACGGCACGCGGCGGCGGCACGCCTCGCGCCGCGACAGCAAGGATGCCGCCACCAGCCTCGACGGGACTGGGACTGGTATTGGCGAGGATGGTGGGAACGACGGCGACGACTGCGCGCCGCTCCGCGAGCTGCGGCGGCGGACACGGCGCTCGGGCACACGTACGCGCACGCGCTGGACGAGCTGGAGCTGGCGCTGGGGGCGCGGTAGCGGCAGCGGCGGCAGGGAGAAGGCGCCGCGGGGGCGCCGCGCGACGTCTTGGACGCCATGCTGTGGCTGTGGGAGGTGTCGGACTCGCTGGTGCCGTTGCTCAAGGGCCCCGAACCGGCTCAGGAGGCCGTGGCCATCTTTGCCCACTTCTGCATCCTCCTCCGCCACCACGAGAGCGTGTGGTGGCTGTAGGGCTGGGCCCACCACCTCGTCTCGTCCGCCTACAACATCCTCGACCCGGACCACCGGCCCTGGATCGACTGGCCCATGCGCGAGATGGGGCTGCTTCACGACGGGTACATGGTGATGTGGCGGGGTCTGAATATCTATCTTCTGTTGTGATGTCATCGATTTCGAGGACTCGGTTAGTTCTCACTGGCATTGTCAGCTTCAGAAGCGCTCGGTGGACGTCCGCCGTCAGCTAAGACGTGGTGTGTTGTTCCATATACGGCCGTTGTTTTGACTTGATAATTGGTAACATGGTTACCCAACCCCCCCTACTCGATCACAATTTGTTAATAGCTCATAATTAATTTTCTAATGCATTGATACCTGTTTGCTTTCTTTCTCCCTGGCGTAACTCATCTCATGCTGATTATGACCACATGCAATAACATCAGTCATATTATCTAAGAGCCACTCACTTTGGACGCGAAGAACGTCTCATCTGTTTCTCATACTGAGTTGGACTTGGAGGCTCGTCCACGCTGGCTTAGCACTGGAAGCTCCCTTGGGTTTGCAAGACCAAGTGCATCTCTCTCGGGTCTTGACATTCCTGACATGGTATCCTAGGTTCTTCATCTCTACTACGGCAAACCGTCAACCTACCGGCGGCCCCGACGTGACAGAGCCCACCCGAGTCAGTTTGATTTTGTACAGACCATTCTTGAGAAGAACTTTGATTGGCTAGTCATAGTTCTACATAGGGAGTTGGAGGAACGCTCTCAGGGAGACTGTTCCTCAGCCATCAATGTATACGGTTTATCTGATTGAGAGGGAGCCTCTCGTAATCTGTGTATTTTTGTTTGCTCCTTACACTCTACCTTACCTGTGCGGTTCACTCAGTCTAGCTTACCCAACCCACCCTCACGATCACAGTCAGAGACTGGCTCCGTGGAACCTGGTGTATTCTAGATTGTAATACGCACCCTACTTCCCTATAGACCGCGCCTAAGGATTCCTTTTCTTTCTTTATTTCCTCAGCTTTAGATTCTACGAATACAGCTACATAAATATAGCCTTGTCTCTTGGATGTCGCTGTGTTGTCACACCCGTCTCAGAATCTAATGAGATTCGTAATAGTAAGCTCTACCTAAGGCTAGTACCGTAGTTATTATGTATATCTAGTTACGGCCAACTTATAAGAGAGGACCCAAAGCTCTCGAGGCTCAGGTCTAAGCAACTGGTCAAACTAAGGACCCGGGCCTGCTCCGGCTTGGGTTCACCCCAATTGGCTCGCATTCTCCCTGCCCTACCAGGCCAAGGGCGGCGCCAACAAGCGGGGCGCACCACCCTGAACACTAGGGGGCCTCTCCTCTCGCTCCACCTCTATACATAATGAAATCTTAACATACGGCCCAGGCCTCGGCCTGCTGGGCACCGTGGTATAGAACCGCCTCTGAGAGTTTTTCGTCGTCGGTAAACTTCATATGCTCCTTGAGGAAGGAAGCGAAGCCCAGTAGCACTTTTTCAGCCTTTTTAACCTGAACAGTCGCTTCCAGAGCGACGAATTCTGACCTGTCCGTGACGCTATTTCCAAACGCCCTGCGGCTCCATTTGTCGAGCAGGTAGGACTCCTTGTCCTCTTTCTGCAGAGGGTTCTCACCCGGCTTCTGGCGATTGGCCCTCCTCGGCGGTCGCAGAGGGTGCTCATTCAGCTTCTGTCGTCCGTCTTGAGATTGCCACTGGATCCTATCTTTGCCCACAGTCTCCAGTCTGGTCCACGACGTTGTCCATGACTCCAGCGGGTGGCATTGATTCTTGTTCGTGGCCATGGCTAACCGTATCGTGAAGTGGATCTCGGATGGCAACGAAGCCGACGATAGCAGACTCTCACTGCGTGGCCCGCGACCGAGCAACCACCAGTACCACGCCTGTCGAGTCGCCAAGCCTATCACAACGTGCATCGTCAGCTTTTCCGAGGCAATAATTATATGCCAAAAGAGTCTTGTTGCGCTCACTTACCCGACTGGCGCATATCGGACAGTCTTCTGGTCTCTTTGAAGGTGCGGCGCAGTTTGTTCACAGAGAAGTCCCACTCGAGGTACTTGTGCTTGAGGTGCTTGGCAATCTGGTTCTCATCAAACGAGACACGGACCTCGTCGTTCAGTTTTCCCACCATCCACAGCAAGCTCACGGCTCCCAGGGCAGCATCTCCGTTACCGCCGACGTCTCCGTGGGATCCCAGGAACCAACACTGGCTGACGCTCGACTCGGACCCGTCACCGCCGTCCGTCGGCTCCCATACTAGTGGCTTAAATTTGGCGCGCTCCTCGTCCAAGGCCAGCGCATGGAAGGCGTGCCGGACTTGGGCGGGGACCACCTTGCCCACAAACGCGAGTGACCGAGGGTGCAGCTGGAAGGGGCTTCCCAGCGCGCCGACAGTGTCCCAAACCGCTAGCGCCGTGATGTCGACGGGATGACGGAGCACCTCTGAGTTTATCAGCCTCTGCCGCTCTTTCTGGAACCTTTCTCGTCCCCCTAGCACTTCTTGTTTCGCCCATAGGGTGAACAGGCCCCGGAGGTAGTAGAGGTGATGCTTTTTGAGCAAGCCTGCGTCGCTAATGAAGGAGGCGAGGCACTGTACGGCAAAGGCGCCGCGCGAGAAGCCGATGAGGACCGTCTCGTCCCTCCGGTCAAAGTTCCAGTTATGAGACAGAAAACTATACGCATTTCGGATTTTTGCCGAAATCCCTGGCGCACCAAATCAATGTCAGGTTGTCTGATAGTCAAATCACCCTTCTTCGCTCGACTCACCTCTGCCAAAGGCCCCGTCAACGACTTTCGACAGCGCACCCGACGCGTTGCCGATCCCGCTATCATAGTAGACCACCTGGAGGCAGCCGTCGTTGTCGATTGGCGTCAGACACCGGGCCAGCGTGGCGACGTTGGTCAAGGGTCGCGTCTTGTTGACGCCGTCCTGCCATGTCCCATCGCAGAGAACAAAGAGGCGTTTCTTGATCTCTCGGGCAACAGCTAGGGCTTGCGAGTCGATCTCGTGCTCATGTTGGGCCATTGGCTTGTTGATGCTGTCTTTATCTGGCGGTGGAGGATGCTGGCCTTGGTGTCTAGAGGTAAAAGTTGGCCATGTTACGTCTCTGCTCTGCTGAACTCGCTACTTTGGTATTTTTTTTCTTTTCAACTCAGCTACTTGGGCCGCTGCTCGGCTGCTCCCTTGCAACCCAAGAACAACGCATCTAAAACCAGCCACTAACCGCCTTAGCGGACCAGTCCAGCCAATCAAGGGGCCAGCCAAATGCAGGCAGACTCGTGGGCATTCCGTGACTAAGTCGGGGCCGAAGTAGTCTAGACTTGCTACAGACTCTTCCCAGCATAGTGTCGGGACACTGCGCCAGGGCATCGGCACGTACCTAAATGTACCTGTAGAGGGGCGCAGGGGGGCGCACAAAGGTTCGGGATGAGAGGTGATGTGTTTATCTTTGATTGGCCAGAGGCAGGGGTTTGCAGGGCACGATCCAAGCGTGGCCTAGCCGCGCCACCAGCCTATCCCCCCACCATAGATTCCTGCAAGCAATCCATCACAACATTTCCTGCGCAAGTGCCCCTGGCATTGGTTATGAGCTCCTTTGCTTCTGCAACTGAACCTATTCGCATCAATGGTGCATCAAAATAATAATTATCGTAACACGCGCATACACAACGCAGTACTTTTCATCAAGAAGAACCGCTTTGCGCGCGCGCATGCTGCACTTGAACCGGCCAGGAACATAGCCCTACATCGGCCCCCGCCTGAAGAAGTGCCCTGCGAAGTCATCACCGGCTTCGACCATTCGGAATCAAATCAACGGCATTCGACCGTCAACGGCTTCAGGACCTTTCCACTTCCTCAACGGCCTTGTGCATACCCTCATGGACTTGACTGTCAAATAGATGGAGGCATACGGTTGGAATGACCTAGAGGAAGACCCCAAAGTAACATGTAACACTGTTGGCATCACTAGGGGTACCGGTACTCGACTCAACAGGGCGCGCTGCGCGCCGTAAGCTGGTGGTTCAAGTGTTGGTATTCGTTGTGTATGTCTCTTCTATCCAGGAGATGCCCTGAGCAGGCGGCCGAAGGCCTGTATATATAGCGCAGGGCTAGGGGCCCTGCGCCTCCACAGCCACTGCCGTGCCTGAGCCTGGGCATGGCTCCTTGGCTAGCGCGCTTATTCCAACATTAGGAGTCTCTTCGTTTGAGGCTGGAAAGACGCGCTGCATATATCTATATACATCAAAACAAACGAACAAACTGCCTCCACCCGGGCCCTTGTTGCTTCCATACCGGCCGTAGCGGTGTTGACGTCAACGAACCGCTGCAAGGCCCGTTTAGACGCGGCCTTCGTCAGGGAGTCGGCGAGGTTGTCGTCGCCGTAGATCCACCTGACCTCGTGTAGTTTGCGGCGCTCGTAGGATTGCCGTAGGGCCATGATGTCGATCATCGACCTCTTCTCTTTCGTTGTCCCTAGTTTGACAAGGCATTCGTAAAACGAGTATGAGTCTGTACATACTACTGTAGGGACGGTAGGAAGGTTGAGGTGTGTTGTCATGACCTGAATCGTGGAGGCTAGGGCGTAGGCCATGTCTACGCCGGCCACCATGCCGTAGACGGAGGCAAGCATGCTGCGGGTGACTCGCTTGCTCTTCGTACTGGAGAAGTGGATGAGGTTACCATGTATAGTAAATTGAGCATCTACTGTAGTCTCGTTGGCTAGGATGATCACGAAGCCGAGCTGTGATGTGAGGTCCCGATTATTGGCGAATGAGCCATCGACGAAGACGAAGAGCTTCGCCTAGGTCAGGTCTAAAAGAATAAAGGCTAGACCGCGGGCCTGGTTGCTGATCTGCAAGTCGATACGGCGGTTGAGGGCCTTGAAGTCATCTGGCGTTGGCTCCTGGTGTTGTGCTGCACTCGAGAGGTCGAAGCAGGCTTCAGGTTGACAGATGGAGGCGATATACGCGCCCCGGGCCTCGCTGCTCAACGTACTGTTGTGTAACAAGGGGCTACCTGACCAATCAGAGCTTAGGAGGAAAGATGATGATTAGATAACGGCTTGGATCTGACTGTGGCCCTGTGGGCACTGAACAGACTCGAATTATAATAATCTTCTATGGGAACAAGAATCCTTGCCTTTTCTTCAAACTTAATGGACAAATATCTCTTCTTTTATCCTTGACAACTTGGCCCTGTGGCCTGCTTCTACCTAATTCCATCAGCTTCCTCCTGGCCCCTACGTGGTCTAACAAGATTGCTCTATATGATGGTAGGTAGTTGACAACGCCAACAAACATCTTCCAGCCCTTCGTTGGCTGTGGAGCTCTCCGCGATAAGCGCGTGGCTTGCCTCTAAGGCACTAACATCATTAAGGGTGGCAAATGCCTACCCTAACCCTGATGATCCTGATTCGTGTGACATGTTGCTTGGCATCAACTGCATCGCTGTCGACAGGTCGTAGCCTTACGGCCTGGCCTTTTTGCCGTAGGGTGACCGTACCGTCGGCAGTAAGCGTGGCGATCCCTTCGTTGAAGGCCAGCGGTCCTTCGGAAGTCAGGACTTGCTTAGGCTTTGCGCTAAACGCGGCCTCTATCAACTCCTCTTCCTCACGGCGGGAAAAGGCCTCGGCTGACAGGTCGATCGTGTCGTCGGCCTGCATCCCGACGCAGACAAATTCTGGTTTTCCGTACTGGAAATCAACAAGCAGGGGTCGTACGTTGATGTACTCATTTGGAGCCTATCCAACTGATGCATATGGTAGGTAGCCAACCAGTGGGTCCCTGCCTCAGCCAGGCCGTATAACGGCTTAACTACCCGCATGACGGTGCCCTCGGGGCACTGATCCTGGATTTGCTTAGGCAGGTAGGCAAGGATTTTGCGGTTGAGGTCCGTTTCTGACTGAACGTAGGCCTGCGTGATGTCCCCGAGCCAGGTAACCATACCGCGTTGCATAAGCGAAGGAGCGAGTGCCAGAACAAGGTGTTGACTGGTCCGCTGTATCGTTGGCGACTGGGTCAGAATAGACTCCTTACCGTCGTCTGCGTAGCCTTGAATGATGAGGCGTGACTTTTCGTAGGGCGTGGTAGTGTTCTTGCCCCTGACTTCGTTGACGATGCGGGACTTGAAGATACGAATCCTCGGTCAGCCGAGGGTAGGCGCCGAAGACTAGGAGCGTGGGGACAAGGCCGTCAGGGCCGGCCGTGTCGTTGACGGCTTTGACGGCCATTTGCAACGCTGCTTCCGGGCTGGCTTCGGGGTCTTCGGTCTTGTGGATGGTATATGCCCGGCGCAGTGGTGTGTGGGTCGTCGACCAACAGCCGGGCTTGCCACATACGTAGCACTTCTTGCCTGACAGGGATTCTCGGATCTGGAAATTACCGCGCCGCGGTCTTCCCTGGTCCTTACGCCCGAAGCGGGCCTCCCGGCCGTTGCCCTTGAACGTTCGGTCAGTCTAGTACTGCTGGGCTTCTTCCGGGCCGGTGTTGAACTGTTGGCTCTGTGGTTGAGCTGCAACGTTGGTGCCGCCCGCAGTTGCTCGCGTACGGGACCCCTCGCAAAACCCTCTGATTGGGTGCATCGGTTTTCGGGTTTATGGTCAGTGCGCACCCCACTTCCCACAACTGCAGTGCCCGCAGGTGAACTAACAATGGCCCGTGCGCCCACACCCATCCCTTCGGCCGCGAATGCCAACACTTTGAACCAGCTTACGGTGCGCAGCGCGCCCTGAGTCGAGTACCGGTATCCCTGATGATACCAACACAGGTACTATTCACCAGCGGTTCTTCGATCGGCGTTGACGATACGCGGGTCTTCTTGGGCCTTTTCGTGCTCCCGGCCTGGAAATGCAATCCTGTTCTTATATTACGGATCCAATATTCGGCGACAAGGCAACTCTAATTGAGATGCAACACTCGCAGAGGTGGTGACGCACTCGCAGAGCATCTCCACCGCAATCGCTAAACGTCAGCCACCAGGTCGCTAAGGCCCCGTTTGGCTGCCGGTGGCAAAATATCGGCAGATACCTATTTTGTATGCTTATCCGGCTCTGTCGGAGCTGGCCCACACGGGCTTAGCGTGTAAGCAGAGCCTCGTCTCCCGACACGTCCTTCTCACCCTCAGAGTTGCTGGTTCGTTTTCGGTCAAACGATAAGCCCACAGCTGAGGGTGGGGGAAGGGGTGCATGCATGATGCATGCGGTCAGACTCTTGTCGGCAAATTAAAGCTGCCATAGTCCTTGCTCCTTGGTTTCCTCTCGCTGCATTCGTGATTCGTCCGCCGTCGGTGGTTGGTTTCTGGTTTCTCTGGCATTTATCGCGCAGTATCTGATGATCCGACATTCAAGCTCAATTGCCGGCCATGTGTGACTAAAAGGCTGAGGTTTGGCCGCTCAGGGAGCTCTCTTTCTCTCTTGTCCGTCCCCCCCCCCCTTCAGCCTCGAGTTTCGACCCGTCTACTATTAATTATACCAATACCCTTGTACTTGTGCCGACAGTATGGCCGCTTCCAGTGAGGAGGTGGTGGATCTATACTCTAAAATTAGCGACAGCCTAGTGCCCAAGGAGGATAGTCACGGCAAGAAATTCCTTCCCGATGCGAAGCTGAGGGAGCTGGTGAACAAGGAGAGCGTCGCCGAGTATCTCCGTACCAAGTATTGGGAGGAAGAACCCGGTCGCATTTCTTCCGAGTTGATATCCTTCATCGTCCAAAACGCGCCCAGACTCTTTGCCACGCTCGTCATGGCTGGTTCTGCCGACTCAATTGAGGCCTTCTACAAATTGGCATTCGGCCAAGACAGGCTGTCGCCGTTGCTGCCGCTTGCTGATAAAGACATCAAGAGGGGAATTGTCAACAATTTTGCTGTTGGGAATTTCCGAATCTGGCAGTGGAAATTCCTGGCCCCAGTCTTCGAGAAGGGCAGGTTCAGGTACACATTTGGGCCCGAAGAGATCCTGCCCTTCACTAATGATATATCATCGGTGGACAACCGGGACGGGGGCTACGGCTACGTATCGAAGCGGAGTATCCATGCGAGCCACATTGAGATCCCTAGCGGACAGCACATGGACGTCGACGACGACAATAATCCTTGGGTAGCTGTCAAGAAGATGCGTGTAGCCACCGACGCCGCGCGAGAGGCCACGTCGCTTGAGAAGATACAGGAATTCAACAACGGACATATCATCAGACCAATCGCCTATTACCAGTGCCCGGAAGGGCACTTCTTCGTCTTCCCTTGGGCCGAGAAGGGGAACCTCTGGGACTTGATAATGAATAATACCCCGAACATGGAGGAGGGGTTTCTTGTTTGGGCCTTTGAGCAGCTGGCCGGGCTGGCCCAGGCCCTGGCCCAGCTGCACGCCGATCCTCAGACCGAGCTGCACGACGTCGACCCTGAGTCAAAAACGTCACACACGCGTCACGGCGACTTGAAGCCTGATAACATACTCTGCTTCCAACGCAAAAGCGACACTGTCAAACCCTTCTACTCCGGGGTTCGCCTGGTTATTACCGACTTTGGGCTGGCCAAAGTGCAAGTCAAGGCGACCAAGCAGCGCAGCACCACCCAGACATCAGTATCCACCCTAAGGTACCAGGCCCCGGAGCTCAGGACGAAAGGAAAGCGGCTGTCGCGCGTCTTCGACGTCTGGTCGCTCGGCTGTATTTATCTCGAGTTTGCTATCTGGCTGGTCTTAGGCCAGGAAGAGTTGAAACTGTTTAACGAAGGAGACAGGGAGTTCTACATGTTGAAGGATGATCAGAACGCCATCATGGATCCCGAGGTGGGCAAGTGCATGAAAAAGATTAGAGAGCACCCCAGCTGCTGTGGAGCAATCAAGAAGCTCGTCGACCTCGTTGACAAAGAGCTCCTCGTTGTGTCGGTCAAAACCCTCGACGAGGATCAGGACATGGTGGGTAGATCGCGACCCGGCACACCCGCTCCCGACACACCCTCCCCGAGTAAGGAGTCGAAGTGGAAGATTCATTTGCCGCGACGCCTGGCTCGCAGGACCGCTAATCGACATACGGCTAATGCTCTCCCACATGTACAGACACATTATCGTGCTAGTGCTAGGGATGTGAGCACAGAGATGGAAAAGATTGCTAGGGATCTGAAGAACGATGGCTGGAAGCCTGTGACGGCGGTCAACAGCATCTAGGAAGAAGAGTCGCTAGTATGGCTATACTATTGTCTTAGGATTCTAAAGTAAAGAAAGAAAGAAGGAAAGTCTACAAAGGTACGATCGAGGGTGCGGGGGTATAGTGGGGTGCCGAGAGCGCACGGGCCATTATGGTTTGCCCTGCCAAGGCTCGTGACAAAGCCCCTCAAGGAGAGACCTACCTAGTTGGGTAGTTTGGTTCTTGTTGGAATAGCGATACTGGTGACCGCACACTAGCAGGGAGGAAGCAGAGATCGCGCGAGTACGCACGTGCAAGTAGGCACGTGCGGCGCGCGGACCTCTCACACACACACAAAAACCCCGGTCGCAAGCAGAACCTACCTTAGTTCCAGAGAGAGAGAGAAGATGAATAAGAACAACTTTACACCCCCCCCCCGGTAGTACTACCACTTTTTGACCCGTTCGAACACCTACGTGGTTGGAATACCACGAACAGTTCTGGCAACAGGGTCTCTATTACCTAAAATTGAGAACATTGTAATTTTGTAACCGTCGACTGCTTTTATCTCTGGCCTACACGTCGTTATCGCGCAAAGATGAAACGGATAGAGTGATTAAGGCCTAGTGGTATCGCGCTAACAAACAAACCAGGGCTGGATTGTACACACAGGCCGTTACACCGGACCGACATACGCCAGGTCTTTCGCCAGTGTCCCCACGGCCCGCATGCTGTAGCACAGTGCATGGGTATACGCGTTACATAAATACTAGGTACCTGGCATCTTCGGGCCTCTGGAAATACACAAGAGAAAGAATGACAATGAGAATGAGGAAGAAAAGGATTTACGAGATGAAACTTGAACCAGTAGGATGGAAAGCCAGAATTTCACCCAGATCAGATCTCTCCTGATGAAATTGAACGTCACATCAACGTCCAGGTCGTCATGGTCAGCACAGATTTCCAAGGCAGCAAAACAAACCCCCAACAGAGTTTCGGATGCGGCTGCCCCAAGGCTTCTTCTTTTGCGTGAGCTCTGGCAAGGCACCAGGACCCGGCTCTTGCAAGGTACCAGAACCCGGCTCTGGCAAGGCACCAGAACCCGGCTCTGGCAAGGTACCAGGACCCACCGTACAGTACTCCTCGTCGCATTTGTCGTATATCTCTTGAAACCTTTTGACAAGCTCGCTAGATTTGACCCTGGCATCTGGATCTAACTTTAGGAGCTTGTCCTGGATAAAGTCGAGGATCTCTCCAAAGAGGGAGCTACACCGCTCGTGCTGGCGTAGAGTGGCGATTTGCTACAGAAACGTGTTAACGGGGGCAGCCAAGCCAATTAATGCAAGCAAGACAGGACAGGACGGCAGGGGGTGGGTGCTACTAGCCTTTTTGACGGCGGGGTGATCGATGGGCTTCTTCTTGAAGTCTTGGGTGATTAGGTGGAAGAAGGTGTCCTCGGATACGTGCCAACCTAAGACTTCGTGCAGCGAGCCCCCCATGCGACTGATGGAGAAGGCATCAACGCCGTCCCAGCCTTGCATGTACCACGTGACGAACTGCAGCAGGACGCAACCCAGTGACCAAAGGTCGTAGGCCTGCGTAATGTTCGGATGCGTCTCGCACTCGGGTGCGCGGTACGACTGCGTCATGCCGATGCTCTGAGAGGGGACCTTGGACACGGACGCCTGGGTGTGGAAGTCGGCCAAGCCAAAGTCGCAGAACTTGAGGACCTGCGTTGGCAGTTGGTGGTGTCTGCCGTCGCCGTCGCCGTCGCCGTCGTAGTCGTAGTCGTTGCCGTCCTTGCCGTCGCTATTGAACCACAAGATGTTCTCGGGCTTTATGTCGCCGTGTCGCCCTTTGGTGGAAAGGTCGCCCTGCTTCCGCGGCGGCGAGTTATGAATCAAATCTAGGCCTTGCGCAAGCCCTAGCATCTCGCGGGCTACCCAGCGGGCCAGGCTGTAGCCACGCGGTTGGCTGCCATCGTGCTGCCAGAACTGCATCAGGTTCCCGTCGGCCCACTGGAAAATCAAACAAAATCGGGCCTGGTACTCAAAGCTGAACAACAGCTGTACGAGGCGCTTGCCGTTCTCTTCCCCGTCGAAGCGCCTCAGATGTTCGATTTCGCTTCTGGCAAGCGTGGCCAAGCCGCCCGCGTCGATGATCTTGGCGGCGTAGGGAACTTCAGCGCCAATCTTGTCCTAGGTCGGGACACAAGGCAGGTTAATAGAAAGCCGAGAAAAGCATGCCGTAGGGTGGCCACTCACCTTGACGATCCGTGGGCAGCGCGTCATATGTGCCGGATGGATATGTACCTTCCTCACAATCGAATTGCAGATGGATTCAAAGTCGGAATCCGTGACTGCAGAGCTCTTGGTAAATGGCAGGACGAACATGCTACGAAAATTCTTGTGTCCAAACTCAACCTTGGCCGGGACGACGCAAGGGCAGCCCATGCCGAAGCGAGGCGCCAGGAACTGCCACTGGGTGGTGAAGAAGCTATTGAAGTCCTCCAGGTGCCACTGGTCTTTTGTGATAACGAGGCTCTCTACCGTTCTCTTCTTGTCTCTGCATCGCAGCGTGCGGCTCTCCTGGTCCTGGTCGAAGGGGAGGTCGTCGTCAACTATACCCTCGCAGATGAGTTTGACAATCATGTAGGGCCTGCCCATCAAAGCCAGGATGGCAAAAAGCTTCCGCCGACACGATAAAATGCTGGCAAACACGTCGCACAATTCCATGTGGTGTATCTGCAGATTTTCGTGCGAGATGATTCTCGCTATCTCATCCGTGGGCAAAAAGCGTGAGGTTGACATCTCGGTGCCGCCCGTTGACAATATGGACGACAACCAGATGCAGGGTTTCAAGGCGACATAAATCTGATCTTGGAGGGGGGCCAGCAGCTCCCTGCGGCAGTCTTTCTCGGACGAGATGTGGCTGCCCATGGAGCTTGTCGGCGAGTGTGACCATGACGCCGAGCCGTCTTGGGACGTATAAGAGTTGGACCGCGACGAAGTGAAGTCGTCGCGCGCCCGCTCACTCGAATTTGTTGAGGATCTGAATGCCGATGAGTTGGTGGTGGCACTGTCATGGGGCCTGCCCAACGTGCCCGTGAAGCCTAGCGTGGCGCTGGTCCAGGAAGCCGGAAAGGACAAAGAACGCGTGATAGAAGTTGACTGTGTTCGTGGCGTCAGCAGTTACAAGACCCGGGTGCTGGGAGAATTAACTGGGCAGCGCTGACAATGGTCCCATCATCTTCCCAATTCTCGCTGGCCGTCGCGCCGACGTCGAGTTGCAACTGGGTTTGGCGCGGTGTGTGTACCGGGGTTCGCCACTGGCTCTGCTGGGGTCTGCTCATGGCGTATCGGGAGATCGCAAGGACTTTGCAGTGGCTGAGGTGGAGAGCGGTGAGACCCAGTGATGATGCGGTGAAGCCTAGGTAATCATGGCCGTGGACGATTGAGCGCGCGTTGCGCGGGTAATGATATACTCGGCCCTACGCTCCAGAGTCACCGTAGCCTCGCCAGCCATTGCTTTACTCTCCCTCCGCTTCATGTCCGACAAATCCTCATGAAGATAAGGCGTCACCTCCTGGACGTCCCGTCAAAAGGCGACAGAGTCCTGAGAATGCCGTCGATTCTCGGTGAGCGGCGGCACTGTAACCCACCCGACTTTGAACCACACCATCTCCTCTCTGTATCTATCTGCCTCTCTTATCTTTGGAATGGCTGTGCCCAAGTTGTGAGCCACACACGGCTTCGATGATGAGGGTCACTGTCAATGCCGGTTCAATATTATTCCAAATCTAGGTAGCTAGGTTGGATGACGTTTCTCGACGCCATACCCTGTGCTCCAATTCACGAGAAAACTACCCAAGTACCTAGTTAAAGAGAAAGGAGAGTACGTGTGGAGCAACACCCGGAACCATCCTTGGCTAGTACGGAAAGATGGTGTGAGCGAATTTTCTTCAAGGACAAGAATTGCTAGGCAAGACGGCGGCGGGCACATCTGCGAAGCCCTACCCGAAGGAAAATTCTGACGAGGCTCTCTGATGTCCAAGGTGGCCCGAGGTAGGCAACCAGGGCCACAAGGTCACGCTTTGCTTTTTTGAGGTCAATATCTGACCAGGGAGGGTCACAATGCCTAGCTACTGACCAATACGCTCCTCATTCTCCCTTCTAGAGACGGGAGGTGTCCCGCACGAGCGCATCACGCTTCCCTTTACGGACCACAGCCGGCGGCCTCCGAGCCATCCCAGGACAGCGTCCGGTAACGAAAACAGTTCCAACCGTCTGACCGCGCCCCCCCTCTTGGTGTATTTATTTGCCCGACACGACTTCAAGGGGGCGGCAAGGGTGTGGAGATGAGGACTGAAAGAGCGGTCACCAATCATCCGTGGTCACTTATCGGCCTCGTGAGCTCCTTCACACCACCCCGAGGGCAATATTGGCCTCAGTACCACAGATACCTTGCTGTTCCCTTGCGCGCACGGACATGCCGGCGGTGAAAAACCTTGTAGTGGTGGTCTCGGATGTGGGTGGCTTATCTCTTAACCATCCCTATCCGACGGCACTCGAAGTAGGGAGCCGGGCAGAGTTCAGAAGCTTTTTCGTCTCGGGACCTGGGCTTGCTGCCTCGCACTCCATCTCCCCACTCCCACCCCTTCTCCTCTTTCTTTTCCCTCCTTCTTCATCTTCACCGGCAAACATCTCATGCACAGCTCTCTCCTTGAAAGATTAGAAAGCCATCTCGATAAACTCTTTCAAGGGCTCATTCTCTCTTCAGCCGCAAAAGACACCACAATCTTGATCTTTTATCATGGCCAGCAAGCCAAACCAGCAGGACGACAAGAGCGTCTCGCCGTCGTCGCCGGACAGCCCAAGCGAGGAGGTCCGTAAGCTGCCTACCAGATGTGTTGAGAACATCGACAGTCTGGTGAAAGCAGTCCAAACTCTGGTCGGGAATGAGGGCACGTTCAAGATTGAAGTGAGTTATCTTCTCCCACACCATGCCGTGATTATTGGCGTGAATATCAAAGGCAAGTCAATAGTTAACCCACGCCAACAGATGCGGCATAACTCCTTCTTCGTCCGATCGGCTGTCAAGATTGAAATGGTTCGTCTTGTTGCCCCTCTGCCCCTCTGTCCGTCTGTCCCTCTCCCAAAACAGTGAACTTGACGGTTGAGAGAAACTTCGTATCATTATAGAAGCAGCTTTTGGAGCTGATTGCCCCAAAGGGGCGACGGCTCTCGGCATGGAAGTTGGACGAAAGCGAAATGCTTCCGCACAGCCTGGGTGCCGAGGCAGACACGGGTCACCAGATCACAGCCAATTGCAGTTCGGAGGATGTCAGTGTTAGCGCTTGACAGCACGTGCCAGGCATGGGCGCTAGCTGCTGCATAGCCGCTAGGTCTAGGGTTTGGTTTCTCCTTCTCTCACTAGCCCGCCACTTTCTTAGCCGTTACCAATAGAGTCTTTGGATTATCGCCTTTTGCTTTGGCTTTATAATGATAATACAGTCAAGGTTTTATCACCAACGATAGTTAGAGGTAGAATTGGGCCATGCATTGTGAATGGCTGTTGCGCCTGAGCCCTGAGGGACTGAGGGTTCACTTTCGTAGCTCAAATAGCACATCTCGTGCAGGACCTGGTTGTTGCCGACGAGACTGCCAACGACGGAAATGTCCCGGAACACGACGTCGCCCGACGCCAGCCGGAACCCGTCGCACGGAAACGACTCGACGACGCAACGGCCATAATCACGCAACAGCGCCACGCCGTAGTCCAAGGCGCGCTGGCTTTCGGGCAGTACACCGAGTAGCCGGGCGGGTGGGCGGACTGCGCCGCCAGCCTGCGCGCGGGCCGGCTCGATCCCGCCGCCGACATCGACCTAGTGGTGCTCTCGCACGTGCACTGGGACCACGTCGGCACGCCGTCCGACTTCGCGCGCGCTACCTTTGCCGTCGGCGCCGGCACCCTCGACCTGCTGCGCCATGGCGCTGTACCCGGCCGAGCTCTTCAACCACGACGAGCTGCCCGCCGCGCGCACCGTCGAGTTCCCGCCCGGCCCCCCCCGGGCGAATCGTCGTACGAGGCCAGCAATGCGAGACACCCCCCTAAGCACACGCCCATGCCGCACGGTACGGCCGCGCCGCTGCTGCCTGCTGGCGTCGGCTGGCAGCCGCTGGCCGGCTTCCCGCAGCGCTAGACGTGTTCGGCGACGGCAGCGTGCACGTCGTTGACAGCCCGGGGCACCTGTTCGGCCACGTCAACCTCCTCGCGCGGCTTGCCAGCGACAGGTACGTGTACCTGGGCGGCGACTGCTGCCACGACCCGCGCATCCTGCGCGGCGACAGCGGCAATGCGCTGTACGATGATGGCCGCGGCGGGCTGCGCAGCGTGTATGTCGACACGGGGGCTGCGCGGCGCACGCTCGACCGCATTGCTGCGTTTGTGGCGGGCCATTAGGAGGGCGCGGCGGTGGCGTCGGCGGCAGTGGGGAGCAGGTGCCGGTGCAGGTGGAAGTGGCTGTTGCGCACGGCGCCGTGTGGAGGGAAGCGAATCGGTCGGCACCGGTTCTGACCAGGGACGCTGTGACGGTTTCTTGCTTGGCTACTTGGTTACTTTGTTGGTGTCTGCCGTGCTGCAACATAGGTCAAGATGCCCGGCCCCGATGCTCTAATTACTCTCCAGTCTAGAATGGAGGTGATGTAACGACTTATAGAGGTAATCATTCGTGAGCCATCTTAACATACTGGAAAGTTCTATAATTTCTTCAAATCTATAAATTAACTTGCCCTCCTAGGCCCTTATGCTGTCAAGCTAGCAATAAGGAATATAGATAATGGATCGGAAGAACCGCAAAATGTATTATATACGCTAGATGGGAATAACAGCATATGGAAGATAGGTGTCACGGCCGGCTTGGAATGAGGGCGGAACTCCTCTATTGGGCGCTATAGACGAAGATTCTGAACTAAAGGGAAAAGGGAAAAGAAGCTCAAAAGCCTCCCCTCGCGAGATTCTTCCAGGGCGTCTCAAGATGGGGCTCTGGCCGAGCTTCCATTGGTCAGTCGGGTGGATCCCTCTGGCTGGTCGGGTGGATCCACCCGGCTGGCGTCTGATTAGTCAGAGCGTCTGGGAGGTCTGGAGGACCAGGCCCTCACAGACGCCGTCTAACATGCCTGCGACCAAACTCAGGCTCTCAAGCCAGTAGAGATACTTCTTCTTAAGAAATGTGTGAACCAAGCCGTGGTCCTGAAGGGCATCCTTTCGCCCGGACGCGCAGAGATGCTCAATTCAGTGGACGCACGAGTACCGTACCGTCGCCAGCGGGTCTGGGCAAGGCGTTTTGATACTGCTAATAAGCGAGCCAGGAGCGCGGAGGCCGTACATATCACGACTGAGTGTTTGGGATATGGCGTTGAGCGACTTTGAGAAGATCGTGTAGTGTAACTCTTCTACTCCAGAAGGGAAGATGGCGGATTTGTTACCGACGAGAAAGTCTTGGGCTGATCGATGGACGAGGTAAACTTTGTCGTCTCGAAGGAAAAGAAACGAGCCACAGAGTCCGACAATCCCCCGAAGAGCCCCTAAGGGATCTGTAACACGTTGTAACCCGTCCACAAAGAGTAGTAACTCTTGTAAGACAAGGGGTCTGCGAACAACCGATGCGATGGCAAGCGTATACCGACAACGCTCGACATCCCCTGAACTATTTAGCCGGTCCGACATCCGGCCATACAAGCCATCTAGGCCAGGGGGAAATGTGCTCAGCTCGGTGATGGCGTTCCATTGCGGGACCGACTCGAGGTTCTGGCAAACCAGGGCCACCCAGAGAAAGGTACCGTCCGCGTGTGAGGAGAGGTAGTCCCGGATAGCCGTTTCTGTCTCGCCGTCGTAAGCTTTCTTCTCTGATAACTGGCTGGTCTTATGACGGATATAATGATCGACAGCAGCAGTAACCGATTCCGCATTTAGCTCGAGGCAAAGGGGGATGTTCTGCGCTGCTTTCAGTTCCTCTTCGATTTGCGACCAATTTCGACTGGAAACGATCCACTTGACGCGAGACGAGACGGACGACTGCCGGACAATGAATTGGAGAAGATTGCGTCGATCTCGGTCGTCGGCGCACTCGTCCAGCGCGTCGATTATGAGACAGGCGCTTGGAAGGGCCGGATCCTGCAGCACATCGGCCAAGATCTCCGACAGTGCGAACCAGGCGTTCTCTTCCTCGAACAGCCGCTCGCCGGCGTGCTCGTGCTTCTTGCGCACATACCCGAGGAGGGATGGTCGCTGCTCGATGAGCATGTAGAGCAGGCCGCGGACCACGGCGGTGGCGTTGTTGATGTGTTTGTTGGTGGCTTGGCAGAAGAAGGAGAGCAGGCCGGGGATCGTGGACTGGTGTACTTCTTGGCGTAGCTCGTCGATGATGCCGCAGAGCAGCATGGTCTTGCCCTTGCCGGGATCGCCCTTGATCCAGAGTAGACGGCTCTCTAAATTGTCGCGCCACTCCGTGAACTCGGATTTCTGGAGAACCCACCGATACGAACCCTCAAGTAGGCCGCCTTTGTCATGCTCAATGCGCTTCTTGTCGTCGCGGGGGTCAGTAAGTCGCAAGTGCTGTACGCATTGCAGTTCTTTCTCGGACAGCTGCTGGACCACAAGTTGACGTAGATAGGAATTGGCCTGTAGTGCAGTGTAGATGGTGGTATTGGCTTTGAAGCGCTCCTCAGCGTCATCCTCCCACAAGAACGCATCGGCAACCACTACTGTCGGCCGTGCTCTTTCCGTTCAGAAGAGTTGAAGATAGATTTGGAAGATGAGGAAAACGGCGTCGAGTATCCATTTCAATGCGTCGCGAGGTCTCTTTCAAGAATGAAAAACGCGACTGAGTTGATCAACTATATGCAGTCGAATAGTCGATACGTGCTGTGGAACTTTCAAAATACAACGTCTCAATCTGGCACGGTGGAGTTCCGAGGCGGCAGACATATGAGAAGGCCTGTGCGGACTAAACGATGGATCGCGTTCACTGTAGCATTTGTCGCCAAGGTGATCGAAGATGTAAGTCAGTCGCGGAGGAGCTGCTCCGGCCGTGTCGACTAATATTTTGACAGAAGTATATCTTCAGCATGTCTGCCCAGTCAGATATAAACAAATGGTGGCAGAGCATTCGCCATCATGCTATGGATCTTAGCATGGACGAATTTCTGCCCGGGAGTTGGAGGTCTATGCGGGACATAGTTAGATGAATTCTAATGGGCCCGTGTTTGATCTGAGCCTTCTGTACTAGCGTGTCCCTTTTGGAGCCTATCCATTACGTCGAAACGTGCCTAGTCTATCGAAGCCGCTTTTATCGATAAATATGTAATGGTATGGTCGGCATCCCATTAGTTTAAGCCGGTAATAGTAAAAGTGCTATTCGGTCGTATTGTACTGTATGCATTTGATACAATGTAAGGAAAGGCAGGTACGCCGGATCAAGGTGGTCACAATGGAGGCAACAAGAAGGTGAGAAATGACTGGCAATGGTGTAAGACTTCAACCTGGCCCTCGCAGAGGGAGGTGGGCGAGGGCCACTACTTATATACATAGTTTGGAAGTGTGTGGGGAATGTGTTCGTGGAAGCGTGGTGCCCCGTGTGAATCCGTTGCCAGCTGGTGGCAGGTGGTGGGCGCGCACAGAGTGCGCGCATGTCAGGGAGTGTGTGTGTTGAGGTGCTCTTTCCTTACATACAACCAGTAGAGTAATTAGGCTGCTAGCAGCTGTGGAGTCTGGGCGGTAGGTATTGAACAATAAGTGTAAACCCGTATAGGGTCTAATAAATAGAGTCACAATTTGGGTGACCAAATCCTTATGAGTCTAGGGGGCTTAGATTGACTATCGGCGTCCACACCACAAGGCGGTGGGAGCCAGCTTTTGTATACTAGTCCAATACTCACGATGCCTTAATGAGTCTCACTGACTCTTAGTGAGGGAGTCACGTATCTTCTGAGAGAGTCTTGGACCGTGCGTAACAATTTGGCGCCCAGTCATCCAAATGAGGAATTATATCCGCCAGGGCGCTGTAAGCCAGCGGCCTATACATTACATCCATGGTAAGCCCATTCACGAGGTGAATCCCTTCGTCTAGAAGGTCGTCGATTAAGGGAACTGCAATATCACGAGAGTAGTATATCATGTCCTGGGTCGCGCGAATGAGATCTTTCCGAGCTTCTGAATTGTTATCGGGACAGTCCCTGAAAAGCCTAGCAACGATGTCCGGCTCCAGCCACTCCAAAGCCTTAACCATCTTGTCATGGACTACCTGAAGGAAGGGGGTGAAGACTCGTAAACTAGACAGCAAAGTGCGAAATACGAGCTCCGTAATGCACAACTGACTCCACGAAAAGGTCGGCCGGACAATGCTATTCGAAGTAAGCACTACCGATACTGTACCACACTTTTCTTGACGGTCGAATCTCACAAGATTAAATACTGCCATAAGTCCCCTAGTAGGTGCTGTACTCTTCATATCAGCGCTACGGTTCGCCGAAGAAACCCCAGCCAGCTTATACCTCAAAGATTCCATGCTCTTCAATCTCTTCGCTGGTGAGAAAGCTTTGCTGACATTGTGTCTGTGGTAGCGCTTTTATATATTAGAGCCTGCGCTTTGGAAATTCATCATGTCCTACCTTCGTTTTCTCGTAGGACAATAGTCCCGCCTCCAGATATCTGGAAGAGCTTTAATGATTCCTCGCTTAACTTCCGGTCGCACAAACCGAGATCCTCTCCAATTGGCGCATAGCAGTTGATATCTACCGGATACCTATCTCCCGGGTCAGTCTGTTCGTTGAATATAAAAGTATGCATTGCGAATGTTGTATAAGGTATAGATTTAGTTATACCCACAACTTGTGAAATGGTAGTTATAAATAGGGCTGAAAGATTTGATTCTACCTTAATAACAGGTGGTGGGCAAAGCTTTCAAATGGAATGGGAACATATCGGAGTGATGCAAAGAGCCGGAAGCGAGCCTGTGCCGCTTGTAAAAGTTAGCTCCTGGCACTGCCCATGTAAAGTGAGGCGAGCGATAGTAACTCCATGCAGGATTGAGGATGAGCATTGGGGCCGTTAAGTGGCGCAAAGCGGAAAAATGTTCTGGTGCGCTGGCGTGGAGTACGCTGATTGGCGCTGGTTGGGGGTTGCCCGACCAGGCGGTAAGGGTGTGACTTCGCAGCAGGTCTTCCCATGTCACAAAAGATGCCTCACCGGGGCGAAAAAGGGATTGCTGCCTGGTCGTGGATCACGTTCGCTGGTGGCGATTGGCGAAGAGATTGCCCAGCTTTGTACAGTCTCGCTGCCGAAGCGGTGTCGTAGCCAAGCCATACAACCAGGTGAGCCGCAAGTCAAAATGACTTCCCGGTCCTATCCAATTTCATATTCATTTCATATCACCTTAGGTACAAGATGGAGCGCCAATCCATCTCAAACCGCTATATCAAGCTAGAAGACCTTCGTAGTCTTCTTATTTCCAAATTCGGGGCCGGTAGCTTTAAAATACAGGTAGGTCGGGAACCACTATATTGTTGGCGACGGATTTTGACCCTATTTAACTTAGGAGAGAGACGAAAGCTACGAGATCAGTAGAATATCTATCACGAACTCCCGTGGCACTGGGCGCAGCGCGCCCTGGTGGGGCACCGGGAGCGGGGTAGTGGGGCCTCAGGCCACAACGCGCTAGCGGGCCCGAGAGCATGCAGGAAGCAGTTCGGGCCTGGCCCGAACTGGGGCCGCTCTGTCCCCGGGCCTGGCCCGAGCGGAGGAGGTGTTGCCTCCGGGCCTGCCCTCATTGGCCAGCCATAGATAGATATATACGACGACCGTGGCACCGGTCTTAGATAGTTCTTGCTTGGTTCCTCAAGCAAGCAATACACATTCACTGCACTCATATACTTTGAGTGGCATTCCGATTTGACTGTATTACCCGTGTGTTGCACGCGATCGAAGTTGACAGCGCATTGAATTGTCTGCTCAATAGGTCTAAAAGTACAGAAAAGAACGCTTCCTTATACTCGTGGAGAGAAGGCAAGGGAGGCGTTGTAATCAGCCCGAAAGAGGGCATTCCGAATGAAATGAAGATATTCCGAGTGATGCCTGATTGAGCGAGGGAGCGCCAAGACAAGGTCATATGACCGGCACGTGTAATTTAAGTACATAGGTACATAGGGAAGCGGGGCTTACCCTGACGCGGTTAGACCGCGTCTGCCCCACCAAAGGACCACATTAAGGTCCTCGGCAGGGCAGTGCTCCCGAGCTTCCTCCCTCGATCATCAATTTACCTACCTTTTCACGAATAGCCTACCGCATTCCGTGATCTAGGTGACGATCACCCTTCACCGAGTCAAGAATGAAGGAAATAACAAAGAATGAAGGAAGCTCAGAGGCATGTCAACCAGGGCCTGTCCAATTCCATGAAAAGTGGGTCAATTCCAGACGACACTGTGCGATAGGAGCTTGCCCTTTGTTTTATCTTCATAATTACTAACCCTAGCATCCTGTGGAGCCCGTGCTCCCTTACAGACAGACGACCCTAACAGTCGAGTGGTTTGTAATACGTTGCTTGCTTCCTTCCTTTGGTACTGATTGAACAGAGTGCTCATCGCACACCGACAAGCTGGCTACACCACGGACAGAGGATCCGGTCGGAACCCAGCCAGAAGAGAACCCTGTGGAGTCCAGTGAGGACGACGTGGTCAGCGATTCCAGCAGTGAAGCAGGATCGGTAGCACCGGAAGATACGCACCTCAGAGACGCAGACGAGGAACCGGAAACCCTCAGTGAAGGATCAGTTACCCGGCTCGCTCAACAACTGGAACCCCTTGCGTTAGGGGAAGACACCATGGCGACCCAAGGAGGATTGGCACCAACTGCCAACGAGCTAGCCCTTGAGGCTGAGCTGCGAACCTCCAACGCGCGGATCGCAGTCCTGGAGCAGGCGCAAGCCCAGGTCACGGGGCCAAGGATCAAGAAGGCTATGATTCCCATGCCGCCCCGTTACGTAGGAGACCCGGAGAAGTTCGACTCGTGGGGGACGCAAGTCATCGCGTACATCGGCTACTATATAGCCGAGTTCCCGGACAGACTGGACCGCATTACGTTTATCGGAGCACTACTAGACGACAAAGCCGCAACCTGGTTTGAGCCTTACCATAAGGCGATTAACCAGGCCGACAAGGATCGGGACCCCACGATCAGGAAGATCATGGCCGACGGGCATCGAGCAGTGCTTAAGGAGATGGCGAAGTTTTTTGAGGACCACCAACGACTACTCAAGACGGAAGAACGAGTCGATCGTTTACGCTAGACGCGTTCAGTTGCGGAATACGCGGTAGACTTCCAGACCCTCATGCTACGGCTTGACTGGACCTTGCAGAGCCAGCAAAAGGCATTCTACAAAGGACTCAAGGACCACGTGAAAGACGAACTCTATAAGGAAGAACGACCTGACACTCTGGATGAGTATATTAGGGGGGCGATCGCCATCGACGAGCGATACTTCCAGCGGCAGAGAGGAAAGCGCCAGGACAACGAGAGCGGGAAAGGTAACCGCTACAACAAGCCTAACGACAAAAAGAAGAGGCACACGCCAAGCACCTCGTACAGCACTCACCCAGGACCAATGGATGAGAGCGTCGGCGCACTCTCTCAGGCACAGCCCAGGAACCAGGGCCAGGGACAGCGGCCACCACGCGACAAGAAGAACGACACTTGCAACAACTGTGGCAAGATAGGCCACTGGGCTAGAGATTGCCGACAGCCCAAGAAACAGGGACAAGGAAGACCTCCGAGCGACAGGAGGGCACGCTTCAACGATTCCCAGGCCATTGGTGTTACGGCACGGCCGAACTATGGCCCGTGGTGCCGCAACCATGCACTGGCTGGAGGCTTCACCTCGCAGCCCCTCTTCCCAATCAGGACTAGCCCGATTACCCCACCACTCAACCACAAAACCACAGCCTGCAGGACCGCAGGCTTCTTCTTTTCCTTTTCTTTCCTTAGCTTAGTTATTTACGAATACAGCCATTCTTTACTTGCAGCATTGACTCTCGTATATGCCTGCCTTCACAGTAGACTCTAACATCGGTATACATAGTCTTCCGCGGCCCCTTTCTTTCCGTTCACTACAATCGACCCTTTTTCCTACCTTGACATCCTCTTCGAAGTTACCTGCAGATGGTGACAGTACCTACCTAGGTAATTACAACTTGATGGTGAGACTCCAGCGGCTTGAGCATAATTATATCCCCATCAATTTCCCATCAATTCTCCATCAACTCCTCAACTACAACAACAACCACCACGTCCCAACAAGGACAGAAAAGGAAAAAACGACACCTCTCACAATAAGACCTCCGTCTCGGCTAAGTCAGGTGACCAGCTTTTAGACCAACCCCCTTTTAGACCACGCACTAAAATCGCCACCCCACCACATCATAAAATTCAATTGCTCACAGCTTCGTCAATTAGATAGCTACGTTAATACAACTTGCAGTGTCAGATTCCTCTTCTTATGAAATTTTAGAATCTATAACATTCTCCCCAGCAGTTAATCTTTGTGCGCAGCGGATCTCCTCAATACCAGCAAAGGCCTTATTGGGGTCGATTTCCACCCTCCTTCTCTTCCGGCCTCTCGCACGTTCGAGGTCTTCCTAGGCCGCTTGCAATTGTTGTTGAATGGTATCCAATTGGAAGGCCATGTTATCGAATCCTTTGTAGGCTTTCCGCATAAAAAGCCGTACGCTGGCAGTACGTTTATGTAAGGAAAGAGCACCCCAAACGCCCGGTCCGGCCCAGGCGCCACCAGCTGGCCCCAAACAGCTGGCCCGGCCCAGGCGACCAGCTGGCCCCAAACACCCGGCCCAGGCACCCGCCAGATTGAGCCACCCAACTATGTATATAAATAATGGCCCTCGCCCACCTTCCTTTGCGAGGGCCAGGTTGAAGTCTTTTACCAATGCCAGTCATTGCTCGCCCTCTTGTTCCCTCCATCGTGACCACCTTGATCAGGCGTACCTGCCTTCTCTTACAGTTTAGTACCACGTAGAAAACGCTCCCCCTGAGCCGAGAAATCCTTGGCCTCTTTAGGGGTAAACCACAAAGGCCGGCCCTCCGAATTCTTGCCCAGAATGGGGTTATTGAACAACTCAAGGCCTGCAGAAGGTGTGGGGGCTAAGTTAGGTGGGGGAGTAAGCGAACGCCACTGATCCAGAATATTCTAGATAAGCGAGGAACACAACCAACCCTCTTATATAAAAAGCCCATAACTCAACCAATTCTTTTCCAATTCTCTTCATCTTCAATTCGTTTTATTCTTCTCTTGACAATGGTTTCATATACAGAAGAAGACCTCCGCAAGGCTTGCGAGGAAGCCGTCAGAACACATCGATTACGCAAAGTCGCGCGAAAATGGAACGTTCCACCCTCCACCCTTTATGGCCGTCTACATGGCTCCCTACCTCGAAATGTTGCTCATCAAGATGAGCAAAGGCTTACACAGACCCAAGAGGATCGTTTAGTCGAATGGATTCTTCTTCAACAAGATTTAGGATTGCCCCCTACACATGCACAGATCAGGGAGCTTGCACGCCGTATTCTAGCTGAAAGGGGGGACTCCTTACCACTTGGAAAGGGGTGGTGCCGTGCCTTTCTTAACCGCAATCGAATTTTGAAGACTCAGAGGGCCAAGAGAGTCGATTCGGTCCGCGTCAACTGCGCTACAGAGTCAACAATTCGGCCTTGGTTCAACCATTTCTAAACACTAGCTATCAAGGCGATTAAGCCAGAGAATCGCTGGAACAAGGACGAATCTGGTATTATGGAAGGCAGAGGAACCAACGGCCTTGTCATTGGAAGCCGTGCCTTTAAGGCGCTTCAAAAAAAACAGCCTGGAACCCGCACTTGGACCACTTTTGTCGAATGCATCTCAGCAGCTGGCCGTTGCCTTCCTCCTTTGGTCATTTTTAAGGGGAAAAGCGTTCAACAACAATGGTTTCCTTTGGATATGAAGCCATTTCAGGATTGGTTCTTTACAGCAACTGAGAAAGGATGGACTACCGATGAGACAAGCCTCAAATGGTTAAAAAATGTGTTCATTCCTCTCACCAAGCCAGCAAACTCCTCTGAGAAACGACTCCTTATTATTGATGGCCATGGCAGCCACACAACTGCCGATTATATGTGGGAGGCATTCACAAACAATATTCACATTATTTATCTGCCTCCCCATACTTCCCATGTCCTCCAACCCCTAGATTTGGCCATATTTGGCCCCCTAAAACGACTTTATCGCAGACGGCTTGAGGACCTTCTTGCTAACGCCTTTGACGACTCTTCTGTAGCCGGAAAACGTGCGTTTCTGGAATGCTACCAGATTTCACGCACAGAGGCAATTACTAAGAGTAATGCTAAGTCAGGATGGAAGGCATCAGGCCTTTGGCCCTTGAATGTCAACAAACCGCTAAGAAGCCCACTCCTCCTCAAGAATTCTAATACTTCACGCCCCTTAAGAACTACTATAGTTACCCCAGAGGTTCGCACACTCCGTATGCCAATCCTGGAGGATTATGGAGACGATCGGGTGCAGTGGAGGACTCCTAGAAAGGCACGTGATTACGTTGAGCAGGCAAAGAAGTTCGCACGCATCATCAAAGCAATGCCAGCGGATAAGCTCTTCCTCAGAAAGATTGGTAAGGCTTTGGATGAACAGGCCTTTGAACTGGCTATTAGGAAGCGTATCACCGCACAGTCAACTGCATGAGACAAGGCTGCAATATGGTCGCTGTATTCGTAGAATCTAAAGCTAAGGAAAGAAAGAAGAAAGGAAGTTTCTAAAGCTTGGGCAGGGCGCAGGGAAATAGGACGTGGGGTGCACGGGCCATCTAGTCTAGTGGGGTCCGGGTCGGATCCACTATTCCAGAGTTGTCTGCACTTGCCGTGACAAAGCGAAAGATTGAAGGTCTAGAACACACTCTCGAATCAATAAGAGCCAGAAAGAAGAAGAAGGTTGAAGAAGATCCAAATACCACCTTTGCGAATATTCAGACTATTCGTGAGGCCCAGAGAGCTGTAGGGCGTGCAGCAGAGGTTTTAGAAGATGCGGAAGAAGCGGATGATTCAGAGGATATCAAAGATTGTATTGAAGTTTTGTAAATAAAAAGATCACCCTTTCTTTTGTTGGAGGGTTAGTTGGGACTCCTGCTTATACAGAATGTTCTAAATCAGTAGTGTTCGCTTACCCCCCCACCTAACTTACCGTACTAATGCAGCCATTGGAATTCTTAATAACGAGGCTGTTGCTTAGGGGCTTCCTTAGGGAGACTGGCCACAGCCCTGTGGCCTTCCAACCAGCCTTGATATTTGACTCGGTCATTCCGTAGATTCTGGGGCGCCTATAGCATTCTAAAAAGGCTTGTTTTGCAAGTACAGAGTCGCTGGTTAGGCCAGAAAGCAAGTCATTCAGCTGTGCCCTGTACTTAGCCTTCAGCGGGCCGAAAACGGCTACATCCACGGGCTGGAGAACGTGAGAGGTGTGGGCTGGCAGAAATAGTAACCGTACGTTGTTGGTAAAAGCCAGCCACATAAATTCCTCAGTGGTATTACTGCCGTGGCCATCCAAAATAAGGAGGCGTTTCTCCTTAGGGTTGGCCGGCCGAGTGGCCGGATGTAAGGAAAAGGACACCCCAAACACCAACTGCGCGCACAGGGTGCGCGCCCACCACTTGTCACCAACTGGCTAGAACACTGCCAGCTGGCATACGCTACGCCGTGGCGCCACGACCGCAGACTGATGCCCGGGCCGAACCCCTGAGCAGGTATATAAACAATGGCCCTCGCCCATCTTCCTTTGCGAGGGCCAGGTTGAAGTCTTACACCAATACAAGTCATTGCTCCCCTACCTTCTTGCCTGCATTGTGACCACCTTGATCAGGCGTACCTACCTTCTCTTACACCGGAAGAAAGACTTCGCGAAGCCATTCGACGGCAGTGTCATCGTCAGTCCACCCGTTTTTGGTTGGTTTGAAGGCCCAACCTTCGAATGGGGTCAAATCGCGTGAGTACTACTGTTGCTGGAGGCTCCCACCCTTGAAAATAACCAGTGGGTTCAGAAACCGGCCGTCGGCCGAAACACACTCTAGAATGGTCGTCCAAATTTGGTCTCCAGACTTCCTCTTTTGTAAAAGTTTTCTAGATTTGGAGCCTACAACCAGACCGTTATCTCCAATGCCATTAGCTATGCCAATTTCGTCCATATTGTACCTGTTCTCCGGCAGAATGGCCTTAACCCCTAGAAACTCCAGGGAGTCAAACCAGGGCCGAATAACGGCCTCACAGGCTCGGTCAGCATGGTTTGCGTGGATTCTCCGTGGTCTCTTGGTAGAAATGGAAGGATTTCGGTTCAAAAAGCGGCGGCATCAGCGCTTTCTAAGGTGGGTTGGGGGGTTCCTAATGACCTCCTGGAAGAGAACTCCTTCTGCGAGACGTTCTTCTAGTGCTGGAGAAAGCTTCTGATTGATTATTTGGGAGTAGGTGGCTGGATTGCTGCCTTTGGATCGATAATATAAAGTGTTGTGGGGGATGCCGTGGTTTTTGGCCGCATCTGTCACCGCACAGTCAACTGTTATGAGGCAAGGTGTGGGAACTACCAGTCGATCAGAGGATGCAGTCGCACGTGATTGTTCAACCGGCTGCACAGCCTCAGTGGCTGACTAGCGCGCGGGCCGCTATGCGGCACGTGCGCGAAGCGCACCTCTCACGTGACCTCCGGCATCGCCAATTCCAACGCGCATCCTGTCACCGTAGTTCGTGACCTTTTAGACATAGAGCAGACCAGAATACAACCACCACAACCACCTCATTCGCATCGGTTACTGCAGTGACTATGGAACGAATGACCTTGCCATTCCAACACAAGGCTGCAATGTAGTCGCTGTATTCGTAGAATCTAAAGCTAAAGAAGGAAAAAAAGGAAACGGATTGGAATCAAATTTGTGAAGTTGTGGGCGATTGAAATAGAAGAGTTGGGTGGCAAGGGTTAGTCATCCTTTAGAACCTTGAGGTCTAAAAGGAGGTTGGTCTAAAGCTGGTCACCTAACTTACCGTTAGTGTTGTTTTTGACGATTCAGCAAATACTCTCCAGCAGAATAGGTGATGAAATACACGCCTGTGAATCATATGGAATACACGCCTGTGAAATCATATGGATTGGGTCGTCAACCAGGGTGTACCCTGGGGGGCACATAAAACGTATTGCTAAAAAAACACCAATAAATTTGTAAAAGAAAACGGCGGCCCTAAGAAATGGACTCGGTAACCAGCGTATTCACACTCCATTTTAGATCCGTTGATCTAGCCATCAATCTTCACCATGCCGCCCAAGTTCACACCAACAATTGTAGGAAGGATGCATTTGGATATGTAACGAAGCAGAACGCGAGCATGATGTAGGGGTAAATGCTCAATCGTGCTGCGGTCCGCGCTAGTCTAAATCCGGCCTACCAGCCACATGATCGTGAGGTGCACGATCCATGACACTTTTGGGTAATTAGTAGCGCGGGGCCACTAACCTTAAAAAAGTGATGCAATCGGCCCCAAATCCGAAACTTGCACTCTTCCACCCAACCACCAACTGTTACGTAATAATGCCCTCCTGACGGAATTTTGCCACCAATTAGGCCACCAACGATGATCTTCGCCACCAACCAGGCCACCAACGATAATCGGCCCCTATAGAGGCCTTGATGCCTACATTGTTGCCTAATACCGGTTTGGTCGAAGGATAAATAAGCCCTACTTTTCTTTCATTTTTTTCTTGCGAATGGACGAGACTTAAATACACTTCAATTGAGCTGCATTGTCCACAACAGTTACTATCTTGCCGCAAGTCCGGCTCTGCCTCACTAAGGGTTGAGGTTATTACTGTTGGTCAGGCTTTAAGAAATGGTAATTCACCAGAGCTGAGTCTCGAGAAGTCACTGGTCAGGCCGGTAGATGGTCGGGCGGATGAATACGTCGGCGACGTTGAGTGAAGCGGTGACAAGGCACCACAACACAACAACCACCAAAACAACACCAAGGCGAGCCGCAGGCAAGCCTTGCGGAGTACAGGTATAGGGTTCCATAGCCGGGGGGTCAAAACAACAAAGAAAATGGCACTACTGAGTGCACTGGTCTGGGGATCTCAATTCATGGTAAAAAGACGTGATTTCTGAAGACAGGCTAGAAAAGAAGGTAAAGAGCGATGTTGACCTCCGATCAGAGGGGGGCGGGCTAGCCACCTTATGTGAGGTGGCTAGGCCAAGAAAGAAAGAAAAAAGTATACTAGACCTAGATTACAATAGGTGAGGGTGCAAACAACCCTGTAGCCTGACCCCTAAGCCCCTGATCATGAGTGCCTCGGTATTCAGAAGGATCTCCTCGGTAGCCCGGTAGTAGAGCTTCGAGGACCTCACACCCCCGCATTGCCTGAAGAGTGTAGTTACGAACATTGAACTGAAAGTCAATAATCCTATCCTTAACCATGCGGGTTTCACGTCTTGGTCAGAGTTGATAATTCCCCAATCTAATTGCAACCCAAACGAACCGCAGAAAAGCAAACTCCAAATTTTCAACCAGGCGGTTAATTAAAATACAAAGCGGCGACGTGTGGTCAAGAACACTGTACCAGACAGGTTCCAAGTACTGGCAGACAGAATTATCACCCCTTGCCATGCTGACAATTCAAGCCCGTATTATCCCCGCTCACCGTCGCAAAAGAAAACAAAAACTAATTATCAAAAGGCCAACTCTTCCTAAACTCCTCTTTCTTTGCCTCGTCCTCTCCATACGCCGTCTCGACCAAAACTTCCCTCGCTTGTGTCAGCGCGGCCTTGATCTTGTTGTAGTCCCTCTCGACCGTGAGACCCTTATCCGGCCAATCGTCGCCCATCTGCTGCTGCAGCTGGGACATCAAATTAATCCCGCTCGACTCGGCATCCATTTCGCTCCGTATTACCGTCGTCTCGCCGTCATCGCTGTCTTTCGGCAGCTCCAGATCGAGCATCAGCCCCGCCAACAGCGACTCGCCGTACTCGTACACGCGCCGCGCCGCGTTTAGCGTGTTGCCCTCGGTCGAGTCCTGGAACTTTTCCAAATCGTAAAGGGCGGGAGCCTTGTTGCGCACGAGAAGGCGCCAGGCGATGCAGAGCGCCGAGTCGAAGTACGCCTTGAGCGCCGCCGCTCGATCCGAGTCAGACATGCCCGAGGTGTCGGGCGCAGCAGGGGGCAGGTCTGCGTCGTCGTCCCCTGCTGCGTCGTTTCCTGACGCGGAAGCCGAGTCGAACAAGTAATCGAGAAAGGCGGGGCGCACGGCGTGGTGGTCGAACAGCGGCGCGACCTGGACGCCCTGCCAGTCAATCACGGCGGTGATGCGGGTCGGGTTAGACGGGTCGACGAATATGTTCTCGCCGTGCAGGTCGTCGTGCCACAGGTGCGGGGCCACCAGGAGGGGATTGGTGGTTGACAGGACGCGCGGGAGCAGGCGGTCGAAGGCGGCTAGGGCGGAGATTTTCTTGGCGGGGGTCGGCGTGTAGAGCTCGGGCGACGGGCCGGTGACCATGAGCATCTGCTTAGCGGGGGGAAGGCGGTCGATGGCGACGCGTTCGCGGGCGGAAATGGCCGTGCGGTAGGCGAGGGCCGACGTCCAGGGGCCGCGGTCGCACTCGAGGGACGAGCGTTCGGCATCGTACCAGTCGCGGCCTGTTGCGGGACCGATGACGAATCGCTTGCAGGGCGGGCCGCCACCGGAGATGGGGACGGCGAGAGAGGACGGCCCGGCATCGGATTCGTAGTACAGACTCCCGTAGCCCGGGAAGGGGAAGTCAAGCCAGGACTTGTAGTAGGAGAGCACTTGCGTGAGCACGTCGAGCTTATCGGAGAGACTCATATGGTCCCAGAACTTGTCGAGGGGCTCGCCGGCGGCTTTCTCCATGATGATGTACTCAGCGCCTACACTGTTGTCATCGGCCCGCGAGCTCCACGCATGGACCTTGGGGGCAGGCGTTCGGAGGACGTCACGCATCTGTCCAGTACAAGAGTCAGCTCCAGGTGTCTTTTGTCTATGGAAGGAAGGCGTAGGACACGGACAAAATCGATGGTGGCAACTTCGCTAGCTGTTGTGTAGTGCGGCACGCCAGCGTTGGGATTTGGGACTTTAGCAATGACTTCTCGGCCGTCATTCATCCGCAAAATGTATGCCTTGGTGTACATGCCATCGGGGCACTTGGTGACGGCGATGCAGTGGTCTGCTCCGATGGAAGAGGCGGCGATTTGGGCGAGTTGGTTCATGTCAAACCTGATTGTCCGCTGTTGAATCTGCCGCGCTTCATCAAAGACGAATCGCCCGCGCGTGTAGGTGAACAGGCTGGAATCATTGTTCCAGTTGGGGGACTTTGGTGCGGCATCAGCGCTTCGGCTTCTTGCTGTCGAGCTCATGGACACCATGCCGGTTGTAGAGCTGGAAGAGATGATGGGAATTGAGAATGAGTTGGGCGAGGCTTTAGAACTGGCTAGAAACAATTTGCTCGGTTGCGGGGGCTTGAACTTGAAGAAGCCCTTTCGAATTCGTAAGAAAGCGGCCATTGCAACTTGATTGCAAATCGACAAACAAATCGACACGGTGACGCAAAAGGGTTGGCGGCGCGCGGTGGAGCAGTGACCTGGGTTATACGCGCGATTCCAGCCGTGATCTCCAATCCAAGGCGGCGCAAGAGTCGCGCGGCCAAGTGATCTGATGTTCCAAGTTTGTTATGATTGGACAAATTCCGCTCCGCTCCGCGGGTAGCCCCACCCAGGATGTGCCACCCCCTTCTGCACTGGTTTATTTATTTTTGGGATACGCGTACGTTTGGGGCTTTTTGGCCCCACCATGCCGCGTTGCCGCCAACTGTCTCCGAAAATCCCATGTGCATGTTGGCTTGTTGACAGCTTGCTTGCAGCCTCGATTTTGGAGATGCGTAGATAGTTGGTTGCTCGAAAAGGCACAGCTTGGGCAAGCACAGGCGCCAACGCCGCCCTTACTCATTGGCCCAAAATTTGAGCTTACCGTTATGATTGTGTTGGATTTTCGAGGTCCTGACTAAGCCCGGAAATCGCCGGCAGTCTGACATGGAGGCGCATGCAGGGCAACCTTCTGGGCCTAGCCCAGAAAAGCCCTCTTTTTCAGGGTAAAATGGGGTCCCCACTGGGAGGTCCCCAGGACTTACCCCAAGACTTTACACACAATGAGACTGTTACATTGAACCGATTTTGGGCCTACTTTGAGGCCAGCTTTCCAACAGATTGGGCGCATTCTTTGCACTGTGGATCAAACCCTTCTGCTGTTGGGATTTTTGGGGTGTTCCGATTGGGGGGTTTTCATCCCAAAAGGGAAACCACGGAACCAACGCGGAACTTGGAAGGGTCGGAGGAACACTGAGATGAACTAAGCGATTAGATGCTGCCACCACCGACAATGGAGATGAAACTCGACAAACGTGGGCCACCTTTTAACCCTCCAACTTTCTGAGTACTAATTAACTTGTTCAAGTATACCTAGCCGATCTTGCTTGTAATTGTACCCAGTCTTGTACCTACTACCAAGACATGTTTTTGTTTTATAATTTATGTGCTTGCTTCCTCGGTAGTCCTCGCCGCCCACTTATAGAGCCCGGTGACCGGCCCCCGGTCATCCCGCAGCTGGCACCATGCCCTGGCTCCGCACGTCCGCCATCCGCCGCCTTGGAGTGCTTGGCCGTTGGTTGAAAACTCCCGCGGGAAATCCGGGAAATCCAAAGCAAGCTCTCTCCAGGACCATAATTAACATAGGACGGCACGGCATTTCGAAACACACCTGTGTGGACACCCTCTTCTCTCCATGTGGCCTCGCAGACTCGCATATTTAGTTACGCGGGTTAATTCTTGCTGATGTCAGGTCACGGTTTCAAAAATTGGCCCCGACCTACCGCTGTGCCCAGAGGGAGATGTCAGTGCCTCAGGCAGTCTTGTTTGTTGGAGCAACTGGCCAATGTGGAGCGCTCTGAATTGGGGCGCTGGCTTGACTCTTCCCAAAGGCTTCTTGTGCTCTGGACACAATGGATGTCTACGTCGGCTAATCCTTGCACCGGGTCATAGTTTCAAAAGTAGCCCCAACCTTCTGCTGTGCCCAGAGGCAAGTGCCTCAGCCTTGTATGCAGCAACTGGCGAGGGCGGAGGGAGCGTTCCAGATGGAGGCGCTGTCTCCCACAAGGCTCCTTGGCCTCTGACGTGAAGCCCGAGATCCAACACAATGCACCCACAAGGACCATCGTGCTTCTATATGACTAGGACGCTCTTCCCTCCCGAACGACAATATCTTTTGTAGAAGTATCATGCATCACAAGAGTACAGTCAGTCACAGATCCAAATTCCCAATTCCAAACTCCAAACCACCTTACCCAATATCCGTCTACCTCGTCACCCGAGCTCCTCGCCAATCAACACACAGCGCTCTCTCTCTTTGCAATCATGTCTGGACCCGCCAAAAGTGCTCTCGGGCTTCTCAGGACCCATGTAATGGCATCCCCTACCCGCATAAAGAAGTTGGTCACAGACATGGCCTCCGCCAGCGGAGTTCGTGCCGTGCCTGCCAGAACAACTACCAACGACGAAACTATCGGGTGCCGCTTAGACTTTGGCCCAAAGCTGGCAGGTGATAAGCGCCAGTACAATTTCCAGCTTAATAAGAACGCTAGAAACACTAGCGTGAAGAAGCTGGCTCAGAAGAACAGCCACAAGGTCTGGTCAGAAGCGGAAATTCAACAAAAGTCCGAGCCTACCGATTCCGAGTCGAAAACCATAGTCGAGGGCTTTTTCGACAAGCTGGAGTCTAACATGAAGACCTAATGTCGGGGCCGCACTCAGACTCTGGGGTAGGGCGAGAGGCGAGGGGCCGGAGGGGGGGCTTGCTGGCGAGCCCTCAGCCATAGTAAAACACACGCAGTGGAATTGATGGCCTGACGTGTTACTCTCTCTTTGTGATCCACATCACTTTCCGATCATTATATAGACTCGCTTGCTATAGAAATATAAACCAAATCCCGGGGCATCAGTCGCGATAGGGTTGCTCCTCGAGAAATGTGCTGCTGCTAACTAGGGAGGTGTAGGTAATCATTGACGTGAAAGATGCGAAATCCGTCATGGACAACTTTTTTTCCATCCCCCCCTTTTTTACACCACCACCACTCCATCCTTCGCAGCGCGAATCACTAAGCCCGCCGCCACCTCGGCGATCCCGTACGCGGCCGTCTGCAGGTGCGCCGACAGCAGCACGGGAATCACGCTGCAGTCGACGACGCGGAGGTTCGCGGTCCCGTGCACCACGAGCGACGCGTCCACCACGCCGCCGTCCTTCTCCGGGAGCATGGCGCACGTGCCGACGGGTCGCGCAGGAAGTCGAGTTTCTTGCGGTCGACGACGCTGGTGCTGTTGCTGGCGGACGCTTCGGCCAGGCTGATGAGGGCCGCTTCCGAGGTGGTGTTGGTCCCCTTGGTGACGTGGCCTCAGTTGAGAAACGAGAAGGCCGTCGTCGTGTAGTCGTACCACGAGCGGTTCCCGGCCAGTCACTGGCGCATCTGCTCGGTGGCGAAGGCGCCATTGCTGTCGAAGACCATGGGGTCGAAGGAGCTGATGCTGGGCTTGACGCGGTACACGTTGGACGTACGGATGTGGTCTTGGTAGTTCTCGCCGACGCCGGCGAGGGATACGAAAGGTGTCACGCCCGCGGCGCCGAGCACCGCGGGCTGGCCGATGCCCGACGTCTCGAGCAGCCCCGGGCTATGCACAGCTCCCGCCGACAGGATCACTTCGCGGCGTGCGAGGATCGTGGTGCCGTCTTCCAGAACCACGCCCGTCGCGCGCAGTGGTTCGCTTCCGACGCGGTTCGCGAACTTGACCTTCGCTACGGGGCTGTTTGTCCGCACCTCGAGATTCGGGCCGGCGAGAGGCAGGTAGCTGTTAGCGCTGTTGGATCGGGTCTAGTGAGTCGTGTCGATGTTGGTGGGCTGGTACATGACGCCGATGGGGTTGCCCCCCAGCGACCCCTCGTCGTTGCCGGGAACGCCGAGCTTCTTCAGCGTCGGCTTACCAACATCTCTTCATAAGGGCTCAACTTCGTCGGCGATATATCAAGGAGTTTGGCTAATCGACAGCCAATGGTCTGTCGCCACTCCGCCCAGCCCATCCACACTTGCGGTGAAAATATGGAGCAGATACGTATCGAACCTAGCACAGCGTTTTGGATTCGTATCTTTTGTACCATTGTCGATACGTCCATTTTCTGCCGGCAGAAAATGTACAGCGAGTGGTCCAGTTCCGTCCCTGGGCCTGGTTTTGGTCTCGCCAAGTATGTACCAATTATGCCAGCAGAAAACTCGTTTATTGGGGCCAAATTTTGTTCCCGTAATCACTTTTGCAGCGCAAAAGAAAGGAACAGATATCGGGCCTAGATAGAACAAAAAGGGCAAGCTCCTATCGCACGGGTAATACAGTCATATCGGAATGCCACTCAAAGTATATGAGTGTAGTGAATGTGTATTGCTTGCTTGAAGAACCAAGAAAGAACTATCTAAGTGTAAGAAACCACCCTCGTAGCCACCATGGCCACCGCCACCAGGGCCACCCTCGCCACCATCGCCACCATCGCCACCGCTAACAGGGCCACGCACTATCGCCACTTGGCATGATGGCTTGAGATGGAGTTTCGTCCCTAATCCTATAGGGTATGTAGTAAACCCCGATTAATGTTGTGGCCTGAGTCTAAAAATCCTCGCCATCTCAATACACGTCTCTTGTCTCGTCAAATTACACATTTGTAGATCAATTATCGAGTTTCCTTCCAGAATTGCAAGTCGTTGACTTGCAATTCTGGCATCCTTTTGGGGGTTCTAGCGCAGCGGTAGTGGGTGCTGTGAGCTGGCGCCGTCACAGGCACAAATCGAAGCTATAAGAGGCCGAATTGGAATGCTTGAAGCCAAAGAAAAGGAGGAAAATTCCAAACCTGAATGAACGGTTCATGACTTCGGCTACCATACTACTGAGTGGCGAGGCCCTCGCAGAGTCTCAAGTTGAGGCTCAAAATGCGGCTCAAGCAGGGCCGCAAGAAGAAGATGTGGATGAAGAAGACGATGAGCATGACGCTGCAGATAACGACATTCCACCTGCAAGAATGGCCAGATTATGGCACGCAACCAGTGTGCCGGTACCATAAATAAATTAATCAATTAATTAGCTACATTTTGCTATGTTTCATTTGTAAATAGCTTCATAATTGGCTATGCTGCGGCTGTTCAAAGTTGTAGTGTTTTGGTGTAAAAAGTGATTGCCTAGCCTGGGTGATCGGGTCGGGGGGGGATGGTATGTGAACATATTAGCTACCAATTACTTGCCAACTCAGAAACTGGGTGTAGTTGCCTAATTACCCATTCGACCAGCCAGCCTCTTCTGCGCCTTTATGTCATCGCATTAGCAGGTCACTTCTTACCCACGTAGCAAGCTGTTGTCAGGTGGTTGATGGTGTTTGCTGCTGCTACTCACGCGTGCAACTGTTTCTGCTCTGTTTCAACCTGTCGCGGGTGCCACTCCGAGCCCCCCTACGTGTGATAAATATCTAGTACAATGGCTTTAACGAGCTACAAAGTTCCTTTTCTTCACCCAGGCAGCCGCTTCGAAGTTTTAGTCGACCCTTGATCTAACACAACACGGCATCAGGAACACATAAATTTGACCCCCTATTTACTGAGCTTTCTTTCGAAGGTACCGTAATTAGTTCCTCCAACCTAGAGAGCCGACATCCCCGGACTGATTCGAGGACTAGGATGGACGTTGCCAGATTTGATGCGAAGATCAACACGAGCATTTGCCAAAGTGACCTGTTTCACATTGGCATGCAGTGTCAATCCTTGCGCGCTTGACTTCTAGACGATAAGGAGACTGTGCAATTTGTTGGTCCCCATTTCCGGGCCGGGAATTGTCGTGAATTCAATCCAATGATTGGGAATCGAACTGCCTGCCCAAGATCCGTGCCACATCGTGTTGACATGTCGTGACAGGCCCCGGGCAGAGATATATCGGAATCGCCGTGCAGCGGTGGTGGACGACGGAAAGGTGGGGCCAATGAGAGAGTCAGAGATCTGTGGCGATCGGTTTCTAGCTCCACTGGATTAAGCCCGAAGCAGCGCTGATCTCCGCGACGTCATAGGGACCGTCTGGTCTTTTGCGGAGCGACGCAGAAAAAAAATGTAAATGTTAATCCCCAATAAGGTTTCTCTAGTGCCTAGAGTGGATCGCGGCTGCTAATTAATTCATAGCTGATCCAACGTCGCCCAGCTCGGGACGTGTCCCTCGTCTCGTGCCGCAAAGCTGGATCTAACAAAATGTCCAAACCGTCGCTCGCCGTGTCGCGCGGGGCACCCGAGGAGCGCAGGCTGGTGCACAAGATTGACTTCTTCATCCTTACCTTCTGCTGTCTGAGCTACTTTCTCAATTATGTAAGGTTCCCTTTTCGTCCCCGAGGGGCAAACTGACGTGTTTCAGCTCGACCGGTCCAACCTGTCCAATGCCTATGTGTCGGGGATGAAGGAGGACCTCGGTTTTGAGGGCGACCAGCTGAACCAGATCACCACGTGTTTTACCGTGGGGTGAGTTGAGCTGCCATCCAAGATATCGTTTGAGTATGTACTGAAATCCAATTCGAGAAATAAAGCTATGTCATCGGGCAGATCCCGTCCAACCTCAGCCTCAACTATGTCAAGCCGCGCTACTTCTTCCCGGCCATGATGGTCGTGTGGGCGTGCCTGACCATGCTCACGGCGTCGGCACACTCGCCCCAAGCCATCATGGCCATCCGCTTCTTCCAGGGCATCGCCGAGTCGAGCACCTTCGTCGGCACGCACTACATCCTGGGGTCATGGTACACGGAGCGCGAGCTGGGCAAGCGCAGCGGCATCTTCACGGCCTCGGGGCTTGCCGGCACCATGATCGGCGGCTTCATCCAGAGCGGCATCTACTCGAGCCTCAACAGCCGCCACGGCCTCGCCGGCTGGCGCTGGCTGTTCCTCGTCGACGGCCTCATCACCCTGCCCGTCGCCCTCTACGGCTTCCTGCTTTTCCCCGACACCCCCGCCACCACCGCCGCCTGCTACCTGACCCCGGCCGAGCGCGCCCTCGCCGTCTCGCGCCTGCCGCCCGCCGACCCAGCCCACGCCAACACCGCCGTCTTCTCGTGGGCCTTTGCCCGCTCCGTCCTCGCGTCTTGGGAGTGGTGGGGCTTCGTCGTGCTGTGGATCATCGCCGGCGAGACCGAGTCCTTCTCCTCCAACTCACTGTTAGCGCTCTACATGAAAAGCTCACCCACCACCAAATACTCCATCACACAGCTCAACAACTACCCGACGGGCGTCCCGGCCGTCGGCATCGTCTCGACCCTCTTCTGGGCCACTCTGACCGACGCCGCCCGCGGCAAGCGCTACCTGGTCGGCTACTTCATCGCGGCCACGGGCGTCGCCACCAGCGCCATGGTCCTCGCCGCGTCGCACTACCCCGGCACCGCCCGGTCAGAGACCACGGTCTTCGCCGCCTACTACTGGGCTGGAGTCGTCTACGCGTGCCAGGCCACCTTCTTCGCCTGGGCCAACGACACCATGCGCGCGCGCGAGCCCGCGTTCCGCGCCGTCGTGCTTGCTGGCATGAACCTTGGCAGCAACGCCGTCAACGCTTGGTGGAGCATCCTCTTCTACGGCGCGGCCATGGCGCCGTGGTTCACGGTGAGTGTCACCCTTTTTCAAGTCTGTCGCGCCAGCTAACGTGAGCTTTCCTGCAGCGCGGCATGTACGCCATGATCGCCGTGTCGGTGGCGCTCGGGGCGTGGACGGCCGGGCTGGTGTGGGTGTCGAGCAGGGCCGAGGCGAAGTCCGCTACTGCTAGCGGCGGCGATAGGCCGCTAGAGGAGAGGGAGAGCGATGCCGACGTCTCGTTCCGCGAAGCGCGCGGCCACAAGCGAGAGCAGTCGTCTGTTTGATTGGTGTTATTGGGCATTTGCAGGGAATAGAATAACTAAGGTAGGTAGATATAGACTTGGATTATTATATAAAAGCCGTGCGCCGTCATCGCGTCACTGCCAATCCCCGTCCGTTGAATATTGGAATGAGAGGGCGGGGCTGAGTCTGCAATGGAGACATGCCATGTTGATCAAACATTGGATGTGATTTAATGACAGACGAGAAGAAAGCTAGCGAACCCCGTCTCCCCCGTGCGAGTTAGGTTAAAAAATGTATGAATCAATATAATTTAGTCAAGTAAGATAATTCCACACTCTTTATCTCTTCACCATGTCGTAGACGCCGACTGATTATGTGCTCTGTCGAGGCGACTTGGTCGCGCCCCAAAAGGCCCACGGGTCGGGGGCCGGATCCTCTGTCTATGGACAGCGGCACATGGTTAGCGCGGTGTTCGGTAATACCAGGACAAGTTGATGAGAGCCGAGGGTCAGATGGGGGTCAGTACCTCTGGTTCAGGCTCCGGCTCCGGCTCCGGCTCCGGCAGTGCCTTCTTCGCCTTCTTCTTCTTGCCTTTCTTACTTACCGTCAAAGAAGCACAATCATCATCGGTATTCTTGTTGACGGCCGGATCCACTTCAGGCTTGGGCTCTAGCTCAACCTTGGACTCAGGATCGACTTTGTTCCACGTGGAAGACCATATGCTCATCTTTTTCGTCTTGTACTTATTCAAGGTGTCCCATATATCAACATCACCTTCCTTCTCGTCGGGAATTGGTTCAGCTTCTGGCAGTATCTCGGCCACCGCGTCAAGCTGCTCCAGGGCCGGCACCAGTTCTGAATCTGGCTCTGGTTCAGCCACAGTGCTCTTCTTTTTCTTTCCCTTCTTAGCTGGTGGTCGGCCCCATGAACCCCAGAGATCTTCGAAGTTCTCCTCGGCAACTGGCCGATCATACACTGTCTCCTCAACAACTAGCTCGGGTTTCGGAAGAGACGTGTCCTCCAACTGTTCGGGGTCTTTCACGTCCTGCATGCTCTCAGTCGATTTCTTTTTCTTGTCCTTCTTGTCCTTCTTGGACTTTTTGGCGGGGAGGCCCCAGGAGTCATCGTCTTTTTCCGGGACTGGTGCAGGCTCGGCCTCTGGGTCTTTTGCAGTTTCGAAGTCGAGTTGAGCCTTCTTCATCTTGCTTTTCTTTGACGTTATTGAGCCCCATTCATCCTCGACCTTCTCTGCGGCCGCCTCGTGTGAAATTGGCGGCTTTTCAGGCTCATGCTCAAGCTCGAGTGCAAGCTGGATCTGGGTCGATCTCGTCTCTAGGAGAGTGCCCCAGAAGTCGTCTTCGGGATCCTTAGATGGCCTTTCTTGAATATCCAGTTCGGCTTTGGGGGCCGGCTTTTCCTCAACCAATACCCGACTGAAGTCCCAGGCTCTTGTGTCGCCCTCTTTGTCGCTCTTCGGCCCGGCGAAATAGTCGAAATCAGCACTTTCGTTCTGCGGCTCAAGCACAGATGCTGCGGGCTCAAGGTCAGCCCAGGACATACTGGTAGGCTTCTTCTTCTTCTTGTCCTTCTTCGACTTTTTGGTGGGGATTGCCCATAGATCGTCTTCTTTGAGACCTGTGCGGTCGGGTACAGGCTCCGGCAATAGCTCAGCCGCTGGCTCTTCGGCATGTTCCGGCTCACACAAGAGCTCTTCAGAAGGCAGAAGGACAGGCTCAGGGATTGGTGTCACAATTGACTCGTCCACAAGCACCGTCTCTGGCGCGACCATAGGGTCAGCAGGCTTTGGCTCCCACACGTCAAAAAAGTCCTGGGTGCCTTGTGAATCCACAGGCGTGAGTTGAGGTTCATCGCAAGGAGTCTCCGGGTTGACTTGGTCTGAGACGGGTGCCGGTGCCAGTTCCGGCTCGACGGCAAGCGCCAATCTAGTCTGATCGAGGCGTTTCGCGGCAAATTCGGGCTGGATTTTATCGCTGACATTTTCGCCAGCACGAGACGCTAAGTCGGTCGACTTTTCCATCGGATGAAGGGCGTCGACAATGTACGGGCGCTTTTCAGCCTCGGCTGCCGGAGCCGGTGTGGGCTGGGCTGTTTCATCAAACGACACCCTCTTCCGAACCGTCTGTGTTGGCAAACCCACGACGGCTCTATCGGTCTGCACAAGCTGGGTTCCGTCTACCGTGGCCGTTTGCGTGGCTGGCAGGGAGTCGACCATGTCGTAGTAAACCTCGAGGACGCCTTTGAGAAGGAGCTTGGCAACGGACGTGCTGTCGCCAAAGTCGAGGGGAAACTTTGAGGCGAGCAACGACCTGGGGTTCTGGAACGCGGACTTGATGCACGACTTGATGTAGCCGGGAAGCCACGAGTCGTCGGCCACCGGAGCGGGATAGATTTCCTTGACGAGGTCGATGATAGTGAAAAGATCGAGTCCAGAGCCTAGGAGGTCGATTCGCTCCTTGGCCAGGCCCTCGAGGCCGCCAAGGTCGTACGCGTGGGCGGCATTGTAGACCTCGAAAGCCGTCTTGTATTGTGAGATGCGGACGTCGGGGCTATCCCAGCTCTGGTTCCATTCCAGGGACTGGTACTTGTTGGTGTAGAGATACTGCACGAGGACATGGCCAGCGCCGGTCGAGATATGCCCCAGATCGATGTACCTGGTTGAGGGGTCGCAGAGCAGGGCGAGCTTAGAGCTGCGGAAGACAAGGGCGCGGTGTGCAGTAAGGGTCGACGAGCGGAATTGCAAGGTGATAATGGGCGAACAAAAGGGGCTTTGGTAATCAGAAAGCAAACATTAGTTGTGCCCTGGGAATGATGGGAGAACTAGGAGAACTAAGAGTGTTTACGAAGCAGTGAAGGTGTTGTTGCTATTGGGCTCTGGTGCGCCAGGCTGGGAGGTGGGGGAAGCAGTGCCCTGTGCCATGGTGGTGTTACTGGTGTTTGCTGGTCTGTACTCGAGTGCTGGCGTGTCTGTGGGGGTTGGAATGGGATATCTGATACGCATCGCGTCTCGGATGTAGGACTAAGGAAATGGGATAGAAACAAAGTGAAAGCAGAACAAAATGTCCAGACTCTTCGGTGGAGGGATGCTGGGAAAGCAGTGAGTCGAGTTGGGCTGGAAGCCGGATGACGAAGGTCGGGTATTCCGTTTGCTCTTGACGACGTGAATGTGCTGCACGTCTGCCTGATGTCGGCCTCCGAATTGTGTGGCCAAGAGGGAGCTCGTCGGGATCGTGTCCATTCAGCTGCGGCCAATATTTGCGCATCCAAGAAATTCATGCACCAGCTCCCTGCGGCACCCGCGCCCGCACCCGGCTCGCTGCAGGCAGCAGGCAGGCCTAGTAAACTACCTAATCAACGCCCAGAAACACTGCCTCTTCGTCCGCAGGTCCCCAACCCCGCATCTTGCAAGGCTCCAAAGTGAGGCGGTAGAACAGAAACACAATGGTGGCAAGCAGAGCCAACCATCTGTAAATCCTCGGCTAAATGGTCCCTTTAGTTTAACACGTAAATTCTCTTGAGTTGTCGACTTTCCGCTCGAGACCCAACTAGCTATCACAAACTACTTCAACCGGAAGAACATAATCTAGCTCTAGTCGACCGCAATAGCTAGCCCATTCCAAGCCATTGTTAATGAGATCTCTTGCTGCTATTTGTGCCAAGTTAACGGGCCTAGGCCCTGTAAAGAGTTGTTGTAGTGGGCTCGGTATTGCACTGTGCGCTACAGAAGCTGGTTCCTCAATCATCTCTGCAAGCACAGCCTATTTTCCGATGGGTGGCACGCTAGCGCCACCCAATTAAAATGTCAGCGGCAGCACCTCGGACCTGAGCAATGAGCAACCTCGACCATCATGTTTCGTTTCAGGTCAATATAGGGGGTGAGGTTGACGATAGTCGCGATTCGTTCCCGGCTTTGACTATCCGGCAGTGGCTGCCGGGCCTGTGCTTTGTCGAGGGAGAGTCGAGGGAGAGTCGAGGGAAAGTCGAGAGAGCCCATTATCTTTCCTTGGCCGGGATACCGTGGCAATATTGTGCCGCAGCCCGTAGGTTTTTCCCCACTATAAAGTCGGGTGAGAGTGACCTCCAAAACTGTCGGATTACCTTCACAAGTACATATCAATCAAGTAGGTGCATGGATCGGCGTGAGGTGCTCTCAATGTCTCCAGTCTGCGAAATTAGTAGCCACTAGACAGAAACATAGGTCCCGAACTTATGACGATTTGTGCGTATCGTCTTCCTGTACGCTCTCATGGCCTGGCTTTGCCTCCACCTCCGACCTTCTCTTTTCCTCACCGAACATGCGGTGATAAGTTGAGGTAACCATTTTATAAGCATTCTTGATGCCACACCACACCTCCTTCACCCGGTCTATGAGTTGTGCGTAGTAGATCTCTTTCGTAGAATCAACCATGCCGCGCTGGAGTTCACTGAGAACGTCATCATAGACTTTTCTCTCCAGATCCAGTATCGCTCGCTTGGCAGAACCTGTTATCGCCTTGAGTGAGCGTCCACCAGCGACACAAGACAGACAAGGAAGAGGGTACAGCAACGCGCACGGAACGGGGTACTCCGTACCACAGGTGCTTTGAAACTCTAGGCTATTGAGCACCACAGATTGCCACGCTGTACCATGCCCGGATCGGTCCCATACTTCCTCAATCAAGTCTACCCCTTCGTCGAGGAGCTTCAACCCCTCCCAAAGTGCCATGTCGAGGTAACGAGCACCATTTGCGAGCCGGAGCGTCCTGACAGCAAAAGATGATCGTTGCAGCCGCGCTGTCTCGAACAAGGTGCAGCGAGCAGGATCGCAGTTCTTTCTGACGGCTAATGTGGCGTCTGCGATCGTCAGCCTGACGTACATACGTTCAGAAATGTCCCTCAGGATCCCATATCTGCGTTTGTAAGTCGAGAGTTCTGGCTGGCTGCCGAGGAAGCCTCGCGCCGGAATCTGTACGTCATCGAGAAGAGATTCGTCGGCAGGCGGCCAGGCGCCCGAGGATTGTCAAATCTGGAAAACGCCAAAGATCTCTGGGATTTTCATACTGTTCTGTTCAAGATCACCGGTACGAGTTAGTGCTACCCATGTCAAGTCCAATGGCATTTGGGAAGAAGTGACAAATTTACGTGTCGCTTGGGGAAAGGAGGGAGAGAGGCAAAGAGGGGAAGAGGCAAAGAGGGGGTGTGGCTGAGCCAGGCATTATATATGTACCTAGGTAATGAGGCCCGCATCAGACAACAAACTAACTATACGGTTTCCAAAGGCTCTAGCTAGTAGATCCGCCACGGTGTCATCGGATTTTCGATCTCGTCTACGTACACAGACAGAAGGACGACACGTACACGGGGTATCAAGGTCAATGTTTCATCGACGAGGAGAGACCGGAAGGAGTCCATACTGGAGCCTAGCATCTTATGAGACTCGCCAAGAGTTAGAAGGCAAAAGCTCTTAGGGCAATGGCACTCTTGTACCGTGACGTAATTCTCATTTCCATTTGCATTCTTGGGGGTTTAGGGCTTCTTACAGTTCTCTGCATTGCCACATAGCAGCTTTTTAGAAGCCGACGCAGTGTAGGTGCGAAAACTGCAATAGCGTGTCTTTTAATCTGGATCCCTGTAATATTGCTACTATTTTTGGTTTCAGATATTCTGATGAAGTTTACTCTCTCATGAGAAGGACCCGACGTAAGCTGATGTTTATATAGATATTTACTGTAATTCTTTCATGAATACGAAGGAAACTCGATAATTGATCTACAAATGTGTAATTTGACGAGACAAGAGACGTGTATTGAGATGGCGAGGATTTTTAGACTCAGGCCACAACATTAATCGGGGTTTACTACATACCCTATAGGATTAGGGACGAAACCCCATCTCAAGCCATCATGCCAGCAACCGCGACGCCCGCAAGACCAACAAGACCAGCCACAATACCCTACGTCGCGCGCGGCACACCACCAGCAGTGGAGGACGACGAGCTTGACGCCTGCTGCGTGGTCTTGCTCGATGAGGCTGCTGTCTGGACGGGAGTTGGCGACGAAGCTGCGTTGGATGTTGGCGAGCTAGAAGACAAGAGCTCAGCACCCGCGGTAACGGTGACGGGAGTTAGCCGGTCTATGATGCTCGTGTACGTGGAGAGGAATGTCGTGGACATTGTGTTCTCGGTGAAGGTGTTGGTGCAGATGCCAATTTGGTCGCTGAGCGTGCAATCAAATCTATTGATACTATATTTATTTAAATCTAGTTAGCCGGCGAAGATCTGATAATTATGGTTGAGAGTTCTAACATGGTAGTTGAGGCCTTATCGACGATAGTATACACGGCTGACAGTGTCGCAGGGCCTTGCTGAACAGTCACGCTTTTGACGTTTGAACATATATTAGGCGGTATTGGTGTCTGACTGTTGTCATACACTGAGCCGAGTACGAAGTTGCCTCGGGCTTAGCGGTGATGACGGAGCCGAATAAACCCACGCCGTCGATGGGGTCGAGGAACAAGGATACGACGGCTGTAGTGCTTTGAGCGCCCACACTGTTGATGAGGCCTGCCGCGAAGCAGAGTGCAAAATGAGAAAGCATTGGAAATGTGAGAGAGGGGCAAAAAGGTTTAGCTAGAATGTCGTACTCCGATTGTTGTTCTGTAATTACCGTCGGCAGTTGCACGGCAACCGGTTTCGTAAGATGCTCATACGACCACTGCCTAGTGAACCGACCTGCCCACTATTTGTACGAAGTTGTCGACTGATTGACTAACGAATTAGTAGTCGATTGTGTCTCCGCTCAAAGTGGCGGTTGTTGGCGGTTCTTAGTGTGCCGAATGAGGAGGAGATAAAGTTAAAGTAGGACGTCTATCAGTGGTTGGCGTTGAAGCTTTATACATACCCTACTTTGCCACACTCCTACCTAGCTCCAAGCTACTTATTGTCATTAGGCTACTTATAAGAAAGGTAGAAATATAAGATTGAAATGTAAGAGAAGGCAGGTACGCCGGATCAAGGTGGTCACAATGCAGGTAAGAAGGTGGGCGAGCAATGAGCAGTATTGGTGTAAGACTTCAACCTGGCCCTCGCAAAGGAAGGTGGGCGAGGGCCACTGTTTATATACGTGCTCAGGGGCTCAGGCCCGGGGCGCCATGGCGTGGCGTAGTGGCTTGTGCCAACTGGCAGTGTTTTGGCCAGTTGGTAACAGGTGGTGAGCGCGCACCCTGTGCGTGCGGCTGGTGTTTGGGGTGTCCTTTCCTTACATGAAGGTTCCGGATCGTATTCTGTACTACTATACCACTTTTGTTTCTACTTAGATAACTAACCGTCTAGAGAGATGTAAATGTGTTAAGCAAGGTGATTTAGCAAGCGTAGTCCAACCGAATGCACTAGCTAAGGCGCTGTACCTAGTTTTAGTTTGATTCGCCAGTATAAACATTACTAAATATTGTGTTCGCAGGGCTTTGAGAATGTGATTATAAGACTACTCCCATTTCACTTCATCCTGAACGCGTGCCTCTGGACCCTCAGGCATTGTGTAAGCAGCTCGCAGCTACGTGGCATGCAGGCCGCGGGGAGCGGTAAATATCAACATTTGTCGAGGCCATTATTTTAGGACATCTCGCATAATCCTAGTAATTAGCTGTAACGTGTGTGATAAGCGAGATGAACAGACAAGCGAGTTGAACACTTTTGACGCGACGCGCCTCCTCTCTACAAAACACCAAATTCCTCAACAAACTCAAATGTCTCTTCCTTCATACGAAGCTAGGGTGAATTTGGCCCTCAGGGCTATTCAAAACGACCCAAAACTCAGTATTCGAGCTGCAGCAACAACATATCAAGTCATGGTAAATACTATACGTAACCGACGCGACGGCAAACCTGCACGACGTGATACTCCAGCCAATTCGCGTAAGCTTACGGATTTGGAAGAGAAAACGATTGTTCAGTACATCATTGAGCTATGTGCGCGCGCATTTCATCCCCGGCTTTCGTACGTAGAAGATATGGCCAATCGATTGCTACGCGAACGCGACGCGCCCTCTGTCGGTACACGCTGGGCTCACAACTTCGTCAAGCGCCAGCCAGAACTTCGGACGCGTTTTACGCGTAAATACGACTACCAGAGGGCCAAATGCGAAGATCCAAAAGTTATTCGCGAGTGGTTTGCGCTTGTGCACAACACGAAGGCCAAGTACGGTATCCTTGACGAAGATTTGTACAATTTCGACGAGACCGGCTTTATGATGGGCATTATCATCCCCGCTATGGTAGTTACTACCTCTGATGGCCGTGGTAGGGCTAAGCAAGCCCAGCCTGGTAATCGAGAGTGGGCTACAGTCATCCAAGGAGTGAATGCTCTAGGCTGGACTATCCCACCATTCATTATCTTAGCTGGGCAATATCACCTTGCTAACTGGTATCAAGAGTGCAACCTTCCGGGTACCTGGCGTATCGCAACAACCGACAATGGCTGGACTACTAATGAGAAAGGCATGGATTGGATTCGGCACTTCGATTTCCACACAGCATCTCGTACGAAGGGAATATACCGACTGTTAATTCTCGACGGCCACGATAGCCACCACTCCGAAGAATTCGAGACTTACTGCCGGGAGCACAACATCATCACACTCTGTATGCCTCCGCACTCTTCACACCTACTTCAGCCATTGGATGTTGGTTGCTTTGGGCCGTTGAAGAAGGCGTACGGCTGTCAGATTGAGCAGCTGATGCGGATGAACATCACACATATTAGCAAGCTGGAGTTTCTTTGTGGGTTTAGAGAGGCGTTTTTTGCTTCGGTTACGGAAAGGAATATCCAGGGGGGGTTTGCTGGAGCCGGCCTTGTGCCGTACGATCCAGAGAGGGTGATATCCAAGCTAGATGTGCGTATTCGGACTCCAACACCCCCAGCTACAAGCCTAACTACATCGCTACCTTGGGTCTCCCAAACGCCACAAAACCCGAGAGAGGCTGCCTCACAGTCAGCGTTCATCAAAACTCGAATTTCCAACCATCAGGGCAGCTCTCCAACACCAATGCTGACTGCTGTGGATCGATTAGCTAAAGGTACGATGGCTATGATGCACGAGGTGGCTCTTTTGCGTACAGAGGTCTCAGCACTTCGGAAGGCCAATGAGGGGCTTAGTAAGCGACGGAGAGCCAAGAAAACACGTGTTCGGCTTAGAGGATCACTTACTATACAAGAGGCACAGGATCTACTAGATCAGAAGGCTGTGGGTGGGCAGTTAGTCCAGGAAACACGACAAAATGGTGGTGGTGCAGGGGGGTCTCGTACGAAGATTCGATGCTGTGGCGTATGCGGCAAGCCTGGCCATAATGCACGTACGTGCAAGGAGGCTGCAGAATCGTCTGATTCATCTGTTTCCGATTCAGTTATTGTTATTTCCTAGTGTTGTGGTTGTGTAATTGAGGGTAGTTGTGGTGAGGTTGTGGAAATTGTTCAACTCGCTTGTCTGTTCATCTCGCTTATCACACACGTTAAGGAAAGGCAGGTACGCCGGATGAAGGTGGTCACAATGGAGGCAACAAGAAGGGCGAGCAATGACTGGCAATGATGTAAGACTTCAACCTGGCCCTCGCAAAGGAAGGTGGGCGAGGGCCGTTGCTTATATAGGAGCTGGCAGCACGCTCTCTCTGGGAGAACGGTGTGACGAACCTGGTTCGTACTGGACCAGCTGCAGAAGGCAGGCGCCTCAGGCAAGACTGGGGGCCCCGCTTGTCGAGAGCCAATCAGACGGTGCCCGGTGCCAAGAGGGCTCTTGGCACCAGGCAAACGGAAGGACGGCCAATCAGGGGTGGCCTGGTGCCAAGAAGGGTCTTGGCACCAGGCAAATGGCCCGGCACGCTAGCAGTGCCCGGCGCCAGGCAGCTCCTTCCTGTCGGGCAAGTAAGAGCGCAGCTCTTACTGGCCCGCCATAATTAAATAAATACGATGACCGTACCCACGGTCTTAGATAGTTCTTGCTTGTTTCTTCAAGCAAGCAATACACATTCACTGCACTCATACACTTTGAGTGGCATTCCGATTTGACTGTATTACCCGTGCGATAGGAGCTTGCCCTCTGTTCTATCTTCATAATTACCAACCCCAGCATCCTGTGGAGCCCGTGCTCCCTTACAGACAGACGACCCTAACAGCCGAGTGGTTTGTAATATAGAGGTTTGCAGATGTATAGTTTGTGCGCGACGTGATTTCAGACCGATTTAATCAATGGACGAGAAGGGAGATGGCTGAGCACTGAGTAGGTGCAGCGTTTCGCACCGCCCTGCTTTAGGGTTTCGTGGGTTTCCTCACTGTAACCTGAGTATAGGCTGAGGCTATGTGTATGATTTGGGACTGCCTATTTATGGCGGGCTATAGGCCGTGTAAGAGTGGTGCTGAGAGGGCTGAGAGGGCTGAGAGGTGGGCGTGAGCTGACTGTTACGGTTAATAGGATTATATAAGACAATGCCAATAAGATACCGTATTTACTTGGTGTAAAACTAAGCTAGAGAAGAAAAAGAAAGAAGGATCGCAGGAGCTGCGATCGGTAGAAAAAGGTTTGTGAGCAGAGTTTGCACGTGACCCACACACTAACGTAATTGGGCTTTTTCCATGAAAGAAAGTTTGCGAGCGAGGTTGACACGTGATGTTACAATCTGGACAACAGGTCCACGGAGCTAGGCCCGGCCTAGGATTTTGGGGGTCTGGACGGCAGGTAGGAGATGACAGGAGACAAGGAGTATCGTGCACAGATTGCGAAAGACAGGTTTTCAACACATAACCAATGTATGCTTAACCAGATGCATTGATAGCTGCAGAACCGTTCTCCCAGGGGGAGCGTTCTGCCAGCTCCTATATAGAACTATGACAACCAATTAGAATCCTTATCCTATGTGCTCAGTGCGCTCCGTATGCTCAGTGCGCTCCAAGGCCAACTGAGCCGACTGGGCGTACTGATCATACTGAGCGTTCCCTGATTGGCTGCATCCACTTCGCCGAGAGCCCCGCCCTAAATGCCACTCCAGCCAATCTGTCGCGAGCGGGCAACGCCTACTGCACCTTTGAACCAGGATCGTAACATTCACTAGGTACATACCTAGGTACTTTACCTAATCTAAGAGACCCTGGCACCCTTATCCCTCGCAAAAGTCACTAATCTATGCAATAGTTCATGAAAAACAATCCCTTTTTGACCCTTTCCGCCTCGAAGCCGTCATACTCTTTGACGAGTGCCGCTATGTGGTCTGGATCTGGCCAGGAGCGCTTCCGCTACTTCCTCCCGACATTCAACTGCCAAAACCTTGCCTCTGCCTCGTCCCTATACCTCTCCCTGTCAGTACGGTAGAGGGCAGGGAAGTGCACAGGCATTAGCGCAAATCCGGCGCGGGGGATCGTCTTCTCGAGCTCCCGGATGGCCCCGCGCACCCCAGCAACCCTATGGGGATCCAAAATACTCGCCATGAGGGCCTCGTCGGATGCCTGGTTGACGTCTTTCCCTTTATACTAATGCTTGGCCTCACAGGTTGAGGACCCGATGATGGTTGGCCGTTCCTTGAAAATGCTGAGCGCCAGGCCCATGCTCTCAGGCGGTCGCCGGGTCGAGGCAGCATACACGTTTTGAATCATGCCGAGACTACCCACTATCACTAAGAAACACGTGTGAGCCCGCAACCCTGACACGCTGATAGGCAGGCAGGTCCAGGCTACGGCCAGGATGCCCAGTTACCAAGGGGTCTCGGGCAAGGCCTCAGATCTTGCCGTGGCTAGCGTCTCCAGGCCCCACGCCGTGCCGCTGCCGTTTATGACCATGACATGTGGGAATCCGTTAACTCGCGTAAGACAAACTGAGTTGGTCTTGGGCTTGAACTTGCATTCGCATGCGGGGGCTCGCGGAGCTTGAGGGGCATTTCCGCTCTCCGCGTCAACACCAGCCAGCACTGGTTGCCCCGGCAACGGTGCCCCTTTTTCAGAGGGCTCGTTAAGTCGTCTACCTGGCCACTTCTCCAGAGCCCACTAACTTAGAGTACCGGTGGTGAGGGCAAAAAACGTCCTAGCGGCCGTAACAAGGAAGATGGCCCAGTCACAGACGCTGTCAATCTTTTGCGATGCATCCCCTGCCCCCGCAGCAACGAAAATATCGATGCGTAGCGATGCGTAGCGATGTACGGAGAGAATGACGAAAAAGGCAAGGTGCAGCGGGTGGAGCAGGCTATTAGATCAGCCCTGTTCGGGATGGGTGACTGCTGGAGTAGAAAGCCGGCGTGTTTGTCACGGCCGGTGACGGAGATGCTCAGCCGTCCTGGTATTTCCAACGAACACCTCATCTCGCGATTGTAAAGAATTGCAAACGCCAGATGTTCAGTCGCTGTCGAAATATTCTCCCCTCGGTCTGTGCTGCCCCCACAGGTGCTCCAAAACGTGGTCAAGAGCACCGCCCAGCATGGCAAGGTGGGAAGCATTGGGGAGCTTTACCAACACGCAGAAGTTCTTGACGAAGGGGGATTGGAAAAGTGCTTTCGATCGGTGTGGGAGCAGCAGTACGCGAATGATGCGCCAGCTTGCCTCGGTGGCTCCGGGTCAGGCGACAACCGAGATTGAGATTTGGAGGTGGGTAACTAAAGTACCTCAAGGTATACGGATACCTAGAAGAGCCGACCCAACAACGAAATCGCCCACCAACAAAATTGACCCACACCATGCCCACACCCACCCCACGGGCGCAAATCATCCATTTCTACACAAAATGTTGGAATAGCGATGTTGGTGACCGTACTCTACTCTGGAAGGGAGGCGGTGCGATGCACGTGCGCCGCACGGCCCTCGCACGCCAAAGACCCCCACCATAGATTTCTAGAGCAGAACATGAATCAGAACAACTTTACACCCCCCCCCGGCAGTACTACCACTTTTTGACCCGTTGGAACACCTACGTGGTTGGAATACCACGAACACAAAATAACTAGCCAAAAAGTACTCAATCCTCTTCTTCAGCCTCTCTGTATCGCTCGAGCCCACGGGCGATTATTTCCCGGGATTCTTCGACTGCATGTGGCTGATTTGGTGCCCGGGCCGGTCTTTTTCGCTTGGTGGCATTTGACTGGCTTTTTGGGCTTTGTCAATGTCCTGAATACGTGCAAATTTCTCATTTCCATCTTCGTCCATATGGCTCGAATGTTCAAGGATCAATATACGCCATTCGCCAGGCGTTTGGGGCATTGTCTGGATTAGGCAGACCTCCTTGAGCCATTTGAAAACGGTTTTGGCGTTGCTCCGTCCTGTTGTTGAGTAGTCATACTTCCAAGCTCCTGCATGCCGTGCTCGTCCATGTTGGCCATGTTGGCCGGTTTGACTTTTTTATCCTTGATCTGGAAGGCCAGGCGCTTGTAGAAGTCTCCGTAAGCCTCACGAATAGAGCCTCTGACGCGGGGGGATTCCGACAAGGCCGAATTCTTCATTTTTACCGCCGGGTTGCGGCGTAGGAAGCGATCCACATATCGCTCGCCCACCATCTTTTTCGTGCCAGCCTCATCAAGCATAGCCTGAGCGAATCTCTGGACCTAACGACGGCTAGGCGCACGCCCTACAGCTTCCTCATTGAGGCACCAGTCGGCTAGGAAGCCTTCCTACGCATCGGAGAGATTTCTTTCCCTCTGTCTACGTTTTGCTCGATTTCTGCGCCATGGAGTCGTTTACAGAGGGTGGAGGCAGAGATGCCATGTAACTTGGCAGCGTCCTTCTTCGAAGCGCCCTGCTCAACAGCAAATATTGCAGCTTCAATGAGCTGCTCGCGACGGTCCGACATGGCTTATTTTGAAGCAATTTAGGCTTGATTTGATAAACTTAAGTGTTTTAAAGTTGTAGGATGGGAAATTAGATGACAGGGGCACAGAGTAACAGTTATACTGTGTAGTAGTGAGCGCTGGAAATTAGGCTTGGCACCGTAGTCCTGCAGGGTTAGGGTTATTCTCCACTTCGGGAGAAGCGGGGTCATCAAAGATCTTCTGGTCATCCATCAGTGGCCCTGGATCCAAGCTTCCACCGCCGCCTCCATTCTTTCTCATCACCATCACGAAGTTGAACGCGGCTCTCCCTCATTTATCCTCGCTATGAACACGAGTTTCACCATGCCGACCGCCTACTTCGTCATTGCAGGCATGGATCTCACGGTGCGCAGGGTGGGATTGCGTCCATCAGCAAGAACGAAAACAGCAATGGCGACGAGACAAGTACAGATCGGAGTAGCTCCAAAACAGCAATGGCGACGAGACAAGTACAAATCGGAGTAGCTCTACGGACACGCAGTAAAAAAAATACTTGAAACAACAAAACCACCTCCGCCCCCGCCCCCGCCTGCGACATCGCATCACATCAACCTGGTATCCGGATTCGCCGCAGCGAATATCAGCCTCTCCATACGCGTCTCGGGCCTCTTGCCATCGGTCCAGTCGGCGAGCCCAAATCCCGCGCCATGCAGCTCAGTCTGCCACCTAGTCGCCGTCGCCAGCGCGTGTGTACGTCCATCGTCAAAGAGCCACCAGCCCTCAAATAGCCCAAACGTCAGATCGAGAAAGCACAGCCCCTGTGTGAGCTCTAACAACAGCAGCACCCCGTCGTCGGGCCGCAGCACGTGTCGTATGTGGGCCAGGCTGCGCGCGAGCGAGCGCGTCGCGTGCACGGCGTTGGTCGCCAGGACAATGTGCTGCGAGCCCGCCAATTCGGCTTCTTCCGACTCTTGCGCTCCTTCAATGTCGTGCACGCGGAAATCGAGCCGGAGCCGCGGGTGGTCCTGGTATTCTTTGGCCCAGGCGCTGCGGCGTGCGGACGCCACAAACGATGCCGCCAGGTCCGTGAAGGTGTAGACGACCGGCACGCCTAGGCGCGCCAGCAGCGGCAGGATGCGCCGCGTGGTACCTCCGGTGCCAGCACCCATCTCGAGCACCCGCAACGGCTCCTGCCCCTGCTCGAGCCCCGTTGCCAGCCCGCCTAAGAAGTCCTCCAGCTGCGCATGCAGTGCCTGGAAGAGTGGCCACTCGGAGTAAAAGCGGCTCACTAGCTCACGCCCAACTGGGTCGCCGAACACGACCCGTACCCCGTCCGTCTCGCCCCGCAGCACGCGCGCTAGGTTGCCGCCGGCGTGGTGCGTCAGCCGGTCAATTATCTGCTGGTCTGGGAAGCGCGCGCCGAGTTCGTCGAGGACCTGGCTGCCGGGCCGAGCCGGGGCTGCCACGGCCGTGCGCCTGGCAATCTTCCCGTCCAACGTGACGAGCCCACCGCACTCGTCCCGCAGCATCCGGTAGAGGTGGTCGACGAGCCGGCCGTGCTCTCCGCCGTGGGGGATCCACGGGAGAAGCTGACCTGGTGCGGCCCCTCGGATATTGCAGCCCAGCTCCTCGAAAGCCTCCAGCGTCAGCGCCACGGCCAGCTCCGTCTGAAGCGGGAGAACTTCCGAGGCGTAGTTCGCCAGGCCCCATTCGGCTATACGCGCGTCTGTTTGCGACTTGATCTCGCGGAAGGCTTCGATCACGGCGGGCATCCGGAGTTGCGTCGAGGCCAGAGCCAAGCTGTCCTGGAGCGAAACAGGGACGTCGCCGTCTTTGTCTAATTTGCCTGAATCGGAGCCGGCGGGCGGCGTGGTCAATCTGCTACTGCTGCCCGTCCTGGCGCCTGCGTCTAGTGACGATAACGAGGAAGACGTGCTGGTAGTGCTGGGCAGGTCCTCGTTATCGTCCTCCACCATAGTCGACGCTGCCGCAGCCAGTACGCATTGCACTAGACCCGCCAAGTCGCTCGCGCCGGCTATCTCGCGCTCGGGCAGGCCGACGTCTGGGAAGGCCTTTTCCAGCTCATTCGTCAGTTCCATGCTGGTGAGCGAGTCGATGCCGAGATCCGCGAGCTTGCTGTCGTCTCTGATCTCGGACGGGTCGAGACCTGACATGTTGGCAACGACGGCTTTGATGCGAACGGTCAGCAGGCTCTTGTTGTTGTTCGCGCTGTGTATTTTCCTTGGCTTCGGCTTGGGTGACGCATATCGCCTATTTTCCGTCCCAGTCATGATGGCCTGCGTCAGTGCTGCTGCCTGCGTCGTCTGTATCCGGGTGGTTGTCGGCTTTTGTGTTTTCTTGGGCGTCGCGATAGCCGAGTCGGTCAAGCGCGCAAGCATCTTTTCGACCGACGCCTTGGACGTCCGGAAATAGGCGAGGCCGAGGATGACGTCGAGCAGAGTCCCGGACACGCCGTCCAGGACAAAAACGTCGGTCACCCATTGCTGACGTCCATCACCTGAGGCCTGAACTGACGAGTGCGTGGCGAAGATGTGGAACTCGTCCGGCCGGCGCACCCCGGGCGCCCGGATCCACTGATCGATACCACTGGCAAGGTAAATGGCGTCGTCGTTGTGATCGTCACCTCTCATGTGGCAGTTGGTCCACATGCCGCCGATCTGGCAGAAGGCGTCGGCCAGGTAGGCATCGAAACTCCCTTCGCTGGAATCCGAAGGCAAAGACTTTTGAGGGCGAGCAACAACGTGTCCCGCCGACGTAGTCCCTCTCACGGCCAGCTTTTGGAGCCGCTGGAAGCTGTCGCCGTACTGCGCGATGTCGTCGAACAGTCGGTAGATGCTGCGGTGGCCCAGGACCTCGACGTCGCTGTCGTCTGTGCTGGTGCCTGTCCGCCTTCCGCGGACCAAGTCGAGGGTTCGGAGGTCGCAGCCCCCCAAGAGTCTGTGGAAGCGCGCGAGCTCGCGCCGGAGCGCGTTGTCACTCGCGGAGCCGAAGGCTACGTGCCCGGTTGTGTGGGCTATGCGAGGCCGGCCGTGCGCTACCATCTCTGTCTCGGTGCTGAACACTTCGAACCGCCAGCCACCACCATCATCATCCTCCACAACTTCGATCCAGCTCGTGCGGACCCCTGCATCGCTGGCGCACATCGGCGAGTGGTACTGGACTTCCTGGAACTGGGGCTCGTCCTGCCCGCCGTCTTCGCGTAGCTGCGGGCGCAGGCTATGCACTGCGTCAACGACAAACCCCATCTGCACCGTCCCCGGACAAAGGGGCGTCGTGTGGATGATGACATGGTCGGCGAGCAGCCGCAAGTACTTGGGAATGTTCGTGTTGATCCGGAAGAGCGCTGCAGTTTTCCCTTTGCTCTTGTCGCGGGAGACGCCGAAAGGCGTGAGGAAGTCATCGGCCGTTTTCTGTTCCTGCTCCGAGGGTGTCGATGCCGGCACAGCTTTCAGGTCGAGCCAGTGGTGCGCATCCGGGTCGAACTGGTACGGCGGAAGGAGAAGTGGCTGTAACGTGTCGTGCACATGGGCCCAGTGCCGTACGTCGACACCGGCCTTCCAGAGCGCAACAGTGGTATCGGTCAGCCGATCCCAGCCGTGGTCGCAGTTGGTAATGCTGACGCCTTGGAAAAGGTGTGGCGTCCCTTCGCCAACGACCCTCGCTGCCATGGCCGTGACGGTGGAGTTGCTGCCCGCCTCGAGGAAGATGCAGGCGTCGCCGCCACTGGCGTGCTTGCCCACGATGCGCCGCACTGCGTGGTGGAAGTGAACTGGCCGCCGCATGTGGTCCGCAACAAATCGTGCCGTTAATGCCACGCCCGTCGTATCCTCTCGCGTCGCGTGCTCCAGCGGGATGGTTGGTGCGCGGAACCTCAGTCCCCGCGCGCTCTGCTCTAGCCGCGAGACTAGCGGGTCAACGAGGGCCGAGTGGAAGGCGTTGGTGACCTTGAGCAGGCGGCGCCGCGTTTTGGTGTTATTGTACCCGTCGTCGTCTCCGTGGCCGTCAGCAAGGAGAAGGTTATCCAAAGCCGTCATGGCCTCGGACGGTCCCGCTAACGTGAAGCTCCGCGGCCCGTTGTAGCACGCGATACTAACGGGTGGGTTGTTTGCGCTCTGGAGCCGGTTGGCCTTGGCCACCAAGGCTTCGGCTTCGGCTTTGGCCCCGTCATCGCCCTCATCGCCGTCATCGCCGGTTCCTTCTATTTCCACGGCCATCATAGCTCCCTTGTCGTCACCCCACGCGTCCCTCACCAGCCCCGCACGACGGACAACCAACTTCAACGCGTCCTCTAGGGAGAGGGCGCCCGCGACACAGAGTGCCGTCAGCTCGCCAAAGCTGTGGCCGACCAGTGTGGCGGGGCGGACACCGGCGTCGATCCAACTTCGCGCACACGCGTACTGCGTTGCAAAGAGCGCCGTTTGCAGCACGACCGTGTCCGCGATGGGCTCGCGCACGAATACGGCCGGAAAGATGCTCTGCGCCCCCAGTGTACGCACAAGCACTCGGTCGACCTGGTTCAGATGCTTCCGTAGTGTACCCACCCTGTCGTACAGCTGCCGGTCAAGCCCGACCCATGCCGCGATCTGCCCGCCAAAGCACAGGACCACCTTAGGCTTAGTAGCGCTAGGGATGCGTACCATTCTTTCGCTCTCGTCGCCGGCCGCGAGCGCCGCCAACTTCCCTTGCAGCTCACCCACAGAGTGCGCAGAAAAGGCAACCCGCGTGGATAGGGCCGTGTCGCTCTGGCGGGCGAGGTTGTACGACAAGCTCGCCAGCGTACAACTTTTGCCCGATGGTTGGACCAGAAACCGCCCGAGAGCTTTGGCGTAGCGGCGGATGCCTTTGTCGTCCAGGCCGCAGAGCAAGAAAGGCTGCTTAGCACTGGTGGCAGGCCCTTTCACTCCGACCAATTTGGCACCATCGTTGCTGCGTGGCGCCTGCATGACTACGGCTGCTGCGTTGGACCCCGAGGCGCCATAGTTGTTGATCAGGGCAACGCGGACATCGGCGTCCCACGGCTGCAGGCGAGTGGGGATGAACATGCGGTCCTGGACGGCGTCTAGGTTCAGCGCAGGGTTGGCGGTTTCGAAGCTGGCTTGCGGCGGCACGAGGCCTTTGTTCAGCATAAGGAGCACCTTGATCAAGCTGAGAATGCCCGACGAGGATTCGGTGTGGCCGAGCAGTCCCTTGACCGAGCTGACCGCCAGGGGTTTGTCTGCCTTGCTGTCGCGGTTCTTGGCCCCGCCCAGCACCTGCCGGATCGCGCCAAATTCGGCTGGATCACCCACGGCCGTGCCGGTGCCATGAGCCTCACAGACGGTGATCTGGGCCGGCCGCACGTTCGCTTTCGCCACGACCTTGGAAAATAGGCCGGCAAGGGACGGAGCGTTTGGTACAAAGATGGGCGTGCAGTTGTGGTTCTGTTCCACAGCAGTGGCGGCGATGACGCCCAGGATCGCGTCACCGTCGCCCACGGCCTGACTCAGCCTCTTCAGAAACACAGCGCCGAAGCCCTCGCCGCGGCAGTAGCCGTCGGCCTTGGCATCGAACGGCCGGCACTGGCCTGTCGGGCTGAGGAACCCGGCCGCCCCCAGGTTCTGGAACCACAACCCGGAACCCGCCAGCACGTTGACGCCTGCCGCCAGTGCGCCAGCGCACTCGCCTGATATGATCGCCTGGCATGCCTGGTGTACAGCCACCATGGATGAACTGCAGGCCGTGTCAACGGTCAGTGACGGGCCCCGCCACCCGAAATGGTGCGATACCCGCCCCGCGATGAAGCTCTGCAGATTGCCCGTCGCCGAGAAGACGTTGGCTGCGTGGCTGGCCACGTTGTCGTCATACTCGCTGAGATGGACGCCCACGAAGCAGCCGACATTGTTTGCGTCATCAATTTTCTTGTCGTCGGCCTCGTCATCCACACGGTGCGTGCGCAGGTGTCCGCTCATGGCGATAGCCTGGTACGCGACCTGTAGCAGCAGGCGCTGCTGCGGGTCCATGTTCTCGGCCTCGCGCGCCGTCTTGCGGAAGAAGCGGTGGTCGAAGTGGCCTGGGTCGTCGAGCAAGTTGGCGAACCATCGGCGACTCTGCTGCTGCGTCGTCCGGAAAGGCCCGCTGCCGAACAGCCGACCAGTTCCCGACGACGACTCGTCCACCCAGCCATCCCCAATGTCGATCTCGCGATGCTGCGACCGCCCCGCCGCCAGCAAGTCCCAAAACTCGTCCGCGCTGTCAGCCCCCGGCACCTTGCACGCCATGCCTACCACCGCGATGTCGCTGTCCGTCCACGGGCGATCGAGGCCGTCTTCTTGCCGGAGGAATTTCGGCGCGTCGTCGACCTCGTCGCTTTTACTGCTGGTCCCGGGTGCTGATGACGTATCGGAAGCAGTAGTAGCGGCGGCGGCGGCGGCGGCGGCGGCGCTGGGGAAGTGCACTACGCTCACATCCCCGCTGCGTGCCATTAAAGACGCAGGCACGCTTCGTTCTGGGCCGAACGAGAAGACTCGCGTCTTCTTGTTGTACTTGCTCCGTTTCTTGTCGCGAATCGCCGAGTCCAGCGCCTCGGCCCAGTGCGGGGGTTCGACCAGGATGGACCTCAGCGCGTGGGCATGGAGCGGACCCTCGACGGGGCGACTGCCAGCTGCGTTGTTGGCGTGCGTTGGCAGAGCCAGCGTCGCGGCTTCGGGCAACTGGAAGCTCTCATTCGCGTCGCAAAAGGCCAGCACCCGCTCTAGCGCGTGTGCGTGACTGATAGCCGAGTGGTAGCGGCCGTAGATCCCGATGTCGGTGGCTTTCAGCCCGCCGGTATTCAGGCGCTGGGCCAGCGGGGCTACGTTGTCCTGCGTTGTTGTGATGGTTGCGCGGTGCGTGTCGTAGAAGACGGATATGTATGTTTCGGCCTGGTTGTCGCATCAGCCATTTTAGAACAAGTACAGGTTGACAATAGCGGCGGGGCAGGGGGTGAACAGGAGAAAAGAATACCCACGTACCTCTGGGTAGCCGTTTAGGATTCTCGTCAGTTCATCTCGGGCACTGCTGCTCCCCCAGGCTACACTCAACGACCGCGGCCTTTTTCCTGCCCCAGACGCACCGGCCTGGGCATCGACAACGATCCCGACAAGCATGCCGATGCGCACGGCGGCGGCGCCAAACCGACGGAACTCGCTCTGGTCATGCGCAGCGGCTGCCGCGAAGGCACCCAAGAGCCCGGTGCACAGGCCGAGGGTTTCTCTGTCCCCCTTTAACCAGGCCGTCGTCGAGGTTTCCTGTTGTTGTGGTTGTCGCTGCTGATGGCCAACAAAGGCGGCATACTGGGTCAGCTGATCAATGACCACCAGCGGAATCAACAAGGCATTGTTCAGCGGGAACGGCACGCCGAGAGGGCGGGCCGGGGTGCGGAAGGCCTCGGCCAGCTCCGTAAAGTCTCTCCTTGCAACTTCCCACGAGGCTGCGTCCACGATGTCGCCAAGCGCATCCCTGGCCGTGGTGCAGCTAGCTGCGAGACGTTGGACGACGTGATCGTTCAGCCACTCGTTTCCGCCCGTCTCGAGGACAGCTTTGCGCACGCGCAAGAAGGCATCCTGGTCAAAGGAGAGCGCCAGGGAGCCGAAGACTAGAAGGGAGCTGGCGTCTGCTTCTTCTCTTTCCGAAGCCGACAACGGACGCCGTTGGTTCGTGGTGTCTGAGCGTTCGGCCATGATGGAAAGGACGATAGCGTATCGCTCGAAACCGGAGACGCAAAGACTTTGTGACTTGTGCCAATGTAGAAGGAGAATCCCGACGTTGGGGGCGGCTAAGTTCTCGCTACAGGTAGGTAGTTATCTCGCAGCCAAGGAACGAGCGAGACGGCGGCTTTCAGTCTCCAAGACAATTCTAACAAACAGCCTGCATTTATTCTGCATTATCAAGACTGACAAGGACTATTAACTTGCGAGACGGAAACCCGTAGGGGCCAAATACACGGCTCGGCCCACGCAAACGCGCCAATAGCCCGGTCTATCCGCCTGTGGCATGAGGTGTATGGTGCATACAGAGGGTCGGATGATCTCGGTGACTATTTCTTCGAGCTTCTTTTCGATTGCCGCTCGGTCTATCTAAGCACGACGTTCTAGGTAATGGTCCGCCGAGCGGCGGACTTTCTAATTTTTCCTTTTTCTTCTTATCGCCGTTTTACTGTCGTCTTCTCCTTCCCTTTTTTATCTCGCAGAAAGCGCTTATCTAGCATTAGATTGCTAATAATGCCGGAAATCCTCTGGTTGCGTTTCGATACACGGATAGCCGCCCCTGATTCGAGCAAAGGCGCCGAAAAAATACCCGATTGAATAGATAAGATCAAATCAAGACGTTACCCCTGAGGATTCCGGCATTATATTTCGCGGTCCGTGTGAGATAACCCACACGCCAAGCCCGAAACTGTCCTATCTCGAAGGGGCGTTGGACAATAAGTCGGGCAATGTGCGAGCAGTCTTCTGTCTTAATGTCTTTTCACAGTTACAAAAATTTCTGGGTTGCTCTGACTACTAGCTGCTCCATGCCATGTTGGTCCAGACTTTCGCTTGTCCTGTGAAGTACTATGGTCCAGAAGAGTCTAATTTCAACACGGCCAAGACTACTGCTGCTCTCAAGTAAGAGTTTCCAAGTTTGCCTGCTCCCTTCCTCCACCAGTTCAACAACTCCTACCAGCCAACCGAAGCCGCGACAATGGACCAAAAACAAGACGTTCACCGGCCGCTGCCCTCGTGCATTGTCTTTGGCTCCTTGACTACGTGGCCATCGGAGCAGGAACTCGGCCTCGTGCACGACACGCTGCTCGCGAGCAAGCAGCACCGCGACCGCTCGCAACCGGTCGTCGAGGCCCTGCGCAGCCTCCCGCAGCTCTGGGACCAGCTGGTTTCCCGCCACGCCGGGCTGGCACGTCTCCCGTCGGGCCGCGATGCCGCCGACCAACTCGCGCAATGGGCGTCCTCCTTGTCAGGGGAGACGCAGCTACTCCCACAACAAGCTGGCCAGCAGCAGCTGAACCGGCTCGCCATGCCTGTGACAGTGCTCCGGCACTTGGTGCAGTACTTTGGATTTCTCGACCACCTTTCCGTCGAGAATCCGAGCAGCCCTTTTAGTGGCGCCGCGCACGCGGCTGTTCTCGACTCGCTCAAGACGGCCGGAGCAGGCATCCAGGGCTTCTGCGTCGGGATGCTGAGCGCGCTCGCCACGGCGGGCGCGCCCGACGACGAGGCGCTTGCTAGGAATGCGGCGCTGGCCGTCCGGCTCGCCTTCGCGGCGGGCGCGTTTGTCGACCTCGACGCCCTCGACGCCGGCCCTACCACGTGCCTTGCCATTCGGTGGCGAGCGCCAATGGGCTTGGACGGTGTTGAAGAGGTGTTGGCGAAATATGAAGGGGTGCGTACTGTTTCTCTTTCTCTTTCTCTCATTTCTCTACTTTTTCTTCTCTCATTTCTTTTCTTCTCTCATTTCTTTTCCTCTCTCATTTCTTTTCTTCTCTCATTTCTCTACTTTTTCTTTTCTCTTTTTTTTTTTTGCCTTAATTACCGAGGAGCCAGCCCCTGGTTTTGCAGCCGTGTCACTAAAATTGGATACAATATGCCATGTCCACCAGGCATATATCTCGGTGCTCAAAGACACATATGACGCCTCGATCACGCTTCCCACGTCTTCCGTGGCCGCCCTGAAGCAGGACCTGACCGAGAGGAGAATTTCGGCTGTCGACACAGGCCTCGGCGGCCGCTACCACTACGCGCCACTCGAGCACGTCGTCCAGCCCATCTTGGAGGCTTGCAGCACGTTTGGTCCGGCGTCCTTTGGCCCGCCCCGGGCTTTGGTACGTTCGAACGACGACGGCGAAGCATTGGACGACAGCACCTCGTCTGACCATGCCAGGGCGGCCCTTCGATCCATGCTGTCAAAGCGCTGCGAGTGGACGTCTGTCATGGCCCCGGCGGCCGAGGCGCTCCAGTCGTTGGCGGGCCGGCCTGGCGCCTTCATCCAGTCGTTTGGCGCCGATGCCGTGCCGCTCTCGGTGTCGAAGGACATCAAAGTGGTCAAGGCAGCCAACATATTAGCAGCCGACATATTAGTAGCCAACTCAAAGTCGGCAGCCAACTCAAAGTCACATGCACAACCCAGCGGGAGCGAACAGCCACAGGACCAGCACCGGTACCCACCAGGGGCCATAGCGGTGGTTGGCATGTCGTGCAAGTTCCCAGATGCGGACTCTGTCGACGAGTTCTGGCAGATGCTCCTCGACGGCCGGTCCGCTGTCCAGCCCATTCCGCCGTCGCGGTGGACCGACGACAGGTCGACACGCGCGGGGCTGTACAGGGAAAAAAAGAAGGACAACAATAAGAAGACGCAAATGCCCCAATTTATGGGAAACCTTGTGCGGGATATCGACGCCTTCGACCACCGCTTCTTCAAGAAATCGGCCCGCGAAGCTGCGTCCATGGACCCACAGCAGCGGCTGCTCCTCGAGGCGACGTACGAAGCCATGGCGTCGGCCGGCTACTTTGCCAACCCGTCCCGGCCGCACGACGTGGGCGTGTACATCGGCATGAGCTCGACCGACTACGACGCCAACGTGGGTACGCACGCTGCCAACGCCTTCTCGACGCTGGGCACATTGCGCGCCTTTATCAGCGGCAAGCTATCGCACTACTTTGGCTGGACCAGCCCGTCGCTGACAATCGACACGGCGTGCTCATCCTCGGCCGTCGCCATACACTCGGCGTGCCAGGCCATCCGCAACGGCGACTGCAGCCGCGCCGTGGCAGGGGGCGTCGTCCTGCTCACGGCGCCTTACATCCACGAGAACCTGGCGGCCGCGCACTTTCTAAGTACTACGGGCCCGTGCAAGCCATTTGACGCGCGCGCTGACGGCTACTGCCGCGGCGAGGGTGTCGGCCTCGTCGTGCTCAAGGACCTAGCGGCGGCGCAGAGGGACGGCAACGAGATCCTGGCCGTCATCGGGGGGTCGGGCGTGAACCAGAGCCGCAACTGCGGTGCAGGCAACAGCGCGCCCATCGCCGTGCCTGTCGCCGACTCGCAGCGGCAGCTGTTCGAGACCGTAGCGGCGCGAGCGGGCATCGCGCCAGGCGACGTGTCGCTGGTCGAGGCGCACGGCACGGGAACGCCAGTCGGAGACCCCATCGAAATGGAGAGCATCCGGGCCGTGTTTGGGGCCGGCGGCAACCCCGCGGCGCGCAAGCAGCCGCTGTACGTGTCGTCGGTCAAGGGCGCCATCGGACACCTCGAGGGCGCGTCGGGCGTGGCCGGCCTGATCAGGGCCATCCTGCAGATCGAGAAGCGCACGGCGACAGTGCAAACTTCTTTCGCTACGCTCAACCCCAAGATTGCCGCGCTCGAGCCTGACAAGATCGTCATTCCCACCCGCAACTTTGCCTTGCCGCAGGGCGACTTCTTGACGGCGTGCGTCAACAACTACGGCGCGGCGGGGAGCAATGCGGCCCTGATTGTCATGCAGGCTCCCCAGAAGAAAAGGCCGGGCAGGACAGTCACACCGCCGTCGTCACTAAAGCAGCCCATTCTCGTGGCCGCACACACCCCCGAAAGCCTGTCTGCCTACTGCCGTGCGCTGGCTGACCAGCTACGAGCTCAGGCTCACAAAAACAAGAACGAGGCATACGACTTTCCAAGTCTCGCCTACAGCCTCGCGCGGAGGCAAAATCAGGAGCTCCCCTACTCGCTCATAACTACAGCCTCAGACGTGCACGACCTGGAGACGCAGCTCAGGCGACAGCAGCATACTACGAGCAGCGGCAACAGCACCAACAAGCTGGAGCCAAGACCAACCAAAGCGCCCCCTCTTGTCCTTGCATTCGGTGGTCAAGTCGGCGACCACGTCGGCCTCGACAGGGACTTCTGGGAACAGTCGGCCCTCTTCCGCTTCCACCTGGACCAGTGCGACGAGACGCTGCGGTCGCTGGGCAAGCCGTCGCTGCGGTCGCTGGACAAGCCGTCGCTGCGGTCGCTGGGCGAGCCGTCGCTGCTGTACCCGGGTGTGTTCTCGTCAGACCCCGTGTCCGACATTGCCGCGCTGCACGCCATGGTCTTCTCGGTGCAATACGCCAGCGCCAAGGCGTGGATCGATGCGGGGCTGGCTGTCGACGCGCTGGTCGGCCATAGCCTGGGCCAGCTGACGGCGCTGTGCGTGTCGGGCGCGCTCTCGCTCGCCGACGGGCTACGGCTCGTCGTTGGCCGCGCTGAGCTGATGCAGGCGCACTGGGGCCCCGAGCGCGGTGCCATGCTCGCCGTCGAGGCACCCATGGACACGATCCAACGGCTCCTGGCCGACCAGCAGGACAAAGACAACGAGCAGGACAAAGACGACACGCTCGAGGTGGCCTGCTACAACGGGCCCAGGTCGCACGTGCTTGTGGGCTCGGCCGCCGCCGTTGACTCCTTCCAGCGTCACCTCGCCGACGAGGGCGTGCGTGCCAAGCGCCTGGCCGTCACGCACGGCTTCCACAGCCGCCTCACTGACGCCGTGGTCCCGCCGCTCGAGAAGCTGGCGCGCGGACTGGGCAGCATGCGTGTGCCGCAGATGCGCCTCGAGACGTGCTCGCCCGACAGAAGTTGGACTGCAGTGACGCCCGAGCTCGTGGCGGGCCACACGCGCGAGCCCGTCTACTTTACGCAGGCGGTCCGGCGCCTGGCCGACTCGTTGGGCGAGGGGTGCACCTGGCTCGAGGCCGGGACCGATTCGGGCGTAACTGCCATGGTTCGCCGCGTCTTGGACGACGATAAGAGCAACAGCAAGAGCCACGTCTTCCAACCCGTGGCTCTCAGCCGGGATAATAAGAAGAAGAAGGAGCCACTGCTCAACACACTGGCGGACGCCACCGTGCACCTGTGGCGGAGGGGGCACCGGACGCGCTTCTGGGGGTTTCATCCCCGCCAGCAGGCGCAGTACGACTTTGTCAGGCTACCACCTTACAGCTTCGAGAAGACAAGACACTGGCTCGACATCGTGCCTCTCCCGGAGCCCGTCGTTGTGTCGGCGCCGCCGCCACCGCACTTGGACCGCGTCGCAGCCGAATCTCCAGCCGAACATGAAATCCTCCCCCCCACGCTGATCGCGCTCGAAGCGCGCTCCGGCGACAACGAGACGACATTTGCCGTCAATCCACGGTGCGAAGAGTACACGCGCTTCGTGGGCGGGCACGTCGTTGCCGGCGCCCCGCTGTGCCCGGCCACCATGTACGTCGAGATGGCGGTGCGGGCGGCGCGCGAGGTCTTGGCCCCCGCCCCCATGCCGGCCGCCTTTTCCGTGCACGACCTGCAGATCGAGTCGCCGCTGGGCCTAGCCGCCGACCGCCGCATCACGCTACGGGTGCATCATCGGCCGGCTGCGGGGTCGCCGTCGGCGTTTCGCTTCCACGTCAGCAGCCAGCCCCTGCACCAGGCAGGCCGCGAGTCCCGGGCCTCGGTCCACGCCACGGGCCAGGTGATCCTGCACGACGACTCGAACGGCTCGGGCGCGGCTGTGCGCGACGAGCTGGGCCGGTTCGAGCGGCTCGTCAGCCAGGACGCCGTCGACGCGCTACTGTACGCCCCCGACGACGACGCGGCCGAGTCGGTGCACGGCTCGATGCTGTACCGCCTGTTCTCACGCGTCGTCGAGTACCAACCCCTGTACCGCGGCATACGGAACGTGGCGGTGGCGGCGGCGGCGGCGGCGCGGCGCGGCGCGGCGGACACGGCGGCCAGCACCGTGGCGGTGGTAGAAGGCGATGCCATGTTCCGCGGCAACAGCGACACGCTGACGCTGCCGTCGGTCGTCGACGCCTTCATACAGCTGAGCGGGGTGCATGCCAACGTCTTTGACAAGGGCTGCGGCGAGGGCGAGGTCTTTGTCATGACGAACCTCGCGCGGCTGGTGTTTGGGCCGGGATTTTCACTGGGCGACGAGGGCAACAAGAAGAAGACGTTCAAGATCTGGCTCACGGCGTCCAAGAGCCGGCCTAGCGACAAGGAGCGGACACACGACCTGTTTGTCTACGACGCTGCGATAGGGTGCATCGTGGTGATGATCCTGGGCGCGCGCTTCACCCGCGTCTCGTACAGTTCGCTGGCCAAGGTACTGTCTCGCGCCAACAACACCAACACCACCAAGAACAACAACAACAACAACAACAACACCACCAACAACAACAACAACACCACCAACACCACCAACACCAACACCATCAACAAGGCGGAGCTGGCGCCGACGCCGGCGCCGGCTGCTGTGCGAGTTCGACGACAAGCACAGCAGGCAATCGAGCTTGCTCCCCCCGTGGTGGCCTCCCGCCTACCGGCACTTGCACCCCCACCACCGGCGCAGCAAGCCAAGACCCTCGAGATAACCACAGCACCAGCCCTCGACCGCAGCGGCGCTATCTTCAACGACGTGTGCGTGCTGGTCGAGCGTGTGGCCGAGGTGCCCCGCGACCAGATCAAGGGCGACGTGTCGCTCGACGAGGTCGGCATCGACTCGCTGATGCTGATGGAGGTCTTCAGCGAGATATCGGCCCACTTCGACGTCGAGCTGCCTCTCGACGCGCTCGAGAACATGGCCGACGTCGACGCCCTAGTGCGCTACCTGATGCAGCAGGGCGCCTCGGGCTCGTCCAGCAGCGACACGGACGCGGGCATCGGCTCGCCTGCAGACGTCGACGCGCTGTCTGAAGATGCCGATGCCGATGCCGCCGCCACCTCGACGCCCGCCAGCAGCACAGACGTCTCTGTCTCGTCCGCCTCGCTAGACGCGAAGACGGGTACCGCCGCCGCCAGCGGTGCTTTAGTCGCCGGGCTCGCAGCGCTCCTGCAGTCGCACCTGGAGCTGGTGTCGCCGCCCACGCTGCAGGCTAACCTGGCCGATCTGGGTCTGGACTCGCTCCTGTGCATCGAGCTGGCCAGCGACGTGCAGGCCGAGTTTGGCGTCGAGCTTGATGTGTACCAGCTCGATGAGAAGTCGACCTTTGCCGATCTCGTCAAGCTGGTCGACCCCGGTTTCGCGGCCGCTGTTTCCAAGTCGCTGGCAGCAACCGTGGCTACCAACGGTACATCCAACGGCACAACCAACGGCACAACCAACGGCACAACCAACGGCACAACCAACGGCACAACCAACGGCACATCCAATGGGACCAAGACACCATCATGGGACGCAGTAGGCCCTGTCATCGCTAATGGCATCCACAGGTCCGACAATTCTGCTACCAGCGGCGCCGTGTCGACCAGGTTCAACGGACACTCGTCTGCTCCATCATCCAACGCAGCACAGATCTACGAAGACACACGGCTGGGGTTTGACCAGTTCGCCGACGAGCAGGGCTTCACCGCCTTCTGGACAAACGTGTATCCGCACCAAGCCGCGCTCGTCGTCTCGTACGTCGGCCAAGCCTTCAAGCAGCTGGGCGTCGACCTGTCCTCGATAGCCGCCTCGCGTGCGATCCCGCCTCTGCAGGGTGTTCTCCCCAAGCACAAGCATCTCGTCCGCCAGATGCACATGATCCTGGTCGACGGCGGCTACATTGCGGGCGGAAAGGGCGACGGCGACGACGACGACGACCACTACACGCGGACCGCCAAGCCATACGACCTGGCTCTCCCAGAATCACTGCTGGCCGACATCACGCGGCGCTTCCCGCTGCACGCTGCCGAGCACCGCCTCCTCGACGTGACGGGGTCCCGCATGGCGGCATGCTTGACAGGCCGTGCCGAGCCGCTCCAGCTGCTGTTCGCCAACAAGGCGAACCGCACGCTGCTGGCCCAGGTGTATGAGGGAGGCCCCGTGTTCCGCGCCGCCACGCACTTCCTGGCCGCGTACCTGAAGCGCGTCTTTTCCGGCTCGGGCGGGCCCGTCCACGTGCTCGAGGTCGGGGCCGGCACAGGCGGCACCACCCGCTACCTGGTCGACCACTTGGCTCGTGCCGGCGTGGACTTCACCTACACCTTCACCGACATCTCAGCGGCGCTGGTGTCGCAGGCGCGGTCCAAGCTCGCCAGCTCGCCGCCCGAGATCCGGGACCGCATGCGCTACACCACGCTGGACTGCGAGAAGCCGGCACCGCCCGAGCTGGCGGGCCGCTACGACGTGGTCGTGTCGACCAACTGCGTGCACGCCACCCCCGACGTCGGCGCGGCGGCCCGCAACATCCGCCAGCTGTTGCGCCCCGACGGGTTTCTGGCCCTGGTCGAGTTCACGCGGAACCTCTTCTGGTTCGATCTCGTCTTTGGCCTGCTCGACGGCTGGTGGTACTTTGCCGACGGTCGCGACCACGCCCTCGGGTCGGCTGCCTTCTGGGACGGTGCCCTGCGCGGCGCCGGCTTCCCCCACGTGAGCTTTTCGGGCGGCGACACGGACGAGGCCCGCACGCTGAGGGTCATCTGCGCCTTCAACGACGGCCTGCGCGAGGTCAGCACCTTCCGGGGGGGTGCTGTCGGTTCTAGTGCTGCGACTGCCGTCTCATCCCCGTCTTCGTCCCTATCATCCTCATCATCTTCTCCGTCTCCTACCCCCTCCTCGGCGGTCACAAGTAGCCGCCGTGCCGGCGTGCCCGTGGAGACGGTCGCGTGGAAGCACGTCGATGGCGTCGAGCTGCTAGCCGACGTCTACTACCCGCTCGAGGCGGACGCCCCAGGCTCGCCGAAGCGGCCAGTCGGTAAGCACGACCCCTTGCCCCCTTGCCCCCTGCGTGAAAAGAAAAGTCATGGCGCGAACATAACCAACGCAGTTTAAACCAACCCACACAGCCCTCCTCCTCCACGGCGGCGGCTACGTCGCCTGCACGCGCCGCGACATCCCCATGCGCCACGTCAAGCGCCTCCTCGGGCTCGGCCTGCTGCCCGTCGGCGTCGACTACCGCCTCTGCCCCGAGGTGACTCTGCAAGCCGGCGCGCTGGCTGATGCCGTTGACGCCATCGCCTGGGCCCGCGGCCCCGCGTCACGGGTGGCCCGCCACGTCGACGCCGACAGGCTGGCCGTCGTCGGCTGGTCCGTCGGCGGGCACCTGGGCATGATAGCAGTGGCGGCCTGCAGGGATGCCGGTATTCGCCCGCCAGATGCCGTCGTAGCTTTCTACGCGCCGTCGGATTTTGAAAGCGATTGTGAGTTGTTGTTGCTGCCCTCGAGACGTATTCTTGCAAACTGATCACCCGGTGCAGGGTGGAAATCGCCCATCTACCCGGCCTGTATCCCCGAGACGCCAGAATCCGAGGTCGGTTACGAAGAGGAGCTGCTCGACGGCGTCGGTGACCAGCCCGTGAGTGTCTTGTCCCTCCGTTTCTATCCGCCAGCAGACGCTCGTCTACCCGTCACCCCTGTCCTCGCTGACCCTCGCACAGATGACGGGCTACGCACCGCCCAGCAACCGCAACCGGCCGGGCATGTTCATCACGCTGCGCGACCCGCGGTGGCGCATCTGCGCACACATGAACTGGGCCGCGCAGATGGTGCCCATCCTGGTGCACGGCCTCCCTAGCCGGCGCCAAGCCAAGACCCTCCTCGCCAACGCCAGCGCCAACGGCAACGCCAACGCCAACGGCACCGCCAACGCCAACGGCAAGCACCACTGGACCCGCCTCCCGTGGCCGACGCCCGCGCAGGTGCGCACCATCAGCCCGCGCGCTCTCATCGCCGCCGGCGCCTACGCCGTGCCGACCTTCATGGTCCACGGCGCGCTCGACGACATGATCCCCCCGCGCCAGACGGCCGACACGGTCGCTGCCCTGCGCGCTCGCGGCGTCGATGCGCAGCTCGCGCTTGTCGATGGTGTCGGCCACGGGTTCGATCTCGCGCCGGGCGCGGATCCACAGGGCGAGGGCTGGCTGGCTGTGGAACAGGCGTACGCGTTTCTGTGTCGCTACGTGGTCGTGTGATGGTTACCGGATTGGGTTGCAATTAGAATAAGAAACGGATTGCGTTGTAATTAGAATAAGAAACGTATTTTAATTTAGTCTCCTATCACTGGTGTCCTTGTTTCGTGTTATTTGGCGTTCTGTGTGCTAGTACATTGGCATGACATCTGTTCCGTAATATTCTCGTCAGAATCCCCAACTTTACCTGGAGACTAGAGGCAACGGTCGGGAGCTCAGGAGCCAAGGCAGCAATGTACATCCTTGCCTATTGTAATGTTCAACATGCTGTCGCTGCATCCGGAAACGGCGGCCTTCCGAATCGGGTATAGCGCTCCGTCAGACTCGCGTCCTCGCACGGCCCCGCCGCGCGCGCCGCATAAATAGAGCCCTCTTCTTCGACATCCCTTTCTTGTACTCTCGACTTTCTCCCTCTCTCATCCCCTTCGCTCGACCCCCCCGCCTCCTCATCTGCTTCGCTGTTCCCCTGCCCCTTCTCGTCTGCAGCCCGCTAGCCCAATGTCGCCCGCGCTCCGATCCCCATTTCGCCAGGCCGGATGCCTCGTCCTTGCCCTCTTTAGCGTCCCCTAGCCGCCCGCCGTCGCGTCGCCAATCGAGACATTCTTAGCCTTTACGGTGCATTTCGTCTATTGCATCTTTTGGCTCGACTCTGGTCTCGAACTCGAGCTTCCTCTCCCCTTTGGAACCACCCAACCTTGGATTCTCCCCGTCAGCGACATCTCACCTCGTCCATTCCCCTCCACCCTGCTCCTTTCGCTGCCTGCATGCCTGCATGCCTGCCTACCTGGTAGGCCCCCTGCCCCCCTCGTGCCCCTACGCAATTTGTAAGACCTGTGTATCCTAACCAGTCACAACTCCCGCAGAAATCGATTTCATCACATGCGGAGATACCGGGAGGCCCTCTCACTTGGCGGATCCAGAGCGTCTTGCAATGCGTCTCGGTGAACCCTTTTGGCCACAATCGGACCGAATGCCAGCGGCGTAGCATGCAGGTGACCAGCCTGACTCAAGTGCGACCTATTTCTGGACTACGCGTACGGCCGATGCGGCCGCTTCGCTTTTCCGACGGCGAGGCAGATCGGGTCTGAAAAGGAGGAGCTGATTAGCGGGGAACGACAGCGCGTTTCAGACGGTTCGGAGCGAGTCGGGAAGATTCTGCCTTACCATGGGCGGCGCCAGATATGGGACGAAAAGGAGGAGGCGCATGCAGACGAATGCGGAAGGCATTCTAGGAGACGACGGGCTAACCCCTGCTTCGGCTGAGCCGATCTGGGCAACCTCTAGCGATATCACGGATCATGTGGCCTCGGGTCAAGGGCCGTGATTCGTAGCGATACAATAACGAGCCTGAAGACAGCGTCGCACTTGGTCCTTCATTTCGGCTACGTCTCCATCCGTCCTCGTTCTTTCTCATACGCCCCTCGCCACATCGGTCGCGCCGTCGTTGTCGTTCGTCCTCACTACCTAGAACCCACCCACTCTGTCCAGCGCACCCCGGCGCGCTACTTGTCGTTTTCCGGAATTTCGCAATACCTGCCGTTTCATTTCGATGCTCGCTCGACTCTGGCCTTCGCCAGCCTCCGCTGAGCGGCGAGGCTTGCCGTGTTGAGCCTTGTGCCTCCGAGCTCGCACCATCATCCTCTCCCGAGGCCGCCGCTACGTTTGCCTAGCGGAACCCTAGGCGCAGTCCCGCTAGCCAGTCGCCAAAAATGCCGCGATAGCGTCATTACAAACAGGAGGAGGCCTCCCTCCGAGAGATTGGAACGTCCAGTTGAGAATTCCATCGGCTCCACGCATCATGTTTCTTGAACTAACGACGATGACCCTTCAGCAGTTTTCGGAAAAGGCCGAGGCCACTTTAGCCGACATAAAGGCCCGCTGGCTAGCTAGGAGAGCGATTTTTCTGCCGGCCTTGACGTTTCTGTAACACTCCTTTGCCTTCCGGACTACCTCCATAGTCATAGCAAAGTCATCCAATCCCCTGAAGGTCGTTGAAGCTCGGGTCATAGGAAGGCTGCCCCAAGTACCAACCGACTCTCCAGCATGTGACGCAGTATTGTACTGGTTATTACGATCAGGGCGCCTGCCGTTATCTCCGTTATCTCTATTGCCTTGGCCTCGCCAAGGGTGGTTAGACCCGAAGTCCGGTCTATCACTGTCGTCTCCATTAGAGGGCTCGTTAGGGCGATACATTTGGAGGGGCAGGGGTGAGGGGTGGCGTTGAGGTGCCGGTTGTGTGGGCTGTCGAGACTGTCGACGCTGGTTGGCTGTAGGATTGATACGGGAATAGCCTCAATTGCCCCTGTCAATGATTGAAATGCCCCACACGTGCGTGCACCGCAACTCAGGAGGCCAAACCTAAGGCGGAGGCTGCGGCTGTTATGCCCGAAGAGGGGTGTTCTAAAGGGGAAGAAACCCCAGCCATCCTTATCTAGGCAGTTTTCTTCCTAAAGCTCAGGCATCGTAGAAATTATTTTCAGCCTCCCGGTCTTCATAGCCTTAATCTGCTCCAACAACCCCGGTAGCGTCTTCCTCGCTATACCACAATGCCCGGGTATCCCACACCACTTCTCCAAGGGGTAAAAGCGACTGGTCCCTGTGGGTCCAGTAGAAAGCGCCATACTGAGTATCTATAGCCCGCTGGAACCCGTCTGGGTGCTGACTGTGAGATACGCCGTCAACTCTCTAGAGCGGCCTGCCCGAGAAGAATTCGCAGTTATGTTCGGAGAGGAGCCCGCCTACTTGGGTCGGGGTTGCGGCGGGCTAGTAGTAGTACACCCTCATCCTTCGGGCAATCGTTCTTGTAGAAGTTTCCAGCTCTACCTTCTACCATAATAATGAGTCTCCGAGCGAGGTAGGGGTGGGTTAACTTACCAAGGAGAAATAACTCAAAGGCGCGATGCCGAAGTCCGCGTTGGAATAGGCACTGCGTCTGACTGATAAACCATCGCGCCCCTCCCCGCTCTTTGTCAAGGGACTCATCATCTGCTTTACACCTCTTCCCACGAGATACGCTGAGGAATACCCGTTGGATTTCGCGAACGCGAGCTTTCTCAACCCCTTTATATAAGAGCTTTGATGTGCGCACCCACCATCTTTTTCAAACCACCTACCTGTGGGTCCTTGGCACCTGCTGGCAACTGAGATACTCAGAGGCTAATTTAGGCCGGTAATATCCTGAATTACTATCTTACCGCCCATGTGCCTGCCATGTAGCCCGGCGGCCCGGGTCAACGGCGTTGAAGCCGTCAAAACCTTCAAAGGCCCTCAAAACGCGTTTGCCGTGGTGTTTTCCATTTTGACGATTTCTTCGTTGCTGAGTCAGCCTCGAAATTCAGGCAACTTGTAAATGGCAACTCTGAGGGCCGGATTTATACGTAAATCAGCTAAGTATTATGGTAGGCGCCTAGTCAGTATACTGATATAGTGGATTTGTTGATATGGTGATGTAATTCCTTAGTGTTGAGTCTATCAATCTAATCTAGTAACCTAGTAAACAAAGTCCGGGTCATCGTCGTCGTCCTCCACATCGTCGCTTTCCTTACGAGGAAAAGGGTTATCTTCTTCTTCGGAATTGAAGGCGTCATTCTCTTCTTCAGTATGTGTGTGCCTCTCCCAAAATTGACGGCGGAGAGCCCTGCGGGCCTGCCATTCCGCTACCTTGATAAGGTGAGGATCCGGACCCGGGGTCTCTTGCCGGGTCGCCCGGGTCGTTCGGGCAGGCTGGCTCCCTTTCTTTGTTGTCTTTCTTTTCTTTCCTTTCCCTCTCTGAGTCTGTTGTGTTGCCTTCCTCTTCCGACCTCTCTTTGGACTTGAGCCTGCAGTGACGACAATGCAGTCCGATTCAACCTCCAGCTCTTCTTCTTCTTGTTCATCTTGTTCATCCTGCTCTTGAAGACTCGGCCCGGCGAGTTCAAATCGTGAATAGTAACGCCGTGCGTTCCGGTGGATCGTGCCGCTGAGGGCCGTCGTCTTTGTCTTCGGCGCCGGCGGCTTTGGTAGAATGGCTTCATTTCCAAAAGGACCGCCCTGATTGATAGGGCGACCTTTCGTGACCGCTTTGTCGGGCTTTTCGATCCGTAGATACTTGTTTTCCGTATTCTACAAGCAAATTAGCTAGGAAAGAAGAGGCAACTAGATTCCTGACAACCTACTCGGGGGCCGGCGAGGGCGAGGGCGAGGGCGAGGGCGAGGGCGAGGGCGAGGGTGGGGGCGAGGGTGGGGGCGAGGGCGCTCGGGATGAGATCGAGGAAGCAACCGAGGGCGGCGGCCGGGGCCGCGGCGAGGGCGAGGGCAACGGTGACAGCGAGGGCAACGGCGGTAGCGAGGGCAAATACGGCAGCAACGGCAGCAGCGACGACGGCGGCGACGACGGCGGCGACGATGAGGCTAGGGAGCTCGAATTGTCAGAGGAAATCTAGATCAAATTCATCATGAATACTGTGAGGTGGAATGGTAGGTTGACGATGTGTTCTTGGGCACAGGAAAGGACTGTAGAAGCATACAAAGGACTGCAAAGGCCACCTGGCCGGTATAGAGCTTAAAACACCAACTGCGCGGCACAACGGCATACATGTGACGGCGTGAATAGTGTCATTTTAACTTTACCGGGCTTCAGTAAGCTTCCTTGGTGCCCGGTAGGCCGTTGGGTGGCTGCCAGGAAATACGGCATTTTACCATACAAAAAGCGGTCCCTGCGTTGGCAGTTGCCAGGGACCCACAGGTGGGTGGTTTGAAAATATTGGTGGGTGCGCACATCAAAGCTCTTAATGTTTTTGACCTTGTGAGATCGAGAGTCGGACGGACAACAACGATTCCCAAAAGAACGGGATACCTATCGAGAAACTAACTTTAACGCTCCTGCGACCTTCCACAATACATTACGCACAAAACTTCACCGCATGACGTCGGGTTCGCCTGCCGGCCCTTGCAGTCAAACCGCCCGTACACGTATTTGTCTTCCCCAGCCATCGTCTCGCGATATCCCAGTAGCATCTTGCACATAACGCAAAGGCCAACGGCGCCAAACTTTCCATCGCCCTTCTCGGAGAATGATTGGCCGATATGGTGCACAAACAGAGGCTTGTCTTGCTCCACCTTCTCGGCAACAATCTGCTTCCGAATGTTGGTAATTTGTTCCTCCGTTAGACGAGCCTGACCCTGGTCAAGGTGTGCCGTATCGAGGAAGTTTTCCTGGAGTTCGTCTTCTCGTCGGATGAAGAACTCGAAGCCTTCCTTTCGAGCCAATATGCTCTTGCTGTCAATGAGGCTTCGGCGAGTTTCGCGTCGAGCCTTCCAAAACTCTGGCCAGGAATTCAACCGTTCCAATGTGGAACCAATATGGGTGGCATCGTGGAGAAGGTGGAAGGAAGTACTGATGCCCGTACAAACAAAAATAACTTGGGCGGTGCAGGGCGCAATTTGTTTCACCCGGATGCCTTTGGTAATACCGGTTGCGTCGAGAAGTGTCGGCATATCGTCGTCAAAGGTGACACTTTGCGTAATGTTTGGGATGGAGCCTTATCGTGAGTTATACTATATTAGCTACGTAAAACCACATGACTTAAATTTAAAGGTGGTTTAGCTTTTACGTACCAATCCATTCCTTCAGCTTCTCGGCCTTGGGTTCGTCTCCGCATCCCGCCGCTTCCACCTCCTGTCGAGCCATAGTGGTATTCAAAATACACCACAGTAGAAGCTCACGGGGTGATACTGCAGCAATGGTGGTTGTATGGACTTCCGCCGTGTCGGTAGGTGCCCTGCTTCGAGGAACCCTCTCAGCCAAATCTATGGCTTCTTTGATTACTTCGCTTGTGAAAGTGCAGAAGCCGAGAATAGTCGTTGGCGGGGGGGAATCCAGGTCCCTGGACTCCGGGATGCGGAATCTGGTGTTCAACGGTGGGTGGATTGGTGTTGCAGCTTCTTCAATAGTAGCTGTGGCCTGCAAAGAGGCTCGGAGATAGAATTGGACGAGTGGTAGGAAATCTCGAGGCTGATAATAAGCTTCTTCGGTGTTATCAAAGTGTTCCTAACACCTTGATTCTGCGAATATACCCATATCCGTCTTCACAATGCGCACCAGGCGAATAATTGTAGCTAGAATACTCGTCATGCGGTACTCTGCGTCGTTTTTTTCAGACGTTGTCGCAAGTGGGAACGTGGGCAACTCTGCAGTGGCATTGGCCACCGTAACGAAGTATGGGGGCATAGCGGTTGCGTTCAAAGCGTAACGGTTTTTTAAGTCTAGATGGGGTTGATGTTGGTTCGGGGTTGAAGTTGGTTTTGGTATGGAAGTTTGAATTAATTAAAGTTCGGGGCAATATTGAGGCGGTATTTAGATTTGGCCAAACGGTGGGGCCCCCGTCTGTGTTGGGAGCCACCTTGGGTACGTACAGTACGTACTACAGGCCAGCCAAAAGGATTTCGGCTAGAACAATTGTTAGAGGAGCAACTCCCCACAATACAACACAAGCACTGCATCGTCTGTCACACCGTCGTTCGCTTTTGGCGTTCTCAGTTTTGTAGGACCGCGAAAAACTTTAAAATGTGTGTGTGCGCGTGTCAACGTGGCATACGTAAACCCTAATTTTCTTTTAGCTTTCTGGACCTCCATTTAAGACCACGGGACCACACCTTCTTTTTCTTCCCCATTTCGATCCACTGCATAAGACTAACCCTCAAGACACCCAACTTGGCACACCCGATTTAGCCATCAAAATGACACGGCCACCCTCAGACGCTGAGATCCTGGAGAGCCTGACGCCTCAACAGATGACCATGTACCATTGGTACATTGAGAATCTGAGCTCGTTCCAGTACGTGTTCGACACGCGTTCTATCTTCGCGGCAAAGTGGTCAGGGCCTGGCGAAATCGAGCAGTGGTACGAGTTCTATCGCAAATGGATCGGTCGGCACAGTGCTCGTCTGGAGTATCCCGTGCCCCCAAACGAGTTTGTGGACATGATCCGGAAAACCAACTTCGCCAACGAGGGTTCCTCGGCCGAGTTCCTATTCTCAATGGAAATGCTCAACAACCCGTTCCTTATCTTGGGCGAGAGCGAGTTCGGCGGTGTCTGCACCGGGTTTGGTCTCCAGCCTGGCCCTGCTTATCTATGCCCCAATCTCGACACTATGGATGAAATATCTACCGACAGATATTTGCTTGGGATCAATACCAATGTCAACGTCGATTACACATCCACACCGACCGATTCGCGCAGCAGCCCGAAGAAACGTCGACAAGAACGAAGCTCTGGAGAAGACTCCACCCGTTCTACAACCTCAGAAGACTTTGACGTTGGCAATGGATTCGTCTTTGCGCAGGTTGGCGCACTCTATCATTTTGCAGGCCCCAACTGGAAGGAGACGGAGCCTAATATGGTCATCAAGGGGCCTTGGAAGCCGACTGGATTTGGCGTCGTCGTTCAAGTTGACGAGCGTGGACGCCCAGGCTCGGTTTATATCATCTTCAATTTCTATGAGTGGGATGACGAATCGGGCGACCGCAAGCACACCGCGGTTACCGACGAAAGCGGCAAAGTGCTGCCTGAGATTGGCCGCCTTCACGAGAAGTGTACCAAGACCTTCACCGTTGCTAAGATTGCCAACAGCCTCAAGGATCTTGGTCCCGATAAGAGATTCGAAATCACTCCTTTGCATTCCATAGAGTGCCAGATTGTGCGAGCCAAGGTTTGGTCCGTCGGCCAGGGGCGATATCTCCTACGCCAGTTTATTCGGAAGGACGACTGAGACGGATAGGCTGCGATTCATGAAACAAAGGAGAGCGAAAAGCGCGGCAAGAGGCGGGGAGCAGGGTTGCTGTTCTGGTTGTGGTTGGGATGGATTTGGTGAGGGAAAACTGGTGTTATTCTGAGAATGAAATGAGATTAGTGAACCTACCCCAACTGCCTCCCACAGCGCGATCCTGCGCCTCTATCAACTACTGAGTATTATTGTATAATCTCAGCGTACTATTGTTCTGATTGTAATACCCACAGCTGTCCCTCCTTCCCCACCTCGTTAATAAATCCGAACCCCTGCTACAAATTCCTCCGAATTAAAATCCTTTTCTATTTCGGAGTCTTCTACGCACCACGCCGTCGCCATAGCCATTCTATATAAGGCTACGCACCGCGCTGAGCGAGAATTAATTGACCGATAATTTATCGGCTAATTAAACTCGATCTTGCGAACCGCCGCGAATATTATACGTTCAAGACTGGTCCTAGCTTGACGAATGCGTTTCCTAATTATCTCACTGCTAGGCAAATTGACTAGGTACCTTCTAGTCAGGGTTGGCCGATAATTTGTCAGGCAACCTTCTAGTCATCAGGCGCCACGTCATGCTTGACGGATTTGCTCAGGCGGCTGGCAAAGCTGGCGCTGGGGTGGACACATTGTCGTGATACGGATGAGGATCCCTCATCGTGTGCTACTGTTGGGCTGGAAAGGTCGACTGGAGGTGTTGCTAGCAGGGAAAGATCTGTCACGGAATATTTTGCAGGTGACTAGGCATTATGTACGACCAAACCGCCCGGCCATGCTGCTTGACGGTAGTGCATCTTTGCTAGTGGCGGTGCGGTTCGACCGATCGAATGAGAATTGCTCTTTAGGCGCAGAAATTAACGCCGACACCTCACGCAGGCAGCATCTTCGAATAATCCAAGAAATAGTGTATGCTCTAGTAGGGACTAGAGGATGTCAGATACTTAGGTAAATAGTGGGTACTCTGTATCAAGCTCGTCTCGCGGCCTGTCTCAGCAAATCTTGTACTGTGCCCCAATGAAGCCCGTCCCTCTCTACCCCCCAGCCACAACTACACTCACCGACTCTGCTCTTTACAAGCCACCAGGCCTCACTAGCCACAGACGTATAGTCCCCCAAATACTTGCTACCGTGTACGGACCAATTATCTAGGTATAAAGGAATCCCTTTCGACCGTTCTGCTCCTGTTCCTTTTTCTTTTTCCTCACCCCCCTCCCCTTTAACCATCAGTCTACTCACTAACTTATTCTTAGGTACCCTCCAGGGTGGCCAATGATGCTTATGATGAATGCGGAGACAAGGTCTTCTCTGAAGCTGAGGCCTGGATGCCCTTTTCCTTTTCCTTCTGTCTTCCCCCTCCTCCCCTTCCTCCTGTGGCCAATGATGAATGCAGAGAGGCAAGTGTCTCCTGCCCCTGAAGCTGAGGCCAACGATCTCGGAGACAGTGCTTTGGCTGATCTGGAATTTGTGGGCGGTATTCCTCTGAGTCTCGCCCTGGGCTAATATCCACAACATCACCATGAGCCTCTGCTCAACAGTCATGTAACGGCTTCGCCGCATCCCCGTATTTTGCTTCAGCCATTGTACGAGGGATAAAAAGGTGCGTTTTTCTAGGCGGAAGAGCTCCCGGAATTGCTTTTCGGAACCGTTAAGGATCTTCTCTGCTAACTTCCTCGCATAGGTAGGTCCGCCCGGGTGGATGACTCGGCGGTTACCCAATACAGGGCGCTGTCGCCTATCAACTGTGGGCTTATTTTGCATGAGCATTCGAATGGCGAGAGTGGCTGCAGCAACGAAGGCTACGTTATTTCGATGTTGGTCATTCATGGTGTGGATTTCGAAGAACAGGAATAGCAACAAAATACAGTACAATGTGTGTTCCAAGTCTTCCAAGTCAACAATGACCCCTCTTATCCATAGCAGAGCCACGTGGGGCTTCCATTTTGGGCCAGAGCAGGGTTACGTCTACCGAAAAACACGCTGCACCGCTGCTCTCTTCGTCGGTGCGGAACCGTCAACGGTTGGCAGAATTCAGGCCGGAATAGGAAGGTTAGAGGCCCTTGTCAGCTGAATTATAGCGTGGTACATCGTGAACAAGGGTGTAGTAGGGATCATGGCCTTGCACAAGTTGAACGGTTGGAAGGCTTGTCGGTTGGAATCACTTTGGTGCCAAAATAGGTATAACCTACCCCAAAACCCCAATCTTGGCATATTTGTGTAATGGGACCACTTAACCGATGATTCATCGGTGGGTTGCCGATCAGGGCCTAATAAAGCATCCAACGCTCGGTCGGTGCGCGAAATGAGTGTAGGTCACTGGAATGTGATGGTCGCGGAAAATTAACCGATCCGACCTTGAGAGTGTAGCAAAGGTCACGCTAGTGGAGCGTTGCTTTTGACCTGCAAGACTTGATAAATTGCCCTGTAGGCATTAGTACTATTAATTCCATACCCACTTGGTATCCTGAGAACATGCCAGGGTGCCAGCTCCGGCCCCGCCTTCCGCTAAAGTACTCAAACTGCGTCACTGTGCGCAGCAACCTGTGAGAAAGCTGGCACCAAAGTAGGCCCAAAATCGGTTCAATGCGATAGTCTGATTGTGCGTTGAGTGTTGGGGTAAGTCCTGGGGACCTCCCAGCCGGGGACCATTTTACCCTGAATAAGAGGTTCTCCTGGGCTAGGCCCAGAAGGTTGCCCTGCATGCGCCTGCGGGCAGGTCAGACTGCTGGCGAATTCCGGGCTCGGTTACGACCTCGAAAATCCAACACAACCCCTGCTTTCCGCGCACCAGCAAGCAGCCAAGCCCTGAACTCAGTGAGGAAAATCTCATGGGCCCAGCCCGCACAGGCCGTTCCACCATTTCTTATTCCCATCCGCCGTGGGCCATCAAATCAATCCAGATAGTAAATATACACGACTCCGCGGCCATCCTAGCTCCATCGCGCATTGTTGCGCACTCGAGTGTCCAGAAGATCCATTCAATTGTGTCTATTCCAGAAAAGAAGGAAGGCCGAAGGCCTTCCTCCCTGTGGATAAAATGCTCCTTTCCAACATATAAGCACTAGGCCTGTAGAGGCATAGATCTGCGCCTCATGAAACATAATGCCCGATTGGGCTTAGTCATGCAACAGTTCCCGCTTTTATATTCAACGGAGAGAGTTGTTGGATTGGCTATTGTCAGATGGACAAGGGTTGCATGTGGAATAGAGCTCATCCCAGCTGAGCTCTGGTGTGGTCATCCGAGGTGAAAAGAGGCTCAGGGGAGCTGAAATGAAGTGGCCAGTTCAGCTGGTGTGGCTACTTTTGCCACCACCATTGCCACCATTTACAACTATAATAGAGGCCCTCTGGCAGGACCAAAAAGAAGAAGGAGGAGAGATCAAAAATGAAAAAAGTTGAAGTGCTGAATCCAACAAGAGTCGCTACCGAAGCGAGGTACGAGCGTAGGTCAAGCAGCGAACCGAGTTGAATCTATATTGGCTTTCGCTGCTTCAACACTATTCTCGGTGTCGAGAAGCTTGGTTCGACCTCAAGCTGGTCCGCGGTGTATATAGCGTTTGCATATACCGTGACAGGAATAAGGAGCCGGAGATCCCGATTTCTTCTCTACCGAGAATAAGATGGACCTTGGGAACATACCGGACGAACTCCCGGAGCTTACGCAGGTTGAGGAGCAGCTCATTGCCCGAGTTCACGTATATATCGACGTCCGTTTAATTCGGGCGCAGCAATACCGGTTTAGCAAACACTACGTGAGCTTCCTACGTGATACTGGCTCTCTTTTCGACCAACTTCCCCGACTTCCCCGGGAGCTTGACATCATCATCCTACGGCCTCGAACCGGGGGGGCCCCGAACGCTGCCCACACCCTCCGGGCCTTCCGGGGTGACTTCAGAGTCCGCCGCCGCTATATTGAGATATGGTTACAGTACCTGATTGCTCACCACCCCGGTTACGCCGACCTCGAGATCAACGCTGAGCGTCTCTCGAGCTTGCCAGTCGATGCCGAGGTGACAGACGACGTCACCATAATCGATATTGATGAGGAACCCCCGGTAGTACCACCTCGTGACGACGAAGAGGAAGACGACAACGTTGACAACGCTGCTGCACCTAACCTCCTCCCCGCCGATTCGGACATCTCACGTTTACGTCAACGTTTTGGTCTTGCCGGTGATGAGCAGGCTCCCGAGCAGCCACCTATCCTCAACCAGCTGGAGATCCCTAGAGTGAGGCGGACGCCTATCTCCGACTTCAACAAGAGTGTGGCACTCATCAGTCTTGCAATGCCTACCCTGATGCCTCAAGCCCTCGGGGAGTTTACGCAACAACGGCAGCGTGAGGTAAAGTGGGGCGAATAGATCAAGCACGCTATACGTTAGTATGATGGTCGTTTTGCTCGCCATCCTCGGTTCAACTACCTCGTGTTCAACACCACGATGCGTGGCCAGGTCAATAAGAAGAGTTCCTGGATGGTTAACCGCCAAGCCAATCCCCTCCGGTTCGAGATACCTGAGCTGCGGGATGCCCTTGATTCCAATACCGTGGAGGGCCAGGTACTTTTGAACTCGATCGTACGAGCTGGGGACGTTCTCCGTGGTACCAGGCCGTTCTGGAATAAGGCACGGCGAGGCCTAGAGGCTATGTGCTACGGACTCAACTGCCCACACTTCTTCCTGACCTTTTCGGCGCTGATCTGCACTGGGAATCCCTCGCGAAGGTCATGCCCGACTATGAGGCCTGGAGAGCTGCCGACGACCTCGGCAAGACTCGCATCGCGCGGAAGAACCTCAAGGAAAACCCCCAGGTTGCGGCGTGGCACTTCTACCGTCGTTTTCGCCTGTTCCTAAGGGAGTATTTCTTCAAGAAGTTCTCGGTTACGGCACATTAGTACCGCTTTGAGTGGCAGGGACGTGGTAGTACATATTGTCTCGGGCTTTACTGGATCGAAGGCGCGCCTACGCCAGGCTATGAGGGCTTCTTAAACCCGGAGTAAAAGAGAGAGTTCCTTGAGCTTTGGGGACTTCACGTTTCGGCCTAGAACCCCGAACCCGTACGTCAACGCCCCCCTCAAGAAGACGACCCCCTCAAGGTCTTTCCTAGCGAAAGTACCACCTTCTCGGATCTCTCCAAGGTACTCAACCGCGTCCAGCGTCACCGCTGTACCGAGGCGTACTGTCTTCGCAGGCGGAAGGTGAACGGCGTTATGTCACGAGAAAAGCTCTGCCGCTTCTACTTTGAACGACCGCTCCACGACCATGCTGTGTTGATACGAGGGATGAACCCAAAGTACGAGATGTTTGACGGGGCCCGCCCAAACGACGGTAGGCTGAACAACTACGCCCGTGCAATTGTACTTGGTTGGCTGGCTAATACCGACTCTGTTCCTACCACCTCTCTTCGCGCCGTGCTCACCTACATCTCGAAGTACTGCTCGAGGGCCGAGTCCCAGACTCAGCCTTATAAGGATATCCTTCGCGAGCTTATCCCTAGGGTTAATAGCAGGCAGCCTTTGGTCACGTTGATCTCGAAAATGCTAAACAAGCTTCTCGCCGAACGTGATTGGCCTGCGATGGAGGTTGCTCATTTACTTCTCGACCTTCCTCTGGTGGAGTGTAGCCATAACGTCGTCCCCGTGGACTGCCGAGATCCTCGCCTCGGACCTTGGGCCGCGTTTATCCCGGCGGACCGAGATAAGGTTATGGAGGGTAAGAGCTTCTACACGAAGTACTGTGCCCGTACTGCCGAATGGCGAGACCTCACTTATTTCGACTGCTTGCGAAATGTCAACTGTGGCCGTCGGCGCTGGACGCGTTTCGGGCCTAATGCAAAGCCCCGTATGCTTAGCTATTTCCCTCGGTATAAGTCCGAACCAGACGAGCCGGCTTTTGAAGACTTCGCTCGCGTAAAGCTCATGCTCCACCACCTACATACGACCATCTATTACAAACCGCTTGACTTGGTGGGTCGTTTGTCTGCCGGCGCAGTGGCGCCTTCCGAAGAGTGGTGAATGCGAACTAAACTGAGGGCAAGCTCCTCCTGCACGTGAATCACAGTCAAAAGGTATGTTACTCAATGTATATGAGAATCATGAATGTGATTGCTTGCTTGAGGAATCACGCAAGCTCTACCTAAGACCGTGGCTACGGTCGTCGTATATATCTATCTATGGCTGACCAATGACCGCGGGTCCCGTTGACCCGTGGTCCCGAGACCGCAGGGGCCCGGGACGCCGGGCACGCGGGTCACTGACCCGTGTTCCCGACCTCGAACGGTCCCGAACCTCGGGACCCTGGGGCACTCCTGATTGGTCCTCCGCAAGGGGCACTCCTGATTGGTCTAACTCCAATTGAGCGTGCCCCACCGCCGTGCATTTCCACAGGGATTTGTCACACCTATGGACCGCCGCTGGCCTGGTCAACGGAGCCGCGGGTATTATATGGGAATGTCTACTCGGACCGTAGGCACCTTCTCTTCGGACCGTAGGTACATCGCGCTCTGGCGCCACTATTGAAAACCCACTTTTCGCACCAAAAAAGACGCTAATCCATGGGATGAAGCCAGCGCACCCAGGTTCAGATCAATCGCATACATCGTCGCACCGCAATTGCACCTCGCCGCCGTCACCGCCGTCAACATACTTCCAAATACAGTAATTCCAGCTCAGGGCCGTAGATCGCTCAAATCGTTCATTTCTGCAGTAAAACCCGAAGGCTCAACTTGTGTTGTTGATTACATAACATGCCCAAAAATGCAATAAAAACCTGCCCTGCCTACGCATCGCCCAGATCACTGCTTTCTTGGGCTTCAAATGCTGAAGCTAAAGCCCGGGTAGTGCGGCGAGTCTCTGTACTGCATGTCGACGCCTTTGTAATGCCTCCTCGAGCCCTGCGCGCCGTGGGCGTAGAGGCAGGCGTGCCAGATGAAGCCCGCGATATTGAAGCTGCATTGTACCGGCCATCTGAAGATGAGCGGGTTAGCCATCAATCTATTGTTTTTTTTGCGGGTCAAACAGGGATTCGGCTGGGCTAGTGGCTTGGTGGCGATTTCAATGTACTTTTTGGCCAACTACGATTCGAAAAGACGTTTTCTACGGTCCGAGTAGACATTCCCTATTATATACGATATTGCCTGGGCTCCTAATGTCGAAGATCCTCGCGAACACCCTCCTGCTCTCCTGCTCTCCTGCTCGTCAATATGGATAAGTACGAGGGCCCGCCCTGCTTTCCTAATAACGAAGCTATTCTCCGGACCGTTGTGCCGATATTCCCGTCCAAGCGAGACTTCAATGTTAGCGAAAGAGCCTGTTCACGGACCCAGTTCCCCGTGACGATCGCCTACGCTATTACGGTACACAAGTCTCAGGGTGCCACGCTCGAGAAGGCAGTGGTTGATCTCGCGCAGAGCGATTTCACGGCCGGGCTGAAATATGTGGCTGCGTCCCGCGTTACTACCCTTGGGGGTTTGATGATCGAAGCTCCCTTTTCCCTCACTAACCTACGGATCGGCAATGACTCTACGGGGGATTCCCGGGCGGCAGATTACCGCCGCCGCCTTGATGGTGGGGAGATGATGGTTCCCTGACCCTCTCTCGCCGACGGGCATGTACTGCAGTAATTATGGAACTATAGTCTTCGCCGGCCAAGGGCTCGCGACGCGTTGTTGGACTTTTTCCTTCTTCCCTTCCTTAGTTTAGAATCTTCGTCGATAGCACCTAATGGACTGAGTTCGCCTCAATGCCTTGCCCTGGTCGTGATAAGCAGTAGAAGACAAGAGCGTATTAACGACTTTCGAGCGCAGCGAGCAGCCCGCGGCAGGCGCCCCCGGAGGGCCGCCGGAGGCATCATGGGGTGTCGTTGGGCTGTGGATGTGATAGCCAGACGGCTAGGCTGAGGCTCAACACCATAGGAAGCATCGCCAACCACTTTCGAGCGCAGCGAGCAGCCCGCGGCAGGCGCCCCCGGGGGGCCGCCGGAGGCATCATGGGGGTGTCGTTGGGCCGGGGATGCGATAGCCAGACGGCTAGGCTGAGGCTCAACACCATAGAAAGCATCACCACCACTACAAATTCACGTATATTGTGCTTCAGTATACTTGACATATTGACTTCCGTCTTTGAGCCAGTTGACTGTTGCTTACTCAGCCGGAAAACACATCTGAACTACGAAGTCCTCGGAAATCGCGTTTTCAGAGCCTGGCCCGGCTTTGAGCGAATTTCCTATTTAGGAAGCCCGGACCTGTCACAGGTTGTGGTACCAAGTAGGGTTTACCATACACATTTCCTAACGATCTACCTAAATCGGCCAGCCCTGACGACGCCGATTGATTCAACTCCCGTTCGCCGGCTCTCTCCGTTGACGCCTTCCTGGCCGCCCAGGTTATGTATAAAACGACCAAGTACCAATAATAATTACGCGCATATGATGTTGATGATGTCTTCAGGTACGAGGAAGATTGAACGCGGCCCGGGCTATTTTACGGTTTCTCCGGCTCAGGTGTCCTCCATTGAGTACGCAAAGCTGGTTTAGGTTTGATCTGCCCGAAAAGATTAGCCCTTTCATCTAGGAATGGCAGGTCCAGTATTACTGACCTGGGGATCGACCTGGGAACTGGCCTCATCCTGAGGAATCTCGAGAAGACGTGGTGTAGAGTGAGAGTGTGCCATCTATGACAAGTTGCATTGGGATTGCCGAATTCCGCCCGGCCCGGCGAAAGTAGTTCAATGGGTCTTTTATCATCTACTATACTAAGCGCTGGGTATCTTGTCGATGTCGGCGTTTCCTACATGCCAAGTCGGGAAGATATTCCAAATAGAGACGCTGTTTATTTCTCTTGATACACCGTAAGGCGGTTATAGTGACAGTCGCAAAACTGACAAGGTTGATGAAAGATGGTGGGGGAACCAAACTGTCGGGTTTTGATCGCGACGGTGATTGGACACTTGCAATACGAGAAATCCTCCCAAAGTCACTTCGGAGTACACGTATACATGTGCAGGAGGTCACGGGGCGAGGAATTGACCAAGATTGCTCTGCACCTTTCACGCCTCCGTCACGCGCTCGATACACTAACCCCATTTACCTGCAGAGCAGCCTCCCAATAACCTCCACCCAACAGCCTCTGCATGAAAGGTGACTCTGAGAACGCGCGCGGTTATATAACGAAGTGGCAAAAGTTTTTGTGAGATATCACAAGAGTTAGGGCAACAGGGAACTTTCGTGTGTTGCGGTACACGGAGGGAGGGGGAAATCCTCGTCCCCTGTTGGTGGCGTTTCAAACACACCTCCCACGGGTTACGGCCCTAACTAGTCCACTAAATTTTCGAGACCATCTAAGCCTACACAGCTGTCGTCAGGGACTATAGGGCCGACGACGATTCTGACTCTCCAGCGGCTCACGAGGTTCGCAACAACGGGACAGAGAGTATATTGTATTATCTGAGTCGTAGAGTTCGGGATGGAACAGCCGAGGAAGGCGGCTAGCTGCATCTCGAGGCCGTCTTTGCTTCCTCCTTGACGAGCCAAATATAAAGCAAGCTAATTCTCTTTATGCGCACGCCCGTCATATCATTTTCACTCATGACTCCCCGCAATGCGTGCACCGGTATTCCTCTTTCGCTATAGCGCAGACCCTCGAGTTGGCGATAGCTCGAGCAACACACTGCGAAGACGCACCGTGTCCAGTCCCCTTGTCCTGTGTACCAACTTGGGAAACCGCCGTTGAGCTTTTTGGCGTAGTCAGATTTTTGCTCACAATTTTTCCTTCTCTGACCGTTCTTTCTCCGAAGCCGCGCATTGTTAGCTAGTAGATCTCATGAATTGAGCTAGCTTCGCAGGAACGAGCCCGCTCCCGCAGGGCCGACAGCACGAACAGCACCGTCGTTACACCAATCTTAGTGCGTTGCCGTTGAACAGGCAAGCCACGCGCGGGGCTGGCTTCCATCGTGGCACAACCCCGGAGCGCTAGATGCCAGTGCTTGCGTTGTCTCATCGTACGAACTGGAGAATTGAATGCTACGTGAAATGAACCTCGTTAAGGAATCTGGGTTCCTGCGGGTAGGAAAAGGATATGGCTATGGGCATGTAGAGCGCTATCACTTAAGAGAAGAGAATCTATCTAAAATTATCAGGCCTAATCATAAGTCTAACGGGCGTTTTATTTCAAGCAAGGCCGCCGGGTCAGGTCAGGATATCGGCAGAGTCGATTCCAGGAGACGGGTTCGCCACAAGCCTGTAAGTAATGCCTGAAATGGGGACAAGCAGTAACACCTGCTAGTAGTGACCGGACATTTAGCAGGTCTCTGCCAGTGCTGTCCTAGTCCCCTGTAAAGTGGGGTGGGACAGCTTTAGTACAGGGGACTAGGACAGCCGACTTATGCACTCGGTATCTGCGGGGGGGGAGCCGGAGAATGCCAATCATGGAGGTCCTGCAGACACCCATGAACTCTGGTGGGTGATCTTGACGGTGGATGAGGCAAGGGCCTTTAATGGCCAGGCACGCACGATCACGGCCAAGCTTGAGCGACATCTGGATATGCCTGGCAGCTGGCTCATCGGTATCACACTGAATTTCGGAATGATCTAAGCCGAGAGCGCACCTCGAGCGCTCCAACGAGGCAGCGTTAGCTCCTGCTGAGCGTTTTAGGGGTTTCAGCGCTGTGCGCTGCCCCCTCTGAAAGAGCGCTGAGACCAGTGCCGCACCAACAAAGGAGGAGCCAGCCGGCGTGATCAACTTTCGTACATCCTTACTTGCAATAGTGCCTATAGTGGTAGCTAGGAGGCACTTATGACCCGGCGGCTGGCTGGCCGTGATCAGCTTTGGGAGACCACAGCAGCGCCGTCTGCGTCGCCCACCTTTCGTCGCCCACCTTTCGTCGCTCACCTTTCGTCGCCTACCTTTCGTCGCCTACCTTTCGTCGCCTACCTTTCCTCGCCCACCTTTCGTCGCCCACCTTTCGTCGCCCACCTTTCGTCGCCCACCTTTCCTCGGGCGATTTACGCAGCAATATTGGCCTGCAGAACGCTCATGCGCAGCTCAACTTCTTTGCTAAAAGCAACGGTCTCTGCATTAAGACCCGCTCCAGATGTCCATTTACGCTATATTCGAATACGGGAGGCACGGTATTTACGATTAAAATTAAGTATTTAATTTAGAGAAAGTCTACTCGGACTGTAGAAAACGTCTACTCGGACTGTAGCTAGCAAAAAGGTACATTGGGATCCCCGCCAAGCCACTAGCTCAGCCGAATCCCTGTTTTACCCGGAAAAAAACAATAGATTGATGGCCAACCCGCTCATCTTCAGATGGCTGGTACAATGCAGCTTCAACTGCGCCCGGCGCCCGGACCCCGCCCCCCACCGGACCTAGCCAAATTTCTTCCCTGCAAGGCTGCAATTGAAGTCATCGCCAAATCCACCAAATCCACCAAAAACATCACCACAATACCGTCAATTGAGCCACAACAACAGCAGCGCCATTTTATCGCTGCGCAAGTAGGTGCATCGCTTCATATTCAATTAGCGAAGCTAACTAGCAATAGAATGGCCTCGCGCGCCGATTCTCCCGACGACGGGGACCCTTTTTACCTGACACCCGACCTACCTGCACCCGCGCCCGCGCTCGAGACCGAGTCCCGGCAGACGGACCTCCCGCCCGAACACGACCTCCTCAACAACAAATATGAATCTATCGACACATTGATGCTTGAGCTTCAAGCCTGGGCCAACGAACAGGGCTTTTCCGTCAAGAAAGCGCGTGCCTGTAACTACATTAAGGACCTCGGACCCTCACGAGTCGATATTTCCTGCCTTTCAGGATAAATTGCGAGCCTCAGAGGCACATTCTCGCAAGACGGACACCACAAAGCGCGACTGCTGCTTCAAGGCAGTTGCAAGGGCTTTGGCTGTCAACAACAGACAATAGACCCGACAAATGAAGGAAGCAGGGTACACACATCGTCTCGCGCAACGCAAAGTCGATCTACTTCTTCCCCGCCGGGGGTTTACCGCCGAAGAGAAGGTATTCGTGGCCGACTATAACGACAAGCCGGGCAAGAAGAATCGTGACATTGCGATGGAACTTCGCAGAAGATTTCCCTCTATACAATTCAATCGCAACTTCGCAACCTTCGCTTTTCTCTCCGCAAGGATGACCTCATCTGGCACGCCTGCCCCTACGCCCACGGCACGCAGGGCCCGAGGAGGCGTTACGAAGGCCTCAACACACGGTACAGGGACTCGTCGCACTGCCCGGGCTTTGGCTGCTGCATTTGACGCCCAACAGAGTAGCGATCTCGATGCATAGGCAGGGCAGGTTTTTTGTATACGGATACTTCAGGTATGAAATACTCGGCTCTACTGAGGTAAATTCAGTCTCCTTTGCGGTCTGCTGGCTATGGATAACGGCGGCAAAACGATAACGGAAATTCCCTGACACGAGTCGTACATCGTTTGCCGGCGTTGGCGGCATTTGACTTGGCAGGTGGTACTTATGTCGGGGTCTTTCAGGCTGGACGCTTCAATTCTACCTTCTCTGAGTGAAGCGTAGGTCAGGCTCAAGTGATCCGCAAAGACTTGACTTGATGTGATGCCCATAACGACTGGTGGTTGAGAGTTGCGAAGACTGGGGTGCGTTGGCGGGCGTCGTAACTCGTACCCTATCGCCCTAGCACTGCAAAATGCTTCTCTAATTGGTAGGTGATTTACAATATACTGTGAATAGCATACTGGAATTGATATGATTGGTAGTTGATTCACAACATATTGTGAATCACGGTATGTTGGAATGATATGATTGGTTACTGGTCCATACCCTCTTGAGCGAGCTGTCTCTCTTGGGCATTGGTATGCCCCAGAACGGCGGCTGCCGCCCCAGCTCCTTTGCTCCTTCCCTTCCCTTCCGGTCTTCTAGCTTGGGCGACGGCAGGCCGGATGTCGAGTGTGAGCCCGGTGGCGAGCGTTGGGTTGGCAACCCGCGCGGCTGCCTCTGCTGTTCCCCGTCGAGCCCGTCGGAGCGGACCACGTCTGGCATTTTGCCCTTGTGGAGGCAGGCCTTGCCGAGGGCTAATACCAGCAGTGCCAGGCCGTCGTCAATGCTAGGTTTGCTGGGCTTATAAGGCGTATTGACTGTGATATCTATAGCTATACTACAGCTATACTATAGGCTTTGATCAAACCTAATGCCTAGCAGCTCTTTGCAGATGACTGTGCATCAATATGGAAGCTCTTAAACTAATAAGACTATCGGCGAAGCTCGGTGCAACGGATCAAGAAATAGTCAATTTAGTGCTTCGCCCGTCCCCTGTTACCAAATCCTCAACTACTCAACTCCTTTCCGTTCTACTTGACTCTCCCAATTATCTTTATTATATAACGTAATGCCTATAGAGAATATCATCCCGGCCCGTTTCGCCACGCTTGCAGATCTTCCTCGTCGGGGATCTAATCTATATATAGTACAACTAATACACTCAGGCCCGTAGTTTGACGCCGTGGACCTTCTGTATATGATTCTTGTAATGGCTCAAGTGTTTGAACCCCAGCGCCTCATCCTTGCACTTCGGGTGGTTGTACGATATTTGCTCTACGCTGTCTAGGTATTGCGCGTGGTTCCTGTCGAAATGGTCGTGCATCACCGCCAGTCGATAGTACTTGAACGTCCGTTCTTCATAGGTTAGCATCTCATCCCCGATGCAGCGCGGACATTGCCTCTTGTTTATCTTATACGGAAAGAGGTCCGGTCCAGGAGACTCCTTCACCGTGACGTCGGCCTGCGCCTGCGCCCTCCGTCGGATGCGGCCCCGCCTCGCCGTCTCCCGTTTGCCGCACAGGATGACCACCAGCTCGCCTGCCCGGATCCTGAGTTCGAGGAGCTCTGCGAGGCCCAAGTTGTCCGGCTGGTTGTAGAGGATCTCGGCGAGCTGAGCGCGCTCGGTAATCTGCAGGTCGGCGGCCGGCTTGACGTACTCCTCTTGCCCATCGGCATCCATGTCCCAGGTTGGGCGGTTATAAAAGTAATGTTTCCGGTACTCTCGCCGGATAGTTGTCTTCCGCTGCTGCTCCTTGGTCGCGATCCACTTGGTTAGTTCTCGAATCTTGCCCTCGTTTTTCGAGCCCTTGATCCGGTGCCGGCCGCCTTTGAGCTGTGCCCTCTCCGCCTTCAGCGCTTCGATCTGCGGATCGGGCAGCATCAGCTCCCAGACATCATCGGGAACCATGTCTTTGCTCGCGCGAGGGTCGCGCGTAAGGCCGATATGCGTAAGCATTGCGAGTAGACTGTCCTCGGTCGGCTCCTCCAAGAACGCGTTCTGAAGGTGGAACCCAACCTTCTCGTTAATATATGCGTTGTTGAACGTAGCCCACTTCGGGTCGTGGCGCATCATCTGATCGCGGACAGCATCGGAGGCGTTGCCTATACGCTGTTAGAATAAGGCTAACCTGGATATGAAGAGAACGTACCGTCTGCTGCGTTAGCCGCTCCCCTACGCCAGGCCTTTGGTTCGATTGAATTCTCTTCTCCAGCGTCGAGCGACTGCCGCTCCATGTCGTAACGTAGCTTATGGTAGGGAAGCGGTTGATACTTCCGCTCCTCGGATTCTTCCTCCGCAATAGACTCGTCGTACCGGCGGAAGACAGGCCGCTTGAGCCATTCCTCCTTCCATCGCAAAGGGGTACACTTAACTGGCCCCTTGTTCCTTGTCTCAAAGACTCCCCTGACGCTGGTAAACTTCAGTGCGGCAAACGCGCCATCGTGTACTGCTAAGCTGACGATGATAGTAATGAAACAGAAGATCAACCTCCTAGCAGGGGTAAAGAAGAAGATAGTCCTAGAAGGGAGATTATTAACTATGAGATATTAAAGAGCTAGAGGTAGTGACTTACGGCTTCGGCTTATTATCTACCCCTTTGTGGTGCGCGAGCCTGATGGCCATAGCAAGGCCCTCGTCGCCGGTTTCCGGATGGCGCACGACCATTAGTTGAATATCCTCGTAACAGAGCGCTTTTGGGCGTCCACGATCCTTGTGCTCCTGCGAGATCATCTCTTCCAGCACCGTAGAATTTTCATCGGGCGCCTTGTCTCCGTCGCTCCCAGTAGAGATATAGGAGAAGAGCTCCTTTAGACACTCGTCATCGTCACTCCTTTTCTCTCCGTCTACAAACTCAGCCGGCCGCCCCCCTGTGAAGGCAAGACTGAGGTAGCATCCCGGCAGTTGGATACGGTGCCCTTCCCAAGGGAAGATACTAGTATCATACTGGATATTGAAGGTCAATAGGACTAGCAAAGTGTCTACATTCGCGACGTCTTTTCCGAAGGTGTTTGTCGCTTGTAGGTTGTACTTGGGAATCAAGACGGTATCATGCCACTGACAAGGCGCGTTAGCAATAAGCTCGGGAACGAAGTGTCGGCGTCGAGGCCTGCTCGACGTGCTCGAACGGCTTGAGCGGTAGGTGCCTTTGCGTACGGTGCCTGATGTTGAGTGTCGAGGGCTATTGACTCTGACGATGTCAGTCGACAAGCCGGGAATGATGGGAGGCGTAAGGGGAGCCATTTTACGTCTGGTTGCGCCGCTGCGCTGATATAATGGGGAGCCGAAAATGGATTCGAGGTTGAAGAAAACGGATTCCTGGATTGCGAGAGCGACTGCTTTCTCGAGCCAACTGCTACCCAGGACTGGGACGCTCATTGGACAGTGGGGCAAGGTGGGGCAGCAGGTCCGCAGATGAACTAATTGGAGAGGTACCTAGTACCTCGCTGTGAGAAGCGTCCCGCACTGTCAAGGCACCCGAAAATGGCGGCCCCGCCTTGCCAAATTCGGCGGCCAGAACAGCAAATCGTAGACTTAATCTGTAATGCAATGGCCTATTGTAATGCAATGGCCTATTGTAATGCAATGTAGTACGATATTTTTCTTTCTTTTTCTTATTTCATTCCTTAAAACCCCAGGAGCAAAGCAACTTGTTGTACACGTACCTTTTTCTTTGCTGTTTTTGTAACGGGTTCTTTGCATGCAAGTACATGCAACAACACAGATACGGTCCTAACCAATTTACGCCCATAGTTTCCAATTTGTACATGTACATCCAATAGCCTATTGTAATGCAATGTAGTTGTTGGAACAACGCGCTAGTCAGCCACAGATGTGGCGGTGGAGGCGCAAGCAGCCACATGTGGCTATGGAGGCGCAGGGGCCCAGGGCCACCGAACCTAAATAAGTGGCCGTAGGCCACTTCCACCTTCCTTCTTAGATCTACATAGACATCAACAACCAACACTTGAACCACCAGTTTTCGGCGTACAGCTACGCCCTGTTGCTTCCAGTACCGGTACCTGGTGATTCCAACAGTAGTACCATTTTTTCTTTCTTTTTCTTATTTCGTTCCTTGAAATCCCAGGACCAAAGCAACTTGTTGTACCTTTTTCTTGGCTGTTTTGTAACGGGTTCTTTGCATGAAGTACATGCATCGACAGAGATACGGTCCTAACCAATTCACGCCCGTAGTAATGCAATGTAGTACCATTTTTTCTTTCTTTCTCTTATTTCATTCCTTGAAATCCCAGGAGCAAAGCAACTTGTTGTACCTTTTTCTTTGCTGTTTTCGTAACGGGTTCTTTGCATGCAAGTACATGCAACGACAGACATACGTCCTAACCAATTCACGCCCGTAGTTTCCATTCTGATGAGATGATCATCACAAGCCTACAGAGATGTGATGTGATGCCCCTAGATACCATTCTAAGACCGAATGGCATGTGATTCGGAGTGGCCAGCGTCAACCCCGCCCGTCAGCCACTCTGTCGTGCTCACCAACATACAGGGGAACAAGCTACGACAGTTCTATTGAGGCAGGCTCAGCAGGCTCAGCAGGCACATTTGGGAGTGTGCCAACAGATATCGGCACCTAAACACTCCCACCCAAACACTCTCCATACAAACACTCTGCACCCAATCAGAATACTAATCTGCTCCACCAAGGTCCCGCCAGGGCTGGGCAGCCCAACCGGCCGTGCATGATGCATGCGAACCCCTGCTGCCATCACTCAACAAACCCGAACCCAACCGGCGCAGACTGATAATTGCGGGTCTGCCGCGGCCCACCGAGTTTCCAGCCGAGGCAAGTTTCCACACCGTGGCGGGCATGAGACAGACACAGCTTGTTCATAACTCGCAAGTCTCTCTAGCATGTCCATCTGAGCACTGCATGGCCATCTGAGCACCTACCCCGAGAAACTCCTACCCCGAGAAAGACAACTGGGGTTTGGCTGTGCTCGAGTCTGATCGGCAATGTCATTCGTCACGGACGGAATGGCTGCGATGCTACCGGCCGGCTCGGGAAACCACTGCTCGGCCATGCTGGTTGTTCTCGGGCTGGCCTACCTGCTCCTAGTGCGGTCCATGCGACACCAGCGCGCCTCCAGCATCGGCGCCGCTTTCGCGCACGGAAAGAGGCCCCTGTCAAGCATGACGACAGACGAGGCGTACGACATCATGGCCCAGCTGCAAGAGCTCGAGTTCCCCTACGCCATGAACAAGGCCCGCAGAATTGCGTTGCTCAAGGTTGTTTGCCCCCCCTCCCCCCTCCTCCCCCCTCCTTGAACTCGAGCCTGGCCGTCTTGCCAACAACAACAACAACAACAACAACAAGAACAACATCGCTTACACTGCGTACCAGGCCGGCGCGATCCCGACCATGTCCCGGCTGTTCGCGGCCACGGGGCAAAACACGAGACGCAACGCCGGGCGGCGGTCCGTCGACACCGAGATCCTGCTGCGCGAGGTGCAGTCCAAGCCGCGCTCGTCAGAGCGCTACATGCAGGCGGTGGCGCGCATGAACTTTCTGCACGCGCGGTACCGCAAGGCCGGCAAGATCCTCGACGCCGACCTGCTGCACACGTTAGGGTCCAACGTGGTGGAGATGTTCCGCATTGTTGATGGCGGCGAGTGGCGCAGCCTCACAGACGTCGAGCGCTGTGCCATCGGCATCTTCCACCGCCACCTCGGCGAAGACATGGGCATCCCGCTGGACGCGCTGCCGTCGGGCGCGGGCGGCGGCTGGCGCGACGGCGCCCACTTCGCCGCCGAGCTGAGGGACTGGACCGTCGCCTACGAGGAGGCCGTCGCCCGCCCCGTGCCGACTGGTAACCAGTACGTCCGCGTCTACGTCGACTCGGCCACGTCGGCCATGCCCCGTGCCGTCACCACGCTCGTGCGCAAGATCCTGGGCTCCAACCTCGACACGACGATGCGGACGTCGCTCAAGTAGGTTAGGACTAGAGCACCAAAGACATGACGGCCCGGCCATGCGAGAGCGCGGCAATTTGCTAACGCCTCTGTCCAATCAGCCTCGAACCGCCGGGGCCCGTCCTCGTGCTGTACCTGGAAACACTCGGCCTGGTGCGCAAGCTGGTGCTGCGGCACCTCTGCCTGCCGCGGCCGTCGTCCTGGGCCGTCAAGGCCGTCGACGAGCAGCCGAACCCCGCGACGGGGCTGTACAACTTCGAGCACGCCGGGTTCCAACCGTGGTACGTCAAGCCGACGTTTGGCGCCAGGTGGCGGCCGTCGGCGCTGCTCGTGCGCGCGCTCGGCGGCAGGGCGCCCGGCACCCACGGCGAGAGGTTCCACCCGCAAGGCTACTCGCTCGAGACCATCGGGCCGGCGCCGCAGGAGGGCAAGGGGTTGGAGGAAATGAGTGCCACGGTGGAGTTCATGAAGGGGCGGGGGTCTGCCAAGTGTCCGTTTGCGCAGAAATAGATAAGGTAAGGAAAGGGAAAAAAGACATGTTATTGGTCGAATACAAATGATCAACGGCGCTATGTGCCCCGGCGAAAACTTTGATCTCGCATGGCGGTGGTAAGGCTCGGGAGTCGGCCGGTACCACTCTGTCGGAGTATTACTTTTGTTCGTTTTTTCGTGTGTGAGTGGTGATGGGTAGGTATAAGCAGTTTCACTTTGTGGCAGAACTGACTGCGGAAGTCGTCCCCCCCTAAAGCAGAGTCTCCTCGAGCAGACGGAATACTACATGCTGAATGACATGTCACTTTGTTGCGTCCCTGGCTTGTTCATCTGTGGCGAGGCGGTCAAGGATGGAGTGCCGAATACCCGACGAAGCGAACACGCATACTTCGACTTGGCCTGGCTGTATGGATTCAGCCATTGCAACCGTGTGCCGCACACAGTATCCGCCCCGGTACGAAAAAACATACCCGTTGCAACGGTAAGCCAACGCTCCCTGCGTACATACAATACTAGGACTGTGCCGTCTCAGCGCTGCTTGCAGGTGACGATGTTGCGGCTGGGTTAGGTAAGGTGACGAGCCTGCTGGCCTCGGGAATCGGGTCGGAGTCCGACACGTTGCCCAGACGTGCACATCGTAACACCATGGCGCCTGAGTAAGGTGATATGCACGAAAGCCGGCACGGAAGCCGGCACACTCACAGGTTCTCGGCTCCACCTCCCGAGCCTTGGCGCTGTTGCGCATCCACGGGCATCGTGGAGTTCCACAGCAGCGCCCTTCCACAGCAGCGCCCTTCCCAGCGGCGCCCTTCCACAGCAGCGTGCCCTGAGACACAGACACGCTTTATGCAGCTGACAAGAGATACGCTGCAGGTAGCCGACATCAGACCTGCATGCAGAGCCGCACCACCGTTTGCTGCCCGGCGCGGTTTGCTGCCCGGCGCGGTTTGCTGCCCGGCGCGGCTAAAAAACACGGCGCTTCCTTTGGATCTCACCGCCTAAAACCGGTAACTTGGCCAACACGTTTGAATTCATGTCTATCTAGACCAGTGCCACAGCCGCACCACGATGCTGACAGACAAGGTGCTCGGCGTTGCAGCCGGATACGCGTTGCCAGGATCGCAACTTTCAGCCCACGCAGCTCACGCCTTCCACGTGCCGAGCTGCAGCCGCAGGAAATACGTGGCCGGAATAAGCAGTGCGCCTCCCGCCAGGCAAGACACGCCCGAGAACAGCTGCAGGCCAGAGAAATCGGTGTTGTTCTGGCGGCCCAGGATGGCGCCCATGATGGGCAGGCCCGTGAGAGTGCTGTTACGTGACTTATCAGCACTCTGGTTAACACACTAGGGAGGGGGGAACCCACGAGAGAGCCATGACGACCTGGAAAGTCCCAAAACGCTGGCCGATGGTCTCGATGCTGCCGGCCTTAGCGGCGCACGGCATCAGCAGCGACACAAAGGCGCCGCTAGCGAAGCCGTAGACGGCCGCGAACACGATGACACCAGCGTGCGACGCGTGGTAGTTGAAGGGCAGCCACAGCGCCAGGATCGACGCGCCCGTCAGCAGCGAGCAGCCCGTGATGACGTTGAAGCAGCCGATGCGGTCGGCGTAGAAGGGCGGCAGCACGCGGCCGGGGATGGACGTGGCGCTGTGGTCCGTGGTCAGCGGTCAGTGTCGGGGGCCGAGCATTCAAAATAGGGCCGAGCATGTAAAAGGGGGTGCTGTCGAGCGACGTACTTGATGATAGACACCAGCCCGAGGGCCAGGTCCGGCGAGAAGCCCTGCTGCAGCGCCATGCTGGAGATGAAGTCGAAGGGCCCCCAGAGCCCCCACATGGTCAGGAAAGTGCCGGCCGAGTAGAGGCCAAACTGCTTCTGGCCAAACAGGGAGAAGTCGAACCACTTGACCTTGGGGTCCCACCTCTTGGGCGGCAGGCGTGCGCGCACCATGAAGATGGACGAGGCCAGCAGCACGCCGATCAGCAGGGCACTGTAACGCAGGGCACCGGGCAGGCCGATGTCGGCCTGCAGCCGGTTCAGCATCACGGGGAAGACGACGCCGCCCATGCTGCTGCCCGACGCCGCGATGCCGCCGGCCAGGCCCCGCCGCCTGACGAACCACTGTCCAACACAGACCAGACCGGCAGTGAAGACAGCGCCGGACCCGACGCCAAACACGAGGCCCTGGCTGAGGAAGATCTGGTAGTAGCGGGTGGACAGGCTAGTCATGCACAGGGCGAAGACGCACAGCGCGGCGCCAGGGTACAGCACGGGGGCCGGGCCGAAGGTGTCGATCAGCCGCCCGAACAGCGGGCCGGGCGCCCACATCAGCGCCAGCTGCACCGAGAAGATCCATGCAATGTCCGACGACGAGTAGTCGCGCAGCGTCGTCTCCTGGTAGACAGTCTGGAACACGCCGATGGCCGCGAGGAAGCCGAAGGTGCAGAACAGGCAGATCCACGCGCCAACGACGCAGATCCAGCCGCGCACACCCTCTTCGGGCGGGACGGCGGGCGCTGCGGCGGGCGTTGGCGCTGGTGTTGTAGTTGTGGTTCCCCCGGTAGGCGTTGGCGCCGGTGTTGTGTTTCCTCCGGCGGGCTCGGCGAGCGTCGGTGTTGGCGTCGCCCCCTTGGGCGGCGTCGAGGTGGCCGTGGTCGAGTCCGAGATGCCGCCGTCGCCGGGGCCGAGGCCGAGGCCGCCGGCGTCCTTTTCCGCGTCCCGGGCGTCGCTCATGGCGAGGACTCAGCGACGATTAACGGCTGGCTTGCAGAAACCCAATTCAAGCCGGTTCTAGACTAATTAGTTGCTGGCTGGCTGGCTGGCCGACCGACTAGCTAACCTCGCAGCTGGGGCTGGCAGTGACAGTGTTGAGTTGTGAGTATTTACAACGCGTCAAAACAGACTGAGACCGAGACTGAGACCGAGACTGAGACTGAGACTGAGACCGAGACTGAGACTGGAACCAAGATTGAGACTGGAACCAAGACTGAGACTGAGACTGAGACTGAGACACGGAGAGACGGACATGCACGCGTGCACCGCGGCGAAAAAAAAATACAGCCTTTGGTCAAGAGGGGATAAGTTGCTCCGGCGCGGAAGGCGAACCCGGCTCGCCCGTGCTTAATTTCCCCAGGGCAGTTTCAAACAATTGGCCGAGTGCGACCTCCCGCATAGAGAGTCGACTTTGTCTCGGCCCAGGAGCCCGGGTTGGTCGCGTTTCGCCCACGGATATAAGGCGCCTTGGCCGTTGTCTTTCCACCGCCGCTCCGGTCTGCCAGGGGGCGAGCGGCGGGCCGGGACCAGCCGGCCGGCCAATAGGGGTTATTTTTTATTTTTATTTTTGCTGCGCCGTGCATGCCCCGCCTGTCTGCCTGTCGGTCATACGAGATGCGCGTGCCAACAGCCACCCACAGAGCTGTCAGACGGCCTGTCAGTTCGTTTCTGTCCCACGGTCCCCCCGAGGCTCTCTGCACGTCAAGGAGATAAGCATCTGCACGTCAGGGGCCACAGGCGCTACCACTCGACTGCAGAAGACCCACTCAGCTGCAAAAGGCCCACTCAGCTGCAGAAGGCGGGCAGGCATGGGGATTCAATGCGTTAGCCAGCACGACGATCAACTAGGGAGGGGAGGCAGCGGCCGCCGTCGAAAGCGAGGAGTGACGCGAGACCCCAGCTAACGCAATACAATGCAAGCGCACGCAAGCAGCTCGGAAGGAGACCGCACGCAAGCAGCTCGGAAGGAGACGGCGACTAGGGTGTGCGCAGCCCGTGGCAGAATTTGTTGTTCGTCTGAACTTGCATACTAATCAGGTAGGCTAGAATTCTATGCAGCAGGCTGCCGGCACATCCGCCCCGGCCCCAGCCAGGCTTCCGATCCGACCCGCGCGCCCGCTCGCCCGCCGCCACTTTCTTCTCCATTACGCGGGATGGCGCCGCGTGCGGGGCTGGCTGGCTGGCTGGCTGGCTGGCTGTCTGTCTGTCTGGCTGTCTGTCTTCTGTCTTGCTTCACACGTGCTGGCAAGCCAAGCCACTTACGTCGAAACGCGTCTTGGCTAAACCGCACAACCGCACACCCGCACACCCGCACATCCTTGTTTTGACTTTATTGATAATCGACAGATTGCATTCGCAGCTGTCTTTGCAAATACCACGGTAATTACAAATCGACAGATTGCATTTCGCAGCTGTCTTTGCAAATACCACGGGAATTACAAACCCGCCCGCATTGGGGCCAGAGGGCACCTTGCATCCGACGCAAGACCCGGCCACCCCGAGTCTTGAACGAGGGGGCCGATCGAGTCTTGAAAACGGGGAGCCTTGTAAACCAGCGAGTCTTAAAACGGGGAGTCTTGTACACCAGCGAGTCTTAAACGGGGAGTCTTGTAAACCAGCGAGTCTTGAAAACGGGGGCCGACGGTGGATGGGGCGTGCCAGGGAATCGACAAGACGTCGCCGCGGGCGCCGTTAAGCGCCGAGTTTCGGGGGACCAAGCCCTGTAATTTAGCGGTCTCCCCCCGGAGTAGAGGGGAGCTGGCGCGCCTCGGACTTCCTGTCGCACAAGTCTACGAAGGGCAGCCAGCCACTCTTCGTAGGGCGGTGACAATTCAGGCGATCCTTCCAAGAACGAGGACGGTCCTGCCAATTCTTACCAGAACGAGGACGGTCCTGCCAATTCTTCCCAGAACGAGGGCGGTCCTGCCGATTCTTCCCAGAACGAGGACGATCCTGCCAATCCATTCCCAATGAAGAGCCGTCTTGGCAATCGGTTCCCAAAATCAGGACCCCTGTCAGCCGGTTGTAGCAAGGGGGTACACTAGCCAAGCCGTGGCGCACGCTAAATTGAGCTTGTTTGCGGGCTCCCCAGGTACCGGCGCCAGCCATACTTGCTTGCTGCCTTCACGCCCGCCCGCCCGCCCACCTCCATGTCACAGAAAAACTTGATGGGAGGCCTTTGAGCCGTACGCGAGTTGCGATGAAGCGGAATAAACTCGATTAGCTTGATGGGTTGTGTGATTAGGCTGTGACACGTAGGGAATGGGACCTACCGTGGGTTGTTAAAAGAACCTAAGTCCGGCGACTTTTGACCGCCGCTCGGAACACAAAAGACACAAAAGCCTTGAAACTCTGAAAAATATTTTCGTTGAAACCTTCAATCTAGACCTCCAATCTAATTATCGTGATGAGAGAGATGTGCCAGCTCTACGGTCACCGTTGCCTTCCTTTTTGTTTTTGTAGTCTTTGTCTACGGCATCCGAGCATCGCCAATGCGTTTGGTTAAACACGCATGTTTGGTTGAACACGCATGTTTGGTTGAACACGCATGTTTGGTTGAACACGCATGTTGTTCGAGTTCGAACAGAAGCCGGTTTGTTTGGTCATGGTCGTCGTCAGTCGTCAGTCGTCAGAATCGGCGGGGTCTCACCATCACCTGGCCAGCTGGTTAAGCAGCGTCTGGATGTCGTTCACGGCCGCGTCGATGTGCGCCGATCCTGTGTCGGGCGTCTGGTGCAGCTGCGACACGGCCGACAGGATCGACTGCAGCGCGCCCTTGACCAGCACCGAGATGACCTCGAGCTTGGTGTCGCCCGTCACCTCGAACCCGCCCACCGACACCCGCGTCACGTCCAAATCCCCGCCCGACAGCGACAGCAGCGACGACGACGACGAAGACGAAGCCAGCCCCGCCTCCGCCGCCGCCGCCGCCGCCGCACGCTCCGCCGAGCCCGCCCCCCCCCCACCGCCCCGCGTCCCCGGCCGCGACAGCGCCTTCACGCCCGACTGCACCTTCTGCAGCGACGACAGCAGGATGCGCACGCTGAGGCTGAACAGCAGGAACGCCTCGCGGTGGTGGTCGCAGTGGCGGCCCCACGGGCACTGCAGGAGGTTCTGCCACGGGCCCTGCGCCAGCTGCACGCCCGTCAGCACGCGCTCGACGTCGGTGGCCTTGTCGTGCGCCTCCTGCAGCGTGCCGAGCTCGTACACCAGCCGCGCGTGCTGCTGGATGCACGAGCACATCGGGCCCGCCGCCACTGCCGTCGCGGGCGCCGCCCAGTACGGCGACGACCCGCCCCCCGCCGAGCTCGCCTCCGACGACCGCCCGGACCCCGTCTGGAACAGCTCCGCCAGCGCCGGGTCGATCGGCGGCAGGCTGCCGTGGTGCATGACGGGTCCTGTCGCCGCGCCGCCTCCGTGAAACACGTCGGACGCGTCAAACGAGAAGGATTGCCCGCGGTAGGGGCTGGTAAGAGCTGCGGCCATCCACTTTTGACCACAGCGGCAAGAGGGGGCAGAGGCCGAGAGTCAGCGCCGAGCGATACTAGGGGATGTTTGACTCTGCCGCCAAACGGCCGAGCGGCCACGCGGTCAAGCGGCCAAGCGGCCAAGGCGGGAGGACAAGACTTACTCGCGTGGGGTGTGCGTCTTCGGGCCTAGTGCCCAGGCTCAGCGAGCGGCTGTCTGCGCCGGCAAACATTGACGGCACCGACGACGGCACGCCGAGGATGGCGCTCTGGTCAAAGTCGAGCTCGTCATCGAGCGCGCCCCCCGCCGCGCCGCCGCTGGTCGACGACCCGTCGAGGTCGTACTCCATGTCCATTGCCGCCGCTTCGGCGTGGCTGTGGTGCGTGAGCGGCGGCATGCTCGCCGTGATGTAGTCGCCGTGGCTGTGGTTGGCGGTGGTGGTGGTGGTGTATTCAACGAGCTGCTCCGCCACGTCGGGCTGCTTCTGCTTGGGGTTGTTCTGCTGCCCCTGCATCAGCGTCCGCTTGTTCTTGCTCCCCTTAGGCCGCCCAAGCCTCCGGCCCGGGCTGTACGTGCACAGGAACATCGAGTCCCGGCATGGCTGGCACGGCTCCCCGCCCGAGCATCTGATCTTGAACTGGTGGCACGCATTGCAGGCGGAGCGCACCCGGTCCGTCTTGGAAGGGTTGCCGTTATTGTTGATGTTTGTGTTGGCGCTGCCGTTGTTGTTGTTGTTGGCGCTGTTGCTGTTGTTGTTGGCGCTGTTGCTGTTGTTGTTGGCGCTGTTGCTGTTGTTGTTGTTGGCGCTGTTGCTGTTGTTGGCGCTGTTGTTGTTGTTGTTGGCGCTGTTGTTGTTGTTGTTGTTGTTGGCGCTGTTGTTGGTATTCTTGGTATTGTTGGTATTGTTGCTGTCCATGTCGGTGCTGTCGCTGCCGGCTCGGCTCTGGAGCTGGCCCTCTTCGCTTTGGCCATTATTCCTGAAGGGCTGGCTTGGCGAAGACATGGGAAATACCTAATGGCAGCTAATTACCAGTTACCTAATGCAGTATACTGCTTGCTTGGGTCGTCTAGTTCGTTGGCTGTATCCAGGAGCACCGGGGGCCAAGAGACCCATATATGTCTCGGCGGGTAAGACGGTAAGAACCTTAAGGTACGTGTTTATAATGTAGTTGGGCCGAGCTTATTGCCCTCCCGGGATCGGTTTCGCTTTCCACCCTCCACAGTCTGTCTCCCCGGGTGCCACTGCTCACCTCAGAATTCGCCTCTGTCCCAATGAGTATCGCCAAGCCTGCGAGGGAGTGGTGGACTGCGGATTATGCAGCCAGATTATGCACCCTGTGCAGCTCGAGTCTGCAGGACGCGTAGAACCACTGTGAGCCTTCCGCCCGTCCTGACTACAACAGCTTCGTGGCGATATCCGCAAGAACGGGAGGGATTAGGAATCCAACCATTTCTAATTGAGCTCTACTCCTGTCCCATGTGACGAGACACTGCCAGTTCCACCGAATTCTATGCAGTTAGTTTTTGGCGTGTAATCTGGTAGTCCTGGTGCTTTTAAATGTCCATCACGTCGGTCAGGACGCACCCGTACTTCACTTTCACAGCTTACAGGTAACATTCACAGCTTACAGGTAACATTCACAGCTTACAGGCAGTAACATTCACAGCTTACAGGCTGTAGCGTTCACTGTTTACAGGCAGTAACATTCACAGTTTACAGGCATTAGCGTTCGTGCATCCAGTTGTTTCTCAAGCACGCAGGGGTTGTTTACTGTCTGGGCCCTGTGTTTACGACAGCTGCGCATGTCGTTGGTTTTGAGGTCGCAGTTGGCCTTCAAGACGCCGTTGGTCTCGACGAGCCAGTGGGTTGGTTCTTTAGACGCCGTCGTTCTAGGCAGTTTAGTGCGGGTGTGGGAGACGATCTTTTCTGGTTTAGCGGGGATATGTGGGAGACCGGTGAGTTGGCTTTGCAGATATGGGATTGGGAGAAGAATGGGGGCGGGGCCGTACCGCATGGGGTCGTTCGATGGATTTTGCAATTAATATTCGTTCGTGTCGCGTGGTGGCTCCTACCCCACACCCCGTGCTACTGCTACTGCTACCGCGACTGCAACTGCGACTGAGACTGCTACTGCGACTGCGACTGCTACTGCTACTGCGACTGCGACTACGACTGCGACTGCTGCTGCTGCTACTGCTACAGCTTCTTGCCTGCCGTGACATCATCTACGGGAATTGCCAGAGGTTCGTCCCGATTCTCGGACTCGCTCTCCCCCCCCGCATCCCGCCAGAGAAGGGTGCCGACGGGCCTTGGCCGGGCCACTAGGCTGTTAACGAGAGAGGCTAGGTGTCGCAGCTCGATGCTTCCCTAGATTACGTGCTCACCTTATTTTAAGGTTCGGCCGTTTCGTCGCTCCCGTCGTAGCTCCCTGACCCTTGCGCCCTTGCGCCCTTGCGAGCCATGTCCCAGTCGCACTTGCACTAGGGCTCAAACCTTATTACTACAGCCCTGGGCTTTCACCGGCAATGGCAGCTGTTTGGCGCTTGTTTCCCCACACCCGACGTGCCTGCCGCGGCATGCCCCGTCTCAACTAGAGGGTCGTCCCGAACGTCGGACCCCGCCACCCCCGCTTCCCTCCGGCAGAGGTGCCGGCCAGTGTTGGCCCGGTCTCTGGACCAGGGAAGCTGCCGGTGTCGTGCCATATTACTTTCCAACCTCCCCATGTCGAGGTTTCTTGCTGCTGTGCAGAGCAGTTTGTGCTTCGGTGGTACCTCTTTTCGGAAGGTGTGTCCGTAGCTCACTGGTGCGGGTCTTGGACCCTTGCAAGAGGTTACCAGCTCCCATTGGCCAAACCCTATAAGGTGTGCATCTAAGCGAATCAAATGCTGCATCTCGCCGATGTGGTGCAACGAGCAGATCAGCAGCCGCGTTAGAAATATTCACTTGGAGGATTCTCCAGGGACCACTGGGTTCTTCGCCGGGATCCTGCAGAATGGGTGGCATTCGCCAAGGACCCACTTTGGCAAGGAGCTTAGCCATTCTCCTTGCTAATTCCGGCTCCTCTGAGAGCTGGGTACCGAGACAGGTTGGTAGGCAAATACCTAGCAAGCCATTCAACTAGGAAGCCATTCAACTATACATATTTAAGCTTTTATCCTCCTCCAAGCCGTCATCTTTGGTGGCATCTCGTGTGCGGTAGGCAGGTTCAGCCCTGCATCCCTAGGTACCTAGGTTTTATCACGGAATGGTTATTATTAAGCAAGCCGGCCGTATATACCCTTTCTCACGCCAGGCGCCGGGAGAGCAAAGGGAAGGCCGGAGGAGTTACGGAATACCTCCGCGGACATTCCAACACGGCAGATGGGTCCCAGACGCACGCAGTCAGACTGCCAGACAAGCAAACAGAGCATATATCGAGCTTGTTATTAATTTATTCGGGGCAAAAAAGTGCGGTACCTAAAGTAGGCCTCATATGGTAATTAGAGCCGCAAAAAGTCGCCGCAGCGCCGGCATACTCGGATATCGGCTGCTCGCCAGCGATAATGCAGGTTTGAAATGTGCGAGCTATCCTCTATCTAGCAGGTAGGCTATCGCAGCACAGAGACAGGAATGCGGAGGCCGTTTATAACCTCGGTATTCCCGTCCCTTTTACAACATCAGACGTTTCACAGCGCAGGATCATCGCCCCCTTAGCTCATAAAGGTGGACAGTCTCGATCGCCTCTCGCGCACGCAGTTTAGACCTATCGGACATTATTCAAAGTCGCAACACACAGCGCTCTAAACGGGGAAGAAGCCGGTCGTTCCCGGTGGCCATATCCGGCACATTTTCTACAGTAGCCGGAGATGGCCGAGATGGCCGAGATGGAGCTGGGGAAAAGGAAAAGCTGGGGGGGGGGAGGGGGGGGAAGGGGCAAAGAGACTCGTTGAAAGACTTCAGGGCGATTGCATTTTACAACTTTTCGCTCCCTTTATACCGCTATGATCAAACAAATCTCGGTTCTCGGCACCGGGGCTCGGGACCGTTAAACAGTTGAAGCATATTGAATCCCATCCAGCCAAGTAGCCCAACTTGGGTCCCCAAATTGGGGGCCATGTTTACCTACTAACCTAGTGAACCTAGTGAACCTAGTAACCTAGTGAACCTACTGAAAGTGAAGGCTTGACAAATCAGGTCATGTGGAATAATTCCCGCGTATTCGGATACTATCGAAGCCCGTTTTCGGTTATTGATTCCCTTGGCGCAGGGCGGCCGCTTTCCAAGGCCAACTACACCTTGTCTGCAGGTCTCTCATCCCTGCATTGTTTCCTGATTTCCGCTTCTGTTTATGTACGCCATCATGCCACCTTATCTGCAGCGGAGGATGCCGCTAATCATAGCTGCTGCATATAAAACTTGGTCAAATCTGGAAATAACATGGACGAGCCCAATTGGTGATATCCTCAATGTGGCCATTTTTGCACTGAGATTTAAATCGAGCGAATCACTGCCCAACGCTGCCCCTCTATCTAGCACGACTACAAGCGTCTTTCCTCTCAAAATGCCCCTCCAAGTAATCATTGTCGGTGCTGGTATCGGCGGGCTCAGTGCCGCCGTCGCCCTTCGCCAGGCCGGCCACTACGTCAAGGTAGCAAGACACCCACTCACTCCTCAAACTGAGCTTCCACTGAACCCGCCCCCTCGATGCAGGTGTTTGAAAAGTCGCAGTTTGCCAGCGAGGTCGGCGCGGCCGTGGCGCTGACGCCCAACGGCACGCGCGTGCTCGACCACCTGGGCTTCGACTGGGCGCGCGCGCGGGCCGACGCCATGGTCTCGTTTGAGGTCGTCGACGGCGTCACGCTGGCCGGCCTGCACCGCGCCGACACGTCGGACGCGCGCACCCGCTTCGGCGCCGCCTTCTGGACCATCCACCGCGTCGACCTGCACAACGAGCTCATGCGCCTGGCAGCTTCACCCAGCGCTGCAGGAGACGGCACCTACGCCCTCCACCTCGGCGCCCGCGTCGTATCGGCCGACCTGGTCTGCGGCAGCGTCGCGCTCGAGGACGGCTCCCAGCACGTCGCCGATCTGGTTGTCGGCGCCGACGGCCTGCGCTCTGTTGTCCGCGGCGTCGTGCTGGGCGGCGACGGCGCCGGGTCTGAGCCTACCCCGTCGGGCATGAACGCTTTCCGCTTCATGATCCCCACTACCGAACTGGTGGATGACCCGGCGTTTCAGGAGCTCATGCGCGTCAAGGGGCGCGGCAACAGCGTGTTTGCCGACCCCTCCAACGAGACGGAGCGGCACATGGTCTGGTACACTTGTCGTGGGTGAGTTGCACTACGTTTTCCCTCCTTTGTCCAAGCACACCACTTCAAAATTCTAATCTGCGCCCGGTCACAGTGGAACAATGCAGAATTTCGGCGGCATCCACGAGACGTCTTCGGATGAGAATGCCAGTAATTACCCCTTTCGCCAATTACGCCCTCACGAGTGGTTGGCACAAGTGGTTGGCAAGCATGACTGACGGTCTCTTATGGCCAGGCTACGAAGCAGCAGGCGTCGACGTCAAGGCCATGATGCTCTCTGAGTTCGGCCACTTCCACCCGAACCTGGTTGAACTCATGCGGTAAGTCCAATACCACCATTTCGTGGCCACCGGCCGGCCCCCCGTCTGGCGATGGAGCCGAGGACTTCGCCAACTAAGGAATTATATGGGGAAAAAAGGAAGGCAGATCGCGTCACGGACTGGCCGCTCAACTGCCACGACCCGCTTCCGACGTTTGTTCGCGGCAAGGTTGCCCTGATGGGCGACGCCGCGCATCCGGTGAGTTTGCGGCTTTGTTTTGCGGCTTTGTTTTGCGGCTTTGTTTTGCGGCTTTGTTTTGCGGCTTTGTCTTGCAGCTTTGTTTTGCGGCTTTGTTTTACGGCTTTGTTTTGCGGCTTTGTCTTGCGGCTTTGTTTTGCGGCTTTGTCTTGCGGCTTTGTTTCGCGGATTTGTCTTGCGGCTTTGTTTTACGGCTTTGTTTTGCGGCGTTGTTTTGACGCTATTTTTCTTTTCTTCTTTCTCGTGTCACCCATGCGCGCATCCGCGCAACCAATCCGTGCAACCATCCGTGACCAATTCGCGCATCCAATCCGTGCAACCACAGATCCCGCGGATGTGTTCAGTATTTAGGTTCACACTCAGCTCGGATTGTGCGACGGCGCCAAAATCTGACAAGCCACGCGGCAGATGCTCCCCTTCGGCGCCCAAGGCTCGAACCAAGCCATCGAAGACGCCGGCGCGCTGGGCGAGCTGTTCCACGGCGTGGACTCGCCAGCACTGGTTCCGGAGCGGCTGGCCATGTTTGACAGCGTGCGCAGACTGCGGGCGTCGAGGGTGCAGACGCTCTCGCGCGTCCGGCTGGGCAAGGAGATGCAAGTGCAGGCCCAGCTGCGCCAGTATGCCGACCCTGCCGGCCGAGGTATGTTCCTGATTGGACAAGCCCCCCACGGATAACCTGATCGGCTGACTGACCGGCGGTGGTACTGGTGGCGGTGCTGGTCGCAGACGTGCCGGCCTCCTTTGTCGAGCGCCAGGTTCATGATTACGGGTAAGCGGCCGGCAGCCGGCTGACCCGGCTGGCACCATGCAGAGTTGTGTGACGTTGAACTGACGCATCCAATATATCACTAGCTTCGATGTACTCTCTGCATGCAGAGGCGTACTCGGTGCGCAAGCGGTTGCGAGCTGAGGGGGTGTTTGGCTGTTTGTTGGCTGTTTGTGTACCTAGGTAATAAGAACTAGACCGCTAGACCTGGGAGGGTGAACGCGACACCAGATAAGGCCGGCCTCTCTATAGTTACCGGCCCTCATCCGATCGCAGGGCGCGAAGAGTGCAGGTGCAGGGAGCAGATTCAATAGTTTATTCTCGGCTACTATAGACAACCTGCCTCTGCTGTAGACTAATCAGGACTGCTACGTGCGTGTTGTGTAGGTAGGCGTCTAACCCACATAGGGCGCGGGCCCGGTATGTTCCGCGTTTCTACTCGACGTGCTCCCCACGTCTCTCACCTTCACGTTCTACTCGACGTGCTCCCCACGTCTCTCACCTTCACGTTCTACTCGACGTGCTCCCCACGTCTCTCACCTTCACGTTCTACTCGACGTGCTCCCCACGTCTCTAGCCTTCACGTTCTACTCAACGTGCTCCCCACGTCTCTCGCCTTCACGTTCTACTCAACGTGCTCCCCACGTCTCTCGCCTCTACATTCTACTCAACGTGCTCCCCACGTCTCTCGCCTCCACGTTCTCCTCTCTGGTTCTCGAATACGTGTATGTACTGTAACTCCGGATCACTATAGGCCACCGGCATTAATGAGTTTGGGATCCCGAATCCCCGTCAACTGCCGGCATCCAAGGTCTGATTCCCTAATTGGTCATCGATGAACAATGGAACTACAAGTTTCAGTAATCGTAAGACTAGTGGGAAATAGACCGAGAATAGTAGCCGGAGTTTGGCAAAGAGCAACCATGACGAGTCGATTCACGGGCTGCTGCTTGTTTGCAGTGGAGACTCAACCTGTATTTATTCTCGAGAGGAGCAGTTTGGCTAGTGAAGGCCGCATGGGTATCGCCAAACTGGCTGATGCACTCGTCCGGACCTGCCTTGTCCCTTTTTCAACTGACTCGGCCTAAACCCACTATCATCAAGATGATTGACACTGACGATTTCGCCATCTCGGCCGCCGAGACGCCGGGCCTCCTCCACGTGCCCAGTCTGACCAGTGAGAGCGCAAAGGAAACCGAGGAGCTGCTCAAAGACAACAACAGGAGATACCACATCTTCTTCACGCTCGAAGATCATATGGGTGTAAGTGTGGCCTTGCTCTCCCAGCTGCACTGCTCTCCCAGCTGCACTGATCTCCCAGCTGCACTGCTCTCCCAGCTGCACTGCTCTCCTAGCTGCACTGCTCTCTCCTAGCTGCACTGCTCTCTCCCTCCGCCCCCCCCCAGCCAGAATACCACTAGAGAGTGACTGGGTTTTTGTTTCTGATTTCTGACTAAAAACCAGGTCTATCTTCACAACCACATTGCCCACCATGAACTCACGCTGTGGGCCTGTGGCGCGACGCCCGAGCAGCTGAGGCGGCACTATGACCGCAACGCGCTGTACATGCGGGACGCCGTCATCATCGTCGAGCCACTGGTGCTCGACCTCGAGGACGAGACCCTCTTCAACCGCTGTCTCGGCAAGGAGGAGCACTACCGCAACTTCGAGATGTTCTTCCTCAACATGTTCAAAAAGATCGGATGGCAGGCTACGCTGCAGAAGTACCTGCTCGACGGAGGCCCGGTGGCCGACGACATGCTGTGCCGCGTCTACATGGGTAAGACTCTCGCAATCACTTTCGTTTCCCACCACCCATCCCCAACTCTCTTTTGTACGAAGCGTGCTAAAACGCGAGCTGAAACGCGAGCAAGGCTACGTACACGGCATGATCCACATCGGACTCGCAATCGAGTTCCGCCAGCCGCGGCTGCTTGCCGAAGGCCTGGCCCAGGCGGCAGTGCACCACGACGGGTGGTACACCGAGTACCTGACGGCGGCCGAGGCGGCAGCGAAGGAGGCCGAGGAGTCGCCGCTGCCGCTGTCGACGCTCGTGGACATGGCGCGGCAGGATCCCAAGATCAGCACGGCGTCGAGCTGGACGTTCCAGACGCAGACGCGGCGGCACTCGGGGCGGTGGGCCATGGACAAGGAGGTGGCGCGCGACGGCATCCTAGCCAACGCCAAGCCGCAGCTGGTGCGGCTGGCGGCGCGGTGGCGCGTGGCTAGCCCGGACAAGGAAGGCGACGACGCCTACCTCGAGCGCAAGACGGCCGAGCTGATGAACACGGCCGTCTACATCGTGGCCGCCGCGCAGAACCCGCCGTACGAGTGCACGTTCGACTTCTTCCTGCTGCACTGCGCGACGGCGGCCATGGCGCACGCGGCGCTGCTCCGCGAGCCGAGTGCCACGTGGGCGCAGAAGGCAAGGCTGCTCGAGTTCAGCGGCCGCGTGTTCATGATGACGTACTCGGGCATGGGCGCGCCGCAGCTGCGCCTCGACTATCTGGCGTCGCACCGGTCGCGCCTGGGCGCCGGCCAGAGCTGGGACGACGTGTTCGCGCGCGCCTGCGAGCACGCCGACGACGGCCACATGATCAAGCTGATCCGCTCGACAAAGCTGGCCGAGGACATGTCGCGGCCCTACGACCACCTGCCCGAGTTCCGCGTCAAGCAGCCCATGTTCCTCAAGGCCGCCGTCGCCATGATCGACTCGGGCACCGAGCGCCCCATGACCTGGACCAAGCACTGGGATTTTATCCGCTTCTGCGGCTTTCCCGAGGCGTGGGAGCGCTTTCACAAGAGGAACTACTGAGGGTTTACCGAATATAGTTTCCTGACCCCGTAGGCAATCAGACAGGAATGACCAGTATGAGATCGATTTTCTGCTTCTCTTTGCCAAGATACCAGACGACAACTTTGTTCTACATGTAACACGGCCTTGGTCCCGGTCAGAAAGGGGGCTCGAGGTGATTGACGAGACATAGCAGCCTGTAGGTCGAGCTTACCGCCTTGGCATGAGCGCCAAGGACCACGCAACTAGTATCTCTGGGAAGAATCACCAGAATTGAAATTGTGTTGTTTCCTGACATTGAAGTGCCCCGACATTGAAGTGTAATCATGTCGATTCAAGCGGTTTCCGCGCAAATGTCGTTGACTGTAACAAGATCGTTGTACGGAAACACAAATTTCACCGAGAGCGCTTTCTGCCGGAACATGTATCAGGAGATCACAAAGGCAGTTCGGACAAGAGCAATGCCCAGCCGCCGATCCTGATTCTTCGACAGCTGATGTCCCCCACACCCATTGCCCGTGACGTGGACTCGGCGCAAGATTTGCCCGTCAAGTAGAGACTGACTGACGTTGCCGCCAGAAGGTGGCCGGCGACTTGTAGCGGCGGCGAGCTCTGTCGAAAGTTGTTTCTCGAAGAGGAAAAAAATCCCCATTGCATGTGTAGAACACACAGTTCACAGATGGAGGGTCCATCGTTCTGGTACCCCGGGTTCAAGCATGCTCACGTGTCTCCACATGCTTCCTCAAAGCTGGATCCGGAGAGATATGCCAGTATAATGCCGGATAAGACTATAATCGAGTGCGGAATCGTATCTGGCTCGATGCAAAAGAAAACCCGTTTTCTCGGCAAGTCGCATGAGCATTGTAAGCTTATGTAGATCTCAGAAATTTAAAGGCCGACCCTGGTAGTATTTCTATTTCTGGTAGGGGCCGACGCTGCATGTGTTTCTAGCCAATGCCCCCCCACGGCTGCGACAAATGCTTGGCATGCACTGTTCTTGCCTCTCTTGAAGGCCAAGAGATGGCATCCCTGAAAGACGACAATTCGACCGCAAATACTCCGTTCGGACCAAAGCCCAATGCATAATAGAGGTTAAGATTGCCGGAGTTATCGGATGACCAACGCGAGGCAGGGTGCAGCGCCGTGTCGATTACAGAGCATTTAGTAGACCGAGTAAATGTGTCCGGCTACCTAGCAATAGCGGGGAGGGGGGTGGGGGTAATTCAGGGAGGTAGGGTAGACACACCCTTGCACACTAGCCCAAAAGAGTCTAAATTCTAATAAGACATCAAAGTCTACGAAATGGGAAATGGGAAGTGGGAAATGGGAAATGGGAAATGGGAAATGGGAAATTTTGAATTGCACATCACAACAAGTGTGCTCAGGTAAACTAGTTGGCACTGTTTGGATTTGTTTCTAGCGAGGAATCTATTGATCTAGCTAGGAATTTATTGATTTGTCTAGGATCTTCAATCCTTTAAGAGTTTTCGTCTCAACAAGCTGGAATGCAATTGGTTTATAAGGGGCCTCCGCATGCACACCTTGGTGTGACCGGGCTTTAACCAAAATTGTCCGATTTACTAGATAATCGAGGCCAACTTGCATTGTAGTCCCAGGAAAAGGGCCCAGTCTAGTGGTGCTGGATACTTTTTAGGTTGCCGGGGATTCTTTGACCCTAGCTCTTTTAGCTTTGTCCCAAGCCTCCAATCACGTTTTCTAGGAATCAAACACGGTATACAAGTTCCCAGGCCGGGGTCACCGCCTCAAAGTTGTCTCCACGCCTCTTCGTCGGCGTGAGAGCTGCTGCTGTAGTGGCTCCGGCTCATGTGTGCAAGGCCGTCCACAGGCCCATCTTTTGTCGTGGTGCTTTACTGTGACTGGACATGCCACCGGCACTCGGAAGAAATAGCAACGAAAAACTTTTTCACAAGGCCACTTGGCAGTCCGAGGGAAAAACAAATCGGGAAATGCGCCGGTCCCGCTCATCTGTCCGCAGCTTCACGAAAGGCACAGACAAGACGGACAGCAGCATGTAGAAGGTCAGAGGAGAAAGATATCAAGCATGGAAGCGATCCGGATTCTGCTTCGACATGATGTGATATCGAACACTCATAGACCTGCCCAAGTAGCCAGCTGAACCGTCAAGGTTCTTGTCAACTGCGTGCCTTGACGCTGTCCAAGAAGTCAGCCCCAGTCACGGTAACACCATGCGCGCCTCGGTATCCCTCATCACCCTCTGGGCCCTCTGGGCCGCGTCGGCGTCGGCATCGGCCTCGGCCGCCGGGGACGTGTGCGGCAACACGTGCAACCTGTGCAGGTTCGGCGACGAGGTCATCCACCGCGACGTGGTCGTGGTCGGCGGCGGCGCGTCGGGCACGTACTCGGCGATCAGGCTGCAGGACCTCGGGGCGAGCGTGGTGCTCGTCGAGCGCGACGGCCGGCTGGGCGGCGCGCAGAACACCTTCATCGACCCGGCGTCGGGGGTGGCGGTCGACTACGGCGTGCAGGGCTTCGCCAACACCAGCGTGACGGTCAACTTCTTCAAGCGCTACGGCATCCCCATCGAGCCGTTCGTCTTCGGCGGCGACAACACCACGTACGTCGACTTCGACACGGGCGCCGTCGCCGCCAACTACACGCCCAACTTCAACTTCTCGGCCTACGCCGCCTTCCTCGAACGCTGGCCCGACGCCGCGCCGAGCGGCTTCAGCTGGATCCCCTACCCCGTGCCCGAGGACCTACTCCTACCGTTTGGCGACTTCATCGAGAAGTACGACCTACAGGAGCAGGCGTGGGTCATCTGGTGGATCGCCAACGGCGTGGCCAACCCGCCGCTGCTAGAGCAGACGACGCTCAACGTCATGAAGTACTTTGACAGCGTCTTCATCAACGCCGTGGCCTACTCTGGGCCCGGGTCGGCAGGCGTCCCGGACATGACGACGTCCAACCACGACAACGGCGCGCTGTACGCGGCGGCGCACGCCGAGCTGGGCGACGACAACGTGCTGCTGGAGTCGACGGTGGTGTCGGCGCAGCGCAGCGCCGAGGGCGTCGAGCTGGCCGTGGCGACCCCCGACGGCGCCGTCAAGCACGTCCGCGCGGCGCGGCTCGTGCTGTGCATGCCGCTGACGCCCGGCAACATGGAGCCGTTCGGGCTGGACGCGGCGGAGCGGCGCGTGTTTAGCCGCTTCACGCACAGCGCCTTCTACGCCGGCGTGGTCAACACGACGGGGCTGGTGGCGGGGCAGAAGTACCGCAACATCAAGCTCGGCGCGCGCTACAACATCCCGCCCAACGGCATGTACGAGATCCTGCCGACGGCGGTGCCGGGCATGTTCATGTACTGGTTCGCGTACCAGGCGGAGCAGACGCAGGCGGCGGTCGAGGCGGACGCGGCGGCCGTGGTGGCGCGGCTGGAGAACGGCACGGGTGTGGCGGTCAACTTCCCGGCCTTTTCCAGCCACTCGCCCTTCAAGCTGCAGGTCGGCGCCGTCGACATTGCCAACGGCTTCTACAAGGACTTCCTGGCGCTGCAGGGCCAGAAGAGCACGTGGTTTGCCGGCTCGGCCATCCTCACGCACAACTCGGGCGAGCTGTGGAACTTTACGCATTACCTGATGCCCGATGTTGTCGCCGGGCTGTGGGACGATTGAAGTCATGTCCAGTAATGTGTGTGTGCGGCTGGGTGCAGGCTAGTTCAACAATAGCAAAGGTGTTTTAATGCCAGCCACGACGAGTCTCTTGTGACAATTAAACCGTAGATATGGGTATAGTGGCGGTCCTAGGCCGGGGACGCTAACGACGCGGGAAGGAAAATTAAAAGCTCGCTCTAAAGAGAAGGTGAAAACAGGCCCTGCAAAGAGGAAGGAAAACAGGCCCTGCAAAGAGGAAGGAAAACAGGCCCTGCAAAGAGGAAGGAAAACAGGCCCTGCAAAGAAGGTAGAGAATAAAAACGTGCAGAAAAACGTGCAGTTAATTGCACTTTTCTGGGCCCCCAATTCAGCCAGAAACCATGCACCGAGGTCTATCTATCGTCTAATAGCAGACATCTAACCATCGGTCCGAGTGTTGACAAAGCCGCCTAGGTAGGCCGTCCTGCAGGCAAGCCCGGTGACTTAGGTGGAAGCGGGGAGCTCGTCCTTGTTGGCTGACGAGCCGTCGCTGGACTCGACGCCACTGCCAAAGGCCTTCTTTCCCTTGCTGGCAGGGATGGCAAGGAGAATGCAGGCGATGACGCAAGCAGCACCCGCGGTGGCAGTAGCGATAGCGAACGGGATGCGCAGGCCGTCCATATACGCTTGCAGGATGCCGGGGATCTGCTCGGCGGGGAACACGGAGCGGATCTCGGACACGCCTGTCACCAGCAGCTTGGCCGGATCGACGTCGGGTGCCGTGGTGGCCAACGAGCCGAGCATCTTGTTGACGAAGGCGCACTGGGCGGCAGACAGGAGGATGGCGCCCGAGATTGTCTCCGAGACTGTCGGTGAGAGAGAGAGGAGCCGGGGTCAGTAAAGACTCCAAGAAAGACGGGCGGCGGACACGATTGAACTCACAGATGATGATGGCGGTGACGACGGCAAGATCCTCGGGCTTGGACTGGGTCTGGGTGTTGAGGACGGGAAGCTGGAAGGGAAAGCCGAGCGCAAAGCCGGCAAGGAGCTGGAAGCCGACCTGCCTGCCGACCGAGGTGCCAATGTCAAAGGTGATCATTAGGCCAATGGCGACAGCGGCGAGGGCGGCGCAAAAGGCCATGACAATCACGGTGTGCTTGGCAAAGTGCTTGAGGGTCGTGCCGAGGAGGATGATGGCGACGCTGGTGGTCAAGATCAGCGGTAAGCTGCGCACGCCCGACGCCGTGGGGCTGATGCCATCGATGCTCTGGAAATAGACGGGCAGGTAGTAGACAGTGGCAAAGTAGGCGCCGATCAACAAAAAGGCCCATATGCCGTTGAACCACACGACACGCTGCCTCACGAGGCGCGGCGGCATCATGGCGCGCTCGCCGGCATAGATCTCCCAGCCGACGAAGACGGCCGAAATGACCACGAAGCCCACGAGCAGGCCAATCACCTTGGACGAGTTCCACGGCTCCGTCTGCCCGCCGTACTGCATGGCGATGATGTAGGCGATGATAGCTCCCAGGGCCAGCGTGGTGCCGACGGGGTCCATCTGCAGCAGCTTCTCACGCCAGGTAGCCTCGGCCGGCTTGGCCCAAGCAGGCGTGCGGTAGAAGACAAAGACGAGGAAGGCCGACAGCCCCCCGATGGGCAGATTGATGTAGAAGCACCAGCGCCAGGTGACGTTGTCGGTAAAGGCACCGCCAATCAGGGGGCCGACCACAGAAGCGAGACCGAAGCAGAGGCCAAAGATGCCGACAAAGACAGGCCGCTTCTCGGGCCGAGCCGCGAAGGCGATCAGGGTGTAGGTGCCGGAGCTGACGCCCGCGGCGCCCACGCCAGCAATGGCGCGGCCAACGACCAGGGCCGTCGAGGTGGGCGCCACGCCGCAAATCAGACTGCCGAGCTCGAAGACGAAGATGGCGGCGAGGTAGGTGCCCTTCAGGGAGAAGTATTTGAAGGCCTTGCCCCACGACGACTGGAAGCCGCCGCTGGTGACGAAGAAGGCCGAACCGTACCAGGCAATGTCCTCGAGGCTGTGGAACTCGTCGGTGATCTTGGGGACGGCCGTGGCAATGATTGTCTGGTAAAGGCAGGCCCATGTCAGCCGTTGCACGCCACGATTCGAATGCAACGTGTTCAGGGCGAGGAATGCCCGTTTGACTCACCATGTCCAGAGCGACCAGAAACATGCTCATGGCCAGCGCCACGACGATAAAGGCAAGCGCGAAGCCGGCCGGATAGTCGTCCACAGGCGCCGCGGCAGCATCCGCAGGGCCAGCGGCGTCGGGGCCGTCTCCGGCGGCCTCGAGGTCCTTCTCCTTCTCCGCTCCATCCACGGCGTGGTCGGGCTCCATGCTGGGGGCGTGTGGCGACGCGTCGCGGTCGAATTTCTCGGGGTCGGCCGATTCCATGTCCTGTACTGCGCTTGCTAGCAATGTCAAATGTAGTGGTAGTGGTGGTGCTGGGGTCGTAGTCTTTGCGACGTTGCCACTCGCGAGGTCAATTGATCGATTGCTCGTCGGCACGAGAAAGAGAGCCACGGTCGCTCCATTGTGCAGAGAAGCCAGCAGCACTTGAAATTATACGTTAACGTCCTCGCCGTCGCTCTGCCGTTTTCCGGATTTAAGTGGGCTGGTTGAGGCGGCGGTGGTCCGGATTTAGTTGTTCAACCGCCGCTGAGTCTTAGGTCCGCCGATCCGGGATTATTACAGCCGGTGTTATCTCAGCGGCGGCAGGTGCGATGCTTTGTTTTGGCCGTGTGCCTTTTCGCCACAACCACCCGCCCCCGCAATTCCACCAATCAGCATACCCGTTCACAGGTGCAGACCCACAGTACAACTCTGGACAGACCACTTTGGGTGAAGATCGAAAGGCTCAGGCGCCCAGCACCTTCCCGGAATGGAGGCTCTGGTTTCACTCTCCTTTGCGTGCACACTTCACCGCCGCTCGGGTAAAAAAGAAAAAAAAGAAAAACAGAGAATGACACAAGACCCGCGGCACTCTAGTGATTCCACCACAGTGCTGCACGTGCGAATGTTTGACGACACTCGCGCAACAGGTTGAATTAAATCCAGGACTGGTTTTCGTGCCCCCCTTCGGCGGACCGGTTTTCGTGCCTCCCTTCGGCGGACGGTCGCGCGATGGCGTCGCACAGCAGCAGCAACATGGACGTCGACGCCGACGCCGACCCCGACGCCGACGTCAGACGTGACCCTAAGAGGCGCAAGACGCGAAAGGGAACCCGGAGCTGCTGGGCGTGCAAGCGGCGCAAGGTCAAGTGCACATATGCGCGGCCGACCGACGACGTGTGCATCGGGTGCGCCCGCCGCTGCCTCGATTGCGTCGGCCAGGAGTTTCCCGAGCAGGACCCCGGCCCGTCGTCAAAGAGCCGCCTCGTCGGAGACCGCATTGGCCGGCTTGAGTCTATGATCCAGCAGCTGGCCGAACAGGTCGGTGGTAATGGCCATCCCAATCCCCATGCCCATGCCCATGCCCATCCAAATGCCCATCCAAATGCCTACATCGCCTCTTCCAGACTCAGTTCGCCGTCAACCCCAGCCGGCATCGGCATCGGCATCGGCATCGGCACCGGCACCAGCACCAGCATACCCGCGATATCACCACTAGTGGTGCCCGCACCCCTACCACCGCCTTCAGGGCATCGAACCCTCTCGCAAACACTGCTCGCCGCCTACCCGTCACCTTCCGACCTCCGTGTCATCGGCAGCGCCCGCCAAAACCTGGCTCTCTACCTGCTCCAGGGATTTGTCGCGCCGTCCCACCTGCTCGGGAAGGGGGTAGCACTCGAGTTGGAGAAGCTGTGGGGCGCCCCCGGAGCACAACTACAACAGTACACGGCAGAGAGCCACCCGGTCCTCATTGCCCGACAGATGCTCCTACTTGCCGGCGTTCTACAGCACCTGCAGGCTGCGGTGTCCGTGAGGAGTAGCAGCAGCTACCAGCAGTTGGGCGACTTGTCCCGGCCGCCGCACGCCCTGGCGAGACAACTGGCAGAAGCGGCCACGACTTTGGTGACGGCGCACGATAGGTTTACCACGGGCATCCTCGAGGGCGTTGAGTGTCTCTGGCTCGAGGCCGTGTATCAAGAGCAGAACGGAAACCTTCGCCAGTCCTGGCTCGTCTGCCGAAGGGCCATTTCTGCAGTGCACCTCCTAGGATTTCAAGGGCGTCGTCGGTCTGCGCATATCTCGATGAACCCACCAAAGTCGATACTACGGCAGCAGTCCGATGGCGAGGCGGCCGACTTGCAGCAGATGTGGCTACGCCTCGTGCACGGCGAGCTTGCGCTATGCTTGGCGCTGGAGCTACCGCCCTCGGCCTCTTGCCCGCTTGAGACTTTGACGGCCGTGGCGGATTCGGTTACAGAGGGCGGCGACACAAATGCAAGCATGCTCGAGCGCAGACATGCTGCGATAGCCAGTCGCTTGCTTCAGCGGAGCGAGCGTGATCCAGGCTTCCAGGACTTGGGCGCGGCGCTTCAGATCCGTGCCGAGCTGGAAGACGTCGCCAGCGCCATGCCGGGCGGATGGTGGCAGACACCTAGCCTAGCCGATTACGGAACGGACGAGGTCGACGACGACGGGCATCTATTCGAAATAATCATGAATCTCAGAGCGCAGATATTTCACTTCCACCTTCTCCTGCTTGCTGAACTTCCATCCATGCTACAGGCAACATGCGGTGAGCCCACCATGACCACCACGACCACCATGACCACCATGAACGGACATGACGATCACCAGACCAACAACCGCAACCCCAGCCCCGACTACGCCGATAACAGTCGCAACTACATCGATAACAGTCGCAACTACGTCGATAACAGTCGCAATATCTGCGTCGGAGCCAGCCGCGACCTACTGCGCTGCTTCATCCGTCTCCGATCCTGTGAGCGCGCCACGGGCTACTTCCAGCTCCTGGACCGCTATGCGTGGCAGGCCGTCGCGACGTTGCTACTCGCTCGGCTTCTCGATAACCGCCAAACGGCGGCGTCACTGGGGGGTCCTAACCACCAGCAACAGCAGCAACATCGCCTTTGTGATCGCGCCCTGGCGTCCGAGGCGATGGAGGGAATGCGGGTTGCGGGAGACGACGAGGAAGAAGACGACACAGACGAGGACATGTACGTGCACTCTGGTTCTGCCGTCAAGAGCGGCTCACGAGATGGGTTGCTCCGATTGCTGGCGCTGGACGCCAGCGGGGCCGCCGTCGCTGTGACGTACCGCAAACCCGGCGGGGGGTTGTTGGGGAGCAGCAGCAGCAGCAGCAGCAACAGCAGCAGCAGCAGCGCAGGTTTCGCACAAGAAGACCGAAACACACTGGTACTTCCCTTGCCATTTGTCGGGACCATCTCTATTGTACCGCAGCTCCAACAGGTGAGCGCCTCAAGGGGCCGTTCACGCCTCTCTGGGAACATGGGCTACTTCCCCGTGGCTATCGTCGATGCGGTGGGACCGCAGAGCTCTGATGGTGATGGCGACGGCGAGGAAGATGAGGACGAAGAAGAGGACGAAGACGAGGCAATCCTGATGAGGGCCATGGAGTTGAGGCGCACTGCAACCTGGTCAATCCCGCCTTATATGCTGCGGCCGGTCTAAATCGCTGCACCGGCTGATGCGCAAAATAGGCATCCCAGAACTTGCCTGAGCTGCCGTTGCTCTCAAAAAGGGAGTAATGATTCATCTCAAAGTTGAATGACGAAATTTACAACATTAGCTAATGTCGCATATTTTGATTTATTTGCATTTTAAATGTGCATGGGGGGGCAACTCTTGTCTAAGAAAAACACGCCCGGAATATTCATTCTTCAAGACCAAATTTGGCTCTATTATGAGTCAAGACGCGAGAGACGCTCCCGGTCTAGTACAGGCCGGCGGCGCCCCTCGAATCCGTCTCGATGGACACCAGCGCGCCCGGGATGATGACGGTGCCATTGATGGGGCCCAACAGCCCGCCCACCGTGGTAACGTACAAGACGTGGCTGTCGCAGGCCGTCCTCCCAAACGCAGCCGACGTGCCCTCGGCAATGTCGGTCGAGTTCCAGTTGCCGGCCACGACCGTCTGCGTGCGCCCGTCGGCCGACACCCTGACCAGGGTGTTGGCGCTCGCCGTCACGGCGTAGATGCCGCCCTCGGCATCGACGGCGAAGTCGTCATAGTGCGCGGCGGGGCCCTCGTTGTGCGCAACCACAGTGTACGGGCCGGCGGCGGAGCCATCGGCCGCGAGGGGCACCTTGACCAGGATCGACTGCCCCGAGTTGGCAAAGTACAGCGTGTCGCCGACGACGCGGATCCCGTTGACGCCGTGCGGCGTGGCTAGTTTGGACAGGTACGTCGAGTTGATGGCGACGGCGTAGGCGCCCTCGGCCATGTCGACGCGGTACACGAGCCCCGCGAACGTGTCGCTGGCTAGCACGTAGCGCCCGTGCGGCGCGAGCCCGTTGAGCAGCTGCGACTCCTTGACCAGCGCCACCTTGCGCACACGCGGTAGGTTGCCGCCGGCCAGCGCGCGGCAGCCGACCTTGGACAGGCGCACCCCGCGCAGGTCGACGCTGAACACGGTCCAGCTGCCCACGCCGACCGACTTGCCGAAGTGGTAGTCGCCGGCGAGCACCGCGAACACGTCGGGCGCGTACTCGGCGATGCCCGTCATGCCCGACAGGCCGGCGGCCGTGAAGTTGTACACGACGGCCGCGCACCCCGGCCGCCGTGGGTCCACCAGCACCAGCTCCGCGCTGGTCGTGCGGGTCACCAAGATCTCGCCGTTGGCCCGCACCGCCAGGTTCTCGACAAACGACCCGCTGGGGAACGAGTAGACGGTCGACACGGACGCGAGGGCGGATGTGGTTGCGTCTGCTGCCGCCGCTGGGAGGACGAGGGCGGCGCCGAGGGCGGCGAGGATGAGAGGTAGACGGACCATGGCGGCGAGTTCGCGATGTTTGGGAAAATGGGAATTCTGCGTCAAGCACGACACGTTCAAGAGCGGTGCGCTGTATGAGAAGATTCGTCTTGTCGACGTCAGAAAGCGAAAGCGACGAACCCCATACCAAGCTTGTGCTCAAAGGCCTATTTGTGAAGAAAACTATCACTCCTGGATGCCGTCGCCAAGGGCTCGTTGGCGCAATCCCCCAAATGTGCGCTCTGCAGTTTGCTCGTTGGTCGATTCCTGCAGTGGAAGCAGATAGGAAAACGGAATTAAACGACGACGCACGCAGCATGACGACAAGAAAGGAATGTCTCGACCAGTCGCGGACAGCCCTGTGGATGCACTGGAACCCACTTTGCATGCTCGGGCGTATTACTCGGCTAATATTTGCTCCTGGTGTCGTCCGCTGCCCACGGTACTGAGTAGTCGGTGACTTTTTTCCTGGTGTTTTCTGAGCTGCCAAGCATGCCGCTGCATGTCTATCATTTTTTTTCTCATCAATTCCCTCGTGTTGCTGTTGGCCAATTCGTTGCCTTATGTCATGTTAGGGCCGCAGACACCCCGGATTCTGCATCTAGATTCCATGTCTGTCGCTTTTGCACCCGTCACCGTGTCACCAAAATAGGACTACATTTGCTCCGACTGTTCTAATTCTGTCGTAATTACAGAACAACCTCCGTCAAGGCAAAGACGCCTGCCCCGCTCTCACTAGCTATCACATTGGCGTCCGGACAGCACAAAAGTACGGCGTCACCGTCGCCCTCGCCAGGTCCCAGACGCCGGCCTGCGCGTAGGGATCCTCGCGCAGCCACGCGCGCACCTCGGCCTCGCTGCGGGCGCTCCAGACCATGACGCTGCCGACGGGGCGCCGCGGCTCGTCGTCGTGCGACGCCAGCAGCGGCCCCGACACCACCACGTGCCCGGCCTCGACGTGCCGCTTGTTGTGCGCCGCGTGCACCGTGAAGTTATCGCGCCGCGCCTGTAGCACCGTCTCGCTGACCTCGCCGTAGGCGTCCCGGTGATCGGAGATCTGGACGAGCCAATCGGGCATTGTTGCTGCTGTTGCTGTGCTGTTAGTTAGCTTGGGCGTATGTGAGGGTAGAGAGCGAGTGACAGATGCGAGGCGGGTAAGCGGGCCGATGTACGGACAGGACATAGCGATGATGGGTAAGACCGGCGATGGGTAAGACTGGCGATGATGGGTAATACCGGCGTTGAGCAATCCCCGCTGTGCTGGCGTCGAGCAAAGGACCTTTGGCAGTTAGGAAATTAGCAGGAAGAAACCGATGGCCGAGGGCTTTGGAAGAAAATTTGCACCGAGAAGGAGTTCGGGCTCGGGCACCCCGCTGTGACCAGCTTGGATATTTGTATTGTATACCCTGTGTGACAGGTATAGCAAATATGGCAGGTATGGCAGGATGGAACCTCGGGTCTGCGTCGCCGTTCCCGACTCCGATCGGAAAAGCATGATGCAGAGACGAATCGGCGAGTAAATCCCACCCCGGGACCAGGGTTGCTTGCAGACTTGCTGCTTGCCGACTTCTGCTTGCAGACTTGGCGACTATTTCCTATTGGCCAATGGCAACACTGCAGTACACCGTCATGGTTCTCACGTCGATTGACCGCTCCGAGGCAGCCTCGAACCTGCAGCTGGATTGTCCGTGAAAAATTCTCTGTTTGGGAAATGGGAATAAAGTAGTTCCCTAAATCGCCGGGCGTTGTTGTAGACGCGTGGACAGGCCACGCTGCCCCGGGCTGCAGGAACGAGCTGCCAGAGCCCAAGAGCCAAGGCTATATAAGTAAACTGCAGCACCTCGGAAAGGCGGTGATCAGCAGCAGCCAGCGCCCAGACAGCCAAACACACAGCCAGCAACCCTCCACAGCCCTCACCATGGTCGCCATCTGCAACCCGTCGACCAAGACGCTGGCCACGGTGGCCAAGTTTATCGGCTACATCTCGTCGCGCAACTACCAGCCGCTGCCGGGCTTCTTCGCGCCCAACGCGACGTGGTTCACCCTGGGCTCGCCCGTGTTCCCCGGTGACGTGGGCGGCGCGGTGCCGGCGTCGACGTACCTGTCGACGCTGCCCAACGCGGGCATCTTCGACGACTACTCGATCGACATTCAGAACACGGTCGTCGAGGGCTACCAGGCTAACGTCGAGGTGCGCATCATCGGCGACCTCGGCGACCTGCACTGGGTCAACAACGCCTCGTACACCTTCCACCTCAACACCGACTTCAAGATCACCCTGCTCGACTTCTACACGGACCGCATCGCCGTCAACTGGCTGGTGAAGTATCTGGCCGACCATGCCAACTCTGTGGGTTTTTTCATGTTCCTTCATCTGTGCCCTTGCTGATGGTGATCCTGCAGACCTCGTCCAAGGTCAAGCGCCATTAACATGACGCACACACTCGAGAGCACACGTTGGAGAGCACACGTTGGAGAGCACACGTTGGAGAGCACACGTTGGAGAGCACACGTTCGGGATTGACTGCTAGTCTGATACTAACAGTCCGGGTTTGATGTCTGGCGTGGCCGTTTGAAGGAACAGAAAAGGAGAAATGAAAAGGGGGGATGCAGAAGGGTCAGGGGTGGATCTTGAGGGCAACGGCCTCCGGTTCACCATGACCTCGAAAGTAACTGGGTTTGGCGGGGAAGGATTCAGGGATTAATTAATTAGCTAGCAACCGACCAGATATTTATTTGTCTTAGATAGCCTTCCTGAATTCACACTGTGCAAACCCTAGCAACTGCCCTGCGTATTCTCTTTGCACATTCACAAAGCTGCCTCGCTGAAGAGTTTAACCTCATTCAATGGCTCAGGGTCATGATCGAATTTGTATTGTTTGGCCACTATTATTCGGGCTTTTGCCTTCGACATGGGCGCAAAAGAAAGGCGACTGCCAAACTGGAATTTGTCGTCCTTTTTGATAAACTGATAAGAAGTAAGTTGGCCAGGGAAACGCAAAGAAACCAGACTAGATTAATTATGAAGTATAAAAGCAACCCATTTATTGCCCCGAGTTACTGATTATTATTCCAGCATCAACTTCTTCATTCAAATCATTTCGTACAGCTAACCAATCGTAATCGCTTGGATGACCGCCGTGCCAAGGCCATGCCAATGCAAACCATCCCGCTTTCGCCCCCTAACCCCTACTCCCAGGAGACGACTGCCAAAAAAAAAAAACGTCAAGCAGCAGGCCAGCTTAAATCACACCTCCCACCCTTGCCCAGCGCCGTTGCGCCACGGTCCTCAAAGCCCGCACGGCACTCGGGCGGCGCAATCAAGCCCCTTCCACCCGCATCCAGCAGCGCAGCGCGCCAGTTCTCCGCCATGAGCGCCGAGCCTTCAGCATTAGGGTGCGTGCCGTCTGACAGGTGTTTGGCCGTGGCCGTGACGCCGCGGGCAATGTCGGCCAGCACGACGTTGCGCGAGCTGCGGCGCAGCTTGGCGACGACGGCCGGCAGCGCGGCGTTGAAGCGCGTGATGCGGGCGTTGACGGTGGCGTTGGCGTTGGGGATCAGGCGCGCCACGACGAGCAGCGCGCGCGGGTTGTGCGCGGCGGCGCCGTCGAGGAGCGTGTACAGGTGGCCTGGCGCAGCGGTGGCGTTGGTGGGGCCGCCCAGCACGAAGTCGACGGTGCCGGCGTGGACGAGGATGACGTTGGGGCGGCTGGGGCCGGGGCATTGGGAGGCGGCGGCGGCGAGCTCGGGGGTGGCGGCGGCGCGGATCTGGGCGATGGTGTGGTAGACGAAGGCGTCGCTGGCGTTGTCGGGCCAGTCGCCGTGCGCGATGGACCCGGCCATGGACACGGCGTTGCCGTGCGTGTGCAGCAGGCACTCGAGGTCGCGGCGGTACGACGCGTTGCGCGGGTCGTTGTACCCCCAGGTGATCGAGTCGCCCAGCGCCAGGATGCGCAGCGGCATGGCCCCGGCCACAGACGATGCGTGCATGGCCCCCAACGCGGGGGATGCGTGGGTGCCGGCGGCGAGGACTTTGTGGCTGGCATGTTAGTTTATCTGCTGTCTGCAGAATGCTATAGAGAGCAGGGATTCACCCCAATCCCACGTACCGAGAAGGAGCAGCGCTGGCAACATGGCTTGGATCTTTGTGGCTTTCTGTGGCCCTACTTATTTTTCTGACAGCCCTCTTTATTATTTTCCCCTTCTTGACGTTTATCTACAGCACAACGACCGTTGCCAACAGGACGTACCTGGCGCCTTGCCCTTTAATGCATGCATCATGTGGAGCTGTCGGCACTGGGTGCCGGTGCACCCGATCCTGCTTCACTGCCGCTTGTCCCGGCGATCCCGGCGACTATTTCGGCATTTCTTGCACAGTAACACAGGAAAGCTACGGCAGGTTAAGGGGGGGATTTATTTGTGGCCAAGGTACCTGTGCTAGCATGGTCGTATATTCGAGAGCCACCAAGTTGGAGTATGGCGAAGTTCCCCTGCACGGTACCTGGCTTTCATCACTGCTTTTCTGCTTCCTTGAATACTCTTTTTACACCAATTTGCGATGTTCGGGCGCTAATTGTCACGGTCGCCACAGGGCTCATGTGACAGGATTGATTCTATTGGCTGCATTGCGGTTAGAGTGTGGTCTGTGCGCACTGCCTCACTTGCTCAGCACCACCACCTATTTCTCCGCGCCCTACGCAGACCCTGCGATAGATTCCTTTCTCTTCCTTAGCTTTGAATCCACATTCGTTACTGCCTTCAACCTTTGACTTTCCTACCTTCGTAAGGCGGGCCGTCACACTAATCTTACTAAATCTTACCATTGTACCGAGCTCCGTTGACGTAGTAAAATATCCGCAGATTTACGTAACTTCAACCTTAACCCCCCCCCCTGGGCAAAGGCTCTGAGTGGCGCTGCAAGTTCAGGGATCATGAGGCCGCCGTTCGCCGGCCTTTCCCGCCAACCTGCCGCCGAAGGAAGGATTTCCTAATCACGGATGCTCTTTTACCTTACAATCCAATCCCTTAATGTTTGTTAGCGGGGGACTTTCCAAGACCTGAAGGTCAGACATTTACACCTGTGGCAACAGGTTGTCTCGAGGTATACTAAGATGTCTTTGACGTTCCACTCGGACAAACTCCCGGCCCTATCCGGAATTGTGAAGCACTTGGAGCCGGTAATGGGCCCCCCTACGACCTATCTTGCTGGAATCTGGAAAGATCAGTACATGGCCCTCCAACTCGGCTGGTTCGCCACTCTCCATCGACGTCGCCAAGAAATGACAACTCCGGGACTCCATCATGGTCACGGGCTGCGATCGGCCAGCCCGTGTCGTCGTGCCCTCATGCAATCTGCTTCGAGTTTGGGGGTGTGTATCATCACATCGGACGTGTGGACAAGGCATGCAGCATTATGGATGCTCAGACAAACCCCAACACGGAAGATCCAACACGGAAGATCCAACAGGGTCGGTAGCTGGGGGATTCGTGGTCATCGAGGACACCTGAATCGAGAAGATGTTGACGAGCAGGCCAGGAAGATATTCAGCCTGTTCACGTCGGCACAGCTGCCCTCGCACGACATAAGATTCGCCAACACGGAGCCCGCCTTGCTGGCGCTGGCAGCCAGCGCAACGGCCATGAACAGTGCAAACAGCGCCACGAGCGCCGTGTTGATGGCTGCCGCAAGCCGCCATCTTTCGCGCGGGAGCCGCGACGCCAGAAACCCCATGGCTGAAAAGCGCAGCACCGCAGCGGCTGTCGATAGTTGCAGTGTTCAACTGCAATGGGATCTGCTCCTATCATGAGCCCGTCGTCCATTTTTTCGCCATGGGAGAAACTGAAAAGCGTCATTTGTTCTGCCTTAACTACCGAGTACCTGTTCTGCCTTAATTACCGAGTACCAAGATGCCTTCTCTTTCGCACCCACCTCTGCTACTACTTCCGGAACAAACAAGTCGTTCTAGAACATGTGGGCATCAATTAATTTCTCAAAATTTTGGAAGGGAGGTTCAGCAATCTGTATTGTAAGCGTCTTGAGAAATTTGCGTTCTTGCGGCAGGTGTGCCAAGGTATAAATGTGTCGCAACACCGCCCCTCCCACCCACGGCCATGTGACCTTTCGCAGTCTGGGCAGATAATTGGCCGCAATGATGGCCATAGCTCCAGGCGCAGTAAAGCTTGGGTCGTCATCTGCTTCGACATCGACAAACAGCTCTCGAAGCGAGGGCATTTCGGCCAGATTTGCCATACATAGATCAGTGTCTGGCTGCTTCCAGAGATCAAACGTCAAGTGGAGCCCCTCCCTAGATGGAGAGTCCGTAGTCGTAGCGGCAGCCCCCCGGCGACCTTGAAAGCTTTGCAGAGACACTCAAAACTCCCCTCGCTCCAGTCATGCCGCTCGTCGGCATCGACAATCTTTTTATAACCTCCTGACAGTTGAAGGCAGTTAAGATTTGGGGAGGCCTGGAGAATCCACACAAGTGGGTTGATATGACTACAGCGCGACATGAATGGCTGCATGTTTCGTAGACGTAAATTCATGAGGTTTGGGAAGTCGAGGGTAGGTGCAATGCGCTGGATGCCCGTAGAATTTGTGGTATTTCGAAGTGATTCCGTTGCAATTTCCCATCGCAATTCGGGACACTCACCAGGCGAGCGTTGGCGTAATCCTTCTTCGTCGCCAAAGTATGTCGCAAGTTGGATTGACTCGATTGACGAGCGGTGGAATTGGAGTAGTAAAACGAGGTCGGATAGCCGCGGGATATTTGTGGCTGAGAAACTCCGGAGGTCTGTTGTGTGCTTGAGATATTGTTCAATTTTGAAGAATGCATATTTCAGTCTGAGGTGGAGTTCGGCCGACCAGCTCGAAAGCCGTTTATCGGGTATATCTGTCTGCAGACGTGCGTTGAGCATTTTAAAATGAGCTTTGATGCACGCACCCACCACTTTTTTCCTCGCACCTGCCTGGGGACCTTGGCAGCTGTTGGCAGTTGAGATGCGCAGAGTAGGCCAGTAAAATCGTGAAATACCATCTTCCCGCCCATGCGCTTCCCATGTGCCAACCCAGCCACCCGGCCGCCCGGCCGCCCGGGTTAACAACGTTGAAGCCATCAAAACCTTCAAAAGCCCTGAAAACGCGTTTACCGTGGTGTTTTCCATTTTGACGATTTTTTCGTTGCTGAGTCGGCCTCGGAATAAAGGTAACTTGCAAATGGCAACTCTGAGGCCCGGATTTGTACGTACGTAAATTTGCCAAATTTCATGGTAGGCGCCCAGTTGCCTAAATGATCTATCTGTTCAATCCTAATCTGTTGACACGGTGATGCAATTCTTTGGTGTCAACTCTATCAATCCAGTAACCTAGTCTATGTCAACCTGGTTACCCTCGCCGCCCTTCCTACGAGGATAAGGGTCATCTTCACGGGACAGCGACAGCCAGCGCGAGGGAGCCGGGGACAGCGAGGTCGAGGGAGCCGGAGCCGGGGACGGTGAGGGCGAGGGAGCTTGAATTGTCAGAGGAAATCTCGATAAAAGGCATTACGAAGATTGTGAGCGGAAAGGTAGGTTGATGATGTGTTCAAGGGTTGTTTGGCAAAGGAAAAGCCTGCAAAGGCCACCTGGCCGCTGCAGACCTTAAAACACCAACTGCGCACACAAATGCCGGCATGTGGCAGTGTAAATAGTGTCATTTTGACCTTGCCGGGCTTCTTTAGTGCCCGGTATACTTTCTTAATGCCCGGTAGGCCGTTGGGTGGCTGCCATGTAATGTGGTATTTTATTATGTAAAAAGTGGTCCCCGCGTTGTAGCTGTCAATGACCCCCAGGTAGGTGCGAGGAAAAAGTGGGGTGCGTGCATCAAAGCTCTTTAAAATATCCCAGTAGAGTTCGACAGCGGCTTCCGTTGCGTCGACATCAAGGGTTCGCGTGAATCGGAATTGTGTCAACTGCTCCGTCATCCAGCGCGATGGTGGCACGCTGAGATTGAGGAGATCGAGGCACCCTCGGGGTAAAGAGACAGATTTCCAAATCAACGACGACACCAGGCTGTAGAATGCGCGGTTAACCAGATGTAGCGTGCGAAGTTCCTAATCGTAGTAGTCGTCATCGCCGTCGTCGTCGTCGTCGTCGTCGTCGCCGTCGTCGAAGAGGTGGCCTAAAATCATGAACCCAAGCTCGGCAACGCTGATCACATCCAAGATAGTCACCGCCATTATGACGGCGCCTCCTCGCGTCGTTGTCGTATTCGGATTGTGGCAGTTGTCCTTTGGGGTTTCGCTGTAGGGTACCTGTGCACGAAAGAATTGTTGAAATGTGCGAAATCGCGAGGTGCGAGTCGGTCGGCGTGTGTCTTCCTATTATGGCCGGGACCGGAAAATTTCAAAACCTAGAACGCAATCGCTTGATTGCGAACAAGCAGTGTGTTCGGCAGTGCAAAACTCGAGCATCAGGTACCTAAGGTAAGGAAATGGAAGAGGGCCTCCTAGCAGGAAACCGTGACTGGTGTTCAGTTTTAAGCACTCGGAAAACTCCCAGGCCCACTTGTGAATTGTAATTACGTAAAAATTCTGTTTCCTTACAGTACGGTGTGTTACATATCCCAAAGATGACCTTACGGAAGTATTACCTAAATATTACCAAAGATTATTGAAAATGGGCAAATCTGTTCCCAACTTGGCTTATGTTGGATTGGCTATTGTCAGATGGACAAGGGTTGCATGTGGAATAGAGCTCATCCCAGCTGAGCTCTGGTGTGGTCATCCGAGGTGAAAAGAGGCTCAGGGGAGCTGAAATGAAGTGGCCAGTTCAGCTGGTGTGGCTACTTTTGCCACCACCATTGCCACCATTTACAACTATAATAGAGGCCCTCTGGCAGGACCAAAAAGAAGAAGGAGGGAGATGAAGGAAGAAAGTTGAAGTGCTGAATCCAACAGCTTAAGAGTGACGGCTGAACTCGAGCCTCATGGCTCTTGAGAGGATTTTCTTTCTACACGAGCCCAGACCGAGGCGAATCGGCCATGACCCCCACTGCAACACAGGGAGCGAGCTGAAGAAGGGAAACGTCGAGCGCGTCCAGAAGTCCCGCGAAATGCGCCAGCCCCGCCACCATAACTGCCACGTGAAAGATCTGATGACTCGAGCAAAACAGATCGAAGCGATACGGAAACCACCGCTCGGGCACCTGTGACGTACCCCGCCATCAGCAGTGCAGCGCCAAAGGCGTTGGTTGGCATAAGGTGAGAGGGAAACAGAGAAGAGGTCGTCCACTCACCCTCGACACATACGCCACCACGCCGACCAGATTGAATAGCGTCATCCACGCCATCCACACGAGGGACATGCGCGCCTTCTGTAGCGCCCAACCGTGGAGGAGCAGGCCGTGGCCAACAAATACCAGCGAGCTGAACCCAAAGCCCGCGTACAGGGCAGCGCGCCACCGCCGGAACCGCGGCTGGCGGAAGCGAGGGTCAAAGGTAAAGACGGCGCAGCCCAACGCCGAGATGCTCGTCTGAAGCAGAGGTCAGTCAACGCAGAGCAGTTAGGCTGGAACATGGCAGGCTGACAGAGCACAGGGCGAGGAAATACACGCACCGTCGACCAGTACAGCACCTGCAGCTCAGGGTTGCAGCTGAAGCCGTAGTAGATGGTGGGAATCCCGGCCGACCACATGAGCACGAGGATGCCGAGGTAGTCGAGTTTCTTGCCGAAATGTGCAACCAGGATGCTGTGGTTCCAGACGGCGTGAGCCCTGTGTTTGGTTCAGCCGGGTGCCCGAATGAATGATGCACAGTTGGCACAAGAGACGCAGACAGAAAACAGAAAGAGGCAGTGCATATGGTCACCGGGGACTCACGCCGCTGACAGCGCAAAGCACACTGCCACGCCTACGGCATACACCGAGATAACCGCGACGTCGACGAGACCCGCTGTCTCTGGGTGGCGCTGGTAGATGTGCCATCGGCACAGGTACACGGGCAGGAACAGGAACAGGACGCAGCCGAGCAGGTGCGACCAGATGTTGACCGTCTCGTTGTGGAGGCGGCAGAGGCTGCGCACCGAGGCTGCGAGGGAGCCCGAGGTCGGTCTGGTGGGTGTCAAGTCCATTGTCAGCCACTTCTCGCAAGGTCATGTTCATCGTTGACAACGAGGGCAAGGTGGACAGAGCCGCACCTGTATCCCGACAACACATATTCGTTTTCTTGCTGCCACACCGGGATCTCGCTGTAGAGCAAGAGCTCTTGCGACGGTGTTGACGCTGTGGTCGCGATGGCTGGGGATGTCAACAGTGGCTCGAGCTCGCCCTTCGCCTCTGTGGGTGACATGGCAAAGGCAGGGACGGAGCGGCTGGACAAGACCAGTCCCGGCGACTCGGCGGACTTCATGGCGCAATTGTCGATGTCACTTGGCTAAAGACAGCAGAAGAACGAGACAATTCCCAAGAAGATTGGATTTGTCAGGAGCTGGTCATGGAGGATGAAGGGCTGCCATATAAAGCGAGTGCGCCCGCCCAGCGCCCACCAAGGCCATGGTCAGTGAAACGGCACTTGGATGGCCTGACACGACGGCCGCGGCCCGTGGGTGAATCTACAAGGAATTGTGGACCTGGGAGCGCACACAAAACGCGTCTGGCGGCACGGGCGACCCTAGCGGCGGCGCAGCCGGCACTTGTCGTCTTTTTTTGTAGACATTCTTGACAAATAGATATAAATGGGCCTGGGGCCGCTCTGTTCCGGCCCGGCCCGTCGAAGGATTTGGTCGCCACGGCCCGAAGGATCAGACACTAGCTCTTGCAGTCCCAATTTGCCGACGGCCGACCAACAAAATCCGAACTAGGCCTCGAGTCGCTCCACCTAGTCGACAATTGCGGCCAAGAAACATTTTTGGTCCAGGAACTTTTTCGAGAATACACCGGCCTGAGACTCTTTAACATGGAATCGCTTGCCGAATCCACGTCTGGATGTGTCGTGGTGTCGCTCGGACTTCGGCCTGCGAGCATGTCCGGACTGGGTGATGCCACCAATAACCACGGCCTACTGGCCTCAGGAGGGTGGAGAGGATGGCGATGAAGTCGATGTGATTAGGCAAGCAGGTATTGCCGAGACTATTGACTTCGAAATGCGCATAATGAGAAGCCAAGTCGCGCGAATGTCATGCTCGCTCCCACGCCTGCACCCCAGGGACTGAAGAGTGATGCAACAGCAGAGTCATGTGCAATGGTAAGTAGGCATTGGCAATCTCCTTATGGTCGAAGGCAGATAGACAAGCTCACAGTGCATCGTTGCTGTGCACTATCATAATTTGAGCACATGGATGCGCAGTCACAGAACAAAGTGATGGTTCGCTACTAAAAGCAAAAGCAAAGCTGCGGAGCGCGTTCTGCAGAATCGGGCGTGGGCATTGCGTTGCTGTGGGTTGATTTGCCAACGTTGGATAGTTCGCGACTTGGCCGTTCAAGGTTTTGCGGATATTTGTCGCCACGGTGAGAAGCCTCGACCAGCACCTCCCGCAGAAGAAACCTGAAAAGTTTATTCAAGGTCACCATCACGCAGAGGACAAGCCCCGGTTGCCACTGCCAGTTCCGAGTGGGACCGGACACTTTCAAGTCGCGGAAGTTTCGAACTGAAGTTGGCAGATCTAAATCGCGCCTTCCATTGATGGCATCATTCACTTTGGAACACGTACGAAAGATGTTTGCACCTTCCTCGTCGTTTCAAAGTTGCTGCATCTCGAGCACGTGGACGCCCAGAAAGAGGATCATAGTTCAGTGCGATGCCGAGCTTTGTATACGAGATTGAATTAAACAAAATACGGTTTGATGTTTGTTTGCGTCCAAACACGCCCAGTCCAAGTTCAAGTACAAAAGTTGTCCCACTTGCTCCCACCACACACCCAACATTCCACGAGTCCACACCAACCTAGAATTCACGCACAAAATCCACGACAAAATGACAGCAGCCGACGGTGCGGGCGATCGCCCGCAACACCCCACCGTAATTGCCATGCTTGGCGGCCCCGGGTCCGGCAAAGGAACGCAGTGCACCATGCTGGCGCAGACATTCGGCATTGAGCACGTCAGCATCGGCGACCTGCTGCGCCTCGAGCGGAACAGCCCAGGGAGCAAGTACGGCCAAACCATTCGCGACAACATTGCAGCAGGACGGCTGGGCGCCAAGGAAATGACGGTGGACATTTTGGGCGACCATATGAAGAGGAGCACCGCGCAGGGGACCCGCGCGTTTCTGATCGACGGTAATCGCCCTACGAATTCCGATTGCAGGCCGTGTGCTTTTGGCTCGCTAATCATGTCGTGTCACGCAGGGTTCCCACGCGACAAGGAGCGATGCGAGTACTTTGAGCAAGTGATGGGTCCGATCTCGTTCCTCGTTGTTCTTGAATGCCCCGACGACGTCATGATGGAACGGCTGACGGGCTCCGATCGGGGCCGGACCGACGACAACCCGGAAAACATCAAGAGGCGCATAGAAATGTTCAAGAAGACCACCCACGGTGTCGTCGACATCTTTAAAGATCGAGGCCGAGTTCGCTTCGTCAACTCCAACCAGGATGTTGACAGCGTCAGGCTTGAGATTGAGGCCATTCTGGAGGGTCTTGTCGAGAGACGGTCGCCGTTCTAGGTCAGGCGTATCACGTTGTGCACAAATCAAAGAAGATATCTGGATGCCGAAATAAAACCAAATTTTGCCTTTTAAGACCGCACCAGACTGGTCCTGCAATGCCTCGGATGTATCTAAGGCTTGGAAACTTGGAACTCTAACTACGAAGTGGAGAAGCCCTCAAGAATCAAGAAGGAAGCAAGTTGGTGCGTCGTCCCAGCGGCACTCCATCACACAAACCCCTGGCTCCTGGAACAGATCTGCCGCCATGTTGTGACGACCATCTGGACACTGCCGACCCGGTTGCTTGCTTGGCCGCCATCACGACCGCCATCTGCATCGCCGCCGTTGGCTCGCCCCCCGACAAGGTGCCAGCCGCCCCCAACGACGTTGTCAACGTTATCAAAAATTGCGCCTTCTTTGTGGCTCGCCTATCACCAGACATGGCACCAGCCGCTGCCGCTGCCATCGCCGCTGTAATAATCGCCAACCTCGCCAACACTTGCGCGGCTGGGTTGGGTTTGATTGAGGAGCTTGGGGCCGGCGGCGACCTCAGTGCCCTTCATCTCGTGATTCATCTTCCGGAAAGCGTCTGGCACCGCACAGCGGTAGAGGCTGTTGATGCTACCTTCGGGCCTCCAAGGTGGGGTCATGAAAACCGTGTCAGCTACATCGGCGCCGGCTGTTGCTTGCGCTATTGACAGTGCCGTTACCAGCGTCACGAGCGCTGTTGCCGCCGCTAGGTTGCGTGGAGATGGTTGCATGCTGGACACGGCTTTTACGTTTGCCGACAGCGCTTTCCGCGTCGCTCGTGTTCTCAATGACGGTATTGCCGCTTTCGCGGGACAGAATCTGGACGCCCAGACCAAAGACTAGCTGTCGCGATGGCCTCTTGCTCGAAACTCAAACATGGTGCAATGTTTTCACCTTGGACGATGGATCTGGACGACAAAACAGACTGACGTAGTAGTGCTGTCTTTTATCGGCCGTTCTAGACCGGTCCCGGGAAGCCTCCAATTACAGGGGGCCGGGGCCGGGGCTGGGGCTGGGGCCGGGGCTGGGGCCGGGGGGGCAGACAGGGCTCAGCATTGGGGACGGAGCTTCTCTGCCAATCATGTAGCGCACTCTGGCGCCAGCTCACCTGTTTGGGCGTTTTAGATGCAGCTGAGCCTCAGCGCCGCCGGGGGTGGTGTTTATGCATCCACCATTGCCGAGGTCGTCACTGGCCATGCGGGCCGGGTCTGTTTCTCCAGATTTCAGTGAATCAAGATTCCAGTCAAAATACTTCTGTCGCCAGGCCAAATCACGGCTTTTATTTCAGCTTCACTTTAACACACAACCAGTAGCACAGGCTGGCTATCCAGGGATGGCCTTCCCGCGGCTCCTCGTCGTTTCCTTGGTACTCTACCTTTCACTAGGCCACGCCGACAGCACGACCGAGATACGATTCGAAAACACAGACGAATACACCAGCGCTATCGACCCGAAACAATGTCCCGGGGACTGCGCCGGCAGCCTCTCGAGCCAGTTCAAGACGGCCGCCAGCCACGGCTGCGACCCCGCCAACGCGTTTCCCTGCATCTGCGGCAACGCCACAGCGTCGTCGCTCCTCCGCGACAGCATCTGGGACAGCTGCTACTCGGGCTGCGGGCTCGCCGCCGCGTATCCCGCGACCAGCATCCTGCTGGGATACTGCGTGTCCAACAGCAGGCAACTGCAAGAGCCAGCCACCAACACGGCCGCCACCACCACAGCGGCCGGAGAGATCTTCCTGCAGGACACGGACGCGTTCGCCGCGGTGATGAGCAGCAACCCGGGCGGGTGCGCCGCGCCGGCGGCCGCGTCGCTGACCAAGTCGTTCAAGCGCGCGCACGGCGCGGCCTGCGATCCCGCCGACAGCTTCGCGTGCCTGTGTGGCAACGCCACCGCGTCGGCGCAGCTGTTCGACGCCATCTCCGCCGCCGTCTACCAGGGCTGCGGCGGCCCCGAGCTCGCCCAGCAGGCCGCGAGCCTCCTGCCGGCGTACTGCGCGGCGAATTCTGTCAGGGTCGGGCTGGCCAGCCCGGCGGCGAATACTGCGTCGACGACGACGACGGGGACGGGGACGGGGACAGGGACAGGGACGGGGACAGGGGCAGGGACGCAGGAGACGGGCCGGGGGTCTGCGTCGCTTAGCACGTCGAGTAGTACTGCGCCGGCTACGGGGTTGCTGGATCCAGTGCCGGTCAGCGGCGGGCTCAGCGCGGACGGGCGGGCGGGGGTCATTGTCGGGGCCATATTTGGCGGGCTGGGGCTGGTCGCGGCGGTGGCTGTGCCGCTTTATGTACACAGGAGACGGACAAATGCGGAGAGGGAAACTATCTCATAGGTTGCACGGGTTTGGATGGTCTTTTGTCGTTCGTTGGTTTTTATGTTCATCTGTTTCGATTTGCATAGCGAGCTGTCTGGTGGAGTAAACGCATTTCATTGCTGGCTGTTTGGGGTTTATCAGATACAATTGGAGAAAGATTTATCTAGTGCGGCGAATTGGATCTGCACGTTGAAGGTTTCGAGCATCTTCGGAGAGAATATTTCGTGGGCTTCGACTCCGAAGTCTGTCATCGGGGATCCAGGGTACGCAGGCGGAAAAACAAATCCAGTGGAATTTTTACAGCGTTCTTCAATTTCGCTAGAAACTCGCTAGAATGAGGCCAGTTCTCAACTTTGTCGTGGGGGTTTGTCCTCGTGATGGCGTCTCAGAATTGGGCTGGATGCATATATCTCCACAGCTTGTGATATTGGTGGAATGCTTCATAGAGAATCGCCATCGAGTCTCAGTAGAGGAGCGTCCATTTAATGCATGATACGTATCATCAAGCGCTGTGCTTGGTTACTTCGGATTCGGAAGGACAGGTAGTCCGGAGCCATATTGGCTGACAATTTTCGACAAGGTGAATAATTGGTCAGCTCGCAAGGCTTTTGTCAGCGCGGCTCAAGATTCTCCAGTTGTTCCCCCAGTTCGACATTCGTTCCAGTTTCACAGCTACAGCAATATAACTCTCGCGAGAATACGACCATGGCTATTCTGGAGCGATGTGGTATTGCCTATTTAGCCGTCTAACGCGGGTACCTTGGGGGGTGGGGCGGCCCTTTTGGAAATTGACGACGCCCGTGGGATAAAAATACTCTCATATGTGTAGTTGGTAACAAAGATGCCTTTTCTACCTAGTATAGCCGCGGTCGTTAGTTTTCTGTCATGGTTTTGATTCTGCATCACGTCAAACAAAGCTTACCCATAACAACGTTGACCAGAATCACCATGCTCCCGACTCGTCTGAGCACCGGTTTCACCGCCCTGGCAGCCCTTTTCGCAGCCGGCAGCGCAGTGGCAGCACCCAACACCACCACGCTCTCCCTCAAACCGTGGGAGATCTCGACCCTAGTCACGCACTCGCCCTCAGGGTACCCAGGCGGCGCGCCGTACTCGACGCTGTTCGCGACCATCTCAGACCCCAACAACATCTTCCTAGGCAGCACGCAGTTCGGCGACGCCGTGTTCGCGCCGTCGAGCGTCAATTGCACGGTGCGGTGGCTCGGGATCGCGGGCGCCGACGACGACCCGCACGGCCGCGCCCACCAGTGCTCCGACATGGGCCACGGGAAGTGGACCGTCGAGATCCTGCCTGGCGTCGCGGGGGACCCCGCCGTGCGGTCGTCGCCCGACTCGGCCACGACCAACTTTGCGCTGCGCTTCACGTTGACCGAGGCCGTCACGCTCATGACCGGGACCGTGTGGGATCGCTTCGCCGGCACGGCTGCGTTTGCCGTGGGAGACAACATGGCGGGGTCTTGCGGCGGAAGTAGTCAGTGCACCTGGGGTCTGAAGGACACGGTTACGCGGCCGGTGTTGGTCAACCAGACTTTGGTCGAGACACGGTGCTTGGCTGGGACCTGCAGCGAGTGGGTGAGGGGTGGCAGTTCATGAGCATCGGCTCTCAACCCGAAGCCGCCAGGCAGCAGGGTTTCCCAGAAGATGGGTCGCCCCGACGGGCTGGACTATCAGTCCGCCGTCCCACGGCTCGTCGCGGTCGAACGCTCCGGTTTTCATTTCCGCAATGTAATGAATGAGCTCACGGAGGCATTCTAGGATAATAATGGAATTCAAGCTCTCGCCAAGTGTGTCGAATCATACTTAGACACTGTAAAGGCGGCCGGGAGCGCACCATTGAGACGGCTTTGTAGCAATCGCACGACCGCCTTGTGGTCGTTCTCCATAGTACGCGACAGCGGCGTCTGGCCATTCTTATCTCTCGCCTCGACGGCGGCGCCCTTCTCGAGTAGTAGTCTGGCGATAGTGTCAAGGCCATTTCCTGAGGCGAGCGAAAGTGACGTGCGGCCGTCTTGGTCCTTCAACTCGATGTTAGCACCGTTCTGGAGTAGCAGCATGGTAATAGTAACGCATTCTTGCTCCGTTCGGTTACTATATAGTCGTAGTCTGTCAATATATATATGCTCTTGACCTGCCATGATTGACCGCCGCTCGTGTTGCTGCTCCAGAAATATCGGTAGGGTTTCTCGGCGTGCCATCATCAACCGCTTCTTTTTTTGCTGCTCCAGAAACATAAGTTGCATTTGATAGTCTAGAAGAGCATGATTCGTACAATCTCTCTGACTTGTGATCTCAACCGGAGTTATGATCTTAACCTGAGTTGCCGTCCATAGCAATGGGGTTTTGTCATTATTGTCCCGAGAGTTTACATCGACTCGTCCAGTAGCGAGAAGCAGCTTGATAACAGCTTCGTGTCCATTGGCAACAGCCCATGATAGTGCTGTCCGACCGCTATCATCCTTCCAGTCATAGTCTACATTCTCGGCCGCAAGAAGTAGTTCTACAACGGTATCGTGTCCACTCGCAGCAGCCCATATCAAAGGCGTTTGCAATACCCGGTCCTTTGAGCTGGGGTCGCATGTTTTCTTTCCCAATGGAAGGTTAACGACAGTCGCACGGCCTTTCTGGGCTGCCCATGATAATGGTGTCTTCCCTGAGTAAAATTTCGACTCGGAGTCGGTAGCCTGGTCGAGCAGCTGCCGCACGATAGTCTCGCACCCGTTCTCGGCGGCCCACGATAACGGTGTCCGGCCCCGGTTATCCTTCGCATCAACATCGGCGCCCAGATTGAGAAGCTGCCGCACGATAGTCTCGCACCTGTTCCTGGCGGCCCACAATAACGGCGTCCGGCCCTATTTATCCTTCGCATCAACATCGGCGCCCAGATCAAGCAGCTGCCGCACGATAGTCTTGTACTTGTTCCCGGCGGCCCACGATAACGGCGTCCGGCCCTGGTTATCCTTCGCATCAACGTCGACGCCCAGATCAAGCAGCTGCCGTATAATAGGCTCTTGCCCTTGCTCGATAGCCTGCAATAGCGGCGTCCAGTCACCGAAACCTTTCGCGTTGACGTTGGCGCGCCGATCGAGAAGCTGCCGCACAATAGCCTCGTCCCCGTGCTCGATAGCCCGTAATAGCGGCGTCCAGCCCGATTTATTCTTCGCATCAACGTCGGCGCCTAGATCAAGCAGCAGCCGCATGACGGCCTCGTATCCTTTCTGAGCAGCATGAGACAATAGACACTGATCCTTTACACATGCATGATCCGCAACAATGTACAGCGCGAGCAACCCTTCGTCCCCTTGCTCTAGTACAAATGAGAGCATGCCTTTCGTTTGCGAAAAAGTGAAGTTGCGGCCCATTCTGAGACACTTATTTTTGTTGTCTGCGAAGGCGTCGCGTAATTCACTAAGCAGCGATACCTGTGGCTGCAGTGTTGAATGCACTTCTACAAATGCTGCAGCAGCCTCTCTGCTCCCTGTGGCCAAAGCGGCAAATATCGGCGCCCCATAACGCTCATATTCTCTTACAAAACAGGCTTAATTGGATGGATAAGCTCTGATGAGGGCTGCCGCGTTGTGCTCCCCTAACAGATATAGAAAGCTCGCTCTGGGGGTATATCGTCGCTTGTCGTGTCGTTCAAACAAGTTGTTGAGTTCAATCCAGTTAGTGAGCCGGAAGCTGTGAAGAAAATCCAGCTGGTTGATACCGCTGGCTTCTGCCGAATCTGCGTGGTACAGAACATTTCTTGTTGCGCCTCCCGAATCTTGCCCTCCTCAACCCTTGCAGACTATAACACCCTTCGCCGCTTTTGCTCAGGCGAACACTCGCGAAACAATCAGGGAAGTGACTGAAATAGGTTTAGACTCGATGGGCAGTGTCCTGAGCCCAGAAGATGATAATTGGCAACTTTTCGCGAGGGAAGTGCTTGTACCATGGCTGGGCCCAAAACTGGGACCGCCGAGGAGCACATAAGTACTTGCCCTCCCACCTTGAGAATCTACTCGTAGGGCCTAGTTTATGGCCATCTCTACTATCGGCTTCTTGATATTTTCAAGATTTTACTCTATCATTTCCGTCTATCTTGAGCAGATCGCCGCATTAGCTCTCAGCTCTCTAGTTAGCTAGATCCACTGACATCAACACGTCACCTATCGCATTGGGGAAATTTCAAATCGATTTTCTATTTTTCTCACGCCGCCAAAGACAGCTACCGAAGATGGTCAGGAAAAGGACAGCAGATGAGAGGAGAAGATGCGCAGAAGAGAACGGATTCAATGACGACGACACGGATGTTGATGACGAACCTGTCCCACGTGAGGTCTTGGACTACACCAAAGAGAGATACAGAGACCAGATGGACCTTTGGATCGAGTAAGTAGATCATACGAACAGTGATTGATGGGAAAACTAATAGACCGTTAAGGTACAAAACAACACACCCCGAAGCTACACCTCATCAATTGAAAACCCTGAAGCATTTTGCCAAGTTTATAGCAAAGTCCGCCAAAGGTGTTCTGGACCCGGAGGGAAAGCCGACCGTTCAAACCGTTCGGAATTACTTCCGGTGTTTTGTCTCTGGTTGGAATCTAGACAATCCAACGTGTTTGATCTCGAGAGACTTCACAGACTCCATCACCAATGTAGGCCTCCGTGCTCTCCAGTAACGTGTGTGATAAGCGAGATGAACAGACAAGCGAGTTGAACACTTTTGACGCGACGCGCCTCCTCTCTACAAAACACCAAATTCCTCAACAAACTCAAATGTCTCTTCCTTCATACGAAGCTAGGGTGAATTTGGCCCTCAGGGCTATTCAAAACGACCCAAAACTCAGTATTCGAGCTGCAGCAACAACATATCAAGTCACGGTAAATACTATACGCAACCGACGCGACGGCAAACCTGCACGACGTGATACTCCAGCCAATTCGCGTAAGCTTACGGATTTGGAAGAGAAAACGATTGTTCAGTACATCATTGAGCTATGTGCGCGCGCATTTCATCCCCGGCTTTCGTACGTAGAAGATATGGCCAATCGATTGCTACGCGAACGCGACGCGCCCTCTGTCGGTACACGCTGGGCTCACAACTTCGTCAAGCGCCAGCCAGAACTTCGGACGCGTTTTACGCGTAAATACGACTACCAGAGGGCCAAATGCGAAGATCCAAAAGTTATTCGCGAGTGGTTTGCGCTTGTGCACAACACGAAGGCCAAGTACGGTATCCTTGACGAAGATTTGTACAATTTCGACGAGACTGGCTTTATGATGGGCATTATCATCCCCGCTATGGTAGTTACTACCTCTGATGGCCGTGGTAGGGCTAAGCAAGCCCAGCCTGGTAATCGAGAGTGGGCTACAGTCATCCAAGGAGTGAATGCTCTAGGCTGGACTATCCCACCATTCATTATCTTAGCTGGGCAATATCACCTTGCTAACTGGTATCAAGAGTGCAACCTTCCGGGTACCTGGCGTATCGCAACAACCGACAATGGCTGGACTACTAATGAGAAAGGCATGGATTGGATTCGGCACTTCGATTTCCACACAGCATCTCGTACGAAGGGAATATACCGACTGTTAATTCTCGACGGCCACGATAGCCACCACTCCGAAGAATTCGAGACTTACTGCCGGGAGCACAACATCATCACACTCTGTATGCCTCCGCACTCTTCACACCTACTTCAGCCATTGGATGTTGGTTGCTTTGGGCCGTTGAAGAAGGCGTACGGCTGTCAGATTGAGCAGCTGATGCGGATGAACATCACACATATTAGCAAGCTGGAGTTTCTTTGTGGGTTTAGAGAGGCGTTTTTTGCTTCGGTTACGGAAAGGAATATCCAGGGGGGGTTTGCTGGAGCCGGCCTTGTGCCGTACGATCCAGAGAGGGTGATATCCAAGCTGGATGTGCGTATTCGGACTCCAACACCCCCAGCTACAAGCCCAACTACATCGCTACCTTGGGTCTCCCAAACGCCACAAAACCCGAGAGAGGCTGCCTCACAGTCAGCGTTCATCAAAACTCGAATTTCCAACCATCAGGGCAGCTCTCCAACACCAATGCTGACTGCTGTGGATCGATTAGCTAAAGGTACGATGGCTATGATGCACGAGGTGGCTCTTTTGCGTACAGAGGTCTCAGCACTTCGGAAGGCCAATGAGGGGCTTAGTAAGCGACGGAGAGCCAAGAAAACACGTGTTCGGCTTGGAGGATCACTTACTGTACAAGAGGCACAGGATCTACTGGATCAGAAGGCTGTGGGTGGGCAGTTGGTCCAGGAAACACGACAAAATGGTGGTGGTGCAGGGGGGTCTCGTACGAAGATTCGATGCTGTGGCGTATGCGGCAAGCCTGGCCATAATGCACGTACGTGCAAGGAGGCTGCAGAATCGTCTGATTCATCTGTTTCCGATTCAGTTATTGTTATTTCCTAGTGTTGTGGTTGTGTAATTGAGGGTAGTTGTGGTGAGGTTGTGGAAATTGTTCAACTCGCTTGTCTGTTCATCTCGCTTATCACACACGTTAGAGCCAAGTGCCAACCACGTCAACTCGCCACACTTTCCATTGCACCAACTTGACACTACCGGTATTTACAACTGCGAGTAAGCCAGTCGCTCTGTAGGCGCAGGGCAGGCTAAATCGTTCAATCTGCAATAAAAATCGAAGGCTTGCAATTGAACGTTGCTTAGGTAATCAACTGTAACGTGGTCAAATGCCCTACCCTACGTTCAACGCTGTCAAATCGCTGTAGTCGAATTAGTGGTAGATTTGGTGGATTCGGCGACGGCTTCAATTGCAAGGAAGTAATCGAAGGCTGGCGCTGGCGGGGCAGACTGCCCGGACAGCCTTGGTGGGCCCTGTTGATGTGGCTTAGAATGGCCAGATGGAAGTTGGGCAATTGAACTAGGCGATATTTGGTGGAAAAATCGGATTTTTTCATAGGCTAGGGCCTTGGCAGGATTTGCCTTTGTATCCAAGGCCCAAATAGACGGTTGATACGGTCCCAGTATGCCTTCTCTATTACTAAGGATATCGTTCTCGATTTAATAGATATCGATGACCGACTACTTATGATTCTTTTTGGAGAAGTACTTCCCGATGACGATAGCATCCCTGGCGGCATCCAGGCCTGATAATAAGTGCCCGCGCTTCTCGAAGTGCCGAGCCCGGCCATATATTGCTGTCGGCAAGCTGGTCACTCACACCAAAATCCCGGCCATCCGGCAAGCCGGCGCCGCTGAACGGGCGGCTCGCGCTAAAGGCCCCGCCCCCGCGTCGTACTCACGGCCATCCTCACCGAACCCCCCGAAGAAAGCCAAGGGGTTGGGTTTCGCCGAGGCCGAACGGGAAGCCCAGCGACGGTTCAAGTCACCCACATCTGGCCCGGTATTCCCAGGCCCTACGATCCCCGGCCCCGTCGCACCTGCCCCTGCCCCTGGCCCCGAACTCTGTGCTCGGGCCTATATTCGGAGAGAGCCTAGCCAAGTTCTGGGCATACTAACGGCGTCGTCAAAGTTAGCCATGTCTGTACATGTGATGCAAGACATAAGAGCAATAGCAGCTGTCGAATGCGCCACGAAGGAGTCGGTGGCAGGGCCGTGTCACAGGCTACGAGGCCCCGAGGCCCAACTCCGCCGCGCCCATCTAGCACAGGCTTATAATGCCGAGGCACCTTATATATGTAGCTGGCTCCAGCCCCTGTTTTCAGCTTCTTGAACCAAAGCCCCGTCGCACCCAATCAACTGTATATGAACAGCAGCAGCTATGAACAGCCAAATCAAGTCTCTCTTGGATTTGGTCATGGGGAAGTCGCGGATGGGGAATACAGTGTATTCAAAGGAGTGGAATTGCTCGCTGACCTGAGGATGTATAAAGCTCTCTTCCTCCCCGAGGTGAGTGATTACATAGCCGGCTCAGGACCTAAGACCGTTGCACTAGTGAAGTCAGTCGACGAAAGTGAATTCGTTAAGGGCTCCAGGAAGAAGCCCGACTAGCACAGCTATCGATGCAGGTCGGCGTCTACGAGCTAGACAACGATCCTGGTAAGGTGAAGAACACTTTGTTGTGTATCAACTAGTAAGGTAATATTGTGTTGGATTACTGCACTTCAGGATTTTTACTGGCTTCAATTGATTGTCTTCTCTATCTTCCTGGCTTTCTGGCAGTGCCAGAAAGCCTCCTTCTTATACTACTATTGTGGTGGCAAAATAGGTGGCAAAATGAGTGGCGAAGTAGGCCGCGAATCCTTTGCCTAGCTCCTTCACAGCCCACATTCCAGCATGTTCCATCTGACACACCCCCTCAGCCAGCAGCCTGCCCGGGGTGTTGGCTGAACCGAATCGAGGCTATTCAGACTTCCAGACTAGGTAGCTCTGCCTCTCCTCCTTCGATCAGATCCTCCAAAGCCTCCAGATCTTCGTCCGTGATCTCCTCTAGTCGTGCATGTCTTTCTTCTAGCAAACTAGAGATATCCATCACTCCAATCAGGTCTCTGAACCTTCTGAAATCCTGCTCTTGCAGGGCCTTCGTAAGGCCATCAGCCACTTGTTCTTTTGTTGGCACGTAATCTACGTGTATCTCACGCCTCTCAATCCTCTCCCGCAGCCAGTGGTTGTGAATATCCACATGTCGTAGCTTGGTGTTCAGAATCGCCACATCTTCGGTTACAAGGCGGATTGTCTGGGTGTTATCGCACCAGATCTGGACGTGCCGTTCGTCTAGTTGGACTCCGATCTCTTGGATCAATCGCAGTGAATACAATGCCTCCTTGGTGCCTTGTGATAGTGCGAGTAGCTCTGCCTCCGTTGTTGAGGTTGTAACCGTATCTTGCTTGTTGGCCTTCCAGCCAATCGCTCCTCCGAAGAGCACCATCACGTATCCTTGTGAACTGCGGCGATCTGCGCTGTTATCTGCGAACGAGGCGTCGGTCCAGGTGTTGAAGTTGTCGCCACCCCCGATCTTGAGAGCGAAGTTGGCTGTTGCTAGGAGGTATTCGACCACTCTTTCCGCCGCCTTGAGGTGCTGTGGGCTGGGATTGAGGTTGAATCTGGAGAGGCGAGAGGCTGCAAACGCCACGTCTGGTCTGGAGATCACTGCGGCGTACAGCACCGTTCCAACTATACGCTGATAGCGTTGAATCTCCGACTTTGTGGCCACTCCGGTGTAGGCGTATAGTTCTTCTGCGGCCATTGGAGTCTTCCAAGTCCGCCGATTAGCTCTGTTGGCAAGGAATCTCTCCATCTTGCGTATGTAATCAGCCTGTGAGAGGTAGATCGTCTTTTTGGCTCTGTCTCGTACTATCGCCACTCCAAGGAACCACTGGGCTTCTTCCCCGCCCTGGAGTGCGAATCTGGTGCTGAGATAATTCACTAGATTGGCGGCTTCGGCTCTTTTTTTCTCTCTAAATGCAACCACGATATCGTCCACGTAGTAGAAGATGATGACCCCATTCCGAGTCCAACAGCACGGCTCGTGCTTGACTGGCTCGCAATTGGCTTCTCGAAGTACCTGATTGAATAGCTTCTGCCACAGGAGTGGTGATTCCCTCAAGCCATAGAGCGCCTTGTTGAGCTTCAGGACTCGGTCTTGCTGCTCGAATCCACGCGGCATCCGCATGAACACGTCGTATGGCATTTTGGCGTGGACAAACGCGTTGACAACGTCGTGTTGTAGTAACTCGAGGTCGAATCTCGCTGCAATGGCCATAAGGGTCCGGAACGATCGGCCGGCTAAGGTTGAGGCGTATGTGTTCTCCACGTCGGCCTTCGCTTGTTGATCTCCCCGTACAACGAGTCTTGCCTTCACCTTGAGGAGATACCCGTGCTTATCGAACTTGTAGGTGAATACCCACTTGCAATCCAAGATCTGCGATCCTTTTGCGGTAGAGGTGTGGACTTCCGTAAATGACCCCATTTCGCGATGGCTCTTCATATGGTCGGCCATAGCCGCACGGAACCAGATCTCGAGAGGGTGTGCACACATACGAGCGTAGTTGATTGGTGCTTGAAGTAGATCTTGCCTGTGATATTTTCCATTAGCTCTCGGCTTAATTGCGGTAGGGAGGCTCTTATCGTTATTCTCGGCAGTTCTAGCTGCTTCGTATTTGACTAGTTGCCTTCGCCTTCGTGGGCTCAGTCGTAAGTGGTTTAATTCCTTGTTAAGCTGCCACCGGTTTATGGGCTCGCCCTCGCGAATGCCCGCGGTGGCTTTCGCTCTTCCTGCGGAGAACGCAGCTTTCCACCACATCTCGTTGTGGGTTGTAGTAGGCGTATCTACGCCACTCATTTGAGTCTCTCGGTCTGTAAGATCTAACGTTGTGAACGCTGCCTCTACCAGATCCATCGCGTGAGGTTGATTCAATCCAGGGGGTAGGTGTTGGCTTGCGCAGTACGCCGAGTAGAGGGGGCCAGTCTCATACTCGAGTTCGCGTTCCATCTCCACATCGTCGGTGGTCCCTGTCTCCGTTTCTAGAAGATCAGAGGTATCTGCCTCGGTTTCAGAGGTTACAGATAGATGGTGCTCCTCCGCGTATGTCACGGTTCCAGAGCCTGCGTGCTCAACTTCGCCTATTTCCTGTTGATCTTGGCTCTCATTTGTGTGTGATTGGACGACGATTTCGTCAAGTATGAGCTCCGTGAAGTCATCTTCTTCTTGCGTCTGGAAATCGTGTTGTAGATGTATAGGTGAGATTGAGTCAGGTTCTTCTTCGTGGATCTCGCACTCCTCTAAGATCTTGATCATCTGTGGGAGCGTGACTGCGAGAAGATCGTCCTTAAACTTATTAATATCTCCATCAAAGAGGTTATCTTCGTCGAAGGTCACGTCTCGCGTTCTAATCACGCGGTTAGTCTTCGGATTCCAGATCCTATAGATATTAGTACTCTCATAGCCGATCAAGTAGCCTATCCAGGCGTTTGGCTTCATCTTCATTAGACGATTCGTCCTCTTGAGAGCTTCAGCAGTCATAGCGTAAGCTCTACAGCCGTAATTGCGAAGATGGTGAATCTTAGGCTTCCGTATGGCTGTCTTGTTGCCAGAGGCGCGCGCGATGGCGGTGTGGAACTCTTCGTACGGTGTTTTCCAGCCGAGACCCTTTCTTGGTGTTCTGTTGTGAAGATACACTGCGGCCTTGTAGATTTCTACCCACAGGAAGTGTGGAAATCGTGCAGCGATCCTCATGGCTCTGGCCTTCAATTTCACCACACCCCCTGAGCGCTCGGCGCCACCGTTCTGAGCTTGAGTATCCGGTGCCGAGGGCTCAACCACAATGCCACGATTGGCGAAGAATCTCCTTAGAGCTTTGGATCTCGCTAGCTCGTTATCGGTTTGGATCCTCTTTACCATAAGGCCGTGTTGCTTCTCGATTATCGTAAGGAATCTGGTGATTATGCTCTGAAGGCTGGGTATCTTGCGATCGATCAGATAGGCGTCGAATACGTAGGCCGTTTTGCGGCACGTGAATAGCATCACCGAGCACACCCCCTTTGGATCTGGCTCGAGGTCAAGAAAGTCGATGGCGATCGTTTCGCCCACTCCTTGTGGTAGTTCACGTAGCTCGCGCCGTACCTGACGCCTGGCCTTAGCTTGGCCACAGTTTGGGCATGTGTATCCGGTCGGACCGCGAATCTTAGCGCCTTCGGTAGCTACGGGGAGGTGCACGATCGCCTCTGCGCCTGGGTGTCCGAGCCTACCATGCCAGAGCAGTCCAGTCTCGCAACTCGGCTTCCGGCCAGTCCAGGATGTGTAGTTATGTATGGGGAACGCGCCTTGCTTGCTAATTTTCCTTAGATGGAGGCCTTCCGCGAGGGGAACGAACTCTAGAACAAATTGATTGTAGTGGTTGAGGACTTTGCCAATTGCTCGATCGTTCTTGTATTGCCGGAGGGTGTCGTCCTTATTGTGGAAGTAGTAGCCGAGATGGTTGAGTCTCCTCAGAGAGACTAGGTTGGTATTGAAGCTTTCACAATGGGCTACCTCGTTAAGCTGAAGCCTCCGCTTGCTGCCTGTGGGAGTGGTGATAAGGATCGTTACGGATCCCCAGCCAAGGATTGGCACTCGCGAGTCGCCGGCGAAGATCTCCTCTCCAAAGCTGGCTAACCTGTAGTTGTGGAATCTTCGGCGGTCGTTGAAGATATGCAGGCTTGCGCCGGAGTCGAGGAGTGTGGATTTGGCGAGAGGGTAGGTGGTTAGGCTGAACGCAGCGTATATGAGCAGTCTCTCTTCTGGCGCTACGTGGTATCGGATTGGCGTAGTCATAAACGCGTAAAACGTCTCTTCTGTAGCGAAGATGGCGGTGAGTCAACTCATAGTGCGGTTTTTCTTAATCTGGCGAACCCTCTCAGCGAGGCTGGCGTCTGCCTTTAGCAGCCTGGCTACCGTCTTCTTTTCTAGAGGGCCGCATCTTCGAATCCACCACGCTGGAAGGTCTGGATGGTCGTCTGGGTAGGTGTGGTAGCAATCTTCTAGATTGTGGCCGTTCTTCGAGCATAACTCGCATTCTTCCACGCCCTGGGTCTTACGACCTTGTAAGGATCGCCCACTAAAGGCGTGGCTCTGTCCACGGCCTCTTGCTGACTGGCTGCGGCTGGGCGTGCTTCTCTCCCTCTTGACTCTGTGGCCTCCGCGTTCTACGGCTTCGGAATTGGTAACCTCATTATTGTTGTTGGTACCGTTGTTGTTGGTGCCGTTATAGGCTGGGAACGCTCCTTGGTAGCGCCTCTTCTCTGCTGTCTTTTCGGTTGGCGTTTCTATAGCTAGGCGGAGTTGCATCTTGGCGGCCACCTTGATATAGTCTATCTGGCCGTTCTTGATCTGGGGCTCCATAGCGGCGAATTCGCCCAGCAGCCAGGCTCGGCCTAGTTGAGTCTCGTTGAGCCTCTCCATCAAGTGCTCACACCATACTTCAGGTGTTGTGATCTCCCACAGCTTATATCTCCTGGCCTCAGCCATAAAGTGCATCCATTTTGTGATCCACTCGCCTATCTTCTTTTCCGATCTCTTGAACGCAGTCATATGGTCTCTGTAATCGCGACGAGTCTCCCTAATCACCTCTTCCGCGAAGGGGAGAGAATAGGTTTCCAGTGCGAGATATCTCTCCACAAGCTCCTTATCTTCGAACAGGTGGTAGTATTGATGGGAGACTGATGCGTCGGTCCAGTCCAATATTACTGCGGCATCGCGTTGTATCCGATCGTAGTCCTTCCTCATGCTGTTGTATCGAGCCACGGCTATGTTGTATCGTTCCTTGCCGTGCGCGGAGAGTACAGTCTCTTCGTTTCGGATCTCCACTAGCCGATTTCGGGCGACTTCAGCGAGTTCTTCGCGGAGGCGTTGATCGCGTGTACGGCGCCTCTGGAGGGCTGCTCCGTGGAGATTGGGGTAGTCGGCGTTGTTCCGATCGAGGATTCCATCAGCTGGTGGAGGCGGCAGTTTGTCAACTTCTGCCTGTAGGCGTTGGATCTCTTCGTTGTCATCGCCTCCATCCTCTGTGAATGTCTCTGAATCAGCACCTTCCTCTTCGTTGAAGTCCTTTGGCTCTGGGTATCTAGGCTCCTTAGGCCACGGCTTTCCTTCGAAGTATTGCCATAAGTTGACCTGGCGAGCCTTCGCCTTGAGGGTGTTGGCCCAGATGTGCCAGTCCTTGGGAGCTTTGTAGATTGGAGTCTGTGTGGTGAATTTTGCCGCCATTTTGCCGTGTTTGTTGTATCGGTTCACGTTGAACAGGTGTATAAGTGCGTAATCCTGTGGTGCTTTGGTGTTATAGCGAATCTGACTGCGAATTGTTGGATTACTGCACTTCAGGATTTTTACTGGCTTCAATTGATTGTCTTCTCTATCTTCCTGGCTTTCTGGCAGTGCCAGAAAGCCTCCTTCTTATACTACTATTGTGGTGGCAAAATAGGTGGCAAAATGAGTGGCGAAGTAGGCCGCGAATCCTTTGCCTAGCTCCTTCACAGCCCACATTCCAGCATGTTCCATCTGACATATTGTGTATAGATATCAGAAGATCTATCTGTTTGATGTTGAGATCAAGGGTGGGCCCGTTTTGAAGGAGAGTGCGTAAGTGCAAGCTGCCTCCCGAATTCGAGCGCACCTTTAACTGGGGAACCCAGATGTGTGGAGCGGGGTATGAAGATCGTTCCGTCATTTGATACACCTGTTGGGAAAGTAGCCTCTACAATCTGCTTCCATATCAGTGCCCTCATCCTAGATACCGAGGGTTAGAAAGATGGCTGAGCATTCCTCAAGCTTTGATTCCACAAGATAAGTCTCCCACTGAAACGTCAGGGGTGCGACATCATCACCTACCCATCAGCATTCACTGTTTCCACCGGCAAGGCATACTGGGAGCCTCTCCTGAGAGCCAGAGCCATACAAACACAGTCATACATCATTGCTGCTGCGCAGGTAAGTATTAACCTTGTTCATTCCGGTTCCCTGACCATGAACACTCCCACTCCCCTCCTCATCCGCAAGCAACTGCGAAAAGCGTTTCAGCTACAGCCACAGCATGATCATTAGCCCCTAGGGCGAAGTGCTCCCGGATCTCGGTGGCAAAGCCGACGAGCTGGAGATCGCCACTGCTGAGACCGACTATGGGCTTCTCCGAAAGGTCAGGAGGAAAATTCCCCTGGTGAGACGAACGTGAATGTAAGAGTGGACAATTTTTAGACCTTGATGACTGACAGGTGACATGGGGACGTTTATCCTGAGGTGTAGGCTTGGGGGTACCTGGTGATGCAGTTTATAACAACCAGCAGCAGATGACGTACTGTGTTATATCTTCTACCCTGCAACAACTCCAAGATGCTGTTAAGCTTATATAACGCGAAAGAGAGGAAGAGATTTAGGCTTTCGTGCTAAAATGCAATAACAATCATTGAGACACACAATACGCAACTAGGTATTGAGCCAGTCCGCAACATATGCAACGCCAGTGAATGCCTAACATCTGAAGACCCCTTGTTGATTCATTCCGTAAAGGTTGCAGCGAAGTGCACCCGTCTTAGTAGATTATGACCGTACCGCTCAAACCAAGCGTCTCAACCGACGTAAGCGTCTCCGTGGACCTAGAAGGTTCGTCTATTGATGAATTAGATAGGTACCTAAGGTCGTGAGATGATTCATAGTTGTTTCAATCTGACGCGCTTAGGGATGACAATAATTAACATTTACGCACCTTGGAGTACACTAGCTGACCAGGGAGTTTTCGGAATTCGCTGAGAGGGTGATGGCAGCTCCCTGAGTGGTACCTGAAATTCTCTACGAAATTCGCCTCCCTTCATTGCCGTAGAGATCAATTGTCGCTCATTTGAGGGTAAATGAGACGCGTACTTCCATAGGCCGACAAGGGTTTCCCATGCCTTGGCGTCCTCGTCGGTCGAAAACTTGAGGATTGTCTCGGAACTTCCGGGTAAGAAGACGTCTGCCATTGGGTCGCCGATGATGAGTTTGATGTGCTTCTTGTTTTGAGCATCACGCTCGTAAGCGAAATGCCACCATACACGATTTCTGGTCGACGTTGATTTCAAGTAATCGGCAAAGATCTCGGCATATTGGACATGAGAAAAGAAGAGCGAAATGGTGTCTGCGGCACTGGGGTGGAAGGCAGCTTCGATGTCGATCAAACAATCGGGTTCGTAGCCCGGGTTTCCTCTCACTGGCGTTTGAGGGATTGTCTCCATCGCTTTTACGGTTTCTGCTTTCTCGATGGCCGTTTGTTTAGGGGGCGCGGGAAGCGGCTTGCTGGTTCTGCGCCCTGACCAGGACCACCGACAGAGGCCGCAGAGCAACCTCATGATGCCTAAGGAGGACCCGAACGCTGGAAGTGCGATCTGCAAAGAGTAGACAATATAGAGGGCTGCGAGGTGAGCTGATTACCTACCTTACCTCCCGGTGAGGTAGATGGTAGGTTAAATACCCGTAAGGCACTCGTCCATGTCTCACAAGAGGATGGACGAGCGGGGAAACCAGCTGGCACTGCAGCTTCACCGACGAGTGAGAAAGCGCGTGATCTTGTGGCTAACGCGTGGTCTTGTGGCTGGCCTGCAGGTATGTATGCCTAATTTCTAGGGCATTCAGCTGTTCGCCACAATTAACCCCGCACGTAAACCGCGGAGAATCTCCTTCAGTATGGATCCCCTTTTTGCGGTCGCCATCATGAAACTGACATCAAAACGAAAATGCCATTCCATCGCCAACGTCGTCGCAGAAATTGGGATGAGGAGTCTCCCAAAAAGGGGCAACAAATCAATGTGGACTTTGATGATGACCGATGGATCATCGATGTCAACCTCCACAATATCATTGTAAAGATCTCACGGTCCCGGAGCCCGATGGATAGTTTACAGGGCCTGCTGTACAGCGCCAATAACGCAACTGACGGCTCAGAGGTCCAGGGCGAGCAGGTAAACCTCTCAAAACCTCGGCAGACCACTGACAGGGTGCCCGGTGTCTGGCAATTTGCTTACCTACCTACCTTCCCTTAGAGTTACCTCATCAACTTCGCTGTCCTGCAACGCATCAACATCGCCCAACTCCGGGTGAAGCTCATCAGACAAGCGATCGACCTCCGGTTTAAAGCCAGGCAACCTGCTGGATGGACTGACACTCTTCAGCTTTACAGCAAGTCGTATCCTGACCAGAATCCCCCTGAATTCTCACGTAATTGCCTAACAAACTCATCCCTCACAGCTCAAGCATTGAAGGACTACGAGTACATGGAAAAATGCCACCTCCTCCCTGACGACCCCTTTTACGTGAGTGGCGAACGGCACAGCGACCGGAAACTGCTCCAGCATCTCATTGGGGACCGAGGTGATCACATCGTGAAACGGGTTGTGTCCAAAGGTGTTTGGGAGAAGGGGGCAGCGGATCCAGATTCGTCTGCGAGGTACAATACAAGGCCAGAGAACTATCGCCGCAGCTGGATCAAGGGGTTCTGGGAGAGGATCGGTGTGGCTACCCTGAGTGGGGCTTTTCTCATTACACCCATGTGGTTGATGGTTCTTCACAACACACTCTACACGGGACTAGTCTCAACGACGGGCTTCGTCACTCTGTTTGGGTTGATGGCTGCGGCGTTCCTACGTAACCCCACTGAAGTTATGTCTTGCACCGCAGCCTACGCAGCCGTCTTGGTAGTGTTTGTAGGCTTGACGACGGACAGCCCTCAAGCCTAGGCCGTTAGTCCCGGCTGTGGGGAAGCCGGGCCACCACCCATTGCGCATGAAAGTCTTTGTTGATCTTAAGTCGTCAACTGTGATCTGTCATACTTCTGTCATCAGCCCTTCGCTCATTCAGCTCATTCCTTTGCAACAGCACAACACGCACTCCGTCCTCAAAGGCCAATGACGCGAAGCGTCATATAAGTCCACTGGCTCTCAATCACGTTCTCCACTTCGCCACTCTTCGCCCCATTCGCATACAGTTACACAGTCAGCAGCCTTCCATGAGCGAGTTGCTTCGGGCCTTGATGGCCAAAAGGGCGGAATACCTAGGCACTAGATAGGTAAGGTAGGCTTTCTTCCTCACCAGTCATACACACTAGAGGCAGATGGAGACGGACTGGGGCAGAGACCAAGGCTCCGTGAAGTACCCCTACTATGGAAAGGGTGGGATGGTCGAGATGAAGGTTACCCAGCTCCGACGGGTTGTCATGTGTGCTTTCTAACACCGAGGAACGTCCTGCAGTCGAATGTTCAACGACTTAAACATTCGCAGCTCGAGTTAGCGCCTTCGTGTGATCTCAGGGACTTCCAAAAGAGTCAGTTCCTCGTGTTTACTTAGTCTGATTACACAGGGTTAAACCTCACCTTGAAAAAGGCCATCATTGCCTCGTTTGGTTATTCAACCAGCTAATTCCTGGGGACACCCTCTCCCAAGCCCTACGCGACCGCCTGATCAATGCCATTACTTCTAAGAAATTTCGCATGAACAAAGAGAAAGAGACTTTTGAAATCCCGGATACTTCCGCACTCTTACTACATTGTTACGATCCTGGTCCAAGTCTGCAGGAGGCGCTGGAAGCCGATTGCTAATTGGGCAGGGCAGGCAGGCGGGCCGGGTCCCGCAGGGGTTCGGTGCAGCCAATCAGGTAGCGCTCTGTCCGATCTGCTGCCAAGACCAACAGAGCGGACGGAGCGGGCGCTCTGCGGGGCCTCCGTGCTCTGTGACAGAGCACCCGGGGCCCACGGAGCGCAAAGAGAGAACTCTGATTGGTTACATGAATTAGATAAATACGACGACCGTATATGTAATCCCAAAACCACTTTTTTAGAATTATGTCATCGACTTTCACACTTACGTAAGCGCACGGACCCGTGCGTCTGCTGGGAGCCTTCGAAGGTTGAAGGCCGAAAATCTACATATTGTGAGGACCCGTCCACCAAACTGGCCCTCAAGCAGCCAGAGCCGCCCAGAACCCCGGGCCTATCAGAAGCCGCCTCGAGGCCCCACCTACCCCACTGATAGATGAAAACTTATTCACGAGCACGCGACGCGTTGTTGGACTTTTCCTTCTTTCCTTCCTCAGTTTAGAATCTTCGTCGATAGCACCCAATGGACTGAGTTCACCTCAATGCCTTGCCCTGGTCGTGACACATATGGGGGACTGTATCAAAAAGTACTGATTTCACCGTAAAAAACCCTGCAGTTGATAGCAACTGGAAGCAGGGATTTCTCAGGGTTAGGTAGGTGGGCGCACGATTATGGTGGGTGCCCCGATTAATTCTCTTTTTAAATAACGTTACCCGGTATTTTGGTTTGAGGAACACGATATACCCGACGTAAAACTTATTGCAGGCTAGTCTTCATCCAGACTAATCATGATGTTTATCACATTCAGTTAGTAATTCAACAAAGTCTTACCAGAACCACTCACGTTCATTTTGCGCCAAGAGCAGCAAGCATCGAAGCGTAGAGTCCGGCCGCTCTTGACGTCAATACAAATTTGCATCATAGATCGCCGCGAACAAGTGAGGATTTGACACTTTGCCCATCACCCTCTAACGGCCATAGCAACCTCGGGATAGCTTTGCCACACACGGCCTGGGACAGGATGTTGAGCTCTTCGCTTTGCGCTTCCATTCGATCTCGAAATCTAACGCCTTCCGCATACTCTTTGCGAGGGGGGTGCGGGGGATCCCCCAGCCGTCTTCCCACTTTACTTACTGCGGCAAGCTGCCGGTATACGTGATCATGTAGAAATCAAACTTGCCGCTCGGGGAAATGCTTTTCTAGTGCAGGGCCGAAGAAAGAGCCGAATTCTTGTCCAAGTTTTCTAGGGCAGGTCAGGGTAGACGTGACATATTCAACGAATCGTATTGCATTGTTTCTTGACGAGACTCTTTGTTTACGTTGAAATTCTCCGCAGCATCCTTCTCTTTTATCACTGAAACTCCCACTCAGTGTCGCCGCTCGGGTTCACCGTCAAGATAAATTCGATAGCCTGCGGTCGTCGCCAGCCATGGTAGCTTCCCACGGAGTGGTCAGCGGCCTTTACGGTGAACTCGCCGCGCTGTTCCATAGACTTGTCGCCCTCGGGCGACAGCTTGTAGACCCCCGAGAATTTGGCTTCGAAGCGCTCGTCCAGCTTCAAGGTGCCGCTGGGGCTGGCGTAGACGGTGCCGGACGTGCAGCCCTCGGGAAGAGCAGCGTGACCTCGTAGTCGCAGAAGGCGGTGCGCACGTCGCTGAGGTTGGCCGGCCACAGATACGTGCCGTGGAGGCCATAAATGAGCGTCAGCGTGTCGTCTTCTGTGCCGCTCTTGACGCCAAAGTGGCCCGGTAGGCAGCCTTTGGTCGAGTCCGAACTGATGACCTTAGCTGATTTGACCCTAACGAGCGGAGCTTGCCGCTTTGCGGAGACGGTAGTTGTGGCCGGGGCCGGGAGGGTAAGGGCGAGGATATTCCAGAACTTCATTTTGACAGAGGAGCTAGGGTTTCCGGTTGAAAAGCGTGCGTGTTAGAAGTTGGCAGCTGAGTGGGAAACGATGCAGGTGATGATGATGGTGAGAGGGTCGAGAACTAGATGACGTTGACAGGTTTTATAGCTGAGGTGCATTCCAGCGCAGAGGAAGATGATGGGCTGGAGACGAGACTTTGCGGTAAGGGCAGCAGTCGGCGACCGGCCGCGGATGCGCCTAGAATCGCGGATCCTTTGGGGCCAATAATTCGATTTTCAGCAAAGAACATCACCGCCTGGTACCATGCAGCCTCTTACATTGACCTCCTCTCTTGGCATGCTGTCTTAGTCAAGTCGCCTTTCTATATCCACTTGCTCATTTGGAAAAAAAAAAACCCCCCCCCCCTCAGATCTACCCAACGCTACTCGTCCTCTCCCTTGGCCGCGATGCCGCTCCTCACAACCGACGACCTCGCAGCCACAATAGCAGCCAGCGACGCCAGCGACGCGTTGCTCAAAATCTCAAACACGGATACCTCGCTGCGCAGCTCCTTGAACACCCACGCGCGGATCTCGACAGCCACCAGACTATCAATGCCGTACGAGTTGGCCGGGCTCTCCGGGTCGAGGTCGGCCTCGTCCATCATCATGGCGCGCGCCAGCTTGCGCGTCAGGGCGCCCAGAGCCACGGCAGCGGCCTCGTCGGCGCTCGCAGCCGCTGCCAGCGCAACACGCGTCTCCTCGCCCGTGGCCCCGCGCCCGCCGCTCCCGCCCGCCGAGCCGCCGACATGCTGGTAGTAGCTCTTGGCCTGCTGGACCTGCGTGTCGTAGACGCGCACGGGGGCGAAGCGTGCCTCGGGGAACCAGTACGGCTCCTCGTGGTTACCAGCCTGCAGCAGGCCGCCCGTGGCGAGGCCGAGCACGGCCTCGGCGTCGTCGATTGCCGGTGGGGATGGGGCCATGGCGGCCTCGATGGCGGTGAGCACGTCGGCCTCGGTCAGGTAGATGGCGGCGCCCTTGTCCAGGTAGCGGTGCTGCTCGACGACGCCCTTGTCGGCGGCGAAGCCCACGTCCTGCACGATGCCCAGGCAGATGCTCGTGGCGTTGAGGCCCTGCGCGCGGCGCCGGCGCGCCATGGCGTCTTGGTATGTGTTGCCTGTGGCGGTCAGCTCAGCAATAAGGGATGCACGCAGAAAGAAAAACACGCACCGGCGTTGTAGTTGCCTTGTCCGCGCGAACCGACGACGCCGGCGACGGACGACATGCAGATGAAAAAGTCGAGGTCCTTGGGGAGAAGCGCGTCCAGGTTACGCGTGATTTCGACCTTGGGACGGACCGCCGCGCCGAAGTCTTGAATGGTCATGTTCTCAAAGAAGACGTCCTAACGGTGATTCATTAGCATGGTCCAGGCGGTTCCTCTGCTTTCCATTACCCTCGTTGAATCATGGCTGTGCCACGCCACAAGTGACAGAAATGAAGAAATAAAATGAAAAACAACTAAAAAAGAAATTTTAAAAAAATACACACCTGAATCTGCATTGCAAACGTCACGGCCCCTGTAATGGCCGGAAAACCACCACTTTCGACATCGGCGAGCACGCGCTTGAACTCGGCCGCATCGCCAATGTCGCAGGCAAACGCCTTGGCCCTGACGCCCTGCTCGTCCAGCGCCTTCAGCAAGGCCTGCGCCTCGAGCGACTGGGCGCCCGATCGCGAGGTGAAGACGAGGTGGCGCGCTCCCCGGGCCGCCATCCACGAGGCAAGCGAGCGGCCCAACCCCCCCAAGCCGCCGGGGAGGAGATAGGTCGCGTCGGGACGGAGGGCCAGGGCCGGCTTGGGACGCGGCGGCGGCGGGATCATCTGTGCCAGAGTTAGAATAACTTCATGATCAGGAGCACACGTGAGGAACACGCACCGGCACGAGGTCGTCGTCGTGCGGGACCAGCACCAGCTTGCCAATGTGCTTGCCGGCCTGCATGGTGCGGAAGGCCGCTTCGATCTGGGCAAAGCTCATGACGGTCAGCGGGCGCAGGGGCTTGACTACGCCCTGGGCGTGGTAGCGCATGACGTCGGCTAGCAGGCGGGCGGCCAGGGGGATGTTGTGGTTGAAGACGGCGCCCATGTTGACGCCGGCAAAGGTCGTGTTGTGCAGGAAGGGCGCCATGTCGAGGCCGCTGTTGCCGACTGGGGGGGTGTTAGCTGCGTTGTCGAGGTTGACATGACGAATGAAGTTGGCACAGGCAGTGACGGGGAGTTGGCACAGGCAGTGACGGGGAGGCAGTGACGGGGAGGCAGTGACGGGGAGGCAGTGACGGGGAGGCAGTGACGGGGGGAAATGCAAGCGCAGGGAAACTGAAAAGGGAATGGAAAGCAAACTCACACATATCCTTCTTCCCCAGCTCGACAAACCTGCCAAACGGCGCCAGGCACGCCCACGACTCCCGCAACGCCTCGCCGGCCAGCGAGTTGAGCACCACATCCACCCCCCTCCCGCCCGTCAACCTCTTGATCCCCGCCGCGAAACTTCCCGCGTCTCTACTATTCAACACATTTTCCGCCTTGACCCCCAGCTCCTCCACGACAAACCTCTTCTTCCTCTCGCTGCCCACCGACACGAAAACCTCGCCCGCGCCAAGCAAATCCCTCGCCACGGCCACGGCCGCCTGTCCGAACCCGCCCGCCGCCGCATGCACCAGCACCGTCTCGCCGGGCCTCAACCTCGCGACATCGACCAGAGAGTACAGCGCAGCGCAGTACACGGACGCAAAACTCGCCGCCTCCACCAGCCCGACCCCGTCCGGCACCTGCTGCACAGCGTCCTCGTGCTGCCTCGCGAATGTCCGCCAGCAGCCAATCCGGCACGTGACGGCCCTGTCGCCCGGCACGAAGCGTTTCACGGCGCTGCCGACGCGTGAGACGGTGCCCGCACACTCGACGCCGAGCCCGTCGTCGTCGCCCGCCATGGACGTGTCGGCGTGGCCCATGGCGAACATGACGTCGTGGAAGTTTAGCGGCACGGCCTGCACGCGGATCTCGACGTCGTGCGGTGCGAGGGGTGTGGATGGGGACGTGTCCGGGGCGAAGTGCAGCGTGTTGAGCATCCCTGGCGTGGCGATGTCGAGCGCGAGGGACAGCGGGGCTTCGTGTGGTGGGGATGGGTTCAGGGGGAGGAGCTTGATGGTGGGTTGCTTGTGGACGGGCGGCGACACTGGGCTGTTGCTGTCGGGAGCGGATGGGGCGGCGGCGGCCGGTTTCGCGAACAGGCTGCTGAGCTCGGGGTCGCTGTGCAGACGCGGAACTAGCACGCGGCCGGCGCGCAGGGCGAACTCGAACTCGGTGTTGGCGGCGGCGTCGGCGGCGCGGAAGACGTGGGCGACGGCCGCGGCAGTGGATGCAGAATCGGTGTCGGCGGAGTCGAGGTCCAGCGTGGCGATGCGCACGCTCGGGTTCTCGCCGCGGATCGTCCGCGCCAGCCCGACCATGACGTTGGCCTCGGGGGTCGGGGCGTCGACGGCGCCGCCGCGCGTCAGCCACAGCGTGCTGCCCGCCGCGAGGACCACGTGCTTGATGGCGTTGAAGTCGGCTTCTGCGGCGAGGTGTGCCATGAACGGCGTATGCGCCTCGAGGGCGACGATGCACGCTTTCCCGGCCAGGCTAGCCGTGGCGGCCTCGGCGAGAGTGAGCTCCTGGATGGATACGGTATCGCCGGCTTGGGCCTGCAGGGCGTGGGAGATCTGGGCCACGAGGCTGGCGACGGCGGTGTCGGCGGTGTTGCTCTTGACAACGACGACGTGGCGCGGCGGCGGCGGGAGGGCCGGCGCAGGCGCAGCCACGGCTAGCATGAGCGACTTGAGCGACGGCGCCGTGGCCGTGTCGCGGAAACAAAGGTCGATGCCCCCGAAGCCCTGCGCGCGGAGCTGTTCGTCCCACCGCGCCTCCGAGATGAGCGGGCCCCCTTTTCGGCCGTCGTTCTCCCCTGGAGCGGATGTCAGCTTGATCCTGTCCATGTGCTATCAGCTGTGCTGCACTTACCGCTCCACCATCCCGGTAGCGACCCGACGACCATGGGAACACGTGCCAGGGAAGACGTGATCTCCTCGAGCATAAGAACGCCGCCACTGATTGTCGCTGTCAGCTTTGTGTCACACCATGTTGGGGGTCAACACATCGGGGTCAACACATCGGGGTCAACACATCAGGGGTCAACATTTCAGGGGTCAAACATCAGGGGTCAACACATCAGGGGTCAACATTTCAGGGGTCAACACATCAGGGGTCAACAGGTCAGGAAACTTACGGTCTCAGCAGCGCGCGGCAGTGCTTCAACGTGTCGGCCAGCCGGCTCGTGGCATGCAGCACGTTGCTCGCCACGACCAAGTCATAGGCGCCCACTGCAAACCCCTGCGCCGTGGGATCCTTCTCAATGTCCAAGACTCGGAAGTCGAGAAACGGCGCCCACTCCTCAAACTCGGCCGCCGCGGCCTCGAAGAAGCCGCTGCTGACATCAGTAAACACATACTCAACCAACCTATTCCCCGCCTCGCCCGCCGTCCTCCCCAGCGCAGCCAACACCACAGCAGTAGTGCCACCCGTGCCGGCACCGACCTCGAGCACACGCAGCGGCCGCTTGTGGGCCAGCAGCCGCGCGTACGCGCCCAGCACGCCCTGGATGCGCGCCGTGCCCAGCGCGCGCCGGTAGTAGGCTGTCAGCAGCCCGTCCTCGCGCAGCACCTGCAGCGGCTCGACGCTGCCCGCGAGGATGCCGGGCAGGTGCGCCGCCACGCGCGCTAGCAGCTCCCCGTCGACCGACGCGCTGCCGACGCGCGCCAGCACCGCGTCGTCGTCGCTGGGCGAGCACGACAGCCAGTCGCTGCCGTCGTGAGAATCCGGCCGCGGCTGGCAGTCGAGCTCGTGCCGCCCGGCGCGCGCGACCTGCTGCTCCATGAAGGCGACGAGCAGCTTGTGGTGCGGGGCGAGGCTGCCGCGGGCGGCGGCAGTCAGCGTCTGCGTAGCGCGCTTGCAGATGATGAAGCTAGCGTGCTCGAGGTCGCGCACGTCATCTTGCGCCGCGTCGGGGATATTCTCTACGGCGCGCAGCAGCTGCGCAGCAACGGCGGCGGGCGGCGTCAGCTCGGCGTCGACGTCCCAGCGGTGGCGCGCCCCCATCTTGGTCAGGTTCTCGACGGCCGTGTCGTGCTGCTGCTGCTGCTGCTGCTGCTGCTCGCCGTCGAGGCTCTCGAGGGCCACCGTGCGGCAGCCCTCGATGACGACCAGCGGCTCGCTCCAGGCCGCGTCGGACACGACGGCCGTGCCGACGAACTCGTGGTGGCCCTGCGGCTTGGACCGCGCGTAGCCGACCATGGTGTCGCCGGGCTTCTTGGCGGCGACGCGGGCCGACACGTACACGCTGTCGATGAAGCGCGGGATCTTGGCGCGGTCGACCGTCAGGCCGCCCGCTGTTGCGGCGAGCGCGGCCATCTGCACCACGCCGTCGAGCGTCGCCGGGTGGATGACGTGCTCGTGCTCGTAGTTCTCGGGCATCAGCGCTGCCGTGTCCGACACGGTCAGCTCGCAGTGCGCCTCGTAGTGGCCCGACCCGACGCGGCTGAGCGTCTGGAACGACGGGCCGAGCTGCACGCCCAGCTTGTCGAGCTGTCGTTTTTTTTCGGCGTTAATTACATGCATCACAGGTCACGAGAGATAGGAGTAGGACACAGAACAGAACGCAGGGAAAACCCACAAAAGCATAAAACTCCCTGATGGGCACCTCGGGCAGCTTCGCGTCGACAAGCCGCTCGTACTCGGCGCGGTGGCGGGCCATATCAGCCGCCGTCTCGTCGACAAACACGGAGCTGGCCGCGGCGCGGTACTGCACGGCCACGAGGCCGGCACAGTTCTGCGTCCAGCTGCCCTCGGCATTGCGGCAGGCAATGGTGAACTCGTGCCACGCAAAGTCGAGCGTCTTGGACCCCGCCCGCCACGGCCGCAGCTGCAACTTGGTCTCGATGGACCCCTCCCTCCCGCCAGCACCGTCGTGCGGGATCACCAGCGCCGCACCGGCCGAGATGTGCCGCAGGCGGAACCCCTCCACCTCTCGGCCGCCCTCGGGGTTCTGGTCCTCAGCGACCTGCCGCGCCGCCTCGACCGCCATGACCAGCATGCCCGCGAACGGGTACAGCAGCGACGCCTGCACCTGGTGGTCGTCGAGCCACGGCAGCTCGGCCACGCGCAGGTAGTTGCGCCAGCTGGGCTCGGCGCCACTCGAGAACTCGCTGCGCGCCCCCAGCAGGTCGTGCCGCGGCCGCGCCCGGAACCGGAACGCTTTTGTGGCCGGCGCCTCGTGCCAGTACCGCGTGCTGCGGTTCCACGCCACCGGCGCCATGTCGGTCAGCATGTCGACCGCCTGGCCTTCTTTGGTCGATGGCCGGTTCGCCCGCGCCACGTCGGCACCGCCGTACCCCAGCTGCACCAGCGCGCCGAGCGCCTCGAGCGCCGTGTGGCGCGCGTCGCTGTTGCGCAGCAGCACCGACACGTATGGCACCGCGGCCGCCTTGCCAGCCGCCCGCGCCGCCAGGACCTGCTTGATAGGGCCCTGCAGCCCGGCGTGCGGCCCGATCTCGACGAGCGCGTCGACCCGCCCGGCCTTGCGTGCCGCCGTTGTGCGCCGCTTCCCGCCGCCGCCGGGCGTGTGGTCTAGTGCCGCCTGCAGCGCGCCACTGAACTGAACGGGGCTGACTAGGTTCGACACCCAGTATGCCGGCGACGCGAGAGTGGCCGCGTCGACGAGTGCGCCTGTGACGGATGAGAACATGGCCACTGCCGGCGGGCTGCTCGTGTCTGGTGCGGGCCGGGTCAGCCCCTGCATGGCGCCCAAATACGCGTCGGCGATGCCCGCCATGTGTGGCGAGTGGTAGGCGCGCTGCACGTCCAGCCGGCGGTTGAACACCTTGTCCGCGTCCAGTACGGCCTGGAGTTTGGCGATCAGCGCGACGTCGCCCGACACGGTCACGCTGGACGGGCTGTTGATGCACGCCACGACGACATGGCCTGTGCCCGACGCCGCGCCGTCCTGCATCTGTTTGATGCGGACGCGCGCCGCGTTGTCGCCCAGGCCGACTGCCAGCATGGCACCTTCTTGCGTGATGGCGGTGGACAGCCGCCCGCGGTGGAAGGCGATCATCCAGGCATCTTCGCGGGATATGGCGCCTTTGGCGTATGCCGCCTGGGGTGTGTGTCAGTCTTTACCTCGGGGAAAGGGGGTAGAATAGGGGGTGGTAGCCCACTGCAATCTCGCCGCTCGAGTGCCCAGTCACCACCGACGGGCGGATGTTCCAGTTGGCGAGCAGGTCAACCAGCGCCACCTGGAGCGCGGTGCACGCGGGCTGGCTGATGGTCGGCTCGCCAACGCGCGACGACGCCTTGTCTGCCATCAGTTCGTCTACGCACATCGTACGGGCCGGATTAGCACAGCACACATCGTACAGGCCGGATTAGCACAGCACACATCGCACAGGCCGGATTAGCACAACACACATCCTAGAATCGGACATGGGTATGGGTAGCCCAACACGGCCGAGACTTCTCGCGCTGAGTAAACACGACGAGGAAAGGGGCAGGAACAGGAAGAAGAACTCACCAACCAGATCCCACTCGGCGCCCAGCGCCTTGATATGCTTCGCCGCGGCCTCGACGCTCTCGCGGTACACGGTATACGCCAACAGCTCGCGGCCCATGGCGTACCACTGGGCGCCCTGGCCGGTAAACACAAAGCCGAGCACGGGCGGAGCGTCGGACGAGGCGCGGACGGGCTTGCGCGGCTTGGCCAGGGCGGCGCGCGCTGCGGCCACGCTGGATGCCACGGCAAACGACCGCCACTGGAACTGGCTGCGCTTGTTGGACAGCGTGAACGCCAGCCGGTCTAGCAGTGCCTGTTCGTCTTCCTCGTCGGCGGTGGCGTGCGAGTCGAGGTAAGCTGCGAGCGCGGCGGCGCGCTTGTCGGTGCCTTTTTGCTCGTGCGAGGACCAGACCAGCAGGCGCGGGGACCGAGTACTGATTGCTAGTTCTTCGCTGGTTTTTGTCGCTGTAGCTGTAGCTGTAGCTGTTTGTGTGGTCACCGGCTTCTCCTCCCTGTTGATGTCGGACGTGGATAGGATGCTCTGCACGTGCAGGACGACCGACTCGGGGGTCTCGTCGCTCTCGCTGCCGGCCGACGGGGATGTGGAGAGCGCGTCTGATGTCTCGGAGCCGTTCTCGATCTCGACTACATGAACTGCTACAGGCTTGGAGTCTGGGGGCTTTGTTTCTAGCACGGCACTGCTATTGTCAAGGCTGTGTGCGGCTCTGGCCGCCTTTGGGACTGCGGTGCTGTGAGCCCCGCGCAGCCCTTGCGCCTTGAGGTAGTGGTACGCGTCGTCGATAATGCAATGGCCGTTGGTGCCGCCGTATCCAAACGAGTTGATGCTTGCCCTGCGCAGTCCCTTGGTAGGCCACGGGACCAGCTGCGTGGGGATCTGGGGTTTTCAGCACCGAGGCCGTGGCTCGTGAGTGGGCTTCGTTCCTAGCTTACCTTGAGCTTCCAGACCTCCATGTCGATGCGCGGATTCGGCTTCTCGAACCACAGGTTGGCAGGGATCTGGCCCTTCTCGACACAATACACGGCCTTGATGAGCCCGGCCAGGCCCGCCGCGGCTTCGAGGTGGCCAATATTTGTTTTCACAGACCCGACGAGGATGGTTGGCTGCTCCGGCGTCCGGGACTGGCCAAAGGTGGCGCCAATGGCACTGCACTCGAGCGGATCGCCGACAGGCGTGCCTGTTCCGTGGGCCTCAAAGTACTGCGTGTCCCTAAAGTCGAGCCCGGCAGAGGCGTACGTGCTGCGGATGAGCTCTTCTTGGGACCTGGCCGAAGGGACCGTGATGCCTGGCGTGCGCCCGTCCTGGTTCACCCCCGTGCCGCGGATCACGGCGCGGATGACATTCCCATCCCGCAGGGCGGCGTCCAGCGACTTGAGGACGACCACGGCGGCGCCCTCGCCGCGGGCATAGCCGTTGGCGCTGGCGTCAAACGCCTTGGACCGGGCGTCGGGGCTGAGGAAGTGGAGCGAGCTCAGCGCCATGGCCAGCTCTGGCATGAAGACAATGTTGGCGCCGCCGACTATAGCCTGTCGACGCGTTAGCACGCTGTGGAGGCGGAGATGAGAGTCGCATGGAAATCACATACCGACGTGGTCTCGCCGCTGCGGATGCTCTGGCAGGCCAGGTGCAGCGCCACCAACGAGGACGAGCACGCCGTGTCGAGCGCGAGACTGGGGCCCTTGAGGTCGAAGTACCATGACACGCGGTTGGCGAGGAGGGGCTGGCCGTTACCCGTCCCCTCGTACAGGCTGTGTGCAGTAGTTAGCACCGTTTCTTTTACCCGTCGCTCCTCTCATGGGAACTGAAAGGGAAAGGCCAATCTCACGGAAAGTCTTCGGGGTCATGAGACCGCAGGCGCAAGTAATCATGAGCAAAGCACGCCATGTAGCAGCCCGTGTCTGAGCCGGCAACGTCTTGGATTCTTATTCCAGCTGCAGGAACACAAATCAGTCCGCGATTGAGCGCCCAACTCCAAGCCAAGCATGTGTCCGTTCCTCCTTCTCTACTCACCGTTCTCCAGCCCCTCATAAGTCAGCTCCAGCGCAATCCGCTGCTGAGGATCCATGGCATGTGCCTCCTTGGCCGTGATGGAGAAGAAGGGGGCGTCAAAGCCGATAACATCGCTCTTCATGAAGTTGCCGCTGCGCGTGTTGAAGGCACCGTGCCGCTCGGGGTTGGGGTGGTAGAAGGCGTCGATATTGAAGCGGTCCTTGGGCACTTCCGACAGGGCGCTCTTTCCAGCCGCGAGCATGTCCCAGAACCTCTCCGGGTTCGAGGCATCGCCGGGGAAGCGGCAGGCAATGCCCACAATGGCGATCGGCATCGAGTCGTTGGCCGACGGCATCTTGGCCCTGGCTAGCTGCTAATCGAGTTCACTTGTAGCTTCGCGTGAAGGAGTGTGGAGAAAATGGTGGCGTCACTTTGGGTGCGGCCGTGCGAGTATGGAAGACGAGATACAATAGTTTGATGCCGGGAAGTCGCAGCCCAGCTATCCAACACACGGCCGCCGCCGTTATGTACCGATGTCCCAAAATCAATTTGTACAGGGCTCCACCCCCTCGCGCCCACACTTCGCCATTGGTAGATACCGAAGGCACTCCCTCGCCTGCGCAATCGAGTCATAGTTTTGGCCGCGCACCTGCATGCAGGATTCCAGGCGTGCCCTATCTAGTACCTCACGAAATGGAGCAAGAGGTTCACCCTGCATGGTTGGTATGTCGTTGTCACCTGCAAGTGGAGCCAGTTAGAACCAACAGCCAAGACGTGGGGACCAGTCCATCGGGCAGGTTACCCCAATGTATATTGATTGGCTGACGGGAGGATTCGAGGACCCGCACTTTGAGTTGACCACAAATCGGCCAGGTGTGTCCAAGCGCAATTTTGAAGAGGTGGGTCCCGAATTCGGATTACAACCAATCGGGGATTTTGTCTTAGCTTCAACCCTGCGCACAAGGTGCAGACAAGAAAGAGGACAAGACAACGCCAAACGCCCCTCCCGCACACCGAGAGGGGCAAAACGGAGGATCCACAAAGCACCCAGGTAATGCTTCCTGACTGGGCCCACGGTTGGTTGGGCCAGGCTGCTCCTGTTGATTGGTTAGGTAATTGCCTCACAGGAAAGATCCTGCCTCACAGGAAAGATCCTGCCGCACAGGAAAGATCCTGCCGCACAGGAAAGATCCTGCCGCACGAGTGAGAAAGTACGGACGAGACAGGCACAGTGCGAAAGGTCGTTCTCGTACTATCCATTTTTAAGTTCGGCTTTATTATGGCTATGTCGCGCCGTGCGCTCCTCATGTGCATCGTGCCAAGCCTTGCGGAGTAAAGAACTAAGCTGACAATCATCTAAGGGCCAGAGTGTATCTTCCTAAAGCAGGCAGGCAGGCTATAATATCGTAAGAACTAACCGGGACTACTAAGGTGCTACCTTGCCTACCTGCTGACGTCCTGGGCCTCGAGGCGGAATATAGCGTCAAGTCAAAACTAAAGGTGCGGGCCCCAGTTAGCTCTCCCGTTTGGCCAACACCACCTGGTCTCAGGAATGTTAAACCCGCCCGGAGTTCTTGCCGTAAACCAGGCTTGGTTTCGAGCAGGGCAGGCGCAGACACTCGATTTGACCGCTCTTTCCCCAGGATCAAGACAGGTCTCCACATCAAGCAATACGAACAACTCTCTGTTTGGGCTGCTTTGTGCGTTATTCCAATTTGAGAATTTATGTAACTTGAATTGGGTTGGGGCCATGCTGGCGAGCGCATGGATGCACTTCCAACCACTGAACAGAAACGCTGGTTGTTAAAGTACTGTACTTGCTTAACTCGCGGGGGGCCGAACAGCAAGACGGCGGCACAGCACGGCAGGAATCCTCCGATGGAGACTACTCTTAGCGACGAGCTTCGCAAGTCGCACCGACTTGGAAGCCCCCCACACGACTACATACTTAGTACGCTTAAATAGTCCGATGAAGACGGAGGGCCAATGCGGGCAGTCCGCAGGGATTGGGGAACCAAATCACTCCCGCAATCTGCCGGGAGTGATAATACGATGCCAGTCCCGAGCGAGAAGGAATAAAGATTAGGTTCACACACGGGACCCGACGGTTTCACAACCGTCGGTCCGTCGAGGCTTGTTTGGTATTGATAGCATTCGTACGCCCAAGAAAGTGGCAAAGATGCGCCGTGATCGATGCGCCCGGTGTGGAATCAAGATAGCCCTTACCTTGCCAAGCGCCAAGCGCCAAGCGCCACGCATCGCACTCCCACCCCTGGCGCTCGCAGGTCAAGTCCGAATATGCTACATAGTATACAAACTTACCACAGCATTACATGCAGCATGGGACATGCTCGGCCGCGCGGCAGCTTCAAAGTTGGGCATTGGCCTCTTGCCGGCTTCTCTGGCCCCCCTCTGTGGGTGTCGATGAGCACGATGCCAGCCGATGCCAGCCGATGCAGCGCCTCTTAGACTCTCGGTACACCGCCCCCAAATCCAGCCCGCGTGCCCCGTCGCTATCACGTTCCCGACACATCCGAGTTAAAGTTTCTAGAACACGACAGGCCTTGTTGGTCCGTTCAGGGATATAAACCAGGAGGGATATAAACCAGGGGTCGACACGCGCTTAAGCGACCCGGCACCCTGGCTGCCACGCACCTGAGTGACAGCCGCATATTCGACAGGCGAGAGACGAGGATACCTCATCCGACGGCGCGGACCCGCAGACGCCGACGGGGGACCGAAACCCGCGGCAGACCCTGGTCTCCTACATTTCTGCGCATACTACTCCGTAATAATCGCCCGGTACACTGATCCAGAGGCCTCAGTATCATACGTTATCGGTCCAGTCGCCAGCCCACCCCTCCTTTGCGTGGTCTGAGGAGCATTATCACGCCGGCGCAGTAGTACTAGCACCTCGTCTATTCTAGGGCTGCATAGTGCATATGTCCCTCGCTGGACCCACTGAGGGCCAGCTGCAACCAAAGTGTCGGCCCAGTCACGTTGGCGCGTTGGCCGCCCATTCTTTGCCAACACTCGGATCATGCGCTGGCGCATCGAGGCCAAGTCGTTGCCTCAGGCTCGCCGGCCCATTTCACCTAAAACAGACAGACATGCACGGCTCGGATAATATTTGAGCCCGCTGGTTCCTGTAAACTCTGGGCGGTCGTGCTTGGCAGCAGTTCGTTATCTCTCCAAAGCTACCACTGCTACCACCCACACAGCCAGCGACAAAATAGGTCCCTCATTCCAGATGCGTTTCCTGTGCCTGCACGGCCTCGGCACCAACTCGCAGATCCTAGAGTCGCAGCTAGACCCCATCCGGTCCCGCCTGCCCTCGAGCTACAAGTTTGAGTTTCTCGACGGCGACGAGCCGACAAACCCGTTTCCCGGTAAGTGGCACGCAAAGTCGATTGATCTCAGAGAGACGCGGCGGGAGAGAAAGAAGCTCAAAACGCGGCGGGAAAGAAGAAGCTCAAAACGCGGCGGGAGAGAAGAAGCTCAAAACGCGGCGGGAGAGAAAGAAGCTCAAAACACGGCGGGGGAGACGAAGCTCAAAACGCGGCTGGAGAGAAAGAAGCTCAAGACGCGGCGGGAGAGAAAGAAGCTCAAAACCCGAGACGGAGCAAGAGACAAAAAAATCAAACACCACCCCCCTCCCTCGTTGTAGTACCTACCTAGCTGTAGTAAGCTGACCACACCACACCACACCCGCCTGCCCAGACATCGCCGCCGCCTACCCCGGGCCGTACCTGTGCTACTACGACGGGCCCACACCCGCAGCCGTGCAAGCCGCCGCCGACGCGGTGCTGGACGTGGTGAGCGAGGACGGGCCCTTCGACGTGGTGCTGGGCTTCTCGAGCGGCGCATCACTCGCAGCAACCATCCTGGCGGCCGCCGCCGAGCGCCGCCCTGCCGGCCCGCCGCCGTTCAAAGCCGCCGTGTTCGTGTGCGCCATCGTGCCGTACCGCCTCGGGTCCGGGCCGCTGCGCATCGACTACGACCCCGCGTCGCCCAGCGCGGGGCACGTGGCGCGCGCGCGCCGCTGCGATGTCCCCGAGACAGGGGACGGAGGGTGCGACTACGACATCTGGCGCGACCCCGAGGCGGCGCCCATCGCCGCCGAGCTCGCCGAGCGCAGCCGCCTCAAGCGCGGCAGCTTCGCCGACGGACTGCAGACGTGGAGCGCCGACTTCCTGCTCGCGTACCACCCGTCCGTCCACGGCGCGCATGCCATCACCGTGCCGACGGTGCATGTCGTCGGGCAGAGCGACGTCACGTTTGGCGACCAGAGCAGGACGCTTGCGGAGCTGTGCAGCCCGCGCGGGAGGAAGGTCGTGACGCACGCTGGCGGGCATCATTTCCCGCGTGATGCTGCGACGACGGATAGGGTGGCGGCGGCGATTGAGGCCATGGTTGAGAGGGTTGTGATGGGGCTTGCTTGAGGGTTGTGGGTTTGATTTTCGGGCTGGGAAATAGTGTGAGTTGTGTCCCTCCTTGACAATTGTGTCCCTCCTTGACCTTTGGCAATGGCGGCGGTGCGTGCTCTGGAAGGGTCCGTAGGATTGATAGGCGGGAGCTGGCTGTGGCTGCGCCCCTTTCATTCTTGCTCTGCCTAATGATCGACGGTGCTAATATATTCGCTTGTTTAGATAGATGAATCGCCCTCGCGAGCTGCCGCTCGGTGTGGTTTGCCGGCGGGCATTTAGGGGCTGCAACCTACATAAAATTGATTAGCATCTTGACAAGGCATATCAAATATCCGTGCTGCGCCTCACTCGACGAATCCTGGCGTGGACTTCAATAACCACTGCATTTGCCCATGTAATTGGGGTCGATGGGAGTTCTTTTTTTCTCGACCTTTTTCTGTTCAAGCCCCTCAGTCCACGCCCGTCTCGTGCAACGGGCTGAGCGCCGCCAGTCGAGGCTGTTGTCTCTGAGCTCCGTGCAATGGCACCGCCTCCAAGTTCCGTATCGTCGACTATCCTACCAACAAAAGGGGCGTCGCGCTGGCGCCGCATTCGTCACAGACTGAAAGTGCCGTCGGGCTGGCGCTTTTCTCTCCTGTCTGGAGCAGTGCTAGCCGTTGTCGTCCTCGTGGTCAACCTTGGCGCCTTGTTGTGGGCAGTAACCCAACCCACGCCCGTTGGAGACCAAAATGGCCGGCGCATCTTGTTTGACGGGACGTGTGCCAAGGCCAAGAACATCAGCACGGCCCTGCATGTCTTGATCAACGTCTTGAGCTCTCTGCTGCTAGGCGCGTCCAACTACGGCATGCAGTGTCTCTCAGTGCCCACGCGGAGCGAGGTCGATAAAGCTCACGCCAAGGGCACGTCGCTTGAGATTAGGGTTCCCAGCACGCGCAATATCAAGAGCATCAGTAGCGAAAGGGTCCTGCTGTGGCTCTTGCTTGTGCTGTCTTCTTTGCCACTTCACTTTCTGTGAGTTGCAAACCCGGAACTGTCTCCTCTCCCAGTTCCACGCTCGCACGTTCCATTCTGACACGCACTCTTCCAACACAGGTACAACTCGGTCATCTTTTCGTCCTTCTTGGCACGCAACTACCGAGTTCTTGGTGCGCCCGAGAGCTTCACTAGAGCAGATTACGTCTTTGCCGTCGACGGCACTTATAACAGTGTGACTACTCACCAATATGAAGATTGGGGAGGGTTTTATGAGTATGACGGTGAGCAAGTATTGATTGATGATGAAATTCAGTCCCTGCAACGCCTCGCCGCGACGGGTCAGCTAGAAAATCTCACAAATAGCGAGTGCATCGACGCCTGTAGGACGCCATTCATGACATCTCGTAGCGGCGTGGTGCTCGTAGTCGGCCAGCTCCACGACAATGCGTCCCTCACAGCCATCTACGCGTCCTTGCCCCCGCTCATTAGCACATGACAGACTGCTAACAGGCACGACAACAACGTTCATAACATCTACTCGTGGATTTGCCCAAGAGATACGTGCTATATGCTCTGCAGCGACCAGTTGCGCGGGATCCGCAGCGACGCGGCTGCGTGGGAGTTCCCGTTCGCAAGTAACCACTCGGTCACCTACTGCCTCAGCAAGCCGGAGGAGGAGCACTGCAGGGTGAACTTCAGCATCTTGTTCGCCGCCATTGTCGTCGCTGCCAACGCCGCCAAGGCCACAGTCCTGATCATGACCTTGCTCTACACCCCCGACGAGCCGCTTCTAGTACTAGGCGACGCTATCTCGTCATTTCTAGCTCGACCAGATCCCTACAGCATCGGAATGTGCCTAACAGCCCGGTTCAAGACCACAAGACGGATTTACTCGGCCTCGACATTGTGGAGTCCTAGCGCAGGCGCTGGGGTTCGGCGGCAAGGCTGTCCCAGTGGATCGTCAACATGGCCATGTGAGTCTATATTACCTGATAGTTATCCCGGGCCCCTCCTGTGACCCTGTCTATCCATGAGTTCACCTAATCAGGCAACACGCGGCTAATCGATAAATCTGATCATGACCGCTCTAGGTACCTGGGCGGGATCGTGACCATCAGTGTCTATCTTATAGTCGCGATACAAAATATGCTCGGCGCCACCGACCTCGGCAGCTTGTAGGCTCTAGGATTAGGCACGACGAGCGAAAAGACCCTGGTATATCCTGGAAATCCACTATCCTCACAGGTACAGACGCGCGAGCTAGCGCCCATGGGTCTCTTAGCCAACACGCCTCAAGTAATATTTTCGCTGCTGTATTTTAGGTACAACAGCATGTTTACTCGGATGCTGGCGGCGCGCGAGTGGAGCGGCTTCGGCGTCACACGCAAGCCGCTGCGCATGTCGGCGGCTCCCACTAGTGCCCAGCGCGAGCGGTACTTTCTGCAACTCCCCTACCGCTTCGGCGTGCCGCTGTTGGGCTTTTCAGTCCTCGTCCACTGGCTTATATCGCAGAGCCTCTTCGTAGTGGCCGTCGAGAGCCTAGATCCGCCGTATTCTGCTGACATCGGCTGGTATCTCATCACCTGCGGCTACTCGCCCATTGCCATTATCTTCGCGCTGGCCGTGTGCTGCCTGCTTGTCGCTGCCGCCACCGTCACAGGCTGCTGGCGGCTGCCGTCTGCCATTCCCATCGTCGGCAGCTGTAGCCTGGCCATCGCTGCCGCGTACCACGGCATCGACGAACAGCCTCAGCCCGATGCAGCGCTCGATCCATTGCAGTGGGGCGTAATAGCTCCCCCTAGCTCCACGGGCCCAGGGCATTGCGGCTTTTCAGCTGAGGAAGTCGGCGAGCCGGAAGAGGGCTGCCATTACGGGACAGCGGCCCCGAGCACAGAGGTGGCGGTTCGTTTCAACCAGCGTTAGCAATAGCTCAAACAACTCAATCTTGAGGCTATATTTGGTTAAATTAAGCCGCCAACATGGATATTTGACTAGTACGAAACTAGAATTAATATGGCAATAATCGATGATATCTAACGGCATCTTCCGCTCCACTAAAAAAGATGTAAAAAGTCGTCAGAGAGGTCCAAAATAGTGGGGAAAAAATGCCGTAAAGAAGCCCAGAAAAGCTCGTCAACGTACCCAATCCTTCAAACACAAGATGTCGTTGAAGCTGTCGTCGCCCATTCCATGTCTCTGTGTGCCGAAAACCAGCTTACCGTCACTGAATGCCCTCTCCGGGTCCGCTGACATGGACGGAATAGACATCAAATCCAGGGCCATTTTTGACAGCCGGGGCCAACGTTCCTGACGACTGAACCACCAAGATTTCATGTCATCTACCGGCCTGACTTCCTCTGCAAGGTATTCAGCGAGTTCATCCTTCTGGATGGGGTGTCTTCAGGCGGGTCATGGTAGTCATGACCGACAAGAACAGTCCGTAGGCCTATAGACGGCGCCTGAGCCGGTTGTGCCGGCGCCGGGACAGCGAGGCCGGAATACTCCCGGCTTGGTAAATATGGCGGCATGCCCTGTATGCCTGCCTTCCTGGCCCGCTCCTCTCCCAGGAACGTATCAACCCACTTCCTCTTATGCCCAGGGTGAAGTATCATGGCTGTCCAGTAAGCTGGGCTCTCCTCCATTAATGTAGCGTATTTTCTTAGCTTCTGAATGGCCAGGCCAATGCTTGTTCGAAGGAAGGATACATGATGTTGCTGTGAATCAGTATTTGAGGGCAGGGAGTTGTCGGGTAAGTCGGCGGCGAGGTCGCTAGAGAAGGAGTACCGGCGTAATGTACGAAGATCGCGAGGAAGGAAACGGTCGATGCGGAAGTCCTTATATCGAAGGAAAGATGCTTCACGAATGGCGATGCCCTCAAGCAGGCGCGCGCGTAGGCTCTGCTGGTGCGTATCGAAGCAATCCTTGACATACTCTCAAACCGTCTTGTGCGAGGACGGAATCAGGGTAGCTGTCTTATCGGCATTTAGGTAGGTCCATGCAGAAATCACGAAAAGCCTCATGTTCGACCATGTTGTATGTAAGATTCAAGCGAATGATCATGGTGGTAAGCTTTTCCTTCGATGTGAGCTTGTGAGGCAACAAAAATGACCTTTCCTTATGTTCGAAGTCACTTCCAACGTCTTTTGCTCTTTCTCGGCGCCTCAGCGCCGTCTTCCTCGCCGTGAAGCTTTTCGGCATGCTCCTTTTGCAAATAGCCTGCCGCCCAGTGTGAAGGCCCGCACAGGAAGTCAAAGATTGAATGCAGTAACGAGTGTGGATTTAAAGCTAAGGAAGGAAAAGAAGGAATCTATCGCAGGGACCGCGCAAGGCGCGGGGAAGTAGGTGGTGGTGCTGAGCACGTGGGGGGCGACGCGCACAGACCACACTCTAAATACAATGCGGCCAATAGAATCTATCCTGTCATGTGCCCAGTGGCGACCGTGACACCCAGCTTGTGCTGATGGCCTTGAGGCCCTGATCTTCTCGCGAAAAATGGCCATTTTTCATGGCTTTTCGCCAAAAGCGAGCACCCCAGCCATGCCAAGACAGTGTTTTCTGGGACGCTTTCCCGTTTTGGCAGCACTTTTCGCCTGAAAAATGGGAAGCCGCCCGCCACCCCTAAACCCCCCATGAAGCCAATGTACCGAGCTAATGCAAGCCGTGGCTAACTGCAATAAGCCAGAAAACTGGGCCGTGATGACCGAATACTGCCGTTTTTTTGAGTTTTGGCGAATACTCAAATCTCGCTTTTCGGGGGTCTCTTTTCACAAAAAATAGCCAAAATTAGCAACAGGCCCCTGTTCCACGCCTGTAAAAAGTAACAAGAATGCGAGTGAGCGCGCGAGGACGTCGTGAAGCTAGCTGACGATCTGTTTTGTGTAGAGGTTTGCTCCCAAATAGAATGACCTTCTAACCGACAAGCCTCCCATGGCGACTTTATTCATTCTGGCAGCTGGACTGGCCAGACTGGAGAGAATGGCCACGACAACGAACACACCATCCAGCGTTGAACAACGAAGGCGGTGAGTCTCCTTGGGCTTGGCAATCTACTCTATTTACGGCTAGTTGGACTAACCAGGGCCCCATGCAGTACATCTTGGCGTAAGCGCTTGCAACAGGGGTTGCAAAGCCACCCCTTTTCGCGAAAAACGGCGAAAACTGGTTCATTTTTCGCGAGAAGATTAGGCCCTAAGTGTAGGCAAGTAGGGTAGATATTTATGTTGGCGGCCAAAGCCATCGTCGACTGTTGCCTTCATGGGATTAAGAAGGAAATTCACGTGCAGGTAGGCGAGGATGAACACGCTCGTAAGTCATCCCATCAATTATCACAACCAACATTGACAGGATACTTTGTGTAATTCGAGTCATCGGGAACCAACACGGAAAAAAAAACCGGCCCCCAAAATCCGGTGTTGGAATAACATACTGGAATGACGCGCTGATCCAAGGAATGCGGCTCCGCATTCCTGGCCACAGCAACGTCTGTGGAGGAGCGGGCCTGACAGATGCATATATATTGGCCTACGCCCACCTGTTCAGATAGATAAAAAGACAGACACAAACGAATCCATCACTTGAACCACCACCTTACGGCGCGCAGCGCGCCATGCTGTTTCCAGTACCGGTACCCTGGTGATTCCTACATCCGGTTTATCAAAAAAAATTTACTTCAATTAACAACGGTCTGCGGCGAGATGCCGTATACGAGGCAGGGTTTTGAGTCATCGAGCAAATTACCCGGCAACCTAGAACTCTTTGGGGCGCCTGTTGTTGAAAGAAGTGAGAAATAATTAGGCAGGGGGGTTTTTCTAGACTGACAGCACCAATGCCATAATTACCCAAGCAGTAAGCCTGACTAGTAGCTACAAGACGACTTGGGGGTGCAGACAATCGATCCAATGCATCGCCGAGAGACTTGCATACGTAGTTGTAGAACTTAATTTCTGTTCCATTTTAATGCATGGGCGCAGCCCGTTTACTTGTGTTTTATCGACCTAAAAAGATATCGATCCACGAATCTAGTCATCTGATTATCCAGCCAGCTAAACGATAACCCAAGATTGACTGAAACCAGCTCTTGTCTTCTCTCCCAAGATGCAGGTCTTTACAACCAGTGGTATAGCGCGGAATGGGAGTCGCAAAAAAAAAAACCAATCGGAAGCCTGCTTCCATCAAGCTTTTCAAACAGGCTCTGCCCGTTTAAAAATTCCCGCCACCCCAGTGTCTCGGCCGGTGAGTTCTGGGGTACCTGGAAAAGATGAGATTGCCCATGGTTGAGTGGCAGTCAATTATGGCTTTCCACCAGGCTTCGACACCACCTTTGCCGGGCGCTTGCTAGATGAGGCAACAGGTGCCGCGGGGGCTACAACCGCAGCTCCTTTCCCCTTGTCCGCGGAATTTTCGGACGCCGAGTCTGCGGCCTTCAACGAGGAGGGGTTCGAGAGAGGTTGGTCCTCACGAATTTTCCAGAGTTTAGTCAAGTTCATTTTGACCAATTGGGCGCTGGTAATTTTCTCCTTCCCGGCCTCTATAGGTAGCGGGATGACTAACGGACCATGTAAACATCAATAAGGTTAGCAAGTGCCTGATATTAAGATTTCCACCGTCCCCTTGGAGGTATAGTTGGGGATACATACCAAACCAGTTATCCGTCGCATTCGCCAAATATTCATCTGTCGGATAGACATAAAGCTCCCCGTCTTCTGTGTCCCTTCTCAACGCGACAGTTCCGGCTTGCTTTTTGTTGTCGCCCTCGTTGCCCAGCATCACCAGCCTGTCGTTACGCAGGAGGCTTGCCTCCAGGAACCACCCGGATTCTCCTCGGCGCTCATCCCCAAGGCCATATCCGGCCACTGTGGGTGGTGTCAAGCGCCCGTCAGCCTTTCGAACGAAGCCTACCCAAAGGTGGGTAATTTCGTGGGCTACTACCCACCCCAAGAAGAATTTATTAGCGTTGACGCCCTTGCCGAGCTGGCTTTTCCTTATTGCGTTTTTATCTTCCATTTTGGAGAATTTTGCGAGTTCCGCATTCAAATCTTTTTGAGCCGCTGCCAGGGCAAAGACAAGCTAGTCGAGGTGTTCACTTGATTAGCTTTGTGACGAGTGACAACCGCGACTAGATAAGCCTTGGCGGTAGACTTCTAGATTCATTTTCACTTACGTCGCTGTGTAGCAGTATCTCGCCCGAATCGTGCGTCCAGTTGTCGAGGTTATTGCCGCATCCCTTGTATCTGAGCGTCTTTCCACTAACCCCGGCTTTCAAAAGTGTTATCTGGACTCGCACAAAATCCGTCTCGAGCTTGTTAAGCCACGCATCAACATTGGCAATCGGATAGTCTGGCTGGGATTTGCCGCTTCCAGACACGCTCTCATGTTTCAGCACTTCCTTGGCGATCTTAGCCAGCCCCTCCTTTGCGTCCGGGTGCCTGAGAACGCGAAACGCCATTTCAATTGCACTAACAACGGCTTTGTGTCGAATTGCGTCTTCGGCCAAAGTTTGCCACCCACCCTTGACATTCGGCGCTCCCGGCAAAATGTCGGCATTTGTGATGATGTCCCCTCCAACGACGACTTTCGTCATGTTTCGCATTTGTAAATCGGTAGCATGCCGATGCGCAGTTTCTCTGTACTCGCCCTCCCGGCTATTGTTGGCAGAGGTTTTCTTGGGTGACCTGAGTGCATTGAAGAATTTTGAAATTGGTGGAATCGGAGACGGCGCCTGATTTTTTGAAGGTGCTCTGCCTGACATCTCGACTGGCCTGGAGCTATTGGAGGGGATTCGGATGAAAGAAGAGAGTTAAGAAGGTAAGCGAATGAGGATTCAAGACAATAGAATGAAGTGAAGTAATAATCTGTACTCACCAGGCGTACGCGTACGATGTGATACTGAATAAGTGAAGGAGTCTGTGAGGATGCTGCGAGTCTAGAGGTTCCAAGTTGTGAAGCGTATAGAGTCCTTATGTACTTGCCCAACACACAACTCTAGCTCGTCCACGCCTCCAGGCGGGCCCTGCAGCAGCGGTAGACGCAGATGGCCAGCCGCCAACTTCTGAAACGTGCTGCGATTATCGTCCCTCTCGTGAGTGTCGCCCACGCCTTGTCACCCGTGCCTCCAACAAGTCGGGCTCGGGGCTGGCATGGTCTTGCTGGTTGGCGGCCACATTCAAGACTCGGTGTCAGTCTCACCCAACAAGAAACCGATGCGGCAGGGTACCTAAGCGGATCATGCTTGCAGGCTTCGCTCTCCATATCTGCTCGGCCGTCCAGTCGGCTTGGAGAACGCTAGCGGCACCGTGGGCGGAACGATGCCGAGATATAATGAATGCGAAACTCATGTTAGAAGGCCCAGCACTTAACCCTGTGGAGCTGCATGAAACAGCGACCAGAGGTGAGAATAATGAACGAACAGGTTTGCTAACATCGCTTCACTATTGTCTAGGTATTTTGTGACGCCGACTTCCTAAGACCAAAGGGGCGGTGGGGTGGCGCTGGCGGATCGGCAACGATGGAGGCAAACGTTTCAAACAGGCGTGGTTACTTCTCGCTCACACCCGCTTACTCTCACTCACTCACTAGTCGAACTTCCCGAACTAAAAACCTAGACGCTATTGATATCCACCGTTTTTCTCTTTCGTCCATATTACCGATTTGAAAGTGATGTCATCACGAGCCACGCAGGCTGCATCTTTAATTAGACACCTTAGTCCATGCTCATTTTGTGAGATTGTAATCAGAATTTGCAAGTTTTAAGCTTTGCTGAATAATACCCTGTCATTCTGCCTTGTTTACCGAATGCAAAGACACTATGACAACAATAGGAAACTTACCGAACGCGTTAAATGGAGATTGCCGACCTTTGCTTTTGGTAATCACAGTGAAACACGGCGGGTTTCGGAAGAGGCCATCGCTTGAGTCAGTGGGTGTGGGCCAGACGGCAATTTTTTTCCCCCCGTTCCCACATAGGCTCGGATAAGAGCAGGTTCAGGTCTGTTTTCCCTATTTTACACTGTTGTATGACGGCGTTCTTGTAATCCCCGCGCGTCAAGGAACTCTGCTTGGCGTTGGGGGGCCTTCTAGGGCTTACAAGGAAACGCGGAAACCTCACGAAAAGCAGGGCCCTCATGTAATCAATACACGTAATACCAGCCCCTAACTGCCTCTCCCTCGTAACTGCCCTCACATTTTCTTCGGGACTCCGTTTCCTATTGGTCTGATTGGTCTTAGTCTCACAACCAGCTCAGCACTAGCGGCGGCGAGGTATGGATCAGTTAGACTCGCAGTGAAAAGACCAACTTGAGACCAAAGTCAGACGCCTGTGCCAAAGAGACGTCAGCCGGCGATGAGCTCAGCCAAGCCGCCAATTGCAGGCAAGATACCGAGATATCTTTAATTCTCACCTTGAGTCAATGAAACCGCCAACACACACGAGCTGCACCGAAATGGCGGCTGACAGGGCACTATAATCTGTGTCTATCTAAAAACCACACTATTGACAAGGAGCACGAATCAGCAAACTGAGCCTGATTAACTCGGCACCTCGCGCCACCTTTGGTCATCAATCACCAACCTCTCTTTTCTCTTTCATGACGGTCAAGGCAGTTGTGGCTTGGCTGCAGCCTGGATCAGTAACATATTCAAGTTGCTGTGTCGCGCTTTGATTAGGGTTGACGTGGGGGTGGGGGAGTGTGAGTGGTTCAGGATCTATTACGATTAGTGAGCTGCTTTACTGATTGAGGGCCATCAACACGTGAGACGGGAGCGGATTTTTTATCAATGTTGGTTCTGGGACAAGGTAGGTAAGCAAATTGCCAGAAATAGCTAGCTATTTTGGGTAGAAAGGGGCCAATTGCAGGAAATCCGTGGGGGTTCGCTGAGGCAATGCTAAGGGCTGATGATTAATACTAAAAGGAGATAACTAATCGATCGATTACAGAAAGGCCTAGCAAAGGTGTTTGTGGAATGCCGCGCCACTCGTCTGTCGAGGCACCAGCCCCAGGCGTGCCAGGAGTGGACAGGACTTGAAACCAACAACTGCCAGAAAGCCAGCCCGTTATGGCAGAACTACGAGTAAGAAGAGGCCAAATTCGACAAATCAATTGACCCCGCTCTCACTTCTACTACAGCTGTTCAAAATGGGCTCATCTCAGCCCCCTCCCTCCCTGGCCCAACTCCCCGAACCCACCAAATGTACCACATACATAGGGGTTTATAGCATTTGAATCGGCAGCGGATGAGCAACGTAGAACTGATGAGTTCTACCGCCGTTCACATAGTCGCCCGCACCGAGTAGCGCAACATCATCAGCAGCCACATCCGGGGCCGCCGCAGCATCCAGCACCACCGCAGCAACGGTCCGCCATCGCAGTGACCTTGAAACACGTCACGGAGCGCAGTTATCCCAGACGCAGCGAACCCGTTGATAAACCGCTTCACTACGACAGAACACAACTCAAGATTGTCCAAGATGCATTCAGTCTACTTTTCCGCATGCTCACGTTTCCCGGCTCGGTTCAAGCAATGCGGTCAATTGCCACGGAAACCATGAAACTAGACAGGCGCACAACTACCAGCGACCCCAGCTAATCCTACCCAGATCGAGATATCCTCAAGTGGCTGAGGATGATTACGCTTAATTTTCATCAAGTGAGAGTATTAAAAGACATTGATAGTGGTGCTGCCGCTCAAGTTTGCAGGAGCAGATGCTGCGGTAATCTATTTGAGCCTGACGTGGCGACACTGGATGTACAAGTCGACGTACGTACCTACCTACCTCTGCAGGCATGCCGAAACGTGCCGAGTCCTTTGAACCCCTCCGTCGAGTAAATGGAAGCTAATCAACTTGACGAATAGTTGTTGGAGAGGCTGCACAAGGCCATAACAGATCGTCGCCACAACGAAGTTGTTCACGGGAAGTTTTTCCTGGCGGTCGTTTTGGCTCACGAAGTCATACACCTATGAGTTGGCTTCGTTGCCAAGAGCACCTCCAGTATTGCCACAGGTCCGGGTCTCGCGGATCTCGGGCATGGCAACGCGCAAAGGGGAGTATCCGGTTACTATTGGGAGGAAGAGGTCTGGGAGGAAGAGGTCTGGGAGGAAGAGGTCCTGGGAGGAAGAGGTCCTGGGATGCAAGATGGAACTGTGGGGAAAGATACGCCACAAATATCCTGGGCTGCAGGTCTGAATTTTTACCATCCGTTCCAGAAACAAGGTGCAATACGGACGTAGCCCCCAGGACCAGGACTACCAGCACCGGAGGGTGTACGTGGGTTACATGGAAGCCATGCTAGGGAGGGGATCGTAAGCGTCTCTGCTTCCAATAACTAACCGGCGGGAATCGAAGGACGGCTGGCGCGTCGTGTCTCGAAATAGTTTTCTCCCCTGTTGATTACGAGGCGGCGGACACTAGGAGTACGAACTCCAGGAGGAGAGAAAAGGAGATGTGGAATTTTCGTTATCGATATGGACCTCCCCCAAGCATTGAGATCGCATCCTCTTCTCGGTCGACTAGCTCGGTAAGAGCCCACAACATGATGCTCTCTAGGCCCCTTGGGGTGGTAGATTATGTGAGGGCCTGGTCCTCCAGACCTCCCAGACGCTCTGACTAATCAGACACCAGCCGGGTGGATCCACCCAACCAGCCAGAGGGATCCACCCAACTGACTAATGGAAGCTCGACCAGAGCCCCACCTTGAGATGCCCTGGAAGAATCTCGCGAGGGGAGGCTTTTGAGCTTCTTTTCCCTTTTCCCTTTAGTTTAGAATCTTCGTCTATAGCGCCCAATAGGAGTTCCGCCCTCATTCCAAGTCGGCCGTGACAGATTACATGGAGGGACGCATGATTCCCGGGCCGCACCAAAGTGGTTCGGGTGTCCAACCCGGGCCGTCTGGTTCTGCTTCCAACCGTACCGCACCCCCTGGAGGGTCTCAGCGAGGATAATAGCGTCGGCACTATCAGCAGCGACATGCCCTTACCTTACACAGCTCGCTCGCCGAGACACTGGCGGGCGGGACCTGCCGATGGATTTGCAGTCACAGTTTATTCCTCGGCTGAAGCAAGCTTCTTCAACCGTCGCAAACATGCGCCCAAACTCCACCCCAAACAGCATGCTGTAGAGGCAGAGTCTTGAGGCACATTCTCTCTAGCTGGCTAGATAGATACAAAGACAGTTAGATAGATGAGGGGAGGTTAAATAGAAATCTATGGCTTGGCACATGTTGTCAGGCCAACCGGTGGATCTATGGGTTCCACTTATCCAGACCATCACCTTCTGTTCGTGGTATTCAAACTACGTAGGGATCCTACAGGTCGAAGGGTTGGTAGATCTACCGGGGGTAATGTTGTGTCTATTCTCTCTCTCCGGAACTAAGGTAGGTTCTGCGTGCGACCGGGGTTTTTGTGTGTGTGTGTGAGAGGTCCGCGCGCCGCACGTGCCTACTTGCACGTGCGTACTCGCGCGATCTCTGCTTCCTCCCTGCTAGTGTGCGGTCACCAGTATCGCTATTCCAACACCTTCCAATACATATTCCGCGGTAGCCCAGGTAGCGAGTCTTCCTCCAAGCAAGCAATGCAGTCATCCGTTTCCCACCAAAAAAATCTGATTGGCCTGGGCCCGTTCACAAACCTCACAAAGATTTGCATTTCATAGTAGGATAGCTACTACATCGAGTGTCATTGAGGCGACGTAGTAGTGGTTGGTATATGCACCAGGAGGGCACATGGGCTTATTTTCTGCCCCGCATTTGGATGGATGGGCCCAGCCCGCTAACTTCTTTTTTATTGACCCAGGCAATAACGATACCTATATGCACACTTAACCATCTATATAGCCAGCTAAATCATGGCCCAGAGGCCCAGAGACTAACAGAAACCAACTTCAGTCTCCCCCCCATAGGCAGTTACAACCAGTTGTATAGCGCGGAACGGGAGCCGGTAGTGTTGTTAATAATTAGAATCGCAAAGAACGGACCGGAGAGCCTGCTTCCCTCAAACCTCTCTCAGAAGAATTGCGCGGTTTAAAAGTTCCAGACTGTTGAACACCGGTACGAATCCCTACCATCCCAGTGCCTCGACCAGCGAGTCCGGGAAAGAGGCGATAGGATTGCCGATGGCCGAGCAGCGGTTAATTATGGATTTCCACCCTTCTTCCCCGTCTTGACTACGGGCTGCGCAGATCCGTGCTCCTTGCTAGATGAGGCGACAGGTGCCTCGTTACCTGTTACTTTGTCTTTGGAATTCTCGGACGATGAATCGCCACCTTTTGCCGAAGACGGGTTCGAGAGAGGATCATCTCCGCGAACCTCAAATAGCTTTGTGAAACCCCTTTCCTTGCGCTCCTTCTCGGTCATTCCCTTTGTCTTGTCCATTTTGAACGGCTGTTGGAAGACATTTCCTATCAACGCCAGAAATCAAACATGATGGTTAGCGTCCGAGCACCTGATCAGTATCAGCGAATTGGGGGGTTCGGAATTGTACTTACCCGGCGTCGGGTTCATCAGAAGCCACAAATTCGATTGCCTCAACGGGTAATACACGGTTTGGTCGTCGACTCCCTGGCGCATCCACACTGTCCCGATCTGCTTTCTGTCTCCACCCTCCTTCCCCAATATCGTAAAGTGACCTATGAAGATCTTATGCTCGAGGTAAAACCCGGCCTCTCCACGACTCTCGTCTCCCTTGCCGAAAGCGGTGATTTGAGGAGGTGTCCGGTGCCCTTCTTTAGTTTTCGCAACAAAGATCGACGTTACGTGGCCGCCAAATTCGTGAGCCAGTGTTGCTATTAGGAAAGCCAGCTGCTCAAAGTATTGCATCTCAAGTCGCTTCTTCTCATCATCAAGACTATCAAGGCCTTTCTCATATTTCTCGAGTTCGGGGCTCTTCTTAGGTTTGGGCTGTGACTGAAAATCTTTAAATGCTCTACGTGCATTTTGGTATAGTTTCTCGGCTTTTACTGCGCTGTGCACGAGCTTTAAATAAAGTATATAAATTAGTATTACTTCGTTCGAGTAGGTTAGGCAGTGTTGCCGCCTACACAGGCGGCATTGGGGCTTATCTTGTACTTACGTCGGCATTTAGCACAACCTCGGCCGGTATGTATTTTTCCCATAACTTGACATCGTTGCCAGAAAAGTGTGAGCCGACCCTTCTTGTTTTGCCGCATAGGTTACTCTCCGTGGTCTCCATCTTGACAACCGGAAGATGTTTGGCAAGGCAGTCGAGCCAGTTCCTGACATGCTGAATTTGGTCTTCCTCGGTTGGGTTTTCATCCGCGTTCCCATCTCTTTCGCGGAATGCTTTGATAATTTCCGCCTGCCACTTTATCGCCTCTGGGACTCCGAGGATTTTGAACATTTTCTCTAGCGCCACAGAGAGGACTTTGAATCGGTCCCCTCCTACAGCTAGCGTTTCAAACTCATCGGCATCAAGATTTTTGCTTGAAGGATCGGAATTCGACTTGATGCGCCCATCGAGGACGGGGTTTGGCGCCTCCCAATTGCTATCGACATAATTTTTGGCGAGAAGTCGGTACTGGACCTCCGGCGGTGGGGTTTTTACGAGCTTTGCCTTTGAGGAGCTTGCCATGTTGACCGATTTGGAATGTTCAAGGGAGACTACAGTGGAAGAAAATGAGGGCCGAGATGAACAATAAATATGGATGAAAGAGTTGAACAAGACGGTGGTCTCTACTAGCCGTGAGTGAGTATAGGATGTCAGGCAGGATAGGTGGTGTTGTGGTTTGAATGTCCAGCATTACACGGAACGTGCGATTGTTTATATACCTTGGCTTGTGGAAGGCATCTACTTAGCCGAGCGAGACTCGTCGTGCGTTCGCAGCCACGATCCGAAAGTTTTGAAACGTGCCACGAGCATCCACTTCGCCGACTCCCAGTGAGCCCTGTGCCTCTGGCAACGAGGCAGATTCTCGTTTCCGTGCATTCACGACCAAGTCTGAGTGATTATTTCGCGCAGATGTCACACATCTTGGCTCAGACACACGTGAGCAGCAACAGGGTACGAGCTTATCGACCGAGGTTTGTTGCTATAGCTAACAGAGAATAAATAAGACTTCTCCGACGGCACGGCTCGAGTCGCCAACGAGCTCAGCGTCGCCGACACCCTCACAGCAGCGATTCCAAGGCCCGAGTTGGCGTTGTTGGTCTAAATCCGCCAGATGGGTGAGCATTATTTCAAATTTAGTTGCAGCCTTTAGTAAGACCGCGTTCAATTTCAAATATTCTTACCAACCCTTGCTTGGCAAAACTACCGTCTGGGGCTAGGTCTTATGCTGACGAGCTGGAGAAGAGCCCCGGGATTAGCACACGTAATACTGCCAAGTCCGTCAAGGCGAAAAAACCAGCCCTAAAACCAAACTCAGAAACCCGTAAGCCCGTGCCAGAAACATGGCGTCAGCAATAAGCTGAGCCGAGCCCACGAGCGTGAGCACGAGATTGCAATTGCCGGTTAAATGCCCAAAACCCCCACGCATCCACCACGATGCAGGACCGGCACAGACGGCGGATGACAGTGAACTTGAAATTATATTTTTATTAAAAATACCTGAAACTGACACAGATAACCTTGGGGGGGGGAGGGGGGGGGGGCGATGAATCTGAGATGAATCCGAAATGTGAGCGCGACATCTCGACCCACCGTCGGCGATCAATCAATACGTTTCTCCTTTTTCTGGGAAGTCAAGCCCAGGCAGTATTTAGCGGCTCAGCTGCAGCTCCGAGATAATACGAGCTACCTGAATTGGAGATGGAGTGCACAAACCTTTCACAGCGCCGTAGGGCACCTGGCTGGGCTGAGGTGAGGGAGGGGCCCGGAAGGTGAAAGGTCCAGGATGGGAAAAGCGTACGTACGGCTTCGACGGCCAACGGCCGTTTGCCAAGGTTGTGACAATGGAAGCGACACGGGGTGCGTTCGGCCAGTTTTCTATTGCCCTGTACAAGTAAGATCTGGCAGGTACTTAGGTTGCCTGGTTCCTCGCTTCTTGTTTTCGCCGCAACGTCAGTCGCCTTCTCAACCCATCATTCATTCATCCCATCCAGCTTCCGACCCTGCTTATATTTACGCGACACAGGTTGCCATCGCCACTCTCTCCACCCCTCCGCAGCCGCACGTGACGGGCTCGATGCCTTCGTCATCTAATTATTTAAACCGTTCCCTTCGTGCTTCGTGGCGAGCCGGCAAGGCTTCGAAGCTCTCATATGCCCCTTTTTCTTTCCCATTGGTACACCGCTTATTAACAGAGCAGCACCTGCTTTGATGTGGCAGAAGCTCTTGCTTATGACGCCCGGATCACCATTTTCTCCCTCCCCTTGTTCTTCCCTGGTGAAATGATTTGATAGAAAGCAGACGAGACAGAGGCTTGCCAGTCGACAGTTATCCGAGCCAACCATTCCGTCTTGACCGAGACAACATTCATGTTTACCGCAAACCATCCCCCCACATTTCTTTGTTGTTTTCAGCCACCTCCACCAGAGTCGGAGTCTGCCTCTTGTAGTGGGAACAAGACTCGCTTCCAAAGATTGGCCAACAACCTGGCATAATTTGACCGGTTAGTTAATGAGAGCGTCTCCTCGGACTCTTAAAACGTCCCCATATACGGTAGGTACATAGGCGCCAAGGCTTTACAGCTCACCGCCTAGGAAAATACCACATTTTACAGCTAAAATTACCGCATTTGCTGGCTGCCCCGCTCCAAGAGCTAGCAACGCAGCTGTATCGCAATTGCACCTCGCCGCCGCCGCCAACGCCAACATACTTCCAAATGCGGTAATTGAACCTCAGGATCGTAGATTCGCTCAAATTGTGGACGCGGATGATGCGAGACGGTCACTCAATCAATCCGAAATTATGGTTACCTGAACCGATGGACCAATTCCATGATGAGGTGAGGGTGTGTGCAGCTTACCCCCCACCCAATTTCAGCTTACACGTAGCAGTGAGCGAGCGAAAAGGGAGAGAGAGCACACCACCGAACGGTGAGAAATCTCAAGAGTAAGGAACCAATATTAAAGCTTTCCTGAAACGTCATATCCACGGATAAGCCGCGCACAGCAGACGTCAGCATGTCCATGGTCAGCATATTTTGAGAACGAGGCAGCACACTCAGAACAGAAACGCTCCAACATGAGTGAGGCGTGTTCGAGGTGGGAACCTAGTAATGCTGTGGTAGTAGTGGATGAGAAATTTACTAAATTTAGTTAAGGGCTATTATCAATAATCTTTGTCATGACGCTACAGTGGCGCAGAGAATAGCAAAGCTCTGAGGCTGGCCTGAGAAATTGCCATTTGAGGAATGATTGCTTGTCATGAGAAATGGTTGCTTGTCGGCTGACCTGAATCTCCTGACCCGGATCTCGGAATCTCTCTACCTGCAAGGCACCCGGAGACGACAACTGCCGTTAGCTCATGCATGGCTGCGGCTGTGTGGATGGAGCCCAACATTCACTCAGCTGGATGTCATTAATTACTTTGGGCAGACGGACATGTGTGCGCCGCCAAGCCGCCCATACTGTTTCGGCAAAACACAAAACGTCTTGCATGAAACAGGAAACCTGGTGGGGTCGGTGGCAACGTGTGCAAGGCGTGAGACGAGAAATCTGTAATAGCAATGCTTATCTTGATTTGACAGAGGAGCTTTGCCACACGCCCACTAACAAGCACATCTCGCCCAAGTTTCGAGGCCCCACTCTTGTTGCACTGCTTATAACAACATGAAGGGTGGAGTGGGCGCTCAATCTTTTCCCAGCCAACCCTCTTACCGGCGCTTTCCACCCAGAATCTTCATCAAGATCCACAGGCCAGCAAAACAAGTGCTAATCAATTAGCAAGATAGCCAAGCAATCCAAGGGACTTAAGGTTGGATCGAGTGGAGATTCAGGGACTCAAGGTTGGATCGAGTGGAGATTCAGGGCCTCAGCACATAACTTGGTTTCTCTTACCCTGAAAAAAAAATCTCTCGAGTTCCACCACGCCCCCCTTAAAATAACGCATTTCCACACCAACCCTCCATAAGACAAGCAACAGGCAAGATGGCCGAGCGGTCTAAGGCGCCACGTTAAGGAGATATCCCCTAATTCGCGGTGTAACATCATGTCACATCACATGATTCCGTGGTCCGAAAGGGCGTGGGTTCGAATCCCACTCTTGTCATAATTCTTTGCCCTCTTCCCCTCCCATCGCCATTCATGTCCCGTGTTTTCTTTTCTTCAGTATGCATTTTCATTTGTTCTTCCTCCTCACCAAACCCTGCTTGATTAGATCAAGAACAACGTGGCTCAAGTCGCCGTCAAGTCAACGGCGGACCGCCATCTCGGAAGTTGACACAATGGTGCAGTCGTTGTCGACCATGTCTAACGGACGTTCGCCCGTCCGATCTCCAGGGTACAGACAGAGTATTTCGATTACCTGGCTGGAAGGGGTTTCCCTATCGTTTTCGGTAGGTTTCGCCTTGGACCGTGAAAAGAGGATCTCTCTGTACCCCGTCGACGTGAAACCCATTCGCTCAAACGTCTTTTTGCCTGCAGGCGTGGCAGTGAGGGCTAGGGTGCAGTGACGCACGTTGTGGTTAGCAACAGCGGGACATTATAGTGTGGGTTTCCTAACTGCAAGACAAGGGTGGGAGTGTGCTCAGGCAGAGGGAGGTAAAAAAGAGTAGAAAAAGGGAAAGGGGGAAGAAGAGGACGAAAAAAAGAAGAGGACGAAAAAAAAAGAGGACGAAAAAAAGAAGACAGAGAAGGAAGGAGAGTAGGCCGGCAAAGAAAACCACCAGCTCGGCTCACCCGAGAAGCCTGCGATGCTCCAGCGTCGAGCTCCCCTCCCTATGGCTGCTGCGCGGCGCGCAACCTGGTCGAGGGCAAATTCGGCGAAGCGCTTCTTTGTTGCACCCATGCCTGTTGCAGCGGCAGACACGTGGCCCTCCCCTGGCAAGGCGGTGAACCGCTCGATGTGAAAGACGTGCAGGCCGACCTCTTCCCCTCCCTCTTCTCCCGCATATGGGTTGTCATCTCCGACTCCGACTCCGAGCCTGGCTGGAAACATGGTTTCGGCATCGATGTCGGCCTCCTTGATCCTGCCCACGAGTAGGTCTTCCCAATGCGCGCGACGCAGCGGCAGCACGACGATGACTCCAGCGAGTGGTGATTGCGGCGACCCGGATGTTGCTGGTGGATGGGCCGCGGGCGGCAGGAAACAAATCGAGACTTCTGGCCAGGCCGAGACCCAGCTGCGAAAACGCTGTAAAGAAAGCGCGGCGACGGGGTACATGTCCTGATCCGAGGCGAAGATGGCCCCGAGGGCGGAGTCGCCGATCGGGCTTTGTGTCCAGGCCGTCTCCATTATCCGCCACAGTGCACCACCCTAGCCGTCCGGGATGGCAGTCCGTGTGAAGGCAGGCATAAACGAGAGTCGAGGCTGCAAGTAAGAAATGACTGGATTCGTAAATAACTAAACTAAAGAAAGGAAAAGGAAAAGGAAAAAGCCTACGGTTCCTGCAGGCCGTGGCTTTGTGGTTGGCAGGGGCAATTAGGCTAGTCCTAATTGGGAAGAGTGGAGCGACGGGGTGGAACCTGCAGCCAGGGCATGGTTGCGGCACCACGGACCATAGTTCGGCCGTGCCGTGACAGTCCGCTCCGATTCGGTGAGAGAGAACTCAAAGAGAATCTAGAACATGGCGGGAGGAAGGGTCAGAGGAGAGTGATGAAACCAATCGTGAAACACGTCGGCACGCATGTGAGCGTGGCTGCCCAGGTGGTGGGGTGGTTGGTGGGGTCTGGTTTCGGACGATCGCCTCCAGGACAAAAGTTTTACCCGCCAACTCCTCGTCGTCAATCGCTAGAAATTGATCCCTTCTTGCCACCTCTGCCAACATCCACTTAAAGTCTGCAATGTCGCCATCCCCCCACGATCGAGCACCGTCACGGTCACGGCCCTCAACAACAAGTCAGACATGGACGCGACAGAACAGAACCGTCGTGAAACGGTTCTGCCACGTGGATCTGTTCGATGCACCCGTTCCCAAGCTCGATGATGTTAACTCGAGCACAGAAGCCTTGCGGGGCATCGAACGCAATCTTGCCGTCTGACTCGATGCTAAACTTGAGGGTGCCGGCCGTCGCTCCCTCCCAGATATCGATTAGCGCGCTCGGAGGCGCGGCAACATCCACGTCCTCAGTCTTCTAGACGAAGGAGTGGACAATGCTCGCTGCACCGCCAACTAGTACTAGCTGGCGGCGGAGCTCCGGTCGGACCAGGCGGGTGATCGAGCGGAAGCACTGGATGAGCGCTTCGCGCTGTGGTGCGGGGATATCCTATTGATATCAGGCTTCGGCATGTTGCAGAGGTTCGAGACAAGGGTATTGAGCGAACTAGAAGAAAGAACAATGTCAGGTCGAGGGCATGCAATGGAGACAACTCCGAAGTTTAATATCACCGGCGAGTATTGCAGCATGGCAAAGAGATACATACGTGATGAGTGAGAGAGTTAGAGGCTGTTGGCTGGTGACTTAGCTGCCGTGTTGGGGACGTCTGGGCAAAGTTGGGCTGCTTGTACCTGCTATCTACTAACGGGGCTGGTTAGTCAGTTAGTCACGGTACTGGTCAGTCACGGTGCTGGGCGAACCCGAATGATGCTATCATTAGAAATCAAAATGGGACTGGAAAATAATTACAGAGATTTCGAGTATAGCGATGATACATCTACGATCAATGTTAGCACAACTACTCCTCTTGCTAGGCCTAACGTTGGGAATGCTAGTCTTACCAGTGAAAATGGTGGGGCATTAAAGAGTGGAAATGGGAACGAGCACCAATGCCGGGGAAATGGGCCTTTTCTGTGTCCGAAGCTTTCCGCACTATGGCAGCTGCTGTTTGCGCTCTTCAGACCCATTGCAGCTGCTGTTTGCGCTCTTCAGACTCATTGCAGGTGCTGCTTGCGCTCTTCACGCTCCCGTCATTACAGCTCCTGCCTTACACTGAGTTATTACCCTGGGAGGAAAGGACGAAGTGGGAACAAGCAAGCCCATTTTCCTACTAGTCTCAATTAGGGTTTAGTCTGTGATTTAGGCATTCCTGTTACGTAACTAGGCCAAATTAGGCTACATGTTTTCTAAGCGAGGATCTACGCCTACACAGGCCTAGTGCTTGCAGTTGGAAAGGGCATTTTTTCGTACAGGAAGCGGGCTTTTCGCACTGTTTCCTTCTTTCCACAATTCATCAATTGAATGCACCTATTTTGACTGCTTGTGTGCAACAATTCCCACCAAGCGTTCGCAACTGCCTACTCTAATTGTTAGGGTTCATCACAACGATCCCCTGACAAAGTACTAGAGGTCTTTTCCGGTCAGGGCGCATTCGTCGGGTAGCCCTAGCGTGGAGTCCTCTTAACCCTTCTACACCTTAATTTCCTTACTTCAAGATAGAAAGAAGTAATTATTTGCTGGACCGGTCCAATCCAAAGTTTCAAAAAGTAAATCCTCAACCTAAATCCGTACCCAGATGGAAGCAGCGTTAAGCCGATCCATTTGCATGAGTCATCGGAAGGGTAAAACTAACTCGGCCGTAGTTTGATGTGTACATTACCTCGGTAGACACTCATCGCGCTGCCAGGCAATAAAAACCCCCGACTCTCCCGCCATTATTCCATCTTGCAACCCATCACACCGTTATTCTTCCTTAAAATATTAACCTGCAACTTCTAGGCTGACTAACATATCACATCAATCATTCATACACCCTTCATACAAACTACGCCAAGATGTAGGATATCAAGACGAGATTCCTCATCCTATCCGACACACACGCGGAAAAGGGACTCACCGCCCCAAATCTGCCTGTCGACGTGGCAATCCACTGTGGAGACTTTACAAACGAGTCCAAACTCCACGAGTTCCGCACGACCTTGGACCTCTTACGAACAATCAACGCACCCCTCAAAATTGTCATTGCCGGAAACCACGACTTTACCCTAGACACGCCAATGTTTGCAAAGAAGAGAGCGCAGGCAGAAGCCGTCTTTTCGATTTAGCTGGAGCTTATGATCAAGGAATACGGCGATTTTGGCGACGCCCGACAACTTTTTGAGGATGCCAGATCGGACGGTGTCGTGTTTCTTGACCAAGGCGCCCACCGCTTCAACCTTGACAACGGTGCCAGGCTAGCAGTTTACGCTAGCCCCTTTACTCCATCTGCGGACGCCGACTGGGGATTCCAGTTCAAACGGGGAGAGCACCATGACTTCGCTATCGACAACGACGTTGACATCGTCATCACCCATGGCCCTCCTCCCAAAGGGTTTTTGGACCTCACTGCTTCTAATCAGCGCGGTGGCTGCCAGCATCTCTTTGCTGCCGTGGCGAAAGCTCGGCTGCGGCTGCATTGTTTTGGCCATATCTACGAGGGATGGGGGGCTAAACTAATGGCATGGCACGACACGCCCAGCGAATTCTCCTCGCACTTTTCTGACATCAACCACGGCGAGTCAGCCTTGGTCGACACTCTGGCGGCCCTCCGTCCAAGAAAGTGGGATACAGCCCAAGACATCGCGGAGAAAGAGTCCCGACTTACAGCGCTCAGGGCCGCTGGGTACCGTGCGACGGACCATTGCTCTGGAAGCGAGTTCCCTGTCGTTCCAGGCCGTACGACGCTCTTCGCCAACGCGGCCATCGAGTCGACAGAGGAGGACCAGGCCCAGTTGCCATGGGTCATTGACCTCGAACTCCCCGCTGCCATCCATTCGGGATGTGAGTAGGACGTTACTAGCCAATTTGTTGACGCTGTCCTTAGGTACCCAGGACAGCAGTTGCCTCTAAAGCGTGCCTCAAATGCGCCGCCGTCCGCTTCCCCGAAGTCGACCTTCTTCTAGCTGATTCTAACTCGACCTTGATTAGTACGTAAAAGGGAACGCCGTCTAGCAAGGTGCCACGATTAGAAAGACAACGAAGGGTGGGGTATACAGTTTAACCCAAAACAAAGGCACTAACTACACTTGCCATAGTCTAGGGATCTTAATTCTGGGTAAAAGGGCGTGATTCGAAGGCGGGTCCGGAAAGGGTAAAGAGGATGTCGGGCCTACGATCAGAGGAGGGAGGGCAGGCGGCCCAGCCTATGTGAAGTGGGCAGGCCAAGAATGAGAAAAAGAAAGGCCATATCAAAGAAGAAACTCAAAAAGAAACCAATGCCCACAATCAGAATCGAACTGATGACCTTATCATTACTAGTGATACGCTCTACCACTGAGCCATGCGGGCGCTTGCTCTTGATTGGTCAGCTTTTAGGCCGTTTTACAAGCCAAATGGCAACCACTCCACAGCCCCGCCTGGGCCTTGAGGATGATCCCTTGAATCTTCAAGGAGTCGGCGTCGAGAATCATGGCGAGAAGAACCAACAAGAAAACGGTCAAAAAAGAAACACCGACAAGGCCAACGGCGTCGTTGGTTCGGAGGTAGTTGGGACCGAAACGCTCCTTCGACGGTTCAACACGAGCAAATCCTCGCCTGTCTCCCTGAATTCAGGATTCAAAAACTTCGCCCAGCACGTCAATGTGGCCAAAAGCATGGCCGTGATACGAACGACAGGGACTTGGGCGGCTGGAGATCGCCGCCACGGCCCACGATCCTTCATGCATGTCAAAGTCAACAACACTTGGGGTCTAATGCAACGCTGCGCTCATGAAATCGAACCAACCAGGCGTGCCTGCAGAAACCAGACAGAATGCCCCTGGAGACGGAGCAGCCAATCACGCCGTCGGTCCTCAAAACGAAAGGGACTTGAGTACTACGCACCTTGCAGGACGCGGTTGCACCTCGCTAATATTTCGGCTTTTAGACATCCAAAGGCCGAGACCCGGGCCATATCCATGACCCAGGCTCAAGAGGAAGGATGATGATCGTTGACGACTGCGGTGCTCTGGGCCTCGTGCGTTAGGATTTTAAATTTCTTTCCCCGGGATGCCACGCCTCTAGCGGGCATCTTGGGGGATAGAATTTGTCACATGTCTAGCCCTACCGTCTATCTTTGGCGGCACGGCAGGCACCGGGCAGGCACACCGCCTGTGGTGCGACGACGGAACCATCCACTGCACCAACGACGGCGGTCAAATATCGCGCCCCAGAGGTCGCGGCCCAGAGGGAAGGTGCCAAGGGCCCAAAGTGGCTGTTGGACCTCGAGAGGCATGTCGGGTCAACACCAGGCAGGACGGGCTGTGATAGATCCTTCCCAGACAAAGGACGAGAGGTGCTGGATGCCTCTGTCCCGCCCGTTAGCCAGACGCTGGCATGTCAGGGGAGCGCCTGGTGGCGTGGCGATCTTGCTTTCATCAAATAAAGACAGGCCGGTTTAAGAGGAATGCGGGGTGGTTCGAGGCTGCCGAGTGTAGTTGGGACGAATTAGCGTTGAAGCTAGTAGCGTTGGGTTGCTGGTGCAGAATAGCGTGCGGCTCCACGCTCCCTCCGCAATCTTGCTGTCGGTCACCAACGGCCTCTTCAGTGGTCAGTGCTCAATCGGGTCGGCAATCCAGCCCAATCCAGAATAACCTCAGATATGGCTGTGACGTCAGCTGACTTTTGACAGGGGAGGGGGCCGAGTATCTTTACGGGGTTCCACCGAGGGAGTTGCCGAGAATCCCTACTACGCCGTACCTCACTCGGTACTGTACTCCGTAGGTCCTCGACAGGCGCACTGAAGGTTGCAAGGAAGCTTCGCGGCAAGTGGGCAGCTGGTTAACGGGCGCAAACGTAGCATCAACTTGGGCTTTATTTCCTTCCAACGCCCAACAAGGTTTAGCATGTCTCCGGTTACAGGTTAGCGGAGTCGCCGCCCAATCCAGGCCATCATGACTGGTGGGGAGCGGGCCAATGAGAACCGCGGGCGACAGCCCTGTAGCATTGTTGGAGCAGCAGCCTCGTCAGTGAGCAGTGCGCGCAGGCGGCCACGTACGGCACTTCAGTTGTTGGCACTGTCTTTGTTGCGTGAAATCCTCCGCCAAAGGTTGCCAAAGGTTGCCAAAGTGTTTTCGGCCATGGGACGAAAAACATTCCGCGCGACTGAGGACGTGGCGGAACCCCCGAATTGTGACAAAGCAAGCCTCTCGAGAGGCCTAGGTCGAGACGGGGAAGGCGTGATGGGCTCGGCTGCCATCCCCAAAGCGGGCAATACTCAAATACTTGGCGGGGCGCACTTTTGCAGATGAAAAGAGCTCGACCTCATCAGCTCAATCTGTCAAACGGCGGAGTGTTTTCTGCTTTCTGACACCAATGCAAGCCAGCTTCTCTTCCGCGGACCGACTCAAATTGCACGCTTCGCGGTAGCGACACATCATTTGCCCTTTTCATCCCGTAATCGCGCAAGCGGTTCTGAAACGCCCTTACTGGCCTCTTCGCTAATTGATCCCTGCGGTGCGGTGCTGCTGTTTGACGCCTACGCCTGCCGGGTCAAGCCCCGAACCGATCGAATCTCTGGCTGCAGGCTGCAGTCTGCTCACCCGGCCACACCCACCCGCCACACTACACCACCGCACCACACTACACCACACTACACCACACCACCCGCCTACGCTAGTTGCGGCCGGCTTCTGCTGACATCCACCATTCCGTCTTGACTCAGCGGCCCTCTCCCCTCCGCCAAGCCTTTGGCCCCTCTCACCGCCCCCCAATCCGCACCGCCGGCTCCCGGTCGACAGCGACAGAGCAATTGGACACAGCCCCAAGTCCGAGCTGAAGCGCCAAACACGCGCTCCGGGCTCCTGCCGCCCGCCCGATTTTTTATCGGTGCCAAGCCCTGCCCTGCCTGCATGGCGTGCCCGGACATGGATCTGGTACCGACTCCGAGACGGAAGAGGGCCCGCAACGGCCCCCTACCACCCGGCGACCCCTTCATCATAGTCACGGAGCCGTCGGCCAAGCTCGACGCCGCTTCGCGAAAGTACATCCGCAGCCACGTCATGCGCGGCAAGAACCGCAAACGACGCTCACCGCACGAGAACTTGTCCCTCGGACCATGGATCAAGAACGAGAAGACAGACCCCGATGATAGCAGCCTCACCTCTCAGACTTCGCCATCTCCGGTTCCCACCAGGATTGGGAACGATTTCGCTACATTTCCCTTTGTTGTCGACATGACGCCGTACATGCGGAAACTCATCTACCAATGTTGGTGCCCCCTATCTCCCCCCATCTCCCCCCATCTCCCCCCATATACCCCCATCTGCCCCCATCTGCCCCCTCTCTCCTTTACGTCGACTGCTCCCTTTCATCCCCCCTCTCCGCCATGACCATGCCTACATCAGACGCTTACCTGTGCCGTCTAAAAGGGTTCTCAATTATCAAGGAAGCCATGTTCCCAGAAAAGGTGTGTATGCCGCCCAAGATGGCGCCGTGGGTAGAGTATTTGGCCTATGACTCTGCCTACTTCCACTCCATTCTCTTTTCGAGCCAGGCTTTCATGGACTATTCCCGCGAGTCCCGGTTCGGGCCTTACCTTATTGTCCACTGCAACAACACGATGAACAGCCTGCGGGAAAACCTCAATAGCGACCGGGCGACTGCCGACTCCACCCTCGCCGTCGTCCTGGCTCTCACTCTGATGGCCGAGGTGCTCGGCGAACGCGAGGCGGCCAAGAAGCACATGGATGGCCTGTATCAGCTGGTCGACCTGCGGGGCGGGCTTAAGTCTATGGTGAAGAGCAAGCAACTGCAGAACAAAATCTGCCGGTACGTCCACTCCGGCCCCCCCGCCTCTGTCTCCACTAGTTTTCCGGAATTAACACGGCGAGTGCAGGTGCGACATAGGGTACGCCATGGGCACCGGAAACTCGCCGCTTTTCTTTGCGGGCGGGGATGAGTATGATGAATACTTTTCCAGCATTGAGCCCAAAAACCGCATCGTGGTCCAGAGCAGATGTCCATCCCCGCCACCACACAGCGTAGATGAAGAGCGATTGAGCAGCGGGGCCATCTCTCTGGCAAATGACGGAAAGCTAGCCAACACGTGGCTCGTGCTGGAAGAATATTCGCGGTCGGTCAACATGGCGGTATCGCTGAAACGCAAGCTCATGCCCGATGTGCTGCACGAGACCATCATCTCGGCGCAGTACCGACTGCTGGCACTCGACCACGAGGGCGCGCACAAGCACTCGCTCGTCGAATCCATGATGCGCGTCGGCATGCTCGCCTTCGCCTGCACCACCATCTTCCAGATCCGCCTCTACCCGCTCAAGTACAAGAACCTCGCCGGCACGATGCGCCACTTCATCATGCTGGGCATGGAGGAGCATGGCGAGGACGAAGAGGAAAAGGATCCGGCCCTGCTGAGGCTGAAGTTGTGGTTCATCTTCATCGCCCACGTCTCTGTCATCATCGACCCCGAGGACACGGAGCTGCTAGTGTCGAGCGCCTGTCGGACCCTCAGCGACCTCGGCATGGCTTCGGCGTCGTGGTCGGTCGTCCGGGAGGTCCTGCTCGAGCACATGTGGGTCGACTATATCCACGGCGAGAAGGGCGAGGCGCTCTTTGCCGAGGTGCGCGCAGCGCCGCGTGCCGATTCGGTGAACACTAAAGGGTCATGGTGTAGGCTGTGAACGGCGCTTGGATTGTGTGGCAGATTGTACAAAATATTCCATCTTCTCGGCCAACCGCGAAACGCACACACCCAAAGGCCAAAGGGAAAAGTTGAATGATGGAATGAAATGAAATGCAAGTCTTGGGTTGGACGGTACGGATGCATCGACCGGATCTAGATTAACGCCTGGAGTTTGTTGCTTTTCGGGTGGCGGCGGTCTGTGGAAAACTGGTCTAAATTGGAAACCGGGGCGGCCAAGTAGCCATGACGGGGCGTTTGCTGCGTGCGTCTTTAGAATGTACGTCGATGTTCGATTCTGCCGGGCTCGCGAGAGGTTTCGCGGGGTTCGGGAGGTGGGCGTTGGGGCTTTTGCCTAGGTATATATGCGTTTGGCAGCTAATGAATGGGGGACGGGCCCCTCCAAATATAGCTCCTGGTTCTTTGCCAATCATTCCGTTTCATTGGTCACGCGCTGGTGCGCGCACGGAGCCGGTGGTGGCTGTGTGGTGGTGTGACATGCAGTCAGCTCTCGCCGCTGCCGGATACGCGGAGATCGGAACACCGAAAGTAGAATGTCGAATTGTTGGCCGAATCGAGTAAACAGTCGAGCTGAAGCACACTGACTGACCGACCGTCAGATCCACCCATGCATGCGAGTGCGAGGCAGGCGGCAGCCGCTCGGTCCCACAAACGCGGTCAAATAATCCGTAGGTGTCTAACCTTTTTAACCTTTTATTGTTTTTTGTTTTAAGATAGCTCCGCCAGCGCTACTTGCCGGCCCTGCCCGCGTCTAAAATGAAATCGGATGCCGAGAATGCCGTACTTGAAAGCTGACCGGTCCTCAGCAGAACCGGTCAGCTTTCAATACGTCTCTACCACTGCCAGATTTTGGGCAATCATTAACTAAAGCACGCACATCATTCATTTCATGCACATGCATTCAGGTTTGGCAATCAAGTCGAGATGCACGACTGCCTGCCCAAATACGGAATGCCCATCTAGATTGTCAGATTGGGCTGGGTTAGGTTAATTAGGTTACGAAAGTGATACGTCTAATTAAGACAGCTTTAACCCCATCCCCGGGTTTTGGGGCCCAACGCGCTCGTTGCAGAATCAACCCATAGATGTGGCGCATCAACAGACCAATCCCTGGAATACCTGTAGCTTTTGACAGAGTGACATTGACATTGGCATGGACTCTTCGTGCCGCAAGAGACGAATTGCGGCCGGTGGTAAGAAGTACTGTGGACCACCAACGACGCCCAGGTGGGACTGAGCCCCGGAGGATATTATCCGCTTATAACATCCTGTACTGCTAGGCCATTTCCTGCCGAGACGCAGGAGAAATCTCCTGCTCGATAAGCGCCTCGACAGCACCGGCTCCATCCGCCGGTGCATTTCCGCTCTCCTCTTTCCCAAAGCCTGGGGCTTATCACGGCAGCCGTCGTCGCAGTAGATGGTGACGTCGATGATGCTTTCTATCCGCTTGACCGCTGCAATACCTTGGTCTCTTGGTCAATGGAGCTCTTGATGTCCGCCGAATATCTCGATGGCGGTGCCGCCAATCCAACTCTTTCATTCCATTCAACGTGTCCTCAAAGAACCGCTAAGTTCGCTGGAGGTCATTGAGTAGATGATGCAAGTGTGCTGTTGCATCGCGCCAAGCATTCGAGAGCCTCCAGAGTTTGGCCGTGACTGAAATCGCAGCATCTGCAATTCCGATAAAGGTGCCGATGAATTCCATGATTCTCGCCAGTCTTCACTGCATGTCTGAGGAGAGAAATACCGGTCTATAGTGGCCGTGATTAGGGCTCCAAGGCAGAATGATTGTCTTAGTTTGAGGTCCAAAATCAGCTTTCGAGTCGAGCCCCGCTCAGAGGTTATCTTTGCAGATGTTTAACCAAAGCACATGGACGGAAATATTCTATTATCCACGGGCTGATACTGTTGGATTTGGACCCTAACGGCTTTTTAACTGGCAATATGCATTGTTTTGAATAGCAGATCCAAGCATTAAACAATGGACTCTAGCTTCGCCCCTAAGAAATATGGGGTACTGTTGGAAACTGTAATCGAGGGTGGGTGTAATTATGTAGACGAGGCCTTCGAGTGCAAGCAGCGACTGCCGACGCCGCTGCACTTTCCTTGTGGCCTATGTTCTATTTGAAACTTCATCGTGAGCCAAGGGCCATAACCCATCCTGGTTTTCAGTGCACAAACGACTGTCCGATATCATAATCCCGTGATATTCTAGTTGTGCTTATTTAGCCGGCAGCTTGTTCTCCTCCTAACTTGTACCTTCCGTCTTGGCTGGGCTCGATGGCGCCTTGTCTTCGGGGCTCGAAGCCCTCATCACCTCGGGCTGGGCCGGCCGTTCACTTAACGGGGTGCTGCCCACCACCTCCCAAGACGCGAGAAGGTCGTCGTGTCTTCACCATCCTCCAAGATTGTCGGTCCCGCCCCGCCAGCCATCGCCGCGATCCGGATCAGCGCTCACTGCAGTTCTAAAGCTTTCCGCATCTTCGTCGCATCCGCCGCGGCGACGAATACGTCAAAGACGTCGCCCGTCGTAACGGGATGACCAGGTACGGTTCTGATGTGTAGTCCTCACGTGAACGCTATTGGCAATGACCCGACAATGACCGTGGGCCCAAGGACTCCACCTCAAACTTCAAAGTCGTCAAAAACTTACCCCGGCGGCTTCAGCGACAGATCTCGGCTATGAAAGCGCAGAGGCTAGCGGCAGTAGGCCAGACGCCCTCAGATCTGGCCTTGACCGGAGACAATCCAACAGGAAAAGGCTATTTAACTATTTGAATAACTAAATAAAAGCATGGTAGCGCATACGCTGCGGGAGCAACCCCTTCGTGATGAGATCTCCGAGGAATTATATTCACGAAGCCCTAGCACATGGGGCTTGTCTATCACCTAACACCGGAGCCCAACAGAGTCAAAAAGTCGCGAACCCAGGACCGATTGAGGTCACAGGGCTGGCGAGACTGTTAGAAACCAATATGATAGGAACACGCGCGACACACCCAGAACTGGTCGATTCCGTAGAGCGCTAAAGGGCAACTATGGACCCGACGGCGGAACCGGGTTTATTGAAGTTGACGCCATGGGCGGCAAAGCTGAGGATATCTCCGGCAACGGCGGAACTCGCCATTGGCGACCCACGTCATCCCACCTCGCATTTTTAGATACAAGGTACAGCCAAGTGCGAGGCTGATTAATAACAATAATCTCCCCGCAAGTGACTTTGGTTTTAGCCTAGTCAGGATTTCGTTCCTATAGATACTATGGATTTGTAAGTAGATTACAAAGCGGCATCTCCGATGCCATCCTTGCCCCGGAGATTTAGCGTCGAGGTTCGGGGACTTTCGGGAAGACGCATCTGGGCGAGGATTGAATCACGGGTCTGTGTCTGTTGAAATGTCTAGATGTCAAGGCCACACTCCGACGAGAAGGTCGCAAGTATATAATGGAAAGTTCGCTGTGGCAAGAGAAGAAACAAATGTGGCAAAGAGAAGAAACAAACCAGAGTTTTACCTACAACTCCACCATTTATCTCCTACATGCGCATCAAAATGTTGATCTTCCTATGCGTGGGAGTGCTAGTGGCGTCTGCCTGGGCAGCTGCTATTAACTCATCCAGCTCCGCAAACTCGCTGAATTTCCTGTTTCCATCGAACCAGTCCCACGAAGCAAAGCCATTCACTATTTCTGTCAACCAAAAGTTCATCTGGGAGACGACGCAGAGGGCTCGTCTTTACCGGCCCTCGATAGCCCTACAAGAACCTCAGCAGCCGAATTGGGACGATGGCCCTCCGCCAGCGAAGATCAACGAGCTGGCCGAGTACTGGGCGCACAGCTACGACTGGTTCAAGATCCAAGACCAGATCAATGCCAACTTCTCCCACTACACCATCACAGTCCCAAGTTCCGACAAATACCCACACCCCCTGTCCCTGCACTTCATCCACGAGCACGCCAACGGACCGCCTAATGCGGCAATTCCGCTTCTTATTCTGCACGGCTGGCCCTCGACCAACCTCGAATGGTCCAAGGTCATCCATCCTCTCGCCAACCCCTCTGAAACCAACGCGCCGCGCTTCCACGTCGTCGCACCCGATCTGCCTGGCTTTGGCTTCAGTCCAGCAGCGACACACGCTGGCCTGGGTCCTCGCGCCATGGGCCAGGCATTCGATAGCCTGATGCACCAGCTAGGCTACCCAACCTACGCCTTGAGCAGCACGGACCTAGGCTGGGAGGTAGCCATGTGGATGGTGCACGACTTCCCGGCGTCTGTTGTGGCGCACGCGACCGACTTCTTCATGCCACCACCCAATGCGACCGATCTGGCACGCTTTGCGGCGAACCAGACCACGGCCGAGGAGAATGACTGGATTCTATCGCTGCAGGCGTTTCAGGCAGACAACTCGGGCTATTCCCTCGTGCACGGCACCCGCCCGCTTGCGCTCGCTCTCGCCATGACTGACAGCCCGGTTGGCTTTGCCGGGTGGGTGCTGCAACTTCTTGGCGTGGCAAGTGATGGGTATAATTATACCTTTGAGGAGATCATCACCATGTCTATCACCTTGTGGATACAGGGGACGTATGGGAACTTGAGGACCTACAAGGAATTCACGAAGGTATTCCTCTCTCTTTATTCACGTAACTGCGTTTCGTTCTGCTCCACTCAACCTCTTGTGTCTCTAACACCCCTATACTCGCTCTTGTAGTAGGAGCAGCCCCCACGATGACACAAAAAGATTGCTGACTTTCTAATAACAACAGCCCGGGGCTATGGATTTTCCCACCACATCGGTTCCGACCGGCGTGTCGCAGTGGGCAAATCCTAATGGCGAATACCCCAACATGAAACGATTCCCCATCGCAGTATGACCTTCCTCTCCATCTCCTTCCTGAGAATAGTATGTACTCGTGATTCTCTAACGCCACCGTTACTGTCTAGCCCCGAGATTGGATCGAACGGACGGCAAACGTTACGTATTTCTCTCGACACGAGTTTGGGGGACACTTTCCCGCTCAGAGCCAGCCGCAGCTCTGGTTACAAGACGTCCGGGCTTTCTTCTCGGGCCTACCTGATTTGTCCTTGGGATTGACCGGCGATAGTTAGTGGTTGCGCTATAGAGAATTGCTCCAAACTAGCGGCTGAAGCTCCCTGTATTGCGAAGCTTTCTGGTAGTAACTTCCGCCAGAAAATTCAGCATTCATAAGCCGGATAAGAGGGCTAAGGATAAGCATACTCTAGGAGTAGACACGCACAGAAACCGGTCAAGCCTGCCCTGTTATATATTCCGGTTCTGATCTTGTTTTGGCGGTGGCTACACATTCTCGTCAGTTCAGGCTAAATACATGCACACGCGCAAACATACACACACGTCGTTCCATATTTGTGATCACTCCTGCAAACTAATCTCGTCACACGGACCTCTAGAACCTTCTAGAGGGCCTGCCTTAGACCTATATTAAGGCCTGTTCTTTCTCTTGGATAGATTTCCTTCCCAGCAAGCAACGCACCCACCACTCTTTATACTGTAGTTGCTTTATAATACAACTCCTCTCAGTCTTCTTCAACACCTTCTGTTGCCCCCAAAGACCCTGACTTCAGGGCAGAGTCCCCTGCAGCCTACGAGGCAGACTGCTGAGCAGAGTCCTCACAGTCTAAGTGGCAGGCGTGTAGCAGAGCCCTAGAGATCTGTGACAGTCAGCTTACCCCTCTCAGAGCTCTACATTGAGTACTGTTCTACTGGACTATAGGGCACAGTTCCCTACTGTCTACCCTGCAGAACCGGTTGATCTAGAGTGCTAAAACTTAAGGCTGCGTGCCCGCCAAAAGCAGTAGTCTAGACCGCGGTATATATTATCTGTGCGAGGCACAGGCCAAGCCTGGCTCAGCTGGGTCCACCAGTTGGCCTTGCGTATCCACCCTATCCGCACCACATATATTTCCCGCCCACAGGCGGATAGCGTTAGGTTCCTCAAGCCATTCATCATCTTTCTGCATAGCTGCACCCTCGCATGTTATGACGCCCTTTTGCCTCCGCAATTGATGCTATTCGCAACTCTTGTGTATCATTCTAATCGCCCTTGAACGCGCTTTGCAACGCATCTATTTTGATTACAAAAATAGGCATTGCGCGTAGGCTGGACTCCCTACAACACAGGCACGTCGGCCGACCGGCCCCGCCTAGGGAAAAAGTGCCCCGCCACGACAATCAACGGCCCTGAACGTCTAGATCAACGGCTCACAACCACTTCGCTGACAGCCCTGTCTACCCGAAAATAACATCACAGACGACCTCTTTCCATCAGGAATAGCACCTGGAAGTCATCACAATATCTATTAGCGCGAGAGAACTCATCTCGAATATCCCCCAGCTTAAGGGATTATCGTCTGGAAGCAACAACTTGTCTATGCGCTCACCGCATTACGCCTTGACAAGTACATCAAGACCTCAGTCAAAGAGCCTGTGATGCACGAAAAGTGTAAATAGCTTCATTTCGTAGAGCGCTGGTGGGAGCCCCACTAATTGCGTTTGGCGCTAGCTGGACGCATCGGGTTAGACTCGCCCTCGCGCACGGGCCATACTGGCACGTGACACTAGCGAGGTCCAGGGTTTCCAACCTTTGGGAAATGCCCCCGCCCACCAAGCTTAGAAGAATCATCACCTTTTACTGTGACGGCGCCAGCCTGCAGCACTCACTACCACTGCGCTAGAACCCCCAAAAGGATGCCAGAATTGCAAGTTGACAACTTGCAACCTGTAGTAAGCTATATAGTACTGCTACGGCCATTGCGCGCCGTGACATTTACACCTTTTTTGCATCCCTCTCGATATTACCGCTTCAGGGTGGCTCCATTCCTATTATTCCTTGCAAAGTCATGCCCGACCTACCCTCAACGATCATACCGCTTCATGCGATTCTCGCTTCGATCAACTATTCCGCAATGCACCGCCGCCTCCTTTCGCTCACTACGATATTATTGCCCGCGCCTGTCACCAAGCAGGAATCGATCTTAAAGGACCAAAGAAGGATCATTGTTACGATCCTGGTTCAGGCTGCACGGAGCCTCCCGCTATTGGCTGGCGCAAGGAAGCGGGGCAGTTCCCCGCTCCACGGGAGTGCAGCCAATAGCGAGGCGGTCAGCGCGATCAGTATGATCAGGGCGATCAGTGGGAACTGATCGCACTGAGCACACTGACCGCACTGATCACCTAGGACCAACGCTCTGATTGGTCCGCCTTAGATAGATATATACGACGACCGTAGCCACGGTCTTAGATAGTTCTTGCTTGGTTCTCCAAGCAAGCAATACACATTCACTGCACTCATACACTTTGAGTGGCATTCCGATTTGACTGTATTACCCGTGCGATAGGAGCTTGCCCTTTGTTCTATCTTCATAATTACCAACCCCAGCATTCTGTGGAGCCCGTGATCCCTTACAGACAGACGACTCTAACAGTCGAGTGGTTTGTAATATAGGGACTCCAGAGAGGACAGTGGGTTCAGGGGTCTTTGCTGTGTCTTGCTGAATCTCTGGGTGATTTAGGGCTTCTTGCCTATTAATAGGCCAATTTCCCGTCGTCCGGAATCATGATTTGATGGCTCTTCCTGTCGGGGTTTCTAGCTTTGAAGCTAGAAATCCAGTTTTTCCCTATATGGTCTTTTGCCCCGCTTCTTGAAGCAATGTTAGATACTGTTGAGTAACTCGGAGCAAAGCCGAGTCTTTCTTGCTTGACGATCCACTTAATGAGCCGCTTTTCTTGAGGCTCTGTGAGCCTGCGTTGTGTTTGGAGGACCTCTTCTTTGGGGGGGACTCTGTTGAGTCGTCGGTTCAACGTTGTATAAGGAACTCCATGCTTTTGAGCCGATTAACGAATAGAAAGCTTATTATCTATGACGTCTAGGTACGCACTGACCATATTATCGTCACTTTGTTCAGACATTGTGGTAGTACAAGACGCAATTCATACTCAAAAGTAGGGGAGAAGAATATCAAGAAGCTAATTTGGAGTTAATTTGGAGTTACTTTGCGATAATGTAGCGAAAAAATTAGGGCTTCTGGGTTGACAGATCTATACTGAGATTAAACTACATGCAATTACATAACTAGTTCAATTGTCTACTTGCGAATAGCTTCACAATTGAGTACGTTATTATTGTTCAAAAAGGGAATGTTTTGGTGTAAAAGGGTGATCCACTGCTAGGGTGATCTGTTGGGGGGTGGGGTATGGAACTACATGTGGTGGATATTTTCTCTGGCTACTACTGGGTCAGATTTTTTCAGGATAAAGACCAAGCCTTCACGCAGTTGAAGCAGTGGATTGAATGGGTTCAACTATAGACAGGAAGAAAGATCAAAGTCCTAGGACTTGACGGCGGAGGTGAATTCGGCCAGGTAACAATATTTGGGTACCAGAGCGAACTCAATAAGTGGGCATAAGGAAAAGGGATCGAGGTTTATACTACACCACCTCATACGCCTTGGATGAACGGAAGCCCCGAACGAGCCGGCAGGGAGATTATGATACGAGCTCGTACTATTATGATTGAATGCGGCATTCCAAAGCACCTCTGACCTTTCGTCGTTGACATATTTATCAAAATCCTCAACTTGCTTCCAACATCGCGGAATCCTGACTACAAGAGCCCTCAACAGGTAGTAGAAGAGGCCCTGAATATGCCTCAGGACCTTCGAAAACCGAACATCAAGTACCTTCGGTCATACTACTGCATCGCATACTACTACGTTAAACCGGCTTACCGTCAGGCAGCGGATAAATTTGCCCCGCGAGCGAGAAAAGAAAGACTCATAGGCTACGGTGACCTGAGTGGAAGAATCTACCAAATCTACGACTCCGAGCTCAAAAAGATCATTCGAGCCGGCTCAGTCGGGTTCAACGAAGACCCCACACCTTCCAAGCGCGACGGCGATGTGGAAGAGCCTGAATATGAAGTTGAATTCGATGACGCCTCTGTCGTAGAGATTGAAGAAGCGTAGAGCATGAAGGTCATTACCAAATTACAACTACAGCCTGATAAACCTGCACAAGGACCTCCGAAGCATTCCGACCGAGAGATGAAGACCCCCGACCCTCCGAACCACCCGACCGAAGACCCGAACCTTCCTACGCCTGGCCCTACTCCGGCACCCTCCACACATAATACAGGCACACAGGGAGCAGCGCTGGCATCAATTCAATCAGGCCAAATATGAAGCCTTATTTAACTGTATTTGAGGCCCGGAGTGGTGTATTTATCTGTGTGTAGGGCTCTCTCTGATTGGGTGGGTTTTATTTGACTTAATTGACGGAATTTGCCGCTCGACCAAAAAAACAAGGAAATCGAGCCCCGAATAGCACCCTAAGACCGGAAAAAAGCCCTCGACCTTCAGGACCTTTATTTCGTCGCCCAATTCTTCGTGCACATGAGGTAATTCAGGGTTTCGTCGAGCATACCATGCCTCTGAGTCCCAAGGATCAGTTTTCCCTGGCTGAATGCCCTCTCGCACTCTGTTGACATAGACGGTATTGACAACAAGTCAAAAGCCATCTTTGACAACCGGGGCCAACGCTCTCTTCTTTCCTTCCACCAAGCCAGTATGTCATCCACCCGCCTGACACTTTCGTAAAGGTATTCAGCTACTTCGTTCTTCAGGTTGGGGTCATCAGGGTCATCATGGTAGTCGTGGGTGATAAGATGACTCCCTCGACCTTCGTGAGGCGTACGAACCGGCACTGGGAGAGGGATGCCGGCGTACTCGGCCTCGTAGAGATCCCGGAATGCCCTCATCGCTTCTTCAGCCCGGTCGCTGCCCAGGAACTGGTTGACCCACTTCTCCTTGTGCCCTGGGTGTAGTATCATAGCCGACCAGTATGCTGGGCTCTCCTCCATCAATCTAACGTATTCTCTGAGCTTCTGAATGGCCAGGCCAACGCTTGTTCGAAGAAAGGATAAATGATCGTCGTCAAGATCAGGTGGTGACGGCGGCGGGGAGTGTAGTGGTTCGTCTGGTAGGTCTTCAACAAGGTCGGCAACAAGGTCGAGGGAGGGCGGCCTGATCTGGCCGGTCGGCAGGCGCCGGGGTAGGTCGATGACCGAGCCGTCGAACCGGGTAGGAAGACGACGGTTACGCTGCGACCGTTGTGATGCTTCCCCGGTAAACAAGACGCCGTTGTCATCGTCGTCGTCTATACCGAATGATCGAGGCTGTTGGCTTGCGACCGTGATCTCTGGATGGGTGTGTACCGGGCCACCGGTAAAATCGGTGACGGCTTCAAGGTTCGGGTGTAGGGTTCGAAGGCGATCCTCAAGCAGATCGATTAGCCACTCCTGCGTAGCGAGGACTTCAGGAAAGGTAGCCGCGCGCCCTTCAAACCACTTCGTGATCTTTTTGAAGGGTTTAAGAATAGACAAAACAATGGAAAGCAGGTGCCAGTCACTTGGTTGTAGCAGGTCGGCGGCGGGCATGCGCTTTTGAGGGTCCTTCTCGGTCAGATTTTTATGGCACCAGTAATCCACTTGGCTCTGTAAACGCACTGCGCGTTCGATCATGAAGAAAACAGAATTCCAACGCGTAGAATTATCGCCACAAAGCTGTAAACCTTCGACTGACCTGTCAAATATAGCCGCGCCGAATTCCTGCGCATCTCCCTCGCCGATCTGATTGCGCGCGACCTGTAGAAAGGATTCCCGGCGTTGTGGTGACCTCCGAATGAAGTGGACGACGTTGTGGAGTTTTCCAACAGGCCCTCTCTTTCGCCATATCTTCAACAACGCTTCTTCCTGCTCGGGCGGTAACTGGCCGACGAAGTCATCGTCAAAGGTTCTTTCGAGGTTAGTCGACTTGCCGAGAATGAAGGCCTGCGCTGCTAGGTTGAGGATGTGGCCGAAGCAGCGCACACGACGCTTTGTGCCTAAGGAATCCCGGGAAAACCGGTCAAGGCCAGGAATTAGCGACTCCAAGGTAAATTTTACTGCCCAGTTGTTCGAATCCACGTTGTCACACTGAAAATAACCGACGCTCTTAGCGAAGCCGTAGTCGTTAACTAGCCGAGAGATGTAGAGAGCCTGGTTCTCGCCGCTGTGAGAGCCTCGAAGGTGGGGCATTCCAAGCAGGTCTTGTTGTATGGCGCCGTCAACATCAGTGTAATGTACGAAGACCGCTAGGTAGGAAACTGTCGCGTTGGAAGTCCAAATATCGAACGAGAGATGCTTCTTGTATGGCGATGCGGCTAACCTCTCACGTAGGGCCTGTTGTTCAGCCTCAAACCTCTTTCGAATATGCTCTCGAATGGTATTGTGCGAGGAAGGAATCAGGGTAGCTGTCTTCTCGGCATTCAGGTCCATACAAAAATCCCGAAATCCCTTATGCTCAACGATGCTGAAAGGCAGGTTCGAGCCGACGACTAGATCGACGAGCTTTTCTTCCAAAGAGAGCTTGTGAGGCAGTAAAACAACCCTCGCGCGCTTTGTATTGACAACTTGAAGCGTGCCTTGCCTTTTTCCGGGCCTATTCATACCAGTAGACGATGACTTGGGTGCGAATGTTGCGTGCTCTTTTTCCAGATGTATAATCGCCGAGCTTGTTGAATCCGCCTTGAACAGGCTCTCGCAATAGTGGCATGCCCAGAAATATTCTCCCTCGATGATAGCGTTGTTGATGATCTGGGCGACCCAGTAGCCGTGATCACGAATCCACGATGTCCTTTTTGGTGTTTTTCCCGCCCACTTTTCCGGTATAAAGGACCCTCTTGGTATTTTTATCTTCGGCCAATCCTTGACTGGAACCCCGGAAAGATCTTTGACATCTACTCCTTCTTCATGGAGCGCATCGTGCTGTCTCGATAGTCGTGATAGCTTCGGAGGAAGGGAGGGAGGAAGATTTCCGGCGGTAGGGAGGCTTGTCGAGAGGGTCGCGACATCAACGGTGGAGGCAGGCATTTTGTCGAGGACTCGGGAGCCAAGGAAGTAGGGAAATCGCTGCAAGAAGGTAGGATTCGGTAGGATTCGGCAGTTTGTTTACAACGGTTGGCGATAGTTGCATTGTAGCGGCACGGCGGCACTCGAATTCAGGGCATTCGAGGATTTTCCCGGGGCCAGAAAATGCAGGGTTGGCCTTGGTCAGGGACTGCCCTGGCGCCAGGAAAACCCGGAAAATTGGGCCTAAAAATGGCCTAACCAATGGAAATATTTGCAAATACGCCAAATAACCGGGCCCTCAATTTGGCCTGTATTTGACCTCAAAAATGGCTTATTTATTTGCAAATACGGATTTCCTTATTTAATTGAATTGAATATATTTGGATTGGTGCCAGCGCTGACAGGGAGAGAAGCAAGTCAGGTTTGACGATGAGGAAGAGGACGACCCTTTCTATGAAGCGGAGGAAGAACCTTTCTTTGAAGAAGTTGAGCTGGAAGCTATTCACGAAGAGGACCCGATTCCTGGATCACATCCTCTGGCAGAAAGTACAACAAAGTTAGGGAAAATGAAGGTTGTAGAAGACCCGCTAAAAGAGAAGCCAAGAAGACACTGGGATTGACCTGTTGAGCTCAAGGAAACACGTCTACGGGAGAGGAAAAATAACCCTATATACCTCTATCACGAAGTCCCCGAGGTTATCGAAGAAATCATCATGGTCACAGTCATAGTCGAGAAAGCCGCTCACGATTAAGCCATAATAAACAGGCCCTCGGTGCCAAAGGATTACAGTGAGGCGAGGAAGCTACCAGACTTCGAAAAGAGGTGGCTACCCGCTATAATCAAGCAGGTCGAGAGCCTCAAAGACATGAAAGTCTTCAAGCTCGTAAAGAGACCAGCGAATGTCTCAATTCTACCGGGAAAATGGGTCTTTGACGAGAAGCTCAACACTAAGGACTAAGAATAGCTCGCTAGGGCACAATGGGTTGTATGCGGGAACTTCGAAATAGGCAGCTGGAGCGTTGAAGTGATCTACGCAGCGGTCGCGAATGGAGTCAGCGTGAGAAATTTTTTGGTCTTTGTTGCAGTCAAGGACCTAGATTTTACTTTGACTTCCTTTTAACCTAGGTTGGAGTTAATAGTCCAGGAAGTCGCCTGCTCGCCCCACTCAATAATATCACACAGCTGCGGCGGCCCTTTCGTCTTTCTCAACCCGAATTCAGAGCTCGCTTCAGAAAGGGTCCCATCGTTGCCTGCCTGCCTGCCCCACAACCACAGTGTTCACAGTCGCTTTCGCCAACCAAGACTCTGTCGTCGCAACACCCGCATCGTCTCTCGCGCGCTTTCCCTTACATACTCCACACGGCTTCGCTCCCAGCGCAGCAGCACCGCATCGACCCTCCGCAACACACTCCCATCTCTGGGGTCTTCCCCCAGGCGAAGCATGTCGTGGGCTAGCTCGATCCTCAAAAACTCGGCCATGCTCGACACCTCATCACTCCCGCCATCAACATCCCCATCACCTCCTTCGCCGCGCACAAGCTCCAGCGCGACGCGCAGCAGATCCTTCCTGGCAGGCCTGCTCAGCACGACCGCCTTCAGCCGCGCCCACGGGACATGATACGGCGCGCCGCCGTCACGCTGCACCAACTCATCGACCAGCGCGCGCACCTGCGCAACGAACGCGCGAATGTCCGCGTCACGCTCCGTCGCCTGCACGGCCTCGGGCTTGCGGTCGAAGTCGTGCCGGTCGTCCGTCGGCGAGCGCAGCATCTCGGCGCGGATCAGCAGCGTGTCGGGCAGCGACGCCGGTGCACGCTGCAGATCCTCTTGCCACGTGGACGAGCCGCGAAGTGCGTTGATTCGCGCGACAATGTGTTGTAGGATTCCAGAGCCCACAGAGTCCCATTCTGGATGGTGGTTTCGGCTCGTGAAGGAGACCGAGAGTTGCTTGACTAGCGCCGCGACGACGTCGAGCGATGTGTCGTTCTGCTGCTGCTGCTGCTGCTGCTGCTGCTGCGGGCCGAAGATGGGCGAGGACGGATTTGGTGATGATGGCGTGTAGAAGACAGCGGCCTCGGCGAGCGCCAGCAAGAAGCTGCGGACCATGTCCAGCGTCGTGTCCGACGTGGCGTCTTGAGTGGCCCAGTCCTTCGGGCGCCACCGCAAGGCGTTAACCATGCGGTTCAGGCCGAGCTTGTCGAACGCCGCCACCCCAGAATTCCCCCAGCAGGCCAGCCAGTGCCTGCCGGGCTTGGACAGGGCCAGCGGCGCGTTGTCGGCGACGGCGCGGTTGACGGCGGCCAGCCACGGCGGCGGCGCCAGGTTCGCCATGACGAGCTGCTCGAGCGCGGCAAAGTGCGTCGCCGGCATTTCGGGCACCGTCATCGACAGCTCGGCCGGGTCGGCGGGGACGGCCGGCAACTTGTCCAAGGCGCCTGCGGGGACGGCAAAGCCGTGCTTGGCCACGAACAGCGCCATCCACCGCTTGTTGTTCGCTGCGGACCCCTCAAGCATCTTGGCGTAGAGCTGCGTGGCCGGCTTGCCCTTCCACGGGGCGAAAGTGCGCTGCCGCCGGCTGGCCCTCCACAGCAGGCTCCACATGGGCCGGTGCTCGGACACGGGGGACAACTTCGAAATCTCGGGGAGGTCGGCGGCGGGGTCGGCAGCGGCCTGCGCCCAGTCGGACTCCGTCATGGCCTGGCGCTCGTCGAGCGACGCGGCGATGGGCACGGCGTGCTCCTCGAGCGCGGCCGCGATTGTGCGCCGGAACGGGTCCGAGCCGCAGCTGTTGAAGGCCTCGACCAGGCTCCCGGCCACGGCGAGCTTGATGTCGACGTGTTTGGCGCGCTGCAGGATGTTCGACAGCACCGCGCACGCCGTGTCGTTGTCGACGAAGCGAGAGCCGTAGCCGTTCAGCACCTGGGCTAGCATTTTGACCGTCGTGACCTTGACAAAGGGTGCCTGGGGCTGGCTGGGGGCAGCAGCAGCAGCAGCCGCAGCCGCAGCCGTAGCCGCAGCATCTGTAGGCGGCGAGGGGTCCGGAGCTGGGCTGCGGTTTGCCTGTAGCCGCATGCGCTCGATCATGGCCGCCGCCATGTCCTCGAGAAACGCCTTGGCCTCGGAAGTCGACAGGCGCGAGAAGAAGCCAGCGCTGAACAGCTTGCGGTGCCAGGCACTGTCATTGGCCCTATCCAGAACAACGCTGCGGATCAGGGGACACGCAAGCGCCGGCCGGTCGCTGTGCGACAGCAGACTGATGAGCTCCATGGCGATGCTGGGGTCCGCCTTGTCGCCGTCGGCCACCAGCCGCTGCAACCCCGACGAGGCCAGGCGGGAAAGCAGCTGGGCAGGGACCCTCGAGACCAAGCCCCCGAGAAAGCGAATCGGGGTGTGCGGCGTCCAGCGTTCGGACTGAGCCGCGGCTGACAGCCCCTTCTTCTCGAGAAACTCGTCAGCCAGGAAGAGCGCCGGGAACCGCGCGTCATCTGCGCTCGGGTATGGCGTCAGCAGCAGAGTCCTGTCGAGCCCGAACACGCTGTTGAGAGCTAGCACAGCGGCCGCTACGTAGGCGTCGTCGATCGCGCCCGTCGTGCGACTCTCCCAAGGGACCAGCCGCCAAATACTCGCTGGCTTCTGGCGACAGGCCACGCTCTTCTTGAGCGGGTAGAAGCGCGAGCCGTTCGCGCCCTGGAAGCCGTCTCCCCGGTCCGTGTATTCACTACTTGTGAAAATCAGCGAGTCAATACACGCCGGTGGCAAGTCCCGCCGCTCGGGTCCTCCGTACGCGCTCGCCTCGTTCGGGTCCGGGTTCCACTCGGTTGGGCCCCTGGCATCGTCGGGCTGCGGGAACTCCGGCCAGGCCGCCGGCGGCACAGCGCACATCGGCAGGCGCACGACGGAGGTGCCCGCGCCGCCCGTGAACAAGGCCTCGCGCCAGAACCTGACAGCCTCGTCCGCGTTCATCCTGTCGCCCGTCAGCGCGCGCATCGCGTGCTGCCACGCGCGCAATACGCGGGCGTCGCGCGCAGCCGGCCCCTCGTCGTGCCCGTTGACGTACAGCTCGAAGCACGCTTTGAAGTCCTCGACAAAGCCTCCGATGGCTTCCGCCGTCTCCCTGTCCTCTGCGGCGGGCGGCGCGCGCAGCATGGTCTCGGGCGCGGCGAAGATGACCGCCTCGGCGCGCGAAACAACGTACGGCAGCCTGTGGCGGTGGTCCGCGAACGTGAACCTGCACAGCGACTGTGTCGGCAGCCCCCTGGGCCACGGCGCGGGCAGCGTGAGCACGGCGGGGCGTCTCGCGGCGCGCGCCTGGCGGTAGATATCGTCGCGCGCGCGGGCGAGGTCGTCGAGGAACCGCCACGCGGGCGCGCCGAGGCCGGCCAGCGGCTTGTCGAACCGGAGCAGGCCACGCTTCTCGCCGAAACCCAACCGCGCGTGCTCCTCGCGCAGCGCAAACGTCTCGGCCGCGACCAGCATGCGCAGCGTCGGCGCCCAGACCAGCTCGTACACGGCGTCGTCCGACAGGCCGCGGTGCGATTGCAGGGCGTTGGCGTGCTCGAGGCGGCGCTCCACCACGTCTGAGATCAGCGGCACGAGTGCAGCCCAGTGCGCAGGCGTAGCGCTGGGTTCGCGCAGCGCGGCGGCCGCCGTGTCGAGCAGGTGCAGGATGATCGTGTGCGCCGTGGCGATGTCGTCCGCCACGGCGGCGAGTGGTTTGGTGCACTTGCGCGGCTCGGCAGAGATGCCGCAGAGCAGGTCGACGCCCTCGCGCGTCCGCACCGTGCTCGCCTGGTACAGCGCCGTCACTGTCTGCGGATCCTTGTCGAAGCGCCGCGCCCAGACGAGGGTTTTACGGTAGAGCTCGAGCGAGCCGTGCGCGATGGCCAGGAAGAGGGCGGACTGCGCCCAGAAGAAGCGCCCGGACCAGTCGCGGTTGCTGTTGGCTTTTGCCGTTCGCGCCTTGACGAGGCTCTCGACGTGGGACTCCCAGCTGCCGTTCGAGGCGTCTTCGTGCCCGGATGCCCTGACGAGGAAGGCACGCAGGATTGGGACGTCGCCTTGGGACGGGGTGTCGGGGTCGGCGGCCTGCGAGAGGATGGACCGGCGCCCTGAAGCCTGGAGGAACGTCTGGAGTGGCTGCGCTTCAATGAGCAGATCCAGGAACGCGAGCGCCTGCTTGTAGGCTATCATGGTGAAGAGTTTGTTGGAGAGCTGGAGTTTGAGGGTTTCCAGCCCCTGCTTGTTGGAGTCGGTGGGCGAAGCGATGTCGACGCCCGTCTGGACTCGGAACAACAAGCACAAGAGCTCGGCTCTGCGGTGGCAGTCGGGCTTGGTCTTCGCCACGAAGTCGGCCAGTTTGTCGATTGTGACAGCACTGGGTGCGAGTTTCAGCAGCGTCTGCATCACGAGAGAGGCGTGCTGGCGTCGGGGCTCGCTAGTCGAGTAGCTCCACCATTCGGCTACAAGCCGCATCATTGCAGTCGGCTCGACCACCAGCCGAGGCCATCGCTCGAAGCAGCGGAGGACCAAGTCCCAGGCGCGGCTGTTGAGCTCGCCTGATCCCGTCTTCTTCCGCAGGTTTCGCAGTAGCGGGAGCACGAGATCAGACACGAACTCTCTTGCGTCAATCTTGAGGTCGACGGCGTCAAACTCGAGAATCCGCTCCAGCGCAGTAAGCGTGAACCTCCTGTTCCGAGCAACAGCGGGCTTGAGCAAAGCCATATCCAGGTCCAGACGGCCGGCAGGGCCCGAGGCGGGCTTTGGCGAGAAGCAGGCATCGAGCTGTTGCTGCTGGAACACTTGGGCGTGTGCGTCGAGGCAGCTGCGGGCGTCCTTTGCCGAGAAGCCGTCGTCGTCGATATAGTCTAAGCACACGTCGGGCGAGCAGGCCCTGACGAAGCGCATGTACGACTTTTGGAGGGGTCTTGGGTCGGCAGTGGCCTCAGCCTCATTGGTAGGGTTGGGGTGGTAGAGCAACTTGAATAGCTCCGACAGGCCCTCTTCCCTCTGCGTCCTAGCCCCAGAAGCGCCGCACGTGCGCCCCAGAGCGCGACACAGGGCATCAACGTGGGTGACGCTGAACTCGCGCATGAGGGCGGCAATACCAGACGCGCCCCCGAGGGCAGTCCATGTGGGCTTGAAGTGTGTTTCCGACGTCAACGGGGTGGGCAGGTACTGAATTGCCCTGGCGCGGACAAAGGCACTGTGGGTCTGGCCGAGGGCGGCCACTAGGGGCTCGGGCTCGCCGTTGATTTGCAGGTAGATTCGAAAGACGGATGGGGGGATGGCGCCCGTCTTGATGGCCCGCAGCAGGTGCGATGTCAGCTGCGCGGTATCCGTCTCGCGGGCTAGTGCCGCCTCCAGACAGGTTGCGACTTGCTTGGGGGTGCCCGTGCGGAGATCATGGTTGAGTGTGGCGCCGAGTGCTACCATTGTGAAGTTGGGTGGGCGGCTAATTTGCTGTTCAAATGTCTGTGTGGGATGGCAGACTTGAAGGTGGAATGTGGGAAGAGGCTGTGAGACTGGATCGGAAGGAGTAATATAACAACAGGCACAGAAATACTGAAATTGAAGATGCGCATGCCCGCTTCTTGACCTTGGCGCCAGCGGTGAGTCAGCCGGCCAATGAGGGGTTAGTTCTAGGCTGGTAACCTAGCTGTATCCGGCAAAGGGGCTTGTGCCAATCCACTCAATGAACCCTGCATTGGCAGGCTGAAGTGGTGGGGAATCTTGGCGTTCTTTAAGAGCTTTGATGCGCGCACCCACCTACCGCCTACCTGCGGGTCCTTGGCAACTGCCAACGCAGGGGCCGCTTCTTGTATTGTAAAATGCCGTATTCCACGGCAGCCACTCAACGCCCTACCGGGTACTAAGGAAGTTAAAGGAAGCCCGGGCCAATAGCGTTGCAGCCGTCAAAGCCTTTCAAAGCCCTGAAAACGCGTTTACCGTGGCGTTTTCCATTTTGACGATTTCTTCGTTGTTGAGTCAGCCTCGAAATAAAGGCAACTTGCAAATGGCAACTCTGAGGCCCGGATTTGTACGTAAACTAGCCAAATTTTAGGGCAGGCGCCCAGTTGCCTGAATGATCTGTTGAATCCTAATTTGTTGACATGGTGATGCAATTCCTTGGTATTGAGTCCACCAATCTAGCAACCTAGTCTATGTCAACCTGGTTACCCTCGCCGCCCGTCTTTCAGGATAAGGGTCATCTTCATCCCCGGAATCGAAGCAGTCATTCTCCTCTTTAGTATGAGCTGTAGTCTCCCAAAGCGCCGGTGTTGAGCCCTGCGGCCCCGCCGTTCCGCTACCTCTATGTTAAAGAGGCGAGGATTAGGAACCGGGTCTCAATGTAGCTCGCCCGGGCAGGCTTGCTCGCTTTCTCCGTTATCTTTCTTTTTTTCCCTTTTCCTTTCTGTTGTGTTGCCTTCCTCTTCCGACCTTTGTTTGGGCTTGGCCCTATATTGACGACGATGCAGTCCGAGTCAAACTCCAGCTCTTCTTCGTCCTGTTCATCCTGTTCATCCTGCTTTTCTAGGCTCGGCTCGGCTAGTTCGAACTGTGAATATTAACGCCGCGCGTCCCGGTGGATCGTGCCGCTCAGGGCTGTCGTCTTTGTCTTCGGCGCCGGCGGCTCTGGTAGGATGGCTTCATTTCCGAAAGGACCGCCCTGATTGACAGGGTGACCTTTCGCGACCGCTTTGTCCAGCTTTTCGATCCCTGGACACTTATTTTCCGCATCCTATAAGCAAAAACTTTCTTAGTACCCGGTAGGGCGCTGGGTGGCTGCCATGGAATACGGCATTTTACATACCAAATACAAAACTTGCTGTTGTGACGGCCGAATTTGGCAGGGCAGTGCCGCCATTTTCGGGGGCCTCGACAGTATGGGACGCTGGGTCACAGCTAGGTACTTAGTACCTCAGCGCGGGCTAGCACCCTCTAACCAATGAATACTGCGTAGCCGCGACCCCGAACCCCCTCGCGGGCAGTTAGTCTTGAAAAGCCGCAATCCAGGAAACCGTTTTACTTCCCCATCCATTTTTGGCTCCCCGGCGCAGCAAGATATAAAATAACGCCCCTCATATTTTCCGTCGTCCCCGACTCGTCGGCTATTATCGTCAAAGTCGGCGACCCTATATTACAAACCACTCGACTGTTAGGGTCGTCTGTCTGTAAGGGAGCACGGGCTCCACAGAATGCTGGGGTTGGTAATTATGAAGATAGAACAAAGGGCAAGCTCCTATCGCACGGGTAATACAGTCAAATCGGAATGCCACTCAAAATGTATGAGTGCAGCGAATGTGTATTGCTTGCTTGAAGAACCAAGCAAGAACTATCTAAGACCGTGGCTACGGTCGTCGTATATATCTATCTAAGGCGGACCAATCAGAGCGTTGGTCCTGGGTGATCAGTGCGGTCAGTGTGCTCAGTGCGGTCAGTTCTCTCACTGATCAGTGGTACGACTTCCCCAAGATCAGAACTCGGGTGAAGGAAGTACTAGAAGAATGCGAGGAGTGCAACAAGAGCAAGGCAAAACGGCACATGCCGTACGGGCTCTTGGAACCACTGCCAGTCGCCGAAGATCCATTCAGTTCAATCACAATGGACTTCATCACCAAACTACCACCCTCGAAGGACCCAGTTACGGACGTGGTCTACGACGCTGTTTGGGTAATTGTGGACAGATTCACGAAGTACTCGTACTTCGTACCCTTCAAAGAGACTTGGGATACCGCACGGTTCGCCAAGGTCTTTTGGAAGCACATCGGGTCAAAGCACGGTTGGCCAAGAGAGATCATCACAGACCGAGACAAGCTATTCGTCTCCAAGTTCTGGAAGAGTCTTACGGAAGAAATGATGACGAGAGGCAAGCCTTCAACATCACACCACCCGCAAACCGATGGGCAGACAGAGCGGCTCAACCAAATCCTGGAAACCTACCTCAGGATCTACGTCAACTTTGAACAAGATGACTGGGTTGACCTCTTACCAAGCGCAGAGTTCAGTTACAACACCGCGGTTCTGGAAGCTACCGGAACCACACCCTTCTTCAACCTCTTCAAGCACGACGCGGATCTTAGGCAGGGACCACCTGCGGAAGCACCAAGCGCACCCCGCAGCGCTGCCGTCAGATCAATCAGATCAAATATAGGGTGCCCATCTGATCTGAAAGGGAATTCGGGCCCGAAATCTGATTGATTGACTGTTTAGTTGATATGTCTGGTAGTGTCTGATATCAGGACCCCTGCTGACCGCCGTGAGGCTATTCCAGCCACCGAAATAGCATCGCGACCCCGATTCTTGGTGTTCTGGGCTTACCACATCCCAACGGCTGCTATTCTTCCTGCAGCTGCTGCAGCTGCTGCTGGCCGCGGCTTTCGTCTTCATACAACCAGTTCTTCAGCAACTGACAATACTCAATAGCCTCGCTGCTCAGGCTGTGCCTCTGAGACGTCACGGTCAGCTTCGCGATGCTGAATGCTCTCTCACAATCATCGGCCATAGCTGGGATGGCTAGTAGGTCCAACGCAAGGCAGCTAAGACGAGGGTAGGTAGCCTGGTGGTCCCTCCACCACTGAATCGGATCTTCCGTGTTCTCTCGAGGCGTCCTGAAGTAGACCTCAAGCTCCGAAGCCGTCTGAGAGAGCTGGGGACACCTCTGGGCAATCCACTGCCTTGCCTCTTCCAATTCGACCTTCCGTTTCTTCGGAGGGCCCTGTCCAACTGGTTCCGGCTCTGCAGAGGGCGAGCGGCTCCCCTGCTCGTTGGCTTCAGGGTAGTAGGCCTCGAGGTAAGCCTTGAGAGCCCTTTTAGCATCGCTAATCCAGATAACCTGCTCTGGAGCGGTCCAGACGTTCTCGAGCCACCCAAGCCCGAGCCCGGGATGTAGAATGACGGCTGATGTAAATAAGGATGACTCTCCAATCGATGTATAGTAGTGGTTGAGCTTTAGCCATGCGTTGTTGATCCCACTTCGAAGGAAGGACCGTTGCTGGGCTCCAAGGCTATCGAAGTTGCCTGCTGCCCGAGCAGCAGCAAGATTAGTATAAACCAGCCTCGTGTGGTCCGGGAGGGCTTCTTCGTTAAAGCGGGAAGTAAACCCAGGTTCGATGGCTGCTCTGTTACGTTGCAAAGGCCGGCTGCGGGTTGGTGGCCGAACCGGTTCTGTTGCTACTGCCGGATTGAGAGATTCATCAATATATAGCTGCTTCCACCGCTCAAGCTTATCAAGGACGTATTCCATGCCCGTGAGGACCTCGTGAAGCTGACCCTGGCCTTGGGTAATCATCGTGAGCCTGTAGAAGGGCGTCAGGATCTCCTGAACCTCTGCAAGGAGCCGCCAGTCCTCTAAGGAAAGACGATCTTCAGCAGAGACCTTGTTAGTTGCGGTCCGGTCGAGGTCGAGGTCCGTTAGGTAGTTCTCGATGGTATTCCGTAATAGACATGCCCTCTCAATCATCAGGAAAGTCGAATTCCACCTCGTAGCATTATTCTGGTTCAGCTCCAGCTCTTTGGTTGTTGCTTCGGCCAGCAAGAAGCTCCCTTGGATCGACCGGTCATCCCGTTCGGTCTTCCTGAAAGCCTCGCTTCGTTGGGGAGACGCTCGGATGAATCTGACGATGTTGTGGAGCTTTCCAATGGGTCCCCTAGTGCGCCAGTGGGTGGCATCTAGCTCGTCTACTTCTAGGGCCTCGAGGGTTTCAGCCTGTTGTTCGAATTCATCTGCCCGATCGCCAAAGAGGAAGGCTTTAGCTGCTAGGTTGAGGATGTGACCGAAGCAGCGCATTCTTCGACTCCGAATAGCATCGCGATCCCAATGGGGGAACAACCGGCTGTAGAGGGATTGTAAACAGGTATCGTTGTTCGTGGCGTTATCACAGATCGCTACACCCAACCGCTCTCCAAAGCCCCAATCTTGGATGACCCCAATCAACGTCTCAGCGAGATTCAGGCCGGCATGGGTTCCTGACTGCTGCTTGAAGGCAATCATCCGCTTCGCAGGCTGATAGGTTCCGTCAAGGTAGTGGACGATGATGGCGATGAAGGCTAGTCGATTTGGAGACGTCCAGAGATCGAAGCTGAAGTGTATAGCCGTCTTAGCATTCAGAATCGCCTTCCGGACCACCTGTTTGCGTGCTAGGAAGAGAGCCTCGATCTCGTTCCTAATTGCAGTCCGACCAAATGGCACTTGCTGTTGCAAAGCTGGGTTGAATTGAACGAGCAGGTCTTGTAGATAGGGGTCCTCGAATATCGCGAAGGGAAGGCTCGAGTTAATGACGAAGTAGGCACACAGCTCCTTCAGCCGGTCAATCCTTGTTCGAGGAATAGCAAGGGCAGAGGCAGGCCTTCGCCGGGCGGCTGTTGATTGCATCTTGAGGACGTTGGGGCCCTGCTGTTGCTGCTGTTCTGACTGTTCCGGATCGACGATGGAGTGTTTCTTGAAGAGATGTTCGATGGAGGAAGATGTAGATGAAGCAACGAAGAACTGAGGCTGGCCCCGGGCGTCACAAGTCCCACAGCACCACACGGTTTGCTTCAGTCGGTTATCTAGCTCGAGCTCGGTCATGAAGAAACCGTAATCTGCTATCCAGCTGCGTCTGCCGCGGGATTTCTGGGTGTGGATGACTCCGGTCGGGATGAAACGTCGATTCTTCCAGGAAATCTTGACTAGATCAGAGACAGAGGCATCGTCAGCAGGAATCGTACTTGACGCTGCAGCAAATTGCTTGGAGATGGAAGGAGGCCGGGCCTGTATAGCCGCGAAGGCAGAGATGGGAGCAGATGACATAAGGAGGGTCGGAGAGTCGGAATAGCTTCGTTCGGGCAGTCAGGATGCTTGGAATAGCATCGTCTGGGCAGTCAGGATGTTTGGAACAGCTTCCGTCGGGTCCGGAAGAACAGAATTTGCTGACCCTGGCTTGGTTCAGCAGGCCAGGGATGACCGGTCAGGGGTCCTGAACCCCGGTCCAAAACACCAACGGCGCCGGAAAAACGTCTAAATCCGGGCTCTGAACAGCCTTAGATATCTGTTATATCTGTCAAATAAGCCCGGCCGATATCTGATTTGTTTGATCTGACAGTTCCAAAAATCCCGATTGTTTGTTTGAATTGATTGGTAAATTGATCTGATAATCTGGTCTGACGGCAGCGCTGGCACCCCGTGCAAGAGTGGTTGCGGATCGGGTCAAGGAACTCCACGTTTACCTTCAAGGGAGACTCGAGTTAGTACGCCAGCACATGAAGGAGTACTACGACAAGCACAGGCTCGAAGGACCTCGCCTAGAGGAGGGGGATAAAGTTTATCTCTCTACGAAATTTTTGACGACAAAACGGCCAAGTAAGAAGCTGGACTTCAAGAGGATTGGACCGTTCAAGATTGAGAGAAAGGTTGCGACTTCCAACTACGCACTTTCACTACCTAGCTCGATGAAGCTGAGGACCAACGTCTTTCACATTTCACTTTTGGAACCAGCACCCGAGAATGCACGGCTGGAAGAGGATGTCGAAGTCGAGGACTTCGAGGAAGAATACGACGTCGAGCGGATTTTGGATTCACGACTCGTACGAGGAAAGCTTCAGTATCTTATTAAGTGGCTCGACTGTGGAAATGAGGAGAACTCGTGGGAACCAGTTTCACTATTGAGTTGCCCAGAAAAGATCCAAGAGTTCCACCAGCAAAATCCGGATCGGCGTAAGGAGCTCGCGAAGGTAGCTCCAAGGCGCCGAACGCGGGCACGCAGATAGGGAAAGGAATCGCGCTGTCAGACCCGACCCGGAACAAGGAAAAACAAGTGGCGGTCAACCACTTGCGGAGGGAGCAGGCAGAGGCTCAGGGGTCCGGAAGTCGAACTCGTAATCGACCCCCGGTTGCCCCCAGTCGGCGGCAGCAGGAGTATCGACCAGGGCGGCCTCGAGAGCAAGGCGCGCCTCTTCGTTACGCTCCTCCTCCTCCAGCTCCGCAATGGCAATGTCCTCGTGGGCCACGATCTTCGAAATTTTGGCCTGAAAGGCAACGCGTTGACGCTGAGCGCGGCGGCGACGGGCAGTCGCAATCCTGCCTTTCTCGGCAGCAGCAGCAGTTTTCGCGGCAAATTCCGCAGCGAGAGCAGCGCTCCGCTCAGCGAACTCTGCGGCCGCCGCGGCTTGAAGGGAGGCAGCCTCCTCGTCCAGAGAAATGGCTTCCTCCACCGCAATTTCGATTTGGGCACGCTCGTACTGAAGAGCGCGGACTAGGAGCATGTTAAGACGAGGAATGCGCTAGGGCCGGAGAAGACTCGCAGGGTGGGCGAAATATTATCGCTGGGGCAACGATAAATATCGCTTATCGCCGATAATCGTGCGATATCGTCGATAAATATCGATAACATTGATAATGCTTAGTCAGCTATCAATCTATCTCCGCCTCAACCTCCACAACTCGTTCTCGAATACATCCTGGCTCCCCCGTAAGCCCTGACCTAATCCAATGCTTCAAGCATTCAAGCATTTCCACTGTACTTTCTCCTAGTCGCATTCTTTCCCACGTTATCGTACGACGAGCCCCAGAAAAGACCCTTTCCGGCTCAGCACTCATTGCCGGGATTGATAGGATGTTGATTGCCAATTGAGATAGCTTCGGCCAGCGTCTTCGTTGCTCTATACGGAGCCACCAATAGAGAGATGATCCTTCGATTTGACGAGGTGGCTCTGACAAGTACTCTTCAAGTTCATCTTTGCTTGGTGGCCTTGGAAAGTTCTCAAGACCTCGCATTAAGGTATCCAAATCATCATTCGGATTCGGATTCTGATCTTGGCTCCTCTCCTTCTCAATCAGAAGAGCTGACTGTGGTTTATTTTCTGCTCCTTTGAAGTTGATCCAGAGCGTTTTGACCGCTTGGATTGCTGGCTTGACCCATTTTTTCTCCCAATTATACTTGAGATATTCAGTCTTCCTCGAAGGATGGAAAAGAATCGCAGCAGCATAATACGGAGTATCTTCCGTTTTGGCATAGTATTTGTGGAAAGTCTGCCAGCTCTTTTGGATTCGTTGAGAGATAAAGGGATTAGATTTGAAGGTTTCCTGGCTCCTCCTATAATGCTGAACCAACGCATCCATAACAAGAAGAACTCGGTCGATTGTTGCATGATCTCCCTCAGTAGTTTTTGTTGCTGAATAAAACGGCTTAAGGATGGATTGGATAAATCGAAGAATCTCCCAATCTTGCGGAGAAAGAAAGTCAGACTTCAGCTCTTCGTACCAAGCTTTCGAATAGGTATCAAGGGTGTCACGGCAAGTGCAGACAACTCTGGAATAGTGGGCCCGACCCGGACCCCACTAGACTAGATGGCCCGTGCACCCCACGTCCTATTTCCCTGCGCCCTGCCCAAGCTTTAGAAACTTCCTTTCTTCTTTCTTTCCTTAGCTTTAGATTCTACGAATACAGCGACCATATTGCAGCCTTGTCTCATGCAGTTGACTGTGCGGTGATAAAGGGCTGATTCCTTTTCCAGTGCAACTCTTAACATCTCGTACCAGCTATTCCACCTTGTGCTATTATCGAGAGGAATATTCCGGCCGGCAAGAGTTTTAAACTGATTCGTACGAGAGACTGAACCACGGATGTGGATGCCGATATTATGAAGCTTTCCAAGGGGGCCGATATTGCGAAAGAAGCCCGATTCGAAATCTTCTTCTTCTTCATCCTTTTGGAAAAGAAACGCTTGGACTGCTAGGTTGATAATATGCCCCGTACATCTAATTCGATTCCCTGACGCCTTCCAATAGAGGCCTTCTTCTTCAAACTTCGAATCGAGAAGTAAACAAAGTTTGTCATTAGAGGTAGCATTATCGCCGATAAATGCCCCAATCTTGTGATAGATTCCGAAATCCTGAAGAGTTTGGAAGAGAATATCGTGCTGGACCTCAGAGTGGTGTGAAGGAATAGAAGGTAGAGCGATTAGGGCGTTGGCTAATTCCTCGGTTTCGAAATCCACAAATTGAGCACAAATCCCTAGGAATAGCTTGTGATTTGGAGAAGTCCAAATATCCAGAGCAAGGTGGATTGTTGAGAGCGCTGATTGGAGCTTCTTCCGTAGAATATCTTTATGAAGATTGAACGAGCTGCTAATCCGTAGTTTAAGCGTCGAATGTGATGAGATAAGACTCTGAGCCTCAGGATTTAGCTCCTGACAAAAGGCACGAAAGAATGGGCTCTCGATAATCCGGAAGGGAAGATTTTGGGTGACAATCATAGCAACAAGGGCTTCATTGAGGGTTTTCTGGTTGAGAATCTTCCTCATAACTCGGGTATCCAATTCAGAAGTCTGATCGATTTCCGATGCCTTGTTGTATAAGGAATCAAGAGATTGAGATGCCGTACGAGATGGGGCTTCGAGGGTGATAGCATGCTTGCGAAGGTGAAGTCGTACATTCGTGGTGCTTTGCCCAAACCAAGGGCAGTATTGGCAATAGTAGAGACGATTTTTGCCTTTGTGTGAAGGCTCAGTCGATAGTGGCTGTCGAAGATGATCATGTAGACTTGACTGAATAGTTTCTTGAGATACAAGAGATTCCTCGGTATCTTGTGTCGAGGGAGTGGACATTTTGTAGTTGAGCCACTTTCGTAGCTATATTACAAGGCGTAGCCGATGAAGATGATGGTATCCGAGCCCTCGCTGAGCTCTCGCTGAGCCGGCTGACTATGGCCCGTGCCCCACCTTGCGCTCGCCGGCCTATCGTATTTTGGGATCTCCACACCAGGCCACCACACAAATGCAGCCTAGATCCCAGTCTCTCCATCCACTCAGCTGATTGCGCAGCTGAGTTGGGTCTAGTACGCTAGCGCTACAGCGCTTCCCAGTTAGACAGGCCGCTGTAACTAGGCTAGCTTGGCTGATCGAGCCGCTGTGGCCCCCTATTGACCAGCCTGCCCGCGGGGCGTGCCAGCGAGTTAGCTGCTCGAATGCGTATAAGGCCTCTCGCTCGCTCCACGTCTGGCCGGCTAGCCGTAGAGCTAGCCAGCTTCCTGCGCATCTTATCGATCAATTGACCTCTTTTTAACTATGGCCCGCAAGCGACAGAGGGCGCCGGCGGCGCAGCCGGCTCCGGCTACGGCTCCGGCTGGCGGCCAGAGTGGGGATGTGATTACGGTTAGCGGCCTACCCCCTGTCCTAGGCTTGGGACGCGTGCAACGCGACGCACACAACAACGCAGAACTACGCGCCAACGCGCAAAGCATCCTCTCGGTAATCCACAATATGCGGCCAAAGAATACGATCTCTACGTACGAGCCAAAGCAGCGGGAATTCCAAAATTTCTGTAGGCTACAGCAGTATTACGATGGGGATACCGTCACAGAAGACAAGCTCCTTTACTTCCTCACCAAGAGCGTCACCAGCCAGCCGTTACGAGCCAAAAGCCGGAAGGCGGCCGTGGATACCCCACAAGAAGAGACACGGCTAGCCTGGCGATCGGTCCGTAGCTATATCACGGCAATTACGGATCTCTACCGCACGCAAAAGGCACGCGGTATGAACATCCACCCATCTCCACGCGAAGACAATGTCCGGGACTATCTCAAGTCCTTACAGCGGCGCGATGCCGAGCAGGCCAAGACCAGCTATGCGGATAAAGGTTCTGATACTCTGCTGGATGGCTATACGGAGCTGGAGTTCGAGACGATATGCCACGAGCTGTGGGTACATACAGCCACCGGCCAGCCGAGAGCCACCTACGGACCCTTGTCGACCTGCTTCTTGGCCACTATATGCTCACACGTGGAGGCGACCGGAGGGCTTTAGAGCTATCCGATCTATTTACCTTTGAGTTCCCGGACGAAGGCCCTACTCCTTGTATGCCGTTAATTATGACGACGCGGGCCGGGAAGACCAACCAGCACGGCCGGCTCGAGACAGCCGGGGCCCTACGGAACCGCAAGCCACTGATTTGTGCATTGAGCGGCCTCGCATTTTACCTCCTTTTTCGCTGGGATCTTACAGAAGAGCCGTTCCCAGACTTCAGCCAGCGGCCGGCGTGGTACGACATCCGCCTGATTACGAGCAGTAGTACGGGGCGGACGGCAGGTCTCTCCTACAACTCGCAACGGGAGTGGGCGGCCCGGGCCCTCTCGTATGCCGGGATCAGCTCCCAAAAGAAGACACACATCGGCCGTAGCTCGGGAGCGAAGGTGGCCGAATTGAAGGGTGTTAGCGAGGATCAAATCCGCCGGGCCGGCCGTTGGAACCAAGAGCAGATGATCGGCTGTTACCTCAACTCCCTGCCCCGCACGTTTATGCGTAATATGGCCGGCCATCCTCCGCAGATGGGATGCTTTGAGGTCCGGAGGGCCGGCGTGGCGCCGCCAGCCGACCTCCTTTCGATGATTTGGCCGCAGTTGGACCAGTGGCAAGGCCGGTTTGGCCCAGGGCCTGGCCAAATTAACGATCTAGCTGCTATGGGCTTTACTAACCTCCTTTTTTACCTCCGTGGGGTAGTTCTACAAGACTCAGCTGTCCTGATGGATAGGTTCCCGAACAGCCCAGTTTGGAGCCACCCAGTATTCCAACACCCGGGATATAAGCCATTCGCTAAGCAGGTGGCTGCTTTCGTACAGGAAGAAGAGCGGCCCAGCCAACTGGCTGTGTTAACCCAAGCGCTTCCAGTCCTATCAGACTACTTAAAATCGATCGATGCTCGTAATGAGGCCCGGGTCCTAGAGCTCACAGCAAAGCTCCAAGCCACCGAGATGCGGCTTATCGAGGCCCAGTCGCAGCAGACAGTTAAGCTCCACAATATCCTTTCTGCTGGTCTTACAGTCCATATACAAGCAACCGCTCCACAGCCGGTCCTAGCCGAAGCGGGCCAACGAACTGGCCCTATAAATGGGCCGGGAGCTGGCCCTATGGCTAGGCCGGGAGCTGGCCCTATGGCTAGGCCGGGAGCTGGCCCTATGGCTAGGCCGGGAGCTGGCCCAGATGAACAAAGCCAGTATGGCTCTGCTACTAGCCGCCTTTGCAGCCCGGCTCCCACAATTAGCTGGCTACCGGTCGAAGGAGGAGAAGAACAGCCGCCACAGTACCGTATGAGCCGTGCAGTCAGGACGGTGGCAGACCTTTGGCGTGAGTGGACTGTTGGCCTCCAGGGCGGGCCGGCCGTGGCTACTCTTGATCGGAGATGGGGGAACCGGTGGCGGGCCGGCCGGCAGACTGAACTGCAGTGGTATTCTTTACGGTCCGAAGTTGTTAAGGAGGTTCAGCGGATTGTGCGAGCCCAGCGTACGAGCGAGGAAGCTGCCGTCCGCATAGTTCATCTTCAACAGCAGCAAATTGGCTGCTCCATTGACAAGTTTTGTAAGCAGCTACGGGCCAGCCGCAAAGCAAGACTTGTGGGCCATAAGCCAAAATAACTCGCAAATAAAACCACCTTTTACCTTGCTTTTCGAGCCATTTTAGAGCCCCGATTAAAACCCTCCTTTAAACCTTTTCTTCGAATTTTTTGGCCTTTTTTAAGACCCTTTTTGCACTCTTTTCGTGGCCTCCTTCGGCGGGGCCGACAGTGCATATGGTAGGATCCTTTAACGTGCTGATCGCACGGGCGTTTTTTGGCGCTAAAATGCAGCTAAGCGGCTGAATCACCCACCACCTGGCCCACGTGGATATACTACTGATATCGTCAATATCGGCGATAACAATTATTGATTCAATATATCGGCGATAAGCTTATCGTCGCCCACCCTGGAGAAGAGGCCTACTGTCAGGTCCGTCAAGATCGCAGCGCATGTTCCCGACGCGGGTGCACTCGGCACAGCGCTTAGCGGTCGGCGGAGCTCGGCAAGTCAGGGACTTCTCCCGACACCGCATACAGGAAGGCATGGCCTCTTCAGCCAAGGATAGGGTAGCGACGCGCCTCTGTCGTCTCAAGGTGCTTTTCGCAATCGTTTTCTTAGGAAGGAAACTCATGGCTAGCCATACGCCGTTAGGGCGTTGTAAGGAGGAAGGGACTCACTCTCTAGGGTTTCCGGTCGCCAGCGTTCGTTGGCTTCGGGACGAAGCCTAGAGAGGAGAGGCATCGTGTTACGATCCTGGTTCAGGCTCGCAGGGGGCTGCACGGAGCCTCCCGTTATTGGCTGACGCCAGGAAGTGGGGTAGTTCCCCGCTTCCCTCGAGTGCAGCCAATAACGAGGCGGTCAGTACGATCAGTATGGTCAGGGCGATCAGTGAGAGAACTGACCGCACTGAGCACACTGACCGCACTGATCACCCAGGACCAACGCTCTGATTGGTCCGCCTTAGATAGATATATACGACGACCGTAGCCACGGTCTTAGATAGTTCTTGCTTGGTTCTTCAAGCAAGCAATACACATTCACTGCACTCATACACTTTGAGTGGCATTCCGATTTGGCTGTATTACCCGTGCGATAGGAGCTTGCCCTTTGTTCTATCTTCATAGTTACCAACCCGAGCATTCTGTGGAGCCCGTGCTCCCTTACAGACAGACGACCCTAACAGTCGAGTGGTTTGTAATACGCAGGTCAACGAATACAACCATCAGCACCTCCTAGGCCTACGAAAGGCGGTTGTACAGGTAGACGCAAAACACGAAGGCGTAGGCGCAGAGAGAGTCGAGTCCTCTAACGCTGGCAACCTGATCAAACGATTACCTCTTTGTATTGGTTACCGGGTTATGCTAACGAAGAACCTCTGGGCCAACGTTGGGCTTGTGAACGGTGCCCCGGGTACTGTATACGACATCTCGTGGGCTGAAGGCGCCAACGTGCTAGAGGACCCACCGCAGGTTATTATGGTTACGTTTGATAACTATACTGGGCCGCCGTTCCTACTACCTAGCGGAGAAGAGCTTCGTGATAGGGTTAGGCTGGTGGTTCCTATCCTTAGGGTTCGGTAGGAGTTTGTTCTTGGGGCTGGTACTGGCTACCGGGAGCAGTTTCCACTGCTTATTTGCTACACAATCACAATACACAAGTCACAGGGCGTCACTCTCGACAAGGTGGTTTATGATATCTCCGCGCCAGAGTTCGCGTCTGGCCTATTGTACGTGGCAATTTCTAGGGTCAAGACCTTGGATGGCTTAATGTTTGAGTCGCCGTTTGATCGGAGTAGGATATACTGCGAAGTGCCGGTACAGAGCATGCAACTGAAGATAGCGGATTACGAGGCAAGGAAGTTACAGCTATTAGATCCACAGGAAGAGGAGGTTGACTCGAGCGATATGAGCGGGTATATAACTGATAGCTCTGTTGTATAGATGTAAGAAAAGATCTCTAGAGCATCGGAGTTGTTGGCCTCCGGACAGGGTATCGTCGCTTCGCTTGCTCTCTACGTTATCTAAATAAGTCAACTGTCGCGCTCTAAATTGCCAGGAGCGAGAGAGAGGAAGGAAGCGTCCCGTAGCGTAGCGAAGGGTCACGCGACTGACGAACGAAGCGACGCCAGCAATTTTATACTGGTCGGTACGGGAAGTGGAAGTTGGTTTGAGTTTATCAAAATGGCGGCTGTGTAAACGCAATTTTCTGAAGCCGAAAATGAGTCCGGGCTTGAAATTCAAGTACGGCGCGCTTTGCGCTTCCTCAAAACTTCGGCCGGTTTCTTGGGACGGCACAGCACCCTGCATTCAGCTGAGCAGATAGATGCCCAATGGAGAGAGAGCGGAGGAGTGTAAGCTGAGCCTGCCGTTCGAGCCTTCCATCCTGCAGCCAGGCGGCAGCTGAGTCAGTGCGATGCGCAGCGAGCTAGGGAGTACCTGCGCTGAGGTGGTGGTGCTAAACCCCGCGGCCCCGCCCCTGCCCCCGCATCGACCAGCAGCCAGAACTGGAGATGCGAGCGAAGCCGAGAATTACGCGGCGCCGTGCAACCTGCAACTGCAATTTGCAAACCGTGCATGTTGGTTACTTTATCTTGCACACAACGCCGCTGGCGCGATATCAGTTGCAGGCCCGCCAGCATCGGGAACTTGGCCAGCAGCAGCAGCAGCAGCGGCAGCAGCAGCGGCAGCAGCGGCAGCAGCAGCAGCAGCGGCAGCAGCGGCAGCAGCAGCAGCACCAGCAGCAGCAGCAACGGCAGCAGCAACAGCAGCATCCCCCAGGCCACAACCATGGCTTTCTTCTCGCAGATCATGACCAAGCGGCCAAAGGCGGGCGCAGCCGCGGGTGTGGAGAAAAATGGCCTTTGGGAGCTGTCACGTCCGCCAGCCAACGTGTCCCCGGGCGTCGAGTAAGCAACCCATTTCCGTCAGTCTCAACTCTGGTTATTTGAGAACTTTTTTTCCCCTGCACTTTTTCTGACAAGAACGCAGCATTGTGGCTGTACATGGCCTCGGAGGCGATGCGCACCGGACGTGGACCGGCGACAAGGGCAAGCTGTGGCTGCGCGACTTCCTCCCCGCCACACTCGGCAATGCTCGAGTTTTCACCTACGGCTACGACGCCGTCGTCGCCTTCAGCAAGTCGTCCGCCGAGGTCGACGACTTTGCGCGCGACCTGCTACAGCGCGTCAAGGCGGCGCGCAGCCCAGCCGCCGACCACGGCCGCCCGCTCTTCTTCATCTGTCACAGCCTCGGCGGCCTCGTCGTGAAGCAGGCTCTCAACATTGCCCACGGCGACGCTCACATGGCCACGTGGCTCAAAGGCGTCGTCTTCATGGGCACTCCGCATGCCGGCTCCGGCGTCGCCTTCTGGGCCTCTCTCGCAGGCACCCTGCTCAGCACCGCCAGCCTCGGCACCAGCACCAACAAAGACCTGCTGAAGCTTCTCTGCAGCGACTCGGCCTTTCTAGACAACCTGTCGCGCAAATTCGCCGCTGAGAACCCCCAGCTGCCCATTCTCAGCTTCTACGAGCTCGAAAAGTTTCCCTTTCTGAACCGCAGGGTACGACTTCAGCCGGGCCCCTCAACCCCTGCATCTCCAAACCCCTAAACCCCTGAGATTGGACCGCCAAGACAAACAAACCAGGTCACTGACATGCAAACTCTCCAGATTGTCGAAAAGGCGTCGGCCCGCCTCGACTTGCCCAACGAGACTCTTGTGCCGGTCCAAGCTGACCACCGAGCCATGTGTCGGTTCGACGACGCCGCCTCCCAGCGGTACCGCCTCGTTGAAGATGTCATTGTCGGCTTTATCCGCGGCGCCGAGCCTCCGAGCACCCTGCAAGAACCAGCCACGCTCGCGATAGATGGTGAGTACTGCCGCCTTGTGCATTGTGCAACGACCGGAACTGACGTGGGATGATGCTCGGCAGTGAACCAGCGCCGGGCCCTGAACGAGTGGCTCAACCCCACCCCCACCGTCGACACGTTCGACCGCATCAGATCAGAGCGCATGGAATCGTCGTGCCGCTGGATCTACGACGACACGCTCTTCCAAACTTGGCTCACCCAGCCGCGCTGGCGCGTGTGCCACATGGACGGCCCCGCCGGCTACGGCAAGTCGACGGTTGTGAGCAAGCTCGTCGAGGACCTGCGCGCTTCTCACCCGGTGGCCTTCTTCTTCTGCCGGGTCGACCAGGAGAAGCAGTCGTGGAAGGACATTGTCCGGACGTGGATCTGGCAGCTCCTCGACCAGCGGCCCCGCCCAGAGCTGATGAGCGGCATTTTCGACGTGTGCACGGCCACCCTCGGCGCCACGACGCCTGTTGCCAACTACTTCAAGGCCTTGGTCTGGCTGGTCGAGCGCCTCGACTCGCCCTTTATCTTCCTTGACGGCATGGACGAGAACCCCGAGCTGCAGAAGGTCGGTCTCCAGGGGCTGAGTAGCCACTTCCGCGACTTGTCCAAGCACGCCAAGATATTCACGTCAAGCCGCCCAGATCCGCGAACCAAATACACCCTGCCAGCCGAGACGGGCAGCTTCATCCGCATCTTCGTCGACAGCGCAACCAACGAGGCCGACATCTCGTCCTTCCTCGCCGACGGCCTGCGCGGCCTCGGGTGGGACCGCGCGACGACGGCGTGGGTGCACAGGAGGCTCTCGGACGGGGCAAACGGCATGTTCCTGTGGGCCAAGCTGATGCTGCAGCACATCCAGCAGCAAGTCACGCTCGACGACCTCGAAGCCGCCGTCGACGAGCTGCCCGACGGCCTCGACACCGTCTACGCCCGCATCCTCGCCAAGATGTCTGCCCTGCCCGCGCCCCAGGCCCGGAGCGTCGCCAGAGTGCTTCAGTGGGCGTTCTCGGCGCCGCGGCCGCTGTCAGTCGCCGAGCTCGAGGTCGCGCTCGCCGTCAAACCAGGCGCCGGCACCGCGCGCCTCAACCAGCGGAGCCGCGCCATGAACATCCGCCAGCTCATCGCCGACTTTTGCGGGCCGCTGCTCGAGGTCGACCCGCGCACCGGCACCGTGCGGTTCACCCACATCTCGGCGCTACAGTACCTCCAGACGCTGTCTGGGCAGCACGACGGGGGCGACCTGCCGTACGATGCGGCGCGGTTCCCCCTGGTGCTCGCCAAGAGGGCGCCGCAACTTGCCGCTACCTGCCTCACGTACCTCGCGTACGGCGACATCGACTTTGTCACGGCCGACAGCTCGCCCGACGTGTACGCGGCCCGGCTCGACCAGCACCTGCACACGTACAAGTTCCTGCGCTATGCCGCGCTGAACCTGTGGACGCACTTCTCCGACGACTTCTCTTCTTCGTCTTCGCCAGGCACCCCAGACCCCGACCTCACGCGCGCGCTGGACTTCTTCTTCAGCGACGACAAGAACATGGTGAAATGGCTACAGCTGTACCAGCTCCTCGGCGAGCTGGCAACGCCGCGCAGCACCAGCAACGGCCGGAGCGCGTTCCACCCAGAGGCCACGCGCTTCGCGGGGCTCCGGCAGCGTTACGCGGGGTTCCGCCGGCTGGGCCCGACGGCGAGCGGCTTGTTTGTGCGCTGGGACCGCTGGAAGTCGGAGGACTCGTTTAACGGCAACCACTGCTCGCCTGTGACGGTCGCGGCCTTTTTCGACTTTGCCGACGTCGTGCGCCAGCTGCTGTCGCAGACCAGCATGATCAGCCGGGGGCCGGCGGTGCCAGACCTCGACGACGGCATCGTCTTTGGCTATACGCCGTTTCTACATGCCGTGCACGGCGACGCCGCTGACGCGACTGCGCTGCTGCTCGCCGCTGGGGCCGACCCGGCGCGCGCTACTACGGCCGGCTACTGCGCGGCGCGCTACGCCTCGCGCAACTGCGTCGGCGTGTTGCCGGCCATCCTGCGGCTCGACACGCCCTGGCTGGCGAGACAGGACTACGAGGGCCGCACGGTGCTGCACGCCGTGTGCTCGTCGCCGGGGTGGGACCCTGCCGTGGTCGACGGGTTCTTGGGACTCTGCGGCACGGAAACAGCGGTGGCGGCGGCGGCGGCGGCGCACCTCGACATACAAGACGCTCTCGGCCTCACGGCGCTACACCATGCCGCCAACATCGACGTCGCCCAGTCGGCCGCGCTGATGTGGGACCGGCTGAGCCACTCGTCTGGCGGGGGGTCCGGGGGCGAGCGGCGCGTAGTGCTGGTGTCGCTTCAGGAGGCCTTCACGCCGACCACTGAGGCGTCCATCCAGACGTGGGCGCGCAACTGGCACGTCTTCTTCCAGGGTACCGGGGGGGATGAGCCGTCGCTCGACTTGGCTTCTCTCCATACCCTCGTGCAGCGCATCAAAGTCTATATGCTGCGTAAGCTAGTCGTCCGCAAAGCAGACGTCAACGTCGCCGACCACCAGGGCCGCACAGCGCTGCATATTTGCTCGGCCACGCTGTCGCATCAACAGCATGGCGACGCAGGTGACGCGGTCACACAGTCGGCCGGCGAGAAACAACAGTGCATCGAGGCCCTGCTCGCCGGCGGCGCCGACCCGTTTCTGCGTGACGGCGCGGGGCAGCTGCCCGTCGACATGGCTATCGCCGAGGGCGACTGGCCGGCAGCCAGACTGCTCTGCAGGGCAATGCAGGCGCGTCTCGCTGGGCGGCCCGAGCGTGACCGCGCCGGCACGCTCCAGCTGCAGGCGCTGCTGGCCGAGACCAAAGCCGGCACGCCGCGCTCTGCTCCGCCGTCGCCATCGCTGTCGTCGTCCGAGACGGACTGGATGGTTGTCCCCGGCAGCGGCAGCGGCAGCGGCAGCAGCAGAACCAGCTTCCCGCGCACTTTCGGTGACGTCGTGGGGGCGACGCTCATCCTGCGCAGCCGTCTCGGGCTCGCAGCTACTGCAGTAGCACCCGGTGCAGGCGACGACACATTAGCCAAGCTAGCGCAGCGCATTCTCGACGCCGCTAGATACTACTGCGTGCAGGCGAGAGCGGCCGTCGACATTCGCTCGTGGCGGCCGCGGCAGCAGCAACAGGACGACCGGGACACGCCGCGCGTGTCGCTCACGCTTGCGCTAGACAGCCGCGCCGTAGTGCGCAGGATCGACGTATTTATCGCGTCCGAGAGGCTGCGGCCGCGCAACTACCATGCCAGCAGCAATGGAAGAGTTGGTAGTGATGACGCAGTGGACAAGCGCAGTGAGGATGCCGACTACCACTACCGCCGGTCAAAGTCGAACGTGGTGCTGAGCAAAACCTCGGCGGCGTGGAGGCCGTCATCTGTCCGTTCTGGGCTCGGACCGCGGCGCGTGGATTCGGGTGTTTCTGTCGGTGATGGGCCTGAGACAACTACCGCACCGAGTGTCGCCAGCTATAACACTTGGGGTACAGCGCGTGGGGATAGCAGCAGAGCTGCGTCGTTGAGAAGTGTTGAGCTGGACAGGCAAGCTGAGACGGCGCTGGACGATATCGTCAACGGCGACGGCGACGGCGAGGAAAGCCCATGGTACCACGACAGCCAGGCGTTTCTGCGCGTCGAGGTGGCGTCTGCTTCTTCTCCTTCTGCCCCCGGCGAAGATGGCAAGGGCAGTCCAACCCCAACACCACCGCCAGTGCCGCGGATCAGCAACCTCGGGGTGCTGGTCGACCGGCAGCGCAACGTCGACATTTGGTGGCGCACGTGGCCTGCGCCCAGCCGACTTCCGCCGGAAGAAAACACCACAGACACGAGACCCAGGCCTGCGCACGCGAGTGGCCTTGACGATGAGCAGACGCGCGAGTGGCTGGCCAGCCTCAAGCACGGCGATACCGTCACGCTGGCGGCCGCCGAGGGATTCTTCGTGCATGACATTGCGCGGTTTGCCAAGTTTGGGCTGGTGGTTTATTGCGGTCTGAGTCCTTGAGGCGAGTTGGTGGGGTGGCTTTTTTGTTTCTGTCGCTGTGTGCGAGCCCCTGAAGAGCCTCTCCATAACCGGCGAACCACATGTTACAAGCCTCGCATCCCGAAATTTCCGACAATAACACAATGCAATGCAACGCTTGGCGAGGCGGCTGCAGCATGAACCACTTCGTACTCGGCAACACAACTAGACTAAAGCAATCCTGCAAGCTGACGCGCGGCCAGGCCACCAATCAGGCGCAGTCGTCCCAGCGATCCTCCTCGCCCCGAGTTCCGTATTTCGTATTACATAACCATCTTATGTTGCCATTGTCAGGAGGATCCGGGCTCCTGGATCTGAGAATCGGCTTCAAGACCCGTTTGGGACTTCGGTTTTGGTTGCTACGGCAGGGTGGCCGCTGGGTCACGGTCAGAGACTTGTTGGCCAATTACTAGGTATTAAACCGTGGATATTGGTTTCCTGCTGTTATTGGGAGCCTGACAAGACCGCATGTGGTTAAGCATGTTTATCATACGGGCGTTGTGCCGAGGAAAAGAGGTATTTCTGGACTCGCGGCTGCCTCGCGTCCCTCCTGGATGAGGAAACCCGTCAGCAAATTACCGTTCGAATTCCACAGCCACGGGAGTGCGTCAGATGGCAACTATTCAACAGAGCTCAAGGCCAATGGCTCGGGTATAAAGCAGATGCGCAACGGCACCAGAATACGTACTCATTGCCATCACTTCCGGAGCACCACCGCCTCCCCCTATTCCACAATCTCACCGACCAACCTAGAATATCGCCAACAATGTTGTTGCGTCGGCTTCTTCGTCTGGCACCTGCCTTCCTCCCCCCAAAGCCGGTCACGGCATCGAGCTCAACCTCGCTGCCGGGGACACGCCCTGTCTGTACACCAACACACCATCCCATCCACCTTGTCTTCCAACTGACAGCCCACCCCTTCTCTAGTGTGATGCCCTCGCCGCAGCCGGGCTTGGCGGCATTCTTCTGACGCCCGCTGACAGCGGGTACGAACCCCAGATGGCGACGTGGTGGTCGCTCAACGCCCAGCTACGGCCGTGGTGCCTGGTACTGCCGCGGAGCACGGCCGAGGTGTCGTTGGCTCTCACAACGCTCGTGGCAGCAGGCCACGGCGCGGGCTCGTGGCACATCGCCGTGCGCAGTGGCGGGCACGGCTGGCCCGGCAGCAACAGCGTCGCCAACGGTGTGACCATCGACCTCAGCCACCTCAACGCGACGCGCTACGACGCCGCCACCAACAGGGCGCGCCTGCAGCCCGGCGCGCGCTGGGAGCACGCGTACGCGGCGCTGCAGGCGCAGGGCAACGTGATGGTGGCCGGCGGGCGTGACGGCGGCGTCGGCGTCGGCGGGTTTCTGCTCGGTGGCGGCATCTCCTACTTTTCGGGGCGGCACGGCTTCGGTTGCGACTCGGTTGTTAATTACGAGGTGGTGCTGGCCGACGGGAGCGTGGTCCATGCCAACGCGACGGCGCACGCGGACCTGTGGCGCGCGCTCAAGGGCGGCGCCGGCAATTTCGGCATCGTCACGCGCTACGACCTGCAGGCCATCCCGTCGACGCCGCTGCTGTACGAGCTGCGCTACCTGGCGGCCAACTACTCGAGCGCTGTGGTCGATGCCGTGGTCGACTACGCCGGCCGCAATGCCTCGTATGGCGACGACGCGCTCGTGACGTTCTACTCGCATGATGTGAGCATCAGCCCGGCTGGCGACACCGTTATTGGTGTTATCCATGTCAATACTCTAGGCAACGCGGACAGTGGGGACGCCTCTGATGGGCTCGAGGGGCTCCCGGCGCTCGTGAACGTCACGGCCCGGGAGACGATGGCTGATGCCGCGGCAGGCTCGAAGTTGCCCGGTGGGACCTTGTGCGTGTTCTTTCTCTCCTCGCATGATTAGGCCTTGGCTGGGTCAGAGCAGCAGCTAACAACGGCGACCAACGACTCTAGAAACGCGGGCTCGACGCGCACCTTCAAAAACGACCCCGCTATCCTCCGCTACTGCGTCCAGCTGCACGAGCAGCTCGTCGCGTCCCTCACACGGTCCATCGGTGCCGACAGCTTCACGACCCTCATGTTCCTACAGCCAATACCAGCATACTGGGGCCGGCTTGGGCCGCAGCAGCTGAACGGTGGCGGCGTCGCCAACATGCTAGGGCTCGAGAACATGACGGACGGTGCCGTCATGTGGACAGGCGGCGTAGGCGTGTTGACCGGCGGCGAGGCCGCGCTGGCTGTCGCGCAGGCCGCGCTCAACGCCATGTCGGCCCAGGTCGCCAGCTTCGCCCAGTCCGTCGGCGGGCTAGTCGACCTCGTCTACCTCAACTACGCCGACCCGAGCCAGGACCCGCTCGGCAGCTACGGCGCAGACAATGTGGCCTTTTTGCGCCGCGTTGCCGCAGAGTACGACCCCAACGGGGTGTTTCAGACCCGCGTCCCGGGCGGGTTCAAGATTTCACGTGTGGGCTGAGCTCTTTTGATGTTGTCTGACGTTGGTGGGAAAAGGGGTTTCATGGTATACAGCTTTATCTAGGCAGAATTTAGGCAGCAGCTACCTGCTGTTTCTGCTGGCACAGCTTGCGACGAGTTCGGGGCTTTTTAGCTACTGCGCAGATACCGATTGCGCACAGTCTGTGCTATCCCGCACCCCAAAGCCTGGACCCAGTACTTTTCAAGTTGCGCTTTGATGACTTTGTCGGGCGCATCCAATTTCCTTCACCTTGGCACGAAATTCCACGATCATCATAAACGACGGGCTCTGTCTGCGAGACTCACCACCGCTGGCCAGTATAGAGTTAGAATTGCACAGTACGGGACTTCTAAGAGGATGCCCTGCATCTGCGTGGACGCCTTCAGGCTGTGGTAATAAGTGGCCGTGGAGACACTAATGCCCCCGGAGAATCCAACACGAGTAGTAGAAAATGGCACATCGCCCTCTCAGGATTACGAGGCATGGCCGTTGCCCTGGCCTCGCTGGAGCATCCTGAATTTCAAGACTGCTCTGCTCTCGCCCCGCGTCCTCTGATATTCGCTTCCCTAGTCTCGACTCCGCCAGACTCTTACCCCGGAAACTTGCCAGAGCCGGGGTGAGCAGATCGCACAAGCAACATATCACACGCCTTGTATTTGCAAAGAAGCGGGGATGTGCTAGATGGTTTTGAAAGACTAGGCGCGGGAATCACGTTTAGGCGCGAGGCAGAAAAGGGCTTCCAATTGGCAACAGAAAGAGATGTGAGACTTGTTTAGAATGTTTCAGAGCTCTGATAAAGGCAACCTATTTCTTCTTTGTGCACCCTCCAATAGTCATTTTCGCGAAGAAAATACCTACCTCCCTACACAATTTAACTTGGTCACGAAACAAAATATTGCCTGTAAAGCAAACAAGCTTACAAGCAAACAAGCATACAAACAAACAACAAAGCAATACGTGGCGGAAGTACTGAGTACAAATCTAAAGCAGAAGATTCTACGGATCTGACTACAAGTCGACAACCGTCATGCTTCGGCACGACTATTGCCATACGGATACGCACACTGAGAAGACTCACACCGTGTCGTGGTGAATAACTCGGCCTTCTGGCCCGAGTATAAACAAAGCATTAGTAATAGTTACTACAGTGAATGATAGAGTCTTCTCCTTGCAATATACGTTCTAGTCCTCAGCCACTACGAGAGAGGAATACTTACTGCTAACTGTTCACGTTGAAAATCGAGGACTCGTAGCAAATAATGAAATTTGCTAAGTCTAGTTAGATTTATAACCCTTGAGGTTTCGCTTAATGGGGCTTCTATATTGTCCAAGAACGTGCCACCTCAGATTCACATGTAATAAGGCGAGTAAATGCCGATTCATACCTTGGTTTATATGGTGGAATATTCTGAGGTATAGATAAATCGCCTCTACTCCCCAAAACTCGCTCGCTCCCGAGCCTTGGGTAGCAAAATCCATCATCCTTATACAGGTGCCTAGCAGTAACCAATCTATATTGACTAAGGAAACCGAATCGACCAGCCCATTACTAGTCTAGAGTACCACCCTCGGCCAAATACCGCACTCTAGGCTTCTCGGTGGTCATCTCCTTGGACTGCGTCTAGTCGTAGACGCCGCCGCGCTCGTAAAAGGCGTCGACGTCCCAGTGTACCTACGACAAGGCCTTCTCAACTCCGTCAAGAATGGACTCGGACTCGCGCATCTTGCCGCTACCCTTGTCCATGAAGCGCATGCACTCGCCGACGACCAGGTAAGACGACGCCATGACGCGGTTGCTCTCAGAAATAAAGGCAAAGATGGCGCTGTGGCGCTTGCAGAAGACGGCGAACTCGTCGTCGGTGATCTCCCAGCGGCGCGCGTCGCGCAGCGTCTCCTCCGCGTCGTTCTCACCGTGCACCATGAGGACCTAGAAGACCCTCAAGCGGAAGGGCGCCAGGTCCGAGACCATGTCGAACATGTCCTCGTTGAAGTTGAGGCGGCAGACAACTGTGTCGAGCTTGAACTTGAAGCCGAACTTGCGGCACCAGCCGCGGATGCGGAAGAGCTGCGCCACGTTGTTGCCGTCGCCGCGGCCAATCTTGATGTTGGTCTGCTCGTCCATCGAGTCGCACGACACGGCTAGGACGTCAATGTACTTGCCATACTCTTTGAGGAAGCGCCCCGTGACTTTGCTGCCCTTGGTGACGATGGAGACGGACTCGAGGTGCAGGCTCTCTTTGTGGAACTAGAATATAACGCCGAGGAACTTTAGGTACAGAAAGGGCTCGCCGCCGGCAATGTTGAGCTTCTTCATGCCGGCCTCGAGGAGGATGGAGGCCTTGTCCTGCGACAGTACATAGGATGTCTTGGCGGTGTGGAAGTAGAAGCCGTATTCCTTGTTACACGCATTCCTTGTTACACGCATTCCTTATTACACGCATTCCTTGTTACACGCATTCCTTGTTACACGCATTCCTTGTTACACGCATTCCTTGTTACACGCATTCCTTGTTACACATTCGGGAGAAGTAGTTGACCGAGATGGGGATGGTGGACTTTGGCGCTTAGCGCCGGCAAACGGCCTGAACGGCTGGAACGGTGAGAGCCGCAATTGCAAGCGCCAGCAGCACCGCCCAGAGCATCACTATGTTAACGTTCCGGCTCTGCAGCCCTAAAAGAGAGGCAACAATTCCGTTCGCTATAGTTTTCGCTAGAGTCCCAATAAAGTTGCCAATTATTGTGCAACACGAATAGCACTTTCCGGGAGGAGAGACTCTGAAGCTGTTGACGTTCTGAGTTTCTGCACAACCGACAAAGAAGCGGAGGACGGAACGTTGCGAGGAAGAGATCAGCGAAGCGGGGCACTCGACACAAAATGCAGCTTGAAGTTCTAGGCCCGCCCTCGGTGGCTCCTTCCCTCAAGAATTCACAACAAAGCCTGGGCTTCGGCGGGGTAAAGCCTGCATGAGGCCGGCCTTAAGCCACGAAGCAAAAGATTGGACGAAGATACCTGCCCCGTACGACAGGGCGTTTCTTGGCCTTCTAAACCCAACAGAGGCCTGACCGCCCTCGCAGTCCCAGTCTGATACGTACCCGTAAACCAAAATGGCTGTCGCGCCCGTCTCGCAGCCGGCCGATTGCATCATCGCAGTCCTCGGTGAGCGCTCCCTCTCTTGACCGTGCAGTGTACAGATATGGCGAATCGCAACTTCACTATTCCCAGAGGGGCTGAACTCTCAAAGGTGCACCGGTTTCTGGAAAAGGCACCCTCTGCAAGAAAGTCGTAGACGACCCGGAATTCGCCCATCCTCTGCTCCATGTGTCAGTAGGCGACCTCCTTCGGGGGATACCGTCCGGGCCTGACAGGGCTTTTTGACGAAAAGGGGTAAAGAGAGGGATCATGCGAGTAAACCGGGAAATGTGTAAAACCAAGTAGTCTTATCTCGTCGCTTGGAGATCAGAATAGAGTGGTACAAGAGAGTGTGAGCCTGAGGTGGGGTTTGGCGCTATCGAACGTACGGCGCATGCGCAGAATTCTATGGCGTTACCAGGCAACAGCTCTAGGTAACCCGCCTTCTGAAAGCCTCGGTTGGGGGCCAATGTTCAAACTCCGATTTAGACAACGCAACATGGCCTACCCCTATCTCGAAGCTCTGAAAGTTATATTAACAGTGCGATCCGAGTCTGATTCTGAGTAGAATATTCTCCGTGTGCCCACGCGTTTCTCTGGATTCTATCCCGACGCTCGGGAATAGAGGAAGCTCTCATCATGGATGAAACACAACCTCTCCTTGACGACCTGAACGGCAATCTCTATAGCAACGTTGGGGGCATCTACGACAAGTTCTTTGCAGCCAAGCCCTGGTCGCCAGAAGCGGACCGCATTGTCCAGACGCTCAGTGCAAATGGCAGCGGCGAAGGCGAGAGCGTCGAGTTCCCAACTCCGCGGTCTAGGCGCTCTTTCCTAGACTGGGTCAGCAGCATCCAGTCGGACTTGCCCTCGGTCATTCAATCTGCTTTCGGCACCTCTTACGCAACTGACCTGCCCGCTATTCTACTTGCATCGGAAACAACTAAAGACTCTGAGTCTGACGACGTGGACGACTACCAGTCTCGCACGTGGGCTGAAGATGCCCAAGTGATTGGCGAGGTTTCCAACGCCGAAGAAGAGGTGTACCAAACCAGTCTCTTGCGACTTTTCGGGTACGCACGGGAAGTCTTCAGGGCCCAGCCAGACCGTCGCTTCCTGCACGGTTTCCACATTACTCTTCGTCCCTTCCTTGCCGAGCTTTGGGTCCTTGACCGCTTCGGTCTTTACTGCGACGAGCCTCTGGACCTCGAAAACCATGGCCAGCGCCAGCGCTTTGTGACTGCCCTAGCTGGCTACACGCTGATGAGCGACTCGGCGCTGGGCCTCAACATCTTCGTCCAGCAGGACCGTCTCCTGGCCGCCAGATACGTTCGCATCCGAGAGTACGGCGCATCACGGCGGGCAGAAAAAGCGAAACTCTATCTGAAAGAACCTGCCATCGCATCGCCCGAAGGGATCCTGGCTCGGGGACGGCCAACTTGCTACCGAGCACGTGGGTCACGCAGGGCCCGTGATGCCAGCGACGTCGTGGTCAAATTCGCCTGGCGGCTGGCTACCGCACGCCCTGAGGAAACGCTCCTCAAAATTGCCACGGATCGGTGCGTATGGGGAGTAAGCCATCTTTTGGGGGTGCGGGAGTTGGAACGCACCGCCAGCATGCACGAGGGTTTGCGCATCGGACCCCCGAGGTCGTTGGCCTTTCAAACCCTGGCTGCGGACGGGGGAGGCTTCAACACCCACAGCGTCGGGATGGATATTAATGATGAAGGCCATGCCCCGCTAAATGACTGGGTCTTGGACTGCGTGGTCGTCTCTCCATACGGCCGCCCTCTGCAGCAATTCGGAACGGCGATGGAGCTCCTCTTAGCCCTGCGCGATGTCGTCAAGGCGCACCACTCGCTGTACTTTGACGGCAAGATCCTGCACCGGGACATCTCCATGGACAACATCATCATTCCGGATGGAGATGGCGAGAACACGCCCAAGGGGATGCTGATCAATCTCAATGTCGCCCTGGACCTTGAATCCGAAGCCGTCGACCCAAACCGTCAGGTCGGCACCCAGCCGTTCATGGCCATTGGCCTTCTCGAAGGCAAGCCTCACACATACCGCCATGACCTAGAGTCTTTGTTCTATGTCCTTCTTTGGGCCGTCATCTGTCGTGGCTCGGATATTCCGCCGCAGGATAGTCGTCTACGGGAGTGGATCCGGCCCGGGGCAGGCTTCGGCGAGCTGGCGCGTATCAAGGAAGCCGACTTGAGCGACCGCGAGTTTGCGCTCGTCACGGCCGAGATGCCGTCTGGGGGATTTGAGGCGGTCAAGACCCTCGCCGATGAACTGCGTCGCATCCTCTTCCGCCCTAGCGACGGCGGGATCTCCACTAGGATGGATACAGAGACGCCCGACACACTGTATGGGGACATGGCATGTGCGTTTGATGATGCTATCACGGCTTTGGATATGTCTTGAACGCGCGACGACAGTTCTGAATGGTTGGTTGGACTCTTTCTCTATCTCAATCACCCGTTTTCGGCTGCTGTCTCTCAACGCTTACGCTTGAAGCCTGTCTCGCTTCATATCCACCAGGGTCTTCAACGGCTCCTGGCTGGGTTTCGCATGAAGTTTTTGAACCCATGATTTTGAGCATCTCACCGTCGGTTTGCTACAAAATAGCCGAGTCTTATAGTTAAGCCAAAGAATACCTGTTTCCTTTCCAACATCACCGAGAGGTCGTAGAGAAAGGCCTCTAAGATTCTAGAACAGGGTTTCTAACAGTTATTACCTCCCTCGGCCAGTTGTAACATCCATTGGGAACTTTAGGGTAACATGCGTGTCGAGCCACCATTTCCATGCGCTTTTGAACTGGCGTCTGTGAGAGCCTTATCGGCTGCCTTGGGCGGCCGCGCCACAGCTCGGCATTCCGGGCCAAGACCTGCAGACCTGCATGCCTAGGCTTCATGTACTGTTGCGTGCGGGATTTAAATGAGGCTGCAGCAGTGCAGAGTGAGGCTGTGCGACGAGTGGCTGCAGAGAGTCGGCCACTATGCTCTCGAGATGCAGGTGGTGCCTGGGCGTCTAAAGGCGTTTCATCAGGCAAGAATCCAGAGCCTGGTCCCCGGCGCCAAACAACCACGACCACGACCACGACCACACTTCATCTGGACCACACTTCATTTGGACCACACTTCATCTAGTCGCCAGTTTGTGCGATATCCCGTTTTGTCCAACACAGCAGATAAACCAAGGCGGCGCGTGCTGAAGTAAACACGCCATGGGCTCCCTTGGTCCAGCCGCTGTCTGGTCGCCGCCGCCGCTGGACGCGCTCAGCTTCCCCGCAGACTGCAGCGTCGCAGCTGACTTTCTCACAACGTGGTTCGACATCTCAACCATCTTTAACTTGAACGACCGCCCAGGAAGCAACCGCGATGTCTCGTTCTGGGTTCCCGACACGCTGAAGACAAACACGACCGAGATCTACTTCCGATCGGCCCTGGCCCCTGAGATGCGCGATGTACCGACATATGGCGACATTCTCCAGTGGGAACGCCTGCTGCGACTGAACGCGTCCGACAGACTCAACCACCTGGCAGACGTGGCCAACGCAAATGAGACGGGACAGACATACTTCTCGCTGGCGGTGGACAAGCCGGCGCGCGCGTGTCGCAACACAGCGTGCCGTCTCAGCTTCAACCCGCTACCGCTGGCGAGCATCAACGGCCCGGGCATGTTCATCTTCTACTACGTCCAATGCGCCATTGCCACCTTCTGCGCTCTCGTCATCGTTATCGGTGCGCTGGTGCTCGACGACCAGGGCCAGGCGAACCCGCGAAAACAGCTGTCGGGCACGCGCCGCCTCTTCACCATCATCTTCACGGCCGTCAACGACCGGTACGACGGCCTCTCCGTCGCAGCTTCGACGTTTTCGTTGATCCTGCCGGCGGCCATCATCGTGCAGTTTCAGGTTGCCTCTCGCCCGAAGATCTTCTCGTACAAAGACCTGCTGCTCGAGCTGTGGGTGACCGTCTTCACCACCACCTTCTCCGTCTGGTTGTACCGCATGGGCGCCTGCTTGCGACGGCAGAACAAGGCGACACCCATCGCCTGTCCGCTCTGCGGGAACCGCAGCACTCCCCTACCCTTGACGGCGCCCAGCTCCAAGCCGACAATCCCAGCCGCCATCATCATCTCCATCGCCTCGCTGGGTCTCGTGGCCGTCACGGTTTTCTACGTGCGCGTCAACATGTCGCGCGAGTACTACCAGCCCTTCCACTTCGAGTCCTTCTGGGACGACGTGTGCGAATTCGAGTACCGCCAGACCGTCACGCTGCTGATCGTCGCCGGCGCCGTGCTGCTCATCTACTGCCTGCTGCGCCTCGGCAGCCGCCTGATCCCGCGCTGGTATGCCGCGCGCGACGGCCGCGCCCGCAACACGGCCAGCGTCCTCGGCATCGTCGACGTCGTCGTGCTCGGCCTCATGTCGTGGGGCTTCCTGTACTGCTATACGCGATACCGCGAGCAGCTGCTGTCCCTGAGCGGGCAACAGTACAGCTTGTTTGGCGGCTGGAACCTGGGCCAGGTGTTTGCCATTTCGAGCTTGTTGTCGCTGCCGCTGATGTTTTCCATGAGTGCCTGTGAGTTCCGTCTCGTTTGTGCCCGTGGAATTATCTGGGCAGTGCTGACTGACAACTTTACAGTCCGGGCGCGGAAGACGGGCGACGAGGCTGCTAGCACCCGGCTGCAGTCGGAAGAGTCCTTGCCCCTGACGGGCTTCGGTCACGGCCACTACCAGCCTCGCCCGCCGCCGCCGCCCGGACGGCACGACTTCCGTGACTCGTCGACATCGTTTGACAGCTCCAAATGGCAGGGTACCACCAGGGTCTATGAGTATCCAAGGTGAGGCGAGTAAAAAAGCGAACACGAGTCATGGCTGTATTTGACGTGAACCGGCCGAACCACACACGAAGAGTGAACGAACGACGGGCGTCTTGCTTCGATGGATATTGACTGTTTCCTTCATCATGCATCTGTTTGTGGAATATCTAAAAAATTGGCTTCCAATCTGCGAGCTTGGTCCGTTCTACTCGTCGAGTAATGCATCATGTTTTCTAAATCGGTGTAAACTGGATTTGTGCTTTCTCCAACGAAAACAAAAGGAAAATTGACCCGCCCAACACAACTCCTACGGCAAGCCGACATGCGCCTCGCCCTCCCCGGGCTGCACAAAAAACCCGTCGGCCTTCATGTCGCCCCCGTTCAGCTGTGCGGCCTCAGCCCACGCCCTGACGGCCTCGAAATCGACACACTTGTGCCGCGTGTTGAAGTCGACAAACGGCTTCGCCTTGGCGCCCGGCTCGTCCTTGATGACCCACACGGATCCCAGCACGCTCAGGTCGGGCGCGCACATGAGTTGCTGCCGCAGGATGTCGAGGCAGTGCGTAACGTGCTTACGCGCAAAGTCGTCGCCGTCGCGCCACGGCCCCGTCCCCCGCGCCTTATAGTACTCAATGTTCCACCCCAAGCCCTGGCGCAGCAGGTCCAGGCAGTGCAGGTGGTGCAAACCCTCGAGGTCCGCCACGAACCCGCCGCTCGCCATGTGCTCGCCCGAGATCTGCACGTGCTGCGACGTCGACAGCCCCGCGCTGGCTGCCGAGCCGGCTGGGATTCCCATTGACCGGTAGTTGATGCCCAGCGCCTCCCACGCCGCGTCGACGGCCGGGGACGCCGGCTGCCGGTAGATGTTCTCGTTCAGGAAGGAGCCGTTGAACTTGACAGGGCTGTAGTTGGGCGAGATGGCGTCGAGCACGGGAGACCCTGGGCATGTTTGTTAGCGTAGTGTTGGGGTTGCATGGGTGGGTGGGGAGAAAAGGGGGAGACGGACAGTAGAGGCGGACCTGCCGCGTGCAGAACTTGTCGGCGTCGAGCAGGTAGCTGCTGTTGCCGAGCCACACGCCGAACAGGAAGCACAAGACGGCCGGCAGAATCACTGCGAGCGGGAGAAGGTTTCTTCGCCGCTTGGGCGGTGAGGCGGGTTTCGGGAGGCCATTCTCGTGGTCCGAGTAGGGGGAGAGAAGAGTCTCGCTGTCTTCAGGCAGAGCGACGGTGCGAAAGTCGGGCTCGGTCTTGGCTGGAGGTTTGACCAGTTTTTTGAACATGGTTGGGATTGAGGTTGCAATTGTCTATGGACAACTTCGAGCTCATACGGCGGTATGGTTGCAACAATTACAAACTAATACCTGCGATCTCAAGAGATAGACTGTGCCATTGATGGATATCTTAGCCTCGGGTTCAAGCTTCACTCAAACTGAGGGGAAGCCGACTCTCGAAAGTTAGACACGACAAGGAAAGCCAGCCATGACATCGCCGCTAGCCGGAAGATGACTTGAATAGGCGCCACCCGCCACTGCTTTGAGAGGGCCACTTGCCACGCACGATCGGTGGTTTCGTTATTACTTAGGTTGGTGTAACATTCTTTGTTGATGTGGGGAGGCGCTAGTTCTCGGGCCCCGACACAGCCCAACCCCTCGTCAAGAATTCCGCCATGAGACAAAGCGCCCGCCAGTACCTGGTTCTAGATGTGGAAATGCTTGTCGCATCACCAAAATGATGCAAAAAACTTGGGGAGCAAAGAAGGCTCGAACAGATAACCTCTTAGAGCGACCCGAAAACCGATCTCCCAGTTGTTGGTCATTTTACACGATACAGGCCTACAAAAAATGTAAAAAAAAATGTTTAGCGTCTCTTTGAGTAGCGTGTCATCCTTAGTGCAGGGGCCATGCTAATCTTCTCTGTATCGTTTCAACTGCAGCGGTGGTTAGCATCTCGTCATAGTTGACTTTTTTAGAGTGTTACCAAACTTACATTGACCATATTGCCCGAAGGCGAAAGTAGAGCCGCCCAAACTTACCTATAGACCCTAGTCCCCACCGAGGGTTCAGATGGCCCAGCCTCAGAGTACGGCCAAATCTTCCCATGCCGCCGTGCATCCTTTCCTACACCGTTTTGTCGCCCGCCCATTCCACACACTTTTGCAAGCAGAGTCTCGATAATTCTGCACGCCTTTTCCGGTCGTCACAGCAGAAATCCAGCACTCCTGCGCAAAAAACACAACAACCACTACGGAAATTCCAAGCCGGTTCAAATTGTGACAAAATGCCTTGTACCATGTCTAGCTCGCCACGTTTAGTCGCCCGGTCAGCGCTAGCCCCACACCCAACATGGCTGCATGCGAATATATGCAAGGCAGCGGGGAACATTGCAGTCGAAAAGGGTCTAGAAGCGGAGCGCTGCGTTCTATCACCCATCAGCTCGGGACTAGACCGCCACATGTCCAAACTGGGCAATAGAGAAGCGATAGCGCATGTGTTGGATGTGCACGATGCAAATTCAGCTAGCGTCTATCGAGAGAGAAGGCCTAGGTCGGATATCGTTGCCCGAATGACCTAATCGTCTCTTTTCACGATAAATAGGTAGACCTATTTAGTCGTCTCGATTTCAACTTGTGCGTCCCCCAAGCACCAGCCAGCACCCCCCAAGCACTAGCCAGCACTCCCTAAGCACCAACCAGCACTTACCCAAACCTAAACGATCGAGAAGACCACCACAAATCGCGTCATGCCCCCAATGGCTCCCCAATCCCAGCACGACTATCATCCCATTACAGGCATCCAGGTCGGCCTTGACGATCGCAAGGATGACCCTCTCCGGGAAGTGCCTCTGCGCCTGGAGCTTGATGACTGGTACCAATCGACAAAGGCAGAGCATGTCAACCAACGCGCCCTTTTTTTCCCTGCCATGAAGAAATTCATGGATGCAGACCCCTTTGACAAGCTCTCGTACTTCCAGGTCGCAGGTTGGTGTTGTCCACACACTTTTCTCCCGCCTCAAAACTGACAGAGCCAGGTATCCACGGGAAGCCGCTAGTCTCGTGGGATGAGCCCAACCACGATCCGCTGGAGCCTGGCAGAGGATACTGCGCTCACGACAGCATCCTCTTTGCCACCTGGCATCGCCCTTACTTGATGCTGTTCGAGGTAGGTGCTCTCCTCGCACCAAGAAACCAGCCCGAAACGGCTGTGTGCTAATTCCTAACCAATGGCAGCAAATCCTCTTCGAGCTGATGGAGGCCGAGGTGAAGCACTTTGACAAGGACGAGAGGCCCGAGCTCCTCGAAGACCTCCAGTCGTGGAGACTGCCGTATTGGGACTGGGCCTTGAAGCGCATGGCATTCGTCGAGGGCAAGTGGACGCGCACCTACAGCGTCCCGTCTGTCTTCCAGGAGGTCGAGGTGACCATCCGGCGCCCGAGACGCGTCCCGAGCCTCGGATTCCCCAATGCTCTCTACCAGTTCAACATGCCATACGGCTGGAAGATGGGCGACGCCAAGAAACTGGGCGACTTGGCCGTGACCCCCAGGTATCTCGACGGGAATGATAAAAAGACGGGCGAAAAGAAGCGCTGGGTATTTCCGGTGAGCCCAATCAGCCCCTCGATTGACGCATCGCGCTTGGCCTGGAAGCATAATTCTCTGACACGACACGCAGTATGACGAGTGTACGGCTACGAGCAGACATTCGAGTGGACCATTGACGTGGGCTCGGGGCGAGCAGAACAACGTCAAGGTCGGGCAAAGCCTCGAGGCAGGCAAGCTCCAGCAAGGAACCGGTAAGGGAAAGTCGGACGAGGAGATCGGCAAGACAGGAGCAGTCCTGCGCGACGCCTTCTACCGCATCCTCCAAGTCAACACGTTTGGCGAGTTCGCGACAAAGCGAGCAGAAAATGCAGGGACCGAGAAGGAGAACCCCAGAAAGCAGTGGTCGTCTTCAGAGGCTCTGCACGACAACATCCACGGATGGATAGGTGGCAACGTCGAGGAGGACGCCAAAAACAGCCGCGCATTCCTGGGCCACATGTCGTACGTTCCCGTCGCGGCCTTTGATCCCATCTTCTGGTTCCACCACTGGTAAGAGCGCCGTCCTCCTCTTTTAATGACGACGTGGTAGCAGCCCTAACCAAATCCCCAAAGCAATTGCGACCGGATGATTGCAATCTGGCAGACGCTGCACACGGACACATGGTTCGACGGGACCAGCCCACGGGACGAAGACCCCGGCAGCTTTTATATCAAAAAAGGCCACAAGGACACGCCCGACGACGAACTGCGTCCGTTCCGCAAGAACGAACAGGGAGAGTACTGGACGTCGACCGACTGCAAAGACGTCGCGGCGCTTGGCTACACTTATCCGCTGCTCGAGAAGTGGAAGTACGTCGACGCCGATGGCAACTACGCCCGGGCGGTGCACCTCGCGGCCCTCAACAAGGAGCTCAACGAGACGTACAATTCCGCGCGCGCTGCCGCCATCAAGGCTGAGGTGTCTCCCAGCGGAACCGCCCCCCTACCCCTGCCCAACATCTTCGCCAAGATCGACGCGAAGGAGCTCAACATCGACGACCAGCTCGTCGTGAACGACTACGCCGTGAACGTCATCTACGAGAAGTGCGTAACCCACTCCCATCCCACACACCTGGCTCTCTAAGAAAAAATTCCCGACAGCTAACCCACGACCTCCAGGTTCGACCTCGGCGGCGCGCCCTTCACGATAAGCATCTTCGTCGGGCGGGTACCTACGACAGTGCCCTACAGCTACCAGGAGGCCGAGACGTCGCTGATCGGCGAGGTGTACAACTTCAGCACCGAAGCCGAGGAGCTCGGGAGCAGCAGCGAGGGGTGCGGCAACTGTCGGCAGCAGCAGGCCGCGTCGGCGCTGTCGGCGGGGCGCGTGGTGCTGACCAACGCGCTCATCACGCGCTGGAAGGCCGGCATCGTGCACCACGCAGACCCCAGTGACGATGGCGCGGCCGCCGGAGACGACTACGTGCCCGTGCTCCACAGCATGGATCCGGCTGACGTGGTGCCGTTCCTGCGCGCCAACCTGCACTGGCGCGTCGTGTCGTCCACGGGCGCCCTCGTCAATGTCGCGTCGCTCAGGGTGTCGCTCGTCGTTGGCAGGGCTAAGCACTTTGTGGCCGACGTGACCAGGCCGTCGGTCTTTTCTGACTACAAGCCTGCGTATAGTGTCACTGCGGGCCGGCCCAATGGCGCCGCGCCCGAGGACGAGCTCTACACGCATGGTGTGTGCTATGACGGGGCGCACGGAGAGGTCGAGTAGTTAGGGGTAGGATGTGCCTCGGGCGCCGTAGACTGGCTTCTCGTAAAAGGTTGCTTCAGTACTTTTCCTCAATTCGCTCCATAGTTGCAGAATACAAATCCAATGTTTCAAACCGCCTCTTCATCTCGGGTAGTCGTCCTCCTCCACGCCCAACGCAACACCCACCACAACACCAACCATCACAACACCAACCACCACAACACCAACCATCACAACACCAACCATCACAACACCAACCACCACAACACCAACCACCACAACACCAACCACCACAACACCAACCACCACAACACCAACCACCACAACACCAACCACCACAACACCAACCACCACAACACTCTCCCCTGCCCAAACCAACCCGAATTACCCACCCTACTCCGCCACTTGGCCCTTGGAGAAACAGCACCCCCCGTGATCGCTCCAAAAGCAGCCCGCATGGTCACTGCAGAAACAGCCCATATTGTCACTGAAGAAACACCCGGCATTGCTGCTGAAACAGCACCCCGAGTTCGAACTAAAACAGCATCCGCCCATGTCGCTGAAGCAGCACCCGCCGCGCGTGCTCATGCAGCACCCCGGCGCCGCCTCGAGCGCCGCCCGCGTCGCCGGCGCCATGTAGAAGGTGCGTGCTTTCGCTGCTGCTGCTGCTGCCACCGCGACGGCCTCGGCTTCCTCGGCTGCTATCGGCGTGCCAGTCGCGTTCATCGGCGGTGGCGCTTTGTAGCCTGCTCCTTGCGCAGCAGCTGGTCCTGCTGGTGTCCAGGAGTGGGATGTGGTTGATGGCTGGGCCGAGGTGGAGGAGCGGAGGTTTTGGAGTGGTGTGTTTTCGTTTTCGCTCTGGCTGGACGAGGCCGAGGAGAATGAGGAGACACTGTGACGTGATATGGGCGGCAGGGTGTTTTGCTGTTGTCGCTGTTGCTGCTGCGAGGTGGACAGCGACACGGACGCCTCGTACGACGGCGGCGGCGGGAGGGCCTGTGTGTCCGCGGCTGACATGCCGTCGTCGTTGTACTCGTGGTCGTCGGCTACCGCGGTTGTGAGCTGCTGTCCGTTGCGGTAGTTGGGCGTCATGGTTGCCAAGGGGTCGTCACGGGGTTTGCTAAGTTTCCCCATCGTCTGATGTTCTGAATCTGCCACAATGCTCGGGAGTTCTGGATAGTAAGGCGGCGGAACTTGTTATTCACTGCAGTGCGTATTTTGGGGGATCAAAATAGTTGCCGTGACACTGGCATATATGGAGGTGTGGCGTAAGTTTAAGTGAAATGCCGAGTGCAGCTGAAGGGCCATGACGTGGTGCCATGACTATCAGCGGCCTTATGAGGTGACGTTGGAGCTCGGATCGAAACCGACGGGAGGGAAGGATTCGTCACCCCACTGTTTGGCGCTGGTGCTGAACGCGTGGCCCTTGGCGCTCTTTGTCCAATCCAGGCGTCGGCTCGACGCCCCCTCTTCAGCGGCCTACGGATTGAATTCGGCCGGGCTTATCACAACGTAATTTGGCCAGTTCATGGAATTTCCGGTACCTTGATTTGGTGAGCATTTAGTTTTTTCGGAGCCTCTCACGAGAATCATTTTACCAACAAACTTGCACGCTGACTTGTCGAAGTGCAAGCAGCATTCAATGAAAGTCATTAGCCGAGGTTATTGCCGGCTTTGTCTAATTACCGCCATCAAATACTATTAGACTAGCTACGAAGTATGCACCCTTATAGAGGCCATAACTAAGGCGAGATCTTCGCTGGGTCGAATAAAGGAACTGAGGCCGCCGTGAAGCTGTAACTAGTAGCCTATAGATAAGAAGCAACGTCCCCGCGCCCTGATCCTATGCAGTCCCGAATCCTGCGCTAGCTCTGCTTGCTGGTAAACAGCTAGTGCTAACTACAGATGGTTACGGTCTCGGGAGCATGTCCTAGTTCAATTGATTCTTCCGGCTGCCAAGGTGATTGAGCTAGTACCCACAGAGGTGCACGAGAGCTGGTTGGTTCTGAAAACTCTGCTATACCTGCTACCCACTTTGGCTTGCTTGAGTGTTTACAACCCCGCCCAGCAACACTTTCAGTAACCGAGCCACCGACAAAGACGCGCGCGCGCCTTGACGTAAACAGGGTGACGATGCACGAGAGCTTGGTGGAGACATACCCTCCGGTGCTTTCAGCAGTCCTGGAGGGAATATTGGCGACGGACAAACGATTCAGCCTGTCGTATCGCGAGATTTTGTCAACCTTTGAGTCGCACGAGCGCGTGCTGGCGGCAGCGGGACACGAGTTGCCCAAAGATGGGAGTCTTCCTGTCCAGCTCCTGGAGCAGGCTCGCGCGGTGCGTCGACGGGCCCTGGATGCCGCAACGCTTAACCTCGGGCCCGACGACTACGCTATCATCACCGGAGAACATATCTATCCTTCTGATACGACACCCACACAGTCTACTCCCGTCAACCCGCTGTTCGAAACGCATCGACTGTGGGGGTACGAAACCGAACAAGACATGCTAGACACGGAAAAGGATGGCCTCATGTTCATCCTGCCGCAATTCGTAGTCCGAGCTGCCAGCTTCTCGTTTGAGCAAAGACAGCTTATGGAACTCACCGGGGGTTTCTTTTTTGGCCGGCGGCTGGCCATGCGCAACGTCGTTGCGGGTAACCCGTTCGGCTCACTCGCGGATTTCCGATTCTTTTCGTTGGGTCCCCTCGACATGGCAAAGGGACAGTGGACTATCAATCCGCTCACCGAGACGCTCTGTCGCGAGCTGCACAGCTTTGTCCGTCTCCGCGGCAAGTGCGGCTGGTCCGTCGCTGACCTGGACATCGCCATCTGCTCCCTGCTCGAGAACCGGAGCCGTGCCAACGGCGGCACGCTAGGCTTCTTCGACGGTGATCGGGGCATGTCAGCCGAGCTCGTGGGCGGCCTAGCCGATGCCGCTCGCCTGGGACAGCTGATCAACAAGCCAGTGGCGCAAATTCTCCCTCTATGGGGGGATATCAACATGCACGGTGACGTCTCGCTGTACCGGAAGCTATTTCTCAGTAGCCCCGCAATGCAACTGCTGGGGGGCGACACCTTCACAAGCTACCTCCAAAGCGTCCCCCCACTCAGTCTCCACGCCAACTTCCTCCAGGCTGTGCTGAAGGTTACGGCGCGTGGGCTAGAGGGGCTGCTAGGGGCGGCCAGACTGAAGCCGGAAGACAGCACCACCATCGGTAGCCTTTCCTCGCTCTATCGGCACTCCCTGCTTTGCCAGATGTTGGACATCCTGCCCGAGGGCCTCGGGGCAGCTCTCCAATCCTTCCCGACAACGGCCGAGTTCTTCACAACCCCTCGTGCAACTCTTGACTTGGTAGAGGCCTGGAGGGGACTGCTCGAGAAGGAGTGGTCTGCTTCGGACATCTTGAGCGCCATCAATCCGGCGGCAGCTCGCCCGCCCGCCGGCTCGAGCACCAGCAAGGCAACATTGAGCGACGACGAAACGCAATTCTTCGCGAGTGGCAGCAGAAACCCCTTGCTGCTAAATGTGGATCCAAAAACACCCCCGACGCTCGCCGACCTCGTCGCACTAGAGTCGTACCGGGGGCTAAGAGACTCGGCAGCAAGAACACCAGCCTCAATCCCCGATCTTGTCCAGACCCTGTCAACCCGGCCTCCTTCCCAGGCGGCCGACATTGCATCGCAATTCGCGGCTGCTATGCACTGGCCAGAGGCTCGGCTGCACCAGGTCCTCGTCGCGAAGTATCCCGACGTGTCCGCCGAGCACATATCCAAGCGCCTGCAGGATCTCGACGAGCTCGTTTCTCTGGGGCGCGTCATGGAACTGCTCCTCCGCAAGGTCGACCCGGCCGTGTCTGTATCGCTGCTCTTCCAGATGGGCACCCCTGCAGCCCCCGACTCATTGTCTAGTTCCTAGGGTACATAGCCTGCAGTTATTTGTACACAGCCTGCAGTTATTTGCGTTGCTATTTTAGCGAGATTTTCCCAACGTTTGACTGGACGTTTTGAAGATGAGGAGGCGCGACGAGGCTAGGGCTAACCGCGAACGTAAACGAGAGTTCATCTGCAATCTAAGAGGGTGAGTACTTAGTAGACAATCACGAGAAAGCTCGAAATTCGTGATTTGCAGTGTATTTATTCGTCTCTGACGCGTTGTGAAAGTCAATTGTGAGGCTATTGTCACGGCATGGCGCATTGTGGGTTCCTTATCGGGTCCCTTATCGCTAGCCGTGTGACATCATTTCTAGACTAAGCCTGAGTAAGCTTAGTCCCTTAGTCACGTGCACGGAACCCCGCGCCCACAAACCCTCAATCGCAGCCTTCGCGATTCTTTCCCCTTTCCTTTCCCTTTTTCTTCTTTAGCTTAGTTTTACACTTGATCAATCCGGTATTTTGTTGGCATAGTCCTTCATTTCCTATTATCCGTAACAGCTATACGCATAGAGTCTGTTCCCAGCTCGCCGTTCCAAGCTCGCCGTTCCCAGCTCGCCGTTCCCAGCTCTCCGTTCCCATGTTGCCTGTAATTACTCGGAACGCCAAGAAATTCAGCTAGGGCAAAGACACCTGAACCGCGGCGCTGTGGATTTGTAACACTTGGTTCCGAGTCCTTAATAGGATATAGGTGTTACTCGTTACGAGTCGCGTTGGTAGAGAGCAGAGAAATCGCTCACAAGTGCGATCAGGCCAGCAAAAGGGCCTGTAATTGGGATGGCGCTGGTGATTTTGGTGTGGTCGAAGTGACCGGGACCATGTTTTGAGTTAGGCCGTTACGTCTCAGTTCAGGCACCTCGGACCCAGCCACGCGCTGGCCCTAGCTCACACGCCCCTGCGAGAAACAGCGGCGCCACCCACCCCAACATTGTTATCGGGAAATCCCGGAATCGCCACACTTGACCCCCAGGCAGTATTTCCCAGCGACGTTGAGACCTTTGAAGGCGAGCAAGTAAAGCGAATCCTGCTCGTGGCAGGCATTTCCATGGTACGATATCCAGGGAGCGTTTTCGGGCGTGGTCGGTGGCTGATACGCCTGCCAATGTTGGAGATCTGCCCACCGTCCGGCCAGCATCTGATCGAACAGCTGATGGCACCTTCCAGAAACCCGTCGACGTCAGCGGAAGGCCGGGTGGGCCAACTTTAAACTCGGAAACGTGTGGGAGGTCGCTTCTTTATATGTCGCAGCGAATTGGTAATTCCCTTTTATTACCCCTCCTCAATTCTCTCTTTTATATACCTCTTTCACATTCCACAAGTACATTACCAGTATAATTCCGTCCGTTGAAACGGCTCTCTCACACAACTCCAACCACATCTGTACAGGGTAGTTACAGGCACAGACAGCAGCCAATCGGCATCCCTGAGCGGCATCCTCCCCTGTTTGGACCCCTGTACACCCGCTTAGTCAAGACCCGCTCGCGCTCCAGGTCTTTGGGTTACGGTCTTCCAAGATGGTCGACGTCGCAGAACACCACCAGCAGTCGATGTATTGCCATGGCTGCCACTTCCAGTGGCAGACCGAAGGACAGGGTATCGAATGCCCTTCGTGCAAGAGCACGTCAACCGAGATTGTATGCTCACAGCTACAGCTGCAGATTGCAGAAGACGCAGCAGATTGGTCGCGGCAGCTACTGACGGAAGCCCTGCAGGTCACGGCTGACAACCACCCACATCATTTCCACAGCGGGCAACAAGAGCCTGCGTCGGCACCTCGACCCACGCCTCCCCAGAACATGGAAAACACGGATGGCCCGGCTCCCTCTGGTTCTCCCGACTCTTCCGACACTCCTACGTCTACCACAGATAATTCCATAAGGCAAGATACCGATCACGATGCAGCAAATGGCTCAGAGGGCCACGGCACCAGCGCTGACAGCGCCGCCGATGAGCATGCTACTGACGATGGCCGCCATGACCGCCCTTTCTTTGGTCACCCTTCCTACATGCACCACCATTTCATGATGCAGCCCACCTTCTTTTTCACGACCTTCACCCAGGGAGCTGGGCCGCAAATGATTACCATGCAGTTCTTCCAATCCGGAGGATATCATGTGCGTGCCACGGCTGATGACGATACCCCCGCCGAGCAGCATCAAGGACAGGAATCGCAAACCCAGTCGCAAACCCAGCTGCAGGATGGAGCAGCTCCACAATCGCCCTTCGCCCCGGATTCTCCCCTCTTTGGGCCCAATTCTCCCATCGCGGGCGGTTTCTTTGGCGCGCTCATGTCGCTCTTCAATCCCGCCAACTTCAACCCTGCTAACGCCATCTTTGGCGATGCCGTCTACTCTCAGGAGGCGTACGATCGAATCATGACGCAGCTGCGCGACCAGGTCGCACCCGGCGGCGCGCCCCCGGCTTCCAAGACGGCCATCGATCACCTTGAGGACAAGGAGGTCGACGACGTGATGCTCGAGGGTGATGGCGACGGCAGCACGCGTTGCGTCATCTGCGTCGACGAGATGGTTAAGGGCGAACAGGCTTCGGTCCTGCCCTGCAGCCACTTCTTCCACGGCGACTGCGTCAAGCCCTGGCTTGAACAACACAACACCTGCCCCGTCTGCCGGCATTCCATCGAGGAGGACGTCAAACTCCCGACCAAGATTGTCGACGACGTGCCAGAGCAGCCAATCTACCATCACGAAGCCACCGCCGGCACAGATTGTCTTTGAGGGCTGGGCAGGCCGCCCTTTGAAGGGCTCTTTTTCATGTTCTTGTTTCTATACTTGTTTTAACTGGCCAGTCACGGATATATCTTTCTCTCGGCCAACCGCCGCGGCGAATGGCGTTCCCGCGTGGGGGCTTGCATTGCATTGCTTTTTCTGCTCTCTGAAAATTTTATGAGAGCCATGGGTCGCGCACAGCACGATACTACGATTAGGATTCCGCGGGGGATGCTGGACCATGCTCCATCTACAGTCGGGAAATGGGAATAAAAGGGAACAATGAGGGTTTACGCGTAGGCTTCTGGCGCCTCCGGCTTAGAAGCGCGGCGTTATATGGGCGTTTGGTACACCAGGGCATGACCATATTTATGACCATATTTGTCTTCTTGTTTTCTGAGAGGGCTGGCGTTTGTCACGGGGGTTATACCAAAATTAGCAGCATTCACACATGCGCATAGGCATCACATTAGCTTACCTACTTGCAGGCAGGGGTTTTGTGCGACTACAACAGAAGGCTTTGTAGAGGCATGGGACAATAGGAAAAACCCTGTCCAGAGGACAATATTACTGCGAAACTTGAAAAAAATTACCATGTGAAATTGATAAGACGCCTTATAGCCTTTCCGGATTGGCTAACCTATTTAGAAAAGTGGACCCGATTTCTCAGTCACATCAATATGGGCAGCCCCTATCACGTGCCTATCTGCCATTCGGTCAGCACACTTTCTAAAATTGATGCAAACGGTATCATTATGTGTATCGCTCTACGGAAATTTTGAATCTAAAGCCCGATTCGTATTATAAGGGAAATTGGCTGAGATATAAGCGTTTAAATGCTTTCTGGCGTGGTGGGGCGTGCGTAAAGGTGGGCTTGCGCACGTAACTACGCGAATTGCCCTTCAACCCCGCGTCGAATTTCCTCGCCCACCCCACAATTGCTTTTCTTTTTCCAATAATTATTCGTATCGTAATACCTTCGACGAACCTTACAATCTACCCGCTCTTCGTAGCTAACCTCCTTTCCTCTATAGTACCGTTTTGCCTATTATGGCCAGGTTATTCGGTATCTATAGCGGACGCGGCGGAGGCGGTTGCCCGTAAAGTTTGCCACACCTGCGGCGTTGAGAAGGACATCGACCAATTCCGGTCGTTCCGAGGCCCTCGACGGATCGTCCTTAATTATGCGGATTGCCGTAATCGCGGCAGGTAGCAGGTAAGTCTATTAGACCTATCTTCCTTGGTTTCCTTGCTAACTTCATTCCTAGAGAGCCGCGTTGAACGTAAGAGTTTCTGCAGCTGCTGCCGTAACCCGCGGACAAAGTCCCGCCCTTGCGCCTCGCCAGAATCTCACCTTTCGTTTGATAAGTCGGTATTCTTAACCACAGTCCAACGGCAACAGGGTGAAGACCAGGCTCTATTCCGGTAAGCCGTGAAAGAATTACGGCAGGCCAAAGTATCTGTTTCGTCGTAGGAGCTTCTCACGTCGAGATGTGCGATCAAACTGCCTCCGGCTCAGGTTAAGGCTTTTGATAATGCCCTCCGCATCTTCCCCATCAAGGCGCAGGTCAACGAATACAACCATCAGCACCTCCTAGGCCTACGAAAGGCGGTTGTGCAGGTGAACGAAAGCGTAGGCGTGTGACGGCCCGCCTTACGCAGTAGGGATGTCAATGGTTGAAGGGAGCAACGAATGTGGGTTTAAAGCTAAGGAAGAGAAAGGAATCTATCGCGGGGTCCGCGCAGGGCGCGGAGAAATAGGTAGTGGTGCTCAGTGCGCACAGGCCACACACAATGCAGCCAATAGAATCAATCCTGTCACATGAGCCCTGTGGCGACCGTGACAAGGCGTAGAGAGAGTCGAGTCCTCCAACGCTAGCAATCTAATCAAACGATTACCTCTTTATATTAGTTGCCGGGTCATACTAACGAGGAACCTCTAGGCCAACGTAGGCTTGTGAACGGTGCCCAGGGTACTTACTATATACGACATCTCGTGGGCTGAAGGCGCTAACGTGCTGGAAGACCCACCGCAGGTTATTATAGTTACGTTTGATAACTATATTGGGCCGCCGTTCCTGTTACCTAGCGAAGAAGAGTTTCGTAATAGGGCTAAGTTGGTGGTTCCTATCCTGAGGGTTAAGCAGGAGTTTGTTCCTGGGGCTGGCACTGGCTACCGTGAGTAGTTTCCACTGCTTGTTTGCTACGCAATCACAATATATAAGTCACAGGGCGTTACTCTCGATAAGGTGGTTGATGCCTGATTGAGCGAGGGAGCGCCAAGACAAGGTCATATGACCGGCACGTGTAATTTAAGTACATAGGTACATAGGGAAGCGGGGCTTACCCTGACGCGGTTAGACCGCGTCTGCCCCACCAAAGGACCACATTAAGGTCCTCGGCAGGGCAGTGCTCCCGAGCTTCCTCCCTCGATCATCAATTTACCTACCTTTTCACGAATAGCCTACCGCATTCCGTGATCTAGGTGACGATCACCCTTCAGTGGTTTATGATATCTCCGCGCCAGAGTTCGCGTCCGGCCTATCGTACGTAGCAGTTTCCAGGGTCAAGACCTTAGATGGCTTAATGATTGAGTCGCCGTTTGATCGGAGTAGAATATACCGCGAAGTGCCGGCACAGAGTATACAATTGAAGATAGCGGATTACGAGGCAAGGAAATTGCAGCTATTAGATCCATAGGAATATAAGGTTGACTCGAGCGATATGAGCGAGTATATAACTAATAGCTCTATTGTATAGATGTAAGATTTAGTTGTGTAGGTTTAGCCATCTTAAAAGAAAAGATCTCTAGAGCATCGGAGTTGTTGGCCTCCGGACAGGATATTGTCGCTTCGCTTGCTCTCTACGTTATCTAAATAAGCTAACTATCGCGCTCTAAATTGCCAGGAGCGAGAGAGAGGAAGGAAGCGTCCCGTAGAGCAGCGAAGGGTCACGCGACTGACGAACGAAGCGACGCCAGCAATTTCAAATCATTGTTTCTCTATTTTGTGGTTTAAATATTTATAGATTCTCGTACGTATTACTGCTCTTGAGACTCCGGCTATCTCATTTGATAAGTGGAAACGCTGAGATGTGAGATGTCAGGCCCTTGGCTTCGGTGCGTAACTAATGGTTTGATGTCGATTCCTGTGGCTGTTTCTTCGAACCGCCTCGAAGCGCCAAGCCAATCACGAACTGCCCAGAAAGCTCGGTGCTTATTGGCCTGCGGTGTTCGTTCATTACTAGACCCTAACTAGCCCTACCAGGTGAAGCAGGTAAATTGGAGTCATTTCGATTCCCCCTTTTCAGTTTATCACCGAAGGCATCATGTTATCATCTTAACTTCACACTTCTTCCTCCAAGGGAAACGTTCATCACAACACAACACACCCGTATTGTCGATATCCTCAACGACCACTTTTTTCTCTATTTGCGAGAAAACCTTGGCTAACACGGATTCAAATTCTCCATGTAACTGAACTGTAAAACAGACAGCCCTAGGAAGCGTATCCCTGTCTTGCAGGTATTTGCCTACGACGCACTTGGGCACAGCGGGGTGGGCGTGGCCTTCATGTTGACCGAGTTCACCCCCGGCCGACACAGCGACGGACTCGTTTAACGAGTAAGATGTCCACCCGGGGGAGATCCAGGGACAAATTTTACGCTGGCCTTGCAGACATCCAAATCCAGCTGTCGTCTGTGCGCTTCGACAAGATCGGCTCCGTCGTCTACCGTGATGGACAGTTCGACGTGGGGCCAATTCCCGGCCTCGGTGGCCCGTTCGCCACTGCAGCGGCATGTCATTTCGATCCATAGCTTAGGTGCGTTGCATGGTTGAGTGCCGAAGATAAATGACCTCTTGTTCGGTAACGTGGCGTCTAGCTCTCTCGGCATTCGTCTCGGCCTCAGCCTGCGCGATTCGCGTCGCTGAGTCGCGCTCAACACCCACAAGCGCACACTATGTTGCCACCAAGCAATTGCGAGGGAAGCGCGAATCCCAACCACGCAAAGACGACCGCGCGCGGGGCCCAGATTACTAATGTGCCATGCTGAGGGGCATCTGGGCAAACTGCATAGACTGTAACCGTAGACATTGCCGACGTTCTGGCCACTCTCGTGACAATTATAGTTGTCAAGTCCATGGTCTTCCTGCCAAAAATGCTGATCAGTGTACGCGCGCGTGTGCGTGTGTATTTGTGTGTTAGTGTGTTAGTGTATCAGTGTTACTGTGTATTCAAGCTGGACTTGGAACATGTTCGCGAGGGAGATTCGAAGGACTGGCCATCTGGGGTCATATTTGCATTCTTGGGAGCGTCCAACTGCACCTTCCAATTTAGATTCACTTCAGGCACCTTTGGTGGGTGGTAGTTTCCAATCCATTTTGGCGCGCGCGCTTTGATCTCGACTGGCAGGAACGATATTCCCCGGTCGTCATCTATTGGAAAGAGCATCTGCTTAGAGCGCTTGTGGCAAAGAGATGATTTACATGACTACCTAATTTGTCAATTCAATAAAAATTTTTGTGAACGACTGTAGATGACTTACCTTTCCCTAATCAGGTTCGCTGCTTAACTATCTCTTGCGCCGATGTTGACGCATCCATTTCTTGCGGGCGAATTGTAGAGGCTTCCATTTCTCGCGGGGGTATCGGCGAGGCATCAAATTCCCCTGGCGGTGTCAATTGGTCACTGTGCAGTTGCGCTTTATCGTAGATTGGGTCTGCAGACTCGGAGCGTACTATTGACTCCGCAGCCAAACGATTTTTTCGGCGACGAATCCAATAGGTAAGGGCCCCGAGTATCATCGTCAATCCTACGATCGACCCTGTTGCTGCACCAGCAATCAAGCTATTTCTCGACCCTGACAGAGTCGCCGCCGTGCTTGTCTCACCTAATAAGTTGTTTAGGACCATATCTGATACACTGGTATTCGCCTTTGATAAAATAGGGAGCTACTCACTGGTCGAGCCTGCCGTAATGGTTGTGGTATATGTTGCAACGGTGGTGATCTTAAAGGCAGACAAAATCGGCACCATCTCAATGAAAGTAGAGTTATAGGCGTCAGTACGGCCGTCTGAGAGTGTTCTCGAAACCAAGCTAGTGGTGGTGTGATAGGTGAAATAACTTGAGGCTAGGGTCGACGTGTGGAACTATTCTCCAGTTGCATTGCAGTAAGTCAGGTGGGGGACTTTTGGAACACCCCTGCCTATGGAACAGCCCCTGAATCGGACCCCGCACAACACCACAAACTTCAATTGCCTACAACTTTGTCAATTAATTAGCTACAATGATGAAGTCTTCAGTATCGGATTTTCCTGATTCTTCTCTTTCAGAATAACTAAGGTCCTCTCTGCCAGCCTCTCTCTGTGAGGCACGAACCTCCTCAATTCCAGCGAACTGCGTATTAGGGTCGACTTGGACCTTCCTTCTCTTTCGGCCTCTTGTGCGTTCTAGGCTTTTTTCTGCAGCCTCCAATTGATGCGCCGTATTGGCTAGTTGGAAAACCACGTAATCGAAGGCTTTTGCGGCCTTGCGTATGAAAAGTCGGTCGTTGGCAGTCCGTTTCTGGCCGGCTAGAAAAACCTGCCCCTGAATACGGAAATCCTTCGGCTTTTTAGGGGTAAACCATATAGGCCGGCCCTCCGAATTCTTATTTAGAATGGGGTTATGGACCTCTTGAAGGTCTATAGAAACCGTAGAGGTCAGTTGACCAACGTCGCCGTCAGAATTCTTAATAACAAGGCCGTTGCTTAGGGGCTTCCTGAGGCTGACCGGCCAGAGGCCTGTAGCTTTCCAGCCGGCTTTGATATTAGATTCAGTCATTCCATAGACCCTGGCTTGCCGGTAGCATTCTAGGAAGGCCCTCTTTTCAGCAACAATGCCTTCGTCGAAGCCGGAAACAACCTCGTTATGCTTGGCTCTGTACCGGGCTTTTAGAGGGCTGAAAACCGATAAATCCAGGGGCTGGAGAACGTGGGAGGTGTGGGCTGGTAGAAATAACAATTGTACGTTGTTAGAAAAGGCTAGCCACATGAATTCTTCGGTGGTATGACTACCGTGGCCATCTAAAATAAGGAGGCGCTTCTCCGAGGGGGTAGCTGGCCGAGTCTCTGGAAGAAAGATATTGCAGAGCCATGCGACGGCAGTATCATCGTCAGACCAGCCGTTTTCAGTGGGTTTCCACTTCCAGCCCTTAAATGGCTGTAAATCGCGTGGATACCATTGTTGTTGAAGGCTTCCACCTTTGAAAATGACGACTGGGTTCAAATACCGGCCGTCAGCGGAAATACATTCGATAATCGAGGTCCAAATTCGGTCTCCTTTCTTCTTTTTCTGGAATTTCTTTCTTTCCTTAGATCCAACAACCAGGCGGTTATCTCCAATGCCAGAAGCAATGCCAGTTTCATCCATATTATACCTATGCTTGGCTGGAATAGCCTCCACGCCTGGAGGCTTCAAATAGTCAAACCAAGGCCGGATAACGGCCTCACAGGCTCGATCAGCACGGTTTGCATGGATTCTCCGAGGCCTAATTGTAGAAATAGATGGATTTCTAGCCAAAAACCGGCTAGTCCAGCGTTTTCCGAGGGTCTCGTTATCTTCGAGCATTCTTCTAGCTAGTTTCCGAATTTGGGCGTGGGTTGGAGGGTGACCGAGCGACCCTTGGAATACAATCCATTCGGTTAAGCGTTCTTCCATAGCCGGAGAAAGCTTTTGATTAAGAATTTGGGCCTTGGAGGCTGGCTCGGAACCACGAACCCGATTAAAGAGAGTAGTAGGGGGGATGCCGTGATTTTCAGCAGAGCTACGGAGTAAGCCGGTTTCTGCATACTCTGCCAGCGCATTCTGCAAATCCAACTGCGTATATCGCTTCATCTTTCATTTCTCAATTGAATGGAGAAAAGAAGATAAGTATTGAAGCAGAATTGGTCAAGTTGCAAGCGATTGAAATAGGTGAGTTGGGTGGCGAGCGGCAAGTCCTTGATGACAAACCTTGTTCCAAATCCAGGGGTGTTCCATAAGCAGACCACCTGACTTAGTCCACAAACTGCTTGAGGGACGACGCATTGTTGAAGTCTGTCGTGCTGAGATTTGCGTTTTCCGTAATACACTGCTCGCAAGCGGTGTAGTAGAGCTCAAAGCCAGAGTCCGGGAGGCATAACTCCGGCTTCTTCCCAATCGTTTGTGCCTTGATATAGGCATTGTCTACAGCAAAGCCGGTTAAAGAATAGTAAATATTAGTATTTCTGTCTTGGAGAACATACTGCACATATCATAGCAGACTGCTGGTACGATATCTTCGGACATTCTGAAAATTTCCCCGGTCTGGGCCGTGGTGGCGTGAGATGCGTCAAATCACTTGGCGGGTGACTGATCTAGTGACTGGTGACGCCGCGGGAGAATGTCAAAAAGGTTTTAAGAGACAGTTGATTCTGCGGACAGCACTTAATTAAGGCACGATAGGTAAGCGGGATTTTCGGCAGCGCTTTTTTTAGGTTCCTAGATAAGGACTGTGCAACACCGGAAAATTAAACCAGCTGAAGCAAGAGCATGCACTGCCCCTCATCTCTGCCGTATTCATTGAAAATGCAGGGGGTCGGTGAAGATGGTACGAATGGGATGCATTATCAATTTCTCCAAATTGCAAACAGTGAGTGAGTTTGGGGGCTAAGCTGTAATTCCCAGGAACCTACACCTTCAGCTACTTTACTGATATTACATTTGCCAAAATAAGAGCATCCGCTCTTGCACCGCCCTTCGTCCTTGGACCCCAGAAAAATTTGCGCGCTCTCGTGTGGATCCCGGACTTGCCCGGAAGTGTAATTTTTCAGCATCACCAGTTCGTAAAACTTGGACGTGATTCACATGAAGCGGTCTAGACTCCGTTCCTGCAAGCCATATAATCAGCCGCCTCCGGTGTTCGAAAGCTTAGGAGCAAACGTAAACGGGCACTAGGACAGTGATCAACGGGAGACGACTCGGCATTGTGGCAAACGTCGAGGCCTGCAGATTGGCGCATATATCCCAACGACAGTTGATGCTCACGGTCCCGGCGATGCTCACGGTCCCGGCGATGCTCGGCCCGCAGCGATTGGAGATGCTATTAGCCGGCGAGGTCATCTCTAGAAACTCGAGGAGGGCGACTTTTTTGTTGGTTCTGTGTAGATTGTAGGCAAAGGCAACAACGTCGCCGGAAATCTTGGACACGAGCCCATTCGTCGTAAAGCTGACTCTGCCCAGATCCCTGACTGCCAACACGGCGGCGTGGCGGCTGTTTGGTTTGACCTTGGCATCACATTTGTACCACACCTGGCGATTGACTCTCTTATGTTTATCAACCATGCCAGCGGGTGCCGCGAGCTCGTTGTCCGGGTCCCGGGTCCCGGGTCCCGGGCTGCCAGCCTGTCCGTCTCGCGTGCCGCCTCGTTGCGGTAGGCCACGTTGCAGCCGTTGACGACTCGTGCACGGAGATGGAAGCCGTCAAATGCGAGAAGCAACGTGGCCAGGGTTGAGACGCCGATCAGAACATTGAAGAGGGTCGTGCTAAGATGCATTTTCGGAACGCCGGGTGAGATCTCGATGCGCGTGGTTGGTGGGTGTTGTGTGGGAGAGACCTCGAGGCTCGGTGGTATCGATGCAGTTAGTTTGATGAATAGGTGAGGGTTACTGGCTTGAAATTGATGTCGCGGGAAGACACATGATGGAAGAAGAACGAGGAGGAGAGCAAAGGGGCCGAGCTACTTTAAATTCATCCTTACAACCTTTGCGATGCAAGCTTCGCGACTCTGGTCGTCTTGTCCATTATCCAATGCTGGCCTCGTCTCTTGTCCAAGATACGGCTTGGAGGGCTGGTTCCGAAGGCTGGTCCCGAGGCCTCCAGGCCGGCGGCGGAAGATGGGACCAGGCACATGCACCAGCTTCGGTGCCCCGTCGCGTGGTCGCTGGTGTTTGGGACTGTTCAGCGTTGTTCAAGAAATTTTTCGAGGGCGCGAGGAGCAATTATGGTAAATGGTTCCGAGGCGGTGGATTGGCTGGACGGTGGACCAAATCAACGGATAAAACGCCATGCCCACCCAACAAGCATTAACACGTTCGCTCGTTGCACTAGCCGTGATATCTACATATCTACCATTTACAAGCCACACTACCTATTCTATCACTATCTCGTCCATTGCCGCGGTCCTTAATCCTTGACAGTTAACATCCCCTCTCTCCAGGCTCCCCGATTATCTCCAGCGGTTTTGCCGAGGCAGACTCGAGCCCTTGCGCAGGTGCCACTGGGGGCGGGGCGGCTTCTAGTTCCTGGGCGGGTGACGGCGATGCTTCCAGTTCCTGCGCGGGTGACGGCGATGCTTCCATCTCTTTTGGCCGCGTATTTTCCGTCAGCCCATCGAGTTCCTGCCGAGGAATCGACGAGTCCCCGTGCAGTTCTAACTGCTCTTTATTCCGGTTCAGATCTGGTTCTAGAACCTCAGCGATGATGGACTGTGCAGACGCTCGTTTCTGCTTGCGGCGACGAATCCGATACAGCAGGGCCCCGAATATCATGGCCGCTCCAGCAATTGAGCCTGTTGCTGCGCCGGCAATCCACGCGCTTCCCGACCCCGACGGAGTGGGCGTTTGAGTAACAAGAACAGTTGCAGTGGTTGGGACTGCGACCGTGGTTGGACTTGGGACCGTGGTGGTGAATGTAAACGCGGACATGATTGGCACCAGCGCAGTCGTGGTGGAGTGATATGTCGCAAATAGACCATATGACTCGGTCGAAAGCTCCGTAAGAGTCTTTGTTGATAAACTGAAATACTGTGCCGATGACAGAGTCAAAGAAAAGTCAAGCTTTTCTGCGGTTCCGCTGCAATATAGCGAGTACTGCCCAAACTTGGCATCCAACTCGGACGCGGCGACAGTAGCATTATTGCCAGACGTGTTTCCATTCACACAATCCACGCATGCCGTGTAGTAGAAGGCGAATGCCGATGATGGGTCGCATATTTCTTGCGTTTTCCCAACCATTTGCGCCTCCATTGCGGCAGCATCTGCGACAGACAGGCTTAGTTAAGGCGGTGTTGCCCCAGGCTTGTTCAGTGCAGGAACATACCGCAAACATGATTACAGACTGCGGGTAAAGAACTCATGGTAGATTTTCTCACAATGTGCCGCGGTATGAAATGCACATATTAAGTTGCCCAACTCGTGGGCGAGGCCGAACGCGATGGAATGAGGAGATCGTTTCCAGAGGAAAAGGCAGCCCAAAGACTTCAAGCTCTTGTCCTCACGGGTGGGTGACGGGGTGCATCGTCTTTATTAAGTAGGTGTCCGAGTGCACCAAGTAATTAATTCTAGCTAGTGCCAATTAGCTATCCGGTCAGTTTAGTTAGCACTACAGTCTAGATCAATCAACATGAGTGCACGACAGCCTGGGCGTGCAGCAACCACTCAACCAAGGTACCCAGGCCTGCCCTTGTACGACCACCACTGAGACTGGAGTGGTCACCCAAGATTTGCACGTTGCAAATCTATTAATTATCACCCACCTTGGTGGGAGTGCGCCGGTGCGGCAAGCCTTGCACTGCCTTAGAGTCCACGGGTCTTTGCATGGAGTTGGCCACGTGAAAATTGACAACGCAGCGGCTACATGTTCTGGCAATATATCTCGAAATGCCGTGAGACGTCGCAAAAGACACTCAAAGTAGTCCCCGAATTCCGAAGTCGGAAAAGTTGCGCAACAGGCGGGGCATAAGACGAAGGCCAATTACCTGGGAATTTCACACTTGACAACGCAGACCGATTCATCGGTGTTTCTGAAATAATTATTCGTCTGCATCGCACGCGCTGATAAAGCGTTCATTGTCCACTCCATGATACTGGCTTGGCGGTTCTAAGCGACATGGATTGGATTTTCTGGCCCGTGATTAAAGTTGACAGTGGCTTGAAGGGTCTTGAATTGTCTGTCCAAATCCAATCTAATAATACAGGAAAGAAGGCCTTTTATGCTTCCAAGAAAAGGACAAAGGAAACCTGGTTCAACCGTCTGTTCAGTCGTACTACGTAAGGGACTCAGCCGTAGCAGGGGAGAAAAAGAGGGCATTAAGAAGTCCGGGAGCCCGAAAAAAGGGATCAGGGCTGAAAGTAACGAATGAAGGGATATGCAGGGATATGCAGGCATGTGACTTGACAATGTGGCTCAAAAGTGGCTCAAAAGTGGGCGACAGATTTCATTTAGTGCCTTAATCTGGGAGTGCTAGAGAAGGAGCGACTATAGAGGGAGGTGATCACCAAAATTGCGAAATTGCAGAACGACTAGACCAAAAAGAAGAAAGAAGAAAGAAGAAAGAAGAAAGAAGAAAGAAGAAAGAAGAAAGAAGAAAGAAAAAAAGAAAAAAGAAAAAAAAAGAAAAGGAAACTGCGGATAACCATAACCACACCTCCCCGGTAAACCTTGGTTGCCTTTGAAAGATGCTCTGTTTGTCATCATGGCGTCGTTAGCGCTGCGAGATCGTCTCTACTCCTCTGCCGGCAGCCCATAGTCAGCCCTCGAGGCACCAGCCGCCTTGCCGACCGTCACCTCGGGCAGGGGCTGGTAGTCGTGGTAGTAGGACAGCTTCCCGACCTCGTCGTAATGCTCAGCCTTGCCCTTGAGAATGTACACCTTGGTCTTGGGCAGATTTTCCCAGGGTATGACAATGCCGTCTGTCTGTGCAGGGGAAACACGCAGCGGATTAGCCCCCGCTCATCAGTGACACTATACAGATGTTGGACTATGGTGGAAGCGAAAAGGGAAAAAAAATGCGTACCCTTACGGCAACCCAGCTAAGGTTGTCGGCGAGATGGTCCCGCACACTGTCGGGCTTCAGATTGTGGATCTCGCCGACCCGGGACTCCCTGCGTCCTGGTAAAGCGACACGGTCAGCGGCACCGTGGCGCGCGAGAGCACGCCGTCGTCGTGCTGCTGCTGGCAGTTGGCATTATCGCCTTCTTGGGCGGGTAATACTGGTGCTGCTGCAGTGCGGTGGAAATCTTTGCGAAGTCGAGCGTCTCGATAACTTCGCCCATGAGTTCATAGAGGGTTTGCTAACAACAATCATTGGTTAGCAACTTGGAAGCACACCACCCAAATCGGGGCGGGAAGTCTGGCGTCGGTGTCGGCCCGCACCTTAACAAAGCCATGTATGGACGGTGCCACGTAGGGAAGGTGAGCATGTTGTGCGTGCAATTGATGCTGTGCGTATATCCCTTCCGCCCGTGTGTCCATCCCAATTGACGTTATTGGATGCCCCCCGTGAGCTTCACGGCAGTCTAGAACTTGATATGCAGCCACCTCGCAGCCCCGCTTCTCCAGGTGGGTGTGTTCAGCTAGCCCAACCAACGAACTCTTCCGTCTGGCAGATATCGTCTTGGGCCGAGTGCTGTTTCTGACACGTTGCCGCAGTCCCTGGTTGGCACAACGCCCTTGGGAGTCTTAGACCTTCGGGGATTAAGCACATACGTAATTATTGCGGCGATGCAGCCCGCTCATGACGGGGCTCTGTGATTCAAATGGCTGCCAATCGCGGTGTCCGTTGAATTTGAGAAGTGGTATGACAGCGCCGCCATGTCAATGTCCCTTGATCTCCACCATCTCCGAACGCAATGACGCGTCTGGCACCGTCAGCGTCTCGTCCATCCCGATTCGTTACGAAGAGGTCACCAACATCCAATTCGCCGCTCCCTGCCTCGCCTATGTTAGTCCTCTCGACCCTGGCATAGACCCCGATGCTATGATAGCTAGACTGCATCGCCCAAGAGTCGTAAGGGGTTTTCATGATGTACGACTGGGCCGGGTAGAGAGTGTCATTGGCTTCTACCACAACCCTGTGGCTGCCGCGCATCTTTTCAAGCCCTGTTAATGGAGTACGGTATCCGACCTTGGCGACGCCGACGCAGAGCTGTCCCAGCGGGCTCGCTGGGTAGCAGCCAGCCGCCGAAAGGAGACGGCAAACCCGTATGATACCTACCAGGTACTGACAGTTCTCACTGCTCTCCCCAGCTGCGTTCCTTCTCTGCGGGGAAATTCGTAGCATTCCTACCTGGTCGTGCATAGCCGCCTGGCTTGGGCTGGACGCCAGCCCCGGTGATAACGATGCAGGCAGGTTAGGGATGGTGAGGGTGTTCTCTCCGGGATTGGCTGGAAGCCGCCGCCACCCACCTGTACACCCAGTCAGACGTCAGACACCTGACAAGGCTCTCCCAGCCAAAATGGTCGAGCTGTGCAGATTGAGGAAATGAACAGACATTTCTCGTGGGCGGCGTGTTACTTGGTGAACAGTCAAGTCATCTTGCAACCTCCTTATTTTAATCTGAAAACCGAAGTGATCGAGAGGGACCGCGGGACTGACATCAACCCAGCCGCACCCACCGTCTCGTGTTTGGAACCTGCCGAATTACACGGTAGAAGCGCTCCTCAGTTGCCTCTACCTCGAGCGTGCCCACGCGGCGAGCCGCCTCGCCGTCCCAATAGACGATGAGAAACGTCCATACCAGAATAGGCGAGGATATAACCCCGTTTATCAAAGCGCGCTTGCTGTCCGATACTATCCCATCGCCGGAGGCTCCATTGTCTGAGTGTTCGCCGTCCAACCTCTCGTCGTACGGCAATATCCCGCTGCCGGTTGACAATGATGTCCTATCGTGTGAAGTCTTATCATCGTCATCATCCGAATCATCAGAATCGTCATCCGAATTCTCCTCATCCGACTCCCCATCATCCGACTCCTCATCATCCGACTCTCCATCCGACTCCCCATCATCCGACTCCCCATCATCCGACTCCTCCTTCTCGCACGCCAGCAGCAGCACACAGTCCCACGTCCGCCGCAGCACGCCACCACCCTCGTCGAGCCCCGCAAAAAACGACGCATTTCCCCAGATGCGCGCTTCTGGGATCACCCTCTCGTCACCCACGTAGCTGTGCTTCTCACAAGGGTGGCAGGTACACACGCCCGCCATCATTCGCGGATGGTCCCTCAGCAGGTTGTTGCACCGCACGCGCATGATCAGCGTCCGGACATGGATAAACGGCGACAGCTCGCGCAGCATCCTCGGCTGTGCCCCGTCTGCCGGCCGCAGGTCCCACAGCGGCACGCGCGCTCCGCTGGCCGTTTCTACCTCGACATGCACCTGCGCGTGCCGTGTGCTCGGTTGAGGCAGCGGCCCCGCCGACCCGCGGTGCGCGTTGGCGTACTCGACCGGCCCCGTCCAGCCCGTCCACGACCAGCTCGGGAAGTCGCCCTCCCGCCGCGTGAGCGCAGCAGTGCTGTCCGACGCCTGCGTGTGCTCCGCGGGCTCCCACGCTAGGCCCATGGCGAAGCCGGCCGTGAACGCCTGCGGGGATGCCGGGTCCGGCGGGGCGGCGGAGCCGGTGTCGATGTCTCGCGCGGTTGTTAGGACGGGTACGCCGTGGTAGCTGTAGAAGGGTGCGCGGGCCAGCAGGCCGCGGAACGCGTGCAGCACGTCGCTGGCGACCGTCAGGTGCCGGCTGGTGTAGGCCGCGATGTGGTCGGCGAGCGTGCGGTTGGCCGACCGCGTGTAGCGGGCAGGGTTGCGGTCCGTCGGGTACCAGTTGCTGAAGTGGCTGGCCGGCAGCAGTGGCGCCGGGCCCGTTTGAGCGTGATGGGGGGTTCTGCTGCCGGCGGCCACGCTCTCGATGGCCGACGCCATGGACTCGGCGGCCGTCGTGGCGCCGCATACAAAGTAGGCCTGCAGCGGTGTGAAGACGACGGCGCGCCGCGACAGCACCGCCTCCTGGTACGTCCAGCCGCGTGTGGCCCATGTCGTGTGCTCCAGCGCGACACGCAGGAGGGGCAGCCCGGCGACGAGCGTCATGTCGTGCACGCGGGCTGTCGCGCGGTCCCGCGTGCGCGGCTGGCTGACGCCGGCGAGGCCGAAGCTGGCGTCGGTGCCGGCGGCTGCCACCAGGGTCGCGTAGGCGCCGCGGTAGATTTGGTCCATGTTTTGGATCTCCTCGAGCTTGGCGTCGTGGTTGTCTTGGTCGATGCAGTACTTGTCGACCCACAGATAGCGTTTGCCGAGCTTCGCCACGGTTTGCATGGCGTCAGTGACGACTGCGGGGATGCCGGTTGGCTGTAGTCTTCCCTTCGCGGCGCTTCCGCCTTGTGTTGTCGTGGTTGTCGACGCTGACGGCGCTCCCCAGACGTAGCTCAGGGCAAAGTAGTCGTCTCTGGGCAGGTCCATTTGCACAATCTCGTGTGTTGGGCTGATGCAGTCGATGCACCGGACTGCTATCTTGGGCTTGGACTTTGGGCGGCGGCACTCGCCGGCATGCTTTGAATCGCATTGCCTCAGCCACCCGCGGATGCGGGCGTAGCTGACAGAGGCTGGGTCGAACGGAGACGCTGCGAGATATGGGCGGTCCTGCGGCGTGACGGTGTCTGGCGTGGTCTGCAGGAGAAAGAAGGCGCCCTCGTTGTGGATGGCGCGCAGGTTGTGTGTGTTCCCTAAAAAGCTCCAATACTCGGCTTCCTCGGCAACCACGGCGACAACCGGGACTGGCAGCTGGTGCGTGTATCCATCTCCGCCAGAAATCGCGCGGTTGTTGAGCAGCCGCAGGTGCCATTTTTCCTTCTCCACGCCGCTGGAGTCTGGCTCTGAGCTGATTCTGTCAGAGGAGAGATAGCGCACCGCGCGAAAGAGTCGGCACAGAGAGCAGTCGGCGTCGATGAAAAGGGGCTCGAGCGTGCACACTTTGAAGCCCTCCCACCAGCGCTCGCGCGGGAATCCGCGAAAGGCAAAGACAGCTTCAAAGTCGATGGCATTGCACCGGCTGCAGAGGCCGTCGGCGCTGATAAGCACTTGGTCTTGGTCGATGGGTATTGAACATGCGGATCCCGAAGATGAAGCTGTCGTCGATCCCTGGGCAGGCTCGTCGTCTTCCTGTGCTCTGGAGCGTCGCTTCAAGTTGCGGATCCATGAAGGGATTGCCAGCCTTGGACGTCGTTTCGGGCGACCGGTAGCTCCGGGCAATGGCATGGTGGTGGAGTGGAGATGCAAAATTTCCTTCCACCGGTCTGAAAAGCCGAGAAGAGGGGTTTTCACGGCCTAGAGCTAGACCTATCTAGGATCTACGGCTGTAGTGCGGCTGATGTCAGAGTCGCTAATCTACTTGGCGTTTCCTTCCACGGACCGACTACAAGGCTAGTTTGGTTCGTACAAGACCCAACTTTGTATCAGGCTAGGCCTTGATCATTTCGACCATGACCTCGAGCTCGTCAACAGTGTCGTCTTCTTGGCCGTTCAGAATCCGCCTCGTGCCAGCGCTGCCGTCCGCCTCGGTTTCGTCCGAATGTAGCCTTCGCTCCGGTGCTAGGGGCTCTGTGGTCGAGGGGGCAGCGTCCTGTTCCAAACAGACGTTGCGAGCACCTCGTTGACACACCTCGCTGGGGATTCCGTTCTTCGTCCACTCCCTCTGGCGGGGACTGAAATCCTCGGCCGCGTTGTACCGAGGGCGTCTGGTGCTCCCCACGAGACCGCCGGTATGCAGGTATTTCATCGACTCGAGGAAGCGCAACAACTCAGCTGAGTAGCAGCCTGCTTCGCGAGCTTTCTCGATGTTTCTCTGCAGCTCATTCCAATACTTGATGATCTCTTGTCGGCATATTTCCTTTGCCTCGTCGACATATTTCCTTTGCCTCGTCGACGCCGACGGAGCGCAGCCTCGCCAAAACATCAACTGCGTTTACGGTATTCGCTTGCTTGTTTGATGACTGCGCCAGAAACCGCTGCTCCTTTTCCCGCGAGAAGATGTCGTTTGTCGGGGATATAGCGGCCCAAGCCGGGTGAATCCGTGCTCGGGGATAGTTAAGCCCATGCCAAAGTACATCAGGCCGGTTGTGAAACTGTTAGGAGAGGTTCGGTCGGGTTAGGCTGGGATAAATGCGGGCAAGTGCGCGCCATGGAAATATGGATGGAGGTACTCACTGCCTTCCGACATCCGCAGCTCGAAACTAGACAAAGTCTTCAAATGTGTCGAATTGGACATTTGTTCCCCCTCCACCCCACCTTCTAGGTAGCTGGCCCACATATTGAGGGCTTTCTTGGCACGTGTTACGGCACGGCCGAACTATGGTCCGTGGTACCGCAACCATGCCCTGGCTGCAGGCTCCACCCTGGAGCCCCCACGCTCCCAAATCGAGCCCCACTCCTCCCAATTGGGACTAGCTCAATTGCCCCTCTCCCCCCACAAAACCCGGCCTGCAGGAACCGCAGGCTTCTTCTTTTCCTTTTCCTTTCCTTAGCTTCGTTATTTTATGAATACAGTCATTCCTACTTGCAGCCTTGACTCTCGTAAATACCTGCCTTGACAGCACGCTCTCTGTCGATGCTGAGAATTCTGTGACTTGGCTTTACAAGCACCCCCTTCTTTCCCGAGGCCCGGGAGCTCTGAGAAGAACGCTGGCCCCCGGGTCTGAATGTGTCAATCATGTTACCAAGCACCTCGGTATGCTGTCCCCGTGGATTAGCGTGCCTAGCGGACTAAAAAGGTAATTAAGATGGATGTCCGGCTTACCTTGGGCTCGTCACCGTACTTGGCAAGATCATTAGCGAGAACGGCAAGATCATCGGCGAGAAATCCAATCTCGGCCCCGTACGAGACCATCTCCAGCTGGTCGGGGATGCAGCCAGGAAATCCCACCGAAACGACGTTGAAGCGGGCACTCATGGTTCCCGCGTAGTATTGGCACGGCTCCACGCTCTCGCTCCAGTCCTTTTGGCCCAGGATGGAGCCGAGATCTCCAAGCTCGTGGCTGTTGTGCAACCGCACTTCGCCGCCATCGCACAGCCCATGCGAGTTGTACAGCGAGGGGTCGACGACTGACGAAAATGCCAACTCCATGTTTCGAATTGCGTGGTAGACAGAGCCGGGAGATGAAATGTCTTGAATAAGCCTGCGAGGCCGAGTGATCGATTATCTCTCATCATATGTTCGGAGACGACAATTCGCCGCCTCCAAAGACTGTGGGCAACCAAGACCGCCATTGGGTCGCTTTCTTCAGCTTTCAGCTTCGTCGTCTTTTGTCCAACTGCATCTAGCTCACTTGGAATCACGCTTTCATGTCCGCCAAACCGCCCAGATTTCGATGCCTACATGTCACCCCTTTCTCACGGGTTACGGCCCCGGTGTGCAGTCTGAGTCGCAGGCAATTAAAATTTCATTCCACCTCTCACTCTATCATCGCTACTCTGTGTAATCTCAAAGAAAAAACTGTACGGACTGGAACCGAGTCCTCTTCGCAACACGCACGTCCCCAAACTGACGGAGACAAGGCTTCTGGGCTTGCCACCTCCTTCCCCCTCTTCTGTATTTCCCATTAGACTCGAGTCACTTTTTTCCTTCCTTGGGCTTCCCGGCCTCCAGTTCCTTATGTCTGGCAATCACCGCTTCGCGGAGCCTCGTCAGCGCCGCAAGCGTCGTATTCCGGCGCACTTCGTTGCGCCCTTGTCCCTCAAAGTGGTATGGGAAGTCGTAGGCTTTTCCGTCGGGATGAGCGATGCCGATAAAGACAGTGCCCGGGGGTGATCCCAAGTCCGCATTCCTGCCGGCCACGCCAGTGGTGCCGATGCCCCAGCTTGTCTTGCGGGGCGGCTCGGTACCGACCTCGTACCGCATAGCATTTTGCGCGCCTTGCGCCATGGCTTTGGCCACCGTCCCGTGGTACACGGTATATTTCTCGATGACGTCGCTGCCGACCTTGAGGACGCGCACTTTGATGTCTGGCGCGTACGCTGTGACGCTGCCCCGAACCACCTGGCTCGCCCCATCCACCGAAGTCAGTGCCATCGAGACCATCCCCCCGGTCAGCGACTCTCCCGTGGCCACTGTCTCGCCGGCCGCGCTCAGCCGGCGAATTACGTCTTGGGCGAGATCATGGATTTCGGTGTCCATGCTGGAATTGCTTGAACTGCAAGATTTAGTCCGAGATGGGAAATGGTGACGGGATGCCTTTTTTGGAGGCTTTTGCTTGATGCGAAGAGTATATAACAATGCTGTTCTAGCGAGATCGAAAAGGGAGTTGTGCGAGTGTTGATTGTTCAAATCTTTCCTTGCTTTCAGAAGCCAAGAGGGAACCCAATATTTATACCAGACTTGAACAAGAAAGATGAACTGCCAAATCAGGTTTTAATCAAGCTGGCGGGCTGCGAGCCAGGCGCCCCGTGGCCGGCCGGCCATGGCAGCCGGGCAGGGCAATTGGGAAAGCAAGGCAGTGCGGAATAAGATGGAAGGCTGTTGATATTGTCATCTCGGACAGCCGGCTGGTTCGTGACTTGAGACGGGGCCAGGTATCGATCAGGCCCCATCTGCGACAGAGACTTTGCGGCGCATGCGGCATCGTCATACGGAATCCAATAGATGCCGTTCGGCATTTGCATCGCCTCGACGTCAGCTTGGACAAACCAGCCACCGCCATTGGCCAATTCAGGTCCACCATAACTTGGCCGTTCCCGTCCCGTACGGCGTAGCAAAGAGGCTCGTCTTTTGTTACTGGATTAGGGCTTGGTTTCTGGATGCTTCTTCAAACCAAAGAGGCTCAGAGCTTGTTGGGTTTCAGACCGAACCATGACAAATTCTGATAATTGTCTGGAAGCACCATCCCTTCTCTAGATTAATTCCATAGACTTCTTTTCTCTCAGTTGGATCGCGGGCCTTTCTTGGGACCTTGTCTCGGACTTGTACAGTTGGTGCCTGTATTGAGTCATTTTTGCCTTCACAGGCATAATGACTCTATGCTCTATGTCTGCAATAGGCCTTTCGATTAGTTTCCGACGACTGCGAACATTCCTCCCCACTTCCAAGGTCCTGTGAGAAGTTGCACACTGAACTCGACGAGTTCATGGATCCGACCACACCGAATTAGAATCCATTCACTTACTTGGCTGGCGAAGAACTCGCTCAATAGCACAGATGCCCGTGTCTCTCTTCTCACAATGACGGCGGCCCTTGCGTCAAGGTGCTGCGTCGGCTCGATGTAACGTCACCCTAGTATCGCAAAAGCCAGCCTCCCTTCAAGGTATCAACATTTTGATGGCTCAAATTTCACCAGATAATTTGAAGCTCGAATTTCACCCGATAATATGGCCCTCTTTTAAAGGTCATCACATCCCCCCCCAGTCGAAGCGAATTGCCAATTGAATACATGCGCGCCGTGTACGATAAGAACTCGAGATCAAGAATACTCCCACTTTGTAATTGTTGTTGGGTTGGTTTATTTCGTCACGCAATGCCTCGCCGAGTTTCCGAAAGCGAGAAGTGATTGATTGAATATCGCTGAGACTGGCGCTCTGTCTGTTTCCTTCCTACCTGTTCATTTTCTTTCTCGGCACGCCTTTTGTTTCTTATGGAGACGTGGAGCACGATGAGTTCATTGGCGCATGCCAGCAGTCCAGCAGACTCACTTGCTAGGACGAAGCCGACGCACCCGAGGGAGCGTTTGATCTGCCAGGCAGCAAACAGGATTACTTTCTCGGTATATTAGGTCGCTCTCTCCCCCACGGCGCCACAGCCGTCGCTCATTTCATTTCGTCCCGGCGGTCAGGCACATCGGATGCCAAGCCTGGAGCCGGCGGGCAGCGGGCAGCACATCGCCCCCCAAAAGTCCGGCACGCGCAACAGCCCGACCCCTTGATCGACAGGCTAAATGCCACCTCCTGACACCGATGAAGCGGATGCGCGAGGCTTCACTGGCCGCGATGGCCACTACCGAGAAATGCAAAACAGGAACAAGAAAGCTTGAACCGCGTCTTGCAGACTATGCACGCATCATTTTTTTTAATCCGAGTCCAGGGAAAGGAGAAGCTCAGGCACAGACGGCAAGTCGAGGACCGTAGGGTCCCACTTCCTCCCCCCTTTGTCTGGATCTGATCTTCCTCCTTCCTATTCCATTTCCTCTTTTCGACATTGCACATTGAAAGAGCGACGCAAGCGAGCATCGGCTCCGAGAGGGATTCTCCCAGACGACTCACGCGAACCTACCTCGTCATCTTTCACTTTTGCTCTCGCTTCCCGTTGGTCTGGCATCACCGCACATCACGAACACTCAGCTCAACGCGCAACGCGTGCCCGAGGGCAAGCGAGTGCTCCGGCATCAAAGGACAACAAAACAACAAAAACGGAGAAAACACACAAAAGAAAATGCATCGCCCCTTACCATCCTACCTTGTGTCCCTGACGCTGTCGGTCCTCGTTCTGCGCGAATCCTCCGTCTTCGTCGCCGCAGCAGCGCAGTGCTACAGCGTCAACGGGCAAAAGAGCTCGGGGGTGTCGTGCAACGCGGCGGCGACGGGATCTGGCGGAGCGGGCTCGCACTCGGCATGCTGCGACGACAGCAGACAGGAGGCGTGCCTGTCGAGCGGCCTCTGCCTCGCCACGCAGCGCACCGACAATCAGACCTTCTGGGCCGAGGGCTGCACAGATCCTACGGGGCTCGACACCGCGTGCCCGTCCTTCTGTGGCATGTCCAGCCAGTTCATATCCAGTGAGTAATTGCCGGAAGCGGCCCGAACGAGTTTCTCAGGGTCGGGAGAGCAATCGGTGTTTGCCTAGCGATGAGAGAGAGGGAGAACGAAGAGCTCACGCGCCAAATCGCACTAGTGCCCGTCCAACCTTCCTACACAATGTTATTCTGCGGAAGCGGGCAGTGGTGCTGCTGCTTCGACAACCTGGGGGCCGTGTGCAACCAGACGGAATGCTGTTCGCGCAACTTCACGCTGGGTACCCGGGGGTTAGGCACGGTGGTTCGGCAGCTGGACAATACGGGGTCGGCATCACTCTCCTCCGGCCCTCCTGGGTCAAGCGGCAGCAGCGGCGGCAGCGGTGGCAGCGGCGGCAGCGGCAACGCCGGCGACGACTGCCAGCCCGGACGCGGCAATAACTGCTCCTCGTCCAACGGCAACGACTGGCGGGGGATGCGGCTGATCACCATCGTGCTGGTGGGCGGGCTGCTGGGGTCGCTGCTGCTTGGGGCGATCGCGGCGACTTGCTGGCAGTGCACGCAGAACCGGAGGCTGCGGCGACAGGTCCAGACACTCGAGAACAACAACACCAGCGGAAACTTGGCGGCCAAGCGCAAGGCGTCGTACAGCGGCAGCAGCGCCAGCCACCACAGCAGCATCCTGTCGTCGCGATCGCGGCCGAGCATGTCGGTGCAGCGGCTGACGACGTACTTACCGCCCCCGCCGCACGACGACTCGGCGCTGTCGCCGTCGCCGGACACGTATGACCACGGCGGCGGCGGCGGGTTGGCGACCCCGACCATGGCGTCCAACGTGGCGTACCATCAGCATCTGATGATGATGCACCAGCAGCAGCAGGCGCCGCAGACGCCGGGCGGGGGAGCGCCCCCGGGTTACGGGTTCCCCGGGGTGGCCGTGATGCAGATGCCAGGGCAGGGCAGGAGGCCGTCGTGGCCCAGGAACGCGAGGCATACAGACGGCCGCGACCTGTTCGATCCCAACTACAGCGTCGGCGTCGCCATTTCCGAGCTGCCTACAGAAAAGGATCAGCGGTGACCAGACAAATCGGTGGTTGTTATCGGTATCCGGCAATCGTCGGCTCGTGAGTTTGAGGTGTTTCTGAGCCTTCGTGCTCCTATTAGCTCAATACGTGTAGTTGGCGTCCGGGGTGAGGGGGGGGAGGGTTGTGGGAGGCGTAAGCCGTTTAATTTTGCTCTTCTCCTTTTCACTTTCTCCTTGGCCACTTGGCAAAGTAACGGTTGGGTCCTTGACCTAGCGTCGAGCGGGGACCAAAATTCCAGCGGGATGGAAAGCAAGCGCCAACGGTGAAACCGCCGTGTTTTGAGGGGGAGTCTGGAGCCTTTTACATTTCACAATTTGTTTGACCAACCCGGTACCTAACTAATCAGGCAGGTCGGCACTTGGAGCTAATAACGAAGAGGGAGAGTCCCGTTCGGTTGAATCGACGCACGTGCCATAGGGGACAACCAGCGGGTGCACGAGCGATCGATCTGATCCCGTTGCTTTCTCTCCAATCAGGTAGTTACTAGATGGCATATGCTGCCCGTGTCAATTAAATTGGCGTTGCTGCTTCTGCTGAGCCGCTACCGCCTAATCCCGTCGGCATCTGAGGCGCCCTCGTCGGCGTGCCGGCCTGCCGCGTACATGCTGTGTTGGGCCCGCGTTGGATGCGCTGCGCAGCTCGCCCACGTAATACCTTCTGTCGCATGCATGGAAAACCAACAGCGAGGCGGAGGAGACGCGTGTCGGCGCCGTGGGGTAACCCACCATCATATCTGCGTCGTGTTACGAAACACATTACGCGATTCGTAGGTCTTTGATGTTGTGTTCGGACAACCTTTTCGGGAATAAACCGGCCCGTTGGAAAGCATGGAGAAAAACCCCGCGGAACGAGACCAGAAAGTCCGAAACTCAGATCTGGACGAGACCCGTGAGGATTCCGTGTATCGCAGCGCTAAAATCGGCCAACGACCAGCTCCTACGGACAGTCGATAGTTGTGTTGCAAAGGATCACGAAAACGCAAAAATAAGAACACGACGGCCTGCTGTGAGATTATGGCCTCGGATTACTGTAAGTCATTTGGGAAAGATCGCGATCTGCTGGCCTTGGCATCGAACTTGGGGTGAGAGTGCGACAATCTAACTTGTGGGGACGACCTAAGAGCTGTCCCCAGTTCCGCCGCTAGCCGGGGGGTTGACCGCCGAGACCGACGAATGAGGCAGGTGAGCAAAGGTAGACAGATCCTAGACGGAGGCCACAATTGGCAAGCGTGCCCTTGGCCGTCTGGGGTGGACTCTTCGTAGCAACCTAGCGGTTTCCAACACCGTTCTCACGCGCCCAGCATTGAAAGGAGAAACTCTAATGAGATTTCGTGTTTGGGACTCCCGCCGCGGTTGCACTCTGACAATCGGCTCGTCGAGGCCCTGAAGGGAGCATCGCTAACATCGCTAACATCGCTACTGCGAATGGGGAAGCCATGTCCGGCAGGCGCAAATGAAAGTGAATCCTTCAACAAGTAGGTTACGGTAGGACAGGAACAGGGTCTAGCTCATGCACACGCATGTGCCAATGAGTTGGGAATCACCTCACGGCTCGAGCCTCGACCGCCGGCGACTGCAGGCGGCAGGTGCGTGTGTCGCGTGCTCTGGGTTGAATCGCGCCCGTTTTGGGAAAGCTCGGCTGGAGGCGTACGCACCGGGCAGGCCGCGCGCGCAAGCGCACAGCTTCGTGCGGAGCACCCGCAGCACCCGCAGCACCTGGAGGTTGGTACGCCCATACATAGTCCGCGAATGGAAGTGGAATAATATCCGTCAACGCTAGAGGAACGGGAAACCGGCAGGCAACCAGGAATATTTCTAATGCGCAGGTCGAGCCAGTGCATGCTGCCGCACGTGACGGACAAAGCACTTCCTCCAGCTGAGACCAATGCGGTGGTGGTCGAGACACAGTGCTGACTGCCTGGGAGCCCTGGGGGTGGACGGGGCGGCCAGGCCCCAGTGCTGACGAGTGGTGCAATGTTGCTGACTGCTGCCCTTCTTGGCAGGCCTGACCCCGCACGCAAGAGGATCAAACTCAATTTGTTCACAGCAACTTCAATTGTCCGGTCCTATACGACGGGTCGACTCTGTCGTCTGCTATCTAGCTCAGTGTGTAATCACAAAACCTAGCAATCTGAGCCACTAAAACTGTCAAACACGCGCCGCAAACACGCATTGGATCTAAACGACCCCCCAAACGGCAAGGTTGGTGACGCTATCGATTCGATCGAATGTCGGACTGACCACTTGTCGCGAGACTGAACGACCAGCGGTCTGTATTGCCTCCCTAGATAATTCTGTTTGTTCGGCCAACTCCATTGACGGAGCAGTGAGCACCAGAGTGTAAGTCGCTGGCCACGTTTGCCGCTTCAGAAATGACTTCAGAAATGATGAACAGCACTAGGACAAGTCCCTACACTACTGACGGATTATAGAATGCACCTGACAGGCGAACAGAATGCACCTTACAGGCGAACAGAATGCACCTGAAACAGAATGCACCTGACTGACAACAACAATGGGCTTTATTCCAATTCCAAGGGATTTGCCACAAAACACAGAGAGACAGTTACGCAAGTGGCTTTGTCTTCCCGTCACCGTATCAGTGGGGAGCATGTTCTGACCCCCACCCTCGCACTAGGACCACGGCACCCGACCGATCGAGCATGGGGCACTCGGCGGCATTTGGCCTTGCCCTGTCCTTTGGGGCATTCGCAGCCGCAAAGACGGCGGGCGCTCCACGAACAAGGTTCTGTTTGGATGTAATCCGTATTCCGTCCAGTGTCCAACATAGGTGTTACCCAGAGTTTCGGAGGTCGCGGATGTGAGATGCAGCACTCCTCGGCGGCCGGCATGCCCTTCTGTAAGTGAACGCAGTAGTCTGCCTGGTTAGGCGCATTTGCTTTTGGCGTCGGTCAAGCTCCAAAAGCACCCGGCCGACGAGGAAACCACGCAGCGCACCGAGCGAGCGTTTCGCATCGAGGCCCTAGCTTATCGTCGGTCAGCTTGCGGCGAAAGCACCAAAGCAGGAGCGAAGCTCCACCAGCTCCACAGCGGCTTCCCCGAACTCTGATAAGGTCGCTCTCCCAACTTCATTGGGTCTGACTGTTCCAACCCTGTTTTGTGGGCAGCACGGCCCAGGCTTGAGGCTTGCCAAGTCTCCGGCCCCTCAAACAGAGGACGGACCCGCAACGCCCCCCCCGTCATCACAGGGCACCCATCCCAGCCGTGTTGGGAAGTTGACAAGCACTTCCAAGACCGCCTAGGCTCTTGGCCCGTTGATAGCGAGCCGCTCAGTGCTTGGCTGCCCGTTTGCCGTTTCTCTTCCCTCTGCCCTTCCTTCGCGCTTTCTTTTCGGGTATTTGGCCCTAGACTGGCAGATAAGGCCGGCTCTCGCAAAATCCCAAACGCCACTTTCGAGACAAGCAATAGCCAAGCTAGCCGCTCCGGGATACCGCCGGCTTAGCGCCTGCACCTAGCGTGGCCCGTCAATTCAGTTCGTCCCACCTGCACACAACCTCCCCTAGGGGAAGCTACTGATGTTCCGTATGTACATGTAGTGCACAGGTGAGGTGGTGCCGTCCAGACTCGATATACGGTGTCTGCTTGTGCTCGCCACCGAGCTTTCTCGTGGCCCCGAACTCGACACCAAGCTCTAGTCGGCCCGCTTCCCAGCCTCCACGTCTGCCTCGTTGCCTGCCGCCATCCAACCTGGGGAGCTTCAGGCAGTGGTGTGGCGCGGCACCGCCAACCGAGTGGCCGCCACAGTGCCGCCGTCTCACAAAGATACTTTTTTTTTGGAGGGTTGGAGGGGGTGGTGCGTGCAAATCGCACTCAACGGCTGCCGGTGGCGGGGAAGATCGTGAGGTAAGGGTCCCGGCGGCTCTTTCCTAGCAAGCCCATCGCGGCTGCCCATTCGCTTGACAAACGGAATCTCCGAGTCTGGCAAGCCCTGGGCAGAGCTGGCCAATCACAGGCGCGTATATATCATCCCGACAGTAGCGCATCCGAACCGGATTACAAAATGCGCACTTACATGGGATGGACACTTTGGGGAAAACGCATGCAACCCATCTGAACTAGGTAGGCGTTGATCGCCGCTCCGTTTGCCCCAGCTATTGGTCTTGCTTGTGATATGGACCAAATCACGGCGAGCCTTCTGGAGGCTGCCCTCACAATCAGCTGCCCCTTGCGCAACCCAACCCCCCCCCGCCCCGGCCCACAGTGTCCGTTATTGTCATTGCCAAGTTCCCCTCGGTCTGCATTGGTGGCTAGCTCATCACACCCGGACCAGACCCTCCCACCCCCCTTCCCCAGTGAATACCCCCCTTGGCATGCCGGTCCAGTTGTATCGCATTATTGGACCTCTTGCTTGGCTCCTTCTGCTTGGAGAAGCATCATCGGCATGCCCAACGCCCGGCTATCAGAGGCCCACTGCCCGCTATCAGAGGCCCACTGCCTGCCTTTCTGCGCACCCATCGGATTGGCCGCCCCACAGTGTCTCTCGCCAGGCCCCGTTTCCTTCGATGCGTGTTCTAGCCAGTTTCTGTGAGCTCCATCCCGTGTTTGTCACTGTTGATCCGTCCTCAGTGGCCCCGCGCGCCATGCCATGCCATGCCACCACGCCATGCCCGCCCGCTAGGTCTGCATAGATAAGTCCAACGCGGTCCGCCCAACTGGAATCGCGTTCCTTCTCGCTCCCGTCTCAACCCACGCGCTCCCACCGGGATTTCCACCAAATCCCCCCGTGAGAGCTTGAGCAGAATTGCTTGGGCACCACGGCAATCCATCTACATCGGCTATTGAGAGCCCCTTTTGATTTTTGATTTCTCTCAACCCCGTCCTTCCCCTTGTCCCCGCCGCCATCATGTCGTCGTCGGAAGAGAAGGGCCAGGTGGCCGTCGGCTCCCTGACGCCCGAGAAGGAGGTCCCTCCCGCCTTTGAGGACCACACCAACCAGGGCTCTCTCGAGACGTCCCAGGAGGACTTCATGACCCGCAATGGCCTCAACTTGCGATCGTTCCAGAAGCGCTCGTACGGCGAGGGCATCGTCCAGCTCGACCGCAGCATGAAGAAGCGCCACCTGCACATGATCGCCATTGGAGGCTCCATTGGCGCTGGTTTCTTCGTCGGCTCCGGTGGCGCCTTCGCCACTGGCGGCCCCGGCTTCGTCTTTATTGATTTCCTCATCATCGGTGTCATGATGTTCAACGTCGTCTACGCCCTCGGCGAGATGGCCGTCCTGTATCCCGTCTCTGGTGGCTTCTACACGTACTCTAACCGCTTCATCGACCCGTCCTGGGGCTTCGCTATGGGCTGGAATTACGTCTTTCAATGGGCCATCGTCCTGCCACTTGAATTGACAGTCTGCGGTATAACGGTGCAATATTGGAACGACGAGATCAATGTTGGTTCGTAAACCATTTTTGGCCCTTTTTGGCCCCCAATCCCGTGTCTCGTCTCAAGCTAATTTGTCACCAACACAGGCGTCTGGATTACCGTTTTCCTCGTTGCCATCATCATCATCAACGTTTTCGGCACACTTGGCTACGCTGAGGAAGAATTTTGGTCTGCCGTCATCAAGCTCGGAGCGACCGTCGTCTTCATGATCATTGCCTTCGTGCTCGTGCTCGGCGGTGGTCCCAAGAGCGGCCGGTACGGCGAATACTGGGGCGCCCGTTACTGGTACGAGCCCGGCGCATTCGCCAACGGCTTCAAGGGCTTCTGCTCCGTCTTCGTCACTGCCGCCTTTGCCTTCAGCGGAACCGAGCTTGTTGGCCTCGCTGCCGCCGAGGCCGAGAACCCCGTCAAGGCTCTCCCCGGTGCCATCAAGCAGGTTTTCTGGCGTATTACACTGTGAGTGCGATTTGGGACCCTTGCATCTGGTCCACTGCCGGCGGCCGAACACGAAACTGACCGTTTGACCCCTTGCAGCTTCTACATTCTTGGCCTCTTCTTCGTCGGCCTCCTGGTTCCTTATGACGACCCGAGTCTGCTCGGCTCCGGCTACGTCGATGTCAAGGCCTCGCCATTTGTGCTGGTCGGCAAGTACGCCAATCTCCAGGGTTTCGACCACTTCATGAACTTCATCATTCTCGTCTCGGTCCTGTCAATCGGCGTGTCGTCTGTGTACGGAGGATCGCGAACCCTTACTGCCCTCGCGCAAGAGGGATACGCGCCCAAGATCTTCACCTACGTCGACAAGTCTGGTCGCCCGCTCTTCAGCGTCGGCATCATCCTTCTCTTCGGTGTCCTTGCCTACGTCAACCTGGACGCTGATGGCCCGACTGTCTTCTCGTGGCTGCTTGCCTTGTCCGGTCTTGCTGCTCTCTTCACATGGGGCAGCATTTGCCTGGCCCACATCCGCTTCCGCTCTGCGTGGTTGTACCACGGCCACACTCTGGACGAGATCCCATTCAAGGCTGTCGGCGGTGTCTATGGCAGCTACCTCGGACTCTTCCTCATCGCCCTGGTTCTCGTCGCTCAGGTTAGTTCCATCCCGTGACTGGTCGCCTCCACGCCCGAGTGTTTTCTAACCTTGATTTCTCTTTTAGTTCTACGTCGCTGTGTCTCCCGTCGGCATGGACGTGAACACGGCCGAGGGCTTCTTCCAGTCGTACCTCGCCCTTCCCGTCGTCCTGTTCTTCTGGGCCTGCGGATACGCGTGGAAGCGCCAGGGCTGGCTCCGCACCGACCAGATCGACATCGACACTGGCCGCCGCGAGCTCGACTGGGAAAGCATCAACGCGTGGCGCGCCACCTTGGCTGCTATGCCCGCATGGAAGCGCATCTACCACACCGTTTTCGTATGAGGCGTCGTGGCCTGTCTGCTTCTTTTCGTTTTTGTGCGGGGCGCCGGTGTGCTGCTCTCCCCTCCAATCTGTGGGAGGCGGGTCAGCAGACTTGCTTCCCCCCTCGCGGGCTGCTACTGCGTGTGCTCGACATTTAATTGATGCAAGGGTTGGGGGAGTACATAATAAGCATTTAAAGTGTTTTCTGTGAATCAGCTGCAGCGGGGTGTTCGCATTTGCGCGACACCCTTGCCTCGGAGTTGGAGCGCGGCGGCATTCTTTTTCTACACTAGATACCACTATTGTCTCGGAAACTATCTATTTCGAAGCTGACGGGCAATTAAACTGTTATCCAAATATTTTGTCTCTTGCAATGCAGTGTCGCACGAGTTATCTATTCGTTACGTCTTGAACTTATAGTCTTGTACTATGGTCGCTGTTGCTCTAGAATGACTTGAATTTCCGACTGGCGCGATTGAATTTGATTGGTTTCATTCAACTCTTGTCAAAGGGCTTAATGACGGTCCTGTAGACTGATGGATGTGGATTGGAGCACCGGGTATTCAAGCAGTCTTACAGAGAGGTAGTGCATTGGTTGTCAGGTTGCGACTCTAATGCTATAGGTAATCTCCGCCTTGTTCTTGCCTGCTCTCTGCCTTTTTCGTCTCTCTATTCCTAAGGAGCTAGGACGCTCTATATTGTAATGAGTGGAGGGATCTCTTTAAATTTCTTGTCATCCATCTCCAGCCTTTGTTGGACTACAAGCTGTGGACAGCGCCGTAAAATGAGATACGGTTTCTTGTAGCGAACTGGATTCTGTATCTCATCGGCTTCAGTATCGTAGTGAACCCACAACCGAATGTCCGAAAGACAAAGAAAATGTCCGAAAGACGGAGAAAATGTCCGAAAGACAGAGAACCTCCCTTGATTCTTTGCCCCTTTAGATAGGTACGCATTCAAGTTCGTTGGGGTTTCTAAATCCCTCTCCAAAAAATCAGAAGTCAAGAAATGGCGCCTTTTTATCCACTTGGAATGGCCGGTGGGGGTCAACACCACGAGCCAATAACTGAGGCGCCACCGAAATCGTCAAGAAGGATTTGCGGTCCGCGTATCCCCCGCGTCGAAGGAGCAGGACGTCCCACTCGGATGGGAGCCTTGGCTAACTGCAGCCGCTCCTTTGTTGGCACGACTAGCCTCCTAGGTGGGGGTCTATTGTCGGCCAACACCAACAAGTGGAGAGAAAGTCAGTTAGCTGCATATGTGTCCGGATGACTTCATCCTTTTGTTGCTTGCCGGTGTCCAACTATTGGAGCTAAAGATTTATCGCCGACCGCTTCAACTTCCTCTGCATCCAAGATTTCTCCCCCTCAGCTCTTGTCCCAGAGCCAGTTCACACCGCATTCTCTCACCGACTCTTCAGTATCCTGTCAGGCTGTCAGGCAAAAACGATAACAGGCAAACACGATAACAGGCAAACACGATAACAGGCAAACACGCATACAAACCACCAACCATGGCCGCATCCCGCTCGGAGACCGAACTATACACGTCGGACGACTTTGTCGAAAGCGCCGGAGCCGTGCTCTTCCGCGTGGCCGCGCGCGAGATCCTGGTGTTGCACTCGCGCGTCGGCGAGTACGTGCTAGCCAAGGGCCGGCGCAACTGCGGCGAGAGTCGGCGGGCAGCGGCGCAGCGCGAGGTGGCCGAGGAGTCGGGGCTCGCCTGCCGCCTGCTACCCCTCGACATGTCGACGCGCGCCCCACCGCCGGAGCCGGCCCCGATATCGCCGCTGTTTCTGGCACGACCAACAGGAGAAGGCGCGGATGAGACACACAGAGATCCCGGGGACCACCACGCCGACGTGTCCCGGTCGTACGCCGGCGTGTGCGAGCCGTTCGCCATGCAGATCCGGCGACTAGGGAACAGCGGTAGTGGCGGCGGCGGCGTCAAGATTATCTGGTGGTTCGCGGCGGCGGTTGCGGACGAGGACAAGGTGCCGACATTTGACGCCATGACGCCGGCGGAGAGGGAGAGATTTGACGCCGTGGCGTTTGTGGGCTTTGACGAGGCGCTGGAGCGGCTGACGTTTGAGCAAGACCGCGAGGTGGTGCGCCGCGCAATAGCTCTGGTGGGCGGGACGTACTATGGCAAGTAGGGGTTACCTAAGGCCGGTGCGGGAAAAGCAAGGGCACGTTCTGGAATACCAAGCGAAAATGGGGCGCTCACGTCAGATTCGAAACGAATGTATTGGTCAAGGTTGGTTAGGTTAGAGGACAATCAAAAGGCGTTATCAAAATGATTCAGCTTTCCCCCCTCAAGCCCCTTTCACGGCCGCGTCCTTCCTCAGAATCTCGTTTAGCCCGTCCCGCTTGGCACAGTTCTCGAGCTTGAACGAGGCGGCGAGCGCGTCGAGCTCTTCGAGGGTTTTGTCGGCAAAGTAGCTCGCGTACTCGCCGCACATGATCTCGCTGAATAGCGTCTCGCGCAGCACGCGGTGGATGTGGCCCTCGACGCGCCACACCTGCGGATAGCGGCCATCAACAAACTCGGCGGGGATCTCGTCGCGGAAGTGCTGTATCACGGGCGCATACACGCTCGCCACCTTGGGGTTCGCGCCGTCATCCCGTCCCCATTTGTCAAGCCCTAGCCGCTTCTTCTTGGCCAGGAACGGCTTCAGCAGCTGCACGTACGGCGAGTCGGGGTCGGCGTAGACCATGCCTGCGTTTCTCACGATCCCGATGTCAGTTCTAACCCTTGTAATCATGCCCAACACCGCCGGAGAGCAATCACAGGGGCTGACACACCCATAAAGCCAATGTCCTTGTACAGCCAGATGCTCCAGCTGATCTGGTCCTTCCGGTAGATGGTTAACTGCTGCCCAAGCAGATCGTAGCGTTGGCCGTTGATCTTCTCGTGGTCCGCGTAGTCCGCGCTGGCGTACACGGGCCCAAACTCCCCGTTCCAGATCTTTTTGGTCGGGGCTCCGACATTAGCACTTGTCCCCGCTGCAAGCAACAGAGTCCGCAGAGGGCTAAACGGACCGGAACGCCGTGGGCTTTCATGAACTCGACCTTTCTCTCGTACGACTTCTGCAGCCTTTCCTTCTGCGCCGGCGAGCCGACGTAGGGCTCGCCCGCCGGGAAGCCCATGGTGGCGTAGTCGTGGATGGCGTAGACGCAGTTTGGCAGCACCTCTTTGAAGGCGCTAAAGTCCATGGCGTACGTGTTGCCGTCGAGGAAGAGCATGTGGTGTGCGTCGACCTCGCGGATCGCCTTCTCGACGCGCCGGTAAAAGGCCTGCAGGTTGACGTGGTCCGGGTCGCCCGGCTCGTTCATGGGGTTGTAGCCTGCTACCTAAACACCGTGTCAACAGAGTCGACTTCTGGTGTAGTCTTCGCAGTCTGTACCCAGGTATTCCCCCGATAGTGCTTTGCAATCTCGACCCAGAGGTTGACCATGCGGTCCTGGAGATCCTTGAATTCCCAAAACAGGGCCTTGTGGATGCCGGTGTCGCAGTGCCAGCCTTGATTCTGCCCGCCGGGGAAGGTGTGCATGTCCAAGATGGTGTAGAGGCCCTCGGCGGCACAGGCGTCGACGATGCGGTCGACGAGCTTGAACCCCTCGGGTTTGATGACTGACGGGTTGAGGTCGTCCATGAAGTAGCGGTAGTTGATGGGGATTCGGACGCAGTTGATGCCCAGTGACGCCAGGAACTTGGCGTCTGACGACGTGAAGAAGTACTCCAGAAACTGTGTGTTGCCGCGCCTCGGAGCGTCAGACTTGAGTTGCGACGAGACAGGAGAGAGGAGTTGGAGGAGACGGAAGCAAGACCTTGTCAAAGAAGAAGTCGTACTTCTCGCGGCCTAGCACCCGCAGCATTGCCGCCCGCATCTCGGTCTCGTGGCCGGGGTAGCCCGTGATGAAGTTCTCCATGTTGGTGTGGCCGCCCGTGGCACACTGGAAGCCGTGTCAACAAGTTTGCACCCAAGATTTGACAGACAGGCCAGTCTCTTACTCCTTTGAGAATAACACGATTTCCGTCCGAGTCCGCAATGTCAGTCCCCTGGACCCGAAGACACGCTTTCGGCGCTCGGAGAGCCATCCTGTGATAATTAGCAAACGACTTGAATTCGGATAAATGATAATTCACAGTGGGCTTTGTGCTGACACAAGACACGCAGCAAATGTTTCGGGAGGGGAAGTGAGATCCAGTAAATATCGAAGGTGCGTTTTGCCAACACTATGGAGCTAAGAGGGTTAGAGAACTTGAGGGTTGGAGAACTTGAGGGTTGGAGAACTTGAGGGTTTTGGCCCTTGCATCAATCGAGCCAAGCGACATCGGATTCCTTGGGCAGCAATTCGCCGATTGGTATGGAAGTTGCGGGGAGGGCCTCGTGACCATCCTAGTGCGAGTATGGTATGGGGAATTCCCATTGCGCGAAACAAAAACGGGTACCTTTAAGAGAGTTGATGCGTCATCTGCATTTGACCAAGGACAAGACAGGAGCGGTCGGCAGTTTGGTAGTAGGGCATGGCGTTGGATCGGTTGGTAGGGAACGGACCAGGCACGCAAGACCCAAATCAACAAGACTTAAAGAAAGTCAACCCATGCATCAAGAAAATCATTACTCGACAATTCACTCGCATCAATTACCTTGGAGAAGAAAGACAGAAACACCCATCGATTTTTCACATTAGCGATTGTTTGTCTACCGCTGCATCTTCTTGGCTAGTCCTTGGCCGCGTTCAATGCCTTGGCTGGCGTCGGCTGATTGTCAACAAGGAATCGGACAAATTGTGCTGACCCCTTTCACTTTTCACTTTTTTTCTTTCTCTTTCTCTTTTTGTTTTCGCAATTGAACAACGACACTGCCATGTTTTTTGCATCCTTCGAGCTTTATTTTGGCGTGAGTGGCGATTGTCTTATCGCGCGTGTGGGGATCTGCCGCTGACCTTTCCACGCTGCTCACCGACGAGAGCTGGGGGGCATCAACGGCCTTGGCGGAATTGACTTCGCCGTACCGAATTGAGTTAAAAGACCCAGCAGGCAGGAGCAGGGGGAGGCGACAGGGTCCACATGGGCCGCCATGGGCGAGCCCTGGCTGGACTGATGAGCGGAGCCCGCCGGCAGCCGTCGACTCCGCTATCATCCGAGGAATTTCCAGGACAAATCTGCTAAAAGAATAGAGCTCACGTTAGTATCCGTAATTTTAAATTTCTTTTCGCGTCGTCAGAAGAAGGAAAATGGAAGGTCCACCTAGCCTTATCTTCTCGATAATTCACGGCCACCGATACTAACCAGGCCCCAATTACCGCAAGATAGCAATAAAACTGATTTCCACCGTTCGGATCCCCTAATCATTTCAGGACATCATTTATCGACAATTTTGAACCTCCAGTTATCGAACGCGAACGACTCTCAGCATATCCCAATTCCAGGACTCACGACTCTATTGTTGGAGCCCGGAATGGATACGCCTGAGGCCACAGGTTCCCGCTGGGGCTGAGCGACTGCTGAGCGACTGCTGAGCGACTTGAAGGCGGCAATTCATACGTCCTGGCCGAAACGCGAGCCAGAAATAGACAGACAAAATGATCGGCAAGGAAATCTCGACCCCAGACCGGTTACAGATACTAGGAAGTCCTAATAACACGCGCACACACCCACCGTTCGAGCCGTTACCCCCATCCTCCCTTATCTTTTATTCCTTTTTATCTCGTTCTCTCTCGCCACCTCCCCTCCTCGACCCCTGACGGACGATCCACCGTCGAATCAATTTTTGACTTATATCTCCAAAACTCGCCCAGCACTTTCAATCCCATGGCTCACACGACCCGATCGCTGCTGTCGGACATAAGCCACCTCGTGTTCACCGCCCGATGGCCTGTGAGTTGCGACGACACAGTCACGCCCTGACAGTCCGAGCTGAAGTACTACGCTCTTGATGTTCCGAAACAAGACCCATCTCCATCAGGTGGCCCACGCGGCCATTCTAACAACCACCCACCCACTGGCCACTGGGAACAGCAAAAGGCGACACTGGACGCAACTGGGCTGACTAGTTAATCGCTCATCAACGATCCACACCTCACACACCTCACACAACTATTCTCAATGGACGTGGACCCCGGTCTAGCCGCGTGCACGTGGGTACTCTGGACGGCGGCGGTGGTAGCAGTGGCGTGCCGGTTCGCATCGCGGGGGCTGCAGTTCGGGCCGGGGCTGGCGTCGTTCGCAGCGCAGCTGCAAGCCGACGACTACCTGATGGTGGTGGCGACGGCGGCGCTGACGGGCGTCGCCGTGACGTCCAACCAGGTCAACGAGAACGGCAGCAACTATGTCGCCGACGGCGTGGCCGAGACGTGGCCGCCCGGCCGTGTCGCCCAGGCCGTCTGGGGCAGCAAGATGCTCGTCGCCCTCGAGTGGTTCATGCTCGCCACGCTGTGGCTCGTCAAGGCGTGCCTGCTGTTCCTGTACGCCCGGATAACGTGAGTGCACCGACCGGGATAATCATCATCGCAGGCCACGAGATGGAGACTGACTTGCTTGCCGGACCAGGACCGGGCTGCGCGAGAGCATGGCCGTCAAGGCGACAGCCATCTACTGCGGCCTGACGTTTGTCGTCATCCAGGTCCTGTACCTGGGCGTGTGGTGTCGACCTATCCACGACTACTGGGCCGTGCCGGTGCCCGTCAACCACCGTACGTGACCCCACCCCTTCACCTCGAGACTAAGACAAAAACATTGGCTGACTTTCGAACTAGAGCAGTGCAAAACATACCACTATCACATCATCACGGTCACGGTGCTGCACGTGTCGTCGGACCTGGCTATGCTGTGCATCCCGCTGCCGGTGATCATCCGCGCGCGGCTGCCGCTGCGGCGCAAGCTGGTTCTGTGCGGCGTGTTCAGCCTGGGCGGGCTGGTGGTGGTGGTGGCTATCCTCAACCGCTACTTCAACCTGGCGATGCCCAACGACAGCGGGTTCCTGCGGTGGTACAACGCCGAGGCGGCCACGGCTGTCGTGGTTGCCAACGTGCCCTTTTGCTGGGCGCTGCTGCGCCAGGTCTTTGCGCTCGACTCGTGGGCCGCGTCGTCGTCCGGGTCGGGGGGCGGCGGGTCCGTGGCGGGGAGGCGGCGGTCGGGCTTTCGCGTGGGGGGAAGATATGTGCGTACGCAGTCGCCCAAGGGCGGCGCGGCGGCGGCGGGTATGGGAATGAAGGTGCTCGACGATGAGGAGGGGATCGCGGTCGAGGAGGGGATCGCGGTCGAGGGTGGGAAGACGGGGGTGGGGCGGTATCCGAGCGTCAGGTTTGCCGACGGGGCGAGGACTGGCCCTCGCGTGATAGTGAGTAGTCAGGAAGGCGTCGCGTGAAGTGAGTAGTCAGGAAGGCGTCGAGAGCACAGAGTGGACTGCGGGCGCGCATGGTCATGATTCGGAGCTGGGGGAAAGGGGAAAGGGGAAATTCCGGGCCGAGCATCAGCCGCTGCTCGCGAATGACATGCCCATGACGTGATATTTATTAAATTTCACTCCAAAATACGGACAGAATTTATACGGCGCAGATACTACTAGGTAGGCTGGCAGACGAGCTACGACGAAATGACCATGAACCAGCCATATATCGAGCGCGCGGCCCCAAACTAAATGCCCCAGAAATCAAGCTCGACCTGCTCGTGAATCGGGACGTTGTGACCGACGCCCTGCGCAGAGAACCCCAGGAGCTTGGTCCCGTCGCCGTACACGGACTCGGTGTACTTTGCCTCTGGCGTGTTTGAAACGTTCTTGGAGAAGTCGACGGCGAGCACGTTGGACCACTGCTTCAGCATTTCTGCGTAGTTGGGATAGCGCAGCGTGGTGTCGGCGGTTCCGTGCCAGCTAATTATCGGTAAGTAAATGGGGAAGCCCGGGATGGGGAATTACAACTTCACCCTGCTCACATCATGACTTTGGGATAACTTCCCGTGTAACCCGGATAGTAACTGCGGGCGAGATCACCCCAAGCCTGGGCCGTCTTTGACGACTGGCCGTTGGCGCAGGCATTGTTCCAGCCCGGCGACGACGTGCCAGCCGTGGCGCCGCTGACGTAGAAGCAGCCGTCGGCGACGCCCGAGTATGCCGTCACGCCCTTGAAGACGTCGGGGTAGGCGCCGGCGAGCACGTTGGCCATCATGGCGCCCGAGCTGGTGCCCGTGGCAAAGACGCGCTCGGGGTCGCCACCATACGTGTCGACGGCGTACTTGACCATGTTGACGATTGTCTGGCTGTCGCCACCGCCGTTGTGCGTGAGCGACTGCTTGGAAGCCACGTCCCAGCACCCTCCCGACGACGGCGCGCTGGGGTAGATGATGATGTAGCCCTTGGCGTCGGCGAGCGTCGCGTATTTGTTGTTGTTGAACGTGAAGTAGGCCGTGGCACTGCCGCCGCAGTAGTGGATGGCCACGATGATGGGTGCCTTGTCCTGCTTCTTCTCTGCGAGGTAGACGTACATCTTCGCCGATGTCGGTGTGCTTTTGAAGGCCGTGACCTGCTGCAGCCGGCCGGCAGCCGCACTGGCTACGCCGGCGAGACTGGCAACGACGGCTGGCAACGCGAGGTCCAAACGCATCCTGGAATTTTGTTTCTGGTGCAGATTTCGGGTTACGACAGTTCCAGATCAGACAGATCGAGGCCATAACAGAACCACTTGGTAGATAATCCCAGCTGTTCTTTTAGCTAGGGAGCTCTATTCCTACGCGTTCGACCGCAGGTATTCCGCCCCTGTTGCCGGTGTGAGTGTCCCTGTTACCTGTGAGTGTCCCTGTTACTGTGTATCCCTGACACCTGTGAGTGTCCCTGTTACCTGTGAGTGTCCCTGTTACTGTGTATCCCTGACACCTGTGAGTGTCCCTGTTACTGGTGTGAGTGTCTCCGTCGAGTTGCCGACAACAAGCAAGACATTGATTGGCAAGATATTGATTGGCAGGCATAGATGAGGTGCTATCCCTTCTTGGGAATGGCAATCTGCAACTTTTGCCAAGATGTTATTCGCAATTTAGAGTGCATTCCCACTCCCTAAATCCACGAATCACGATCTAGGTAGCTCGCCAGCTTAATTAACCACCAGATCCGGTATCCTTGCGCAAAAGGGAGACTGGGGTCGAGATGGAGCGGGGAAGCTGCGCTGGCTGGATGGCTGTCTACATCTGCCTGAACACAGCCATGGCTCAAACTGGCATCTCTGGAGGAAGGGCAGGGTGTTCGAATCCCGACGCCCCGTCCTTTTTACACTTCGACTTTGCCTCACACGAGACGTATTCGACGGGGGCGGTCATCCTCCGCTCCATTCCGGTCGTCCGCAGACCCCCACCCGACAGCTTCCTGCCACCCCGCTTCCTGCCACCCCGGCTCCGGCGCTGCCTCGCCGTCCATGATGCCCTGCACATACGCGTACCCCACGAGCCTGTGCGACGCGGCAGCGGGCCGCAGCACGACGGGCACCAGGCTGCCAGAGACGAGGTAGACGGCATCGCCCGCGCGCGTGCCCGGCGGCCCAGAGCCAATGTACCCGCGTGCCGTCTTGAAAAACACCTTGCCGTCGCTGGCGTACCAGAACTCCTGCTCGGCCTTGCGCGCGATGTGCTCGACTTCGTCGGCGGTGAACACGGCGCCGTCGGCCCGGACAAAAACAGTGCCGCCGGGCCGGCCGCGCACGCTCATGGCCAGCTGGCCCATGCGGAACAGCACACCGTCGCCGTCAAACGCGCGGGCAAATGTCGTGCGCGCCGTCTTAAGCGAGTGGTCGACCTCGGACACCTGGTCGCCCAGCAGCGTCCGCCACACGGCGTCGTACAGCAACATGCCCTCTTCGCCGCTGCCGCTGCCGCTGCCACTGCCACTGCCACTGCCGCTGCCGCTGCCGTCGGGCTGGTACTTCACCAGGTGACCCTCGTCGACGCCGAAAAACACGTCGAGCTCGCTGAGCGTTTTGGCCAGGTCCGGCGTGGCTGCCTTGTCCGCGGCCCGGCTAACGTTTGTGATGCGGTCGACGTACTTTCCAGTCACGCCGAGTGCGCGGCTGTCGGCGGAAAGCTCCGGCATCTTGCCCGCCCCCGGCGGCCACGCATTGTACTGCGACAACCGACCCCTTATGAGGTTGGGTGTTAGGCAGCCGTATGTCGCACCCCAGTGCGGGACCCAGGACGGCAGGATGTGGCTGCCGGCTGCCTCGGGCTTGATCTCGTGGTTGAGCAGGACCTGGAGACTCTGCTGGTGGCGGATGAAGCGCATAGCCATATCGGCGTAGAGGTGGGTCATGTCTCGCTCGTAGTCGGGGGCAATATCGACGACGGGACCGGGCGAATCTTCGATGAGGCCCAGCAGGCCGTACATCTTGTCCCTGGGGTCTGTGGCTTGTCTGTCGCGCGTCTTCTCGAGCAGGAACAGCAGTCGCTCGATCTGGTTCTGCTCGACGATTGAAAGAATCTCGCGGACAGCTTCTATGCTGCTCGTCATTTTTGAGAAGCGCTCGAGCGTGCTCTGCTGGTCCGGCGGCAGCGAGTGCCAAAATGACTTGCAGCACAAGCCGTTGTCGTGGTGCCGCGGCAGAATCGCGCCCGAGGCCTCGATGAGTGACATGGGAGCCACAATCTCGCCATAGACGGCCGTGACTTGGCGGCGCTGGAGGATGGCTTCCTGGAGAACCCACAGGCGGGTCCACCACGGGAGGCCCGTGAAATGGTCGATCACTTTGAGCGCCCCGACCCACACAGGTGAGTCTGTGGCCGAGCAGAGGCACAGTTTCGGGCACCTGCCGTTTGAGAGCATCTTCATAATCGCAAAGGCCCCTTCTTGGTGCTGTCTAAGTTCCGCGAGGGGACCCGAAGACGAGTTGCTGTATCCGGCGTCTTCTTGTCTGGCAAAGAAGGCATCGATCCTGTCCTGCTCCCTGATGCCGTCCTGTGGCTCGTACTAATCGACCAAGATTAGCTAGCTTGTCCCGCAGCAGAGTCAGGGGGCCTTACCACAACCCACATGGGTAGCTCTGCGGTATCGACGGGGTCGTAGTCGGGAGACTCGGGGCCTTTGCAGTTGAGCACAGTCAAGAGATCGGTGACGACGCCCTGCGGGTCGATCTGCGCGGCCGACGTTAGCGATCTGTGCGGCCGTCGTCAGAGTTGTAACTTGTAAGCAAGAAATACATGGAAGGCAGGAAACAGCCCACTCCGCTCTTGGAAGGCGCGTGCTCAGTCTGGATCAGCCAGGTAGCGTCTCGATGCCACTCGAAGCGCGGGGGGTCGTCCCACCCGGCCTGCTCTTCCGAGGACACCAGGCCGAGAACGCCGCTTTCGCCAAGGAAGACCACGACGGAGCGGGCAGACTTGTAGGTGCGCGCCATCAGCCGGACCTGGCCCATCTTCTCGCCGTGGTCGGCCTGGTTGATGCACACAGCGTCAGCCCACACTGGGCGCACCTCCTGGCTGGAACGCAGTCGCCGGAGGGCCGCAGCCAGGTTCGTGGTCGCGTAAAAAGTGCATCCGTCCACGGTAATAGCCGTCGTGTCCTGTGCGTCGCCCCAGACGTATGAAAGGGCGTCAAAAACGGGGTCGCCGTCGAGGGAGGCCGTCTGCAGCGTGCAGCTGATGCCGTCGGCCCATCGCCCGGGCAGCAGCTGCAGAATCCGGATATCGCTGCGCCCGGGGTCAAGTTTGTCATACCTCAAAGGTTCTGTAGCCATGTTTAATGCGTGCTTACTGATGCTTACTGATGTTTGTGAAAGATCAAACATGGCTCAGGTTGACCTCCGCCCTACCACTTTGCCGCAGGTGCTGCTGGTAATTGGCACGGAAAGCGTCGGACGCGGCACAGGCGGGCAAAGATTGGACTGCACTCTGCAGCCTGCCGGGGCTGCTGCCTTGGTCTTGGCTTGTAGCAAAGCATGAGCCTAGGCGGCCACTAAGAGTGCTTCAATTTTCCTACTCCTTGTACGTTGCATCTTGTAGTTCGATGTTGCACACAAAGGCAAATGGGCCCCCAGAAAACATGATTTGGGCTAGAAACAGGTGATAATTACGTCCGCATTGGACAGGGCGTTTGCATGGCAGGGAAGAACAATAGAGAGAAACCAGTTCAGCCACCTGAATCATGCTCGATTGTCGATCGGGACATAACAGACGGGATAAGAAGACTCCTACTCCTAAATAGCGAATCAGAAGCGAGTCAGAATATTGCTTGTTGGCTACCTGAAGCAGAAGTGGCTCACAATATTAGGTGTTAGCCAGCTGAGACTAGACTCGGAAGCCGGCACTCGGCTAGCTGGCTCTGCATTGCTTGATGCGACCGACTAATTTCAACAGGACATACAAGAGTGTCGTTGAGTATACGCACTCAGAACCAGTGGCGAGCTGAGAGTCTCCCAAAAAGGAAAGTTCAGATCGGGTCTGCTGCGATACCGCCGGGCTGATCTCCATTCAGGAAACAAAACCGGACCATTCGAAGCTGGCAAGCCAGCATTTTGGAGCTACAATGCAGCACATGCGGCAAGTCGGCCTCTCTGTCTCCCACGTTTTACCATGGACCATAGCCAAAGCTAGCAAGCCGAATGCGAACGGGTATAGCTAGAAGGTTGAACCCATATGGTACAGTCGAAGTCTCCGTTCAGCAACCGGCATACTGGGGCTCAGCAGACCATCGAGTCAAGAGTCAAGACACGCAGCACTTCCACACAACATCACTTGAACACTTGCCCAAAGCAGCCAGAATGGCCGGCTGGGCGACAAAGTGGAAAAACGAATGGGTCAAGGACAACGTGGTTCGGATTAAAAAGGCCTAATTACAGGCTGAGAGGCAGCTGGGAAGGCTGGCTGCAAGTCGAGTTGGCCATCTACCTGAGCGACCAAGACGCACAAGGACCTCGTATTTGGAAAGATGAAAACCGACTTCGGGGGCTTCATTATTGCTTCTGGTCATGAGAAGGCTCCAAGGGCTCAGTTCCCAGGTGGTTCCAAACCCCTGCAGATATGCCGCCCGGTACGCTCGGAGACTGTCAAGGCAGACGTCCACATTTCGAAGGGTTTTCGTGTTTGCATTCATGAGCGATAATTGTGTGGTGAGGCTTGAGACTGGCAAGGCAGAATTTCGGAATCAAGACAATCTCAGTAGGTGCATGTGTTGTCGCTCTGCGGGCGAGAAAAAGGAAAACCCCTTGGTAACTACCGAGGTAGGTACCGTGGAAGCTATTTCGCATGTCTGATTTCTCGCCCCCCTAATAGCTCGACACTCGACCTTGGAGCTGACCAGAAACACAACTGTTCAACTCTTTCTCGCCCTGTATCAGCAAACACCCTTCGAGGTCCATCAACTCCGACACTCTCTTTGCGCTCCCCTTCTCTTAGTTCGGAGCACATCCAGGCCCTAACCTCATTTTTGTCTGCCCACCTACCCATCTATACGCTCATCGCCCATTATATCCCACGCCATGGACTACTGCCACACTTGTGATATCACTGCCTTGGGCGCCACATTTGTGATATCACTGCCTTGGGCTGCTCCGGGTGTGATGGTGTCCACGGCACCCTGACAACCCACGCTGGCCGTCATCTCGGCCTCGGCTGTTCGGCTCTGCCTGGCAAAGATGTGATATACGAGACGCCCCACTATATTTCGGTAGTCATCATGGTCGAAGGGAGCGTGGCGGTGTCGGACGGTCCCGAGATAGTACTTGAAATCGAAAAGATCCCTCTCGAGGACGAGGCGGCCAAGGCGGCTGCTCGCCAGGCTGCCTGAGAGGCGGCCGTCGAGAGGGTGAGACTCGTTGCCCAGCAGGCGGCGGAGGAGACGGTAACGGCCATCGCCACACGAATAGCCAACTATCTCGCCCCCATCGAGGCCCCCAAGGCTGCCATCAAGTTCATAACCAAGGAGGCAGCCAGAGTCGCAACGAGACGGCCATTCAAGTTGCGAAGAGCAAGGCAGACTAGGTCGCCCAAAAGACTGCCTTCAGGTCGCTACCAATATTGCCAAAAACGCGGTGGACCGCGAGCTATAGAGGCTCCAGGAGCGAGAGGCAAAGACGAACCTTGACCGCTTCATCGAGACCCAATTAGGCGGGCACGCCAACAAGGTCAATGCGAAGAGGTAGATCGCTGCAGTCGCCAAGAACGGTCCTGCGGTTGTAGCCCACAGCAATGAACGTACTCGCAGTCTCGGGCAAAACACTACAACATGACCGTCGCTAACAACGCCAGTGACACGAAGTTCCAGGACGCTGCCACGGAAAATTGCGAGATCCTAAATGAATACTTGAGTGGTACGTGGAGAGAGAAATAATCACCCACTTCTAGTCTTGTTTCCGAACCTTCTTCCGCTCTCCCTAATACCAGTATGCCTAATCGTACGACTCTGTTCCTCTAGGCAATGGTCCTAAACCTCTGATCGACCAAGACTCTAACTCGAGCAAGGATGACGACGACGACGAGGATACACTTCGCAGGATCTGATGGCGGCCTTCAAGCGAGGTGATTGCCCGACAGCCCTCGACAAGGCAGACAAACTCGTCAAGCTCCTCACCAAGAAGAACGGGTCAACGACCGCAAGACGCTGCAAGAGAAGAGGAATATGGGCGACCTCCGGGTCCGGAACAAGGATTTCGGCATGGCGAGCCAGCTGTACAATGACGTGCAGCAAGCCCAGCAGGCGGCCTTTAGCGCCACAGACCCACACACGATAGCCACCGTACAGAAGCTACAAGACTTTAACGGCGGAGATTGGCAGAGGGACTCGCTGAATCACTCTTGAGATTCGGATTATCTGCGAAACGCCCATGTTTAAAAATTATTGTGATTTCAGGTTACTGGAATAGTTGCCTTTCGCAAGCATACAGCTGGGTTCAGTGCGGCGTCGGATGCTATTGCTACTCTGCGAACTCTAAGCACCTAATTAGGGAGTGACGTGCCTATTTAGTTTAAGAATCAATAAGTTAGTGTGGCTATCTACCTACCTACATACGGTATCTCTAGACAATCGAGCCTCCTCAGGAGTAGCAATATCGCTCCTCAGCTAAAGTCAATTACGAGTCCGGGCGGCCCGGGGTATAACGAAATCCACCACCAATTATAGAGACTACCTTTGGTAGGGCGTAGCCAAAGCCCTTATTACTAACGGCAGTAAATGGACCTTTAAGCTTCGTATTACAAACCACTCGACTGTTAGGGTCGTCTGTCTGTAAGGGAGCATGGGCTCCACAGAATGCTGGGGTTGGTAATTATGAAGATAGAACAAAGGGCAAGCTCCTATCGCAGGGTAATACAGTCAAATCGAAATGCCACTCAAAGTGTATGAGTGCAGTGAATGTGTATTGCTTGCTTCAAGAACCAAGCAAGAATTATCTAAGACCGTGGCTACGGTCATCGTATATATTTAATTCAGGTAACCAATCAGGACTCTTCCTTTGCGTGCTCAGTGCTCCTCCTAACGCTTGGTACACCAAGCGTCTCAGAGACTACCGAGCGCCCTGCTCGGTGCGCTCGCCTGGTCTTGGCAGACCAGTCGCACCGAGCCCTCCTGATTGGCTGTGTTGAACACTTGCGGGACCCAATTGGCAATTGGCTTCCAGCGCCTCCTGCAGCAGTGGACCAGGATCGTAACACGATGCCCCTCCTTCCAGGCTTCGTCCCGAAGCCAACAATCGTCAATCGGCAACCAAAGGTCCTGGTAAGTTCTCCCTCAATCAACACAACCGCGCACGGCTAATCATGAGGTCCTTTCCTCAGAAAACCCTTGCGAAAAACACCCTCCGTGGACACCGACGAGTCCTCGACCTTTCCCGCCATCGCCCGAACATGGTTTCTTGCCCTCGCTGCCGGGAGCGCGGCCTATCGTGCCAAGCTCCCCCCGGCGCTAAGAGCTGTTCCGAATGCCTCAAAGTCAGCAACCCCCGTTGTGGCCTTGAGGGTCCCGACTGTGCGTGCTTCCTTTCCTCCACTGGGTTCCCTGCTTATCTCCCCTTTTAGACCGCGCTTTCCAGACGGAGTGCGATAGGCTTGAAGCCGAGGAGGAGTCCATCCTCTTGCTCGAGGAACAGGCTTCTGCTCTCATGGCGAAAGTTGTCTCAAAAAAAACGGCGCGTGCGCCGCGAGAGGAAGACGTTCGAAGAGCGGGTGACCAAGGCCTATGCTCACGAAGACTCCGCTATTGCTGAGCTGGAGGAGGAGGAACGGCTGGAGGCCCAGGCTTCTGCCGCAGCCTCTGGCAACGCCAAGTCCCCTTCCCTACCTGCTTCCATTGACTGGGCCGTGATGGAGGCCGCAGTGGAGGCCGATATCGCCTCTTTCCTAGAGTCGCCTGCAGCGCAGCCTGCATCCTTTGTAGCTGGCTAACCGCGGGCCTTTCCCCTTTGTTGCGCGTGCCGCGCTCGGCGTCTTGGGGCTGTCCTCGCAGACTCCTTAGGTTGGTCCGGATTTTGCTGGTGGAATTCCTGGATCTTTTCTGGGCAGGTCAATAATGAAACCGGTTCCCACGAGTTCTCCTCGTTCCCACAGTCGAGCCACTTAATGAGATATTGAAGTTCTCCTCGTACGAGTCGTGAATCCAGGATTCGCTCGACGTCGTATTCTTCTTCGAAGTCCTCGACTTCGACGTCTTTTTCCAGTCGTGCATTCTTGGGTGCTGGTTCCAAAAGTGAAATATGAAAGACGTTGGTCCTCAGCTTCATCGAGCTGGGTAGTGAAAGTGCGTAGTTGGAAGTCGCAACCTTTCTCTCAATCTTGAACGGTCCAATCCTCTTGAAGTCCAGCTTCTTACTTGTCCGTTTTGTCGTCAAAAATTTCGTAGAGAGATAAACTTTATCCCCCTCCTCTAGGCGAGGTCCCTCGAGCCTGTGTCTGTCATAGTACTCCTTCATGTGCTGGCGTACTAACTCGAGTCTCCCTTGAAGGTAAACGTGGAGTTCCTTGGCCCGATCTGCAACCACTCTTGCACGGGGTGCGCTTGGTGCTTCCGCAGGTGGTCCCTGCCTAAGATCCGCATCGTGCTTGAAGAGGTTAAAGAAGGGTGTGGTTCCGGTGGCTTCCAGAACCGCGGTGTTGTAGCTGAACTCTGCGCTTAGTAAGAGGTCAACCCAGTCATCTTGTTCAAAGTTGACGTAGATCCTGAGGTAGGTTTCCAGGATTTGGTTGAGCCGCTCTGTCTGCCCATCGGTTTGCGGGTGGTGTGATGTCGAAGGCTTGCCTCTCGTCATCATTTCTTCCGTAAGACTCTTCCAGAACTTGGAGACGAATAGCTTGTCCCTATCCGAAATGATCTCTCTTGGCCAACCGTGCTTTGACCCGATGTGCTTCCAAAAGACCTTGGCGAACCGTGCGGTATCCCAAGTTTCTTTGAAGGGTACGAAGTACGAATACTTCGTAAACCTATCCACAACTACCCAAACCGCGTCGTAGACCACATCCGTAACTGGGTCCTTCGAGGGTGGTAGTTTGGTGATGAAGTCCATTGTGATTGAACTGAATGGATCTTCGGCGACTGGCAGTGGTTCTAAGAGCCCGTACGGCATGTGCCGCTTTGCCTTGCTCTTGTTGCACTCCTCGCATTCCTCTAGTACTTCTTTCACCCTAGACCTGATCTTGGGGAAGTCGTACCATTGCTGGATTCTGGCGAGCGTCTTTGCTTGCCCAAGATGTCCGTTGAGCCTAGCGCTATGATGCTCCCTAATCATTTTCGCCTGGACGTCCGGGTGGACGTACATCTTGTTTCCGTACCAGACTTTGCCTAGGCCGTCGGTAGTAGTACCGAACGGAAGGTCTTCTTCTTCCTCTAGAGTAGTGACCTAGAACTAGTATTCCTTTTCGTTAGCCCAGTCTACTCTATAGACCTGCAACAGTCATACCAGTCCTCGATCGGGTGGCGCAGCACATCTCCGTCTTTCTCAAAGAGCGGGGGAGATTCCACTTGCTCGCCCTTGACCCGATGGTCTAGTCTCCGGCTAAGAGCATCCGCCCTAGCGTTCTCTGTGCCTTTGATGTGGTGGATCTCGAAGTTGAATGGCGCGAGAAACTCTGCCCAACGTGTCTGTCTGCCGCTGAGTTTCTGCTTCTTGGCCCATTGCTGGAGGTTCTGGTGGTCGGTGTACACCTTACGGGGTGTTCTGTTCCACTGAGGTATGGCTGCCAGTCTTCAAAAGCGTAGATGATCGACTTTAGCTCCTTAATGTGAATCTGCCATCTCTGCTCGGCGCCGTGGAGAGCCTTAAAGATGTAGGCGACTGGGTGCTTGTGGCCGTCATGCTTTTGCTTGAGTACTGCTCCCAGAGCGTAGTCTGAAGCGTCTGTTTCGACTTCAAAAGGCTTGCTGGTGCCTTTCCTCCCGTACCCAAGGAGTATCTTTGGTGGTGAGTTCATGAAGCGGTCGCGCGATAGCCGCGAATCCCTTAATGAACATCCGGCAGAACCCTACAAATCCAATAAAGGACTTGACGTCTGTGGGGTTCTCTGGTGCGGGCCAGTCTCTGACTGCCGCAATTTTTGCTGGGTCGATTTGAACTTCCCCTGGCGATATCTCAAATCCCAGAAAAGTCGTCTTCTGCGTGTGGAACTCGCTCTTATGGTGGTTAACCGAGAGTCCCTTTCCTGCAAGAGCTTTCAGCACCTGGTGCACGTGCTCTTTGTGCTCCTTGAGGGTCTTGCTATAGACCAAGATATCATCGACGTAGACCATAGCGAAGTCGTCTATCGCTTGCCGTAAAGTATGGTCAATCATCTCCTGAAACGATGCTGGAGCGTTGGTGAGGCCCATCGGCATCACTTGGTACTCAAAGTGGCCGTGTCTCGTTCGAAAAGCCGTCTTCCACTCATCTCCTTTCTTGATCCTGATGTGGCCAAACGCAAAAGGTAGGTCAAGTTTCGTAAACCACTGAGCTCCGGAAAGCCGATCTCTCATCTCGGTAATCAACGGAAGCGGGTAACGATTCTTGATCGTCTCTTCGTTTAGTGAACGATAGTCCACAACCATGCGTAGTTTTCCATGCTTCTTCGGTACGAAGATCACTGGATACGCCACTGGTGACCGTGAACGCCTGATGAAGCCTTTGGGTAGGTTCTCATCCAGGTATTCCTTCATAGCCTCATCTTGCTGTGGGGTCATATGGTAGATCTTGTGCTTCCTGAGTCTCGCACCCTCCTTGAGGTTGATCTCGTGGTCAAATGGACCATGTGAGGGTAATTCGTCCCTCATCTTTTCTCTGAAGATGTCGTACTTCAAGTATTCGTGTGGTACGCCCTTGAACTCATCCGGTGTCTTGCTCAAGTCGTCCTCATCTGGCTCGCTAGCGTGGATGAGCATAATGAACCTCTCTTCTTGCTCTTCCTCTTGCTCAGTCGACCGTTTTCGATCCCTGCGTTGGCCTGTAAGGCGATCTTGGCTCCTACCCGTATTCTTGGGTGGCCCTTCGCCGTTCTCTTGGCGGTTTTCTCCTCGAGTTCGGCGTCCCGAGCCTCGGCTGTGCTCTTGGCGGCTGGCGAGGAACTTCTCGCCCTTCTTCCACCAAATGTCGGGGTTATATTCTTCCATCCAAGGGTCCCCTAGCAGTATATCGACCTGCTTACTCAAGGGTACGATGTCGAAAACGACGTTGTGAGATTGTCCATCAACCGTGATCAAGAGTTCTTGGGTTTCTCTCGTACAACGCCCCCCGTTGTGCTTCATAAGCTCTCCCTCAAAGGTCCGTAGTCGTAACGGTACTGCCTTCGTTCTCCATGGGATTCTGAGCCTCGTAACAAGATCTTCCGAGATGACGTTCCTGTCACTCCCGCCATCGATCTTCGCTAGGAGCGTGACTGGCTCCCGAGGATTCTTCGTCCTCCATTCGCACTGGGCCTGAACGTGTAGCCCACGTGGGAATCGTGCATCTGCCTCTACCCTGCCGATGATCTGTTCATCCGGGTAAGGCCGTTGTTGAGGGCTTTCTGAGGACCCGACCGCAAGATGCCTCCAATCTTCGGTATCGGTCCGTTGAAGCGTGGGTTTTACTCGCTTCCTTCAGGCCTGCTGGAGGCCCGCGAGTCGTTTCCCAAACGCTTCTCGTACTGACGATGGAGGAACCTAACGAGCCGTTCTTCATGGCCTCGATAGGTGGATTCTTCTGGCTCGATCCTCCTCATCGTCTCTGCCTCCAGGCGGTACTCAACCGAAGGCCACAAACGGTGCGCCCTGTTGAGCCTCCTGTTTCTGGAGTGGGTGAGGTGCTGGGTCTTCTTTCTGTGCCAGTCCTCAAGCTTCTGCCTCTGGTGGACTTGGCAGCCTGGCTGTCGACAAGCCCTCCAGTCGGTTTTGCCTTTTCGGCAAGGTTTAGGCAAGAGGGGTTCGATCACGATCTCCGCCTCCCCCTGATGGTCTTCCGTAGCCGCACCGACCCTTGTATGCCAGGTAGTTATATGTCGATATACCCTGGGAATCGCCTGTCCTGATTTCCTGGCCGGGAAATGGTTGTAGAGCCATTTTGGCGAAAGATGTGTCCGGCAAGTTTCGTGAACGCAACTCGCCCAGTCTACTTCCTGGTGCTCAGGATGCGTGGGGTGTAGCTGGTGTGCGTCTCCGGGTTCTTCGTCTTCTTCGGCTTCCTCGATTTCAACGAGGTCCAGGAATGCTTCCCCGATTCTGGTATCCTCGAGGGTCCTCTGGGTACGCCAGATCTCTTCCCGCTCTTCTGGGTTGATCCAGCTTTCAGGCGGTGCTGGCTCGTCCTCAAACTCTTCAGTCTCGATATTGAGCTGTTCCAAGAGCTTGGTCCTCTGAAGGGTGACTCTAGCTAGCTCATCAAGGGCGAGCTGTCGTCCCTGGGACGACCGAGTGCCGCTGTCGATCAGGGCGATCATCTGGTCCTGTCTTTCCTTCAGTTTTCCGAGAAAGTGCCTGATGTCCTTGATCTCTTGCCGAGTAGCCGCTTGATTGGCCAGTCTTTCTTCGGCGGCTGAGCTGAAGGGCCAATGGTCAGGGTCTTCTTCGTCTTCCGGTTCGTCTTCCGGTCCGGCTTCGCGGTCGCTCCCACCTTCGGGCGACTCCGGGATCTGCGGGACTTCCGGTCCCCAGGCTTCCGCGAGTTCGTGGGCAAGTGCCGCGGTTCCGTAGTCCGGTGGACTCTCTTCCTCGTCGATATCTTCCAGCACCATTCCAATGGTCTGAGAATCGTCGACGTCTTCCAGTACCATTCCAATGGCCTGGGAATCATTGAAGCGTGCCCTCCTGTCGTCCGGAGGTCCTCCTTGTCCCTGTTTCTTAGGCTGTCGGCAATCTCTAGCCCAGTGGCCTGTCTTGCCATAGTTGTTGCAAGTGTCGTTCTTCTTGTCGCGTGGTGGGCGCTGTCCCTGGCCCTGGTTCCTGGGCTGTGCCTGAGAGATTGCGCCGACGCTCTCATCCATTGGTCCTGGGTGGGTGCCGTACGAGGTACTCGGAGTGTGCCTCTTTTTCTTGTCGCTGGCTTTGTTGCCCTGACTGGCGTAATAGCCTCTTGCCGAACGTCCCTCCTTTTTCTCTCTACGCCTCTCACTTTCGCGCTGGAATCACCTGTCGTCAATGTTGATTGCCGCGTCGATGTACTCCCTCAGTGTCTCCGGGCGGGGCGTTTTGCAAAGCTCATCCTTGACGTGGTCCTTGAGACCATCGTAGAACGCAAGCAGTTGCCCCTGAACCGACCAGTCGAGGTGCAACATGCAGGTCTGGAAGTCCACTGCGTATTCAGCCACTGAATGAGTCTGCCTCAACTTCTTGACCTGTTCCTCCGTCTTCCGTTGGATGTGACTGTCCGCGAAGAATTCTCCCATTTGTGCAAGAACCTCCCTGACTCCCTTCTGGATGACGGCGTGGATTTCCGGGTTTCTGTCCGCCGGCTGTAGCGCTAGCGCCTTCTGGTAGGGTTCGAACCAAGTGGCCGCTTTTCCAACAAGTCTAGTGCCAAGGTACGTCACCCCATCCTTGTGGTACGGCAGCTCGTCGACGTTGTATGTCGTGTAGGAAAGCACCGAATCTTTTCATGTCTCGAACTTGTCTTTGTCCCCGTCGTAGAGCTCGGGGTGAGGGATCTTCAGCTTCTTCTTGGGAGGTGCTTTGGCCGCTTCTAGGTCCCGAATCTTACCTCCGGCCTCTGCTAGATCCGTTCTCAACTGGGTGAGTTCTGCTATCAGCTGTTCGTTGGTCGCTATGTTGTCGTTCAGCGAGAGGGGTCCGAGTTGCTGCGCAAGGTCCGTGACTCCTCCGTCACTGGCGTTATCCTGGGGTGGAGCCGCGTCTGCGTCTCTGATCTCCGTATCCTCAGGCTGGATGGATCCAGCGATGCTGCTATCGTCAGATTCGTCACTGCTTGACGAACCGGGTTCTCCCTCTGGCTGGGTGTCTGGCAGGACCGTGTCCTCCCCAGGCGTAGCCAGGTTGTCGGTGTGCGATGAGCACTCTGTTCAATCAGTACCAAAGAAGGAAGCAAACAACGTATTACAAACCACTCGACTGTCAGGGTCGTCTGTCTGTAAGGGAGCACGGGCTCCACAGAATGCTGGGTTGGTAATTATGAAGATAGAACAAAGGGCAAGCTCCTATCGCACGGGTAATACAGTCAAATCGGAATGCCACTCAAAGTGTATGAGTGCAGTGAATGTGTATTGCTTGCTTGAAGAACCAAGCAAGAACTATCTAAGACCGTGGGCACGGTCATCGTATTTATCTAATTGTGGCGGGCCAGTAAGAGCACAGCTCTTACTTGCCCGGCAGGAAGGAGCTGCCTGGCACCGGGCACTGCTAGCGTGCCGGGCCATTTGCCTGGTGCCAAGACCCCTCTTGGCACCGGGCCACCTCTGATTGGCCGTCCTTCCGTTTGCCTGGTGCCAAGAGCCCTCTTGGCACCGGGCACCGTCTGACTGGCTCAAGCGACGAGCGGGGTCCCCAGTCATGCCTGAGGCGCCCGCTTCCTGCAGCTGGTCCAGTACGAACCAGGTTCGTCACATAGGGGTAATCCGTCTCTTATCTTTTCTCTGAAGATATCGTAATTCAAATATTCGTATAGTACGCCCTTGAACTCATCCGGTGTCCTGCTTCAGTTGTCCGTATCTAGTCCGCTAGCGTGGATGAGTATTACGAACCTCTCTTCGTGCTCATCTTCTTGCTCGGTCGTCCGTTATTGATCCCTGCGTCAGCCTATAAGGCAATCTTGGCTCCTACCCATTTTCTTGGGCGGCCCTTCGCCGTTATCTTGGCGGTTTGGTCTTCGAGGTCGGCGTCCCGAGCCTCGGCTGTCTTTCTGGCGGCTGGCGAGGTACTTCTCGCCCTTCTTCTACCAAACGTCGGGGTTGTAGTTTCTATCCGTGACGGCGGTCAATAGCAAGAAGGAAAAGGATCGCTAATGTAGCTATACCATTGTCTAAGGATTCTAAGGTGAAGAAGAAAGAAAGGAAAATCTACCAAGGTGCTCTTCAGTGTGCCGAGGTTAGGTGGGAGCTGGAGAGCGCACGGGCCCACAGGGCTTGCAGGTGCCAAGCCCTCGGCCCGATTGGGACTAGTGCGGGGTCAGCTCCAAAGAGGGATCGCACTGCTGGCGGTGCTGGCCGTGACACCGCGTGTCGTGTAAGGAAAGGACCCCAACCCACACACACGACCAACTCACATGGGTACCGAGCGGGCCAAGACCTCACTCCCATGTCATGGCCCGCCCTACACTCTGTCATGTATATAAGCAGTTGCCCTCACCCCTTCCTTTGCGAGGGCTAGGTTGAAGTCTCTTACCAATACCAGTCATTGCTCGCTCTCTTCAGTACCTTCATTGTGACCTGTTGCACGCGATCGAAGTTGACAGCGCATTGAATTGTCTGCTCAATAGGTCTAAAAGTACAGAAAAGAACGCTTCCTTATACTCATGGAGAGAAGGCAAGGGAGGCGTTGTAATCAGCCCGAAAGAGGGCATTCCGAATGAAATGAGGACATTCTGAGTCAAGAATGAAGGAAATAACAAAGAATGAAGGAAGCTCAGAGGCATGTCAACCAGGGCCTGTCTAATTCCATGAAAAGTGGGGCAATTCCAGACGACATGACCACCCTGATCAGGCGTACCTACCTTCTTTACAAAAAGCTCGGGTTAACTTGCCACCTCGCTAGGTGACCCGTTGTTTGAGGATTTGTCGAGCTCGAAGAGCGCTCCATCCTTATCGTCTATATCCTCGATAATCTTGCCCCGCGCTGACCTTAAGCGCTCAAGTGGTTATCTTCGGGCGCTACACGTTTCTGTTGTGCTGTTGCGCGCCGAAGTCTTGACGATGAGCTCGTTGTTAGGCCATCAAGCGTAATCTCGGCGCCGTAGCGAGCTCAATTGTATGGTATGGAGGTCCCTACGATTTGAAAAAAATCGCAGCTACCATTGTTGAGGCCATCGGGCATCGGAAAGTAAAAAAGAAAAGAAGATGATTTCTGCTACAGGGAGGAAGCTGTCACGGCCGGCTTGGAATGAGGGCGGAACTCCTCTATTGGGCGCTATAGACGAAGATTCTAAACTAAAGAGAAAAGGGAAAAAAAGCTCAAAAGCCTCCCCTCGCGAGATTCTTCCAGGGCGTCTCAAGGTGGGGCTCTGGCCGAGCTTCCATTAGTCAGTTGGGTGGATCCCTCTGGCTGGTCGGGTGGATGCACCCGGCTGGCGTCTGATTAGTCGGAGCGTCTGGGAGGCCTGGAGGACCAGGCCCTCACAGAAGCTATCTGCAGTCAGCTAAATGTAGCCTGGAAGGTCTGTGCTCTGCTGACGTAACAGCTACGAGCGCCCCCTCGCCCAAGCTCAAAGCCAATATCTCTACAGCTTGAGTACTAACGGCTGCCCTATCTAATTATTATCTAGAATGATTTGGAGCTGGTGAGAGTTTGCGCCTAGCTCAGGGTGTGTTTAGCGTCGGTGTGTGTTTAGCGTCGGTCATCCTTTTCCCCAAGGTTTGGGAAGGGTTGGAGAGGCAGAGGGGGGGATTTATCGGCGGTGGTATTAGTGCGTGCATTATCTGTACATTATGTAGTTGGCTACCAGACAGCCAGGGTTTGTAGGGACAAACAGCAACTGCAACCCCGCATCTCAGCACGCCTCACAAACACTCAAACCCGGAAAACACCGACACCAGCAGACATGGCAGTGGCGCTGTGTTCTTTTTGCGCAGCATACCCAGAAATCTCCCACGATTCTTTCCGTCTACCAGACTACGGACAGCTCGAGCAAAGCGCAACGCAGGGCTGCGGAGGCTGCCGCTTCTTCCGTGACTGTTTACGCACCAGTGTCAACGAAACTCTGTCATTCAGTCCTGACACCCGTATTAGCGTCCGTCCAAGCTTCTGGCCTAGCCTAACTGCAACCGACCCCCGAGCAGGCAGGGAATTGAAATATACTTTACTAGTTGCCGTCTCGGGGGAACACTACGCCCAGCTCTGTGACTCCAGAGAGGGCCACCGACGAAGCTTGCTGCAGAAGGCCCTGAGCTGGCTACAAGAATGCAGTACCCAGCACGCACCATGCGCATCGCCCTAAGTCACTGCTGGGGCCAATGCGCCGACATGACCAAGCTGGGGCTGGAGAACGAAGCGACGTGGCACCACGGTATTGACCTCGAGTCCCTTTCGCTCAACTTTCAAGACGCCATCACCGTTACACGGCGGCTTGGCATCCGCTACCTCTGGATCGACGCGCTCTGTATTCTCTAGGACTCGGCTGCCGACTGGCTCGCCGAGTCACTCAAGATGACATTCGTCTTCGGCACTGCAACCCTCGTGCTCTCGGCCACGTCCGCGAAACATTGCAACGAGGGCATTTTCCTGCAGCGACCGCTGATACGCTCGCCTGCTCTCGGCCGGAACAAGCATACGTTTCTAGTGCCATTTGCCGACATCGACCTCTGGGCCAAAGGACAGACCGAACCTGACCGAATCGTTTCCTGCGAGTCCATCATCGCAAAGTCTGCTCTGAGCTCGCGTGGCTGGGCCGCTCAGGAGCGGATTGTGGCAAAGAGGATTTTGCACTATACTAGAACGGAGATGATCTAGGAGTGCGCATACCACTACCGATCGGAATTATCGCGGCCTCGGGAGCCGGCGACCTCCTCGGATAAGCCCGTCGTCGACCTCAACGTCTCGGCGCACCCAGACTTTCCGAGCTCCAAGAGGAGAAGAGTACAAAACTTAGTCACGCAGTGGCGTCAGCAGAGCTCACGCCAGGTCGCTCCGGACGACAACTTGGATCCGGACCAGGCCATACAGGCCTGGTTCTCCTGCATCGAGGAGTATTTGCCGCGAAAACTAACGTTTTCCACCGACAAGCTCCCCACCGTTGCCGGCCTGGCTGCTCTATTTCAATCTGGTCTCACCGGCGCTGGGGAATACCTAGCCGGCTGTGGAGCGGATACCTCGTCCGGTGTCTCTCGTGGGAAGCTTCAGGAATGGAAAGCAAGGGGGCTTCCGCCGTCTATCGCGCGCCCTCTTGGAGCTGGGCCGCTTGCGACTGTGGTGTAGCGTGGGCCTGGGAATCCCGACAGCGTGGCCCACCCCCTACCTCGATAGAGTGGCCAAATGCGTACAACCCCTGTCTGGTTAGCCACGAGATCGTCCCTGTCCAGGGCGATGGCCCAGAGCACCTCATGGGCGCCGAAGAAGGCTCCTACATCGCTCTGGAAGGATTCTGCACACCATTGCGAAGTTTCAGGTGCAGCAGTCCCGGTGATTACGATTATGTCGATCAGACGGAGGATTGGAAGTACACACGCGACGAAGACGAGTGCGAGGCCGGCGACGAAATTTGCGCGATGCACTTACAGTGGGCCATGGCAGACGCTGACCCGGTTGACGATGACACGGCCAAGCTCGTTGTTTGCGCGTTGCTCCTGGTGCGGACGGGAAACAGCCCTTCCTTCCGTAGGCTCGGTCTGATACGGCGTATGATTAGCCGCGAGACCTGCTACGTTGATGGTGAAGAGGTGCTCATGAGTCTGGAGGAATCATATGACTCTGTTGGCTGGGAGAGAAAGTTGGTCAAGATCATCTAGGGGTCATATGGCTTGCAAGTCAGCCCCCATCTAGTTTCGCGAGGTCAATAATCAACTCATGCGCGTGTCGTTTTAGCCCTTCGACGCTTCGCGGGTGCCTGATTAGGCTTTCAAGTATGATATTAGCACCTCAAAGCTTTGTCTGAGATAATCAACCTTGGGTAATTAAATTCCGACTTCCTTTACCACAACTCAGACGTACAGCCATTCCATGACTCTCGGGCCATCGTTGCGCAAAGAATCCAGGCCATCGTTGCGCGAAGAATTCAGGCCACCGTTGCGCAAAGAATCTCATCTCGCCCCCTTAGAGCAGACGCCCTCTATTAACCAGCTGCAACAGAATGAACACCTGCGCGGCAGAGCCAAGGAACGACACCAACGAACTCCACCCCGGCGACACAAGCAGATACAGCAACATGCTCCCCACCACGCTCAGCGCACTCGCCACAGCAAGAATCCACGTCCACCTGCGCGGCTCACCGCCGCCACCCGCCATCACATCAGGCCAGAGCATCGTGAACAGGCCCAGGAGCTGCATGGCGCCGCCAGCCACCAGCTGCCAAAACTCGGCATCGTCGTAGCGCCCTGGCTCGCCCGGGCCGGGGCTGAGCCACCAGCCCATGAAGGCGGGGATGCAGGCAAGCACCGTCACGCTCGGCACGGCGAAGTTGACGAGCGCGCGGTTCTGCGGCGCGTAGTGTATCTGTTCTTCAAGCGGCGGCGGTGGCGGCCGGGCAGGGGGCTGGGAACCCGACGTGTCCCACCACCGCTCCGCTTCGGCGTCGAACAGGTCCTGCGGGCTGCCGTGCATCGCGCTGTAGGCGTCGGGGTAGTAGCTCTGCAGGGCGTCGATCTTGACTCTGAGAGCGGCCAGCGCAGGCTCGTTGAGGCTGCCGGCGTCGGCGGCCGACTTGATGGCGGCCATAAGCAGCCTCGCGCGTTTGAGCACGTTGTTGAGGCGGTTGCGCTGCGTCTGGTCGTCATGCACCGCGGCCTCGAGGTAGTCTTGGTAGTTATGGCAGCCGGCGAAGCGCTTGGGCCGCACGGGCAGGTCGACGTGGTTGCAGCGGGCCACGAGCGCGGCGTGCTCCTTGGCTGCGCGGTACAGCTTGACCCGGATGTTGAGCAGGTCCGGGTAGTAGTCGCTGGGGCCGAGGTTGACGATGCATTCGTGCACCTGCCAGTCCCGGAGACCGGCCACGTACTCGCTCCCCAGTCTCCGGTCGTGGCGGTAGATGCTGCGGCGGTCCATGTTCAAGTCCCTCTCGGCCGGGGTGAGATACTCAGCAAACTTGTCGCTGCAGGCTGCCGTGTCGCCGCCGTCGCCCAGGGCGAGGCTGGTGAGCGCGTTGAGCACCAGGAGGTGGCGTGCGACTTGCTGGCGTAGGGCGCGGTGTTCTTGGTTCACGGCTTGGTTCTCGTCGCGGCCCGGGTCGCTCTCGTCTACTCGCGCCACATGTTGTCAGACTTGTCGAGATAATACCATCAAGATATTTGTAGGGATAAGCTCAAAACCGACCTGGATGGGCCTTTCCTCTCCGGATCCGAATGTTGGCTCCCGAGACTCCCGCCTCGACGTCACCGAGGGAAACAGTCGTTGTGCTGGCGCTGCTCAGAGCCCTGTCGATGTTTGACGACGACGCCATCCTTGATGCCAAGATTCACGGTAGTTGGAACTAGATTAAGCGATTGATTATTGCGTAGGGCTATGCTAGTAAATATCTCGTGAGTGTTAATCGAGACCAAGGGTATAGTAAATAGTTAAGGAGATTTCACGCTCAAATCTTTGGGATCAACAAGGAAGGGAGCAGAGACTCACGATGCTCGGCTGTGGTGGTCGGCTTCCCCTCTTTTCCACCTTTCCAGGGCGCGTTTCCTTCAGCCCAGTGGTCCAAATCTAGCTTGGCGGAGGGGGCTCAGCCTTAGATAACGATGCTTCGCCTCCACCAGTTAGCGGGCTGGAGGTTATCAATGCACGCCATGCATCCACACATTCGTTTTCCTCGGTAACTGGAAATCAGCATCCCATCAGCACAAATTTGACGGCTCGGGCATCACATCTTTGATTAATTGTGCTGAGGTTTTGAAGAGGTTCGAGTCTCTCATATCTGCAAAGCGGCACTCTCGCTTTGCAGCCCCAAAACTCATCATGGGCTCTCACCTGTAGAGGGGCTCTCACCTGCAGAAGGCTCTCACCTGCAGAAGGCTCTCACCTGTACAAGGCTCTCACCTGTACAAGGCTCTCACCTGTAGAAGGGCTCTCACCTGTAGAAAGGCTCGCTTGCACTCACTGAGGACATCGGGCTGAAGATCACCCAGTCGTAGGAATCTGAACAAGCCGCATGAGGAAGTTTGGCGTTGGGGACCTGGGTACATATTCTAAATGTCTTGAATAACCAACAAGATCAGCATTAATCGATGCACAGCATGGCAATATTAGGTAGCGGCATTGCTAGGAGTTGGAACCCAGTTGGTACACAACAAATGATTGCCGATTATAACGCACTAATTACCCCCAGGCCTGGTGGGAAAAATTACTAGACTAACTACAGAAAGGTAAACCAATGAACGGACGTGAAAGCCAGCGAGAAAAGATGGCTTCACTCTTTGGTACATGATACACACTGCAAAACCCAGTCCACCATCACCGCTGCCCAGCCCTCGTCCCCAATTTTCAATCTGTTGTTGACTCAAAAACCACAGCAAGCAGTTGTAGACCCGAGTTGACGATGACGGCCCACGCCAATGCGCCCTGGCGCGGGCCCCAGGAACCCCTTCACTGCCGTGTTTTGGCCGACACGTCGTGGGGATACGGCTACCTTAGCCGATGAGGCTGCCGCACTGGAACAGGCTGATGTCGACGACAGTGTTCTAGAGGAATAAACGTAGTGTCAGCTTTTCCAGTTGCTTCCTAGACAAATGGCAACAAACAAATCGTCAGGGGGTGTTTCGCACGGGAGCAGCATTGGTAGAGCAGCAGTAGACATTGCCACCGTTGCAGGTGTTGCCGCCCAGGAGGTCGCCGAGTAGCAAGCTGATGACGGTGCACTGCAGGTCGAGGCCGCCGTGCTGGGTGCAGCAGACGGGCTGGTAGTTGGCGTTGCAGCTGCTGCCAGTGCGGGCGGCCACGACAGGCTCGGCCGCGGGAAGAGCCGTGGCAGTCATGGCGAGGGCCACGATGGCGGTGATGACGTTGGTGAGTTGCATTTTGGCTGGTTTAGGGGGTGGAACTGGGCGTTCTTTGCAACGAAGTGGAAATGAGGGGGTTCTGAGGTTGAGCTTGAGGGCAAGGCTGGGCCGGGATGCTGGATTGCTGATGTCTTTGGTGATGAGTCTGGGTTGGTGAAGTCGAGAGAAGAAGGGGGTTTATATAGATAGCTGTGAGGGCAACGTCGCCGGTAGTTTCGAAGGTGGAAACTGCTTCACGCCTCCATAGCCACCCCCTGGCCTCTGCATCAACTCATTCCCGATGCTGTGTTGATGTCCGTCGTCATCGACACGATGATTTCCTTGTTGGGAAGAAGACAACCAATGTCCAGGCCGAGTGTCAGCTTGGCGCTTTAGTGATAACAGACATATCCGACCAGCTTCTGAGGATATTCATGATTCAACTTGGTTCTGGACTTCAAGAAAGTGTTGACGTTCACTTGCTTAGGCGAAAAGCTAGAAGGACACTTGAAAATCCAGTTCGCTTCAGCTTGGGATGCCATTGCCACGTAAGAAAGCTACCACAGCTCAACACACTCTGCGGAAGTCGCAGCACATGACTGTTGCCAAATCCCCAGCTCCTACATAGTGTGCAGTGTTCCATGCTAACCAACGAATTGGAGGAAACCCGGGGCTCGGTGCGACCCGGAGAAGAGAGACTGATCAAGCTGTGGCCGCCCCTGAATGCCGCTGCCAACTTCTCTTCGAGATGCAACATGATCTGATAATTATGCCTCGGGTGGTATAGGCATCCAGCGATTGCCGTAACGGCGCGTTCTGCGATGTGATTTGCCAGGGGTTGCCCCAGGTTCACGTCGTCGCAGGAAAGAGTGGCGGCAGGGGAAATCTGCAAGACATCCCAACCGGCTCCTGCTCGCCGTTAGCCCCATAGAGATGAGATGAGCTTGGCGTCTTGGGTCCGAGATGGCTTGCACATCCGAGATCGGGATTAACCAAGAGAGCAAAGTCGAGTTCTCAGCCGCAGTTCCCGCCCGTCCGTTCAGTGCCCAAGCCAATACCAGCTATATCTTCGGCGCGAAGGTTAAAGGCACTCTGTTCTATCACCACAGCAGCATACTTGTTTGCTTTGATAGCTCATTCGTGCCCCTTTGCTTAAGCCTGCTTAAAACCAAGCTTGTCATACGGCTCAGATACGAGTCGGATAGGGGTCCTCGTCAGGATGCCGTGTGCCATGGCGTGTAGGAAGAAGCCGCCACCAAAAATTCCCGGCACATTCATAACATGGAAGCGGCGTACGAGAACGCGGCCAGAAGCTAGGCGCGTTTTCCAAGCTGCAGCCAGCCAGATTCATGGCGCATCACTTTGTAAAACTAGATTCCCGAACCCCACGGGGCCGGAACGAGCTGCCCAGAAAATTCGTTGGCCCGTCACGTTCCACGACATGCGAGCCTCGGAAATTGCCCCTTTAGCCGCCTCCCAGTAGCAGTCGAATTCTGAAAATACTAAAAGTAGATCTCTAGAGAGCTGCTATGTATGCGGCACGACCCTGGGAGGCATATCCGCCGCGTTGACAGCTACCGACGACCAGGATCCATAAAGCAGCCCGCACGTCCACTGTTGTTTCAACGAGTACGGTTATTTGAGTTTTTCGAAACGCAGCATTATTCGTTCAGATCAATCATGCTAATTAGAAGCCTGGGGGAGACGTTGGTTGGACATGGGCAGTGGGCAGTGGGCAGTGGGCAGTGGGCAGTGGGCAGCGGGCGCTGGTCAGGCAGCTTGGCTGAAGTGGACTTTCACCATGCCAACTCACAATTAGCAAACTGGGCAGCTTGACACGAATCCCTCCGGATGCGTAGTGGTGTTTGATGACGAGTATCAGACGACCGGACCCGAAGGCTTTGCTCTCCGACGGGTACGTGCAGTCCGCCAACGGCTGTGAAACGCGCCACTAATCCTAGCTAGTGCCAAACATGACTTGGTAAACAGACTTGAGTTGAGAAAATTAGAACAGTCTCTCTTCTGATGTTGCAATCCGGCACTCTTAATGCAACTTCGGAGTGAAAACAAGGAAGCGTTGCCACAAGACGAGACCAGCCTCCGTTCAACCAACTAAGAAGAGCCGCTCGTTGGTTGCCATTACCCTTATACCTGATTATAAAGCTATTCCATGAGCCTCAGAGCTTTGCAGGTCCTGTCAACCTCGGATTCCTGGAAGTTCGAGATCGCCATGACAGCTCTGTCATCAAGGCACGTGTGACTCACGAGAGCCGTACAAGCAACCAGAAAGAGATAGTGATAGCCCACAAACCAAAGAGAATCTGCAGGGCCGTGTAATAAGTTCATGGAAGGGAGCAGCTCAAGAAAGCCACTACCTTATCCAACCAGGTAGGTGGACGTGGCCTCATCTTGTTTTGTCGTTCATTATTCAGGCAAAATCAAGCCCGCTGCCACAAATCTCACCTCTCGTGCGAGACGCTTCTCATCTGAAGCTCAAGATCCCGAAGCCTCGCACAAGGCGCCCGCCACTGACGGCAATCCTTCGCGCCACCAACAACCCCTTGCCAAGGCGGCCACCCCCCACCCGACGCCGGCTTTGTGTCGGGTTTGCGCGTGAATGATTTTCAGTTTCTTCCAGGTCTAGACCACACCCTCGACGGCCTTGCAGTGTTGGTGGCCGGAAAACAACATCGAGCCAAGGCGCCGTGCTGTCCGGTCTGCAAAATGAGGCGGCCTTGGGCAGAACAATAGAACATCCATACCGAGTTTGGCCAAAGGGTTAATTACCGGCCGAAACCCCCTTCCCGAAATTCTGTAACCAAGCTGTGCGCGACAAGACGATGTCGATTATTTTCTGGGCTGACAGGACGCCGAAGATGGCACTCACTTTGAAGTGGCCTCAGAATCCAATGGCCGCCGATGGAGGGTGGGTTTCTTGGCAACGCGATTGCTGACCCCGATACTTCGTACCCCCGATCGGTGTCCACCGGCCTTGGCTTCACGCACGAGCGGACAATATATTGAAGATAATACTGCTAGATCTGTACAGTACTTGTGTCAAAATGCTTACTTTACACGCTCTGTTCTCCGTAATCCAGATAGAGTTGAAAGAGCGCGGAGAAGCTTCAGTTAAGGACGGGAAAATTCTGCCGCTCTGCTTGGCGTAAGCCCTAGGCCAAAGCTGGTATGGCTCAGCAACGCCACAACACCGCCTCGGCAGTGTCACCACACTTTCCAGAGTCGAGACACCCATTCCGAACTGCGAAAGGCTGTTGGGGAGCCGGACTTGCACCTTCTGCGGTCTTGATAAGGACTGACAAATAACTTGCCCCGATTCAGCTCGACTGGTTCCATTTTGGCTAACCAATAAAAGACATTGTGTCTTTCCGCCAAGGACGTCAAAGTCGAAACCTGGTAAACGATGCGGACACGAAGGTGCGGACACGAAGGTACGAACTGAGTACTCATTAAAGAACGCCCAGCAAGGTCATGTGAAGATGGCCATGGCCTACAGTGTGTGTTTTGTCCGAGAGAAAGAAAGTATTATTTCCAAGAGAGTATTATTTCCAAGCAGCATTATGCCAATACAAACACATTACAGTATGGTACATGTAGATAGGAAACGTGAAGGCGTGGTTGCTCGTTGGCAAGCTCTGTCCGGTCACCTCCGCGCGTCATACGACACTGTGTACTGGTCTGTCCTCCGCACATACATTGGCGGCGGCGGCGGCGGCGGCGGCGTCACCAAGCTCTGCTGGCTCCCTGCAGAGGGATAGTATGTAACGACGGGCTCTCCGGCATATCTGTGGTCGACCTCGACCTTCGCCACGCCGCCGAGGCTGTTGAGGTGGTGATGGTTGCTGCGCTCGAGGTCAAGGTACACGCCGGCTGAGACGTCGCCATTCTTCCCGCTCGGCACGGACCGCGCGGACCTCGACGAGTGTGATGATTTTGTCTTGGTGGTCCTCTCCGTGTTCCAGCGCACGAAGCGGTACAGGGAGGCGGTGACGGCGGCGAGCCCCGGGATGTCTTTGAGTATTCCGCGCAGGGGCGGCACGCAGCCCATGATGATAACGAAGGCCTGTTCCAGTCCGGCCCACATGACGGCCAAGCTAGCGCTGTACTGCGCGTCTACGGTGGGCTGCCTGCCGATCCAGACGGCCTTGAGGATGGACAGGGCCACCGTGAACAGCGACATGCCGAGCATGACGATGAGACCGACCTTGCGGTGCAACGCCATGTGTAGGCTCCAGACGATCATGACTGGCAACAAGACATAGGCCAAGTCCGAGAGCGTGTAGAGGGCTGCGTTTGTCAGTCCGAGGCCTCTAAAGCGCACGCGACGTTTGGAAGTGGCGGGGACTCACCTTGCAGGAAATACTCGAGGTAGATGACAATCCTCGGGTCCCATCTGGTGACTCCGGGGCGGAACACGTCCCAAAGACCCTCGGTAGGTTGGACTTGGAGCAGATGGATAGGGATGATGGCTGTCCCTACGATTGTCTGAGTCGTCGTGAGGACGATGGTGAACCACTTGAACCACTTGTGGACGCCGCCAAACAAGCGGACGAGAAGCAGGGCAATGGAGATGCGGGCTGTGATGGAGACAGCCATGCCGAAGACGAGGCCGAGCCAGCAGAACTTGAGCACGTTGACAAATGGACCGGGCATCTCAATATCAGCGTCGTGTTTCCCCATGCCGAAGTGGTACGAAGTCGATATGAGGCTCTGGAACACAAGCTGAAAGACCTGTGGCGCGGCAGCCTCGTCAGTATCCGGAGCTGCCGTGTAACACACATCGAGTTCACTCACAACCGCGGCCAGCATTAGCCAGTCGTCCAATCCCGTGGCTTTCGTGCCCTTCTTGCACAGGTAGAGCCTCAAGGAGATGGCCACCGTGGCAATTATGGTGAAGGTCCACGTCATGCCCATCACCAAGGGCCCGATGCCGTGGTCATTGGGATGGGCCGGCGGTGGAAACGCGAACGGTGGCGGGGCGGACATGACGGGTGTCGAGGAGAGCGACGATTAAATTACTAGCAACCGATCCGACGGGAAGGACAGATTGAGAGGAAATAGGACGAGCACCAATGATGTAGGAAAGACACGGAAAGAAAAGGGCGAACGAGCGAGAGATGGTATATTTGCGGGAGGGCAGAGAGGGAGCACGCTGGGGCCAATGTCCAACGTGCATTCCCTTGGGAGAAAAGAGGGCAACGACGGAGCCATGTCTGGCCACATCTCCAGCTTGCAATCCCGGGCCAAGGCGGCGTCGAGCGGCGGTGCGTGTGCCGTCCACGACTTCGTTCGAACAGTCGCCTCAACTGGGACGTGTGAGCGGGGGAATCTACGACGTCGGAGCGAAACAGCGTCCCGTCTGAGAGAGGCACAGCGGACAAAAGCGCCCTTGGCTTAGCTCTGCTGACCCGTGATTCTGACACTCCCAACTGAGCGAACGGCCAACAGGCGGCGGGCTGGACAAATCCTGCCAGCCATCCTTTCCTCGCTCCAAATCGTTCTAGTTCCAGTTTCGGGCTTGCCTTGCCACTTGACAGACTGGCCGAGCTCGAGCCGAAACGCGGTGCCTCGAGTTGCGTTGGTTTGGCCTCCAGCGTTCTTGCGGCAAGTGCAACAGCGAGTGCATCAGCGAGTGCGTCAGCGAGTGCGGCGACAAATGTCCAATGCAGACAAGACAGTACTGTACGAAGAAACATCGGCGGGTCAAAAACCGGCGCATCGGCGAATGCAATGGGCGAGTGCGACAGCAGGGGATACCTACAATCCGAGTCGCCAACAACCTTGGCGGTTGATGGCGACGAAAACAAGGCAGGTGCACTATCGACAGGCGCATCGAATCGCTGTATTCCAGCAGGTTTCTAACCGCGAAGAGAGAATGGTGGGCAGAGAAAGCAAGTGCAGAGAAAGCAAGTGCATCGATGGATCGGTGGGTTTTGGGGTTTTCGGGAAAACGTTCGGTCAATAGGCAAGTGCGGCTCACTCACGTGCAAAACAGTCTTTCAGTGGCAATACGCCGATCCTCCAGGGTCGATACCTGGTACATACGTACAGCACGAAGCTGCCGAAATAAGATGCAGCCTTGGAAGGAACAGGGGGCTTCGGCGGGGACGTTCGGACTTGGGAGATGGCGGGGTCGGTCGGTGACGGCCCAAAAAGTTGGGGTGCACGTTTCGTCGGCTTCCCACGGGCTGCTGCCACCACGCAGTCATTCGCTGTAATTGTCTTGATAAGGCAATTACTGACCGAGCACCCGAGGAGATGGGTTGTCGTCCATCCGGACAGAGCAATCCAGACTTCCCAGACTTTCCCAGACTTTCCCAGACTTTCCCAGACTTTCCCAGACTTTCCCAGACTTTCCCAGACTTTCCCAGACTTTCCCAGACTTTCCCAGACTTTCCCAGACCTTCCCAGACTTTCCTTGGTTGGCTGAAATATAAATAGCGTTGGGCTGCAGTGCTGCGGCGACGAATGCGACTGTTTTCGCGCTTGCCCACTGGGTAATAAACCGAACCGGGCTCGTTCCTTGGCAACGTCGCAGTTCCCCTTGCATCGCCGCCGGTCCGCCTTTCTCGACATGGAGAAGAGGAAATAACCTCATGTCCTGAATGGCGGGGTAGAGTCTACATTGCGACTTTACGTTGTCTTCTCTTGGGACCGGTAAGTTTTATCAACTGGTCGTGGCTCTCCAAGTTGGCAAGGTTTCGTGCAGAAGGAGATCTGGTGCAGGATGACGCCTTGAGTCCTTGACAATGCTGACTTGGAGTCAGCAGCGAGCGCGCGGCGCGATTGCCGCCTCTGGAGTCTGGATTCCTGGAAACAACCACGAATACGTGTATTTACTTACGTATTCGTAGTTACCTTACACACATGTATTCCGTACGCGGAACGAATATGCAAGGCATCCGTATCCGTATCTTGCGGGCAAGACGGTCATAAAGTTCAAATACGAGCAGCAGCCATGCAAGACAAGACAGCTAACGGCCCGACAAGAAGGCGACAGCCTAGACGCCAACACGCGGGAATAGCCGTGCTTGATCCTGCCGCAGATTTAGGAGCCAGCGACCGTGCGGTACTGTACAGACTTTGTGCGTGGATACCCACAGAGTATTCGTGCCTTGCTATGTACATGCTTATTCACATCTGGCAGACGAACTCCCGCGCCCAGGGGCCCTGCCCCACCTCACATCACCTCAGTAGCCGCGCACGCGGTAGTGCATCTCGCACGCGGTAGTGCATCTGCGCACGCGGTAGTGAATCTGCTCAAGCCTTGCAAGGCACTTGGTAGGGAGCATGCATCCTTGCTGCCGCATGCACGATGCCTCGATTCTGCTGAGAGGAATGATGAAGAACCTTGGGGAACTTTTCAGACAACCTAAGTTGCGTCGAGCAGGCGCACGGCCTTTTCGCCCGCCAAATCCAGAAGGCCGCTTTCGTTTCGAGGCCTCACCGAGAAGTTACTAGGTTATAGCAGCCCTGATCCATGCTCAACGCCGGCACTCCAGCATGCAAGGCGCCGAATTACGCTAGAAAAAGCACCCCGCCTTCCAGCTCCCTTGTTCCCCTGCTCCGGGCACTACTCCGGAGCGCAGCTACCTTAGGTTCTGACGCCAGCCGGCCACAGCACGGGCGGCCGTGCGAAGTCGGTCTCTCTCCAACAAGAGAAAATCGCCGTGATAGCGTCGCGATAGCGCTTGAATGGCCTCGATTGAAGCCCATGACGCATACCAACGGAATGGTTACCTGGTGCCAGCGCTCCGGTCGCGAAGACGGACCCAACAACTGCTGTGCGACGCGACAGGCTCGTTACCCCGCGTCCCCCAAATAATTGTCGGGACATGCCTGGAAGGCGCGGGCAAGCGGCCATCCACCGTTCACATCCATCGTTCACCATCCATCGTCCCATCTCGCCCCATCCCAACGCCCAAAGCCGATGTTCTTCATCAATCCGCAACGAAGTTACCTGTGCCGCACTCCTAACCGGGGGCCCTCCGCCGTAACAGGGCCGGACTGGGGCATGTCCAACAAGCGCGCTCCTTGAGGAGCCAACCAAGTGTGGCAACTCGAAGAATGTAATGTTATCTAAATAAGCCATCCATAAGGCAGGCAGTCTAAGGCAGGCAGTCTCCCTTAGCATCTCCCCTCGGACCCCTACCAGGAACACAGGGCAGCGGGGTGCAGGCAGGCATCGCCGTTCACCCCACCTTACCAGGCTGCCTGCCGGGGTAGCTGCGAAGTCAGTCAATAAGCCGCCGAAAGGGGGCCCAGGTGCATATTGCTTTAAGCGGGTTTGCTTTCCTTTTCCTCTTTACTGCATACCGTCCCACACACCCACACACCCATACAGCTCACTCCTGGAAGCAAGACTGGTAGGACACGGCGAGTGGCTGGGCATGTTTCCGGATTGGTGATTTTTCTTTTTGCTTTATTGGCTAGGTCAATCCAATCGCAGCAATGGCGGGCTTGTCATCCTGCTTGAGATGGGGCACGGCGGCTTGAAGACGCAGTGGTCAGCAACCACCCTCCACACAATAATTATACTGGGTGCTGTCCTTTCCCCCCTCAGCACGAGTCCTCCACTTCTTTTCCTCCAGCGGGATCATATCTCACGTCCCTTGTAATAATCCTCGGCAGCTTGGGCTCACGGCAAAAGCGGCCTGTTTGTCTATCTATCTTGATACCTACCTACCTAACTTGATACCTACCTACCTTGATACCTACCTGACCAACTTGATACCTACCTACCTACCTTGATACCTACCTACCTACCACCTACCTACCACCTACCTTGATACCTACCTACCCACTGCCCCCTCCACAAGTTACAGAGACCCCACACCACGTCACAGCCGCTCTCAGTTACACACACACATAGACCATGCCATCCTCGCTTCCGGACCCCGCCCCGGCCCCGGCCCCGGCCTCCGCCTCCGCCTCCGCCTTGGGCCAAGACCCCAAGACCGTCTTCGTGACCAGCGCCACCGGGCTGGTCGGCAGCACGCTCTGCGAGCTGCTCATCGCGCAGGGCTACTCGGTGCGGGCGACGACGCGGGACCTTTCGACGCCGGCGGCCCAGGCGCTGCTCCGCGTCGGGGTCCACCTCGTCCAGGGGTCGTGGGACGCGCCCGACTCGGTGCTGCGCGAGAACCTCGGCCGTAGCAGCAAGCTGTTCCTGTGCCTGCTGATGGACCTGTTCGACGCTTCGCTGATGCCGCAGCGGGCGGCGCAGATGGCCCGCGTGGCCCGCGCCGCCGGCGTCACACAAGTCGTGACGCTGACGTCGCTCGGCTCGGCCATGGTCGAGGACGGCGCGCCGCTGCTGCCGGTGCCGCTCAGCCCGTTCGCGGCCGCCGCGTTCCCCGCTGGCTACGACGTCGAGAAGGCGGCCATGGCCGGCGGCTTCGACAGCTGGACGCTGCTGCGGCCGGGCTTCTTCATGGCCAACTTCCTCGAGCCCAAGATCGGCCTCGGCTTCGTCGGCCAGCTACGCGACCGCGAGAAGGGCGTGTGGCGCAGCTCCATGGCCGGCGAGGCCCTGCTGGGCCTGGTCGACCACGTCGACATTGCCAAGACGGCGGTGGCGGCGTTTGAGGCGCCGGCAAAGTTCCACGGCAAGAAGGTCGGGCTGGTCAGCGACGAGATGCCGGTGCAGAACGCCCTCGACGGGCTGGCGCGCGCCATTGGCGACGGCCGGAAGCTCAAGGCGGAATTCATGGGCGACGACGAGATGAAGGCCGCCCAGGAAGCCGGGTCGTGGTTGTACTTTTGCTCAGACCCCACCGCGCGCTACATGCACGACTACGTGGGCGACCTCGCCGAGATTGGTAGCTGGATCCCCGGCGGGCTGACGTCGTGGGACGCTTTCCTCGCGAGGGAGGAGAAGCTGGTGAGGGAGACTTATGGGCGGCGCATGAAGCGGAGGAGTTTTTGGTTATTCGGTTGGAAGTAGCACCAGAACACGGCCGGTCTCTACATATTCCCTTGTCTTCTTTATATTTTTATATACGGTTAGCCTCGATGCCCTAGTGTCAAGTAAGAAGTCACCCGCATTTGTGTAACGCTGCGAGTAGTCCCGCCACTACCAATGTAGACCGTTTTGCAGCTGAGCAACGTGTGCCATATTAGCCAGTAACCTAGACTTGCTCAACTTGATCGTGTTCTTATCGTACGTAAATACGCTGTATACGCTCTCAAGCCCTTGTATTCCTGGTGAGGAACCAGGTACGCCTACCAGAAACGCCTCAGATACGCCTCAGAGACGCCTCACAGACGCCTCACAGACGCCTCAGATACGCCTCAGAGACGCCTCAGAGACGCTCTAAATACACCTCAATGAAGTCCAGCAACCACGTAACACAGCAATCCGTACGGCACATAACACCGTGACATGTGCGAATACCCACCACAGTTCACAGCAAGGCAGAGCATCATATCATACACGTTACATGTGATGCGTTTTGTTATTTTTACTCTCGTTATTTTATCGTCAAGCTGACCACAGAGTGCGTGACTCTTAACTATAGAACCTCACGGCAGGCGCACGTCCATGACGCTCTCGTAGCTGCCGCCATTGTAGACGTACGTCTTGATGAGCTTGAGCCCGGCGGCCTCGATCAGGCGGCGCCACTGCGCCTCGGTGCGCTCGCCACTGGCAAAGGCAGCCAGCATGGTCAGGTCCATGGACGTCGTGTCGACGTTGACGCCCGTCTCGGGCAGGATCATCTCATCGATCAGCAGCACCGAGTCGGCCGTCATGGCCGCCTTGGTCAGCTCCAGCAGAGTCTGCACCTTGAGATCAGGGTGGTTGTGGAGCACGCCGCGCATGAAGTAGAACTTGGCCCCTGTAAGTTGTCAGTTCCTGGACGTGGCAGCAAAGAGGCAGGGGGGTGGGTAACTCGGGAGAGGCTCACCATGCACGGGCTGGGGGTTCCAGAAGTTGTGCACCATGTTCTCGACCTTCGGAGTGGGCAGGGCCTGGGCGATGGAATGCGGCAAGTCCTGCAGGATGACCCGGCCGGGCACGTTCGGATGGACGGCCTTGAACTGGGCACACTGGTGGCCGATGCTGCCGCCGATGTTGACGTAGACAGGGGCCTCGGCGGGCCAGCCCTCGGTCGCGGCCTCGACGGGGTACACGCTCAGCCACGACAGGTCGGACTCGCGCCGCAAGGCCATGAAATCGTTAAAGTAGGCCAGGTTGGCCGGGTTGTCACCGAACCACGCGTAGGCGTGCTTGTCGGTCTTGTAGGCGTCCTGGAATACCGTGTGCAGCTCATCTGTTGGGCTCTTGTAGCCATTTTTCTTCAGGTGCTCCGGGATGGCCAGATACTGCGGCACGCAGGTGTACAGGCTTTTTTGGAAACGGTCAGTGCTTGACTCGCGACGTGGTCATGGCAGGCGAAGTGATGATGCTCAACATACTAGTGGCGGATACCCGGCTCTGCAACCTTGTCGGCGAGGTTCTCGGTCAGGGCATTGGCGGCATAGCGGCGCTTGCTGTCCTCGTCGACGGCACCAATAGAGGCGAGGTACCTCAGGAGGCGGCCTGCAACGAGTTCACGGGTCAGTTGACTGAGGCGGTAGATGGCATGCAACGAACGGCCTATCTTACCGGCGAGCAGGACTTCCGCCCCGGTCTTCTGGGCGACTTCGTCGACGGTCAAGGGGCCAGCGGACTTGACTAGGAGCTTGAACAGGCCCAAGTTGAAGCCAACCTCGATGATAGTTGTTTGGAGAGGCTGACAGACGAGACGGTCAATCTTTGTTTACTAGGGGGTTCACGGTTCACGGAGCACAACCTACTAGGCACCCATATCGGTGGACTGTTTCGTCGGGAAGCTCGAGCGAGTATGCCAGCTTGTGCAGAGAGGCCATGATGGAGTGGCGAGTCGACTCATCGGCCGTAGCGGCCAGGGCCTTGATCTGGTCAAGGGCGGCGTCAACCATTGTGTATAACGTTTGTGTGTGTGTGTGTGTGTGTGTGTGTGTGAGAGAGAGAGAGAGAGAGAGAGAGAGAGAGAGAGAGAGAGAGAGAGAGAGAGAGAGAGAGAGAGAGAGAGAGAGAGAATGTGTGTGTGTCTGTGAGAAGTGAGTTGAGCTACTGACAATGGCAATGATCACAATCACAGCCTGTGGTGTTGCTTGCTTCTACTTAAGGTATCCCACCCCCTCTCCCACCCCCTCTCCCACCCCCCCTTGTTGACATTGGATTTGTCGGTTAACTTGATATTCGTGCGTTGCATATATGGGGGCTGCCAAGAGATTGCCTGACAAAGACCGGTGGGTACCCAAGGTACGTACCTTGATGGCCAAGGTATTATGTGCCGAGCAAGTGCAGGAGGTATGCTGCTCCCAATGTGCGTGCACGTGTATTTCGAACCAACACGAGGAACCACAAGCGTTGCATAGGCACCTTCCCCAAAGACTGTTCCAGATGTACTGTGTATCCGTCTGAGCCGGACATAATTACATTGGCGACGGATTTCCGCCCAGCGCTTGTCTGATCCCGGTGGATCAGCTACTATAGTTGTTCCTTGTTCCTGTCAGGCTCCAGCTGCGGGTTGCCGTGATGTGCGTGTGAGTGGGGAGCTTCTAGGCCTACTAGAAAGTTTAGCTTGGGCGGGAAGCTCGGCAAAGTGGCAAGGTGCATCGGGGTCGTGATTCCTTCGAGTCGGCCGGTCTGAGCCACGTCTGGGGTGTGACAAGTCACCTTCAATGATTCGAGGGAAGCAGGGCAGTAGCCGATTAGATAGCGCGCAGCCTTGTCGGGCTGTTGTCGAGTAACGAATGTCGCGGAGCGCCAAAGAAACACGGTCGACATGCTTGTTCAGTAATTGACAATGTGACATGAAGTAAATTATTCGACTCGTGGCCCAGGCCAGCACGCAGTACAGTCAGTACAGTCAGTACAGTGTCTGGTGCCAGTGCTGTCTGGTGCCAGTGCTGTGCCGTTCAATAATCCCGCCAAACACGGAAACAAACCAATAAACAATCGACTCAAAATTCGGAATGGAACCCCATACGACCTCAGCAGCCGGGTTGGCGGTGCGCGTGCTGTAACCCATCCGCCCATTTATCCATCCCAGCTAAGGTTATAACACCTAAAACAGCAGTTGGTGTAACGCCGTGTCTGACCCAAGCATGCCCGAGCATGCCGTATTTCGCAAAAATGCCCGATCCACCGGTACGACGCGTAATCTGTATCGGCTGACAGCCTGACGCCCTGTATCAGCTAACAGCCTGACGCCCTGTAAGATGACGCAGTAACCTGGAAGGTAAGGTTGGTGGCTCCTCCTCGGGCTGCACTACCACTACCGCGTCTCCACAGGCCTGGCCACACTGACCGCGGCCACACGACCACGGCCCCACAGCTGTCCGCTTTCCATTGGATCAAATCCTCAAAGCCCCCGCGCAGCGAGGGCAGCCGCCAGCGTGTGGGCAAAAGTGTCCACATGGTCTGGGCCAATCATGGTGTAGTGCTCGCCGGCGACAGGGTGGAACCGCACCTTCTCGGTGCAAAAGTCAGCCCAGCGTGCAAGGTGGACGGCGAGCCACTCCTCGCGCGACTTGGCCACGGCGCGGAGGGGGATGGCGTAGAAGACGTCCAACGCGGCGACGGACCCCAACGGCTCGTAGTCGACGGCCATGCTCTGCAAGCCGAACGCGACATCGGCCCAGCGCGCGAGCGCGTCGCGCGTCAGCCCCAGCTCGGCTAGCTTGGGCGCGCCTGCCTCGGCCACGACCTGCTCCAGCGCCGCAGCGCGCGACAGCCCGCGGAACCTGCTGCCGTCGTCGGAGTCGGCCTCGGCCGCGTCGGCGCGCTCCTCCGTAGTCAGGCCGAGGAAGTAGGCCAGGTGCAGCAGGCACATGTTCCAGCTGAGCTGGCGCATGCGGTGCTTGATGTGCGGCGGCAGGTTGAGGCTGCCGACGAACCGCACCTCGTCACCGAACCGGGGCCCCGTCAGCACCTTAGCCATCTCGAACGCCAGCATGGTGCCGAAGCTGTACCCGGCAAGCGCGTACGGCCCCCGCGGCTGCACCCGCCGCACCGCCCCCACGTACGTCTCCACCGCCTCGCCGATGCTGCCGAAGCTGCTCTGCCCCGGCTCGAACCCCCGCGCCCGCAGCGCGTACGTGGGCCGCGAGTGCCGCTCCAGCGCCCCCATTCGCACCGACAGGTTAAGGAACACGAGCACCTCGCCCACCCCCGGGTGCACCAGCCAGAGCGGCGTCCTGTGCCCCGTTGCCGCGAGCGTGACCACGGGGTCATACATGCTGTCGAGCGTGGCCACGGGGTCATACGTGCTGTCGAGCGTGGCCACGGGGTCATACGTGCTGTCGAGCCTGACCACGGGGTCATACGTGCTGTCGTTGCCGTTGTGCGCGTTGTGCGCGTTGGCGTTGGGTGGTGCTGACGAGTGGGGCGGTGTAGGGTTGCGCGCTAGAGATGCATCCGATGGGGGTATCTGGAATTCCAGCGCCCCTGCCAGGGACCGGGCCGTCGGGTGCTTCATCAAGGTGATGACGGGGACGGATATGCCTAACCGCGTATCTAGCCGGTGCTTGAGCCGGATCAGATCCATCGATGTGAAGCCGAGCGAGAAGACGGGCGTGTCGACGCTCAAGGTCGGTGGGGGCGCCGTGCTGCCTCCCGCCGCAATGGCGGCAATGTCCTGGAGCAGGAGCGTCTCGGCCTCGCTTGCGGGTGTCGTGTCGGCGGCGGCCTCTCTCTGTTTCGCAGCAGCGAGCTCGTCGAGTGCCTCTGCGTGGAGCTCAACGTCGGCGGCAAAGACGCCCTGCTCGAACAGCGTGCGCATCTTGGCCCGTGAGATTTTGCCCAGTGCCGAAGTCGGCAGCAGTGCCACCGATGCTTCGCCGAGCACGAAGACCAGCGGACGCGACGCCGTGCTCAGTACGCAGGCCTGCACGACGGCCTCCTCGGCAGCTGCCCGTTCCCGTGTTGGCGTCGGCCAGGCCCGAGGCACCACGGCGACGGTGACCTGCTCAGTGGGCATGCCCGGGGCGCGCGACGCGAACAAGACAACACGCGCCACCGCCAGGCCCGAAACTGCCCGCTCGACGGCTGTCTGCACGTCGGCCGCCAGCAGCTTGACGCCGTTGATGTTGACCACGTCCTTGACGCGCCCGGCCAGGCGTAGGTTGCCGCCCGCGTCCAGCGCCGCCTGGTCCTCGGTTCGGAACCATCCGTCGGGCGTGAAAGCGGCTGCGCTAGCCGGCGCGTTGCGGTAGTACCCTTTGAAGACGACGGGCCCGCGCACCTCGAGGTCGCCCACCTCGCCAGGCACAGCTACCCGGCGGCGCTCCGGATTTGTCGTCTGGCCGCTGTCGTTGCTGGTATCGTTATCGGCCACTGTGATGCGCATCTCGATGCCGGGCATGCACCGTCCCAGCGCGGCCACTGCCGAGTCGTGCTCGACCTCGTACGCCGGACAGGCCAGGTTAAAGATGGCGCCGGCGCACGTCTCGGTCATGCCGAAGCCAGGGGTAAGCACGTCTGGCGGCGCGCCGAGCCCGCTCAGCAACGCCGCGGCAGCCACGCACGTCGCCGTGTCGTTGGCCTCGCCGCCCGACGCGAGCGCCACCAGTCCCGACAGGTCCCACCTCTTCTTGTCTTGTTGCCCGCTCTCTTCGTCGTCTGTTGTCCCTGCCGCGACGGCGCCCACCAGCCGCGCGAGGAAGAAATTCGGCGCAAACGAGCGCGCCACGCGGTGCTCGCTGAGTAGGTCGAGGAACCGCACCGGCTCCGACACGACGTCGCTCGCGTAGGCGTGCACCTGGTCGGCGCCCAGCCACAGCGCCTGCAGATGGATTTCCACCAGGCTCGCCACGTGGTCGAGCCCGATCCAGTTCAGCAGCGTCCCCGACGCCGGCAGCGGGCGCACCGACGCCTTGCCCGCCACCGCCGCGAGCACTTGCGCGTGCGTCAGCTGCACCGCCTTGGCATTGCCCGTGCTGCCGGATGTGAGCATCAGCATGGCTAGCCCGGGTGGTGGGGCGCAGTGTCCGTCGGGGCCGTTGGAATCGCCAATCCCGTTCGTGCCGTTAACTCCGTTGACACCATTGATTCCGTTGACTTTTTTGTTGCCATAGGTGCTGTTGGTGCCGTTGGTGCCGTTGACTTTTTTGTTGCCATAGGTGCTGTTGGTGTCGTTGGTGCCGTTGACTTTTTTGTTGCCATGGGTGCCGTTGGTGCCGTTGGTGCTGTTGGTGCCATTGGTGCCAGCGTTGGTATTGTGGCCAAGGACATGCCCGTTTGTGTCGCTAGTGTGTTTGACGCCGTTGAGAGCGTTGATGCCGTTGACTTGCTTGGCGCCTTTGAGCGGGTCCGGTGGTTCTGAGCCATCTTGGACAAGGCATTCGAGTGACTCGACAAGGCGTTCGAGTGACTCGACCGTGCGCACCCGCAGCGTGTGGTCGCCGTCAAACAGCGGCAGCGCCCGAGCCCGCGTGATGCAGAGGGGCGACTGAAGCAGAACTGCGAGCCCCTGGATGTGCTGAAGCCGGTGCTCGTCGACGTTGCTGAAGGGCGACGAGAGCACCGGCAGGCCGTCGGCGAGCAGCACGGCCCAGAACCACAGAATCGCGTCCCAGTGGTCTTCGAGATGGAGCAGCACGGGACTCGCCCGGTGGAACCCGCCGAGCGACCGCAGGGCGTCGCTGCGGAGCGATGCCTCGGCATGCAAGGCGCTGTAGGATATCTTGTTCGGCACGGTGCCGCTCCGCGGGTACAGCAGCAGCTTCCCAGATGACGGCCCGGACGCCGCCCTCTCCCGCAAGAGATCCTGGAGTACCATTCCCTGATCCATTGTAGAGGGATGCGATGCGGGTAAGGAAGCGAGAGTTTGCCGGGTCAAGAGCCAAGCGCAGGACACACTGCCAGAATTAGTCTGGGGAAACTTGTCTGTCTCTAGAATTGGGGCAGAAATAATGGGGCATGGCTCTCGACAATCCGCCTCGCTGGTTATCTACACGGGAGCAGGCTTACTTCACATCGTAGTCTGCGTGCCAAGGTGAAGCCCAGTGTCCCAGTAGTGAGCCGGCCGGCAAGCGAGGGAATGCAACCGTTGCCCCCCACCCACTTCCACGGCGCCCAGTCCCCCCCCCCCCCCTTTTTCCCGTGTCATCACCTCCATTTCCATATCTCACTTGGCTCACTAGGCTGGCGAGACCTTGGTAACACTTCGCAGGGCGGCGGGGCTTCCAAGACCCTTGAAGGATTGCGACCTCCCACAGTCTAATGCTTCGCCCGCCAAGAACCTTGAATCCCGCCTGCAACCACAATTCAATGGGGGGGATTCGGTCACTCGCGGGCGGGATTCAAGGTTTGCGTCCACCGGCGACTTCTTCGCCGCATTTTATGGAGCAGCATCTTAAGCATACATACCGAATATGTGTACGTGTATCCAGTCCTAGCTCTCGATCGATGGAGGCCTGCGCCTGCGCCTGCGCTTGCGCCTGCATTGCATCGCGTCCACCTGCCATGTCGTGTCGGCCCCCCCCCCCCCCCCCCCCCCCTCCTCCCATTCCTGCGGATTGTCTATTGCTCGGCGTAAAGGCACCGCGGAGAGGCGATAGCTCCGCAAGACTTTTGTGACGCCTGTCTGTGTGACGCCTGTCTGCATGACGGGCACCCAAGGGTACCGAGTTGGTTCGGCGACCGTGACGGCATATTATTAATGTCATTGGAGCATCATACTATTAATGTCATTGGAGCATCATACCATGTAGCAGCCGATAGTCAGGGTAGGTGGTAGTGACGAGAGTCGGGGCGTTTTTGACGCTCGAGCGTGAATGGTATTATTAGAACCCAGTACCAAGCATGCCCAGTCTCACCGCGGTCTTCCTGGTTCTAGGTCTTATCATGGTGCGCCGCCTCTCCGCATACTTACCCTCCTGTTTATTTTTCGTCCTAAAGAGGTCGTCCTGCGCCTTACGCTATTGTCTTGGTCTCCACCTCTGACATGCAGGAAGCAGGACCGCGGAGTTACATCCAAGAGAAATACCTCGATACGTGACGCTAGGGGTTTATGCATTTAACCGGATAGCTGGGCCGTCAGCACCCCGACCGATGACACCTCGGCCGAATAGCTCGCCCCCTGTCACCTTGACCGGGACACCTTGGCCCGGACACCTTGACGACCTAGTGGGATTACATCGATTTCCCTTATGGGCGGCCGACCTGCCCTTCTGATCACACGATATGACATGACCTCAGCCCAATCCAGGAGAGCTGCCGTTCGACCCAAGTATCAATTGTCCAAAAGTTCCGACTCGAACAGCCATGCCGAACCCTTCCCTTACGCGTATTGCCCAACTCGCTGCCACCATCACGGCCGAGGTCGCCAGGATTGACGGCATTCTCGCCGCCCATGGTCTCCCCTCGCCGTCGCTCGACGAAGATGCGCCGCCCGCTCTGCCAGACGAGGCCGCAGATGCCCAGGACGCCGTGCTCGATGCTGCCGCCGAGCTCAATGACCTGCTCCGGGAGCCCCTAAGCGCCATCTACGAACATGGCGGAGTAAGTGCGCCCCTTGTCCGCGCGATAATCCGCCCCTTGTCCGCGCCATAATCCGCCCCATCGTCCACCCCAATATGAGCGATAGGAGAAAAACAGTGCTGAATTTTATCCATCGTCATAGCACAACAACAACGTCTGCCTCCAGACCATCGCGCGCTTCCACATCAGCGCCATGGTGCCGGCGGGCGGGCGCGTGTCATATGCGGACCTGGCCGCGCGCACGGCACTGCCCGAGCAGGTGCTCCGCCGGCTGCTGCGTCACGCCATGACCATGCACGTCTTCCGCGAGCCCGAGCCCGGGATGGTCGCCCACACGCGCGCGTCCAAGGCCCTGGCCGACCCGGCCATGAACGCCTGGCTGCGCATTGGCACCGAGGAAATGTGGCCTGCAGCCGTCAGGGTACGTGAGGAGATGCATCCGTCTTTCCTCGGGTAACGAGCTTGGAGGCTGACGTTTGACTACTTGGGTGTGCATGCAGATGCTCGACGCGCTGCAGAAGTGGCCCGGCTCGTCAGAGCCCAATGAGACGGTATGCAGTCCTCTCCCCCTGCCGTGGAAAACAGGTGCTATCCATCAGCCGGTTCCTGGCCTGGGAATTGACATCCGCTAGGGCTTCTCCCTCGGCCACAACACGTCCGAGTCCATCTACGGTGTCATCGGTGGCGGCGGGCCCGAGCTGGCCGTACGGTTCGCGACAGCCATGGCCGTGTACGCGTCACGGCCCGAGTACTCGCCGGCGTTCATCGTCGACCACTACGACTGGGCCGCGCTGGGGCCGGACACGCGCGTCGTCGACGTCGGCGGCGCGCAGGGCCACGTCGCCATGGCGCTCGCGCACGGCCACGCCAACCTCGCCAGCGTGCTCGTGCAGGACATGGCCGTCGTCGTGGCCGGCGCCGACGCCGGCGTGCCTGCTGCTCTCAAGTCCAGGATCGCCTTCATGCCCCACGACCTGCTCGCGCCCCAGACCGTCGTGGCCGACGTGTACTACTTCCGCTGGATCCTGCACAACTGGTCCGACAAGCACTGCGTGCTCATCCTCCGCGCCCAGATCCCCGTGCTCAAGCCCGGGGCGAGGATTATTATCCAGGAGACGTGCATGCCCGAGCCCGGTGCCGTGCCGCGATGGAAGGAGAAGGCGCTGAGGTTTGTGCTCTTCCCCTTCTTTTTGCTTCCGCCTTGAAAGGATCTGTATCAGCGTACTGACTACCCAATCTGAACAAAACAGAATGAACGACATCAACATGGGTGCCGTCTTTAACGCGCGCGAGAGGACCGTGGGCGAATGGCGCGACTTGCTTGCTGAGGCTGACCCGCGCTTTGTTCTAAAGGCCGTCACGGAGCCCAAGGGTTCGGCCTTGGGCATTCTCGAGGTGGTGTGGAGTGCGACAGACTAGAATGTTTGTGAATAGACACCCCAGTTACCACCCCGTATCTCCGATTCCCAGGGCTTCAACGTTTTTCGAGGTCGGGTGAAGCAATTTACGTCTCCGTCTGCATGTTCAGAAACCTGCGAGTTACTTAATTAAAAGGGTTGCCCTTTAGACCTCTCCAACCACTAGTATGGATGAAAATCTAGCTTGTTAAGCACGAGTATACCTTCTTGTCCCCTTTCTCGGCGTGTGCGGCCATCCATATATCGCTCAACAAGGTCATGACTGCATGGAATGCCGTACTGCGCCCTGAAATAGCCCGTACAGAGAGGTGGAGGTGCCGGGGTAGTATTCTTGAAGGTCGGCACGGCTCCGAGCATAATGCGGTATTGTTTGGTGACCTTATTTTCGCCTAGGTCGGAGACATTGAGAGGAGCATCACCAAGCCATTTCTGGCCAATATATTCGCGCTTAAGGTGGTATAGTTGGTGTAATCGTGCCTCCTGAATGCCCTCGTTCATTTGCGCCACCATATGGAACGACTGCTTGACTGCATCGAGTACAGTACTGTTGCCCGTAATGATGAAGCTTTTGAGGAAGCGGTTAGCGACTTCAACTGGCGATGTGGTCCTGTGACCGGAATTGAACCTCTTGTTGGTGTAGCAGGCAGCCCACTCCGTCACAATAGGCATGTAAGTCTCCTCGATATATAAGAGTATGTCTTGTTGTTCAGGAAAGAATGCCTTGAGCTTCTCGTATGCAAGGTTGAAGCCTTCAACAGTCGGTGCATAGAGGATATGCTCCCAAAGCTTGCACAGGCCAGCCCTCGGGTACTCAACCTCATCGGGTATAGGCCCGAGAGGCTCATCGTCACTCCCTCGGCGGTTAATGCGGTTGACGACGCCTTCATCATCTTCGTCAAAGACGTCATTTTCATCGCCTTCGGTACTCTCGTTTCCAGCTTCAGGAACCGGCTGGCCAAGTCGAGCGAAATGCGCTGCAGTAACCCGCATGGCAGCCTTTTTATCCCACTTCCGTTTGACATGCAAGACCACATTCTTGTTGATGTGGAAGATACAGATCTGGGCGTCGGCATTAGGGTAAACACGTGCTACGGCATTCTTTATCGCTTTGTCCAAGTCTGTTAAGGTAATGGCAGGTTTACCGGCTCCAATTTCCTCGCGATGAGCATTGACCTGATGTATCAGCCAATTAAAACCTACTTACCACGCCTCAGTCCAAAAAAGACCTATTGGTTTGTTTTCATCGTGATCTAACCATTGTACGTTGTAGGCGATGCCTTTGTCGTCAAGCAGCTTTATCGTGGCCTGAAAAGCAGTATGCCCGTCGAGGTCATCCTTGCGGAGGGAAAAGCGAAGGTTCCTGAGTTGTCTGCGGTTGAATTATATGGAGGGAAATTTCCTACGAAGCTCCATCGTAATATCACGATTCTTTGTGCCCGGCTTGTCGTTATAGTCGGTCATGAATGCCTGTTGTTGACAGCCAAAGCCGTTGCAACTGCCTTGAAGCAGCAGTCTCGCTTTATGGTGTCTGTCTTGCGAGAATGTGCCTCTGAGGGCCGTAATTTATCCCAGAGGCAGGAAATATCGACTCGCGAAGGTCCAAAGTCCTTGATGTAGTTGCAGGCACGCTCTTTCTTGACGGAAAAGCCCTGTTCATTGGCCCAGTCTTGAAGTTCAAGCATCAATATGTCGATAGATTCATATTTGTGGTTGAGGAAATTGTGGTCGAGCGGGAGCGCCGTCACGGGCCTTGCAGGCGGAGCGGGCGGCTCGCGAGCCGGCAAGTCGGGTGTGAGGTAAAAAGGGTCGTCGTCGTCGGGAGAATCGGCGCGCGAGGCCATTCTACTGCTAGTTAGCATCGCCGATTGCATATGAAGCGATGCACCTACTTGCGCAGCGATAAAATCGCGTTGTTGTTGTTGTGGCTCAATTGACGGTATTGTGGTGATGTTTTTGGTGGATTTGGTGGATTTGGTGGATTTGGTGGATTTGATGGATTTGATGGATTTGGCGATGGCTTCAATTGCAGCCTTGCAGGGTAGAAATTTGGCTAGGTTCGGTGGGGGAGAGGGGTGGGCCCGGGCGCCGGGCGCGGTTGAAGCTGCATTGTACTAGCCATCTGAAGATGAGCGGGTTGGCCATCAATCTATTGTTTTTTTTGCGGGAAAACAGGGACTCGGCTGGGCTAGTAGCTTGGCGACCCGACTTCTCAGCCGGTAAAACTCAAGGCAAAGCTAGTGTCATTGACAGCCCGAAGCGGCAACATCTTTAAACTAAGTGGCGAGCATTTACCACCCTAGTGCAGCCACGGCCAGTCCGTGCCCAACCTCGTACGCCGCATAGGCCATGTTAAAATAGCGCCAGTAAACGTCTTATTCCTACCGTGTGATAACGCCGCGGTAGCCATATACGTCGCCAAGTATCTCGTCGCCAGGTATCTCGTCGCCCGATACGAGCGCCACAAGTCCGACAGAGCTTATCAGACAGGTCCTTGCAATGACAAGAAAAGCCCCATCTAAGTTAGCTTACCCAGATTTGGCCAGGCCCCACTTTTGGCCCGGGCGCCGCCCGCACTTACACAACGCAACGCATGACATTTGAAGCTATAGAAAAAGGTCAAATCAACTAATTACAATGCAACTTTCGTCTTCTTCTTCATCTTCCGAGCCCTCTAGTTCGTCTGAACTGTCAATATCGCGCCCAGCTGCCCTCTGTGCCTTGCGAATGTCCTCAATCGTAGCAAACCTGGAATTCGGGCTCAATTGGACCTTCTTCTTGCTGCCTTTCTTGTTCTCAATTTCGGCCTTGAGAGCTTCATTCTCACGTCGTAGCTTAGCCAATTCGAAGTCCTTGATGTTGAATGCCTTTTCGATCTTCCTGAATAGCGTACGGCGAGTGCGGCGAGCCGCCGAATGTATGTTCAATTTCGCCAGGGAGACCGTGAGCTCCGTGACCTTTTGAGGAGTCTTCCAGACGCCGTATTTATCATATACCTGTTTCTGCAGGTAAGCTAATGACCTGGCTTCCTCCAGGGCCTATGAAGCTATATTTGTGGTGCCTTGGTTCCTGTTTTCTAGCAACAACTTGCTTCGCAGGGGCTTTTGCTTGTTGACAGGCCACAACCCGGCGGCATGCCAACCTGCCTTGCAGTTGCTGGGCTGAAATGCGGTTTTCCGGGCTTTGAAATAACAAAGCAACATAAGCCGGCGCCCTAGAACCGTGCTGTGCGATAACGTCGGCCTGCTATTGAGCTCCTTCCTGTATGCCCTCTTCAGGACTGAGAAGACAGTCAAATCGAGAGGTTGAAGAACATGAGAAGCGTGTGGAGGTAAATAAAGAAGGTAGATGTTGTTTTGGAAGCATGACCACATATAATCATCGGTGGTATGACTGCCGTGGCCGTCAATAATAAGTAGTCGTTTTTCTCCGTTGGCTGGCCGGGTCCTAGGAATGAAGACCTTCTGAAGCCATTCCAATGCCCTTGCATCGTCAATCCGGCCTTTTTCCTGGCTTGTGAAGTGCCAACCAACGAAGAATTTGAGTTTTTCTGGGTAGTGTTGTTGTTGAACGGTCTTTCCTTTCATAATGACCGCAGGAGGTAGGGACTGGCCAGTTGCAGAGATACATTCCACGAAGGTAGTCCAGCTGCGAGATCCGGGTTGTTCCTTCATCAACACCTTGTTTTCTGAGCTTCCTATGACCTGGCCGTTGGAACCCTAGCCTTCAAGAATGCCTGTCTCATCTTTATTCCAACGGTGCTCGGGCTTGATGCCCCGAATAACCGGGAGGGCCAGGTATTCGAACCAGGCCGTCACGGCTGCCTTCGTAGCTCCGTTGAGGCGCACCGAGTCGATCCGCTGTGCTCTCTGGCTCCTAATGGTCGGGTTCCGGGCCATGAAATGCCGCACCCACTTCACCCCGATCTCGTCAGGCTTCCCAAGCTCCCGGGCCAGCCGGCGGGCGAATTCCCTAACCTGCGCATGCGTAGGAGGCAGGCCGAGGGCACCCTGCATGACGATCCACTCGGTCAAACGCTCTTCCACAGGCTTATCTAGAGTCTGCATGTGTTCAAACGCAATGCAACGGGCTTTTGTGCCGGCCAGCCGGTGCCGAAGTGTACTCCTCGGCACACAATATTTTGCTGCCGCCTGACGCACACTGCCGCCGTCTCGCACAAACTTCATCGCGGTCAGCATCTCCAATTCGTCGTATTCAGGCATGGTAAATAGAGGATTGATTGAGCTCTCGATTAACCAAGAAATGGAAGAATTTGGTCTTGTTTTGAGGAAGTTGCGGTGTGATGAAGAAAAATCGGTCAATCACCCTTGGTGTAAGTGCATGGTGGCTTGCGCATGGGCCAAATGTAGGGCCTGGCCAAATCTGGGTTAGTTAACATAGAGCGAATGGGTTTCCAAAGGATTTCAGCCTCGGTGTAAACTCCGATGTTCATTCGCGAATAACACATCAATGAGCAAACGGTAACACCGGTATTTACTTGTACACGGAACGTGAGGCTGCTAGCTTGCGGGTCTCAATTCAAAGACGATGAAACGTACGGGCGGGAGAAAACCAATCAAAGAACAATATCCGTCTGTCACATCCTCTCGAGTCTTTGCAATAAGTTTTCTTGCTGACATGCAACATGCTGCAGAACAAGGCATGAAACTCGGTCCAATCTTCCGCGCTCTGCGGCATCAGCCTCACGCCGTCATTGGTGAGCCAGCCTATGGCCCCAGCCTAACACACACGACGATGAGGGACGATACCATTCTATCCTTCAGCTCATACCACTCGGAAGTTTACAGCAGGCTATCAGCGGCACGGCGTCTAGCTCGTCG